>NC_090379.1:103431672-104634172 GCF_036365525.1 Heterodontus francisci
TGGTTGATCTGTTTCTTAACTCCACATCTCTTGATAGCCTTACCTAACAAAAGCCTATTGATCTCAGTCTTGACAGCTCTGATTGTCCACAGCCTTTTAGGGGAGAGAGTTCCAGATTTCCACTACCCTTTGTGTGGAAAAAGTGCTCCTGAGCGACCTGGTTCTAATTTTAAGATAATGTCTCTTCATTCTTAATCTTTTCACCAGAGGAAATAATTTTGCCATATCTACCCTATTATCATTTTAAACACCTTGATCAGATCACCCCTCAATCTTGTAAAACCAAATTTATGTAATCTAGCTCCATAATTTAACCCTCTAAACCCTGGCATCATTCTGATGAATCTGCACTGTACCTATTCTAAGGCCAATATATCCTTCCTGAGTTTTGTTGTCCAAAACTGGATGCAATGCTCCAGATAGTGTGTGACCAAGGCTTTGCCCAACTGAAGGATCACTTCCTCCTCTTTGTATTCCAACCCGCTTGAGGTACATTGAATGCAAATTGTTTTAATTGTTTTTTCTGAAGCATTGCAAAGTATCACTGGTAGTCAGGGACACCTGTG
Organism: Heterodontus francisci; assembly: GCF_036365525.1. Classification (NCBI taxonomy): domain Eukaryota; kingdom Metazoa; phylum Chordata; class Chondrichthyes; order Heterodontiformes; family Heterodontidae; genus Heterodontus; species Heterodontus francisci. The sequence goes on from NC_090379.1 coordinate 103,432,239, forward strand.
AGAGATGTGGATGAGTGCTGGTGTAAATAACCCTATCTGGCCATTATACCTCTACCTCCATTTATATTCCTGTTCCCTTTGTGCTCTTCTGCAGGTTCTGTGCCTTGGCAAAGTGGCGAGAGGAGGGTGCCCCTGATCACAGGCCGGTGGTCCCTCCCTCTGAAGAATACTCCACTCCTTCCCACCGCAAGGTCCCGGAAAACACAGACCCGGATCTGGTCTTCATTTGCAGACATGTGTATGACTTCCGCCATGGGCGAACTCTGAAAAACCCGCAATAGTTTATAGCACTTCCCGAATTCAAGGGAACTCAGGCTTAGAAAACGAACACATATGACAACAAAAAAAACCACATATGATGGATTTTGACTGGAGGCATGATTCCATACAAGCTTCCTGGTGGACAACAGACATTCTTCCCTTTGCCTTATGTATATAAATTAGAGATTTTTAAGACCTGTTCAATCACGCTGACTGCATACCAAAGGACAGTGACCGATCCAAAAACTGGCTGCTGGAAAACAGCGCTGGTTTCTGCACTAACCAATTCGACCATGTCATCACAACACTTGAGTCACTTTTCTCATGCTCGCCCTCCATCACCACTAACAACGGGTCCCATTTCCTAAGCAATTGCCAACCAATTTCGTGATTTAAAAAAAAATTATAAACAGCAACAAAAAAATTGCACTTGTATTCCAAACTGATTTATTTCTCTCATGACCCTTGTACAATTTCCACGTTGGCAAACAATGAATGCCAGCACTTAAATGTTTACGTCTGAATTGGGATGACATTCCAAATTCTTTCGCTCTCTTCCCTCTCTTTTTAATTATTTTAAAAAATTACTTGTTGGAATTAAATTTCAGAAAAAATGTATTGACTTTTGAGGAAGAAAAATTAATATATGATTTAAGTTTGATAGCTGTTTGAAGAGACTTTTTTTTTAAAAAAAGTTCATTCTCTACTGATGTCCTGATGTTTTCACTTGAAAGGTTTTAATAATGCTGGAAGTGTTAGGCCTAGTGGCCACATAGAATTAAAGATGTTTCTCGGGGGAACCATAAGTTTCTCAGTTTTGGTTTTTAACAAAGAAACATACAAGGTTGATCCCCGTCATCACCACTGGGATTCACCTTTGCTGCCATTTCTCCCATCATTCAGCACCAGCACTCCAGGTCCTTTTCGGGGCTTGCCGAAAAGCCAAGCGCTCTGCATGTTAGATCCAAGAGTGTCCGTCAGCCACTGTGAACAAATCTTAACAGCCAAAACATCAGTTTGGCATCGCTAATTGGTAGACATATATTGGAGAAGGACCTGCATTTATAGAGCAACTTTCATGATGTCCTGAAGCATTTGGCAGTCAATGAAGTTCTTTTAAACTGCAGCCACTGTTGTAATGTAGGAAACAGGGCAGCTAATTTGAGCACAGCGAGGCGAGGTGCCACAAACAGCAATGTGATAAATGACCAGATAATCTGTTTTTACTAGTTATAAGCTCAGGGATAAATACTGACTAGGGCAACCCCTGCTCTTCTCTGAATATAGGGTGGGATCTTTCATGCCCACCTGAGAGGGCAGGCCATCTTTGGTTTAACATCTCATCTGAAAGATGGCAGCTCCAACAATGCAGCCAGCGGTTCCTCGGTACTGCATTGGAGTATCAGTCTGGATTATATGTCTGGAGTGCGGCTTGAACTCGAGCTGGTGACACAAGTACCTGTCTACTGAGCCACAGCTGACATTTGGAAATGCAAAATAACATGGAACATGCTGGAACAACGAGCCTGTCCACATTCAAAATGGAGAAAAAGTGGGTTAATATTTGTTGTAAATCCTTTGTTCGAACTGGAAGACAAGTGAATCCCTTTGTGGAGCTGAACAAAACAAAGGAGAGTGGGTGGGGGAGGAGGGGTAGAGAGATAAATTTCTCCTGTTCAGCATCTATCACTGGATGGTCAAAAGGTTTTAAAGACATTAATGTGATGTTTCACTGGAAATTTGTGGGTATCTATGAAACTGCAAAATGTTGTTGTCCAACAGAGGTTAAAGGAGAAGAATGGAAAGGAAAAGGTTTGAAAAAAGTCTCAATGAAAAGGAGTGAAGTGGAAAGTTCTGGGAAGCCAACACTGTCCTTCACCAAGTTGATCTTGATGCTGTTATTCAGCACTCCCATTAGTCTTCCATCTTCTACCACTCCTCCATTCAGTGTAATTCATTCTGTCCTTCAAATACTTCTCAATTCCTCCCTCACTCTCTCCCACAGGTAAAAGCTGTAGTTCCCAGTCATGCCTGTCTGTGATATATGTAGAATACTTTATTTGGATTCTGGTTGTTCTCTCTTCCTGACCTTTCTCCTCTTTGCATTCATGATTATGCTGCTTCCTGCTCTTAGTTCAGTTTCAAGAATTTTGTTGACTGTTCTTCATTTCTATCTGTCCTTCACCATTATCCAGCCTGGCTCGACTCTACCTTCTCTTCTCTGGACTATTCTGTCTTCATCTTTAAAGCTTTTAATGGATTGATGTAGCAAACCCACTGAATTCCACAACAACTTCGATTAGGTTTTTTCCTACACCCTTGCTCCTCAGACTCAATCTCTTTCCCAGTTTTTCCTTTCTTTATATTGAATATCTCCACTTTCCACACTGGGCTTGAAGTGCTTTTTTTTTCCTCTGCTGCATTTGCTCCTGAAATGTGGTTGACTGAGGCTTTTAACTTAATACACTCCATTTCCTGTACCCCTCTTATCCCATTTCCCCTCAATAACAGGACCCCTTGTCTTCCTCTTCAATCCACTAGTCTTTACATCTGCCGGACCATCATCTGCCCTTTCCACCAAATGTTGAGCATCTCTTTATCTGTTCTCCTTTTCAAACGAAGAACAGTACAGCACTGGAACAGACCATTCGGCCCTCCAAGCCTAGGAAGTGTTCCCTGCATGTATTCTTCTATCCATTCCTTTCGACTTCTGACTATCCATTTCCTGGCCGTTTCCTAAGCAACCACAGCCGATGTAACATCTTCTGTTTGCCTCATGTACATGCAATTGTCTAGGGCTCCAAACACTCATTCCATGTGAGACAGTTTGTATGTGTTGTTTGCATTTAAGAAACTATTCACTGTTAAAAGTGTAGTCTTCTCCACACAATGTGATCCTGGGCCTCCCAGCGTTTTGCCAATTCATCTGCCATCCTATTCCCGCTCACAATATATTTCTTTCTGGCCTTCTCCAACCGAGCTCAGTGCAAACTTCAGGAACAACACATCTCCCTGTTGGCATGCTGGTCTGAACTTTGACCTTCAAGCTGTTGCCTTCACTTGCTGTCTGTTCCTGCATGTTGTGCCCCTCCCATTTTGGGGTGGCAGCACTTCTTCCTGATGATTTTATTGCATGAGTGATACTGCCCAGTAGTTTTTCCACAAGCACATTCCCATTAATTGGCTTTCCGACAGGAAACTCCAGGAATTAAAGATTTATCTCATGGGCGCTGCTGCCAGGAACCCAGAAGGAAAAAAAAACTTGTACAGTTTGCAGTTCATAGGAATAGAAGAGCTGTGAACAGAGTTCAGGTAATCTGTTAAACAGAGTGGTGACTGGAATTTGGTAAGAGTGGGAATTCAGTGCAGAGGGGGAAAAGAGGTGCTATTTAAACCATGGGCTAAAAGCAAGTAAACTAATTAGATCTAAGGGGTTATAATTTAAATTAAGTCGTGTGTATAAGCTAAATAATGGGACAGCTAAGATCCATTGCCTGCAATTCCTGTGCAATCTTGGAACAAGTACACATCATGTGTCCTGGTTTCTGACCTCGAGGATTGGATTGAGTCACAGCAGGGCATACAGGAGGCTGAGAATTTCCTAGAGCGCAGGCACCAAGTTCAGGAGGATAGTAAAGGAGTGGCTATCCAGTTGGTTAGCAAGAGGCAGGCAGTGCAGGATTTCTCCAGGAGTGTGGCACTCAAACAGGTTTTCAGTGCTGAATACTGGTGAGGGTAATGGCACCTTGGGACAAACAACTGCACAGGGGACACAATGAAGTGTGGAAATACCATTGTTATAAGGGATTTGATGGTAGATGAGTGTTCCTGCATTTGCCAACATGAGTCCCACATGCTGTGTTGCCTCCCCACTGCCAGGGTAAAGGAAAGAGGGACAGCCAGAAATTGTACATATTGGAATCAATGATGTAGGTAGTAAAAAAGGTTGAGGTCCTGCAATCAGAGTTTCAGGAGCTTTGGGGGAAATGAAAGAGCAGGACCTCAAACATGCTCATCTCTGGATTACTCCTGCTCCTATTTTTCTATGTTTCTATAACAGGGTACTGAGTTTGGATGATCAGCCATGGTTGTATTGAATGGCGGTGCAGGCTCGAAGGGCCGAATGGCCTACTCCTATTTTTCTATGTTTCTAGTCCCAGTGCTATACACGAGTGAGTAGGGACAGTGGGGTAAAACAGAATAGTGTGTGGCTGGATAAATGGTGTATTACGGCCAGGTGAGAAAGGGGTCTAAGGGTCCCTCTCAGCCTTCAGCTGGTCCTACCGTAACGGTTTAATTTTTTTAATATACTGTTGTTTTTAGTTTCCCCTTGCTGAATCCTTGTTCACAGTTTTCCAATTATAAGGCAAAGAAACCAGCACAAACAGGTTTTTTTTTGGTTTAAAGAAAAGGTTGAAATTTATTAAACTTGAACGTAAACTCTAATTCGGTTGACGCCTACGGATACACAACATGCCCACGCTAGCATGCATATGCGATACACACATGCAAATAGACAAAAAAGAGCAGAAGAAATGAGGTGGAAAAAGTCTGAGGGAATATCTAATGTGTTTTTGTTACGGTTCTTCGAACTCACTGTAGAGTCCTTGATGGTAGGTAGATCTTGCTTTTAGTTGGGGCCCAGTATTATTCTTAAACCTTGTCTGCTGTAGGAGACTTTTCTCTCTTGGGGTTCATGTGGATTCAGAAGCTTGTGAGAAAGAGATGGGAGCAGACAGGAGAGATCTCAATCCAGGAGCCAGCAGGCTTTGAGTTCAAACTCTCTCTGGCTAGTTCAAAAGACCCTGGGACAGCCAGTTAGTCATGTGACCAGCTGGTCTAACTAGTCCTGGATTGTATCACTTCAGCAGCCTCTGGAATACTCCTCTTTCACACAATACCTGATGATCAAGGTCCATTGTGGTTTGAATGTGTCAGGGAATGGTCCTTTGTCCTTCCAAGCACTGTCTGTTAATATGCAAATGTCTTTTCCAGCCACTGCTGATCTGTCTATCAAGTCATTTCGTCGCAGCAACATTTTAAAATCCTCGTTCATCACAAAATTAACGTGCCTCATTCTTGGCAGGTGGGGGCCTAGCATGACAGGTGCATAGGGGAGGACTTCAGATTCCTGGGGCATTGAGAGCTATCTGTGGCACAGGAGGCATTTGTTCATTGTGGATGGGTTCCACCATGTCAGAGCTGGGACCAATGTCCTCACAGGAAGGTAAACTAGTGCTGAGAGATAGTTTAAATTAATCTGGAAGGGGGATGGGCACTAGGATGAAACACTTTGAGAGGAGAAACAAGGTTACACAGAGGGCTGGGAGAGACAAGCAACATTAAAACAGAGCAGTTCAAAAGTAGGAGAGATCAGATGGGGGGGGCTGGGGGGAGGAGTGCAAGGCAGTCTTAAGATGGGTTTGGAATGCATGTGCAGAAATGCCCGGAGCATGGAAATACGGTTGGCAATCTGCTGGCACAAGTAGGCGTGTAGGATTGATATGGTCGTATTATGGCCAGGTGAGAAAGATGTCTAGGTGTCCCTTTTAGTCTTCACCTGGTCTTATTGTAACAGGATTTAATTTTTAAACACCGTGTTTTGAGCTCCCCTTGGTGAATCCTTATTCACCGCGTTCCAATTACAAGGCAAAGAAATGAGCACAAGCAGGCTTCTTAGATTTAAAGAAGAAAAGTGAAATTTATTAAACCTTAAACCCTAATTCGGTTAACACATACAGATACACACCGTGCCCCACGCTAGCATGCATACGTGATACGCACGTGCAAATAGAGACAGAAAAGAGCAGAAGAAAAATAGAGAGGTTTGAGGCAATATTTGAAGTTTCTTGTTACTGTGCTTCGAGCTCACTGTAGTCCTTTTGTAGGTAGTCTTGTTTTTTGTTGGGGCCCAGTATTCTTCTTAAACCTTATTCACTGTAGGAGACTTTTCTTTCTTGGGGTTCATGTGTCTTCAATGGGTCATCAGTTCCGTGAGAAAGATATGGGAACAGACAGGAGAGGTCCTTCAGTCTAGAAGCAAACAGCTTTGAGTTCAAATTCTCTGTGGCAAGTTAAATTTTTTTTTTAAAAAGCCAGTCAGTCATGTGACTAAACTGGTCTGATCAGGTCTTCTGTGCATTAGGGAAGCAGGGACTGGGTCCTTTGTTCCAACACTGTCTGCGACTATGCAAAAAAGGTCTTTCCGGCGAGGGGCCTTACAATTCCTTATGATAGGCCCTCTTCTTCCCAGTAGCAATTTTAAGTTTTTATGTTCATGTGGTGAAATAATGTGTGCCTCATTCTTGGCAGGTGGGGGCCTGCATGACAGTAGCAATAATGGAAATGATGTTCAAACAAGGGACGGAATGGGTACTTAATAGTCCTGGCTACAGGGCATTCAGGAAAGGGGGAAAAATGAGGGTGGGGGATGGTGGCAATATTGATCAAAGAAATTAAGCACTGGAGGGGACGATGTACTCAAGAGTTCAAAGGCGATATATTTTCTATGAATTAAGGAACAATAGAGGAGCTGTTACACTGCTGAGTGTAGGCCAAAGGCCACCAAATAATGGGAGAGAGATAGGGGAGCAGCAAACTTGTAGGAAAAATGCAGAAAGATGCAAGAACTATAGAGTAGTGAAAATGGAAGACTTAATTTATCCTAAAATAGGTTGGGAAAAATAACAATATAAAGGCCAAATAGGAGAGGAATTCCTAAAATGTGTACGAGAACTTTCTTGATCGTTGTGCTTCCTACCCAATGAGGAAGGAAGCAGTGCTGGATCAATTTCTGGATAATGAAGTGGGGCAAATGGAGCATGTTACACTGGGGAAGTTTTTGGGAAACAGTGATCACTATCATTGGGTTTAAAGTAGTTATGGAAAAGGACCAGGAAAAAAATCAAATGTGAAAATACTCGACCGGAGAAATAATTTCAGTGAGTTGAAAGTGAATCTGGCAGGTTGATTGGAATCAAAGAATGGCAGATAAAATAGTAAATGAGCAATGGGAAGCCTTTAAAGAGGAGATAGATCAGATATAGTAGACACAATCCGATGAGGGGAAAAGGAAGGGCATTCAAAGAGTGCTCTGGATAAATGAAGATAAAAAGATTAAAATGGAAAAGGAAGCTTATGATAAATGTTAGCTTCATAATTCAGTAGAGAACCAAGCTGAATACAAAAAGTACAGGGGAGAACTGAAAAAGGGAGTTAGAAGGGCAAAGTGTGTGTGAGAATAGAGTAGAAGCTAACATAAGAGAACCCAAAGTCTTGTATAAACACTAGCAATAGTAAGAGAGTCAAAGGAAGAGTGTGGCTGAATCAGGACCAAAAAGATCATGTGATAGAGGCAGAGGGCATGGCTGAGACATTGGATGAGTACTTTGCATCTATCATTACTATCTCCTTTGTTGTGACAGCAGCATTCTTTAGTAGACAAATTGCGAAGATAACAAAATAAAGGTTGGCAGCGCTTCAAATAGAAAATTCAACCAGGTCTGGGTGGGATGCATACTGGTTTGCTGAGGGAAGTAAAGGTGGAAATTGTGGAGGGTCTGGCCATATTCTTCCAATCTATCTTAGATATGGGAGTGGTTCCAGAAGACTGGAGAATTGCAAATGTTATATCCCTATTCACAAAAGAATTGAGGGATAACCACAGCAATTACAGGCCAAGTCAGCCTTAGATCGCTGTTGGGGAATCTTCTATAGACATTAATCTGGGACAAGTTTAATTGGCAGTTGAAAAAATATGGGTTAATAAGGCCAGCATAGATTTGTTACTAGCCAATCGTTTATGACTACCTTGATTGAGTTCTTTCTGTAACGGAGAGAGTCAATGGGGATAGTGTAGTTGATGTTTATATGCATTTTCAAAAGGTGTTTTATCAAGTACCATACAATATACTTGTTAGCAGAGTTGAAGCCCATGGGATTAAAGGGACAGTTGCTGCGTGGATACAGAATTGTGTAAGGTACAGAAAGCCAGGGAGTAGTGGTGAATGGTTGTTCTTCAGACTGGAGGGAAGTGTGCAGTGGTGTCCGCCCCCCCAAGGGTTGGTGTTGGGACTTGTGCCGTTTTTGATATGAATGATTGGGCATAATGTCACATTTTAGCGATGACATGAAACTCATATAATAAACCGAGGTGGATAGTAACAGAGTTCAGGAGAACATAAAAGCAAAATACTGCGGATGCTGGAAATCTGAAATAAAATCAAGAAATGCTGGAACCACTCAGCAGATCTGGCAGCATCTGTGGAAAGAGAAGCAGAGTTAACGTTTCGGGTCCGAAGAAGGGTCACTGACCCGAAACGTTAACTCTGCTTCTCTTTCCACAGATGCTGCCAGACCTGCTGAGTGGTTCCAGCATTTCTTGTTTTTATTTCAGGAGAACATAGATTGGTGAAATGGCAGACATGCAGTAAATGAAATTTTAAGACAAGTGTGAGGTAATTTATTGTGCTACGAACAACAAGGAGAAGCAATATAAACTAAATTTGTGATTGTAAAGGAGCCGAGACCTGGGGGTTATGCACACAAATCTTTGAAGGTGGCAGGCTAAGTTGAGGATCATAGAATCATATCATAGAAAGTTAATGGCTCAAAGAGGCCACTCGACCCATCATGTTTGCACGACCGAAAAACGAGCCACCCAGCCTAATCCCACTTTCTAGCATTTGGTCTGTAGCACTGCAGGTTATGACTCTTGAGGTGCATATCCTGACACCTTTTAAATGAGTTGAGATTTTCTGCCTCTACTACCCTTACAGGCAGCGAGTTCCAGACCTCCACCACCCTTTGGGTGAAAAAAACTTTTCCTCATCACCCCTCTAATCTTTCTACCAGTCACTGACCTCTCTGCTAAGGTAAATAAGCCCTTCCCATCCACTCTATCCAGGCCCCTCACAATTTTGTACATCTCAATCAAATCTCCCCTCCGCTTTCTCTGTTCCAAGGAGAACAGCCCCAGCCTATCCAATCTTTCCTCATAGCTGCAGTTTTCCAGCCCAGGCAACATCTTCGTAAATCTCTGTACCCTCTCCAGTGCAATTACATCCTTTCTGTAATGAGGTGACCAGAACTGCACACAGTACTCAAGTTATGGCCTAACCAATGAGTTATACAGTTCCAGCATAACCTCCCTGCTCTTATATTCTATACCTCGGCTAACAAAGGAAAGGATTCCATATGCCTTTTTAACCACCTTATCGACCTTCAGGGATCTGTGGACATTCATTTCAAGGTCCCTCACTTTCTCTACACCTCTCTATTCTCCTATTACTTGTGTATTCCCTTGCCTTGTTTGACCTCCCCGTGTTGACGTCCCCAAATGCATCACCTCACAATTCTTTGAGTTGAATTTCATTTGTCATTTTTCTGCCCACCTGACCAGTCCATTGATATCTTCCTGCAGTCTACAGATATCCTCCTCGCTATCAACCACATGGCCAATTTTTGTGTTGTTTGCATACTTCTTGATTATGCCCCCCACATTTATGTCCAAATCATTTTATATGTACCACAAAAAGCAGAGGAACGCCACTGGAAACCACATTCCAGCTGCAAAAACAGCCGGCAACAATTACCCTTTATTTCCTGCCACTGAGCCAATTTTATATCCACCTTGCTGCATTTCCCTGGATCCTATGCGCTTTTATTTTTTTTAAACCTGTCTTCCATGTGGGACCTTGTCAAAAGCCTTGCTAAAATCCAAGTAGATCACATCAACTGTACTACCCTCATCTATCCTCCTTGTTACTTTTTCAAAAAATTTGATCAAGTTAGTCAGACACGATCTTCCCTTAACAAATCCATGTTGACAATCCTTGATTAATCCGTGCCTTTCTAAGTGACAGTTTATCCTGTCTCGCAGAATTGATTCCAATAATTTGCCCATTACTGAGGTTAGACTGACTGGCCTGTAATTATTTGGCCTGTCCCTCACTCTCTTTTTAAACAAAGGTACAATGTTAGCAATCCTCTGTATCCAGTGAGAATTTGAAAATGATGGTCAGACCTTCTGCTATTTCTTCCCTGGCTACTTTTAACAGCCTGGGGTACATTTCATCCATTCCTATTGATTTATCCACTCTCAAGGATGCTGATCCCCTTAAACCTTCCTCTCTCCCTATGTTTATCACATCTAATACTTCACACTCCTCTTTAACTACAATATCTGCATTGTTTCCCCCCCCTCCCCCTTTTGTGAAGACAGATGCAAAATATTCATAAAGAACCATACCAACATTTTCTGCCTCTGTGTGTAGGTTACTTTTATGGCCCCTATTCTTTCCTTGGTTATATTTTCAATGTGTTGATAAAACATCTTTGGGTTCACCTTGACTTTGCTTGCCAATATTCTTTCATGCCCTCTCTTTGCTTTCCTAATTTCCTTTTTAATTGCTCCCCTCCATTTTTTATACTTCTCTCGGCTTTCTGGAGCATTGAGTTCTCGGTGTCGTACATAAGCTTTCCTTTTCTGCCTTATCCTACACTGTAAGCTCCTTGACATCCAGGGGGCTCTAGATTTGACCATCCCACCCTTTTTCTTTGTGGGAACATGTTTACTGTGAACCCCTTGAATCTATCCTTTGAATGTCTCCCACTGCTCAAGTAGCTGTTTCCAGTCCACTTTTGCTGAATCACTCCCCAGTTTAGTAAAATTGGCCTTGCCCTAATTGACAACTCGTTCTATCCTTGTCTTTTTCCCATAATTATATTAAAACTAACTGAATTATGATCACTACCACCAAATGCTCTCCCACTGCCACTCCTTCCACCTGTTCATCTTCATTTCCTAAAACTAAGCCTAAAACTGTTCCCTCTCTTGTTGCTACATACTGGCCAAAAAAGTTCTCCTGAATGCACCTCAAGAATTCTGCCCCTTCAATTCCTTTCACACTAAAATTATCCCAGTCCTATCGCTATTGCTCTTCCAGTCTTCCTTGTGCCCCCCTGTGCAGCTGAGCCACCCGTGGTGCCATGGCCTTGGCTCTGACTGCACTCCCCAGATGAACCATCACTTTCCTCAGTCTTCAGAACTGAATACCTGTTGGAGAGTGAGATGCATGCGGGTCTCCTGCACTACCTGTCTGATTCTTCTTGACTGTTTGGTGGTCGCCCATTCCCTCTCTCCCTGCATACTCTTGAGCTGCGGGGTGACCGCATCTATAAACGTGCTACCCACAAAGCTCTCATCCTCACGGATGCACCGCAGTGTCGCCAGCTGCTGCTCCAGAGCTCAAGCTAATGCAACTGACCACTCTTCCTGCACATGTGGTAATTCAGGACCCTAGAAGTGTCCTGGAGTTCCAGCATAGCGCAGGGTGAGCACTCCTAAGGTTGGAGCAGCTCTGCCATTCCTCTATCTGTTAGATAATAAACCTTGGTACTGCAACCAAACCCTGCTGCTACTAATGCTAAAGAATGTTGAAAAGGCATATAGGACCCTTGGTTTATTAACAGAGCTGTAGAGTACAAAAGCAAGAAATTATACTCAACTTTTAAGGAAGTTATGTTGAATCTTTATTTTTTTTTTAACTGGCAAGGCACCAGATGAAGCTTTGTGTCCAGCCCTGGGCAACATACTTTAGCAAGGATGTCAAGGCCTTAGAGTGGGTACAGAGGAGATTTATGAGAATGGTAGTAGGGAGTATGTGGAGAGACTAGAGAAACTGGGAGTGTTCTCAGAGCAGAGAATGTTGAGAGCCACTTTGATAGAGGAGTTCAAAATCATGAATGGTTTGATAGACTAAATAAGGAGAAACTGTTTCCAGTCACAGAAGGGTGGGTAACCAGAGGGCACAAATATAAGGTAATTGGCAAAAGAACCAGAGGCAACATGAAAAAAAAATCCTCAGCGAGTTATGATCTGAAATGCACTGTCTGAAAGGGTGGTTGAAACAGGTTCGATAATTTTTTAAAAGGAAACTGGATAAGTAGTTGGAAATGAAAAATTTGCTGGGTTGTGGTTAAAGAGGAGGGAAGCAGGATTAATTGGATAGCTCTTCTAAAGAAGCTTTTTCACAGATATGATGGGACAAAAGGCTGCCTGCTGTGCTGTTCCTTTCTATGATTTTCTGCATAAGCCATTCAGCTTCAGCCCTTCAATTAGATCATAACTGATCTGTACCTTAACTCCCATCTACCTGCCTTGTTTCAATTCCCTTTAATACACTAATACACAGTGATCTAAAAATCTATTCATTTTTGAAATCTTCAGTTGACCCCTAGCCTCAACAGCTTTTGTGGGTGTGGGGCGGGTAAGGGCAATTCCAGATTTCTAGAACACTCTGTGAGGAAGTGCTTCCTGTCATCACCCCTGAAAATGGGCTAGCTCTAACCATAAGGTTATGTCCCCTAGTTCTGAACTCCCCCACCAGAAGAAATAGGTTTTTTTTATCTACCCTATCAAATCCTTTAATCATCTTAAACACCTCAAGTAGATTACCCCTTAATTATCGATACTCAAGGGAATAGAAGCCCAGTTTATGCACCCTGTCCTCATAATTTAACTCTTTAACCCCAGCATGCTTGTGCTGGCTCACTCTGTTAGAGCATGACTGAGAAAAGGCACCTTTCAGTGTGGTAACTGAATCCGACTGAGTCAAAAAACAAATGTACACCATCCAAGAACCAATGGGAAAGTGTGCCATCTGTTTGACAGGAAGTTGATGGTGGAACGGAGTGTGCTGGAGCCATGAATAGTTTGTTACAATCATTCTAGCAACCATCACATAGTGCCCTACAGCTGCTCTGCAAAACAGAAAGGAGTGAGGCACTGTTGTTGAGTGTATTCAAGGGATGTTATGGCTTTTTTCCAGAATGGCTCTAGTGCAGTACTAAGGGAATGCTGTACTATCAAAGGTGCTGTCTTTTGGCCAATATTAAACCAAGGCACGATCTGCCCTTGCCATAACACGATGTTGAACTAAAGCAAGAGACTTGGTGTCCTGGCCAATAATTATCCCTTAACCAATAACCACAAAAGCAGATTATCTGTTCATTATCACATTGCTGTTTGTGGTACCTTGCTGTGTGAAAATTGGCAGCCACATTTCCTACAACTGACTAAGCTTCAAAAGTACTTCATTGGCTGCAAAGCGCTTTGGAATGTCCTGAAAGATGCTATATAAATCTAAGTCTTTCTAAGTGCCCTGTTGCAAGTCGGGAAGATTATTTTATATTCATGACTTTCAGTTATTAATTTTAATGGTACAAACTTTCTGAAGAATCCTCGCTTATGATGCAGGAGGTCATGTAACACAACCTTCTGGAATTCCCCAGCTAGAGTTGGCAGCCCTGATTGCAGTGAAGTATTCAATCGTATGAGTTCTGGAGAGATGGAGCAATCTATTTCAGTTCTGTCACAGGTCAGTCAGCATCGCGAAAGGATGAGAGTTCTAGGTGTCACAACCCATCTGAAATGCCGGACCTTCTGTCCCAGTCAAAGTGTTAGCCTGTACTTGCTCGATGAGGAATTGTTTGTCTTGTGTCTTCAACATAGTAAAATGCCCCAAGCTGTTTCACTGGAGCATAAGGAGATATTAGGACTAGTAACCAAAAGAAGTGGGTTTTAAGAAGCATCTTAAAGAAGGAGTGAGAGGTTTAAGGAGGAAACTGGAGAGCTTTGGGCCTAGATGGCTGAAGGCACAACCACCAATGGTGGGGCAAAAGGAGTGGAAGTGCACAAGAGATCAAACGCATCAGTATGCTAATAGTTGTATTTTTGATTCAATGTGCAAGGATTCGAGTAACAAAACTCTGAGGTAATGTCTGAGATTTGTATACAGTGACTTGTATACCATTGCCCTCCACACTTCTGCTATTGCAGCAGCGAGTTCATGATCTGCACTGAAGGGTTTGAGACAGAGAAACCACGGGAAGCAGAAGGGTGTGGTGATGAGAGGCATACCTAGTGGATACAATTTGAACTCATAAGATAATTGACATGTTATTTGTTTTGTGATAGGTTTTTTAATTTCTTCGTGGCATGTGGATGTTGTTGACAAGGCCCACATTATTGCATATCCCTAAATTCCCTTGAGAAGGAAGTGGTGAGTTGCCTTCTTGAAACACAGTGTGAAGGTACTCCCACAGTACTGATCAGAAGGGAGTTGCAGGATTTTGACTGGCGACGACGAAGGAACAGCAATGTATTTCCAAGTTGGGATGGTATGTGACTTAAAGGGAAACTTGGAGGTGGTGGTGTTCCCACGCTCCTGTTACCTTGTCCTTCAAGGTCGTGAAGGGTGTGGTTTTGGGAGATGCTGTTGAAGTCTTGGCGAGTTGCTGCAGTGCATCTTGTAGATAGTACACGCTGCAGCCATGGTGCGCTGTGGAGAGTGTGGATATTTAAGGTGGTGGATAGGCTGTCAAAAGAGTGAATTGTTTTTGTCCTGGATGGTATCAAGCTTCTTGAATGTTGTTATGGCTGCACCACCCAGCTGTGTGGCGAGTATTTTGACACATTCCTGACTTGTGCCTTGTATTCTTGCATATTCTCTAGCAACTAACTGCAAAATAGGATTGAGGTTTGGTGCAGTTTCTGAACCACCTACTTACTTCCCCATCAAATCTTGCCATGCCTGCTGTGTGCAGTTTGGTATTTAAGTTTGAAAATTTGTTGGACAAGTACATTCCATTCCATGCTGCTGTTCCGGTTTTGCAGTTAATGGCAGACACAGTGCCCTGCCCATATGTTGGCACAGCTTGCACAACCCTGTTATCACGCTAGGTTTTTCCTTATTTCTTTAACATCTATCAACTCACATTGCCGCAATTCCATTTAGAATTGCCAACTCTTGGCGTATTCCTTGAGGTTTCATTACATGACTTACTGCTTCTGACAGCCCTGCCCCCAAACTCCCCACTATTGATCGCCAACACATTCATCCTCCCGCCACCCTGCTGATTGGAAAGCAGGCTCTTCATTACGCAGTTGGATGGTTCTTGACTCAGTCAACCAGCCTTTTCTTCCCACCCCGCTCATTTCCAATAATTTTATAACTATTAAACAAAAATGTTCCAAGAATTTATTGAAGGAAACATTTTTTCTTGAGTGTCCTTGTACTTTTTCCTCCTGAGTCGTTCGCAGCAGTGTCCTGGAGAGTATTCTTCAATCCCTGCAGACTCCAAGGCAATCCTGGAGGTTGCGAACACTACCTCCATTCGACTAGCAGGAGCAGAATGTTTCTGATCTGCCCATTTGGATCTATGGTTGAGGTTTGGAAGTGGACTGTTGAAGGCTCTCATCTCTGAGTCAGACGGCTGTGGGTTCAACCCCCACCCCAGACACTTGAGCACACAGTTTAGGCTGATACTCCCAATGCAGTACTGAGGGAGTGCTGCATGGTTGGAGGTTCTGTCTTTTGGATGAGGTATTAAACTGAGACTTCATCTGCCCCCTCAGGCGGATGTAATAGATCCTGCAGCACTTTTTTTTAAAGAAAAAAATCGTGGATGATTTCTCCACAGTGCCCTGGCCAATTTTTAGCTCTCAACTAAAACATATTATTTGGTCATTATCACATTGTTGTTTGAGTAACCTTGCTGTGTGCAAGTTGGCTGCAGTGTTTCCTACATTACAACAGAGATTACACTTCAAAAGTACTTTGTTGGCTGTAAAGCGCTGTATAATAACAGGTTCATTTATTGAAGATCAAGGCTCCTTCAGTGCTCTTTTTAAATAGTGGTTACTTGTATTGTGGCAAATGAACAAGCACATCTTCCTGACAGGAAGAACAGGAAAATCGTGACTGCATGTGGTGCTTGTTCTAGGCTCTGCTGCCACCTGCAGGTTTGTTTCTGAATGAACCTCTAGCAACAATGGACTGCTGAAAGCTATCTCTAAGTGTAATCACTCCACCGAGGAACTTTTTTCTTTCTCTGTGGCTTCTTGGCTCCCATGTGTGAGGGCGCAGATCAGTGTGAGATGCTTTGAACCATTTTCAGCACACTACATTCATGACATTCATAATTTTCCATCACTGACTGCAGATTTTCAATCTCTTCAGATGTTACATACTTGTTGCTGCGCTCTGGGTTCACAGGTTCCCTCTGGTCCCTCACTGGGCTCTGGGTTCACAGGTTCCCTCTGGTCCCTCACTGGGCTCTGGGTTCACAAGGCCTGGTCCCTCACAAGGCCTGGTCCCTCACAAGGCCTGGTCCCTCACAAGGCCTGGTCCCTCACAAGGCCTGGTCCCTCACAAGGCCTGGTCCCTCACAAGGCCTGGTCCCTCACTGGGCTCTGGGCTCACAAGGCCTGGTCCCTCACTGGGCTCTGGGTTCACAGGGCCTGGTCCCTCCCTGGGCTCTAGTCTCACAAGGCCTGTTCCCACTCTGGGCTCTGGGTTCACAGGTTCCCTCTGGTCCCTCTCTGGGCTCTGGGCTCACAAGGCCTGGTCCCTCTCTGGGCTCTGGGTTCACAGGGCCTGGTCCCTCTCTGGGCTCTAGTCTCACAGGGCCTGGTCCCTCTCTGGGCTCTAGTCTCACAGGGCCTGTTCCCTCTCTGGGCTCTGGGTTCACAGGGCCTGGTCCCTCTCTGGGCTCTAGTCTCACAGGGCCTGGTCCCTCTCTGGGCTCTAGTCTCACAGGGCCTGTTCCCACTCTGGGCTCTGGGTTCACAGGTTCCCTCTGGTCCCTCACTAGGCTCTGGGTTCACAGGGCCTGGTCCCTCTCTGGGCTCTGGACTCACAAGGCCTGGTCCCTCTCTGGGCTCCGGGCTCACAAGGTCTGGTCCCTCACTGGGCTCTGGGTTCACAGGGCCTGGTCCCTCATCTGGGCTCTGGGTTCACAGGGCCTGGTCCCTCACTGGGCTCTGGGTTCACAGGGCCTGGTCCCTCACTGGGCTCTGGGTTCACAGGGCCTGGTCCCTCACTGGGCTCTGGGTTCACAGGGCCTGGTCCCTCTCTGGGCTCTGGGCTCACAAGGCCTGGTCCCTCACTGGGCTCTGGGTTCACAGGGCCTGGTCCCTCACTGGGCTCTGGGTTCACAGGGCCTGGTCCCTCACTGGGCTCTGGGTTCACAGGGCCTGGTCCCTCACTGGGCTCTGGGTTCACAGGGCCTGGTCCCTCACTGGGCTCTGGGTTCACAGGGCCTGGTCCCTCTCTGGGCTCTGGGCTCACAGGACCTGGTCCCGCTCTGGGCTCACAAGGCTTGGTCCCTCACTGGGCTCTGGGTTCACAGGGCCTGGTCCCTCACTGGGCTCTGGGTTCACAGGGCCTGGTCCCTCACTGGGCTCTGGGTTCACAGGGCCTGGTCCCTCTCTGGGCTCTGGGCTCACAGGACCTGGTCCCGCTCTGGGCTCACAAGGCTTGGTCCCTCACTGGGCTCTGGGTTCACAGGTTCCCTCTGGTCACTCACTGGGCTCTGGATTCACAGGTTCCCTCTGGTCCCTCACTGGGCTCTGGGTTCACAGGGCCTGGTCTATCTCTGGGCTCACAGGGCCTGGTCCCTCTCTGGGCTCTGGGTTCACAGGGCCTGGTCCCTCTCTGGGCTCTGGGTTCACAGGGCCTGGTCCCTCTCTGGGCTCTGGGTTCACAGGGCCTGGTCCCTCTCTGGGCTCTGGGTTCACAGGGCCTGGTCCCTCTCTGGGCTCTGGGTTCACAGGGCCTGGTCCGTCACTGGGCTCCGGGCTCACAAGGCCTGGTCCGTCACTGGGCTCCGGGCTCACAGGGCCTGGTCCCTCTCTGGGCTCTGGGTTCACAGGGCCTGGTCCCTCACTGGGCTCTGGGTTCACAGGGCCTGGTCCCTCTCTGGGCTCTGGGCTCACAAGGCCTGGTGTTTCACTGGGCTCTGGGTTCACAGGGCCTGGTCTATCTCTGGGCTCACAGGGCCTGGTCCCTCCCTGGGCTCACAAGGCCTGGTCCCTCACTGGGCTCTGGGTTCACAAGGCCTGGTCCCTCTCTGGGCTCTGGGCTCACAGGGCCTGGTCCCTCTCTGGGCTCTGGGCTCACAAGGCTTGGTCCCTCACTGGGCTCTGGGTTCACAGGTTCCCTCTGGTCCCTCACTGGGCTCTGGGCTTACAAGGCCTGGTCCCTCACTGGGCTCTGGGTTCACAGGGCCTGGTCCCTCACTGAGCTCTGGGTTCACAGGGCCTGGTCCCTCTCTGGGCTCTGGGTTAACAGGTTCCCTCTGGCCCCTCACTGGGTTCTGGATTCACAGGGCCTGGTCCCTCACTGGGCTTGGTCCCTGACTGGGCTCTGGGTTCACAGGTTATCTCTGGTCCTTCACTGGGCTCTGGATTCACAGGTTCCCTCTGGTCCCTCAATAGGCTCTGCGTTCACAGGGCCTGGTCCCTCACTGGGCTCTGGGTTCACAGGTCTTCTGTTAATAAGGCAATCTCTGGTGACCCTGTTGGTCTATTCTCCTCCGCAAACCTTGAGCTCCTGAACCGGTTTCAAGTCTTTGCAACCTTTCACTGTATCAGTGTTCTGAGTGCAGTTGTTTTCTCTCTCTCTCTCTCGCTTTTCTGAGGCTGTGCAGCTTCTGCTGGTTTCTTTGTGGCTTCCTTTCTTCCTTACATAAGAACATAAGAAATAGGAGCATGAGTAGGCTATTCGGCCCCTCAAGCCTGCCTCACCATTCAATAAGATCATGGCTGATCTGCCCCAGACCTCAACTCCTCTTTCGGGCCAACTGCTCATCGCCCTCAACTCCCCGATATTTCAAAAATCTATCTACCTCCTCTTTAAATACTTTCAATGATCTAGCCTCCACAACTCTCTGGGGGAGAGAATTCCAGACATTCACTACCCTTTGAGAGAAGAAATTCCTTTGCATCTCAGTTTTAAATGAGTGTCCCCTTATTCTGTAACTAGGTCCCCTAGTTTGAGATTCCCCCACTAGTGGAAACATCTTCTCAACATCCACCCTGTCGAGCTCCCTCAGAATTTATACGTTTCAATAAGATCCCCCCTCATTCTTCTAAACTCTAATGAACAAAGGCCTAAACTGTTTAACTGTTCTTGATAAGACAACCCCTTCATCCCAGAAATCAGCCTAGTGAATCTCTTTTGAACTGTCTCTAATTCCAGTATATCCTTTCTTAAATACGGAACTAAAACTGTACACAGTACTCCAGGTGCGGCCTCACCAACACCCTGTACAGTTGTAACACGACTTCCCTATTTTTAAACTCCAACCCCCTAGCAATAAAGGCCAAAATTCCATTTCCTTCTGCATTACTTGCTGCACCTGCATGCTCACTTTTTGTGTCTCAGGCATAAGGACACCCAGATCCCTCTGTGCTGCACTTTTTTGAAGTCTCTCTCCATTTAAATAATAGTCTGCCTTTTGATTCTTTCTACCAAAGTGCATGACCTCACACTTTCCTACATTAAACTCCATCTGCCAAGTTTTTGCCCACTCACTCAACCTATCTATAACCCCTTGCAGATTCCTTATGTCCCCATCACAACATGCCCTCCCATCTATTTTTGTATCATCAGCACATTTGGATATATTACACTCTGCCCCCTCCTCCAAGTCATTAATATAGACAGTAAATAATTGAGGCCCTAGGACTGATCCCTGTAGCAGTTCCCCTTTATCAAGTCTGCTTGTTATATCCTCAAAGAACTCTAGCAAATTTGTCAAACACGATTTCCCTTTCACAAAACTATGTTGACTCTGTTTGATTGCATTAAGCTTTTCTAAATGTCCTGCTATTTCTTTCTTAATAATGGACTCTAGCATTTTCCCAATGACCGATGTTAGGCTGACTGGCCTATAGTTTCCTGCTTTTTGTCTCTCTCCCTTCTTGAACAGGGGCGTCACATTAGCGGTTTTACAATCCGCTGGGACCTTTCCGGAATCCAGAGAGTTCTGGAATATTTCGACTAATGCCTCCACTATCTCTGCAGCCACTTCCTTTAAAACCCTTGGATGTAGGCCATCAGGTCCTGGCAACTTGTCTGCCTTTAGTCCCATTAGTTTGTCAAATACTTTGTCCCTCGTGATAGAGACAGTTACAAGATCTTTCTTCCCTTTAGCTCCTCGCTTATCTGATATCTGTGGGATGTTTATAGTGTCCTCCACCATGAAGACTGATGCAAAATATTGGTTTAAGTTATCTGCCATTTCCCTGTTTGCCCATTATCAATTCTTCAGTCACATCCCTCGAGAGTCCCACGCTCACTTCAGCTACTCTCTTTTTATATACCCATAGAAGCTCTTGCTGTTTGTTTTTATATTTCTTGCCAATTTACTTTCATAATCAATTTTCTCCCTCTTTATTAGCTTTTTAGTCATCTGCTGCTGGTTCCTAAAAAAAATAATTCCCAATCCTCTGGCCTACCAATAGTTTTCGCCGCTTTGAATGCATTAGTTTTTGATTGGATACTCTCCTTGACCGCCTTTGTTAACCGTGGGTGGTTCATCCTTCTCATTGAGTCCTTCTTTTTGGCCGGGATAAATTTTTGCTGGGTGTTATGAAATATCTGCTTAAATGTCTGCCATTGCACATCCACTGACCTTCCCCTTAGTCTATTTTCCCAGCCCGCTTTAGACAACTCTTTCTTCATACCTCTGTAATTGCCCTTTAAGTTGAAGACACTGGTTTGAGACCCGAATTGCTCGCCCTCAAACTGAATTTGAAATTCTACCATGTTGTGATCACTACCCCTTAGAGGATCCTTAACTATGGTATCTCTTATTAATCCTACCTTGTTACACATTACTAGATCTAAAATAGCTTGTTCTTAGGTAGGTTCTGCAATGTATTGCTCTAAGTAACGATCCCTGATGCGCTCTACAAATTCGTCTTCCATGTTACCTCTGCCAATCTGATTTGTCCAGTCAATATGCAGATTAAAATCACCCATGACAATTGTAGTGCCCTTCTTACACGCCTCCATTATTTCCCGATTTATACTTTGTCCTACAGTGAGGCAACTCTTCGGGGGCCTATAGACCACTCCCACCCGTGACAGGAAGGGGCAGAAAATATAAGCAGAGGAGGGCAGCAGAAATTAGAATGAGTAATAATGGTAAAAAGTCAAAACTTAAGGCTCTTTATTTGAATGCACGCAGCATTTGTAACAAGATAGATGAGTTGACGGCACAAATAGAAATAAATGAATATGACTTGATAGCTATTAGAGACGTAGTTGCTATTCCTTATTTCCACCCAAACTGATTCCACATCACGATCTATTGCACCTATATCACTACTCACCACCACACTGATACCTTCCTTTATTAACAAAGATATCCCACCTTCTTTTCCTTTTTGCCTATTTTTCCGGAACATCAAATACCCTTGAATATTGAGTTCTCAGTCTTGGTCACCCTGCAACCATGTCTCTGTAATAGTTATCGTCATACTCATTAATTTCTATTTGTGCCGTCAACTCATCTACCTTGTTACAAATGCTGTGTGCATTCAGATAAAGAGCCTTTAGCTTTGACATTTTGCCATTATTATTCATTCTGGTTCTAATTTCTGCTGCACTCTTCTGCTTATATTTCCTGCCCCTTCCTGTCACACTTTGATTACTGTTCGCCTCTTCACTACCCTGCACCTCTGCTCTCCTTCTTTTAGATTTTTAAAAATTTGCCTTCAATTGAATCCTCCCGCCACTAATTAGTTTAAAGTCCCATCTGCCAGGGGATTCGCCAGGACACTGGTCCCAGCAGGTTCAAATGAAGCCTGTCCCAACGGAACAGCTCTCTCCTTCCCCTGGACTAGTGCCAGTGCCCCATGAATTGGAATCCATTTCTCCCACACCAATCCTTGAGCCATGCCTTTACCTCTCTAATCTTATTTACCCCATGCCAATTTGCACATGGCTCAGGTAGTAATCTGGAGATTAGTACCTTTGAGGTTCTGCTTTTTAATTTAGCTGCGAGCTGCTCATAGTCGAAAGAGCTGAATTCAAGAGGCGAGGTGAGAGTGACTGCACTTGACATCAAGGCAGCATTTGACCGAGTATGACATCAAGGCAGCATTTGACCGAGTATGGCATCAAGGAGCCCTAGCAAAACTGAGGTCAATGGGAATCAGGGGGAAAACCCTCCGCTGGCTGGAGTCATACCTAGCGCAAAGGAAGATGGTTGTGGTTGTTGGAGGTTAATCATCTGAGCTCCAGGACATCACTGCAGGAGTTCCTCAGGGTAGTGTCCTAGGCCCAACCATCTTCAGCTGCTTCATCAATGACCTTCCTTCAATCATAAGGTCAGAAGTGGGGATGTTCGCTGATGATTGCATAATGTTCAGCACCATTCATGACTCCTCAGATACTGAAGCAGTCCGTGTAGAAATGCAGCAAGACCTGGACAATATCCAGGCATGGGCTGATAAGTGGCAAGTAACATTCGTACCACACAAGTGCCAGGCAATGACCATCTCCAACAAGAGAGAATCTAACCATCTCCCCTTGACATTCAATGGCATTACCATTGCTGAATCCTCCACTATCGACATCCTAGGGGCTACCATTGACCAGAAACTGAACTGGAGTAGCCATATAAATACCGTGGCTACAAGAGCAGGTCAGAGGCTAGGAATCCTGAGGCGAGTAACTCACCTCCTGACTCCCCAAAGCCTGTTCACCATCTACAAGGCACAAGTCAGGAGTGTGATGGAATACTCTCCACTTGCCTGGATGGGTGCAGCTCCAGCTTCAAGAAGCTCAACACCATCCAGGACAAAGCAGCCCGCTTGATTGGCACCCCATCTACAAACATTCACTCCCTCCACCACCGACGCACAGTGGCAGCAATGTGTACCATCTACAAGATGCACTGCAGCAATGCACCAAGGCTCCATAGACAGCACCTTTCAAACCCGCGATGTCTACCAACTAGAAGGACAAGGGCAGCAAATACATGGGAACACCACCACCTGCAAGTTCCCCTCCAAGTCACACACCATCCTGACTTGGAACTATATCGCCGTTCCTTCACTGTCGCTGGGTCAAAATCCTGGAACTCCCTCCCTAACAGCACTGTGGGTACACCTACCCCAAATGGACTGCAGCGGTTCAAGAAGGCAGCTCACCACCACCTTCTCAAGGGCAATTAGGGATGGGCAATAAATGCTGGCCTGGCCAGTGATGCCCACATCCCATGAATCAATTAAAAAAAGTCCCTCAGCAGGACCTTTTTCCTGGACCTACCAATGTTGTTGGTACCTATGTGGACCACGACAACTGGATCCTTCCCCACCTACTCCGTTCCTCTCTAGCCCAGAAGAGATGTCCTTAACCTTGGCACCAGGTAGGCAATTCAGCCTTTGGGACTCCCTGTCTTTGCTGCAGAGAACAGTAGTTAGTGTAGGTAGGTGGTAAGGAATATGGGATTACTGTAGGGTTAGTATAAATGGGTGGTTCTTGGTCGGCACAGACTCGGTGGGCCGAAGGGCCTGTTTCAGTGCTGTATCTCTAAAAAAAAAAAAAAAAACTCTGCTGTCCCCTATTACTACTGCATTTCTCATCCCCCCCCCCACCACTTGAATGGCGCTCTGAACTATGGTGCTGTGGTCAGTTCGCTCATCCTCCCTGCAGTCTGTGCCCTCATCCACACCGGGAGCAAGAACCTCGTAACTATTGGATAAGGGCACTGACTGAGGCTCCTCCAAAGCTAAATTCTGGATCCCCATACCTGCCTCACTCACAGTCACACCCTCCTGACCCTGACCACGGTCCAAATTGGATGTAGTTAATCAAAGGGGTGTGACTGTCTCCTGAAACACAGTGTCCAGGTAACTCTCCCCCTCCCTGTTGTGTCGCAGTGTCCGCAGCTTGGACTCCAGCTCATCAACTCTGAGCCGAAGGTCCTCGAGCAGCCAACACTTGCTGCAGATGTGGTCACCGTGGATCGCACCGGTGTCCACCAGCTCCCACATCCTACAGCTGCAACACATCGCCTGCTTAGCCATCTCTATTCTATTTAATTAATTAATTTGTATGTTAAATATTTGGGTGTTCGATGCTATGTTTGATTTAAAATAAATTAAATTAAAAGTACCTGTTTAAACAATCAATTGTAATTAATACTTCTAGTCCTGCTCTGTGTTTATACTCTTATTATTACACTTACTGTTACACGACCATGATTGAAAAAAATTTAATTACCCAGCTCCTAATTTGAACCAATACCCTCCCTGCTGGTCCATCTATCTCTCTCTCAGGGTCTGGCACTTTTCCTTACAGCCTGTCAGACTTAGGAAACCCTGTTGAATTTATCCAGAATCAAAAGTCAATAGTCGTTTTTATTTTACAATATTCAGAGTCCATAAGTCTGGCCATATCAAATTCACCTGGGCCTGCCTCTGTTTCCAGCTGTTAGCAATGCAGCTCGAATTTGTATTTTCAGAGTCCTTCCCTCCCTGTTTACGATCTGAGAATCTGGGAGAGTGAAAACCATTGTCTGTCATGTGTTACAACCTTGCACTCTGCTTTCAAAAGAATCTTTGACTCTTTGATCTGGGTTCCTTGTTTGCATAGTAACTGAGACTCCTGACTAGTTTCAGGGCAGACTTGGTGTGAGATCACATGTCTCCTCTAAATTCTTTTTACACTGCATTTTAAAAAAATAACCATACTATAAAGTCCAGCATTCATAACACCTCCCTCCTAAAAATAGAAAATTCATTCCCCTAGTAATGATTTTTCTACAACATTATCAACACATAACATTGCAAACATTTCAATCACTAACAATTTACATTTTATACAGGTAACAACAGTATTTTCATCTCTCCGAGTTGTCTTCCTCTATCATTCTCTTTCTTTAAATTCCTGATGGAGTATTGGCAATTACATTGCTCTTTCCTGTAACGTGTACAATTTTTAGGGTAAACGATTGCAACACTAAACTCCATTGGAATAATCTGGCATTTTTGGTCTTGAGTATTTCAGAAAACCTTAATGGGTTGGTTGGCATAAATGGATATTTCCTCTTGACCATTATTGGCTCTTCAACATTTTGAAGTATATGTCAATACGAGAACTAAAGCCTCCTTTTGAATAGTGAAGTACCCCTTTTGGTTCTTCTTCAGTTTTCTAGAGAAATAACTAACGGTTGTTCGATACCAGCAGCATCATCCTGGAGTAACACTCCTCCTACCCCCACATCACAAGCATTAATAACCACTTTAAAGGGCTTGCTAAAATTTGGTGCCGCTCGGATAGGTTCATTTATTAAAATGTCCTTTTAAGTTTTTGAGTGCCATTTGATATGATTCTATCCACTTGACCTTCATGTTTTTCTTTAACAAATTCGTCAGTGGGGTAACTCCTGTATTGAAGTTAAGAACAAGCTTTCAGTAGAACTCACACATCCCTAGGAATCGTAGTCTGTCCTTTTTTGTCTATTATTGCCTGAACCTTAGCTTCTCCATGCAACACTTGATCTTGCCCCAAATAGGTGATCTTAACCTTGGCAAACTCGCTCTTTGCTAACTTTACCAAATTGTCTTTCTCTCACTTAAGTGTTCAACATGCTCTTCCCAAGTGTCACTGTATACCAATAGGTCATTGATATACACAACACAATTGCTTAGTCCAGCAATCACCTGGGGTTAGTCAATCGTTGAAATGTAATTGGTGCATTTTTCATACCAAACGGTATACCTTACACTGAAATAGGCCATCTGGGGTCAGAAGGCAGAAACTTCTTTAGCTTGGCCGACCAAAGGGTCTTGCCAATATCCTTTCAGCAAGTCAATCTTGCTAATAAAAACTGCATTCCCCATTCTGTCAATACAGTCCTCAAGTTGTGGGATTGGATAAGAATCTGTTTTAGTTTCTGCATTGACTTTCCAATAATCAATAAGGAATCTTTTGGAACCACTTGGCTTTAATATCAGTACCAATGGAGAACTCCAGCTACTCTGACTGGGTTTAATAATATCATTCTTTCACCCCCTCTCTGACCTGAGCCTATTTATCAGGATTGAGTGGATATGGGTCCTGTTTAATGGGTGTAGTTGTCCCCACATCAACCCCATGAATAGCCAGAGGAGTTCGACCTAAGTTATCTGCACATACCGTTTTAAACTCTTTCAGCAGCGGAGCTATGTCCTTTTAATGTTGCTCAGAAAGACAGTTTAAAACTGTATCTAAACTTACTAACACTTCTGTGTTTGCCAGTTTCACTGCAGGGAGTTCAATCTGAGAGCTCTCAGTCGCTGGCCCTTCATCTAGTTCATTAAAAGTAATACTACCATTATTCTCATCTTCTGCTGTTTGACATACATTGACTGGCTAACAAGCTTCAGGGTCATAGTATCTTTTCATCATATTCACGTGACAAACTCTGACTTTTCCATCTGTCTGGGGTACTAACCAAATAGTTCACCTCACTGAGTTTCTTAATGAAGTAAGGTCTGCTGAACCTAGCTTTCAATGGTTCCCCAGGCAAAGGCAACAAAACTAACACCTTGTCTCCAGGTTGAAAACTACGTGCCTTAGCTGTTCTATCCGCTTGGGTTTTCATCACTTGCTGAGAAACCTTGAGATATTCTCTGGCCATCTCACAAGCTCTCGAGAGTCTCTCTCAAATCTCTGATGCATAATCTAAGAGAGTAGTTTCCTCCTCCTGTGCTAATGAGTTTAAGGGTACCTCTAACCTCATCGACCAATTTAATGGGACTGAAACCACTAGACTCATTTGGTGTGTCCCTGGTGGCAAATAATAAAAAATGATATCCCCTTATTCAAAACAATATGCCTTAATCATACTTTTTAGGGTTTGGTGATATCTTTCCAAAGCACCTTGTGACTGCAGGTGATTTGAGCTGCTTCACTCCTAAATTAGACATAACCTCTTGAAATACTCCTGACATGAAATTTGACCCCTGGTCCAACTGAATTTCTTTTGGCAATCTATGTTGAGTAAAAAACTGAATTAACCCTGCAATCACAACATTTGCAGTGATCTTTTTCAAGGGTAGTGTCTCTGGAAACCGAGTGGACAAATCCAGGATGATTAGGAGAAACTTGTGACCTGACTTAGTTGCGGGTAAGTCCGACACTATCCACAAGAAACCTGCTAAACGGTTCGTCAAAAGCAGATATCTGTATTAATGGGGCTGGCTTAATCGAAGGCTGGGGCTTCCCAATCATTTGACATGTGTGACATGTCCTACAGAAATTGACCACATCCCTGTGCAGCTTCGTCCAGTAAAAATGCATCATTACCCTAGCCTGGGTCTTCCGAATGCCCAAATGACCTGCAACTGGTATCTCATTTGCAGTTCTCAAAATTTCAGTACAGTAGCAAGGAGGGATAACAATTTGATGGACTACAGCCCAATCCTCATCAGCAGGCCTCTGAGGAGGTCTCCAATTTCTCATCAATATGTCATTTTTAACATAATAGCATTTGAATTTTCTTAGCTTCCGTCTCGGAACATACTGTCTGAGCTATTTTCTTTAAAGTTGGGTCTCCTTATCGTACCTCAATCAAAGACGATCTGCTAAACAATTCAGCCTCGCTACTCAAATTCCTCAAAAAGGTTTCAGCAAGCCAGACACAAGGGCTTGTCCTTTATAACCACTGACTCTTATTCCTCTTGTTTAATCCTATGAGCCTGGGATCTTGTTACAACATATTCTGGGGAATTCTTCCTGCAGAACTTCAGTTTCAGCAACGTCAACTGGCTTGTCCGAAACTACTGGAGATGCCAATACCTTATCCCCAGCTAAGTCATTTCCTAACAACAAATCCATCCCTTCAATATGCAGATCAGGGATGATTCCCACTGTTACAGGACCAGTGACTAAATCACATTGTAAATTAACCTTATACAATGGAATGGATACAGAACCTCCCACAATGTCTTGCACGAGGACTGTCGCATTCAGTGAACTACTTGGAGGAAAATTCATGTCCTTTGCTACCATTAATGACTGGCTTGCCCCTGTATCTCTAAGCAGCACAATAGACTCGCCTGCTTCACCTGCCTGAACACAAAACATCTATAATCAGGGACCTGATTTAATTCATCAGCATGCAGGGGAGAATACCTCTACTCCTTATTCAAAATCACCAAAATCACTGGCTTGTCAGCACAGCCTCCTATTGTGGTATCCTTTTCAGGACAGGCTTTCAGTAAACCTATCACATCTACTGGGTTGCCTTTTAACATCCAGCATTCTGATTTTATATGCCCTCTTTTATTACAAAAATAACATGGTCCTGTTGACTCAACTGATTACTGATGTGGCCTTCTGATTATCTGTCTTACTACTCTGACGGTTGCCTGTATCCTTTCCTTTACCCTTTCTCTCACTAAAACCAAATCTCTTTTCATTATCAACCTTCCTATGTATCCAACTTCTCTGAAAGCTTTCAAGCTGGGGCCTGTAACTACTGCTTTTGTGGGTCAATTTGTAATCATCTGCCATTGCTGTGGCATGCTTATTCTATCAACTTTATGTTCTTCTATATGGGATCTTATTCCAGGACAGACACTAGTTTTGTGTTCTTCCATTAGGACTATTTCCCTAAGGCTCTCAGAGTCTTGCTCAATCTTCATTGACCTACACCACCTATCAAACACCATTTCCTTCTCTCTAGCAAATTCCATAAATGTCTGGCCCCTGTTTTTTTTTAAATTCCTGATTTTTTTGTCTGTAAGTCTCTGGTACCAACTCACAGACATTGAGAACATCTGTCTTAACCATTTCATTATCACTTGACTGATCCTCTGAAAGTGTTGAATATACCTCTAACACTTTTTCCATTAACACTTTGTAATAACATTGTCTAACTTTCTTTCAGTCATTGCAACTTGGTAGCAATTTTTTCAAAGGACACAAAGTACATTTCAACTCCTTCTTGCTGAATTTAGGCTCTAAGCAAAGATTCTTTGCTAAATCAAAAGCAGGAGTTAAATCAAATCCATCCTCAAATCTTCTTGCCACCCCGTTTGCGTTTCCTAAGCTTTTCTTTGTCCAGAGCAAATTTCCTAGTTTCTCTTTTTCTCTGTAAGTCTATTTTCCTTCCCTTTCAAATTCAGGTTTTCTCATTTCAAGTTATAATTGTCTGTCTTTTTCTGTTTCTTTTTCAAGTTCCAATTGGGGTGGCACAGTGGCGCAGCAGTTAGCACCGCAGCCTCACAGCTCCAGCGACCCGGGTTCAATTCTGGGTACTGCCTGTGTGGAGTTTGCAAGTTCTCCCTGTGTCAGTGTGGGTTTTCGCCGGGTGCTCCTGTTTCCTCCCACAGCCAAAGACTTGCAGGTTGATGAGTAAATTGGCCATTATAAATTGCCCCTAGTGTAGGTAGGTGGTAGGGGAATATAGGGACAGGTGGGGATGTGGTAGGAATATGGGATTAGCATAGGATTAGTATTAAAAAAATGGTTGGTTGATGGTCGGCACAGAATCGGTGGGCCAAAGGGCCTGTTTCAGTGCTGTATATTAAAAAAAAATTGCCTCATTTATAACTGAATTTGAGCTAACTCAATCTGTGAGCTTCCAAGATCACTCTTTCCTTCGTCAAGGTTAAAATGCTGGGCCAACAATTTCTGCCTTTTTAGCTTTTGATTTTAAATTAACCCCCACTTGCTCTGCTAAAACATTTAATGTATCCACTGTTAACTGTGTTAACTCATTGAGAGTCATATCATTACAAGTAGATATGCTGAATTTTCTTTGAGTAAAGCAAAAGTAATTTTGAAATCTTGTTCATTTAAACGCTAGGAAATACCCATGAACACGCTTTGCAGACTCTGAATTTGTATCCTGAACCCAAGCCCCCAATTTATTATGACCTCAGTAGAGACCGTTAACTTTGAAATCAGAGATACGAACTCACCAGATCATTTAAAAGAATTACGTCAAGATTTCACGTTTTAAAACTTTTACTATAACAACTAAATTAATAATCAACATTAACTAAACAGTACTTAGTAGGTAATTAATGCATTAAATTACAGAAAAGGTATTTTCTATTAATTTATTAAAACACTTGAAAATCCCCCAAAATATTTGTACCTTACACAGAGTTCTCATCAAATCACTTATCTTTGCAACTTAAAAAGTCCCAAACTCCACCCAGTTGCAATGTGTTGGATCTCCCAGTCCTTAATCAAGCCAATGTCCTCTTCGCTCACTTCTTCCGAGAACACGCGACTGTTCTTCTGTTAATAAGGCAATCGCTGGTGACCCAGCTGGTCTTTTCTCCTCCGCAAACTCCTCCGAGACTTCGAACCGGGTTCAAGTCTTTGCAGCCTTTCACTGTATCAGCGTTCTGAGAGCAGTTGTTTTCTCTCTTTCTCTCGTCTGAGGCTGTACAGCTCCTCCTGATTTCTTTGTCTATTCCTTTCTTCCTTACAGTCTGTTAGACTTAGAAAAGCCTATTGCATTTATTCGGAATCAAAAGCCAATAGTCATTTGCCTTTTGCCATATTCAGAGTTCTTAGTTCTGACCACATCAAATCCACTTGGGCCTTCCTTTATTTTTAGCTGTTAGCAATAGCAACTCAAATTTACATTTTCAGAGCCCTTGGCTCCCTGTTTATGACCTGAGAGTCTGGGAGAGTGAAACCCATTTTCTGACAGCTGTTAAAACCTTGCATTCTGTTTTCAAAAGGGTCTTTGACTCTTTGATCTGAGTTCCATGTTTGTATGGTGACCAAGACCCCTCGTTTGTTTCCAGGCAAACTTAGTGTGAGGTCACATGTCTCGTCCGAATTTTTTATATACTGCATTAAAAATCACAGTTTAAAAAAAAATGTAACCATACTACAAGGTCCAGCATTCATGACAATATTTGTGGTATTCCTGTTTTTGTGTGTATTTTTGTGCATGCCCTATGTGTGTATTTTTGTGCATGTGCCCTTTGTCAGCCATGGCTCCACCAGTAGCACTCTCAGCTCTAAGTTTCAAGGTTTCCAAGTTCAAAACCCAATCCAGGACTTGAGCACAAAAATCAAAGCTGTTACTCCAGTGCAGTTCTGAGGGAGTATGGCATTGTTGGCAATCCTGTCTTTTGGATGTGACATTAAATTGAGGCCCAACCTGCCCTGTCAGGTGAACATTAAAGATTCCATGGCACTATTCAAAGGAGAGCAGAGGAGTTATCCCCCGTGTCCTGGTCAATATTTATTCCTCAAAAAAATCACAAAGACAAATTATCTGGCCATTATCACATTGCTGTGTATGGGAGCTTGCTGTGTGTAAATTGGTTGCTGTGTTTGCTACATTAGAATGGTGATGACACTTCAGAAAGTAGCTCATTGGCTGTAAAGCACTTGGAGACGTGTATGTGCGTGCGTGCGTGCGTGCGTGTGTGAGAGAGGACATGGTCAAGCTCAACTGCCATGCCCTTCACCCTCAAAATAGTCTTTGCCGTTTAGGCAAGATACCCGAGAGTTCCTTTGCCTGTGGATCCATATCCTGGAATGTGCCACCACCATCAGAAGAGGGTATAAGGAGAGAAAAACTAGGTGTGGGGATCAGCAGGGAAAAGGACCAAGCTAGTGTATTTCTTTGGGTTGAATTTGAGAAGCCCGCAAAAAAAATGGCGGCCTGCCCGGGTGGGCCACATGCCAAAGATCCACTGTGATTCCAAGCGCGGTGGCTCACTTAAATATCCAGGGTGGGCTGCCCCTGTCCCCAATCACGTGGAGAAGGCAGGCTTTCCATCCCCAGCGATGGTGTCAGCTGCCTGTGCGTAGGCAGCTGATGCCATTTTTAACGGACTGTTAGCCCTACTGGCATATTTAAATATTTAAAGATAGATTAAAATGAAATTAAATAAATACGTCTCTTTCTCCCCTCTCCCACTCCCCCAATAACAGTTAAATTAATTATTTGCCCTTCCGCCCCCAACATTTCCTTTACCATCCCCGGCCCTCCCCGCTGCTCCAAACTGCACAAACTATTAACTGCAACACTTCGCACCATCCCCTACACCCATGATGTTAATTTGACCCGATTTCCCCCCTTCCCGCACTTACTTACATCCTCCACCATCCCCCCCACCCCCCCCCCCCGCACCAGTGTTGTGCCTCATTTCCCCGGACGGGGATCCAAAGGTGCAGGAGTGCCAGCTGCTGGGCCGAGGATCACAACAGGACATCAAGATTAATGGTAAGTACATGCAAATCTAATAATTTCTTTTATTTGCTTATGGCGATTGTGCTCCCATCGCCGAGCTGCTGCCATCGGAAGGATCGGGCTGGGCCCTATCGGCGTTGAGGTCCATGGCGGGCCTCATCTGGGCCCATCTTCAGGCCCCACCCCCAACCATGGATCCTATGTCGGGGGCTCCTTAAGGTCCAGCCCTTTGTGTCTAACGAGCATTAAAACATTCTTCCACTAGATGGACCTCTTCTCTAACCAATACAAACATGAAGGTTCGGCCTGGGCAGTTCTGTTGCTGTGATAAAAACAGCCAGCAGGGGTCCCTGGCAGGAAGGGGGCTGGAGGTCCGATGGCAGCGGCATTCTGTTCTGTGAAGGACTGACTGTCTTGTTCTTCGACAAGGCTTTAGGTTAGTATGAGAAGAGACTGGCAACTAACATAAAAGGGAATCCTAAAGCCGTCTACAGGCATATAAATAATAAAAGGGGTGGGGCCAATGAGGGACTAAAAAGGGGGTTAAAGCGTGGAGGCAGAGGGCATAGCTGAGGTATTGGAGGTAACCAAGGAAGAAAATGTTGCCAAAGTCATAGCGAAAGATGAGATCGTTAATACAGTGGAGCGGCTTAAAATTAATAGAGAAGATATTAGAAAAGCTAGCTGTACATAAAGTTGATTAGTCACCAAGACTGGATCAGGTGCATCCAAGGATATGGAGGGATGTAAGGGTGGAAAATGCCGAGGCACTGGCCATAATATTCCAATTCTCCTTAGTTACGGGGGTGATGCCAGAGGACTGGGGAATTGCTAATGTTATACCCTTGTTCAAAAAAGGGTATAAGGATTGGCCCAGCAATACAGGCCAGCTTCTAGAAATGATAATCCAGGACAAAATTAACATTCACTTGGAAATGTGGATTAATTAAGGAAAGCCAACAAGGATTTGTTGAAGGCAAATTGTGTTTAACTAATGTCATGTAAGGCCCCCACCTGCCAAGAATGAGGCACATTAATTTTGTCATGAACATTGATTTTAAACTGTTACTGGAGTGAAGAAAGGACTTGTTAAACAGATCAGCCGTGGCTGAAAAAGACATTTTCATATTAACAGATGGTGCTTGGAAGGACAAAGGATCATTCCCTGACACATTCAACCCACAATGGACCTTGATCACCAGGTACTGTGTGTAAGAGGAGCATTCCAGGGACTGCTAAGGTGATACAATCCAAGACGTGGTCAGACCAGTTAGTCACATGATTAACCTACTTGGCAACTTGTGTTTTTCTGAATTGTACAAACAGTTTGAACTCAGAGTCTCTGTTTGATCCTGAACAGAGGAGATCTCTCCTATCTGCTCCCATCTCTTTCTCACAAGCCTCTGAATCCACTGAAGACACATGAATCCCAAGAGAGAAAAGTCTCCTGCAGTGAACAAGGTTGAAGAAGAATACTGGGTCCCAGTGAAAAGCAAGAACTACCTACAATCAAGGTCTCTACCATGAACTCAAAGAACTGTCACAAAATCTCTTCAGATATTGCCTCAAATTTTCACTTTATTTTTTCTTCTCTTTTCTGTCTCTATTTGCATGTGTGTATCGCAGATGCATACTAACATGGGTGTGTCGTGTATCTGTAGGTGTCAATCAAATTAGAGTTTAAATTTAAGATTAAGACATTTCAATCATTCTTCTTTAAACCCAAGAAAACCTGTTTGTGCTGGTTTCTTTGCCTTATAATTGGAAAGCGGTGAACATGCATTCACCAAGGGGGAGCTAAAATCACAGTGTGTTTAAAATTAAACCCTGCTATGGTAAGACCAGGTGAAGGCTGAAAGGGAACCCTAGACCCCTTCCTCACCTGGTCATAGCACTAATTTGATTGAGCTTTTTGATAAGGAAACAGAGAGGGTTGATGAGGATAATGAGGTTGATGTGGTGTACATGGACTTCCAAAAGGTGTTTGCAGAGCCAGAGTGGCGGAGTTTAAAAGAGCGGGGCCTGTGAGAGAGCAGAATCAGAGTGGTGGAGTTTAAAAGAGCGGGCTGGTGAAGGATAGTGTGTGGGTTCTGAGCTGACCGACAGCATTCCAAAGAAAATCAAGCCCGACATCAGTGGGAAGCAGGTAAGTGGGGGTTGATGAGTATGTCTTTTTTTAACTTGTTTAACTTTTTTGTCTCAAAACTTGGGTATTCATTAGTAGTAGTAAGGTTTATAATTAGTAACAAAGAATATTATCTAATAGAGGAATGACAGGGCTGCTTCAACCTCTGCAGTGCACATCCTGTGCTTTGTGGGAACTCCAGGACCCTTCCTGTGTCCTGGATAACCTTATGTGCAGAAATTGTGGTCAGTTGCAGTAGCTGGAGCTCTGGGTTTCAGAACTTGGGCAACAGCTGGCATCACTGCAGCACATCCATGAGGTTGAGAGCTTTGTGGAAAGCACATTTATAGATGTGGTCAACCCCATAGCTTAAGTGTATACAGGGAGAGAGGGAATCGGTGACTGCCAGGCAGCCAAGAAGAAACAGGCAGGTAGTGCAGGAGTCCCCTGAGTGTGTCTCACTGTCCAACCAGTATTCAGTTCTGAATACTGAGGAAAGTGATGGCTCATCTGGGGAGTGCAGCCAGAGACAAGTCTATGGCACCACGGGTGGCTCAGCTGCACAGGCGAGCACAAAGAGGACTGGAAGAGCAATAGTGATAGGAGACTCGATAGTCAGGGGAGTAGACAGGTGTTTCTGTGGCCGCAGACGTGAATCTCAGGATGGTGTGTTGCCTCCTTGGTGCCAGGGTCGAGGATGTCACTGAACAGTTACAGAGCACCCTGAGGGGGGAGGGTGAACAGCCAGCCGTTGTGGTCCATATTGGTACCAACAACATAGGTCAGAAGAGGGATGTGGTCCCTGCAGGCGGTGTTTAGAGAGCTAGGTAACAAATTAGCAAACAGGATCTCAAATGTAGTAATCTCTGGATTATCCCCAGTACCACATGCCAGTGAATATAAAAATAGGAGGATAGAGCAGATGAATGCATGGCTGGAAAGATGGTGCAGGAGGGGAGGATTTTGATTCCTGGGACACTGGGACCAGTTCTGGGGGAGATGGGACCTGTACAGGCCAGATGGGTTGCACCTGAACAGGGCTGGGCCAAATTTCCTGGTGGGGCGATTTGCTAGTGCTATTGGGGAGAGTTTAAACTAACTTGGCAGCAGTGTGTGAACCAGGAAATAACACAAGAGAGGAACACCAAGGTGCGTAGAGAATTTGGAGAAACAGATTGCACTAGCGTAGGAAATAGTGAAGTATTCGGTGGGATCAAAGTCAGTGGGAAAGTAATAAAGTCTGAATTAGGATTACTGTGCATGTATATGAATGCAGGGAGTGTGGTAAATAATGTTGGTGAACTGAAGGCGCAGATAGCCACGTGGAAGTATGATGTTGTGGCAATAATGGGGAAGGGCAGGACTGGGTACTAAATATTTCTGGATACAAGATGCTCAGGAAAGGAAGGAAAGGGGGAGGGGGGCAGTTTTGGTTAAGGAGTACATTGCAGAGCTGGAGAGAGTAGATGTCCCGGAGGGGTCAAGGATAGAATCTACTTGGCTAGAGCTGAGGAACCAAAAAGGCGCAATTACATTGTTCGTTGTAGTATATAGGCCACCAACTAGTGGGAAAGATGTAGAGCAACAAATTTGCCAGGAAATTACAGAGAAATGCAAGAATTATAGAGTGGTTATAATGAGGGACTTTAATTATACAAGTATAGACAGGGATAGTAGTGGTATAAAGGGCAGAGAGGGGCAAGAGTTCCTAGAATGTGTTCAGTAGAATTTTCTACAGCAGTATGTTTCCAGTCCAATGAGAAAGGAGGCACTGCTAGATCTGGTTCTTGGAAATGAGGTGGGCCAAGTGGATCAAGTGTCAATAGGAGAACATTTAGGGAACAGTGATCGTTGTATCATAAAGTTTAGGTTGGCTATGGAAAAGGACAAGGAACAATCTAGATAAGAATAATGAACTGGGGGAAAGCCAACTTCAATGGGGTAAGAACGGATCTGACGCAGATAAATTGGAATCAAAGGTTGGCAGGCAAAACAGTAACTGAAAATGGGCTGCCTGTAAAGAACAGATAGTTCTGGCACAGTTAAGGTATATTCTCACGAAGGAGAAAGTTAGGGCAAACAAATCCAGAGCTCCCTGGATGACGAAAGCTATAGATATTAAGATGAAGAAGAAAAAGTGTGCTTATGACAATTGTCAGGTGAATAACACAACCGAGAACCAGGCGGAATATCGAAGGTTCAGAGGGGAAGTGAAAAAGCAAAGAGAGTGTATGAAAAATGACTGGCGACTAACATAAAAGGGAATCCCAAAGTCTTCTATGGGCATATTAATAGCAAAAGGATGGTGAAAGGAGGAGTGGGGCCGATTAGGGTCCATAAAGAGGATTTACACATGGAGGCAGGGGGCATGGCTGAGCTTTTAAATGAATACTTTGCATCTGTCTTTACCAATGAAGAAGATTCTGTACAGGTCATGGTGAAAAGAGAAGGTAATTCAGACACTGGAAGGGTTTAAAATTGATGAGGAGGTGGTATTAGAAAGGCTGTCTGTACTTAAAGCTGATAAGTCACCAGGATCGGATGAGATGCATCCAAGGATACAGAGGGAAGAGAGAGTGGAAATTGCGGAGGCATGGGCCATAATTTTCCAGTCTTCTTTAGATTCAGGGATGATGCCAGAGGACTGGAGAATTGCAATTACACCCTTGTTCAAAAAAATGTGTACAAATAATCCCAGCAACTACAGGCCAGCCAGTTTAACCTTGGTGGTGGGGAAGCTTCGAGAAATGATAATTCAGGATAAAATTAATAGTCACGTGTGCAAATGCGGGTTAATTAGGAAAAGCTAGCACGGATTTGTGAACAGCAAATTGTGTCTTACTAAATTGCTGTAGTTTTTTGATGAAGTAATAGAGAGGGTGATCAGGCCAATGCTGTTGGTGTTGTGTACATGGACTTCCAAAAGTCGTTTGTTACAGCGCTGCACAACAGACTTGTGAGCAAAGTTATAGCTCATGGAATAAAAGGGACAGTAGCAGCATGGATACATAATTGGCTGAGTGACGGGAAACAAAGTAGTGGTTAATGGATGTTTTTCAGGCTGGAGGAAGGTTTGTAGTGGAGTTGTTGGAACCCTTGCTGTTCCTGATATATATTAATGACCTTGACTTTGGTGTACAGGGCACAAGTTCAACATTTGTGAATGATACAAAACTTGGAAACATTGTGAACTGTGAGGATAGTGTAGAACTTCAAAAGGACATAGACGGGTTGGTGGAATGGATGGACAAGTGGCAGACAAAATTTAAAGCAGAGAAGTGTGAAGTGATTCACTTTGGTGGGAAGAATGTGGAGAAATAATATAAAATAAAGGGTGCAATTCTAAAGAGGGTGCAAGAGCAGAGGGACCTGGGTGTATGTGTACATAAATCATTGAACATGGTAGCACGGTTAACAGAGCATAGTATATCCAAGGCTTTATTAATAGGGGCATGAAGCACAAAAGCAAAGAAGTTATGGTAAACTTGTATAGAACACTGGTTTGACCTCAATTGGAGTATTGTGTCCAGTTCCGGGTGTCACACATTAGGAAAGATATGAAGGCATTGGAGAGATGGCAAAAAGGTTCACGAGAATGGTTCCAGGGATGAGGAACTTCAGTTACGTGGATAGATTGGAGAGGTTGGGACTGTTTTCTTTAGAGAATAGAAGGTTGAGAGGAGATTTGATAGAGATATTCAAAATCAGGAGGCCTCGACAGGGTAGAAAGGGCGACCTGTTCCCATTGGTGGAGGGATCGAGAACAAGTGGGGAGAGATTGAAGGAAATTGGCAAAAGAAGCAATGACAACATGAGGAAAAACATTTTCAGAAGTGGTTAGGCTCTGGAATGCACTGCCTGAGAGTATGGTGGAGGCAGATTCATTAGAGACATCGGAGAGGGAATTGGATTGTTATTTGAAAAGGAAGAATGTGCAGGGAAAAGGGGAGAAGGCCGGGGAGTAGCAAATGGTAAAGTGCACGTTGGGAGAGCGGCAGAGAGATGACAGGCCAAATGGCCTCCTTCTGTGGTGTAACAATTCTGTGATAATAGGGAAAGGGGCCCAGACACTGATATAACAGGGAAAAGGGCCCTGACACTGATATAATAGGGAAAGGGGCCCAGACACTGGTATAACAGGGAAAGGGGCACAGACACTGATATAACAGGGAAAGGGGCCCAGACACTAGTATAACAGGGAAAGGGGCCCAGACACTAGTATAACAGGGAAAAGGGCCCTGACACTGGTATAAAAGGGAAAAAGGGCCCAGACACTGGTATAACAGGGAAAAGGGCCCAGACACTAGTATAACAGGGAAAAGGGCCCTGACACTGATATTATAGGGAAAGGGGCCCAGACACTGATATTATAGGGAAAGGGGCCCAGACACTGATATAGCAGGGAAAGGGGCCCAGACACTAGTATAACAGGGAAAAGGTCCCTGACACTGATATTATAGGGAAAGGGGCCCAGACACTGATATTATAGGGAAAGGGGCCCAGACACTGATATAGCAGGGAAAGGGGCCCAGACACTAGTATAACAGGGAAAAGGGCCCTGACACTGATATTATAGGGAAAGGGGCCCAGACACTGATATTATAGGGAAAGGGGCCCAGACACTGATATAGCAGGGAAAGGGGCCCAGACACTAGTATAACAGGGAAAAGGTCCCTGACACTGATATAACAGGGAAAGGGGCGCAGACACTGATATAACAGGGAAAAGGGATCCAGACAGTGATATAATAGGAAAAGGGATCCAGACACTGATATAATAGGAAAAGGGATCCAGACACTGATATAATAGGAAAAGGGATCCAGACACTGATATAATAGGAAGAGGGAACCTGACACTGGAATAATAGGAAAAGGGCCCAGATACTGATTTAATAGGAAAAGGGATTCTGACAGTGGTGTAACAGGGAAAAGGGATCCAGACACTGATATAATAGGAAAAGGGACCCAGACACTGATATAACAGGGAAAGGGGCCCAGACACTGGTATAACAGGGAAAAGGGCCCAGACACTGGTATAACAGGGAAAAGCGCCCTGACACTGGTATAACAGGGAAAGGGGCCCAGACACTAGTATAACAGGGAAAAGGGCCCTGCCACTGATATAATAGGGAAAGGGGCCCAGACACTGGTATAATAGGGAAAGGGGCCCAGACACTGGTATAACAGGGAAAGGGGCGCAGACACTAGTATAACAGGGAAAGGGGCGCAGACACTAGTATAACAGGGAAAGGGGCCCAGACACTAGTATAACAGGGAAAAGGGCCCTGACACTGATATAACAGGGAAAGGGGCGCAGACACTAGTATAACAGGGAAAGGGGCCCAGACACTAGTATAACAGGGAAAAGGGCCCTGACACTGATATAATAGGGAAAGGGGCCCAGACACTGGTATAACAGGGAAAGGGGCCCAGACACTGATATAACAGGGAAAGGGGCGCAGACACTAGTATAACAGGGAAAGGGGCCCAGACACTAGTATAACAGGGAAAAGGGCCCTGACACTGGTATAACAGGGAAAGGGGCCCAGACACTGGTATAACAGGGAAAGGGGCCCAGACACTGGTATAACAGGGAAAGCGGCCCAGATACTGATACAACAGGGAAAGGGGCCCAGACACTAGTATAACAGGGAAAAGGGCCCTGACACTGGTATAACAGGGAAAGGGATCCAGAAACTGATATAATAGGAAAAGGGATCCAGACACTGATATAATAGGGAAAAGGGATCCAGACACTGATATAATAGGAAAAGGGATTCTGACACTGGTATAATAGGGAAAAGGGCCCTGACAGAGGTATAACTGGAAAAGGGATCCAGACCCTGGTATAATAGGGAAAGGGATCCAGACACTGGTATAATAAAGAAATGGATCCAGACACTGATATAATAGGAAAAGGGATCCTGACACTGATATATTAGGGAAAATGGCCCTGACAGAGGTATAACTGGAAAAGGGATCCAGACACTGATATAATAGGAAAAGGGATCCTGACACTGGTATAACAGGGAAAAGGATCCAGACACTGATATAATAGGAAAAGGGATCCAGACACTGATATAATAGGAAAAGGGATCCTGACACTGATATAATAGGGAAAATGGCCCTGACAGAGGTATAACTGGAAAAGGGATCCAGACACTGATATAATTGGAAAAGGGATCCTGACACTGATATAATAGGGAAAAGGGATCCAGACACTGATATAATAGGAAAAGGGATTCTGACACTGATATAATAGGAAAAGGGATTCTGACAGTGGTATAACAGGGAAAAGGGATCCAGACACTGATATAATAGGAAAAGAGATTCTGACAGTGGTATAACAGGGAAAAGGGATCCAGACACTGATATAATAGGAAAAGAGATCCAAACACTGATATAATTGGAAAAGGGATCCAGAAACTGATATAATAGGAAAAGGGATCCAGACACTGATATAAAGGGGAAAGGATCCTGACACTGGTATAACAGGGAAATGGATCCAGACACTGATATAATAGGAAAAGGGATCCAGACACTGATATAATAGGAAAAGGAATCCTGACACTGGTATAATAGGGAAAAGGTCCCTGACAGAGGTATAACTGGAAAAGGGATCCAGACACTGGTATAATAGGGAAATGATCCTGACACTGGTATAACAGGGAAAAGGATCCAGACACTGATATAATAGGAAAAGGGATCCTGACACTGGTATAATAGGGAAAAGGGCCCTGACAGAGGTATAACTGGCAAAGGGATCCAGACACTGGTATAATTGGAAAAGGGATCCTGACACTGGTACAATAGGGAAAGGGATCCTGACACTGGTACAATAGGGAAAGGGATCCAGACACTGATATAATTGGAAAAGGGATCCTGACACTGGTACAATAGGGAAAGGGATCCAGACACTGGTATAATAGGAAAAGGGATCCTGACACTGATATAATAGGGAAAATGGCCCTGACAGAGGTATAACTGGAAAAGGGATCCAGACACTGGTATAATAGGGAAAAGGGATCCAAACACTGATATAATAGGAAAAGGGATTCTGACACTGATATAAAGGGGAAATGATCCTGACACTGGTATAACAGGGAAAAGGATCCAGACACTGCTATAATAGGAAAAGGGATCCAGACACTGATATAATAGGAAAAGGGATCCTGACACTGGTATAATAGGGAAAAGGGCCCTGACAGAGGTATAACTGGAAAAGGGATCCAGACACTGGTATAATAGGGAAAAGGGATCCAGACACTGATATAATAGGAAAAGGTATTCTGACACTGATATAATTGGAAAAGGGATTCTGACACTGATATAATAGGAAAAGGGATTCTGACACTGATATAAAGGGGAAATGATCCTGACACTGGTATAACAGGGAAAAGGATCCAGACACTGCTATAATAGGAAAAGGGATCCAGACACTGATATAATAGGAAAAGGGATCCTGACACTGGTATAATAGGGAAAAGGGCCCTGACAGAGGTATAACTGGAAAAGGGATCCAGACACTGGTATAATAGGGAAAAGGGATCCAGACACTGCTATAATAGGAAAAGGGATCCAGACACTGATATAATAGGAAAAGGGATCCTGACACTGGTATAATAGGGAAAAGGGCCCTGACAGAGGTATAACTGGAAAAGGGATCCAGACACTGGTATAATAGGGAAAAGGGATCCAGACACTGATATAATAGGAAAAGGTATTCTGACACTGATATAATTGGAAAAGGGATTCTGACACTGATATAATAGGAAAAGGGATTCTGACACTGATATAAAGGGGAAATGATCCTGACACTGGTATAACAGGGAAAAGGATCCAGACACTGCTATAATAGGAAAAGGGATCCAGACACTGATATAATAGGAAAAGGGATCCTGACACTGGTATAATAGGGAAAAGGGCCCTGACAGAGGTATAACTGGAAAAGGGATCCAGACACTGGTATAATAGGGAAAAGGGATCCAGACACTGATATAATAGGAAAAGGTATTCTGACACTGATATAATTGGAAAAGAGATTCTGACAGTGGTATAACAGGGAAAAGGGATCCTGACACTGATATAATAGGAAAAGGGATTCTGACAGTGGTATAACAGGGAAGAGGGATCCAGACACTGATATAATAGGAAAAGGTATTCTGACACTGATATAATTGGAAAAGAGATTCTGACAGTGGTATAACAGGGAAAAGGGATCCTGACACTGATATAATAGGAAAAGGGATTCTGACAGTGGTATAACAGG
The DNA here is from genome assembly GCF_036365525.1 of Heterodontus francisci. Classification (NCBI taxonomy): domain Eukaryota; kingdom Metazoa; phylum Chordata; class Chondrichthyes; order Heterodontiformes; family Heterodontidae; genus Heterodontus; species Heterodontus francisci. Next base: position 103,474,912 of record NC_090379.1, read on the forward strand.
GAAGAGGGATCCAGACACTGGTATAATTGGGAAAAGGGATCCAGACACTGATATAATAGGAAAAGGTATTCTGACACTGATATAATTGGAAAAGAGATTCTGACAGTGGTATAACAGGGAAAAGGGATCCTGACACTGATATAATAGGAAAAGGGATTCTGACAGTGGTATAACAGGGAAGAGGGATCCAGACACTGATATAATAGGAAAAGGGATCCTGACACTGATATAGTAGGGAAAAGGGATCCAGACACTGATATAATAGGAAAAGGGATTCTGACACTGATATAATAGGAAAAGGGATTCTGACACTGGTATAATAGGGAAAAGGGCCCTGACACTGGTATAACAGGGAAAAGGATCCAGACACTGCTATAATAGGAAAAGGGATCCAGACACTGATATAATAGGAAAAGGGATCCTGACACTGGTATAATAGGGAAAAGGGCCCTGACAGAGGTATAACTGGAAAAGGGATCCAGACACTGGTATAATAGGGAAAGGGATCCAGATACTGGTATAATTGGGAAAAGGGATCCAGACACTGATATAATAGGAAAAGGTATTCTGACACTGATATAATTGGAAAAGAGATTCTGACAGTGGTATAACAGGGAAAAGGGATCCAGACACTGATATAATAGGAAAAGGGATCCTGACACTGATATAATAGGAAAAGAGATTCTGACAGTGGTATAACAGGGAAGAGGGATCCAGACACTGATATAATAGGAAAAGGGATCCTGACACTGATATAGTAGGGAAAAGGGATCCAGACACTGATATAATAGGAAAAGGGATTCTGACACTGATATAATAGGAAAAGGGATTCTGACACTGGTATAATAGGGAAAAGGGCCCTGACACTGGTATAACAGGGAAAAGGGATCCAGACACTGATATACAGGGAAAAGGATCCAGACACTGATATAATAGGAAAAGGGATCCAGACACTGGTATAACAGGGAAGAGGAATTCTGACACTGGTATAACAGGGAAAAGGGATCCAGACACTGATATACAGGGAAAAGGATCCAGACACTGATATAATAGGAAAAGGGCCCAGACACTGATATAATAGGAAAAGGGATTCTGACAGTGGTATAACAGGGAAAAGGGATCCAGACACTGATATAATAGGAAAAGAGATTCTGACAGTGGTATAACAGGAAAAAGGGATCCAGACACTGATATAATAGGAAAAGGGATCCTGACACTGATATAATAGGGAAAAGGGTTCCAGACACTGATATAATAGGAAAAGGGATTCTGACAGTGGTATAACAGGGAAAAGGGATCCAGACACTGATATAATAGGAAAAGAGATTCTGACAGTGGTATAACAGGAAAAAGGGATCCAGACACTGATATAATAGGAAAAGGGATCCAGACACTGGTATAACAGGGAAAAGGGATTCTGACAGAGGTATAATTGGAAAAGGGATCCAGAAACTGATTTAATAGGAAGAGGGATTCTGACACTGGTATAACAGGGAAAAGGGATCCAGACACTGATATAATAGGAAAAGGGATCCAGACACTGATATAATAGGAAAAGGGATTCTGACAGTGGTATAACAGGGAAAAGGGATCCAGACACTGATATAATAGGAAAAGAGATTCTGACAGTGGTATAACAGGAAAAAGGGATCCAGACACTGATATAATAGGAAAAGGGATCCTGACACTGATATAATAGGGAAAAGGGATCCAGACACTGATATAATAGGAAAAGGGATTCTGACAAGTGGTATAACAGGGAAAAGGGATCCAGACACTGATATAATAGGAAAAGAGATTCTGACACTGGTATAACAGGGAAAAGGGATCCAGACACTGATATAATAGGAAAAGAGATTCTGACAGTGGTATAACAGGGAAAAGGGATCCAGACACTGATATAATAGGGAAAAGGGATCCAGACACTGATATAATAGGAAAAGGGATTCTAACATTGATATAACAGGGAAAAGGGATCCAGACACTGATATCATAGGAAAAGGGATCCTGACACTGATATAATAGGGAAAAGGGATCCAGACACTGATATAATATGAAAAGGGATCCTGACACTGATATAATAGGGAAAAAGGATCCAGACACTGATATAATAGGAAAAGGGATCCTGACACTGATATAATAGGGAAAAGGGATCCAGACACTGATATAATAGGAAAAGGGATCCTGATACTGATATAATAGGGAAAAGGGATCCAGACACTGATATAATAGGAAAAGGTATTCTGACACTGATATAATAGGAAAAGAGATTCTGACAGTGGTATAACAGGGAAAAGGGATCCAGACACTGATATAATAGGAAAAGGGATCCTGACACTGATATAATAGGAAAAGGGATTCTGACAGTGGTATAACAGGGAAGAGGGATCCAGACACTGATATAATAGGAAAAGGGATCCTGACACTGATATAGTAGGGAAAAGGGATCCAGACACTGATATAATAGGAAAAGGGATTCTGACACTGATATAATAGGAAAAGGGATTCTGACACTGGTATAATAGGGAAAAGGGCCCTGACACTGGTATAACAGGGAAAAGGATCCAGACACTGCTATAATAGGAAAAGGGATCCAGACACTGATATAATAGGAAAAGGGATCCTGACACTGGTATAATAGGGAAAAGGGCCCTGACAGAGGTATAACTGGAAAAGGGATCCAGACACTGGTATAATAGGGAAAGGGATCCAGATACTGGTATAATTGGGAAAAGGGATCCAGACACTGATATAATAGGAAAAGGTATTCTGACACTGATATAATTGGAAAAGAGATTCTGACAGTGGTATAACAGGGAAAAGGGATCCAGACACTGATATAATAGGAAAAGGGATCCTGACACTGATATAATAGGAAAAGAGATTCTGACAGTGGTATAACAGGGAAGAGGGATCCAGACACTGATATAATAGGAAAAGGGATCCTGACACTGATATAGTAGGGAAAAGGGATCCAGACACTGATATAATAGGAAAAGGGATTCTGACACTGATATAATAGGAAAAGGGATTCTGACACTGGTATAATAGGGAAAAGGGCCCTGACACTGGTATAACAGGGAAAAGGGATCCAGACACTGATATACAGGGAAAAGGATCCAGACACTGATATAATAGGAAAAGGGATCCAGACACTGGTATAACAGGGAAGAGGAATTCTGACACTGGTATAACAGGGAAAAGGGATCCAGACACTGATATACAGGGAAAAGGATCCAGACACTGATATAATAGGAAAAGGGCCCAGACACTGATATAATAGGAAAAGGGATTCTGACAGTGGTATAACAGGGAAAAGGGATCCAGACACTGATATAATAGGAAAAGAGATTCTGACAGTGGTATAACAGGAAAAAGGGATCCAGACACTGATATAATAGGAAAAGGGATCCTGACACTGATATAATAGGGAAAAGGGTTCCAGACACTGATATAATAGGAAAAGGGATTCTGACAGTGGTATAACAGGGAAAAGGGATCCAGACACTGATATAATAGGAAAAGAGATTCTGACAGTGGTATAACAGGAAAAAGGGATCCAGACACTGATATAATAGGAAAAGGGATCCAGACACTGGTATAACAGGGAAAAGGGATTCTGACAGAGGTATAATTGGAAAAGGGATCCAGAAACTGATTTAATAGGAAGAGGGATTCTGACACTGGTATAACAGGGAAAAGGGATCCAGACACTGATATAATAGGAAAAGGGATCCAGACACTGATATAATAGGAAAAGGGATTCTGACAGTGGTATAACAGGGAAAAGGGATCCAGACACTGATATAATAGGAAAAGAGATTCTGACAGTGGTATAACAGGAAAAAGGGATCCAGACACTGATATAATAGGAAAAGGGATCCTGACACTGATATAATAGGGAAAAGGGATCCAGACACTGATATAATAGGAAAAGGGATTCTGACAAGTGGTATAACAGGGAAAAGGGATCCAGACACTGATATAATAGGAAAAGAGATTCTGACACTGGTATAACAGGGAAAAGGGATCCAGACACTGATATAATAGGAAAAGAGATTCTGACAGTGGTATAACAGGGAAAAGGGATCCAGACACTGATATAATAGGGAAAAGGGATCCAGACACTGATATAATAGGAAAAGGGATTCTAACATTGATATAACAGGGGAAAGGGATCCAGACACTGATATCATAGGAAAAGGGATCCTGACACTGATATAATAGGGAAAAGGGATCCAGACACTGATATAATATGAAAAGGGATCCTGACACTGATATAATAGGGAAAAAGGATCCAGACACTGATATAATAGGAAAAGGGATCCTGACACTGATATAATAGGGAAAAGGGATCCAGACACTGATATAATAGGAAAAGGGATCCTGATACTGATATAATAGGGAAAAGGGATCCAGACACTGATATAATAGGAAAAGGTATTCTGACACTGATATAATAGGAAAAGAGATTCTGACAGTGGTATAACAGGGAAAAGGGATCCAGACACTGATATAATAGGAAAAGGGATCCTGACACTGATATAATAGGAAAAGGGATTCTGACAGTGGTATAACAGGGAAGAGGGATCCAGACACTGATATAATAGGAAAAGGGATCCTGACACTGATATAGTAGGGAAAAGGGATCCAGACACTGATATAATAGGGAAAAGGGATCCAGACACTGCTATAATAGGAAAAGGGATTCTGACAGTGGGATAACAGGGAAATGGGATCCAGACACTGATATAACAGGGAAAAGGGATCCAGACACTGATATACAGGGAAAAGGATCCAGACACTGATATAATAGGAAAAGGGATCCAGACACTGGTATAACAGGGAAAAGGGATTCTGACAGAGGTATAATTGGAAAAGGGATCCAGAAACTGATTTAATAGGAAGAGGGATTCTGACACTGGTATAACAGGGAAAAGGGATCCAGACACTGATATACAGGGAAAAGGATCCAGACACTGATATAATAGGAAAAGGGATTCTGACAGTGGTATAACAGGGAAAAGGGATCCAGACACTGATATAATAGGAAAAGAGATTCTGACAGTGGTATAACAGGGAAAAGGGATCCAGACACTGATATAATAGGAAAAGGGATCCTGACACTGATATAATAGGGAAAAGGGATCCAGACACTGATATAATAGGAAAAGAGATTCTGACACTGGTATAATAGGGAAAAGGGATCCAGACACTGATATAATAGGAAAAGAGATTCTGACAATGGTATAACAGGGAAGAGGGATCCAGACACTGATATAATAGGAAAAGGGATCCTGACACTGATATAGTAGGGAAAAGGGATCCAGACACTGATATAATAGGAAAAGGGATTCTGACACTGATATAATAGGAAAAGGGATTCTGACACTGGTATAATAGGGAAAAGGGCCCTGACACTGGTATAACAGGGAAAAGGATCCAGACACTGCTATAATAGGAAAAGGGATCCAGACACTGATATAATAGGAAAAGGGATCCTGACACTGGTATAATAGGGAAAAGGGCCCTGACAGAGGTATAACTGGAAAAGGGATCCAGACACTGGTATAATAGGGAAAGGGATCCAGATACTGGTATAATTGGGAAAAGGGATCCAGACACTGATATAATAGGAAAAGGTATTCTGACACTGATATAATTGGAAAAGAGATTCTGACAGTGGTATAACAGGGAAAAGGGATCCAGACACTGATATAATAGGAAAAGGGATCCTGACACTGATATAATAGGAAAAGAGATTCTGACAGTGGTATAACAGGGAAGAGGGATCCAGACACTGATATAATAGGAAAAGGGATCCTGACACTGATATAGTAGGGAAAAGGGATCCAGACACTGATATAATAGGAAAAGGGATTCTGACACTGATATAATAGGAAAAGGGATTCTGACACTGGTATAATAGGGAAAAGGGCCCTGACACTGGTATAACAGGGAAAAGGGATCCAGACACTGATATACAGGGAAAAGGATCCAGACACTGATATAATAGGAAAAGGGATCCAGACACTGGTATAACAGGGAAGAGGAATTCTGACACTGGTATAACAGGGAAAAGGGATCCAGACACTGATATACAGGGAAAAGGATCCAGACACTGATATAATAGGAAAAGGGCCCAGACACTGATATAATAGGAAAAGGGATTCTGACAGTGGTATAACAGGGAAAAGGGATCCAGACACTGATATAATAGGAAAAGAGATTCTGACAGTGGTATAACAGGAAAAAGGGATCCAGACACTGATATAATAGGAAAAGGGATCCTGACACTGATATAATAGGGAAAAGGGTTCCAGACACTGATATAATAGGAAAAGGGATTCTGACAGTGGTATAACAGGGAAAAGGGATCCAGACACTGATATAATAGGAAAAGAGATTCTGACAGTGGTATAACAGGAAAAAGGGATCCAGACACTGATATAATAGGAAAAGGGATCCAGACACTGGTATAACAGGGAAAAGGGATTCTGACAGAGGTATAATTGGAAAAGGGATCCAGAAACTGATTTAATAGGAAGAGGGATTCTGACACTGGTATAACAGGGAAAAGGGATCCAGACACTGATATAATAGGAAAAGGGATCCAGACACTGATATAATAGGAAAAGGGATTCTGACAGTGGTATAACAGGGAAAAGGGATCCAGACACTGATATAATAGGAAAAGAGATTCTGACAGTGGTATAACAGGAAAAAGGGATCCAGACACTGATATAATAGGAAAAGGGATCCTGACACTGATATAATAGGGAAAAGGGATCCAGACACTGATATAATAGGAAAAGGGATTCTGACAAGTGGTATAACAGGGAAAAGGGATCCAGACACTGATATAATAGGAAAAGAGATTCTGACACTGGTATAACAGGGAAAAGGGATCCAGACACTGATATAATAGGAAAAGAGATTCTGACAGTGGTATAACAGGGAAAAGGGATCCAGACACTGATATAATAGGGAAAAGGGATCCAGACACTGATATAATAGGAAAAGGGATTCTAACATTGATATAACAGGGGAAAGGGATCCAGACACTGATATCATAGGAAAAGGGATCCTGACACTGATATAATAGGGAAAAGGGATCCAGACACTGATATAATATGAAAAGGGATCCTGACACTGATATAATAGGGAAAAAGGATCCAGACACTGATATAATAGGAAAAGGGATCCTGACACTGATATAATAGGGAAAAGGGATCCAGACACTGATATAATAGGAAAAGGGATCCTGATACTGATATAATAGGGAAAAGGGATCCAGACACTGATATAATAGGAAAAGGTATTCTGACACTGATATAATAGGAAAAGAGATTCTGACAGTGGTATAACAGGGAAAAGGGATCCAGACACTGATATAATAGGAAAAGGGATCCTGACACTGATATAATAGGAAAAGGGATTCTGACAGTGGTATAACAGGGAAGAGGGATCCAGACACTGATATAATAGGAAAAGGGATCCTGACACTGATATAGTAGGGAAAAGGGATTCTGACAGTGGTATAACAGGGAAATGGGATCCAGACACTGATATAACAGGGAAAAGGGATCCAGACACTGATATACAGGGAAAAGGCTCCAGACACTGATATAATAGGAAAAGGGATCCAGACACTGGTATAACAGGGAAAAGGGATTCTGACAGAGGTATAATTGGAAAAGGGATCCAGAAACTGATTTAATAGGAAGAGGGATTCTGACACTGGTATAACAGGGAAAAGGGATCCAGACACTGATATACAGGGAAAAGGATCCAGACACTGATATAATAGGAAAAGGGATTCTGACAGTGGTATAACAGGGAAAAGGGATCCAGACACTGATATAATAGGAAAAGAGATTCTGACAGTGGTATAACAGGGAAAAGGGATCCAGACACTGATATAATAGGAAAAGGGATCCTGACACTGATATAATAGGGAAAAGGGATCCAGACACTGATATAATAGGAAAAGAGATTCTGACACTGGTATAATAGGGAAAAGGGATCCAGACACTGATATAATAGGAAAAGAGATTCTGACAATGGTATAACAGGGAAAAGGGATCCAGACACTGATATAATAGGAAAAGGGATCCTGACACTGATATAATAGGGAAAAGGGATCCAGACACTGATATAATAGGAAAAGGGATTCTAACATTGATATAACAGGGAAAAGGGATCCAGACACTGATATCATAGGAAAAGGGATCCTGACACTGATATAATAGGGAAAAGGGATCCAGACACTGATATAATATGAAAAGGGATCCTGACACTGATATAATAGGGAAAAAGGATCCAGACACTGATATAATAGGAAAAGGGATCCTGACACTGATATAATAGGGAAAAGGGATCCAGACACTGATATAATAGGAAAAGGGATCCTGATACTGATATAATAGGGAAAAGGGATCCAGACACTGATATAATAGGAAAAGGGATCCTGACACTGATATAATAGGGAAAAGGGATCCAAACACTGATATAATAGGAAAAGGGATCCTGATACTGATATAATAGGGAAAAGGGATCCAGACACTGATATAATAGGAAAAGGGATCCTGACACTGATATAATAGGGAAAAGGGATCCAGACACTGATATAATAGGAAAAGGGATCCTGACACTGATATAATAGGGAAAGGAATCCAGACACTGATATAATAGGAAAAGGGATCCTGACACTGATATAATAGGAAAATCGATCCTGACACTGATATAATAGGGAAAAGGGATCCAGACACTGATATAATAGGAAAAGGGATCCTGACACTGATATAATAGGGAAAAGGGATCCTGACACTGATATAATAGGGAAAAGGGATCCAGACACTGATATAATAGGAAAAGGGATCCTGACACTGATATAATAGGGAAAAGGGATCCAGACACTGATATAATAGGAAAAGGGATTCTGACAGTGGTATAACAGGGAAATGGGATCCAGACACTGATATAATAGGAAAAGGGATCCTGACACTGATATAATAGGGAAAAGGGATCCAGACACTGATATAATAGGAAAAGGGATCCTGACACTGATATAATAAGGAAAAGGGATCCAGACACTGATATAATTGGAAAAGGGATTCTGACACTGGTATAATAGGGAAAAGGGCCCTGACACTGGTATAACAGGGAAAAGGGATCCAGACACTGATATACAGGGAAAAGGATCCAGACACTGATATTATCGGAAAAGGGATCCAGACACTGGTATAACAGGGAAAAGGGATTCTGACAGAGGTATAATTGGAAAAGGGATCCAGAAACTGATTTAATAGGAAGAGGGATTCTGACACTGGTATAACAGGGAAAAGGGATCCAGACACTGATATACAGGGAAAAGGATCCAGACACTGATATAATAGGAAAAGGGCCCAGTCACTGATATAATAGGAAAAGGGATTCTGACAGTGGTATCATAGGGAAAGAGGCTTTGACACTGGTATCATAGGGAAAGAGGCTCTGACACTGGTATCAGAGGGAAAGAGGCTTTGACACTGCTATCACAGGGAAAGAGGCTTTGACACTGGTATCAGAGGGAAAGAGGCTCTGACACTGGTATCACAGGGAAAGTGGCTTTGACTCTGGTATCACAGGGAAAGAGGCCCTGACACTAGTATCAGAGGGAAGAGGCTCTGACACTGGTATCACAGGGAAAGAGGCTTTGACACTGGTATAATAGGGAAAGAGGCTTTGACACTGGTATCATAGGGAAAGAGGCTTTGACACTGGTATCATAGGGAAATAGGCTCTGACATTGGTATCACAGGGAAAGAGGCTCTGACATTGGTATCAGAGGGAAAGAGGCTTTGACACTGGTATCACAGGGAAAGAGGCTTTGACACTGGTATCATAGAGAAATAGGCTCTGACACTGGTATCACAGGGAAAGAGGCTCTGACACTGGTATCAGAGGGAAAGAGGCTTTGACACTGGTATCACAGGGAAAGAGGCCCTGACACTAGTATCAGAGGGAAGAGGCTCTGACACTGGTATCACAGGGAAAGAGGCTTTGACACTGGTATAATAGGGAAAGAGGCTTTGAGACTGGTATCATAGGGAAAGAGGCTCTGACTCTGGTATCAGAGGGAAAGAGGCCCTGACACTGGTATCATAGGGAAAGAGGCTCTGACACTGGTATCAGAGGGAAAGAGGCTTTGACACTGGTATCACAGGGAAAGAGGCTTTGACACTGGTATCACAGGGAAAGAGGCTCTGACGCTGCTATCATAGGGTAAGAGGCCCTGACACTGGTATCATAGGGAAAGAGGCTTTGATACTGGTATCACAGGGAAAGAGGCTCTGACACTGGTATCATAGGGAAAGAGGCTTTGACACTGGTATCACAGGGAAAGAGGCTCTGACATTGGTATCATAGGGAAAGAGGCTTTGACACCGGTATCACAGGGAAAGAGGCCCTGACACTGGTATCAGAGGGAAAGAGGCTTTGCCACTGGTATCACAGGGAAAGAGGCCCTGACACTGGTATCATAGGGAAAGAGGCCCTGACACTGGTATCACAGGCAAAGAGGCCCTGACACTGGTATCAGAGGGAAAGAGGCTCTGACACTGGTATCATAGGGAAAGAGGCTTTGACACTGGTATAATAGGGAAAGAGGCTTTGACACTGGTATCACAGGGAAAGAGGCCCTGACACTAGTATCAGAGGGAAGAGGCTCTGACACTGGTATCACAGGGAAAGAGGCTTTGACACTGGTATAATAGGGAAAGAGGCTTTGAGACTGGTATCATAGGGAAAGAGGCTCTGACTCTGGTATCAGAGGGAAAGAGGCCCTGACACTGGTATCATAGGGAAAGAGGCTCTGACACTGGTATCAGAGGGAAAGAGGCTTTGACACTGGTATCACAGGGAAAGAGGCTTTGACACTGGTATCACAGGGAAAGAGGCTCTGACGCTGGTATCATAGGGAAAGAGGCTTTGATACTGGTATCACAGGGAAAGAGGCTCTGACACTGGTATCATAGGGAAAGAGGCTTTGACACTGGTATCACAGGGAAAGAGGCTCTGACATTGGTATCATAGGGAAAGAGGCTTTGACACTGGTATCACAGGGAAAGAGGCTCTGACATTGGTATCATAGGGAAAGAGGCTTTGACACCGGTATCACAGGGAAAGAGGCTCTGACATTGGTATCATAGGGAAAGAGGCTTTGATACTGGTATCACAGGGAAAGAGGCTCTGACACTGGTATCATAGGGAAAGAGGCTTTGACATTGGTATCATAGGGAAAGAGGCTTTGACACCGGTATCACAGGGAAAGAGGCCCTGACACTGGTATCAGAGGGAAAGAGGCTCTGACATTGGTATCATAGGGAAAGAGGCCCTGACACTGGTATCATAGGGAAAGAGGCCCTGACACTGGTATCACAGGCAAAGAGGCCCTGACACTGGTATCAGAGGGAAAGAGGCTCTGACACTGGTATCATAGGGAAAGAGGCTTTGACACTGGTATAATAGGGAAAGAGGCTTTGACACTGGTATCACAGGGAAAGAGGCCCTGACACTAGTATCAGAGGGAAGAGGCTCTGACACTGGTATCACAGGGAAAGAGGCTTTGACACTGGTATAATAGGGAAAGAGGCTTTGAGACTGGTATCATAGGGAAAGAGGCCCTGACACTGGTATCATAGGGAAAGAGGCTCTGACACTGGTATCAGAGGGAAAGAGGCTTTGACACTGGTATCACAGGGAAAGAGGCTCTGACATTGGTATCAGAGGGAAAGAGGCTTTGACACCGGTATCACAGGGAAAGAGGCCCTGACACTGGTATCATAGGGAAAGAGGCCCTGACACTGGTATCACAGGCAAAGAGGCCCTGACACTGGTATCAGAGGGAAAGAGGCTCTGACACTGGTATCATAGGGAAAGAGGCTTTGACACTGGTATAATAGGGAAAGAGGCTTTGACACTGGTATCACAGGGAAAGAGGCCCTGACACTAGTATCAGAGGGAAGAGGCTCTGACACTGGTATCAGAGGGAAGAGGCTCTGACACTGGTATCATAGGGAAAGAGGCTCTGACGCTGGTATCAGAGGGAAAGAGGCCCTGACACTGGTATCATAGGGAAAGAGGCTCTGACACTGGTATCAGAGGGAAAGAGGCTTTGACACTGGTATCACAGGGAAAGAGGCTCTGACGCTGGTATCATAGGGAAAGAGGCCCTGACACTGGTATCATAGGGAAAGAGGCTTTGATACTGGTATCACAGGGAAAGAGGCTCTGACACTGGTATCATAGGGAAAGAGGCTTTGACACTGGTATCATAGGGAAAGAGGCTCTGACACTGGTATCACAGGGAAAGTGGCTCTTACACTGGTATCAGAGGGAAAGAGGCTTTGACACTGGTATCACAGGGAAAGAGGCCCTGACACTGGTATCACAGGCAAAGAGGCCCTGACACTGGTATCAGAGGGAAAGAGGCTCTGACACTGGTATCAGAGGGAAAGAAGCTTTGACACTGGTATCACAGGGAAAGAGTCCCTGACACTGGTATCAGAGGGAAAGAGGCTCTGACACTGGTATCAGAGGGAAAGAAGCTTTGACACTGGTATCACAGGCAAAGAGGCCCTGACACTGGTATCAGAGGGAAAGAGGCTCTGACACTGGTATCAGAGGGAAAGAAGCTTTGACACTGGTATCACAGGGAAAGAGGCCCTGACACTGGTATCACAGGCAAAGAGGCCCTGACACTGGTATCAGAGGGAAAGAGGCCCTGACACTGGTATCAGAGGGAAAGAAGCTTTGACACTGGTATCACAGGGAAAGAGTCCCTGACACTGGTATCAGAGGGAAAGAGGCCCTGACACTGGTATCAGAGGGAAAGAGGCTTTGACACTGGTATCAGAGGGAAAGAGGCTTTGACACTGGTATCATAGGGAAAGAGGCTTTGACACTGGTATCATAGTAAAAGAGGCTCTGACGCTGGTATCATAGGGAAAGAGGCCCTGACACTGGTATCATAGGGAAAGAGGCTCTGACACTGGTATCACAGGGAAAGAGGCTTTGACACTGGTGTCATAGGGAAAGAGGCTCTGACACTGGTATCAGAGGGAAAGAGGCTTTGACACTGGTATCAGAGGGAAAGAGGCTTTGACACTGGTATCATAGGGAAAGAGGCTTTGACACTGGTATCACAGGGAAAGAGGCCCTGACACTAGTATAAGAGGGAAAGAGGCCCTGACTCTGGAGTCATAGGGAAAGAGGCTCTGACACTAGTATCATAGGGAAAGGGGCCCTGACACTGGTATCACAGGGAAAGAGGCCCTGATACTAGTATCAACGGGAAAGAGGCCCTGATACTAGTATCAACGGGAAAGAGGCCCTGATACTAGTATCAACGGGAAAGAGGCTCTGACACTAGTATCATAGGGAAAGGGGCCCTGACACTGGTATCACAGGGAAAGAGGCCCTGATACTAGTATCAACGGGAAAGAGGCCCTGATACTAGTATCAACGGGAAAGAGGCCCTGACACTGGTATCAGAGGGAAAGAGGCTTTGATGCTGATATCATAGGAAAAGAGGCTCTGACACTGGTATGATAGGGAAAGAGGCTCTGACACTGGTATCAGAGGGAAAGAGGCCCTGACACTGGTATCAGAGGGAAAGAGGCCCTGATACTAGTATCATAGGGAAAGAGGCTCTGACACTGGTATCATAGGGAAAGCGGCCTTGAATCTGGTATCATCGGAAAGAGGTCCTGACACTGGTATCATCGAGAAACAGTCGTTTCGTTGTTTTTATTGCTTTCTTGGCATCTCCCTCAGGAGCTTGGATGGGAGGGAAAGCACCCATGGCAAATAAGTTGGGCATGCTCATGGACAGAATGAGATTGATGAGCCAAATGGGCATTTCTCTGTCTCTGTTTAATATAGTGTTTGAAGTAAGACTTTCAAGATGAAAGAATAGTTGTCATGTAAAATGGAATGCGTTCCCATTCCCAAAACCGCTGCTCCTCAGCTTTGTTGAGGATCCAGGTCTCTCTCTCTCTTTGGTGAAATGGTATTTATGTCTCCTTATTTTTTTCTGAACTTCCTTACTTTATCTCTTGCTCCCTATATTTTCCTGCTGTCTTTATCACTTATACTCGCTTCCTCTCTTTTTCCCTTTCTCTCTTTTTCTCTTTCTCTCTCTTTTGTCTCCTCTTTCATTCTCTTTCTCTTCCTTTTTTCTCTACCTTTGTTCCTTTCTCTTGACATCCTTTTCTCTGCCCCTCTCTCTTCCTGTCCCTTTCTCTCTGCCGTCTCTTTCAGACACACAATCAGGAGAAATGTTTGACTGCCCTTTCGGGATGTGCACTGTAAGTGACAGTGCAGCTAAAACATTTTTAAATGGGGTAAATCCATTTTTACATAAATAGTCACATTTGAAAGACGCGAGAGCTGCCAAAATGATTGAATATACATCAGGCATCCTGCAGAGAAATAAACACTTTGAGATGCAGCTGCCATGAAGCCAATTGAATGACAAAGTTTCCTTGAGTGTGTTTGATTGCTTTGCTGGCTCACACTTCTGTGATGATTACAGAATGATATGTTGCTCTGGAAACCGATGCTTCAGCCATCGTGAATGTGATGTTTAATGCACTTTGTATTTTTCGAGGATTCAGTCTTCGGATATGAAAGTTAGGTGTGGACAACTTGGAAATAATTAGACAGAAGAATCAAACAGCGACTGGCCTTTCAATGTCATTGTGTTTTTGTTTAGAAAATTGATGTTTTTTATAGTGCAGGAAACATTTCATACCACAACATTTATATGAAGCTGACAAAAGCACTTGGAAACTCATTACGTGAAATTATACAAACCTCAAGGCATCACACAAAGTCCCTTATAGCCAATTGATTACTTTTGAAGGACAATGCATGTTGTTTTGTACAGAAACACGGTCGATAATTCTGCACACTGCAAGATCCCACCATCAAAGAACAAAGAACAAAGAAAATTACAGCACAGGAACAGGCCCTTCGGCCCTCCAAGCCTGCGCCGATCCAGATCCTCTATCTAAACATGATGCCTATTTTCTAAGGGTCTGTATCTCTTTGCTTCCTGCCCATTCATGTATCTGTCTAGATACATCTTAAAAGACGCTATCGTGCCCGCGTCTACCACCTCCGCTGGCAACGCGTTCCAGGCACCCACCACCCTCTGCGTAAAGAACTTTCCACGCATATCCCCCCTAAACTTTTCCCCTTTCACTTTGAACTCGTGACCCCTAGTAATTGAATCCCCCACTCTGGGAAAAAGCTTCTTGCTATCCAACCTGTCTATACCTCTCATGATTTTGTACACCTCAATCAGGTCCCCCCTCAACCTCCGTTTTTCTAATGAAAATAATCCTAATCTAGAATGAGGTAGCCTAATTTGGGTGGTTGTAGTTGAAGGAGGAATGTTAGGAGAACAATCTTGTATATATACAGCGCTATTCATGACCTTGACACTTGTGAAGTGTAGTCACTGTTGTAACATAGGAAATGCAGCAGCAATTTGCACAAACAAGCAACAATGCGATAATAATCAGATAATCTGTTTTGAATGATGTTTGTTGAGGGATAAATATTGGCCAGGACACCGTGCAGAACTCCCCTGCTTTTCTTTTAAATAGTGCTGTGGGGTCTATTACATCAAACTGAGTGGGCAGGCGGTGCCTTTTAATGTTTTCATCTGAAAGATGGCATCCCAGACAGTGCAGCAGTCTGTCAGTAGCCTGGAATTTATGCTCAAGTCTCTGGAGTGGGACTTGAACCTGTGACCTCCTGATTCTTTGGGGCTGCCCACTGAGCCAATGTCAATGTTAATGTTCTGCACAGTTTGTGTTGGTGTGAGGGATAACTGGCCTATTAGTCACTTGACTATGTTTGGACTTACAATTCAGTCTGGTGGAAATGGAGCTCATACATCACAAGCAAAGATTCTTCACCTAAAATCTCTGCCAATCCATTAGAGAAGCTGGAGGTGAAATTTGGGTGAAGCTAATTACCCTGCGCACAAATGGAGAGGCCCGAGGAGTCCCTGGCTATTGGGCCCCAGACCTCATTATCATGAAGTCAGGATCTCTACCTCTCCCTCCCCTTTTAAGATGTTCCTCTCTGACCAATCTTTTGGTCATCTGTTCTAATATCTCCTTATGTGGGTCAATTTATGTATGATTCTGCTTCTCTAAAGTGCCTTGGGCTGCGTTACTATGTTTGAGGTATGATACAAATACAAGTTGTAATAATAATAGCGCAATATCGTACAACATAGTCACACCATGATTTGTAAAAATTTGATGTATTTATTTGTTGGCTACATTTTGTAGATGAAATACAAAACTGGACTCCAGTTAAAGTACGTGAATGGATTGCATTGATTTAATGTTGAAGCAGCAAAATTGTTTTCTGCACCTTTTACATCATTTTGGTTTTCTTCATGCTTCCCACTTTTCAAACTTGCACAGAATGTGGCTCTCAGATGAAGGGATCAGAGGTCAGGGAGAGAGGGCAATTGGGGTTAGGGAGAGAGGGTGATCGGGGGTCAGGGAAAGAGGTCGATCGAGATTGGGGAGAGAGCTTAATTGGAGTCAGGGAGAGATGGTGGTTGGTGGTCAGGGAGAGAGGGCGATCAGAGGTCAGGGAGAGAGAGCGATCGGGATCAGGGATAGAGGATGATCGGGGGTCAGGGAGAGAGAGCGATCGGGGGTCAGGCAGCAAGGGCGATTGGGGTCCAGGGGTCTCGAAGTGGGAGCAATCAGTGTTCAGTTAAAGAGAGAGAACTGGGCCCTTGATAGGATGGTAACAGGGAGCGTGGCCATTCCGGGTCTGTGCTGTTAGCTGATTTCAGCCTGGAAAGGAGTAAGTACTCCACAGCTGTTCCTGGGCTAGAGGGTAGGAATCATTGGAATGAGAGTAGGCCATTCAGTCCCTTGAGCTTATTCTGCCATTCTATTAGATTATGGCCGATCTGCACCTGAACTCTATTTTCATGCCTCTGCTCCATATCCCTTGATTCCCTTGCCTACAAAAATCTATCCATCTCAGTTTTGAAAGCTCCAATTGTCCTAGCATTCACAGCCATTTGGAGCAAAGAATTTATAGTTCTCCACTACCCTCTGTGTGAAAAAGTGCTTCTTGATTTCCCTCCTGAACTGTCTAACTCTAATTTTAAGATTATGTCCCCTCATTCTTGATACCCCCACCAGAGGAAATAGTTTATCTTTTCCCCAAGCAAATCCCTTTTTATCATTTTAAGCACCTCAATCAGATCACCCCTCAATATCCTAACCTCTAAACATTGGTATCACCCAAGCTTCCTATAACTGTTGGGTGTCCATCTGATTGGGTTGACCATGAAAGAAGAAAAAGAAAGAATTTGCATTTATATTGCACCTTGCCTGACCTCAGGATGTTCCAAAGTGTTTCACAACCAATTAAGTACTTCTGAAGTGTAGTCCTGGTTGTAGAACATAGAAACATAGAAAAATACAGCACAGAACAGGCCCTTCGGCCCACGATGTTGTGCCGATCCTTTGTCCTCTGTCAAGGACAATTTAATCTATACCCCATCATTCTCCTTTATCCATATACCTATCTAAAAGCCGTTTGAAAGTCCCTAAAGTTTCTGACTCAACAACTTCCCCAGGCAAGGCATTCCATGCCCCGACCACTCTCTGGGTAAAGAACCTTCCCCTGACATCCCCCTTATATCTCCCACCCTTCACCTTAAATTTATGACCCCTTGTAACGCTTTGCTCCACCCGGGGAAAAAGTTTCTGACTGTCTACCCTATCTATTCCCCTGATCATCTTATAAACCTCTATCATGTCACCCCTCATCCTTCTCCGTTCTAATGAGAAGAGGCCTAGAATGTTCAGCCTTTCCTCGTAAGACTTATTCTCCATTCCAGGCAACATCCTGGTAAATCTCCTCTGCACCCTCTCCAAGGCTTCCACATCCTTCCTAAAATGAGGCGACCAGAACTGCACACAGTACTCCAAATGAGGCCTTACCAAGGTCCTGT
Organism: Heterodontus francisci; assembly: GCF_036365525.1. Lineage (NCBI taxonomy): Eukaryota > Metazoa > Chordata > Chondrichthyes > Heterodontiformes > Heterodontidae > Heterodontus > Heterodontus francisci. The sequence continues at coordinate 103,492,961 of NC_090379.1, forward strand.
ACAGCTGCATCATCACCTCACGGCTCTTAAATTCAATCCCTCTGCTAATGAACGCTAACACCCCATATGCCTTCTTCACAGCCCTATCCACTTGAGTTGCAACTTTCAACGATCTATGCACATAGACCCCAAGGTCTCTCTGCTCCTCCACATGCCCAAGAACCCTACCGTTAACCCAGTATTTTGCATTCGTGTTTGTCCTTCCAAAATGGACGACCTCACACTTTTCAGGGTTAAACTCCATCTGCCACTTTTCAGCCCAGCACTGCAACCTATCCAAGTCCCTTTGCAGACGACAATAGCCCTCCTCGGTATCCACAACTCCACCAACCTTTGTATCATCTGCAAATTTACTGACCCACCCTTCGACTTCCTCATCCAAGTCGTTAATAAAAATCACAAACAGGAGAGGACCCAGAACTGATCCCTGTGGCACGCCACTGGTAACTGGGCTCCAGGCTGAGTATTTACCATCTAAGACCACTCTCTGCCTTCTATCAGTTAGCCAATTCTTAATCCAAATGGCCACATTCCCCACTATCCCATGCCTCCTGACTTTCTCCATAAGTCTACCATGGGGGACCTTATCAAATGCCTTACTAAAATCCATGTACACCACATCCACTGGTTTACCCTCATCCACTTGCTTGGTCACCTGCTCAAAGAATTCAATCAGGCTTGTGAGGCAAGACCTACCCCTCACAAAACCGTGCTGACTGTCCCGAATCAAGCAGTGTCTTTCCAGATGCTCAGAAATCCTATCTCTCAGCACCTTTTCCATCAACTTGCCTACCACCGAAGTAAGACTAACTGGCCTGTAATTCCCAGGGTTGTTCCTATTCCCTTTCTTGAACAGGGGCACAACATTTGCCACCCTCCAATCACCTGGTACCACCCCCGTCAACAGAGAAGATGAAAAGATCATTGCCAGCGGCTCTGCAATTTCATCCCTTGCTTCCCATAACATCCTTGGATATACCCCGTCAGGCCCGGGAGACTTGTCTATCTTCAAGTTATTCAAAAACCCCAACACATCTTCCCTCCTAACGAGCACTTCCTCGAGCTTACCAGTCTGTTTCACACCGTCCTCTTCAGTAATACACCCCTTCTCATTCGTAAATACCGAAGAGAAGTACTCATTCAAAACCTCACTTATCTCTTCCGGCTCAACACACAGTCTCCCGCTATTGTCCTTGACCGGACCTACGGTCCCCCTAGTCATCCTCATATTTCTGACATACGCGTAAAAGGCCTTGGGGTTTTCTTTTATCCTACCCGCCAAGCATTTTTCATGCCCTCTCTTAGCTCTCCTAATCCCTTTCTTCAGATCCTTCCTGGCCATCTTGTATCCCTCCAGAGCTATGCCTGTGCCCTTTTTCCTCAACCTTATATACGCATCCTTCTTCTTCCTAACAAGACTCTCAACCTCTCTTGTCAACCACGGTTCCCTCACATGACCATCCCTTCCCTGTCTGACAGGGACATGCTTATCAATGGCCCCTACTATCTGCTCCTTGAAAAAGTTCCACATTTCGACCGTGCCCTTCCCTGCCAGCATATGCTCCCAACTTATGCTCCTCAGTTCCTGCCTGACAGCATCATATCTACCCTTCCCCCAATTGTAAACCTTGCCCTGTTGCACATACCTATCCCTCTCCATTACCACAGTGAATGCTACAGAATTGTGATCACTATCTCCAAAGTGCTCGCCCACCAACAGCTCTATCACTTGCCCTGGTTCATTACCTAGTACCAAATCCAATATTGCCTCCCCTCTGGTCGGGCAGTCTACATACTGAGTCAGAAAAGCTTCCTGGACATACTGCACAAACACTACCCCATCCAAACTATTCGATCTAAAGAGTTGCCAATCAATATTTGGGAAGTTGAAATCCCCCATAATTACTACCCTGTGACTTCTGCTCCTTTCCAAAATCTGTTTCCCAATCTGCTCTTCCACCTCCCTGCTGCTATTGGGGGGCCGATAGAAAACTCCCATCAAGGTGACTGCTCCTTTCCTGTTCCTGACCTCAACCCACAGTGCCTCAGTCGGCAGATCCTCCTCGAAAATTCTTTCAGCAGTTGTTACACTATTTCTAACTAACAATGCCACCCCCCCACCTCTTTTACCACCATTCCTAATCTTATGAAAACATCTATAACCAGGTACCTCCAAGAACCATTCCTCCCCCTCACCTATCCACGTTTCAGTGATGGCCACAACATCGTAGTCCCAAGTGCCCATCCACGCCTTCAATTCACTCACCTTATTCCTGATGCTTCTTGCGTTGAAGTATACGCACTTTAACCCTTCTCCGTGCCCATCTGTCCTCTGCGACAGTGCTACCTTCCCCAATACCTCACTACACTCTTTGTCTTTCTGAGTGGACCCACTGGTCCCTGGACTACAAGTCCGGTTCCCATCCCCCTCCCAAACTAGTTTAAACCCTCCCGAACAGTACTAGCAAACCTCCCTCCCAGGATATTGGTGCCCCTCTGGTTCAGATGCAGCCCGTCCTGTTTGAACAGGTCCCATCTTCCCCAGAATGCATTCCAATTATCCAAGAACTGGAAGCCCTCTCTTCTACACCATTCCTGCAGCCACGTGTTCAGCTGTGCTCTCTCCCTATTCCTAGCCTCACTATCACGTGGCGCCGGCAACAAACCAGAGATAACAACTCTGTCCGTCCGAGCTTTCAGCTTCCAGCCTAACTCCCTAAACTCACTTCTAACATCTGTGCCACCCTTCCTTCCTACGTCGTTGGTGCCAATGTGCACCACGACCTCTGGCTGCTCCCCCTCCCCTTTAAGGATCCTGAAGACGCGATCACAAACATCACGGACCCTGGCACCAGGTAGGCAACAAACCATCCGTGCGTCTCGCTTGCGCCCACAGAACCGCCTGTCGGTACTCCTCACCATCGAGTCCCCGATGACTAGTGCTCTCCCATTCTCCCTCCTTCCCTTCTGAGCCACAGTGCAGGACCCCGTGCCAGAGGCCCGTTCACTGCAGCCTGCCCCCGATAGGCCGTCCCCCCCAACAGTATCTAAAACTGTATACTTGTTGCTGAGGGGAACGACCACAGGAGATCCCTGCACTGACCTCTTCCCACCTCTAACTGTTACCCAGCTGCCTTTGTTTTGTGGAGTAACGACATCCCTGTAGCTTCTATCTATCACCCCCTCAGCTTCCCGAATGATCCTCAGTTCATCCAGCTCCAGCTCCAGTTCCCTAACACGGTCTGATAGGAGCTGGAGACGGATGCACTTCCAGCAGGTGAAGTCGGCAGGGTCACCGGAGGTTCCCCTCACCTCGAACATACTGCAGGAGGAGCACTGCACTCCCCTGGCTGCCATTTCTTTTACTCAATTACCCCTTAATTAAGTACAAATATAGATATTAACAAAAACAGTGAAATAGCTTACCTGTTCAGTCCTTTTTGGCTAGAGGAGGAGGGTAAAAAGGGTCTTATTATTAGGTTAGAGGAGGAGGATGGGTGGGAGACACTACATGTGTAGTGTCTCGGGTTAACTCTGCTCCGCACCTTTAAAGAAAATACCTACCCAGGAGTCCTTGCTGCCGTCCAGCTTCCGGTTCCTCCCGCGCCAAAACTAACTTGAACACAAGGAAAACAGTAAGTACAACTTTTAAAACAACTTTTAAAACACAGCTCCTGTTGCCTTCACTTACCCACCGAAGAGTCACTACCTTCTCCTGCTTCTCCGCCGGGAAATGAGTTGTAATGTGGAAGAATGGCAGCCAATTTGTGCACAGCAAGTTCCCACAAACTTCTTTTTTCTTCTTCTTTGGCCTCCTTGTCTCGAGAGATAATGGGTAAGCGTCTGGAGGTGGTCAGTGGTTTGTGGAGCAGTGCCTGGAGTGGCTATAAAGGCCAATTCTAGAGTGACAGACTCTTCCACTGGCACTGCAGATAAAATTGGTTGTCGGGGCTGTTACACAGTTGGCTCTCCCCTTGCGCTTCTGTCTTTTTTCCTGCCAACTGCTAAGTCTCTTCAACTCGCCACTCTTTAGCCCTGCCTTTATGGCTGCCCACCAGCTCTGGCGATCACTGGCAACTGACTCCCACGACTTGTGATCAATGTCACAGGACGTCATGTCACATTTGCAGACGTCTTTAAAGCGGCGACATGGACGGCCGGTGGGTCTAATACCAGTGACGAGCTCGCTGTACAATGTGTCCTTGGGGATCCTGTCATCTTCCATGCGGCTCACATGGCCAAGCCATCTCAAGCGCCGCTGGCTCAGTAGGGTGTATATGCTGGGGATGTTGGCCACCTCGAGGACTGCTGTGTTGGAGATATGGTCCTGCCAGCTGATGCCAAGGATTCTCCGGAGGCAGCGAAGATGGAATGAATTGAGATGTCGCTCTTGGCTGACATACGTTGTCCAGGCCTCGCTGCCGTAGAGCAAGGTACTGAGGACACAGGCTTGATACACTCGGACTTTTGTGTTCCGTGTCAGTGTGCCATTTTCCCACACTCTCACAGTACAGTGAGATAAATCACCAGGTAATCTGTTTTAGCTGTTGGTTGAGGATAAAGGTTAGCCAGGATGCCAGAGATGTCCACTGCCCTTCTTCATGGGATCATTTACAGTCACCTGAGGGGGACATAGGTTTAATGTCTCATCCAAAAGATGGCACCTCTGACAACACAGGGATGTCAGCATAGATTATGTGTATAAGTCTCAAGAACCTACTGAATCAGAGGAGAGTGTGCTACACACAGAGCTACAGCTCATGTACTCAATAGCCTCTGCTGTCCAGAATGGCCAAATGGGTGTGGTACTGAAGGGCCAAGGAATTGCATTCTAGCACCAATCAAAGAATAAGCTGCATAAACAGTGGAAATGAGAGGAGAAAAAAAATTTCCATTGATAAAATAAAGAGAATTTTTTTTCCCGTTCATGGGATGTGGGCATCACCGGCTAGGCCAGCATTTGGTGCCCATCCCTAATTTTCCCTTGGGAAGGTGGTGGTGAGCTGCCTTCTGGAACCGCTGCAGTTCTTGGGGTGTAGGTACACCCACAGTGCTGTTAGGAAGGGAGTTCTGGGATTTTGACCCAGCAACAATGAAGGAACGGCGATATAGTTCCAAGTCAGGATGGTGTGTGGCTTGGAGGGGAACTTGAAGGTGGTAGTGTTCCCATGCATCTGCTACCCTTGTCCATCTAGGTGGTAGAGTTTGCGGGTTTAGAAGGTGCTGTTGAAGGAGCCTTGGTGTTTTGCTGCTGTATGACTGCAGATGGTACACACTGCAGCCATGGTGCACCAGTGGTGGAGTGAACGTTGAAGGTGGTGGATAGGGTGCTGATCAAACGGGCTGCTTTGTTCTGGATGATTTTGAGCTTCTTGAATGTTGTTGGAACAGCACCCATCCAGGCAAGTGGAGGGTATTCCGTCACACTCCTGACTTGTGCCTTGTAGGTGATGAACAGGCTTTGGGGAGTCAGGAGTTGAGCTACATGCTGCAGAATTCCCAGCCTCTGACCTGCTCTTGTAGCTATAGTATTTATGTGGCTGGTCCAGTTAAGTTTCTGGTCAATGATAACCTCCAGGATATTGGTGGTGGGAATTTAGCGATGGTAATTCCATTAAACATCAAAGGGGGATGGTTAGATTCTTTCTTGTTGGAGATGGCCATTGCCTGGCACTTGTGTGGAACAAATGTTACTTGCAACTTATCTGCAGGCATGGACCACTTCAGTAACTGAGGAGTTGCAGATGGTACTGAACACTGTGCAATCATCAGTGAACATCCCCAATTCTGACACTTAAATGGAGGGAAGGTCATTGATGAAGCAGCTGAAGATGTTTGGGCCTAGGACACTATCCTGAGGAACTCCTGCAGTCATGTCCTGGGGCTGAGATAATTGACCTCCAACAATCTTTGTTCTCGGTATAATTTCAACCAGTGGAGAGTTTTCCCATGATTCCCATTGACTTCAATTTATCTGGCTCTTTGATGCCACACTCAGTCAAATGCTGCCTTGATATCAAGGGCAGTCACTCTAACCTCACCTCTGGAATTCAGTTCTTTTGTCTATAGAAACAGGAGTAGGTTGTTCACATTGAGCCTGCTCCACCATTCATTTAGATCATGGCTGATCATCTACCTCAACACCACTTTCCTGCGCTATCTCCATATCCATGTTTGGACCAGGGCTATAATGAGGTCTGGAGCCGAGTGATCCTGGCGGAACCCAAACTGAGCATCAGTGAGCAGGTTATTGCTGAGTAAATGCCACCTGATAGCACTGTGAATAACACCTTCCATCACTTTGCTGATGATTGAGAGTAGACTGATGGGGCCATAATTGGCCAGTTTGGATTTGTCCTTCTGTTTGTTGGACAGGACATACCTGGGCAATTTTCCACATTGTCAGGTAGTTGTTGTAGCTGGGAACTATGAAATTAAAATCCCTTTTACAGTATCGAAATCCTCACCAAATTAGCTGCTCATTCATTTCATTTCTGTTTGTGGAGTCTTACTGTGCACAACATGGCCAGTGCATGTGCCAACGTTAAGAACAGTCCCTGCATCTCATTGTGCTTTATTGTGTCTGAGAGATGATACTTTAATGAGGTTGAACCTGCACCAGTGTTGCAGTGGTTCAGTGGACCTCTTGAAGCATCTTACTGAGATTCACTAAAATACTCCACCCAGAGGAAAGGTCATCATTGTAAAGGTCAACCCACAGCAATGGGGCAGAAACATCTTCAACCTTTCTGATTAGTCACAATGTTTCGTGTACAGCGCCTATTTCAAAGGGGTGTTAAATTGAGTCAAGCAAAGAGCCAGTCTAAAGCAATTGTAAATTGTGTAGTAGTATTCTGCACAGTACAGACCTCAATCAGCCACTCAAAGATACAATGCCTCATTATGTCAAATCAATTGATGGTAATGTCTCTCCAGGACTCCTTGACAGCAGCATGCACTAAACTAATATCATCAATCTCTTTTCCTAGAATCAGTTATCTCAGGATTGTGACATTGACAATGCCACCCTACTCTGCTTGCTGTTATTCATCTGGGTTTCACCGGTCTTTGCTACAAACTGACAGTACTGACAATAAGCAAAAGTCTTGCAGATGAGAAGCATTCAATATTACTGACATCAGAGCACCTTTAGGCTGGTTTCTGAGAGAGTCATTATTTTTCTTTCATTCATTCTTGGGATATGAGCATCACTGGCAAGGCCGACATCTATTGCTCACCTTGAGAAGGTGGTGATGGGCATTCTTCTGCTGCAGTCTGTGTGGTGAAGGTGTTCCCACAATACTGTCGGGCAGGGTGTTCCATAATTTTGACACAGTTACAAATAAGGAACGGTCAATATATGTCCAAGCCAGGATGGCGTGTGACTTGGAGGGGGACCTGGATGTGATCGCGTCCTTCTAGGTGGTGGAGGTTGCAGGTTTGAGAGGCGCTGTAAAGGAAGGTTCACACTTGCTGGCCTCTGTGCTTGTGCTGAAAATTCATACGTTGGTCACCATGAGTTTCCAGCTGCTTGTCTATTTAATGAGAGAGAGAGGGTGATCGCTATTTGTCCAATTTACAGGAAATGTTCACGCAATGTGCCCCATCTTGTCATCTCCATATTCACTGGAATCCTTCCATTCCCTGAAGCAAAACATTTCATGTTATAGACACACAGAAGTTTATAGCACAGAAGGAAGCCATTTGGTCTGTCACATCAGTTAACCACAACCCTGCCTTTTCCTCATAACCCTGCATCTTCCTCTCCCTCAAACGTGCATCTACTCTTCATTAACTCAACCAGTTGTGGCCAGTGAGGCCCAACTCAGTTACCAGCGCTGCTCAAACGATTGGTCTACGTTCCTGCACTCCACGATAGTCCTTAGATCCACATGGTAAAGGAAGCCAAAATTCACAGACTGAACAGTGGAGTCCTGATTGAGGTCGATATTCACAGACTGGGAACCTCGGTCCAAAAGCTCAGCTCAGAGTGAAAAAGTTAACCATTAAATATTGTTCCACAAACAGGTGGCTCTACTTTAACTTAAGTTGTTGAAATGCTGTGTCAAGTGGGCAGGGCAGATTGCACATTCAGAAAGTACTATAACTGAGACCAGGAGGGGAACATTAAGTAGCTGTGCCTCTAGTAGGAATATTTAAACCAGGATGCTATGAACTCCTCATACTATTTCATTTTGGCACATAAAAGGTACTGGGAGGGTGACAGGAAATAGAATGAATTCAATAGCAATCTAAAGGAAACGCTAGTGGAAAAAATGCAAGGGACACTTACATGTATCAAGAGTTGTGCAAATTCCAGAAATCAAAGATACTGCCCTATAGTCTATCTTAAAATGGCTATGGTAGCCCATTGAGGCCACTCACAACTAGTTTGTTGCGTTTTTTCCCTGCATATTGCAATCAGATTTTTCCTTTTGCTGGAAGCATTTAAAAGAGTGTTGCAAAGGGAAATAGACAGATTGTGTGAGTGGGCAAAGCTGTGACGGATGGAGTACAATGTTGTCATCCACTGTGGATCTGAGAAAGACAACTCAGAATATTTTCTGAATGACGAGGACTTAGGAGCTATGGGGAGCAAAGAGATTTGGGTGTTGGGGTACATATATCACTGAAATCTGGTGCAGTGGTACAAAAAGTAATCAAAAATGTATCTGCACTCCTCCAATTCTGGCCTCTTGAGCATCCCCCATTTTAATCGCTCCACTATTAGCGGCCGTGCCTTCAGCTGCCAAGGCCAGAAGCTGTAGAATTCCCTACCTAAACCTCTCCACCTCTCTATGTCTCTCTCCTCCTTAAAAAACCTACCTCTTTGACCAAGCTTTTGGTCATCTGCCCATCTCCATATGTGACTCGGGGTCAAATTTTGTCTGATAACTAATGCCCCTGTGAAGCATCATGGGATGCTTTACTATGTTAAAGGCACTATATAAATGCAAGTATGTTGTTATATTGGAAAGCTTTTTTAATAATGAAATTCGACAACCAGAAAATTTGTTGCGTGACTCACACTTATCAGCATGACAGCCTATCCAGACTCTGCAAGATTATTGGCTGAACGTGTTGCATAGTGACTAGGCTGTGATAAACATCACATCAACATTAAAATGAAGAAGGGTCACTGACCCGAAACGTTAACTCTGCTCCTCTCTCTCCACAGATGCTGCCAGACCTGCTGAGTGTTTCCAGCATTTCTTGTTTTTATTATCGCATCAACATTGATGGTTTTGGTTTGGAAACCACAGACTGCTGATACTGACATCCTCCTGAAGCCAGCCTCAGGGGGAAGAGACTATAGAGGAAAAACCCTAGTCTTTGTTTATTTCTTTAGAGAGTAACTGGAAAGTGAAAGCACCCATCAGCACAATTCCCCTGAACTTCCAAGAACATAGGACTAGGAGGAGATCTTTCGGCACATCAAGTATGTTCTACCATTCCATTAGATTGTATCTGATCTGCATCTTAACTCTATGTACCTGGCTTGTTTTAGTAACCCCTAATACCCTTACTGAACAAAAATCCATCAATTTCAGTTTTGAAATTTACAATTGACCCTACCCCCAGGCTTGATAGCTTTTTGGAGGAGAGAGTTCCAGATTTCCACGATGGTTTCTTTGAAGAAGTGCTTCCTGACATCACCCCCGAACGGCCTGGCTCTAATGTTAAGATTATGCCCCCTTGTTGTGGACTCTCCCACCAGACAAAATACTTTCTTTCTATCTACCCTCTCTATTCCTTTAATCATCTTAAACACTTCAATTGGATCACACTTTAATATTTTGTACTTAAGGGAATACAAACCGAATCTATACAACCTGTCCTCAGAATATAACCCCTTAAGCCACAGTATCATTCTGGTGAATCTGCGCTGTACTGTCCCCAAGACCGATATATCCTTTGTGAGGTGCTCCGCCCAGAACTGAATGTAGTACTCCAGATGGAGCCTTACCAGTGCTCTGTAAAGCTGTAGAATAACTTCCACCCCTTTATATTCCAGCCTTCTTGATCTCATGGCCAACATTCCATTAGTCTTTTTGCTTTTGTTTTGTACCTGTTCTGTCAGAGTAATTAGCTGTTTTCATTCAAAGAGACTATTCCGAAGATGGGGAAAGCACAGGTAAGAGAGCTGAACTGTGTCCCCTTGGAAAGGAAGAGAGATCACTTGTATGGCTTGCACTGTGTTCTAATTATATTCCAAAGGGTGACAGCTGACAGCACATCACAGTGATTTGACACACTGGAAGGAGCTAATGTCATGTTTGGCTATTTGTGTGACAGTTGGGGTCAGCTGTGACCTGAAGGAAATAATTCCACATTGGGTTATTTATGAGATGGTGGGAGATTAGCTGTGACCTCCAACAGTCAGATATCTCTGAGTACTTGCATGGCTTCATATGGACAAACACTGCTTGGTGAATTCGACTGTAGCGAAGCATTGCTCACTTACAATAAATCTTTTTCTGAGTCCATAAGATGTAAATATTTTGCTACATAAAGAAAGAAGTCTAATAATAATAATGGGGCGATGATGATATATTGGCAAATTGAATCTACTGTGGTAGAGGTCAAGAGGATGCAGATGTACCTCTCTGGCTAGTGACTTATCTGGGTTCCTCCCTGCGTGACTGAGCTGGTCAGTTGGGTCCAGATCATTACTGTAATTGAACTTTTCTGGGTACATTTCCACAGCACTGGTATAGGATGTGACTGAGGTGTTTTTGGGGAGGATCCATTAGATGCAATAGCACTGGCGTATTGACATGTTTCTTAGAGGCCAAGTCATAGTGTGCGCTGAGACTCACACTTGTACTTAGGTTTCTGCTTCTACTTCTGCTTTGGTTGTGTCGGAATCACAGACTAACATCCGTATTCAGCCATCACTATGAACATGGTCAGCACTAGCTGAACCAGACATTACCCGTTAATATGGTGGTCAGGAGAATGAAAAACTTAAAAATGGAAATGATATAAAAATAGGTCTTGAAGATTCCAAGTGATGGGGCTGTGACTATTTTCTTTGGCAGCTTGTTCCACTGTGGAATTGTTCTTGGAAAGGAAGATTGTTGATGCACTGTCTTGGAAGAAAATGGTCTTTGTAGCTTATGTGGATGGCGACCTCATGTTTTGTCATTGCCGGAGGGCACTAGGTACTTGTTTCTGTCAATTCCCACCAGTTCACCAATATTTTATAGAACGTGGCTGATCTATTTTTCTCCCTCCATTGCTGTAGTGATTCCCATTCCAAATCTTTAATCAAGGATGTGGCCCTGGTATATTTCCCATGCTGATTCATGGATCACTTCAATCTTATTTATATCTCTTGCCACATAAGGATCCCACACACAACTTGCATACTCCAGGATTGGGCAAGCAAAATGCTTGGCCATCTGTATCTCTGATATTTTTGTTGCAGTACCAAAGATTCCACCTCAGAAATCCAAGGACCCCATTTGCTTTGGATGTTATCAGCTGAATGTGGAATCCCTATTGAAGATTGCTTTTAAGATAAGCCGCCAGGTATGGTTGTGTTTCTACCTGTTGGAGAACTTGATTACAGAATTTAAAGCGACCTGTTGGTGGATCTTCTTTGTGGGATATACACAAGACATAGCATTTTTTGGCAATGACTGCCATTTCCCATTGGTCCTGCCATTTTTGCAATTCTACAAGATCATCTTGGAGTCATAGAGTCATAGAGTCGTACAGCATAGAAACAGGCCCTTTGGCCCACCGCGTCCATGCTGACCATAATGCCTATCTATACTAATCCCACCTGCCTGCATTAATTCCTTATCCCTCTATGCCTTGCTCATTCAAGTACCTGTCCAGATGCCTCTTAAATGTCACTACTGTTCCTGCTTCCACCACCTCCTCAGGCAGCTCATTCCAGATACACACTATTCTTTGTGTGAAAAATTTACCCCTTTGATCCCCTTTAAACTGCCTCCCTCTCACCTTAAATCTATGCCCTCTAGTTTTAGTCTTCCCTACCATGGGAAACAGACTCTGGCTATCTACCCTATATATGCCTCTAATAATTTTATATACCTCTATCATGTCCCCTCCCAGCCTCCTTCGCTCCAGGGAAAACAGACCCAGCCTATCCAATCTCTCTCTATAACTCAAGCCCTCCAAACCAGGCAACATCCTTGTGAATCTTTTCTGCACCCTCTCTAGCTTAATCACATCTTTCCTGTAGTGCGGCGACCAGAACTGCACACAGTACTCCAAATGCGGCCTAACCAACGTTACGTACAACTGTAACATGACGTCCCAACTCTTGTACTCAATGTCTCGGCCGATGAAGGCAAGCATGCCATACGCCTTCTTCACCACCCTGTCTACCTGTGTTGCCACTTTCAGGGAACTATGTACTTGCACCCCAAGGTCTCTATGCTCAAGAACACTCCCCAGGGCCCTGCCATTCACTGTATATGTCCTGCCCCGGTTTAACTTTCCAAAATGCATCACTTCACACTTGTCTGCATTAAATTCCATTTGCCACTCCCTTGCCCACTTTTCCAGTTGATCTATATCCTGTTGTAACCTTAGACAACTTTCTTCACTGTCCACTATACCTCCAATTTTGGTGTCATCTGCAAACTTACTAATCATGCCCCTGACATTCACATCCAAGTCATTAATATATATGACAAACAACAGAGGGCCCAGCACTGATCCCTGCGGCATACCAGTGGTCACTGGCCTCCAATTTGAAAAACAACCCTCCACTACCACCCTCTGCCTCCTATCACCAAGCCAATTTTGTATCCAATTTGCTAGCTCACCCTGGATCCCATGTGTTCGAACCTTCTGGACCAGCCTACCATGCGGGACCTTGTCAAAGGCCTTGCTAAAGTCCATGTAGACAATGTCCATCGCCCTGCCCTCGTCAATCCTCTTGGTCACCTCTTCGAAAAACTCAATCAAATTCGTGAGACATGATTTCCCACTCACAAAGCCATGCTGACTGTCCCTAATCAGACCATGCCTTTCCAAATGCATATAAATCCTGTCTCTCAGAATCCCTTCCAATAACTTTCCCACCACTGATGTAAGGCTCACCGGCCTGTAGTTCCCTGGCTTATCCCTGCTGCCCTTCTTAAATAAAGGCACAACATTAGCTATCCTCCAGTCTTCCGGTACCTCACCGTGGCTAACGATGATACAAAAATCTCTGCCAGGGCCCCAGCAATCTTCTCCCTTGCTTCCCATAGCATCCTAGGATACACCTGGTCAGGCCCTGGGGATTTATCCACCTTAATGCGCTTCAAAACCTCCAACACCTCCTCCTTTGTAATGTTAATATGCTCCAGGATATCGGTGTTCCCTCCCTTGAACTCACTAGCTTCCATGAGCTTCTCCACGGTAAATACGGATGAGAAATATTCATTTAAGACCTCGCCCATTTCCTGAGGCTCCACACATAGATTGCCACACTGATCCTTAAGGGGACGTACTCTCTCCCTAGCTACCCTTTTACTCTTAATATACTTATAGAATCTTTTAGGATTCTCCTTTATCTCATCTGCCAGGGAAATCTCATGGCCCCTTTTAGCCCTCCTAATTTTCTTCTTAAGTGTAGTCCTACATCCCCTATACTCCTCGAGGGACTCGCTCAATCCCAGCTGCCTATACCTGACACATGCCTCCTTCTTTGTCCTGACCAGACCCTCAATATCCCTCGTCAACCAAGGTTCCCTAAACTTGCCAGCCTGGCCCTTCCATCTAACAGGAACATGCCGGCCCTGAACTCTTCCTATCTCACTTTTAAAAGCCTCCCACTTGCCAGAAGTCCCTTTACCTGTAAACAGCCTCTCCCATTCAACTTTTGAGAGTTCCTGTCTGATGCCATCGAAATTAGCCTTCCCCCAATTTAGGACTTCAACCTGAGGACCAGTCCTATCCTTTTCCATAACTATCTTGAAGCTAATAGAGTTATGGTCACTGGTCCCAAAGTGCTCCCCCACTGACACATCAACCACCTGCCCATCCTCATTTGCTAAGAGGAGGTCGAGTGTAGCCTCTTCTCTAGTAGGGCCATCCACATACTGCTTCAGAAAACTATCCTGGACACACTTAACAAATTCTTCCCCATCTGATCCCTTAGCACTAAGGCAGTCCCAGTCAATATTAGGGAATTTAAAATCACCTACTATTACAACCCTATAATTCCTACATCTATCTGTGATTTCCCTACATATATGCTCCTCCACTTCCCTCTGACTATTGGGGGGCCTATAGTATAATCCCATCAAAGTGATCACCCCTTTCTTATTTCTAAGTTCTATCCAAATGGCCTCACTGGACATTCCCCCCGGGATATCCTCTCTAAGTGCTGCCGTGATGTCCTCCCTAATCAATAGTGCAACTCCCCCTCCTCTCTTACCTCCACCTCTGTCACACTGGAAGGATCGGTACCCCGGAACATTGAGCTGCCAGTCCTGCCCATCCCTCAACCACGTTTCTGTAATAGCTATAATATCACAATCGCTTGTTCCGATCCATGCTCTGAGTTCATCTGCCTTACCTGTAAGGCTTCTTGCATTAAAGTAAATGCAGTTTTAACCTACCAGACCTTCCACGCTCCCTGTCCTGCCCCTGCACGGCCTGTCTACTGGACTTGCTTGCTTTAATCTCTACATTTGCCTCAACTATCTCATTGGAGAGACTACTACTTTGGGTCCCACCCCCCTGCAAGACTAGTTTAAACCCTCCCGAGTAGTACTAGCAAACCTCCCCACAAGGATGTTGGTCCCCCTCCAGTTTAGATGCAACCCGTCCTTCTTGTACAGGTCACCTCTGCACCAGAAGACATCCCAATGATCCAAGTAGCTGAAGCCCTCCCACCTACACCAACTCTTAAGCCATGCGTTCATTTGCCTAATCCTCGTATTCCTACCCTCACTAGCACGTGGCACAGGGAGTAATCCTGAGATTACAACCCTAGAGGTCCTGCTTTTTACCCTTCTGCCTAACTCCCTATATTCACTTTGCAGGACCTCATCTCTCTTCCTGCCTATGTCGTTAGTACCAATATAGACCACGACCTCTGGCTGCTCACCCTCCCCTTTCAGAATGTCCTGTCGCCACTCCGAGACATCCTTGACTCCAGCACCATGGAGGCAACATGCCATCCTGGAGTCTCATTTGTGGCCACAGAAACACCTATCTGCAACCCTTAAGATAGAATCCCCTATCACTATAGCTCTTCCAACCCTCTTCCTCCCCTGCTGTGCAGCAGAGCCCTCCGTGGTGCCACGAACTTGGCTGCTGCTGCTTTCCCCTGGGAGGACATCCCCCCACAACAGTATCCAAAGCGGTATATCTGTTTGAGAGGGGGATGGCCATAGAGGACTCCTGCACTACCTGCCTGCGCCTACTACTCCGTCTGGTGGTCACCGATCTGTTTTCTGCCTGTGCAGCCATTACCTGTGGTGTGACCACCTCACTAAACGTGCTATCCACGACGTCCTCAGCATCGCGGATGCTCCACCGTGAAACCACCCACAGCTCCAGCTCCGTAATGCGGGTAGCCAGTAGCTGCAGCTGGATACACTTCCTGCACACATGGTCATCAGGGACACTGGAAGCCTCCCTGATTTCCCACATAGCGCAGGAGGAGCATATCACAGGGCTGAGCTCTCCTGCCATGACTTGCCTTTAGATTAATTAGTTACTCCCTTAACTAAAAAATACCAATTATACTAGGGGCCTTGTTCTACCCACTTCAATCTAAAGTCCTTAAAAAAAAACACTTTAGTGGTACTCACCTTATCACCAGAGATTCTTTTCCAACAACAAAATCGTACCCCTTATTTTTTTTTTAAGATATTCTATCAGCTGCTACTCACCAACCAATCACCTTGCAGCTCTCCTGTGACGTCACTGTTAGCCTTTTTTCTTCAAAACTCCAGTGCGCTGGAAGAGGTTCGACTGCTCTCACACAGGTCCGCTCCATTCCTGCTCCCATCTTGCAATGAGTTGATGTGATCTTGAGTTTTCCCTGATGCATGGACCACACAGTTATCTTCAAATACTTTCGAAAGATTGCCCATGGATGCTGGTTGCCATCACCGTTGTGTATCCACTGCTGAATTGAACTGTGTGGATTGGGCTATTTAAGGCTGACTGAGTTAAATAGCGTGGCTTTTGGGAGAAGATGCAAACCAGAGTGTACCTGGTGCCCAACTGATTTGCTGGATCTGCTTCAATTGCATCAAGCTCTGCAGGACTTCACTTCCCTCTGTCATAACTGCCCACTACTCTAGGATCATCTTAGAGAGCAAAGATAACCTCGAGCTGTTTATCGCAACAATCAACCGCTTCCTTAAACCCCTCATCTCTTCCCCTCCGTTCTCACCTCCAGCAAGAAATATGATGGATTTTTTTTTGTCACTAAGACTGAGACAATCTGTTCAGCTGTCTTTGCTGCTTCTCCCCATTTCCCTCACTCAGTAAACTAAACCTCCCCTCAGTTCCTAACCCTGAACCCGTGCCTCTCACTCTAGTTTGTTTCCCATCTTCTCCATGCCCATCCTGAGCTTATCTTGTCCATGAGGTTCCCCTCTCCTGCTCCCTTGACCCTATTACCACAAATCTGCTGATCACACACCTTCCTTGCTGGTGCCCATGTTAGATGACATTGTGCATGGTTTCCTCCCTTCAAGTAATTAGAACAGCTCAGACCAATGCCTCCTGCTAGGAGGTGCATGTGTAAGTCTCATACTTTGAAGAGATCAGGTTGGGACGTGACACCGTCCCAGGCTCACATGTGCCGAATGCCCACTTGTACAAGGCAAGTAGGTCTGGGAGGTTTTATTTTTTTCTATCCCACTTGGTTCATATGTCTGCTATCCATTTGACAGCACTCTTGCCTATGAGTCACAATGTCAAGTGTTCAATGCCCACTCCAGGGACATAAGGCTGTCTAGGCTGACACTTCGTTGCAGTACTGAGGGAGTGCTGCACTGTAAGAGGTGCCATCTTTTAGATGAGATGTTAAACTGAGGCCCCATCTACCCTCAGGTGCATGTAAAAGATCCCATGGTACTATTTTGGAGAAATGCAGGTGAGTTCTCCCCAGTTTCCTGACCACATTTATCTCTCAACCAATCTGGTCATTTATCTCATTGCTGTTTATGGGAGCTTGCTGGGTGCAAATTGACTGCTGCGCTTCCTGTATTACAGCAGTGACTACCTCTCAAATGTGCTTAATTGGCTGTAAAGTGCTTTGGAATGTCCTGAGGTCATGAATGGTGCTATATAAATGCAAGTCTTTCTTTTTTTATGTCTTTGGGATCCCATCACCCTGCTGGTCTGAAGGGCTATGTGTCTGTGACATCATTTTCTGAATGGCCCAGGAGTACATCAGTACTATTCATGGCCTTTTCAAATTACCTTGCACATTGTGTTACTCCCACAGCTTTATTTCTTTAAGGACTGGCTTTGCTGAGTGCCGAGACTAAATGTTCTTTTGATAGGGTCTCGTAAGCACAGGAGGTGGTAGCTGCATAGAATGGACAATGCTTGAAGATGAACAGAGTCTTGCTCACAGATTAAAATTCGGGTATGAGGGACTGCAGCAGTACAAGAAGGCAGCTCACCACCTTCTCAAGGGCAATTAGGGATGGGCAATAAATGCTGGTCAAGCCAGTGATGACCACATCCCCCGAATGAATAAAAAAAAGACCCGTGCTGACCTCACTTTTAGTTCTCTTGTGACTTTCACAAATGTGGTTTACTTTAGAGTATGTTACCTTCCCTTTTACCTTTTACTTCAGAGATAGGTGTTTCCCTAGTCTGCCCCATGTCCTCTGGGACACTACTGCTAGCAGTGGTTGCCCAGCTTCCACTGCACTGCGCTGTGGCACTTTGGCTAGGTGGGGCATCTCCCTCAATCTTGGCTTTCATGTATTGGAACTTTCCTCATCCTTACTGAAATCTTTTTAAAAAGTTTCAGTTAGCCATATCTCGGTTGATTTTCTTTCAGTTCTTTGGCTTTTATCGTAGCTTCTTTAAAACTTTTTGACTCTGTCTGAGCCCTTTTAGATTCCTTCGGTTCTATTGCCCCCTGTAGGATTTTTGGGACTTCCCCAGCCCTCTGCAGTTGTATAAAGTTTTGATTTCTCCCCTCATTTCTCCAACCATTGTGGACTGTTCTGGACCCTATAGGTACACTACAATGCTTCCTGCTTAATTTGTTGCCCAACAATGGGTCAACCCCCTGTATGGGTAAGCGCGAGATGATTTTGACTGTCACTACTCCAGTAACCAATTTACTCTGTAGGTAAATTTTAACTAATGGAACCTTCGAGTATTTGCCAGTAAGCTCTTTCACTAATACCACAGCATTGGTTCTCCTTTCCAGTGGCATTTTGGTCAGTTTGGCTGCCAGTAGGTTTTGAAAACAATCTGTATCCCTGAGGTTGGTTATCTCCTTGTCTGGTGCCTGGGACACAAAAGGAGTCATTTTTCCTTTGCACAAAAAGTTCTGATATGCGCTCTGCTCTTGCATTCTATTAGAATACAGGCTTATAACTTTCAAAACCACAGACACAGGCTTGACTGCAGTGCCTCCTGCTGTATTTTTGACATACTAACAATTGGTCTGGACATGCCCAGATTTGCCACACTGGAAACATGTCAGGCGGACCCTTACTGCTTCATCCCCTGGGTTCCTTCTTTTAAAAGTTGGAGACTGGTTTTCCTTCTCTGTTCACCTCTTCTTCTGAGCCCATTTCTGCTTCCTCTGCATCCCTGCTAACTCTCCCTAGCTTATATGAGTTACTTGAACCAAATTTATTCGGAGTTAGGGATTTATGTATTAATTCATAGTTGTCAGCCATTTTTGCTGCTTACCTTTCTCTTGTGACTCTTTGTTCTTCGATGTGCGTTCTAATGCTACTTGGGATGCTATTTTTAAACACTTCCAGCAACATCATTTCTTTCAAATTTTCATATGAGGGTTCTAGCTTGCGAGACTGTATCCAGCAATCAAAAGCCATATGTTTGATATTTTTGGGTCTTTGCTGGATGTGTCGGGATCTCTGCCTATATGCTTCCGATCCCAGCTCACATGCATTTAGAGGTGCAGTTTGAGTTTGTTCATAATCAGAGGAACTTTCTTCTGATAACAGGGATAAAGTTTCATGAGTCCTACCCACAACCTTGCCTTGTAAGAGGAGAGTCCAGAATTCTTTCGGCCTGGTAGCTATTTTTTCAATTGAGATCAAATATGACTCAACCTCTTCCTCATTATATTTTGGCACTAGTCTTGAATGTCTCAGCACATCAAAATTTTGCTCTGAATTGGGGATAAGGTTTTAGTGACTAGCAGCATTTTGATTTTGGATTTGCAGTCACTGTAACGCAAACCTTCTTGTTGCTTCCTCTCTTTGCATCTTTCTTTCTTCTTTTTCCCTTTTCAGCTGCATCTCCCTTTCATCTTTTCCTTTTGAAACTCTTTTTCCTCTTTTTCTTTTTGAAGCTGAAACTCCCTTTTTTCCTTTTCCTTTTGAAACTGCAGCTCTTCCCTTTTCATCTGTAATCAGATTCTAGCTAGAATTATTTTTTCAGACTATGATTCTAGGCTTTCGTCTTCTGGTTCAGGGGTAAGTTTAACATGGTTGGCTAGACTTTTCACCAGTCCTGGTTTCTTTACTTTTTGTCTGAAAGGGATTCCCACCTCTGTAGCTAAGCTATTTAAATCTTCAACACTTAATTTGTTTAACTTACCATGGGCTATCTCTCCCTGCTCTACAAACTCCTTAGCATTAAATGTGACCATCTCTTTTGTTTCTAGTACCGTAGAGAAACAACAAAAGAATACAAGAAAACCTGTTTATTTATTTTTCCGCAATCTTAGAGGTCAATTTTCCTCCCATTTTCCAAAGCTCTTGTTTGTGTGGTGGTTCAGATCCTGGCTTCAAGCCCCCAATTTGTTACAGCCACATGGTGTGACATGGGTGGTTTCCACTGTTCAACTCCCCACCTGACCACAGCAAGTGTTAAAGCTTTAGCCCCTTGGGGTTTTGTTTTTCAAATAAGCAGACAGCAACAGGTTTTCTTGTCAAGTTTTAAAAACAGAAAGTCAATTGTTTATTGATCAATACACTTTATTGCAAAATTGTAGCAACCTCATTCGCTCACACATTCGCTCGCGTGTGCGTACACACACACACACACTCACACACACACACTCACACACACACACTCACACACACACACTCATACAAGAAGAAACAGATAGAAAAGGGAAAGGTGGGTTTTAGAGGGTGAGAAGGGTTCCAATAAACCTATTGAATTCTCTTGAGATTTAAGTTGAAGGTCGTTGCAGGCCTGAGATGATTGCGGATTTCTCTCTTGATTGAAGGTTCTGTTGAAGATGGTGGGTCACTTCCAGTTCTTTCTCTGCTGTATTATGTAGATGTCAGATTTTTTAGCAGGGCAGGTGTTTTCTGGCTTGCTGGAATGCCAGCTGTTACAAGTAGCTTCACCTTCTGGGTCAGTCTCTCTCTCCCTCTCTCTGGCTATCTTTGTTTTAAGGTAAAACTGTGTCACCTCTCACCTCCTGTTAGGAGACACTCTGGTTTCTACCCATGATGATCAGGCAATGGCCCAGGATGTGGCTACTTCACATTTCCTTTGTGTTAGAAGAAGACATTCAATTCTGGAATGTTTTTAGATAGGTGTACGATGGATTTTATTAACACTTTTTGGCTTTGAAGATTTGTCCTTTGTCTTTGTCAGACTGTTTGGATATACAAAAGGCTAATCCCCTTTTCCTTTGGTGGCCATTTTGGACCATTGTTCACTTTTTAAAATAAAACTTCATTTTTTAAAGACAAAGTTCATTTTTTCATACCTCTCCAGAGTTAGTCCGTGAATGTTGCATCATCATACTTCTGGTGTGTGTGACACAGGGCACCCAAGCAAAACAAGGTGTGCAGTAACTGTGGGCTCTCCCACAAACCGTGTGGATGCCTGGCATATGCACACCACACACAGGTCCTGTGGGCTTAGAGGGGCCAAATTCTGCAGCGAGCCCAGCAGCAGGAACATAGGGAGAAGCCAGAACAGGCAGCGATCCACCGGCAGAAGCACACCACCCAGAGGCAAATGCAAGCGAGATAGTTCTAGTTCAAGCACCAACCCATCCATGAAAGGGGGGGGGGGGAAACGGGGACGCCCGACACAATTGGATGAGGTGGATCAAGTTGAAGATACTACTGATGAGCAGCTGTTTCACATAATCACCCCAGCAGAACAGGTTAATTCCATAACCAAAACGGAAGCTTTCGCAACTCTGCAGATCATTTGCACAAATAAAGCTGGGAGACATCAACTGCGGATGAAGGTTAACACAGGCACAAGTGCCTACACTCTACCTTTCCGCACTCTTTAGGATAGGTACCACGAGGCATGGATATTGGTGGTTGAGCCCACTAGCGTAAAGCTCACGGTTTACAATGGATCACCAATAAGGTGCCCAGGTTCCCTAAACCTGGAATGCAGGTACAAAGATTCAACCTGGTCTGGGCAGACATTTTACGTAGTGGATATGTCAGGTCCTGCAGTAGCAGGATTGCTGGCTTGCAGCGAGCTCAACTAGACGCCAAGAACAGATATTGGTCCATATCTCTGTCAGAAGAGTCCCAGGAGCTGGCGATATTCAGAACCCCTTTTGGCAGGTACTGTTTCCTCCATCTATCGTTCAGGCTATCAGTCAGCCAAGACATTTTTCGAAAACACATGAAACCGAATGACAGAACAAGTCCCAGGCTCTGTGTGCATCATAGATGACTTCGCTGTGGTAGGATGCACGAAGGAAGAGCATGACTGAAACCTACACTTGCTCATGGAGGCCGCCGGACAAGAAGGTTTGGTATTCAACAGTAAAAAGTGCTCCATTAAGGCAGAGCACATTAATTTTTTCGGCTCCATGTACTCTAACCCAGAATGCGCCAGGATCCTGGGAAGATTGAAGACACCCAATCAATGTCAGCACTGCAGGACAAGGACGATCTACAAAGATGCCTAAGTTTGTTCAGTTTCCTAGTGACGTACATTCTGAGTTTCTTGGAGAATGCAGCTCCATTAACAGAGTTATTGAAGAAAGATGTACCATTCCTATGGCAGGACGACCACCAATATGCATTCCGTGCATTGAAACAAGCGTTATCAGCTGTGTCGTGTCTTCAGTATTATGAGCCACAGAAAGTGACAACACTGCAAGTAGACACATCACAGAAAGGCCTTGGTGCATGTCTTCTTCAGGAAGGCAAATCTGTTGCATTTGGATCAAAATGCCTAATGCCTGCACAGGCAAATTATTCTAACAACGATTGGGAAACGCTTGTGTTCTCTTTGGGATCATCAGGTTCCACATATACTTATTTGGGAAGGAGCTCATGGTTGAGACAGACCACGAACCCTTGGAAGTGACCTGGAGAAAACCGCTTACTAGTGCATTGCCTCAACTTCAGAATTACTCATGAATATTCAAGGTTTTAACTGTGTTATCAGATACAAACCAGGTAGTCAGATGGTCCTATCAGATACTCTAAGCAGACTGCCTTACTCTGGAAATGCACGAGACATACCGTTGGATGTCCAGGTTGGCGAAGTGTTTGCAAGCCTAGAGGATGTCTATAACATTGACCATTGTGCTTTGGTCATCACAAGCAAGAGGAGATCTGGAGAGAGACTTCTCAAGACCTCATACTCAGAATTCTGTGGCGGATCATTGTAAATGGGTGGCCTGGAACCATCCAGGATATCCCCACGGTTCTGAGAACATATTGGCCAAATTGTTGGAGCTGCGGGCTCACTAGTCCCCAGGTCCTGATGGATTTCATCCTAGGGTGTTAAAAGAAGTGGCTAGTGAGATAGTTGATGAGTTAATTTTAATTTTTCAAAATTCCCTAGATTCAGGGAAGGTTCCTCTAGATTGGAAAATAGCGAATGTAACTCCTTTATTCAAAAAGGGAGGGAGACAGAAAACAGGAAACTACAGGCCAGTTAGCTTAACATCTATCTTAGGGAAAATGTTAGAAGCATTAGAAAGGGCATCAACCAGGTTGTGAGGGCTTGTGAATTGTGTCAGGAGCTCCAAGCCAGTCAGCACAAAGAGCCACTACATGACATCCCATCCTCAGCGTGGACTGAGCTAGCAACAGACCTATTCACCTTGGGCAAGGAAAACTATCTATGGTCAAATTGTTGGAGCTGCGGGCTGACTAGTCCCCAGGTCCTGATGGACTTCATCCTAGGGTGTTAAAAGAAGTGGCTAGTGAGATAGTTCAAATTCCCAATTGTTCAAAAATGTCGGGATACATCGAGTGCAGCAGTGGCCAGCACTGTTAGTGCCATCTTCACTATCTTCGGTGCTCCGATGGAAATGGTATCGTACAACAGTCCATAATCTTCTCACGGGCAATTAGGGATGGGCAAAAAATGCTAGCCTAGTCAGTGAAGCCCACATCCCAGGAATGAAAAAAATACAAGGGGAAACCATTTCAGGATATGTGAGACAAATGGGCTATCGATCATATAACGTCATCACCCCAGTAACCTCGTTCTAATGAAATGGCTGAGTGCATGGTCAGGACAGTCTGATCAAAAAGTGCATGGAAACTGGACAAGATGTCCAAGTTGCGTTGCTACACCTTTACGCAATTCCATTAGACTCCAGATTGCCATCACCAGCGGAGATTCTGTTCAGTCGACCAGTGAGAACCACTTTACCAACCTAAGTCATCCACAATCACACGGCAGCCATGTCAGAGGCAAGAAAGGATGAAAGGCAGGCATGATGTACGTGCAGGTGCTGAATTACATCCACTTTATATTGGTCAGAAGGTGAGGGTCCTGCATCCACAAGTACAGACATGGATTCCAGCAGAAATATCAAAGGTATGCAAAGAACCATGATCTTATGAGGTGACGACACCAACTGATTTGATACTCGGCAGGTCACACCTCAGGGGACTCTCTGCTAGCCAAGAACAGGGCAACAACCAGCAGCGCCTATGCGCATATGTGTGCATTTTTCTGAAGAAGAGGCAACAAGCAACGCACCAAGCATGCCAAAACTGAGGAAAGTCAGTTCGAACACAGTCTTCAGGATGAAAGAACAGACAACTCGAAATCACACCGTCGTGTAGTTGTTACAAGGTCTGGTCGAGTCAGCTGACAACCAGTACCTTTCCAAACGTAGCCAACACCTTGAGGAGCATCATTCCAATTGTTTGTGTTACAGTTGAATGTCCCATGTAAGTAGTATTTATCATTGTCATTTTTTTCTATTCCGCATGGGATACCTATCCATGTAAATATTAGTGTTGAACTATAGGCATCTTCTTTTACTTAAGGGAGGGGGGATGTGATAGTACATTGGTTAGTTTGTTAAGATAATATGTTTGATAGAATAAGTGTAATCATTTGAATATATGTTTATACAAACATATATGTCATCACAGGAAGTGATGTAATATCACATGTTACAGCCATGTTGTTCAGTCTGTAGCACATGTAAACAGAAACAAGAAGAAGCCTCCCAATAAAGTTCTGTGTTCAATCTGTATGCCAGCCTTTCGACTGTGTTTATGTTAGCCTAAAGTCCCAGGCAATACAACAACTGTTTGCGACCAGTCTTCCTGACAAGGAAGATTGAGCTAAACATGAGTGTATGACTTTCGTTATGGAGTTAGTCTAAGATAGATATTTTGGGATGGACTTCCAACCAGGGATCAGGAAACAGAAATGGGTGTTAGTTCCGGGTCCCGACCCCGCAACAACGTGCTTTAAGCACGCCCACAGGGATTTTCAAATCCTTAGCCAATTAAAGGCCAGAGGGAGTGGGCTCGCCATCCAATCAGGGACTGCAGGTTGGCCCCCGATGCTGGATGGCCAATGGGAGGCCCTCCAGCACCTAGTGATCGGCAGCCCCATCGGCTGAAGTGGGAGCTGCTGATCTGAAGATGGAGAGAGATGGACAATTATATTTTGATGTTTTAAAAAGCCACAGCTGCCAGGCCATGATCCTGAATGGGCAACCCCTTCAGGGACAGCCGGCAGCCGCAGCTGTGGCACGGCGACCACTATGAGTCTGGGGAAGGGTGGCTCCTCAGGTGATCTATTGGGCCCCTCCCCCCATTTCCCACCCTGAGTCCACCACGTTGGCCAGCGTGGGTTGCCTGCATTGCCTTTATAGGTCCAGTAATTACCAATAATGAGCCTCAATTGGCTGCCCACTGGGAAGCAATGGGCAGCCGAGCTGACCCCGCGTTGCCTCATTCAAAATGGCTTGGGGTCGGGATTGTGGCCATGAACCACCGCGGAGGCTGGCGACGCCAAATTGCACGCCTGCCCACCTCTGACCCGGACCTCCGAACGAATTTTAAAAATTCAGCGTTTGAGTTCTAAAGGTTATGCATTTTGAAGATTCAGAGGGTGTTGTATTGTTCAAGCAATTTTAGTTTCTGCATGAACCCAAAATAATTTGAGTGGTGAATGAAAATTTTCTAATGTATTAATAGATTATTATTTTCTTTATAAAGTCAAGGTTTGTGCCTGAAGATTTCTCTATGTAAAAGAACCCATTAAGTTAAAAATAAAATGAAATCAGGTGGAAATAAAAAGGCAGTTCCCCAAAGTAAAGTGTAAAATCAACTTTGCCTTTTTTGCTTTTACATATTGATACCAGGGATGAGGGACTTCAGTTATGTGGAGAAACTGGAGAAACTAAGGCTGTTCTCCTTAGTGCAGAGAAGGGTAAGGGGAGATTTAATAGAGATGTTCAAAATTATGACCAGTTTTGATAGCGTGGATGGAGAGAAACTGCTTCCATTGGCATGGGGGTTGGTAACCAGAGGTCACAGGTTTAAAGCGATTGGCAAAAGAACCAGCGAAGAGAGAAGGAGATTTTGTTTTATGCAGTGAGTTATTGTAATCTGGAATGCACTGCCTGAAAGGGTGGTGGAATCTGATTCAATAATAACTTGCAAAAGAAAATTGGTAAATACTTGAAAATGGAAAAAATTTGCTGAGCTATGGGGAAAGAGCAGGGGAGTGGAGATAATTGGATTGCTCTTTCAAAGAGCTAGCACAGGCATGATGGGCTGAATGGCCTCCTTTTGTGCTGTATCATTCTATGATTCTAGTAGTGACATTTGTCAGGTCAGTTTACACAATCAGTCCCAAGCCAGATTAAAGGGGCAGGCCCGCACCAAAATAAATGGCATCTTATCTGGGCCTCTAACTTACATCATGCTCAGAAGACCTGAAACAGTGGGTCTCAGGAGACCCAAACACACAATGTTTAAAACAAACATGTCCACTAATAGGCAGGAAATAGCTGGGTATCTATTTCTCGAACGAGACTGGAGAAGGAATATGTTCATGTTGGGAACACAGGAGCAGGAGTAGGCTATTTAGCCCCTCGAGCCATTCAATGAGATCATGGCTGATCTGTATCCTAACTTCATCCACCATATTGTTTAATAACTTCGGCCAGCAAAAGTCTATCAATCCCAGGTTTAAAATTATGAATGTAACTACATAAGAAATAGGAGCAGGGTAGGCTCCCCAAGCCTGCTCCGCCATTTTGTAAGATCATGGCTGAACATCTACATCAACTCCACTTTCCCGCCCTATCCTTATATCCCTTGATTCCCAGAATTCCCAAATATCTATCCAGCTCTGTCTTGAATTTACTCATCGACTGAGCATCCACAGTTCTCTGAGGTACAGAATTCTAAAGAGTCACATCTCTCTGTGAAGAATTTTCTCCTCATCTCAGATCTAAATGGCTGACCCCTTGTCTTGAGACTCTGACCCCTAGTTCTAGACCCTCCAGCCAGGGGGAAACATCCTCTCAGCATCTACCCTGTCAAGCCCTCTAAGAATCTTATACATTTCAATGCGATCACCTCACATTGTTCTAAACTTCAGAGAACATGGGCCCATTGTACTCAATCTCCCGTCTTAGGACAACCCTTTCATCCCAGGAATCAGCTGGTGAACTTTGGTTGTTCTGCCTGCCAAGGCAAATATATCCTTTCTTAGGTAAGGAGACCAAAACTGTACACAGTACTCACTAAAGCCCTATATAATTGCAGCAAGATTTCCTTACTCTTATGCTCCAACCCCCTTGCAATTAAGGCTAACATAGCATTTGCCTTCCTAATTGCTTGCTACATCTGTGTGTTCGCTTTCTGTGATTTATGTGCAAGGACACCAAAATCCCCCTGAATACTAACATTTACTAGTCTCTCATCTTTATAAAAAAATTCTGCTTTTCCGTTCTTCATACCAAATTGGATAATTAAATGCTTCCTCACATTATACTCCATCTGCCACCTTCTTGACTAATCACTTAACCAGTCTATATGCTTTGGTGGCCTCCTCACAACTCTCTTTCCCATCTATCTTTGTATTGTCAGCAAACTGGAATATATGACATTCCGTCCCCTCATCTTCTTCTTTTGGGCCTCCTTATCTCGAGAGACAATGGATACGCGCCTGGAGGTGGTCAGTGGTTTGTGAAGCAGCGCCTGGAGTGGCTATAAAGGCCAATTCTGGAGTGACAGGCTCTTCCACAGGTGCTGCAGAGAAATTTGTTTGTTGGGGCTGTTGCACAGTTGGCTCTCCCCTTGCGCCTCTGTCTTTTTTCCTGCCAACTACTAAGTCTCTTCGACTCGCCACAATTTAGCCCTGTCTTTATGGCTGCCCGCCAGCTCTGGCGAACGCTGGCAACTGACTCCCACGACTTGTGATCAATGTCACACGACTTCATGTCGCGTTTGCAGACGTCTTTATAACGGAGACATGGACGGCCGGTGGGTCTGATACCAGTGGCGAGCTCGCTGTACAATGTGTCTTTGGGGATCCTGCCATCTTCCATGCGGCTCACATGGCCAAGCCATCTCAAGCGCCGCTGACTCAGTAGTGTGTATAAGCTGGGGATGTTGGCCGCTTCAAGGACTTCTGTGTTGGAGATATAGTCCTGCCACCTGATGCCAAGTATTCTCCGAAGGCAGCGAAGATGGAATGAATTGAGACGTCGCTCTTGGCTGGCATACGTTGTCCAGGCCTCGCTGCCGTAGAGCAAGGTACTGAGGACACAGGCCTGATACACTCGGACTTTTGTGTTCCGTGTCAGTGCGCCATTTTCCCACACTCTCTTGGCCAGTCTGAACATAGCAGTGGAAGCCTTACCCATGCGCTTGTTGATTTCTGCATCTAGAGACAGGTTACTGGTGATAGTTGAGCCTAGGTAGGTGAACTCTTGAACCACTTCCAGAGCGTGGTCGCCAATATTGATGGATGGAGCATTTCTGACATCCTGCCCCATGATGTTCGTTTTCTTGAGGCTGATGGTTAGGCCAAATTCATTGCAGGCAGACGCAAACCTGTCGATGAGACTCTGCAGGCATTCTTCAGTGTGAGATGTTAAAGCAGCATCGTCAGCAAAGAGGAGTTCTCTGATGAGGACTTTCCGTACTTTGGACTTCGCTCTTAGACGGGCAAGGTTGAACAACCTGCCCCCTGATCTTGTGTGGAGGAAAATTCCTTCTTCAGAGGATCTGAACGCATGTGAAAGCAGCAGGGAGAAGAAAATCCCAAAAAGTGTGGGTGCGAGAACACAGCCCTGTTTCACACCACTCAGGATAGGAAAGGGCTCTGATGAGGAGCCACCATGTTGAATTGTGCCTTTCATATTGTCATGGAATGAGGTGATGATACTTAGTAGCTTTGGTGGACATCCGATCTTTTCTAGTAGTCTGAAGAGACCACGTCTGCTGACGAGGTCAAAGGCTTTGGTGAGATCAATGAAAGCAATGTAGAGGGGCATCTGTTGTTCACGGCATTTCTCCTGTATCTGACGAAGGGAGAACAGCATGTCAATAGTCGATCTCTCTGCACGAAAGCCACACTGTGCCTCAGGGTAGACGCGCTCGGCCAGCTTCTGGAGCCTGTTCAGAGCGACTCGAGCAAAGACTTTCCCCACTATGCTGAGCAGGGAGATTCCACGGTAGTTGTTGCAGTCACCGCGGTCACCTTTGTTTTTATAGAGGGTGATGATGTTGGCATCGCGCATGTCCTGGGGTACTGCTCCCTCGTCCCAGCACAGGCATAGCAGTTCATGTAGTGCTGAGAGTATAGCAGGCTTGGCACTCTTGATTATTTCAGGGGTAATGCTGTCCTTCCCAGGGGCTTTTCCGCTGGCTAGGGAATCAATGGCATCACTGAGTTCCGATTTGGTTGGCTGTATGTCCAGCTCATCCATGACTGGTAGAGGCTGGGCTGCATTGAGGGCAGTCTCAGTGACAGCATTCTCCCTGGAGTACAGTTCTAGGTAGTGCTCAACCCAGCGGTCCATCTGTTTGCGTTGGTCAGTGATTATGTCCCCCGATTTAGATTTGAGGGGGGTGATCTTCTTGATGGTTGGCCCAAGAGCTCTCTTCATGCCATCATACATTCCTCTGATGTTTCCGGTGTCTGAGGCCAGCTGAATATGACTGCATAGGTGTTGCCAGTAGTCGTTTGCGCAACGCCTAGCTGTTCTTTGTGCAGTACTTCTGGCTGCTTTAAGTGCTGCGGATGTTAAATCGCTGGGGGCTTTCTTGTAGTTCAAAAGTGCAATGCGCTTAGCGGCTATGACAGGTTCCAGCTCTTCATTATGAGATTGAAACCAGTCTGCATTTCTCTTCGCACTTTTGCCGTAGGTGGTCAAAGCTGACTCATAGATGGCGTCTCTGATGTGGGCCCACTTGGTCTCAGCATCCCCTGTGGGAGTGTTTTGAAGGGCTGTTACAAGTGAATTTAGAAATTCATCTAAACCATTAATATAGATTGTAAATAGCTGAGGACCTGACCCATTTATTCCTACTTTCTGTTTTCTGCCCATTAACCAATCTCAATCTATTCTAATATAATACCTCCAATCCCTTGAGCCCTAAACTTGTGTAACAACCTCTAGTCTGGCAACTTTTCTAATGCCTTCTGAAAATCCAAATATACTACATCCCCTGATTACCCCTTATCTACCCTGCTAGTTACACCTGCAAAAACTCTTAGCAGATTTGTCAAACAATTTCCCTTTCAAAAATAATAACAAAAACAGAAAATGCTGGAAATACTCAGCAGGTCTGGCAGCATCTGTGGAGAGAAAAACATAGTTAACATTTCAGGTCTGTGACCTTTCATCAGGACTGAGAAAAGTTAGAAATGTAGTAGGTTTTGAGCAAGTGAAAGGGGAAAGGATGGGAAGAAGAACAAAAGGAATGGACTGTGATAGGGTGGAGGGCAGGAGAGATTAAATGAAAAAAGGTTTTATGGTACAGAGCCAAAGGAAGTGGTAATAGGACAGGTAAAGAAGCAAAAGATTAATCTAGAGGACTTGTGAAAGGCAGGGTAGCAGCCATCTGAACACAAAGTAATTCAGAAAGGAATGAGAGAGAAAAAAACAAACCAGCAAAAGAAAATGCAACAAAATGAGGGCAGAGGTTATGATCTAAAATTATTGAATTCAGTGTTGAGTCCGGAAGGCTGTAAAGTGCCCAGTAGAAAGATGAGATGCTGTTCCTCAAACTTGCATTGAGCTTCATTGGAACACTGCAGCAGGCCAAGGACAGAAAGGTCAGAGTGGGAACAAGGTGAAGATGTAAAGTGACAGGTAACTGAAAGCTCAGGGTTGCACTTGCGGGCTGAATGGAATGTTTCGCAAAGCAGTCACCCAGTCTGACTTTGGTCTCCCCAATGTAGAGCAGACCACATTGTGGGCAGCGAATAAAGTATACTAAATTGAAAGAAGCACAAGTAAATCACTGTTTCACCTGGAAGGAATGTTTAGGGCCCTGGATGATGAGAGGGAGGAGGTAAAAGGGCAGGTGTTGTATCTCCTGTCCTTGCATGGAAAGCAGGGAGGTATTGGGGTGACTGAGGGGTGGACCAGGGAGTCGCGGAGGGAGTGGTCCTTTCAAAATGCTTAGTGTTTAGTGGTGGCATCACGCTGGAGGTGGCGGAAATTGAGGATGATCCGTTGAATATGGAGGCAGGTGGGATGGAAGGTGAAGACAAGGGGAATCCTATCGTGGTTCTGGGAGGGAGGGGAAAGAGTGAGAGCAGAGTGCGTGAAATAGAATAGACATGGTCAACCACGATGGGGGCGGGGGTCAGAATCCTCGTTTGAGGTAAAAGCAAGGCATATGTATGGAAGGTTGCATTATCCACACAGATGCAATGGAGATGGAGAAACTGGCAGAATGAACAGAGTCCTTACAGGAAGCCAGTTGTGAGTAAGTGTAGTCAAGGTAGCTGTGGGAGTTAGTGAGCTTATAGTGAATATTGGTTGACAGCCTATCCCCAGACATGGAGACAGAGAAGTCGAGGAAGGGAAGGGAAGGTTGACCATGTGAAAGTGAGAGAAAGGTGGAAAGTGGAAGAAAAGTTAATGAAATTTTCCAGTTCAGGGTGAAAGCAGGAAACGGCACCGATACAGTCATCAATGTACTGGACGAAGAGGAGAGGGAGGAGACCTGAGTAGGACTGGAACAAGGAATATTCCACATGTCCCACAAGAAGACAGGTGAAGCTAGGATCCATTGCAACACCTTCTATTTGGAGGAAGTGAGTGGAGTTGAAGGAGGAGTTGTTCAATGTGAGAACAAGTTCACCCAGGCAGAGGAGGGAGGTGGTGGCTGGGGACTGGTTGGGCCTCTATTCAAGGAAGAAGCAGAGAGCCCTCAAACCATCCTGGTGGGGGATGGAGGTGTAGAGAGACTGGACATCTATGGTGAAAATGAGATGGTTAGGGTCAAGAAATTGAAAACTGTTGAAGTGATAAAGGGCATCCTTTTCATAAAATTGTGTTGACTCTGCCTAATCATATTGTGATTTTCCAAGTGCCCTGTTTACCATGTACTTAATAATAGATTCTAGCAATTTCCCTACTACTGATGTCAGGCTAACTGGGCTATGGTTCCCTGTTTTCACTCTCCCTCCTTTCTTGAGCAGCAGGATTCTATTTTCTACTTTCCAATGCACGAGGACTGTTCTAGAATCAAGGGAATTCCGGAAGATCAAAGCCAATGCATCCACTATCTCTGCAGCCACTTATTTAAAACCAAAGTCAATAAAAAGGAATGAAACCAGATGGATCACCCGGCATCAACCAAGGCACCGTAAACGACAACAGCAAACCCAGCCCTGTCGACCCTGCAAAGTCCTCCTTACTAACATCTGGGGGCTTGTACCAAAGTTGGGAGAGCTGTTCCACAGACTAAACAAGCAACAGCCTGACATAGTCATACTCACGGAATCATACCTTACAGACAATGTCCCAGACACTGCCATCACCATCCCTGGGTACGTCCTGTCCCACCGGCAGGACAGACCCAGCAGAGGTGGCGGCACAGTGGTATACAGTAGGGAGGGAGTTGCCCTGGGAGTCCTCAACATCGACTCTGGACCCCATGAAGTCTCATGGCATCAGATCAAACATGGACAAGGAAACCTCCTGCTGATTACCACCTACCGCCCTCCATCAGCTGATGAGTCAGTACTGCTCCATGTTGAACAGCACTTGGAGGAAGCACAGAGGGTGGCGAGGGCACAAAATGTACTCTGGGTGGGGGACTTCAATGTCCATCACGAAGAGTGGCTCGGTAGCACCACTACTGACCGAGCTGGCCGAGTCCTAAAGGACATATCTGCTAGATTGGGTATGCGGCAGGTGGTGAGGTAACCAACAAGAGGGGAAAACATACTTGACCTCGTCCTCACCAATCTGCCTGCCGCAGATGCATCGGTCCATGATAGTATTGGTAGGAGTGACCACTGCACAGTCCTTGTGGAGACGATGTCCTGCCTTCACATTGAGGATACCCTCCACCGTGTTGTGTGGCACTATCACCGTGCTAAATGGGTTAGATTTTGAACAGATCTAGCAATGAAAAACTGGGCATCCATGAGGCGCTGTGGGCCATCAGTAGCAGCAGAATTGTACTCAACCACAATCTGTAACCTCATGGCCCGGCATATCCCCACTCTACCATTACCATCAAGCCAGGAGACTAACCCTGGTTCAATGAAGAGTGCAGGAGGGCATGCCAGGAGCAGCAGCAGGCATACCTCAAAATGAGGTGTCAACCTGGTGAAGCTACAACATAGGACTATCTGCGTGCCAAACTGCGTAAGCAGCATGCGATAGACAGAGCTAAGTGATCCCATAACCAACGGATCAGATCTAAGCTCTGCAGTCCTGCCACATCCAGCCGTGAATAGTGGTGGACAATTAAACAACTAACCGGAGGGGTTGGACAACAAATATCCCCATCCTCAACGATGAGGGAGCCCAGCACATCAGTGCGAAAGATAAAGCTGAAGCATTTGCAACAATCTTCAGCCAGAAGTGCCAAGTTGATGATCCATCTTGGTCTCCCCCAGCATCACAGATGCCAGACTTCAGCCAATTCGATTCACTCTGCGTGATATCAAGAAACGACTGAAGGCATTGGATACTGCAAAAGCTATGGGCCCTGACAATATTCCAGCAATAGTACTGAAGACCTGTGCTCCAGATCTTGCTGCACCCCTAGCCAAGCTGTTCCATGACAGCTGCAACACTGGCATCTACCCTGCAATGTGAAAGATTGCCCAGGTATATCCTGTACACAAAAAGCAGGACAAGTCCAACCCGGCCAATTACCGCCCCATCAGCCTACTCTCAATTATCAGTAAAGTGTTGGAAGGTGTCATCAACAGTCCCATCAAGCGGCACTTATTTAGCAGTAACCTGCTCAGTGACGGTCAGTTTGGGTTCCACCAGGGCCACTCAGCTCCTGACCTCATTACAGCCTTGGTTCAAACATGGACAAAAGAACTGAACTCGACAGGTGAGGTGAGAGTGACTGCCCTTGACATCAAGGCAGCATTTGACCGAGTATGGCATCAAGGATCCAGGGCAAAACTGAGGTCAATGGGAATCAGGGGGAAAACTCTCCACTGGCTGGAGTCATACCTAGCGCAAAGGAAGATGGTTGTGGTTGTTGGAGGTCAATCATCTGAGCTCCAGGACATCACTGCAGGAGTTCCTCAGGGTAGTGTCTGAGGCCCAACCATCTTCAGCTGCTTCATCAATGACCTTCCTTCAATCATAAGGTCAGAAATGGGGATGTTCGCTGATGATTGCACAATGTTCAGCACCATTCGTGACTCCTCAGATACTGAAGCAGTCCGTGTAGAAATGCAGCAAGACCTGGACAATATCCAGGCTTGGGCTGATAAGTGGCAAGTAATATTCGTGCTACACAAGTGCCAGGCAATGACCATCTCCAACAAGAGAGAATCTAACCATTTCCCCTTGATGTTCAATGGCATTACCATTGCTGAATCCCCCACTATCAACATCCTAGGGGCTACCATTGACCAGAAACTGAACTGGAGTAGCCATATAAATACCGTGGCTACAAGAGCAGGTCAGAGGCTAGGAATCCTGCGGCGAGTAACTCACCTCCTGACTCCCCAAAGCCTGTCCACCATCTACAAGGCACAAGTCAGGAGTGTGATGGAATATTCTCCACTTGTCTGGATGGGTGCAGCTCCAACAACACTCAAGAAGCTTGACACCATCCAGGACAAAGCAGCACGCTTGATTGGCACCCCATCTACAAATATTCACTCCCTCCACCACCGATGCACAGTGGCAGCAGTGTGTACCATCTACAAGATGCGCTGCAGCAACGCACCAAGGCTCCTTAGACAGCACCTTCCAAACCCGCAACCTCTACCAACTAGAAGGACAAGGGCAGCAAATGCATGGGAACGCCACCACCTGCAAGTTCCCCACCAAGTCACACACCATCCTGACTTGGAACTATATCGCCGTTCCTTCACTGTCGCTGGGTCAAAATCCTGGAACTCCCTTCCTAACAGCACTGTGGGTCTACCTACCCCAAATGGACTGCAGTGGTTCAAGAAGGCAGCTCACCACCACCTTCTCAAGGGCTGTTAGGGATGGGCAATAAATGCTGGCCTGGCCAGTGACACCCACATTCCATGAATGAATAAAAAAAAACAGGATGCAGGCCATCTGGGTCGGGAATTTGTTGATTTTTAATCCTATTAATTTCTCCAGTCCTATTTATTTTATAAATATTAATTGCTTTAAGTTCCTCACTCTCTTGATTTCTCACAATTTCCAGTATGTTCTTTGTGTCTTCTATTGTGAAGCCAGGTATACAATATTTGTTTACCATCTCTGCCATTTCCTTTGTTATGACCAGGTGAGGAGGAGGTCTCAGGCTCCCCTTTTGCCTTTCCTCTTGTTTGACCACAACAGGGGTTATTCCTTTTTAAAAACAGTGTTGTGTTTACCACCTCAGTGAGTGTTTTACCTTGTTCCTCTAATGTGATTGCTAAAGAATCAATCGGACAGGGTTTCTTCAGTTTAAACAAGAAAGAGGTATTATACTTAACACTCTAACCTGATTTAAAAATACTCAAGATATGCTACACATTCACGCACACATTCACATGAGAATCACACACATACAAATAGATTACAGAGGGAAACAGATTTGTTGGTTGGATTAAAGTCCAGAATAAATGGAACTTAAATACAGTCTGTAAATCTAGTAGTCCTCCGCTGAAGCTGTATTCTTGAAGTCCTCACTGGTCAAAGTGCACTTTGGTTATCTTGCTTTGCCTGAAGGCAGAATTCATAGTTGATTCTCTTCCCCGGGTTGCTGGCTGTAGTGGGCTGTAGGCTTGGAGGGTCTCCCAGTCATGGCTAGCTCTTCTCTTGATATTTTCTGGGCAGAGAGAGGGAGACATGGGGGAGCAGCACCTGCTTTGTTGCTGTATACTCAATTACTGCCTGTCTGCTGTCTGTGTGACAAAACTTCCAGTTTATTCAGAGATGAGCAAGCAGTCACATGGTTCTATCCCTTTGTTTTTTAATGAGGTACAAAGTCTAAAACCCAAAACTCCACTTAGGTGGGGTTGTCAGTGTGTACCTCCGCAGGGATGTCTCCACTTATGAATGCCACAGGATGACTTTGGATGGCTCGCTAACGAGGATCATCTGGATAATCTAGTCAGTTAGCCAAAGCATTGTTCTAGCTGGGCTTCTTGTTCGATTCTTTGTCTCCAGTCCAACCTCCTGATATTTCAAATGTAAATTGCAGTGGCCATCTTGGCTGCTAGTTTTTAAAAAAAAGTTAACATGTTGGATTTTTCTCATTAAAAGTCTAAGGTAAGTTTCCAACCGATGAAATTAATATGTCTCATTTGACATATAGGGTTTTGCTGACACCTTATTGCCCATTATAATTTCTCCTGTCTCCGCCTTTGCTGCTTTTTGTGGGAGAGAGTTCAACACTTCCACTATCCTTTGTGTGAAAAAGTCTTTCCTAACACATCTCTCATGAATTAGCCAGGCTTTTGATTTTAATGTTCTGTCTCATTGTCCTTGATTCCCCCATCACTTTATGTACCCTATCAATTCCTTTTAAAATCCTAAAAGTTTCAATCAAATCATCCCTTAACCTTTTATATTCCAGGATTATAGCTTAGTTTATGCAATCTTTACTGATAATCTAACGCTTGGATCTCTGGTGGATCTAGGTTACACTCGTTAGTAAGGTGCTCAGAACTGTACATAATAGTCCAGATGTGGTTTTACCAGGGCTTTGTAGATCTGCAGCAAAACATTTATATTCTAACCCTCAAGTTATAAATGATGACATTCCATTAGCCTTTTTTTTTTACCTGTCTACTACATTTTAGTCATCGGTGTACATGAACCCCTAAATTTCTTTGGGCCTCCATAGTTCTGGTTTCTCACCATCTAAAGCACAAATTGCTCTGTGGGAATATGATGTGGCAGCAATAACAGAAACGTGGCTTAAAAATTGTGAGACTGAGTGCTTAATATTCAAGGATACAAAGTGTTCAGAAAAGATAGAGAAGCAAAAAATGAAGGTGGGTTGGCAGTACTGATTAGGGAAGACATTGTAGTGTTGTAAAGGGCGGATGTTCTTGAGTGGGCAAAGACAGAATCCATTTGATTAGAGTTAGGAAGCAAAAAGAAGGGATGATCACCCTACTGGGGATATTCTAAAGTCTTCCAAATAGCGAGAGAGAGATAGAGGAGCAAATCTGCAGGGAAATCACAGAGATGTGCAAGAACTATAAAGTGATGATATTGGAGAACTTTAATTACCCAAATATCGATTGGGATAATGTTTGAGTAAAGGGTAAGGAGGGAGACGAATCTCTGAAGTGTGTTCACGAAAACTTCCTTGACCGGCATGTTGTCATCCCAACTAGGAAGGAGGAATTGGTAGCTCTGGTGCTGCAGAATGAGGTGGACCAAGTGGACCAAGTGTCCATGGTGGGGTGGGGGTAAGAGTGATCATCATTATAATAATGTGTAGATTAGCAATGGAGAAGAGCAAGGAACAATCTAAAGTAGAACTTCTAAATTGGAAGAGGGCTAACTTCAGTGGGATGAGAGGGAATCTAACCAGGGTAAAATGGAACCAAAGATGGACAGGAAAAATAGTAAAAGAACAATGGGTGATCTTTACAGAGGAGAAGTTTCAGGGACAGGCTAGGTACATTCCAACAAGGGTAAAAGGTAAGGGAACCAAAGCCAGGGCTCCTTGGATGACCAGTGAGATAGAGAATATGATGAAACACAAAAAAAGAGGGTGTATGATGCATGTCAGGTGAATTCTTCAAGAGAGACACAGGCTAAATACAATAAGTTGAGGGGAAATGGAAAGGAAAATAAGACTGGAAAAGAAAGAATATCAGAATAGAATGGCATTTAACATAAAAGGGAACCCAAAAATCTTCTACCAGCATGTAAATAGTAAGCAGGTAGTAAGGGGTGGAGTGGGGCCTATTAGGGACAAAGAAGGTAATAAATGCTAAGAGGCACAGGGCAAGGCTAGAATACTTAATAAGTACTTTGTATCAGTGTTTACTAAGGAAAAGGATGCTGACTAAATATCGGTAGAAGTGGAGCTGATAGAGATAATGGATGGGGTGAAAATTGATAGGAAGGATGTACTGGAAAGGCTGGCTATGCTTAGAGTGGATAAGTCGCCTGGCCCAGATGACTTCCATTCCAGTTTGCTAAACGAAGTAGGTTGGAGATGGTGGAAGGGCTTGCCATAATCTTCCAATCTTCCCTGGATGTGGGGGAGTGACAGATGACTGGACAGTGGCAAATGTGACCCTTTAAGAAAGTGTGTAAGGACGGTCCTAGCAACTACAGGCTGGTCAGTTAAACATCATTGGTGGGTAAGGTTTTAGAAACATTAATCAGGGGATAGATCAACAGGCATTTGGAGAGGTTTGAGCTAATTAAGGAGAGCCAGCATGAATTTGTAAAAGGCATACTGTGCTTGACTGATCTAATTGGATTTTTTGGTGAAGTAATGGAGAAGGTTGATAAAGGGAAAGCAATGGATGTTGTCTACATTATTTTAAGAAAGTGTTTGACAAGGTACCGCATAAAAAACTGGCTAACAAAACTGAGCTCATGGAATAGGAGCGACAGTGTTAGCTTGGATAAAAAAAAAATTGGCTTAAGGACAGAAAACAGCGAGTTGTGGTAAATGGTTGATTTTCAGACTGGAGGATGGTAGACAGTGGTGTTCCCCAAGAGTCAGTGCTAGGACCACAGCCTTTTTTTGCTATATATAAATGACTTAGATTTTACAATACGAGTAAAATTTCAAAATTTGCTAATGATAGCAATCTTGGATGTGTGGCAAACAGTGAGGATGATACCAATTGATTGTAACTGGACATAGATAGGCTGGCAGAATGGGCAGACAAGTGGCAGATGGAATTTAATACAGAGAAATGTGAGGTGATGCATTTTGGCAGAAAGAATAGTGAGAGGCAATATGGACTAAATGGCACAGTTCTAAAACAGTATGCAGGGACAGAGGGACCTGGGGGTGCATGTGCATAGATCTTTGAAGTTGGCAGGACATATTGCAAGAGCAGTTAGCAATGCATATAGGATCTTGGGCTTCATAAATAGAGGTATTGAGTACTGTTATGAAAATGCTTCCACATTTCTTAATATTTTATTTTTTCAGGACTTGTGTTAAAACTGAAAAGAGTCCATGGATATGTTTTTTTTTTACCAGGTTCACTGACTGGACAAGATGTTGTTTGAGGACCACCTGTGCTGGAAACCACATGTGGTTTGGGCTCGGTAGGCTGCAGGGCCCTTGGTGACCTGCAGAAAAATGGTTGCAGAGAAGCCACATGTCAAGATTTATGGAGGTCAGGAGATCGACTCTCTGTTTGGAGTTTGAACATTGTTTTCAGTTTAGTTGGAATGTGAACTGTTTGAAGACACATGGTGTTTTCCTGCCAAGGAAAAAGAAACTACCCAGCTCACCTCCTTCTCTAGGTGAAGGAAGGTGAAGAAATTCTGCCAAGATCCAGTGTGGGAGAGTTTAAAATCCCTGGTGCTGTATAACTCCTGAGAAGCTGGGAAAAAAAATCCTGCGATTCAAGTGTGTGCTGGCAGAAAAGTCTTGACGCCACATTTCTCCTAGAAAGCCTACTAGAATAATTCTCGACATCCCCAGAATGTACTGCTTCTGAAATGATCCCAGTGACCCGTCTCCGTATACCTAGATGCTAGACCGAAAAAAGGACAACTGACTTCCTTCCATATCTTCTTTCTTTTTTCATCAAGAATTAGCAATAATTTAACCAAAGTGGTCTTTTTTTCTAACATACCTCTGTAGAGTGAATTTCTGTATTTTTTCTAATGTGTGTATGTGTGTGTAATTGGGGAATTTTTTAAAAGGGCACTTTCGTATTTGCAACCTGTGTGTTAATGCTTTGCTTCATTACTGGTTAAGTCTTGTTTTATAATAAACTGATAATTTTGTCGTTTGTTAAAGAAACGTGGTTGGCGTATTTTATTCTGGGATAAAAATTAGAGTATATGATTGGCTGTATTGGTAATTGGGTAAACATTTAAATAGATGTTGTGATCTGTGGAGAAGTGGAACTAGAAAAGACAGTGCACTCCTCCCACCTCGGTCATAACCTTGAGGGAAATAAACTTGCAGGGCTATGGGGATAGAGTGGGACTGATTGAATTGCCCTGCAAAGAGCTGGCATGGACCTGATGGGCCAAATGGCCTCCTTCTGTGGCATAATGACTCTATGATTAAATAATACTCGGATCTATCCTTTTTTGTCCAAAGTAGAGGACCTCATATTTGCCACAGTTTTGCTCATTGTACCAATATTTCTTTCAATTTGATGCTCCAGTCTACACTATTTACAATGCCACCAGTCTTTGTGTCATCGACAAACTTAGATAGATGTTATATAAAAAGACAGACCCTTCCCTTCTCTCCCTTCCTTAAGACATGTGGAGAATTAATCACCTGCAATGTTTGTGAAGTCTTACTCTGTTCCAATATCACCTGATTTTGAACCATTCTTGTCTTTTCCCTCCAATCTCATGTTGCTTGACCCAAATTGCCTAAATTCTGTTCTAAGCACTTTGCTTAGACACTCAGACCTCCCGTGAAGCTCAACTGATTGCTGAGCTGAAACTCTAATTTCTTCCATTTCCAGAATCATTCTACCTTCCCTGGCGAATCACCAGTTGATAAGTCGATACTACCTTGGAATTTAGCTCTTCAATTTGAGTGTTTAAGACAGAAGAAATCAATCCGGTCACTTCACTGGAAGTTCAATCAGATTATCTTACTACAGACACGATCTTATTGATTGAAATCAAATTGAAAAGCTGTCAGCTTTGGGAAAAGCAATACAAGGGAATGAGGTTTTTCCTGCATCCATGCTCTGAACAGTGAAAACTGTAGGTCTGAAATATGAATCCACCAGATTTCCACCCCTCAGTGATATCTGAGGTTATAAAAGTTTAATATAAAATGTGTCAGGATAATGTGTGTTGTGGAGACCAGGATGCAGAGTTTAACCATTTCATCCTCTCTATCTTGGTCAAAAAAGAACTTGCATTTTCATAGCACCTTTCAATACCTCGGGAGGACTCAAAGCACTATTGCAAAAAGAGTGCTACGTTGTGGGAGGTGCTGTGTTTTGGATGAGACGTTAAACCCAGGCCCCGTCTGCCCTCTCAGGTGGACAAAAAGATCCCACAGCACTATCTTGAAGAACAGCAGGGGAGTTATCTCCAGTGTCCAGGCTAATATTGATCGCTCAACCAACATCTCAAAAACAGATATATGGTCATTATCACATTGCTGTTTGTGGGAGCTTGCTGTGTGCAAATTGCGTG
Organism: Heterodontus francisci; assembly: GCF_036365525.1. Lineage (NCBI taxonomy): Eukaryota > Metazoa > Chordata > Chondrichthyes > Heterodontiformes > Heterodontidae > Heterodontus > Heterodontus francisci. The sequence goes on from NC_090379.1 coordinate 103,534,305, forward strand.
CCGCAGTTTCTACGTTACAACAGTGACTACACTTCAAAAAGTATTTCATTTGCTGTCAAGCACTTTGATATGTCCCGTGGTCATGAAAGGTGCTATAGAAATGCAAGTATTTCTTTCAGATTTCCACTGCCCTTTGTGTGAAGAAGTCCTTCCTAACATCACCCCTGAATGGCCTAGCTCTGAGTTTAAGGTGGTGTCCCCTTGTTCTGGACTTTTCCCCAGCCACCTATCCAAAACCATTTGTAGAGCCCTTCATGGTTGAACAGCCCCCCGCCATGCACTGCTTAGCCTCATGTACTACAAAAAAATTAGCATGCAGGTGCAGCAAGTATTTAAGAAGGCAAATGGAATTTTGGCCTTTATTGCTAGGGGGTTGGAGTTTAAAAATAGGGAAGTCTTGTTACAACTGTACAGGGTGTTGGTGAGGCCGCACCTGGAGTACTGCGTACAGTTTTGGTCCCCATATTTAAGAAGGGATATAGTGGGATTAGAGGCAGTTCAAAAGAAATTCACTAGGCTGATTCCTGGGATGAAGGGATTGACTTACCAAGAACGGCTAAACAGGTTAGGCCTTTATTCATTAGAGTTTAGAAGAATGAGGGGTGATCTTATTGAAACATACAAGATTCTGAGGGAGCATGACAGGGTAGATGTTGCAAAGATGTTTCCACTAGTGGGGAATCTCGAACTAGGGGGCATAGTTACAGAATAAGGGGACACTCATTTAAAACTGAGATGCGAAGGAATTTCTTCTCTCAGAGGGTAGTGATTGTCTGGAATTCTCTACCCCAGAGAATTGTGGAGGCTAGATCATTGAAAGTATTGAAAGAGGAGGGAGATAGATTTTTTAGGTATTGGGGAGTTGAGGGTTACGAGGAGCTGGCACGAAAGAGGAGTTGAGGTCGGGGAAGATCAGCCATGATCTTATTGGATGATGGGGCAGGCTTGAGGGGCCGAATGGCCTACTCCTGCTCCTATTTCTTATGTTCTTATGTTCTTAAATTCTTAAATGGCAAGACAGTTGGGTTACCGGTGTGACTCAGCAGCTTCAGCAGAGTGGCGGGGAAAGAAAGTCTCAGCAATGAAAGTGCCTGAAATCTGATACAAAGGGCCAAATCCTTTTTGATTGGGATTTAAAGTCAGCAGTGGAGTGAGTCATGCTGGTAGTGAGTAAAGTATTTATGAGGTAAAAAAGGAAATAATTAACGATCTACCTGCAGCATTGTGTACTGAGGACAAGGTTCTAACGTTGAGATGTTGATTCCACACTGATCTAACCTGCAGTGAGATTGAGACTGATTGCGATCGATACACTACAAATGATGTAAACGGTTAGTCTCATTATCCACATAGGAGAGATTGTACAATTATTAAAGCCTTATGGGGCTCCAATTTAGCTAATATAACAGCCTCTGTATGAGTGGTGTGTGTGCGTGTGGGCCTTGGGGGAATTATATCTATTCCAGTCTGCTTGCCTTCAAAGCCACACTTCATTTTATCCCTCTCACTAATTGGTATTTACAATGCCAATACTCAAAATAATTACATGCAATAATTTCAATTTGCAAAGGGTAACGGAAAATGTGAAAATAAATTAAGGAGAGGGACCTAGGCCTCAAGCCTCCACCAGCTCTTCTCTGAACCAAAGTGGATAAGGACTGGACTGGAGACTGTCCCTAAAATCACAGGTATTGAAATTCCAAAGCTCATCAAAGCAGATGGATGGAGGGAGATGGGAGGAGACTTGTGTTTGCCCCAGATAGCCAGTACTCACTTGTGTTGCCTCTGAGTCAAAGGTCATGAGTTTGGGCTCCACTCCAGAGACTTGAGCCTAGTATCTAAGCTGACACTCCAGTGCAGTACTGAGAGAGTGCTGCACTGTCAGGGGTGCCATTTCTTGGATGAGGTGTTAAATTGACATCCTCCTGAGGTTCCCCACTGTCAAAGATGCCAGTCTTCCACCAATTCAATTCACTCAACGTGATATCCAGAAATGGCACAACAAAGGTAACGGGTCTCGATAACATCTCGGCTGTAGTGCTGTAGACCTGTGCTCCAGAACTGGTCATGTCTGTAGCCAATCTGTTCCAGTTGGCTGCAACACTGGCATCTAACCGAACAAGTGGAATATTGCCCAGATATGTCTTGTCTGCCTTCTCAGGTAGACATAAAAAATCCCATGACATTACTTTCAAGCAGAAAAGTAGAAGAGAAAACATTCCAACAAAGATGAAAGTTAGGGGTACCAAAAACAATGCTCCTTAGATGATGAAGGAGATAGAGATTATGATAAAACCAAAAAGATGATGCACATCAGGTGAATTCTTCAATTGAGAACCAAGCCAAATACAATAAGTTGCGAGGGGAGATAAAGAGGAAAATAAGACTGGCAAAGAGAGAATATGAGAATAGAAAGACAGTCAACATAAAAGGGAACCCAAATCTCTTCTACCGACATGTAAATAGTAAGTGGGTAGTAAGAGGTAGAGTCGGGCCTATTACGGACAAAGAGGGTAATATATGCTTAGTGGTGCAGGGTAAGGCTAGAATACTTAATGAGTACCTTGTATCAGTGTTCACTAAGAAAGAAGAATTTGACAAAATATCAGTAGAAGCAGAGAGAGTAGAGGCAATGGATAGGGTAAAAATTGAGAGGGAGGAGGTACAGGAAAAGCTGTCAGTGCTTAAGGTAGATAAGTCACCTGGTCCAGATGCCTTGCATCCCCAGTTGCTAAAGGAAGTGGGGGTGGACATACAGAAGGGCTTATCATAATCTTCCAATCTTCCCTGGATACGGGGAGGTGCCAGAGGATTGGAGAGTGGCAAATATGACACCCTTATTCAAGAAAGGGTGTAAGAACAGTCCGAGCAACTACAGGCCAGTTAATTTAACATCAGTGGTGGGTAAGGTTTTCAAAACAATAATCAGGGGAAAAAAATCAATGGACACTTACAGAGATTTGATTTAATTAAGGACAGCCAACACGGATTTGTAAAAGGCAGATCATGCTTGACCAACCTAATTTTTTGTTGAAGTAGAACAGAAGGTTGATGTAGGGAATACGGTGTTGTCTATATGGATTTTAAGAAAGCATTTGATAAAGTACCACATAAAAAGCTAATTGACAAAATTGAGCCCCATGGAATAGTCCAATTGGATAAAAGAAATTGGCTTAAGGACAGAAAACAGCGAGTCATGGTAAATGGCTGTTTTTCTGACTGGAGGATGGTAAGACAGTGGTGTTCCCCAAGGGTCAGTGCTAGGACCACAGATTCATTTGCAATATATAAATGATATGGATCTTGGAGTACAGAGCAGAATCTCAAAATTTGCCAATGATACCAAAGTTGGTGCTGTGGCAAACAGAGAGGATGGTATGAACTGCTTGCAACAGGATGTAGATAGGCTAGCAGAATGGACAGACAAGTAACAGATGGAATTTAATACAGAGAAGTATGAGGTGATGCATTTTGGCAGAAGGAATAGGGTGAGGCAATATAGACTTAATGGCACAGTTCTAAAGAGTGTGCAGGAACCGAGGGACCTGGGGATGCATGTACATCGATCTTTGAAGGTGGCAGGACATAGTGAGAGAGTGGTTAGTAAAGCATATGGGATCTTGAGCTTCATAAAAAGAGGTAATGAGTATAAAAGCAGGGAAGTTATGCTGAACCTTTATAAAGCTCTGGTTAGGCGCAACTAAATTATTGTGTCCAGTTCTGGTCACCACACTTCAGGAAGGATGTGAGGGTCCATGGGAGAGTGCAGAGAAGATTTAACAAAATGGTTCCAGGGATGGGGGATTTTAGTTACAAGGTTAGGTTGGAAAAGCTGGGATTGTTCTCCTTGGAGCAAAGGAGGTTAAGGGGAGATTTGATAGAAGTGTACGCGATTATGACAGGCTTAAATAAGTTAGACAAGGAAAAACTGTCCCTATTAACTGATGGTATAAGTTCTAGGGGACACAGATTGAAGGTTTTGGGCAAGAGATGCAGGAGGAACATGGGGAAGAACTTTTTTATACAGTGAGTGGTAATGATCTGGAACTCGCTGTCTCCGAGGGTGGTGGAAGCAGAGACAATCAATGATTTCAAAAGAAAATTGGATGGGCACTTGAAGGAAATAAACTTGCAGGGCTACAGGGATCAAGGGGGGAGGGGGATTAGGACTGACTGGATAGCTCTGTGGAGAGTTGGCATGGACTCGTTGGGCCTCCTTCTATGCTGCAAATAACTCTGTGACTCTATAAGAATGGGGGAGTTCTCCATGGTGCCCATCAACTAACATCACTAAAGCACAAACTATCTCGTCATTATCTCACTGCTGTTTACGGGACTTGCTGCATGCAAATCGGCTGCCGTGTTTCCTAAATTACAACAGAGACTATGGCCGGAATTTTATGTCCCCACCAAAGAGCGGGTTGGTGGCAGGGGTTGGGCAGGGGAATGGAGTGGGAGGCTCAGGGGGGCCACCTCTGCTGCCAATTCACAGCCACTTAGGGGCCTCCGCCCCCCACCGTGGGGATTTTACCGTTGGCAGGCAGCCAGCCCAGACCTGAGAAAAGCCGCCTGACAAAAGTACCCTGTGCCCGACGGAGGGCCGCCCCAATGGCCCAACCAACTCCAAAGCCCAACACACCCCCAGCCCCCCCCAATTGACCCCCCCTTGCCTCACTGGAGCCTGGAGCCCGACTGATCACCCCTGGCGAGGCCCAAAAACCTACCTCTTTTCTGGGCCATACTTCCTCTTCATCTTGAAGCTGGATGTAGTTCCAGCAGTAGCCACCGCACCTGGTAGTGCTGCTGGGAGTAAGAGCTGCCGGCCCGCTGATTGGCCGGGACTTCCTGCCTCAATGAGGTGGAAGTCCTGCCTAAGACCAATCAAGGGCCTGGGGACTGTAAAGTCAGGTCTGGCTCCCCAGACCCGGCGGAGGAGGTATCGCCCCTGACTTTTCTGTCAGTGGACGGCTACCGTCCGATTAGCGAAAAATTCCAGCCTACATTTCAAAAGTACTTCATTGGCTGTAAAGTGCTTTGGGATGTCCTGAGGTCATGGAAGACACTATAAAAATGCAGGCCTTTCTTCTTCATTGCATGCAGATTCTGACTTCCTCTGTTGTGTGGAACTAACATACGAAATGGAATAGATTAAGAACAGATCTATCGGGTAGTCACCCCGTCCTTATCAGCGTCAGCACAGAAATTGAATTCGGCCTTCCAATGGCACGGATATGTTCGGAAGGGAAAGGAGAGTACAGGAGGAGGGAAGAATGGAAGGCAGACATCTGGTGCCCACTTGGCCTAATCTGGCATCTACGTCTTCTGAGCTAGGGGCACCTACTCAGGAACGTCTGAAGAAATTGCTTTTGCTGTCTACGCTTCAGGAAGGAGGTTGTATTGGAGTTTTATCTCTTGCTCGAGCCAACCTTCAGACAAGGTCTACCAGAGGGACAGGTCTACCTGTGGCTGGGAAATGAGCAACAATAACAACAACTTGCACTTATTTAACATCGTAACATTTTCCATGGCTCTTCACAGGAATGTTATCAGACAAAATTTTTGTAAGACCTCCGGGTCAACATATCAGCTCCTTGAATTTTCAGATGGTATTGGAAAACACTTCTCGCATCTAATATGTCGATAGGGTGAGATGAAGTGGGGTGGGAGAGCACTGGCCCATAGACCAGTTAGGCCAAATTGATTTGTTCCTGTGCTGCAAGTTCGATGTAAGACATCAGCAACAACTACTTGCATTTATATAGCACCTTTAATGTAGTAAAACATCCCAGGTTTCAGAGGAGTGTACTCAGGCAAAATTTAACACTGAGCCACATAAGGCAATATTAGGACAGGTGACCAAAAGCTTGGCCAAAGAGGTAGACTTTAAGGAACATCTTAAAGGAGGAGTGAGAGGTAGTAAGGCAGAGAGGGTTAGGGAGGGAATTCTAGAGCTTAGGGACTAGGCAGCTGAAGGCACAGCTGCCAACAGTGGAGTGAAAAAAATCAGGGATACGGAAGAGACCAAAGGTGTAACAGCATAGACTATGGTTCATCTAATTACCAGGAAACTATCTAATTAGAGTGAAAGCTGTCCTAACAATAGGTTCCTCTAATCTGTAATTGCACATTGATAAGCAATTCATTAATATAACAGAGACTATTAATCACCATTGCACTCACTGAGGATTGCAGTGATGTCACATCTGTGCTGGATCAACTTAACACTCTCAAAGTTTCATGCAATTTTAATGTTGCAATTCTGTCTGTGTGTGTTTTAATTACATTTGTTGAAGCCCGAGAGGATTTTAATTTTGGATGTTGGCATTTAGGATGCATCGAGAGGTGAGATCTTCAGAACCTACCCGGGAGATTCATCTAGGGCCTTCAGGGAGTAACCTGCGCACATTGTACTTCAGTGTGAGAACTGGCGTAAAGCATTGATAGACTGATCAGAAACCAAAAAACATTCTCAGGATACTGAGCCCACAGTGTTGGACGGTGAAACACTAGATACATATTGAGAGGCACTGGAGAAGGTGCAAAAAAACATTTACAAGGGTGATACCAGAACTGAGAGGTTATAGTTATTGAGAAAGACTGGATAGGCTTTGGCTCTTTTCTCGATGAAAGAGAAGGCTAGGGGGTGACCTAATAGAGGTCTTCAGATTTATGTAGAGGCTGGATACAGTAGACATAGAGAAAATGTTTCCACTTGTAGAGGAGAGCAAACATACGATAGTCACTAATAAATCCAAAAGGGAACACAAGAGAAACATCTTTATCCAGAGCGTGGTTAGAATGTGAAATTTGCTAACATGTGGAGTAGTTGAGGTGAATTGCACAGATGCATTTAAGGGGAAGCTCAGTAAGTACATGAGGGAGAAAGGAATAGAAGGATATGTGGATGGGGTTAGATGAAGAGAGGTGGGAAGTGGTTCGTGTGGATCGTAAACACTGACATTGACTAGTTGGGCCACATGGCTTGTTTCTGTGTGTAAAATTCGATGTAATTCATGAAAGGTGCTATATAATGTGAGGTTTTTCTTTCCGTAAATCGCAAAGTGTTTTTTTTGCGAGCATTACCAGCAAGGGACCAAATGGTGACAAGTGAAGAAGTGTTGAGCACATAGGGAATTGGAATTACAAAGAATCAGAGCTCCAATGAATATTTATTAACAGACTTATTAGAACTTGCTATTCTCCAAGTGACAGACTTAATAACATGAAATTAATCAATAGCATATAAAAGATGAATCATCTTTTTTCACAAAACTGCAATTATATCCTTCAGCTTTAATGGCACTATTATAATTCCAATTAGATTGGATGAAAAGAGTAAGTTGAAGCTCTTTACTGGAATGAGTGGTGGGAGTTATATTGCAAATCATTTGCAATCATGCAAATGCAGTTTTTCTTAACTCTTTTCTTTGGCCTCCTTGTCTCGAGAGACAATGGGTAAGCGCCTGGAGGTGGTCAGTGGTTTGTGGAGCAGCGCCTGGAGTGGCTATAAAGGCCAATTCTAGAGTGACAGACTCTTCCACAGGTGCTACAGATAAAATTGGTTGTCAGGGCTGTTACACAGTTGGCTCTCCCCTTGCGCTTCTGTCTTTTTTCCTGCCAACTGCTTAGTCTCTTCGACTTGCCACACTTTAGCCCCGCCTTTATGGCTGTCCACCAGCTCTGGCGATCGCTGGCAACTGACTCCCACGACTTGTGATCAATGTCACAGGACTTCGTGTCCTGTTTGCAGACGTCTTTAAAGTGGAGACATGGGCGGCCGGTGGGTCTAATACCAGTGACGAGCTCACTGTACAATGTGTCCTTGGGGATCCTGCCATCTTCCATGCGGCTCACATGGCTAAGCCATCTCAAGCGCCGCTGGCTCAGTAGGGTGTATATGCTGGGGATGTTGGCCGCCTCGAGGACTTCTGTGTTGGAGATACGGTCCTGCAACCTGATGCCAAGAATTCTCCGGAGGCAGCGAAGATGGAATGAATTGAGACGTCGCTCTTGGCTGACATACGTTGTCCAGGCCTCGCTGCCATAGAGCAAGGTACTGAGGACACAGGCTTGATACAGTCAAACTTTTGTGTTCCGTGTCAGTGCGCCATTTTCCCACACTTTCTTGGCCAGTCTGGACATAGCAGTGGAAGCCTTTTCCATGCGCTTGTTTACTTCCGCGTTGAGAGACAGGTTACTGGTGATAGTTGAGCCTAGGCAGGTGAACTCTTGAACCACTTCCAGAGCATGGTCGCCAATATTGATGGATGGAGCATTTCTGACGTCCTGTCCCATGATGCTCGTTTTCTTGAGGCTGATGGTTCGGCCAAATTCGTTGCAGGCAGCCACAATCCTGTCGATGAGTCTCTGCAGACACTCTTCAGTGTGAGATGTTAATGCAGCATCGTCAGCAAAGAGGAGTTCCCTGATGAGGACTTACGGAATTTGGTCTTCGCTCTTAGACGGGCAAGGTTGAAAAACCTGCCATCTGATCTTGTGTGGAGGAAAATTCCTTCTTCTGAAGACTTGAACGCATGTGAGAGCAGCAGGGAGAAGAAGATCCCAAACAGTGTGGGTGCGAGAACACAGCCCTGTTTCACACCACTCAGGATAGGAAAGGGGTCTGATGAGGTGCCGCTATGTTGAATTGTGCTTTTCATATTGTCATGGAATGAGGCGATGATACTTAGTCGCTTTGGTGGACATCCGATCTTTGCTAGTAGTCTGAAGAGACCACGTCTGATGAAGAGGTCAAAGGCTTTGGTGAGATCAATGAAAGCAATGTAGAGAGGCATCTGTTGTTCTCGGCATTTCTCCTGTAGCTAGCGAAGGGAGAACAGCATGTCAATGGTGGATCTCTCTGCTCGAAAGCCACACTGTGCCTCAGGGTAGACACGCTCAGCCAGCTTCTGGAGCCTGTTTAAAGTGACTCGAGCGAAGACTTTCCCCACTATGCTGAGCAGGAAGATTCCATGGTAGTTGTTGCAGTCCCGGCGGTCACCTTTGTTTTTATAGAGGGTGATGATATTGGCATCGCGCATGTCCTGTGGTACTGCTCCCTCATCCCAGCACAGGCAAAGCAGTTCGTGCAGTGCTGAAAGTATAGCAGGCTTAGCACTCTCGATTATTTCAGGGGTAATGCCGTCCTTCCCAGGGGCTTTTCCACTGGCTAGAAAATCAATGGCATCACTGAGTTCCGATTGTGTTGGATGTACGTCCACCTCATCCATGACAGGCAGAGACTGGGCTGCATTGAGGGCGGTCTCAGTGACAACATTTTCCCTGGAGTACAGTTCTAGGTAGTGCTCAACCCAGCGGTCCATTTGTTTGTGTTGGTCAGTGATTGTGTCCCCTGAGTTAGACTTGAGGGGGGGTGTGATCTTCTTGATGGTTGACCCAAAAGCTCTCTTAATGCCATCATACATTCCTCTGATGTTTCCGGTATCGGAGGCCAACTGAATATGACTGCATAGGTGTTGCCAGTCATCATTTGCGCAGCGCCTGGCTTTTCTTTGTGCAGCGCTTCTGGCTGCTTTAAGTGCTACAGACGTTAAATCGCTGGGGGCTTTCTTGTTGTTCAACAGTGAATGCGCTTAGCGGCTATGACAGGTTCCAGCTCTTCAAAGTGAGACTGAAACCAATCTGCGTTCTGCTTCACACGTTTGCCATAGGTGGTCATAGCTGAGTCATAGATGGCATCTCTGATGTGGGCCCACTTCGTCTCTGCATCCCCTGTGGGAGTGTTTTGCAGGGCTTTTTCAAGTGAACTTAGAGACTTATGTAACAGCTGTGGATACGAAATTCTGCTAGTGTTGATGCGCGGGCACCCTTCTGCTTGGAGTGATGCAGCTTCTTTGGTTTGAGTTTAACTTTGCTGCACACCAGGGAGTGGTCGGTGTCGCAGTCTGCACTGTGGAAGCTGCGTGTGATTTGAACGCTGTTTAAAGAGACTCGCCTTGTGACGATGAAGTCCAGCTGGTGCCAACGACGTGATCTTGGGTGCCTCCAAGAAACCTGGTGATAGGGTTTAGTATGATTTAGTTGGTGATGCAGAGGTTATGATAGGTACACAACTCCAGCAGTCTCTGTCCATTCTCATTCATCCTTCCAATGCCATAGCGCCCAAGGCAGGAGGGCTATGAGTCATGGTCGGCCCCAACCCTGGCATTAAAGTCCCCCAGCAGGAACAGGTGTTCGGTGTTGGGGATGCTACTAATGATATTATGGAGTTCCTCGTAGAACTGGTCTTTAACTTCATGTGGTAAGCAGAGTGTTGGAGCAAAGATGCTGAGTAGGTGTACTGGACCAGAGGCGGTGAGCAGTCGGATGGACAGTACGCGTTCCGAGCCATTTGAAGGTGGCTCTACCATGCTGAGCAAGGAGTTTCTGATGGCGAAGCCCACTCCATGCTGTCTTGGTTCTTCAGGATCCCTACCCTGCCAGAAGAAGGTGTAGTCTTGCTCTCTTAGAGATCCGCTCGCAGGGACGCATGTCTCCTGAAGTGCTGCAATGTCCACATTGAGTCTACTGAGCTCGTTGTTAATGATGGAGGTCTTCCGAGAATCGTTCATTTGTGTAAGGTCATCCGACAGGCCAGGACACATAGTTCTGATGTTCCAGCTTGCAAAACAAAGGGCTGGTACCTTCTTTCCTTTTTTTGGTCGTGCTGTTTGGTGCTGTGTTACAGTCCACTTGTCATGCAATGACCCTGATCTCCAAGCATCCATTGAAGCAGGTGGACTGTGGCGGGACAGAACCTTACTGACCGGAGGCTGCCCGGTTTGAGGCGGGCGGTAGCTGTCCAGTGAGATGCGACGACCTCTCCCACAGACAAAGGCAACCCGTGGCGCCCAATCTCTAAGCCAATTCAGCTGGGCTTATAACCCGTAACTGCTGCCTTCCGTGTTGTTTTGGTCGCTGTGAGGCAACTATGGAGTGACCTCTCCATGGCGCATGCCTGGGCAGATGTATGGAGGTTGTGAGTTGCCCAAGCATCAAAACCCCCCTCTCGGCCTTTCTGGTGGGGTCCAAAGGAGTGCAGAGCACGACGTTCGGCACCGGTATGGCTGTAGGAACTGCCGGAAACATGCCAAAGGTGACACATGACCGCCTTCGGGGTTCCGCTCCGGATTTTCTGTTAGGGTTTACTCCTTGAGCCTTGGTCTCTCCCGAGATGCCCACAAGGCAGTGGGGTTGTTAGGGCCCTTGCTCAGGGATAGGTGGATGCCGGTGGGAGGAGGTGGGGGAAAGGGGGTTCGGCAGGGGAGGGGGTGTGAGGGGGAGGGGTGCGGGGGGAGCGGGTGGAGGGAAGGGGGTGCGAGGGGGGCTGCAGGAGGGTAAGGGAGTGGGTGCAGGGGAAGGGTGTGCGAGGGGGAGGGGGTGCAGGGGAAGGGGGTGCGAGGGGGGAGCTGGGAAGGGGTATCTAGGGTGTTATGATGGAGTCCCCCACATATAGAGCCTCAGTCTTGTCGGCTTCCAGACCTTTGAAGATCTTTGAGATCAGGATTGGCATCTTGTTTTCCCTGCCTCCCTTGATGCTGAACCCCAGGCCCCCGACTTCGTGCTTGATGACCCTGACACTTGGTTTCTTGTTGCTGATGGTCTCGGGGATTTGTTCCGGGAGATTGGTGTAGGCATTGCGGATCCCGGTGGCTTTCGGACTTAGGGATCCGGGCTGACGACTCTGCAAGCCAGCTCCGTTGGTGAGACCATTCCAGGCGGCAGGGTCCCCGGGCTGCTCGCAGCTCAGAATGAGATTCTCCTGGTTCAGAGTGGCCAGCACACGGTGCCAGCTGTCCCTGACTAAAACTTCCAGCAGCTCACTTCTCTGCAGCCTGCTGACTCACACCATAGGTCCAGATGGCTTGCACCCAGGTTGCTAAAGGAAGTGGGGATGGAGATAGCGGAATGGCTTGCCATAACATTCCAATCTTCCCTGGATACGGGGGAGGTGCCAAGAGGATTGGAGAGTGGCAAATGTGGCACCCTTGTTCAAGAAAGGGTGCAAGGACAGTCCTAGCAACTACAGGCCAGTTAGTTTAACATTAGTGTTGGGTAAAGTTTTAGAAACTATAATCAGGGAAAATATCAATGGACACAGAGGTCTGAGTTAATTAAGGATGGCCAGCATGGATCTGTAAAAGGCAGATCATGCTCAACAAATCAAAGAATTTTTTGATGAAGTAACAGAGAAAGTTGAAGGAGGGAATGTGGTGGATATTGTTTACATGGATTTTAAGAAAGCATTTGATAAGGTACCACATAAAAGGTTGGCTAAGAAAATTGAAATTCGTGGAGTAGGAGGGTCAGTGTCCAATTGGATATAAACAATTGCCTTATGGACAGAAAACAGTGAGTCATAGTAAATGATTGCTTTTCAGACTGGAGGATGGTAGACAGTGGTGTCCTCATACAGTCAATGCTGGAACCACTGCTTTTTGTTGATTTTGCCGATGACACCAAACTTAGAGGTGCGGCAGTGAGGATGATATGAACCGCCTGCAACGGGACATAGATAGGCTATCAGAATGGGCAGAGAGGTGGCAGATGGAATTTAATACTGACAAGTGTGAGGTGATGCATTTTGGCAGAAGGAATAGGGCGAGGCAATATGTACTTAATGGCACAGTTCTTAAGCCTGTGCAGGAACGGAGGGATCTGGGGGTGCATGTGCATCGATTTTTGAAGGTTGCACAATGTATTGAGAGAGTGATTAGCAAAGCATATGGCATCTTGAGCTTCATAATTAGAGGCATGGAGTACAAAAGCAGGGAGGTTAGAAAAGCTCTGGTTAGGCCCCAACTGGACTATTGTGTCCAGTTCTGGTCACCACACTCCAGGAAGGATGTGAGGGTCCTTGAGAGGGTGCAGTGGAGATTTACCAGTATGGTTCCAGGGATGGGGGATTTTAGTTACAAGGTTAAGCTGGAAAAGCTGGATTTGTTCTCATTAGAACAAAGGAGATTGAGGGGAGATCTAGTCGTGTTTCAGATTATGACAGTCTTTAGATAAGTTAGACAAGGAAACGCTGTTTCCATCAACAAGGACTAGGAGATATAGATTGAAAGTTTTGCGTAAAAATGCATGGGGAATAGGAGGAAGCACTTTTTTCTAATGCAGTAGGTGGTAATGACCTGGAACACTCTGCCCACAAGGGTGGTGGAAGCGAAGATGATCAATGACTTTAAGAAATAGTTAGATGGCCACCTAAGAGAAAGAGACTAGCTGGACTACGGGGATCGAGCTGGGGAGTGGGACTGACTGCATAGCTCTGTGGAGCGCCAGCATGGATTCAATGGGTCGAATGGCCTCCTTCTGTGCCTATTTCCACTTCTAACATTGCCCGACTTAGTCCCTGCTTCAGTGCATTTGCTACTGAAACCCTCATGCTTGCGTCTGTTACCTCTAGACTAGACTATTCCTATGCAGGTCTGGTCAGCATCCCAAGTTCTACCCTCGTAAAGCTGGTCATCCAAACCTCTGCTGCCCGTGTCCTCACGCATACCATGTCCTGTTCACCCATCAACCCTCTGCTCGCCTACCTACATTGTCACCCGCTCAAGCAAAACCTCAATTTTAAAATTCTCATCCTTGTTTCAGATCCCTCCATGGTCTTGCCTCTCCCCTTCTCGAATCTGCTCCAACTCCATAACCCTCATATCTGCACTCGGCCAATTCTGGCCTCTTAAGCATCCCCAATTTTATTTCCTCCACCGTTAGCAACTATGCCTTCAGTTGCCTAGCCACTAAGTTCGAGAACTCCCACCCTAACCTTCTGTGACTCTCTACCTCTCTCCGCTGAGTCGTTCCTTAGACATACCACTTTGACCATACTTTGGTCATCTGCCCTAATACTTCCTATATGGCTCAGTATCATTTTATTTGATAACGCTCTGTGAAGTGGCTTTACTACGTTAAAGGTGTTAAATAGATACAAGTATCTGTTCTTATTCAAATGCCAGCCTAGGTTATGTGCTCAAGTCAAGGACTGAGGCTTGGACACAATCATACACAAGTGCTATCACTAAGCCAAGCTAATAAAAATGGTGCCAAGTTTCAAGCAGTTTTGATAATTAAGGTTTAAAATGCCATGCATCAGACATAAGACGACTTGTCCAGAGCTAGAAAGTCCTAAATCAGAGCATCAGTGGTGGAATAATTGGCTTTAATTTGGGAATGCAAAGATCAATTGAAAAAAGGTTGCGTTTCCATATCTGATTACCATCCTTCCTTTAAAATTCAGGTTAGGCAAGTTAAACAAGAACTTGCTTTTACAGAGTTATATTATAAATTATATATTATAAAGAACATTGCAAGGTGCTTCAGATAGGTGCGAAGCAAAGCTGGACAGCGAGAGATTAGGAGGTGTGACCTAAAGTGAGGTTGAAGAAATAGGTTTTTGAAAAGCTTTCTAAAAAGGTGGAAAAGTTTATGAAAGTAATTTAAACAGAAATCAGACCCAGTTGGCTAAAGGTTCTTTGCAATTCATAGGACGAAGTGAGGCGAGTAGAATTCTTCGGAGGGTAGTGGGAAAGAGAAGAGGAAGTAATAGCTGGCTGGAGGTAATTGTGTAGAAGGGCGAGATGAGGAAAGATTTTAAATGTCCTGCACTTTGGGAGAAGCAGAGCCACTGTAAGTTAGATAAACAGCTGAGTGGGTCTTAGTGCAGGTCAGACAAGACGGCTCAGAAAGACTCTTCTCACTCTGGCAGCAAGGAAATCATCTCGGTAGATTTTTTTGTAGATGGTTCACACTGCAGCCACAGTGCGCTGGGAGTGGAGGAAGTGAATGTTTAAGGTGGTGGATGGGATGCTGGTCAAGCAGGCTGCTTTGTCCTGAATGGTGTTCAGCTTCTAGGGTGTTGATGCAGCTGGACTCATCCAGGCAAGGGGAGAGTATTCCATCACACTCGTAATTTGTAGTTGGTGGACAGGCTTTGAGAAGTCAGGAGGTGAGTTACTTGCCACAGAATTCCCAGTCCGTGACCTACTTTTGTAGCCACAGTATTGATAAGGCTGGTCCAGTTCAGTTTCTGTTCAATGGTAACCCCCAAGATGTTGATGGTGTGGGATTCAGCAATGGTAATGCTGTTGAATATCAAGAGGAGATGGTTGGATTCTCTCCTGTTGGAGATGGTCATTGCACTTGTATGGTGCAACTGTTACTTGCACTTATCAGATCAAGCCTGAATGTTGTCCAGGTCTTGCTGAATGCTGGCACGGACTGCTTCAGTACCTGAGGAGTTGCGAATTGGACTGAAAACTATGCAATCATCAGCGAACATCCCCACTTCTGACCTTATGATGGAGAAAAAATCATTGATGAAGCATCTGAAGGTGGTTGGGCCTAGTACACTGCTCTGAGGAAGTCCTGCAATGATGTCCCGGGCTGAGATGATTGGCTTCCAACAACCACAACCATCTTCCTTTGTATTAGGCATGACTCCAACCAGTGGAGAGTTTTACCCCTGATTTCCATTAACTTAAATTTTGCTAGGGCTCCTTGATGCCACATTCAGTCAAATGCTGCCTTGATGCCAAGAGCAGTCTCTCTCTGGAATTCAGCTCTTTTGTCCATGTTTGGACCAAGGTGTAATGAAGTCAGGAACTGAGTGGTCCTGACGGAACCCAAACTGAAAATTGGTGAGGTTATTTCTGAGTAAGTGCCACTTGATAGCACTGCCGACGACCATTCCATCACTTTGCTGATGATCGAGAGTAGACTGATGGGACAGTAAATGGCTGGATTGGATTTGTCCTGCTTTTTGTGGACAGGACTACCTTGCCAATTTTCCACATTATCGGGTAGATGCCAGTGTTGTACTGGAACAGCTTGGCTAGGGGCGCGGCTAGTTCTGGAGCACATCTTCAGTATTATAGCCAGGATGAATTGAATTGGCTGAAGACCGGCATCTGTGATGCTAGGAACCTCAGAAGGAGGCCAAGATGGATCATCCACTCGGCACTTCTGGCTGAAGATGGATGCAAAAGCTTCAGCCTTGTCGTATGCACTGCTGTGTTGGGCTCCACCATCATTGAGGATGGGGATGTTTATGGAGCCTCCTCCTTCGTTCAGTTATTTAATTGTCCACCACCATTCACAACTGGATATGGCAGGAAGCGGAGCTTTAATCTGATCCATTGGTTGTGGGATTGCTAAACTCTGTCTATCACATGCTGCTTCCGCTGTTTAGCGTGTGTTATAACTTCACCAGGTTGGCATCTCATTTTCAGGTGTGCCCTGTGCTGTTCCTGGCATGCCCTCCTGCATTCTTCATTGAACCAGGGTTGGTCCCCTAGCTTGATGGTAATGATGGAATGCAGGATATGCCGGACCATGCCGTTGCAGATTTTGATTGAATACAATTCTGTTACTGCTTGTGGCCCACTTTGCCTCATGGATGCCCACTTTTGAGCTGCTAGATCTTTTCTGTATTTATCCCATTTAGTACGGGGGTAATGCCAAATAACATGATGGAGTGTGTCCTGAATGTGAAGACGGGACTTTGTCCCCACAAGGACTGTGTGGTGGTCACTCCTACCAATACACTCATGGACAGGCGACTGCAACAGGTAGATTGGTAAGAATGAGATCAAGTAGTTTTTTACCTTCTTGCTGCACCTGCTGCAGGTCCAGTCTGGCAGATATGTCCTTCAGGACTCAGCCAGTAATGGTGCTACCGAGGCATTCTCAGTGATGGACACTGAAGTCCCCATCCAGAGTACATTCTGTGCCCTTGCTACTCACAGTGCTTCTTCCAAGTGATGTTCAACATGGAGTACTGATTCATCAGCTGAGGGAGGAAGGTAAGTGGTAGGAGGTTTCCATGCCCATGTTTGACATAATTCTATGAGGCTTCATGGGATCCGGAGTCAATGTTGAGAACTCCTGAGGCTACTCCCTCCCAACTGTATACCACTGTGCCTCCACCTCTGGTGAGTCTGTCCTGCCGCTGGGACATGACATATCCAAGAGATGGTGATGGAGGGGTATGACTATGTCAGGCTGTTGCCTGACTAGTCTGTGGGACAGCTCTCCCAATTTTGGCATAAATTCACAGATGCAAATGAGGCGGACTTTGCAGAGTCAACTGGGCAGGGTGTGCCTTTGTTGTTTTCAGTGCCGCGGTCGATGCTGGGTGGTATGTCCAGTTTTATTCTTATTCAACTTTTCTGCAGTGGTTTGATCCAACTTGCTAGACCAATTCAAAGGACAGTTAAGAGTCAACCATATTGCTGTGGGTCTGGAGTCACATGTAGGCCAGACCAGGTAAGGATGGCAGATTTCCTTCCCTAGAGGACATTAGTGAACCAGATGGGTTTTTACAACAATCTGGCAGTTGGACGATCATCATTAGTGAGACTAACTTTTTAATTCCAGACTTATTAATATTTTGAATTTAAATTCCCCCAGCTGCCATGGTGGGATTTGAACTCATGCTCGTGATCAATGTATCGCCAAAGCATTAGTTCAGGCCACTGAATCCCTAATCTAGTAACTTTACCACTATGCTACCATTCCCAGTACAAAGATAGGCAGGGAGAGGCCATGGAGGAGTTTGAAAACAAGGATGAGAAATTTGAAATTGAGTTGTTGCCGGGCCAGGAGCCAATGTCGTTCAGCGATCTCAGGGGTGACCTGTGAACAGGACTTGGTGCGAGTTAAGATATGGAGGAACTCAAAGTTTACAGTCTCTGCACTACTCTTTCAACAGCTCGACAGCTTGCGTCCATTGAGGGAATAATCGGAAAATTGTCATGGAAAGGTATGAATTCCAAAACAGCCGCCCACATTTCTCAAGTGTTCTTCACCTGGAGGATATCTCCACGAACTTTACAAAAATAATAAACAGCCAGCAGAGGAAAAAGGCATTTATACAATGCAACTTGATTACAATGGGGAGGAAATGATGCTTCAGCTGTCCAGAGACTGGTGTAGACATTATCTGGCGTATTGTGTTCAATTCTGGATGCTGCACCTGGATATATTGACCTTGGTGGGTATGCAGCAAAGATTCATCGAATGATACCAGTACTAAAAGGGTTAAATTATGAGGACAGGATCCACAGGTTAGTTTTATATTCCCTTGAGTATAGGAGATTGAGGGCTGATCTAATCGTTTAAATTGGTAATAGGATTCGATAGTGTAGATAGAGAGAAACGATTTCCTCCGGTCGGGGTGTCCAGAACAAGGGGGCATAAGCTTAAAATTATATCTAGGCTGCTCAGGGGTAACATCAAAAAGCACCTTTTCACACAAAGTGTAGTGAAAATCTAGAACTCTCTCCCTAAAAGGCTGTGGATGCTGGGGAACGATTGGAGATTTCAAAACTGACATCAATAAGATTTGTTAGACAAGGCTATCAAGGGATATGGGTCAGAGGCAGGTAAATGGGATTGAGGTGCAGATCAGCCGTGATCTAGTTGAATGATGGAGCAGGCTCGAGGGGCTGAATGGCCTCCTTCTGTTCCTATATTCCTGGAAGAGGGATAAAAAAAATGATCAAAAAGGGTTTTAAGGAAGTTTCTGAAAGTACAGAAACAGGTGGTGACACTTTGGCAGAAAATTCTAGAAGACTAGGTCATAGTGGCTGAAAGTATGGCCAACGATGGTGGAAATTAATGTAATCCATTGAATGTATCCCCTCCATAGGTAATGTACCATTTTGTCCCATCATATACTCTATCCAATACGGCTGATATCCAGAAGAAAGGTTTAGAGTTTCCAGGCTGACTTTCAAGTGAGCAAAGCTCCCAAGTCTCTCCCTGACCTTATAACCTTGGCTGATCACTAGCCTTCCTTGACACAATATTCCTACGATCCCAGCAGCTCACAATTGAGCATGTTTCACACAATATTTGATCTCCAGCAGTACTTAGTCCTTCAGGCTTCACTGCCATTCCTAACATGTCTGGGATCCAGTTCTTTTTAAAGGTGTTAATTAGCAGGAAAATCAAGTATCAAAGCCATATTATTGAATTCTGGGAAGTGTTAGGAACATGGACTCCTCAAACAGATTGTGGAATTCTGGAAAACCTAAAGGGTTAGCACTGAATCCTGGGGAGTAGTTTTAAAAATCCAAGACTAAAGTTTGTTCCCTACGTACACACAAAGACACTGGCAACAGATGGCTGAGTAAAGAAACCCTCGAGCCATAATCACATAAAACCATTCAGCCGGAGAAGCTTTTGGATGAACACACTTTGTTTGGAAATAAGTTAAGCAACCTTAATAATGGTTCTTTATGGATGATACTGTTGTTCTAACTGCTATGGAAAACTAGAAGATATAAATAATGGTTAGAAAGAGCAGAACATGTGAAAATTTGCCATCCATGATTTCTGACATATATGCCCATCAAATTTGGATGCCACATTAGGGAAGACTCAGATGACCTACTTTGACCCTTCTGAACTGGACATTAAGGTTAGAACCAGAACAAAAGGGGTCTGTCAGTGCACCTTATGATATAAAATGGTTGTCCGTTGCATGCAACATCAGCAACTGAAGGCAGCAAACCAGACAGGCAAATCAGTGGAACTCTCCTAATTGCAGTCAGTCAGAGAGAGCAAGGGTGAAAAAGACCAAGTTCAGTCTGTGGAATTAATTGAAGCCCAGAAGGCAAACATCAAGAACATAAGAGTTAAAGTTGTCAGCTTAACTGAGGTTCCGTATCAAACTGAAAGCAGTAAAGAAAGAAAGTGCATTTATATAGCAACTTTCAAGACCTCAGGACATCCCAAAGTGCTCGACATCCAATGAAATACTTTTGAAGTGTAGTTAGTGTTATAATGGAAGAAACAGGGCGGCCAATTTGCACATAGCAAGATCCCACAAGCAGCAATGAGATAAATAAGTCAATAATCTGTTTTAGAGATGGTATTTGAAGGCTAAATATTGGTCAAGATACCAGGAAAAACTCCCGTTCACTTCTTTGAAATAGTGCCACGGGATCTTCGACATCTACCTGAGAGGGTAGACTTGGCCTCCTTTTAACAGCTCATCCGAAAGATGACATCTCCAGCACTGCAGCACTCCCTTAGTACTGCACTAGTGGATCAGCCTAGATCTTGTGCTCAAGTCTCTGGAGTTGGACTTGAACCCACGATCTTCTGACTCATACACAAAGATTGGCAAATTAATGTAAATGCCATGGCAACAAGAGCAAGTCAGAGACTAGATATTCTGCAGTAAGAAACTCACACCCTGACTCCCCAAATTTCTCACCACCTACAAGGCACAAGTCAGGAGTGTGATAGAATGTTCACCACTTGCCTGGATGAGTGCATCTGCAACAACACTCAAGAAGCTCAACACCATCCAGGACAAAGCAGCCCACTTGATTGGCAGCCTATCCACCACCTTAAACATTCACTGCCTCCATCACTGGCACACAGTGGCGGCAGTGTGTACCATATATAAGATGCACTGCAGCAACTCACCAAGGCTTCTTCAACAGCACCTTCCAAATATGCAACCCGCACCACCTAGAATACAGGAACAGCAGGTTCTTGGGAACACCACCACCTCCCAGTTCCTCTCCAAGTCACACACCATCCTGATTTGGCCATATATCTCTGTTCCTTCATTGTCGCTGGGTCAAAATCCTGGAACTCCCTCCTTACAGCACTGTGGATGTACCTACATTACATAGAACACAGCAATTCAAGAAGGCCCACCACTAACTCCTCAAGGGAAATTAAAGATGGGCAATAAGTGCCTACATTGAGAGCTATGCTGCCTCTAGAAATATTATTGAGCAGACTGTGGGTGTGCTCAAGCTACCTGGCCTGTTCTGTAGGAGCTTTGCAGAACAGCCTTGACTGTATTTCCAGACTTGTGGTTGGATGCTGCATAACTTCATGGTACTAAGGGACTAGGCCTTACAACCATCTGGGCAGTAAGTAGTGGAAGCGGAAGAGCAGCATCGACCACCGGTATCCCTAGTTGCCAGAGCTGTCATGGAGCAACTGATCCAGGAGCGCATCTCCTGAACCAGCCTCCACCCCCCCCCCATTCCCCCATTCCCCCTTAAACCAACAGTCCCGTAATCCTTATCACCTTGGTAAATTACCAATTAATTGCTTTTTAAGTCCCTTGATAGTAGCTTAACAAGTTACTCAACAGCAGTGCAGCTAACAAGGTACAATTAGTATGAAATACATCAATGGAGGAGGGTAGATGTTGTATGTTTCGTTTGTCCGCTGCCACCTTAATATACTTAGTCTAGCTTAGAGAGATTACTGAGTCTTCTGTACTTTGAACATTAACTCTTTATTACATTCTAACTCTTTACAGCTTCACATCAGTCTATGTGACTCCTCTGCAGCCATGCTGCATCTCCCTTCAAGTCTCTCTCACATGTGATCTCTTACATCATCATGGTAGGAGGTATTCCCTACACTGTCTCAATCATTAACTCTTTCAGACTCTTATACTACATCTCCCCCCAAGTCTTCATCCATTTATAACCATTCATTTTTTTTTATTTTTACATACTACCCCATCTCCTCACAAGTCTCTAACATCACAGATTCAATCTGTCAGGAGGCTTCACAATTCTCCCTGATCGTGTTGTTATCAGACGTGGAAGATTGGTAGTCTTTCTCTGAACCCTTGTTTCTTGACTTGGATGGCCTTCGTTGAGGTTTGTAGTATCTGACGCTTTCTGAATTTCAGGTTCAACATCTGGCTCGTCCAACTGTGTGACTGATTGATGTATTTGATGAATAGAAATAAGATTCCTCCTATTTCTTCTTATAGTACTTAATGAAGTATGTACTAAATAAGAGCCCTGTTGATTCTCATCTCTCTGGATGATTACTCCTTCTCTGTTTTGATCTTGTACCCATACCTTTTGTCCTTCAGTCAACTTAGGTAGGTTCCTGGCATGGTATTTCCTATTATAATTATAGGCTTGTTGCTTTCTGTAAGACTTTTCTTTGTCTTGAACTGTCTGATAATCCTGGACTTCTAGCCCTGGAAGTATCTTTTTGGGTAGGATTGGAAGTTGTGTTCTAAGCATCCTTCCCATCAACAGTTCTGATGCTGCTAATCCGCATAGCAATGGAGTAGTTCTGAAGTTCAGGAGTTCCTTTTGAAAATCTTGCTTTTTCCAGAACAGTGCTTTGATAGTTTTGGCTCCTCTCTCAACTTCTACGTTAGATTGTGTACATCTAGGGGAACTTGGAAGATGTACAAATCCACAGTTTCCCGCAAAGTGTGTCGTCATTTGCAAATTGTGGTCCATTATCGGAAACTATCTGGTCAGGTATACCATGTGTTGCAAATATTTCTTGTAACACTCAAATGACTGTCTCTGTTGTCATTGTGTGCAAACGTTTGACCTCAATTCACCTTGAAAAGTAGTCAATGACAATCAGGTAGGATTTTCCATTAAACACAAATAGATCCATCGCCAGATGTTCCCATGGTCTGGTTGGGAATTGGGTCGAGATAAGAGGTTCCCTCTGATCCTGTTTGTGCTATGCATACCTGGCAATTAGAAATTATTTCTTCTATATCTCTCGATATTCCCGGCCACACACAGATGACTGAGTCCGTGCTCTACATTTTGTTGTACCCATATGACTCTGGTGTATTTTCTCCCAGATGTCTACCCGGAGTGAGTCCGGTATCACCAGCTTCTCGTCATATACTAACAAATCATCCACAATCGTAAAGTGTCTTCTGTGTTCAAAGAAGATTTTCATCCTCTTACCAATGCCAGCCTTGCTTGCAATATTGGCGGTTAGAGACACATTCCTCATCTTGCATCTGAGCATGATGAATTTCTTGGAGCTTTTTTGAACTTGCCGGCTATTGTGATGCAGTGAACTGAGAATATGACTCAATCTCATTAATAAAGTTAACATCCTGTTGCGTAGGTTAGTCAACAGTAACTCTGGACAACGCATCTACTGTCATTTATTGCTTGCTCTGTACGTGTACCATTTCGTACATGAACCTCAGTAGCCTCAACCGGAATCTCTGGATTCATGGAGGCATCCTAGCGAGTTCCTTTTCATCAAATAAGGAAACTAGGGGTTTGTGGTCTGTCTTTATGACAACGTTTAAGCTGATAATGTAATTTGAGAACTTCTTACAAGCCCACGTGACTGTGAGAGCTTTTTTCTCTATGTACCTCATCTCGGTCTCAGACAATGTTTGTGACACATAATAAGCCAGTCTTCGACATCCATCTGGCTATTCTTAGAAAAGGACTGCCCCCATCCCTGTAGATGAGGCATTTGCTGCAATTGTGGTTGGTAGTGAAGGGTTATAATGTGCTGGGATATCCGGTGAAATCAGGAACTTGCTCAGTAACTTGCGCTAGATTGGGTAAACATTTTGCCAACTGATTGACCATTCCAAGGAATAGTTGAAGATCTTGGACAGAAGTAGGACGTGGGAATTCACTAATATCTCTCGTCTTTTGCAGGTCTGCCATTATGCCGTTCTCCTCACAACGTGTCACAAAAATGAATAGATGTTTTGGAAAACTCATACTTTTCATAAAGTGATAGGCCTTCGTCTTGTAGATGATTCAAAACCACTCCAACCCTCAGGTCCTGTTCGTCAATGGATTCACCATGGACTAAGATGTCGTCCATATGGCATATTACTCCTGTAAGGCCCTGTAGAATTTTGACATAGCTCTTTGGAATATTTCTGGTGCTGATGCTATACCGAATGGTAAACGATTAAAACAAAATTTTCCTAACGGAATAATGAAGGTTGTCAATAACGTCAACTTCTTATCTAATGGAACTTGCCAAAAGCCAGTATTCACATCAAGCTTCATGAACATGGTTCTTTTGGTTAACTTTGCCAAGCTTTTGTCCACTGAGGACATCAGATGAACTTCTCTTGCCACAGCCTTATTGAGTTGAGTACAGTCTCCACAAATACAAAGATTACTGTTAGGTTTAGGAACTGGAACCATTCCCGAACAGCACTCTGTAGGTTCAGTGACAGGAGAAATGACTCCCATCCTGGTCATCTCTTCTAACTGAGGTTGGACTTGCTTCATTAGTGGGTGTGGTATCTTCCTAGGCATGAAAAGACAGACTGGTTTAGCATCTTTTCGTGAAGTAATACTATATTCGGTCTTCAGTCTTCCTAGGCCAGTAAATAATTTCAGGAAGTCTTTTTGGAAGTGACTCCTAGATTCTTGTTGCTTAACTTCTTTCACTTTACTTATAAGATGAAGGTCAATACAAGCTCTTCTACTTAAAATAAGAATTCCCGATTCTTTAGAACATAAAGCATTTCCAGTACCTGCTTTCCCTTGTGTGGAGTGTTGCCTGTAGCTTTCCCCATTACTTTCAGTTCAATCTCTCGTGGGCCATGTAACTGAGTTTCTGCTGGTTGTAGGTAGTGTATTGATAACTACATTTCTTTTTCTGATAAGACCGTTACACTTGCTCCAGTGTTCAGTTTAAAATTGGTGATACGTCCATTGGCATATATATCTGAAGACCAAAATGCCTAATTAGGATCAATGATCTCACCAAGGAAGTCTTTGATTTCTCTTCTGATGGAAATTGTTCAACTTCATTAACAGCTCTATGCTTAAAGACTTTTCTTTCAAACCTGTGGGAGTAGAGATTTTACTTTGGCACATCTTCCCAAAATGACCTATTTTCTTACAGTGGAAGCATTCTGCTTTGTTTGCCAGACATTGTTCACACCAGTGGATCTTTTTGGCACCGCAGCCCTGGCAGGGTTTCATGGCGTTTTGCACTTCCCACCAACCCCCGTCCCCAATGTACCTTCTTTTCTGGTGCTGCTTTTAAAGATCTCTGATTAAGGAACTGAATGGTTGCTGGAGGTTTCCTGAACCAAGGTCTTTCTTCACCTCTCAGGATTGCTCTGTTGTTCTTCCAAACCTCTGCTTGTCTCACCAGCTGGCTTCCTTAGACTGCAATAAATCTGATAGGGATTCATCAGTAATACCTACTACAATGCAGTCTCTTATTAATTCTGCTTTTAGATCTCCATATTCACAACCTTCAGCTCATCTGTAAAGGTCATTAATAAAAGCATCAACTGTTTCACCTGGTTTCTGGACCCTTCTGTTAAATCTTGCCATTTCCAGAATCTTATTGCTTGTCACGTTGAAATAGCTGTCTAAGGTTTTAAAAACTTCATCAAATTTATCTGATGTCTCATTAATGCCTTGTCTTGCAATAACATCATCTGCTATTGCTTCAATGGAATACAACAATGTGTTAATTTACTCTGCATCAGACTGGTTATCTAATTTGGAAGCAATTCTGTATCTACAAAAATCTTTTTTGCCAGACTGACCAATTTGGGTTTGATTTGGTCCTTCCATGTGTCCAAACCTCTCTGGTATTGTAAATTTAAGATCCACGGCTTTCTATTTGGTTTACTTACTCTTTTAAAATTTTCCCTCCAGTATCGGAAGGTTCCCGTGCTTTTCAGCCTTGTACTTACTCCCGCTATGGTCACTGTTTCTCCCTGTGTAATCTCGCTGCTAGACTCTGTATTTCTTTCTTTCTTTCTTTAACTGCAGTTTTGTAGCCTTTTTGCTATACTCTTTTAACTCCCTTGTCTTAGAGTATTGAGTGTTTGCAGCTTCTTTGTTTTAATTTCCTCTTGCTGTTGCCTCGTGTAATGGCGCCGACCTCAGATCCGCCGTCTCTAAGGACTTTTGGTTTCCCGGTGCTTCTTGCTGTTAGGAACAAATTTTTTTACCCTCTTTAAAGATTACTCACCAGATCTGTAAACGTTGTTTGGTTCTCTGACTCAAAGCCTGCGATCGCTGGATCGGATTTTTTTTTTCACAGACGACCCGCCTCTGTGATGCAGCCTGAATGCCTCTACAAGCTGATTCCCTGACTCTCCATGCCTCCTTTATCTACGGAGCAGCTCTGTAGCTTTTTCACAGCCTCTTTTCGTGTTCTGCAGTTTTGGCCCTTTTCCCAGGTCAGCCCTCTTCAAGGTATTTCCTCAAATTCTTCTGGGTGTTGTATGATAAGAATCACCACTGTTCACCATCCTACTGCTGTTAATCATGGTGTACATTTGCTTTGTTCGCTATCACCTTAATATACTTAGTTAGTCTAGCTTAGAGAGATTCCTTAGTCTTGAGTACTTAGAACATTAATCTTTATTACATTCAAACTATTTACAGCTTCACAGCAGTCTGTGTGACTCCTCTGAAGCCATGCTGCATCTCTCTCCAAGTCTCTCTC
Organism: Heterodontus francisci; assembly: GCF_036365525.1. Classification (NCBI taxonomy): domain Eukaryota; kingdom Metazoa; phylum Chordata; class Chondrichthyes; order Heterodontiformes; family Heterodontidae; genus Heterodontus; species Heterodontus francisci. Next base: position 103,560,528 of record NC_090379.1, read on the forward strand.
ACATGTGATCTCTTGCATCATCATGGTGGAAGGTATTCCTGACACTGTCTCATATTAACCTTTTCAGACCCTTATACTGTAGTAGAAAAAAGATTTTATGCTGACGGTTATTAAACGATGGAACATGTTACTGGTGGCAGCTATTCAAGCAAGCCAACCATGACATTTAAGAGAGGTTTTAGAAACATGTTGAGGAAAAAATATTGAATAGTATGAGGGAAGAGCAGGACGATGGAAAGCGTTGATGTGTAGTTGGTATTGGCAAATGTACAATGGGTTGAACGGCCTCGCTCCACTGAGCACATCTATATGAGTTATGTTTCAACAGTGAAGCACAGAAAAGGGAAGGTCAGCTTTGCTTTTAAAATAAAAATGCTTAATCATGTCGACAGATTTACCTTTAATCCTTTTCCATAATGAACAGCAATTAAAAAAGAATTTCTGATGAAAGGTCACTGACCTGAAACGTTAACTCTGTTTCTCTCACCACAGATACTCCAGGCCTGCTGAGTATTTCCAGCACTTTCTGTTTATTTTAAAAGAAGTCAAGGGCTTGAGTTCAGGATTTGTGATTGTAGTTAAGGATAGATTGATCCTCCTCAGCTACATCTTATTATAAAAGAATTCAATAAATTCAATAAATCTCACAATCTTTCCTCATTATCGGGTTCATATAGAGTACAAACTGAAGCAATCCGATTGAGGAGAGGGAAAGGAGATTGTAAAAGGAAAGGTTTGCATTTATATAGCACCTTTCACAACCTTAGGATCTCTCAAAACACTTTACAGCCAATGAAGTACTTTTGAAGTGCATTTTTGTAATGCAGGAAACACGGCAGCCAATTTGCACACAGCCAACAGCAATGAGATAATGACCAGGTAATTTGTCTTTGTGATGTGGATTGAGGGTATATATAGTCCAAGGATAACTCTCCTGCTCTTCTCTGGCACTATGGGATATTTAACATCCACCTGAGAGGGCAGACAGTTTAACATCTCATCAAAGGTCAGCACCTCTGACAGTGCAGCACTCCACTTACAGTGTCAGCCTAGATCCTATACTCAAATCTCTGCCATGAGGCGTGAATCCAGAGGCTTTATGATTCACTGGAGGCTCCTCACTCTGACAGCGATACCACTGAGCCACAGCTGAGAATTAGTACTATTGATGAAACCTTCAGCATTCCTAGTTACATTGCTAGGGTTTTGTTAAAGATTAAAATTGAGAAATAATGAGGGGAAATCATTTTGCGTAAATCATTGATTTATATTAAGTTCCATTTTACATTATATTCTGTAGGTAAATCTTAGAATTAAAATACATGCCAATATAACTGAAGGAAATATCTGTAAGACTGTAACTGTCATTACAAATATTTTTAAAAATTAACTATTACAATCTAACTATTTACAGCAGCACACCAGTCTGTGTGACTCCTCTGAAGCCATGCTGCATCTCTCTCCAAGTCTCTCTCACATCATCATAGTATTCTGTGCTTCACTGTTGAAACATAACTCACATAAATGTGCTCACTGAAGGGAGGCCGTTCAGCCCAATACCAACTCCACATCAATGCGTTCCATTTTCCTGCGTTTTCCTCATACCATTTAATTTTAAAAAATCATATGAAATATTCCTGCATAGTTCTAATCTCATGGATATATCTTTTTTTTTTAATTGGTTCATGGGATGTGAGCATCGCAGGCAAGGCCAGCATTTGTTGCTCATCCCTAACTGCCCTTGAGAAGGTAGTGGTGAGCTGCCTTCTTGAACTGCTGCAGTCCACATGGTGTAGTTATACCCACTGTGATATCAGGGAAGGATTTCCAGGATTTTGACCCAGTGACAGTGAAGCAATGGAGATATAGTTCCAAGTCAGGACAGTGTGTCACTTGGAGGGGAACTTGCAGGTGGTGGTGTTCCCATGCATTTGTTGCCCTTGTCCTTCTAGGTAGCAGAGGTTGCAGGTTTGGAAAGTGCGTCGATGGAGCCTTGCTTGGTGAGTTGCTGCAGTGCTTCTTGTATATGGTACACATTGCTGCCACTGTGCACCAGTGGTGGAGGGAGTAAATGTTTAAGGTGACAGATGGGGTGCTGATCAAGGTGGGCTGCTTTGTCCTGGATGGTGTTGAGCATCTTGAGTGTTGTTGCAGCTGCAGCCATCCAGGCAAGTGGAGAGTATTCCATCACACACCTGATTTGTAACTTGTAGATGGGGAGTCAGGAGATGAGTTACTCACCACAGAATTCCCAGCCTCTGACCTGCTCTTGCACCACCGCATTTATATGGCTGGTCCAGTTTTAAGTTTCTAGTCAATGGTAATGCCCAGGATAGTGATAGTAGCATTCAGCAATGGTAATGCCGTTGATCGTCAAGGGGAGATTCTCTCTTATACAATATATAAAAGCAAAATTCTGATAACCAAATTCTGCAGATGCTGGAAATCTGAAATAAAAACAAGAAATGCTGGAAATACTCAGCAGCTCTGGCAGCATCTGCGGAGAGAGAAGCAGAGTTAATGTTTCAGATTAGTGACCAGAACTGGCAGAGACTAGAAATGTAATAGGTTTTAAGCAAATAAAGCGGGGGTGGGGCAAGAGATAACCAAAGAGAGGGTGTTGATAGGACAAGGTCATGAATAACTGACCAGAAGGTCATGGAGCAAAGGCAAATGGTATGTTAATGGTGTGGTGAAAGACAAAGCGTTAGTGCAGAGAGGGTGTTAATTGACAGAAAAAGAGAACAACCTGGCCCAAAGCACAAACATGACAAAAAAAAGCAGTGGGTAGGCACATGGTAAAAAAAAATGAATGATGAAACTAAATGAAATAAAAGAAAAAAGAAAAAATAGCTAAAAATAAAAAGGGGGGCCTATCATGCTCTGAAATTATTGAACTCAATGTTCAGTCCGGCAGGCTGTAGCGTGCCTAATCGGTAAATGAGATACTGTTCCTCGAGCTTGCGTTAATGTTCGCTGGAATACTGCAACAATCCCAGGGCAGATCTGTGGGCATGACAGCAGTGGGGGGGGGGGGGGGGGGGGAAGGGGAAGGGGGGGGTAGGGGGGGTGTTGAAGTGGCCAGCAACCGGAAGCTCAGGGTCAGGCTTTTGGACTGAGCGGAGGTGTTCTGCAAAGCGGTCACCCAACCTGCGTTTGGTCTCTCCAGTGTAGAGGAGACCACATTGTGAGCAGCGAATACAGTATACTAAATTGAAAGAAGTACAGGTAAATCGCTGCTTCACCTGAAAGGAGTGCTTGGGGCCTTGGATAGTGAGGAGAGAGGAGGTGAATGGACAGATATTACACCTCCTGCGATTGCATGGGAAGGTGCCGTGGGAAGGGATGAGGTGATGGGGGTAATGGAGGAGTGGACCAGAGTGTTGTGGAGGGAACAATCCCTTCGGAATGCTGACAGGGGAAGGGAGAGGAAGATGTGTTTGGTAGTGGCATCACGCTGGACGTGGCGGAAATGGCGGAAGATGATCCTTTGGATATGGAGGCTGGTGGGGTGGAAAGTGAGGACAAGGGGAACCCTGTCACAGTTCTGGGAGGGAGGGGAAGAGGTGAGGGTAGAGGTGCGAGAAATGGGCCGGACATGGTTGAGGGCCCAGTCAACCAGTGTGGGGGGAATCCTTGGTTGAGGAAAAAGGAAGACATATCAGAAGCGCTATCATGGAAGGTAGCATCATCAGGGCAGATGCGTCGGAGACGGAGAAACTGGGAGAATGGAATGGAGTCCTTACAGGAGGCAGGGTGTGAAGAAGTGTAGTTGAGCTAGCTGTGGAAGTCAGTGGGCTTATAATGGATATTAGTAGACAACCTATCCCCAGAGATGGAGACAGAGAAGTCGAGGAAGGGAAGGGAAGTGTCGGAGATGGACCATGTAAAGATGAGAGAAGGGTGGAAATTAGAAGCAAAGTTGATAAAGTTTTCTAGTTCCAGGCGGGAGCAGGAAACGGCACCGGTACAGTCATCAATGTACTGGAAAAAGAGTTGGGGGAGGGAGCCTGAGTAGGACTGGAACAAGGAATGTTCGACATATCCCACAAAAAGACAGGCATAACTAGGACCCATGCGGATACCCATAGCAACACCTTTTACTTGAAGGAAATGAGTGGAGTTGAAGGAGAAGTTGTTCAATGTGAGAACAAGTTCAGCCAAGTGGAAGGGGTTGGTGGTGGATGGGGACTGGGTGGGCCTCTGTTCAAGGAAGAAGCGGAGAGCCCTCAAACCATCCTGGTGGGGAATGGAGGTGTAGAAAAATTCTCTCTTATTGGTGATGATCATTGCCTAGTACTCATGTGGTGCAAATGTTACTTGTCACTTATCAGACCAAGCCTGAATGTTGTCCAGATGTTCTGATGAAAGGTCACTGACCTGAAACGTTAACTCTGCTTCTCTCTCCACAGATGCTGCCTCACCTGGTATGACTCCAACCAGTGGAAAATTTCCCCCCGATTCCCATTGATTTAAATTTTGCTAGGGCACCTTGATGCTACACGGGGTCAAATGCTGCCTTGATGTCAAGGGCAGTCGTTCTCACCTCTTGAGTTCAGCTCTTTTGCCTATGTTTGGACCAAAGCTGTAATGAGGTCAGGAGCTGAGTGTTCCTGGCAGAACCCAAACTTGGAATCACTGTGCAGGTTATTGCTGAGCAAGTACCACTTGAAAGCACTGTCAGCGACCCCTTCCATCACTTTGCTGATAATTGAGAGTGGACTGATGGGGCAGTAATTGGCCGGGTTGGATTTGTCCTGCTTTTTGCAGACAGGGCATACCTGGGCAATTTTCCATATTGCCAGGTATATGCCAGTGTTGTAGCTGTACTGGAACAGCTTGGCTAGAGGTGCACTTGTTCTGGAGCACAAATCTTCAGTAGTACAGCCAGGATGTTGTCAGGGCCCAAAACCTTTGCTGTATGGAGTGCCTTCAGCTATTTTTTGATAACATGTGGAGTGTTTCAAATTGGCTGAAGACTGGCATCTGTGATGCTGGGGACCTCAGGAGGAGGCCGAGATGGATCATCCACTCAGCACTTCTGGCTGAAGATGGTTGCAAATGCTTCAGTCTTGTCTTTTGCACTGACATGCTGGCCTCCTCCATTATTGAGGATGTGGCTGTATGTGGAGCTGCCTCCTCTGGTTTGTTGTTTAATTGTCCACCACCATTCACGACTGGATGTGACAGGACTGTAGAGCTTTGATCTGATCTGTTGGTTGTGGGATCGCTTTGCTCTGTCTATCGTATGCTTCTCCCGTTGTTTAGCATGCATATAGTCCTGTGGGTCCACTTTGCTGTAGACTTCTCTCTCCTGATCTGCTCATTCTTTTGTATACTTGTGAATAGAATAAGTTGTTCAGGCTATGTCCAGGGATGGTGCTGTGGAGCCTTTTTGAGTCTTTGGTTTGTTGAGCTAATAACACTGCATTTAAAAAAAAAGTAAAGGTTAATGCGAAGGTGGCATCATGGCCTTTTAGCTAAGTGTAAAAGCAAGGCCACTGTGCTGTGAGATAGATGATGAAGAAGGGAGACATTCAGAACATTGAATTTAAAGAGTTTAACTTCCGCAAGCACATTTTTTGGTATCTCAGTGTTAGTGTCACCTGTCAAGAATGAGACATATTAATTTTGTCATATGAACATTGATTTTAAACTTGCTGAGAAGGAGAGAAGGCCTGTTACAGGGCTGCCAGACACTTAGCTGAAAAAACATTTGCATACTAACAGATAGTGCTTGTGGAGACAAAAAGACCATTCCCTGACACATTCAACCCACAATGGATTTTGATCACCAGACATTGAAAGAGTAAGGAAGAGCATTCCAGAGACTGCTAAGGTGATACAATCCACAAAAGCCAGGACTGGTTAAACCAGCTGGTCACATGACTAACTGGCCAGTCCAGGGTTTTTTGAACTAGCCAGAGTTTTTGAACTCAGAAAGACTGTTTGCTCCCAGAGTGAGAAGACCTCTCCTGTCTGCTCCCATCTCTTTCTCACAAGCCTCTGGATCCCCTGAGGACACATGAACTTCAAGAGAGAAAAGTCTCCTACATTGAACAAGGTTTAAGAAGAATACTGGGCCCCAATAAAAAGCAGGACCTACCTACAATCAAGGACTTTACAGCGAGCTTGAAGAACAGTAACCAAAACCATCTTCAGATATTGCCTCAAACTTTTCACTTTATTTCTTCTGCTCTTTTCTATCTCTATCTGCATGTGTGTATCGCGTACGCATGCTAGCGTGGGCACGTTGCATATCCAAGGGCGTTAACCGAATTAGAGTTTCAGTTTAATAAAGTTCAATCTGTTTTCTTTAAACCTAAGAAAACCTGATGGCTAGTTTATTTGCCTTATAAGTTAGTGAACAAGGATTCACTAAGGGGGAGCTAAAAAAAAGTGTGTTTAAAGTTAAACCCTGTTACGGTAAGGCCAGGTGAAGGCTGAAAGGGAACCCTAGACCCCTTTCGCACCTGGTCGTAACAGTTGGTCACGATTATATATATGTAGCATGTCATCATGCATTCATACAGCACAGAAGGAGGCCATTAGGCCCATCTTGCCAGTGCCAGCTCGCTGAAAAAGCTACCAATTAGTCCCACACCGCTGCTCTTTCCCCAAAACGCTGCAAATTTTTCCTTTCCAAGTATTTCTCCAATTCCCTTTTGAAAGTTACTATTGATTCTGCTTCCACCAGCCTTTCAGGAAACCCTCATAATCTTCAATAACACTTTAAGGGGTCGATCTTGTCTTTGTGAGACAGTGTAAAACAGGTGATAGCCAGTTAGCAGCCTGTCTACATCTCTCCCCATTTTTATTTTCATTATGGATTACTATGTTGAGCAAATGAATGGCTGGACTCCTAGTTTAAGAATCTTTGATCTAAAAGTATACATTTCCAGTGCAATGGCCTCTGAGATTCACAATCTAAACTTAATGGTGCATTTAGCTATCTAAATGGGCTAGTAGTATGAGATTGCTTGATCTAACAGTTCTAACTTCAATGCAGTATGCTAGTTCAGTGGCTATGGTTCCAATGTATGAAGTTTCTTCAATCTGAGTTCAAAGCTAACCCTTGGAGATAATGAGAATATATCTTTAACAATGCTAGGTGCTGGCGCATCTGAATCAGACATGATTGAAAAGAGTCACAATTCAATTGTGTGTCGAAACAGACCGAAGTACACTCATGATTTCAGGTAATGACTTAGTGGCTGAACCTCGAAATTCATTTACTCCCTTTTTAAAAGCATGTCGTAACAAGAATTACAATAAAAACTTTCACAAATACATCTGTCCTCAATCTGTCAACTCTTGCTTGACAGCATGTGTCCTGAATGTGGGAATTTGTTTTAGTACCTTTCCAGTAATCCATAAAATATTTGATAAGGTAGATACGGAGAAACTATTTCCTCTGGCAGGGGAATCAAGAATGAGAGGAAGTAATCTTAAAATTGGAACTCGGCCATTCCGGATGGAATTTTTTTTTTAATTCGTTCTTGGGATGTGGGTGTTGCTGGCAAGGCCAGCATTAATTGCCCATCCCTCATTGCCCTTGAGAGTGTGGTGGTGAGCTGCCTTCTTGAACAGCTGCAGTGGTGTAGGTACACCCACAGTGCTGTTCGGAGGGGAGTTCCAGGATTTTGATCTAGTGACAGAGAAGGAACGGCAATATAATTCCAAGTGAGGATCATGTGTGGCTGGGAGGGAAACTTGCAGGTGGTGGTGTTCCCATACGTCTGCTGCCCTGGTCCTTCTAGGTGGTAGAGGTCGCGGGTTTGGAAGGTGCTGTCAAAGGAGCCTTGGCGGGTTGCTGCAGTGCATCTTGTAAGTGGTACACAATGCAGCTATTGGGTTCCAGTGGTGGAAGGAGTGAATGTTTAAGGTGGCAGATGGGGTGCCAATCAAGCAGGCTACTTTGTCCTGGATGGTGTTGGTTTCATGAATGTTGTCGAGCTTCTTGAGTGTTGTTGGAGCAGCACTCATCCAGGCCAAGTGGAGAGCATTCCATCTCACTCCTGACTTGTGCCTTGTAAATGGTGGACAGGCTCTGGGGAATCAGGAGGTGAGTTATTCACCATAGAGTTGCCAGCCTCTGACCTGCTCTTGTAGCCACAGTTTGGCTGGTCCAGTTAAGTTTCTGGTCAATGGTAATGCCCAGGATGTTGATGCTGGGGAACTCAGTAATGATATTGCTGTTGAACGTGAAGGAGAGATGGTTAGATTGTCTCTTCTAGATTGTCTCTTCTTGGAGATGGCCATTGCTAGGCACTTGTCTGGTACAACTGTTACTTGCTACTTATCAGACCAAGCTTGAATATTGTCCAGGTCTTGTTGCATGTGGGCATGGATTGCTTCAGTGTCTGAGGATTCATGAATGGTTCTGAGCACTGTGCAATCATTAGTGAACATCCTCACTTTTGATGGAGGGAAAGTCATTGATGAAGCAGTTGAAGGTGGTTGGACCTAGGACATTAGCCTGAGGAACTCCTGGGAGCTTAGATGATTGGCCTCCAACAACCACAACTATCTTCATTTGTGCTAGCAATGACTCCAATCAGTGGAGAGCTTTCCCCCCAATTTGCATTGACTTCAATTTTGCTTGGACTCCTTGATGCCACACTCAGTCAAATGCTGCCTTCTCAGCTCTGCTTATGGCAGGGTTGATGGTGTGGATCCACCAGTACTATCTTTATCTGAGCCCTTCAGTGACAAAGCTGTGCACCGTATGACCAGCTCTGGTTAACCAGTTACTTTAAGTAACAGAAACAGCTCCTGGATCCAGCCTTCACTTCCTTCAACACTCCTGCACTGCACCCTCCTGCCATCTGTATCTTTTTTTAGTCTGGTTCCAACCAATTTCAGTTTTCCCTGAAACCTGAACTTTTTCTTTCAGTTTCTGTTAGGATAGCCTGTCCCAGTTCCTCACAGTCTATCTGAAAAAAAACAAGTTTTGTAACCAGGGTCAGTGCACATAACAGAGCATTCAAAAAGTCATTTGTTCAGACAACAGCTTGTACATGCTCCTCCATGTGTCCCACAGACCGCTGGTTCCATGACACTTCCCCCCTTGGGAAAAAGAAAGCTTTACCATAGTAGAGTTTTCTTTGTAACAATGTAGAAATACAGAAAGTTCTTAACATCATAAACATCCTAACAAATAGCTTATTACTTACTGTACAGGTAACATTTTTATATTCCATAGAAAATAGGAGTAGGTGTAGGCCATTCAGCCCTTCGGGCCTGCTCCACCATTCAAAAAAAATCGTCTAATTCAGTACCCTGTTCCCGCTTTCTCCCCATATTCTTTGATCCCTTTGGCATTAAGAAATATATCTATCTCCTTCTTGAATATATTTAATGACTTGGCCTCCACTGCCTTCTGCGGTAGAGAATTCCACAGGTTCACCATTCTCTGAGTGAAGAAATTTCTCCTCATCTCGGTTCTAAATGGCATACCCTGTATCCTGAGTCTTTGACCCCTGGTTCTGGACTCACCAGCGATCGGAACATCCTCCCTGCATCTAGCCTGTCTAGTCCTGTTAGAATTTTATATGTTCTATGGGATGCCCTCTCATTCTTCTAAACTCTAGTGAATATTGGCCTAGTCGACCCAATCTCTCCTCATACGTCAATCCTGCCATCCCAGGAATCAGCCTAGTAAATCTTCTTTGCACTCCCTCCATGGCAAAAACATCCTTCCTTAGATAAGGAGACCAAAACTGCACACAATACTCCAGATGTGGTCTCACCAAGGCCCTGTATAACTGCAGTAATACATCCTTGTTCCTGTACTCAAATCCTCTTGCAATGAAGGCCCACATACCATTCACCTTCCTAATTGCTTGCTGTACCTGAATGCTTGCTTTCAGTGACTGGTGTACAAGGACACCCTGGTGTCGTTGCACCTCCCCTTTCCCAATCTATCACTATTCAGATAATAATCTGCCTTTCTGTTTTTACAACCAATGTGGATAACCTCACATTTATCCACATTATACTGCATCTGCCATGCACTTGCCCGCTCACCCAACTTGTCCAAATTACATTGGAGCCTCTTTGCATTCTCCTCACAGCTCACATGCCCCCCCAGCTTTGTGTCACCTGCAAACTTGGAAATGTTACATTTAGTTCCCTCACCCAAGTCATTGATATATATTGTGAATAGCTGGGGCCCAAGCACTGATCCCTGCGGTGCCCCACTAGTCATTGTCTGCCACCGGGAAAAAGACCCGTTTATTCCTACTCTCTGTTTCCTGTCTGTCTACCAATTCTCAATCCATGCCAGTATATTACCCCCAATCCCATGTGCTTTAATTTTGCACATTAACCTCTTATGTGGGACCTTATCAAAAGCCTTATGAAAATCCACATCCATTGGCTCTCCCTTATCTATTCTACTAGTTACAGCCTCAAAAAATGCGTGTAGATTTGTTAAGCATGATTTCCCTTTCGTAAACCCATGCTGGCTTTGTCCAATCACGTTTATGCTTTCCAGGTGTTCTGCCATCACATCCTTTATAATAGACTCTAGCATTTTCCCCACTATGATGTAAGGCTAACTGGTCTGTAATTCCCTGTTTTTTCTCCCCCTCCTTTTTTAAATAGCGGGGTTACATTTGCCACCTTCCACTCTATAGGAACTGCTCCAGAGTCTATAGAATTTTGGAAGATGACCACCAATGCATCCACTATTTCCAGGGTCACTTCCTTTAGTACTCTGGGATGTAGATTATCAGGCCCTGGGGATTTGTCAGCCTTTAACCCCATTAATTTCCCTAACACTATTTTTTTACTAATACTGATTTCCTTCAGTTCCTCCCTCTCACTAGACCCTTGGTTCCCTAACATTTCTGGGAGGTTATTTGTGTCCTCCTTTGTGAAGACAGAACCAAAGTATGTGTTTAATTGTCCTGCCATTTCTTTGTTCCCCATTATAATTTCCCCAGTTTCTGACTGTAAGGGACCTATATTTGTCTTCACTAATATTTTTCTCTTCACATATTTATGGAAGCTTTTACAATCAATTTTTATGTTCTCCGCAAGCTTACTCTCATACTCTACCCCCGCTTAATCAACTCTTTGTCCTCCTTTGCTGAATTTTAAACTGCTCCCATTCCTCAGACTTGCTGCATTTTCTGGCAATTTTATATGCCTCCTCTATGGATCTAATACAATCCCTAATTTCTTTTGTAAGCCACGTTTGAGCCACCTTTCCGGTCTTACTTTTGCGCCAAACAGGAATGAATAATTGTTGTAATTCATGCACGCGTTCTTTAAATATTATTCATTGCCTCTCCACCATCAAACTTTTTAGTAAATCTACCATAACCAACTCACGCTTCATACCTTCGCAGTTTCCTTTATTTAGATTCCGGACCCCAGTTTCAGATTCAACTACTTCACTCTCCATGTTAATGAAGATTTCTATCATGTTATGGTCGCCCCTCCCCAAGGGACCCCGCACAACAAGATTGTTAATTAATCCTTTCTCATTGCACAATATCCAGTCTAGGATAGCCTGTTCTCTAGTTGGTTCCTCAACGTATTGGTTTAAAAAACCATCACGTACATACTCCAGGAAATCCTCCTCAACAGTATTATTGCTAATTTGATTTGACCAATCTATATGTAGATTAAAATCACCCATGATTACAGTTGTACCCTATTGCATGTGTCTATAAATTCCTGTTTAATGCCATCCCTTACTTCTCCACTACTGTTTGGGGCCTCCAGACAACCCCCACCAATGTTTTCTGCCCCTTTGTGTTTCTTAGCTCCATCCATACAGATTCCACATCATGATTTTCCGAGCCAATATCCTTCCTCACTATTGCATTGATTTCCTGCTTTACTAACAATGCTACCCCTCCTCCTTTCCCTTTTTGCCTGTCCTTCCTAAATATTGAATACCCCTGGATGTTCAGTTCCCATCCTTGGTCACCCTGCAGCCATGTCTCCATAATCGCAACTATTTCATAACATCTTTTTGCGCTGTTAATTCATCTACCTTATTGCGAGTTGCTCCGCGTATTAATTCACAATGCCTTTAGACTGGCCTTTTTAACACGATTAGTCATCTTAGCTTTATTTTGCACTATGGTACCATTTGTTTCTTGCCCTTGTTTTCTCTGCCTTCCACTTTTGCTTCTTACCTTTCTGTCTTTCATTTCTATCCTTGTTTCCCCCTCCTCTGTCTCCCTGCTCAGATTCCCATCCCCCTGCCATTCTAATTTAAACACTCCCCGACAGCACTGGAAAACACCACCCCCCCCCACCACCACCCCCCCCCCCCCCCCCCACCATACTGGTCCCACCTTCCCCAGAGCCGGTCCCAATGTCCCAGGATCCTGAATCCCTCCCCCTTACACCATTTCTCCAGCCACATATTCATCTGATATATCCTGCTATTTCTGCTCTCGCTAGCATATGGCACTGGTAGTAATCCTCAGATTACCACCTTTGAGGTCCTACTTTTTAATTTACGTCCTAACTCCCTATATTCAGCTTTTAGGACCTCATCCTTTTTTGTACCTATGTCATTTTTACCGATATGTACCACGACAACTTGCTGCTCACCCTCCCCCCTCAGAATGCCCTGTAGCCGCTCAGAGACATCCTTGACCCTAGCACCAGGAAGGCAACATACCATCCTGGAGTCTCACATTCCAGGTTGACTGCTAAGATGGCCAAATACACAAACGGGCATGGTCAAACCAGCTAGTCACATGATTATCTTGCTGGGCAACCTGAGTTTTTTGAATTTGTACATACAGTTTGGGCAGAAAGCTGTTTGCTCCTGGACTTAGAAGATCTCTCCTGTCTGCTCCCATCTCTTTCTCACAACCCTTTGAATCCACTGAAGACGCAGGAACCCCAAGAGAGCAAAGTCTCCTACAGTGAACAAAGGTTAAAAAGAATACTGGGCCCCGAGAAGCAAGATCTACCTACAATCAAGAACTCTACAGTGAGCTCAAAGAACTGTAACAACAACTCTTTAGATATTGCCTTGAACCCGTCCACTTTATTTTTCTTCTGTTCTTTTCTGTCTCTATTTGCATGTATGTATCATCTATGCATGCTAGCATGGGGTGCGTCGTGTATCCATAGACATTAACCAAATTAGTTTAAGTTTAATAAATTTCAACTTTTCTTCTTTAAACCTAAGAAAGCCTGTTTGTGTTGGTTTCTTTGCCTTATAATTGGAAAGCGGTGAACAAGGATTCTAAAATTAAACTCGATCACAGTAAGGCCAGGTGAAGGCTGAAAGGGAACCCTAGATCTCTTTCTCACCTGGTCGTAACACCCTATATAAGGAAACGGGTAAATAATTTCCATCAATACCCTGAATTAACACCTTCACATTCAGCAAACTACCGGGGTGGGGGGGTGTGGGGGGATAGCACGTCAGCTGACAAAATCAGTGACTGTGCTGCTCCTGTATCTCTAAGGATAACAATTGACTTGCCTTCCTCACCAGACAAACATGGAATACTTCACCCTCACGCAGAAAACTTCTACAGCTTTCTACAACCTAATTCACTCTATCAGTGAATGGGGGAGAAACTATCTGCTTGCCATGAACGTTACCCACCAGGACAGTATTTCCAGGGGGGACATTATTTGAATGTACAACCATGACAGGCTTGTTTTTCCACTTCCAACACTCAACCTTCGCATGTCCTTTTCTATGATAAAAATAGCATGTCAGTTCCCTCAAGCCAAACTTGTCCTCTGGACTTTCTCTTTTACTATCCTGAGGTGTGTCTGTGTCTTTACCTTTGCCATCTCTCTCAACAGAACCAGATTTATTTTCATTATCAAACTTCCTATCTTGCCAATAAAAGCAAAATACTGTGGATGCTGGAAACTTGAAATAAAAACAGGAAGTACTGGAAATACTCAGCAGGTCTGGCAGCATCTGTGGCGAGAGAAACAGAGTTAACATTTTAGGTTGATGACCTTTCATCAGAACAGTTCTGATCCACCAGTACTATCTTTATCTGAGCCCTTCAGTGACAAACCTGTGCACTGTATAATCAGCTCTGGTTAATCAGTTGCTTTAAGTAACAGAAACAGCTCCTGGATCCAGCCTTCACTTTCTTCAACTTGCCTGCATTGCACCCTCCTGGCATTTAACCCCAGATGGCTCTGTGTCGTTTTTTAGTATGGTTCGAACCAGTTTCAGTTTCCCCAGAAACCTGAAGTTTTTGTTTCAGTTTCTAGTTAGGACAGTCTGTCCCAGTTCCTCATAGTCTGTTCCAGTACCTCATAGTCTGTCTCAAAAAAGGAAACAAGCTTTGCAACCAAGGTTAGTGCACCAAAAAGAACATTTGACAAGTCATCTGTTCAGCCAACAGCTTGCACATGCTCCCCCACATGTCCCGCAGACCTCAGATTCCATTATATGAGTAAGTGCCATTTGATAGCACTGTCAATGGCACCTGCTATCACTTTGCTGATGATTGGGAGTAGACAGATGGGGGGGGGGGGGGGGGGGGGCGCGGGTGGGGTGTGGGTGGTGGTGGTAATTGACTGGATTGGATTTTTCCTGCTTTTCATGGGCATGACATACCTGGACAATTTTCTACATTGTCAGGTAGATGCCAGTGTTGTAGCTGTACTGGAACAGCTTGGCTAAGGATGTGATAGATCAAAGCTCTGCAGTCCTGCCACATTCAGTCATGAATGGTGGTGGACAATCAAACAATTAACAGGAGGAGAAGGCTCCACAAACATCCCCATCCTCAATTTATGGAGGAGGCCAGTGTATCAATGTAAAAGACAAAGCTGAAGCGTTTACAACCATCTTCAGCTAGAAGTAAGGGGTGGGCGGCACAGTGGCACAGTGGTTAGCACCGCAGCCTCACAGCTCCAGGGACCCGGGTTCAATTCTGGGTACTGCCTGTGCAGAGTTTGCAAGTTCTCCCTATGACCGCGTGGGTTTTCACCGGGTGCTCCGGTTTCCTCCCACAGCCAAAGACTTGCAGCTGATAGGTAAATTGGCCATTGTAAATTGCCCCTAGTGTAGGTAGGTAGTAGGGAATATGGGATTACTGTAGGGTTAGTATAAATGGGTGGTTGTTGGTCGGCACAGACTCAGTGGGACGAAGGGCCTGTTTCAGTGCTGTATCTCTAAATGATTCATTTCAGCATCCTCCTGTAGTGCCCAGCATCACCAAACCCAGTCTTTAGCCAATTTGATTTACTCCACGTGGTATCAACAAACAGCTGAAGATGCGGTTGAGATGCAGATAGAGCATGATCAAACTGAATGGTGGAGCAGGTGCGAGAAGTGGAATGGCCAACTCCTGCTCCTAATGCTACTATGTTGGACAAAGAATAGAGTTTTCAGAAGCATTCAACTCACAGCAGAAGAAGGAAATGCAAACTAATAGCTTTTCTGTCGACCTTGCTCTCCTGTAGACTCTCTCCTTCTGTAGATCCACTCTCCTGTAGATCTACTCTCTTGTATATCCTGTAGATCTGTTGATCCACTCTCTGGTAGATCCATTCTCCTGTAGATCTGTTCTCCTGTAGATCCACTCTCCTGTAGATCTACTCTCTTGTATATCCAGTAGATCTGTTGATCCACTCTCTGGTAGATCCATTCTCCTGTAGATCTGTTCTCCTGTAGATCCACTCTCCTGTAGATCTGTTCTCCTGTAGATCCATTCTCCTGTAGATCCACTTTCCTGCAGATCTGTTTTCCTGTAGGCTGTGCCCTCGCATAAACTCTGCTGTCCTGTAAATGTGTAGATGCCTCTCATGTAGGACAGTCAGAAATTGGAGCACCAAAGGTCAAATCTTCACTTTACAAATCATTATTCAAATAAATTCTCACGACAGCTGAAGAAAGGGATACTATAAATATAGGCGAACAGCAGTCAGAGATAGTTTGAAATTGTTCTCCCATTAAGTAAAAGTGCCTTAGATTACCGATGCAAATTTTTAAACAAATCATTACTTACCAGCCTACAATGAACGACAGACTGACCATTCAGTGGCCTTGGTCATTTCAATGTGAGGAACAGACTTCTCAGTCTCAGCTGGCAGCTCATGTGTCATGATAGTGGAATTGGAAAAGTGATACCCTAATGGAAGACAGTATTAGTTTGGCCTATGACATTCTCATATCTTTGGGGTGGGAGAAGGATTGGGCAAGGGGAAGTTTGCAAACATGTACAAGGCCACTTGGGTTCTTTGGAAATCTGATGTACCATAGTTGCTCCGAGGTGTGAAATGTATCAAGGATTGCTCTCTAAGCTGTTTTGCATCTGTAGGTCGGACGTGTCAACTGGATGGTGAAAGCAGTTTGTTTCTCTTGCAACATTTTTGTAACGTAAATAGGGAAACATTATTTATTATAATAAAAGCAAAATACTGCGGATGCTGGAAATCTGAAACAAAAACAAGAAATGCTGGATTCACTCTGCAGGTCTGGCAGCATCTGTGGAAAGAGAAGCAGAGTTAACGTTTCGGGTCAGTGACCCTTCTTCGGAACTGACAAATATTAGAAAAGTCACAGATTATAAACAAGTGAGGTGGGGGTTGGGCAAGAGATAACAAAGGAGAAGGTGCAGATTGGACCAGGCCACATAGCTGACCAAAAGGTCACGGAGCAAAGGCAAACAATATGTTAATGGTGTGTTGAAAGACAAAGCATTAGTACAGATTAGGTGTGAATATACTGAATATTATTCATTAATGGTTTCAGTGAATTTCTAACACCAAAGAAATAAGGCAACTCAAGCCAGAATTCCAGCCCTCATTATGCTCTGTACCCAATTTTGGAGTTGACCAATGGTAGAAACCTTATGTTATATTGTTACATTATCCCAACATGATCTATAATCTATATTATTTATGCATATGTGTACATATATATCCATAATAACACATTAACACTACTGCGCTACATTCTGTGTACCAATGACACATTGGGCTGAATTTTACCGGCCCCTCAATGCTGCGGGTCACGGCTCGAGGGCCAATAAAATTCTGCGGGGAGAGGCCTTCCTCGACCTGCGACGTCGAGAAGGGCCCGCTGCATATTAGCGGTGGCGGGGGGACCTCAGTGCAGCCCCTGCCACCTGGGCCCTCCATCTCCCTATGCAAATTAACATTAATAAGATGTAAATATATTTACCTGCAGGCGGCGGCTGTCCCACGCCGATTTTACTGCCGCCATTCGTGCTCCGGATAGAGTTCTGAGGCAAGAACCTGGTGGGGAGGGAGAGGAATAACATTTTCAGGGTGGAAGGGGCGGAGGAGCAGGGAAATCAATTTTTATTGGATGTGGGGATGGTGGGAAGGAGTTATTAGCCAAATGTCAGAAGTTTGGGGGGTAAAGTTTGGGTAGGGAAAAAGGCATGTGTTGGTCATTTCTGGCATTGAAATGACCATTGAGGGGGTCGGGGAAGGGCCATCCACATCTTCATTACTTTTTAATAAAAATTTAAGAATGCTGCACCTTTGAAAATTAAAAGTCATTCTGAGGGCTTAAAGCCCTTTCGAAATGGCACTGGCACCTGCGTAGTGGAGCTGGACGCTGTTGCTGGGGACGAGGAGGCCACCCCCTCTACGTCATCAGGGACGGCCGCTCCGCTCCCTCCATTTAAATGAGCCCCCGTGCATTATACTGTAGGAGTGCCTTGGCGGCACTTCCATATCGGAAGTCCGTCAAGTTGAAAGGATGCCACCGTGGAGTGCGGCGCGCTGATAAAATTCAGGCCATTGTATCATTTCTGCCGTACGAGTAGAGATGTGTAAAATATAAGGAATGCAAGCATCAGTTTCTGTGTTTAAAAAGTGAGGTTCTTTTAAAACTCCGGGAACCACAAGACATAATCTGGTGGTAGAAAGGTGTTTGTGAGTAGAACTCACACCACATGAGTAATGAAAATGCTGAATTTGATTGTGGAAAGAAAAAATGAGAAGGCTACTGCCGCAGCAATGAATGTGCAGTTCCAGCCCATGATGAAGCGGGAGGCTGGTGACGTTGTGATAAATGGAACCCAATTTACCTCCAGAGGGTTTAAGGAGTTTGCTGAACAGTATGGATTCAATGTCAGAACCTCATCACCACATTACACAAGGGGGCACAGTTTTATAGAAAAACATGTCCAGATGGTCAAGAAGACCCTCATAAAATGCCGAGAGACAAAGGAAGACCGAAACCTTGCCTTATTGTCACTCTGAGCTTCACCTCTCAAGGCCGACAAGAAATTGCCTGCAGACCTACTGAATGGCAGAAAATACAAGACATCTCTGCCAAGCAAGGTACACCCTCAAAATGATTGTGAGGAATTAAGACTACAAATCACTGTTGCACAGGTAGAAGAAGGAACTCAGCACTTCAATGAACATGCCAAGTCATTGCCTGAGTTGTTGAGAGGACAAATTGTGCACGTACAAGGATCCAATCCTGAAGACCTGGAACCCATCAAAAGTTGCTGGTAAAGCTGAGACTCCAAGATCAAACATTATCGAAAGTGACACCAGTAAGCAGATGGGAAGCAACAGAGTCCATATTTGGCCTACACCAGAACTGGTGAAGCAGAGAATGTCAGCAGCAATATCACCAACAAGTGAGACAACATCAGCAACATCACCAGCAAGCAGTGCAACATTAGCACAATTTCTACAACACCAACATGTACAACACCACCAGTACAAGACGCAGCTCATCGCAGAGAGGGATGACAACAACCAAATCCATGAGATGGAGTAACAACATCTTACCACCGCAACGATATCGTGAATAACGCTTTGAAGGAAAATGAGCCGTAGAAGAGTTTTAAAGTATTCAGAATTACAAGTTTAATTGTAACAGTTGATTGTAAATTTTCTTTAGTAGACAGAGAAGAAAAAAATAATGTTTGGAAAAATTATGCTGATAGTAAAAGGCATTGCAAATTTTCTTTTGAAGAAAGAAGGATGTTATATTTTGATATTATCCCAAAATGATTCAGGATCTATATTGTTTGTGCGTAAGTATACATGTATATCCATAATACAACATCAACCACTACTGCACGATAGACTGTGTACCAAACACATGTCATTCCGCCACACACATAGAGATATGTAAAATATAAGAGATGCAAGCTCTAGTATCTGTGTGAAAAAGTGTGATTAAAAGAAAAAAATCTAAGGGAAGGACCCACCATCCATGGTTAACTAAAGAAGTTAAGGAAAACATCAAACCTAAGGAAAAGGCATATAATTGTGGTAGTTCAGATGATTGGTCAGAATATAAAGAGCAGCAAAGAATGAATAAAAGGTTAATCAGGAGAAAGAAATTAGAGTACAAGAGGAAGCTAGTTAGAAATGTAAAAACAGCTAGTAAGGGTTTCTACAGGTGTTTAAAAAGGAAAAGAATAAGTAAAGTGAGCGTTGGTACTCTGAGAGTGAGAATGGGGAGTTAATAGTAGATAATAAGGAAATGGCGGATGAAATGAACAAATATTTTGCTTCTGTCTTCAATATAGAGGATACAAAAAAATATTCCAGCAATAGCTGTAAATCAGGAGGTGGAAGGAAGAGAGGAACTTGGCGAAATTACAATCACCAGGGAAGCGGTACTGACCAAACTAATGGAGCTGTGGACTGACAAGTCTTCGGGTCCTGATAGGCTTCATCCAAGGGTCTTAAAGAGGTGGCTAATGAGGTGGTGTTAATTTTTCAAAATTCACTAGATTCTGGAAAGGTTCCATTAGACTTGAAAGTAGCAAATATAACCTTTCTATTCAAGAAGGGGGCAGGCAGAAAATAGTTAACTGTCGGCCAGTTAGCTTGACGTCAGTCGTGGGGAAGGTGTTAGAATCGATCATGAAGGAGGTTGTAGCTGGACACTTTGAAAAACTCAAGGTAATCAGGAGCAGTCAGCATGGTTTTGTGAATGGGAAGTTATGTTTAACCAATTTATTGGAGTTCTTTGAAGGAGTAACATGTGCTGTGAATAAAGGGGAGCCCGTTGCCATACTGTACTTGGATTTCCAGAAGGCATTTGACAAGGTGTCACATAAAAGGTTATTGTGCAAAGTAGGAGCTCATGGTGTTGGCAGTAACATATTAGCATGGATAGAAGATTGGCTGGCTGGCTGAAAACAGAGAGTATGCATAAATGGGTCCTTTTCTGATTGGCAAGATGTGACGAGTGGAGTCCTGCAGTGTTCTGTGCTGGGGCCTCAACTTTTTACAATTTATATTAATGGCTTGGTAGCTAACTTTGCAGATGACACAAAGATAGGTAGGAAAGTATATTGTGAAGAGGACATAAGGAGCTTTCAGACCAATGTAGATAGGTTGAGTGAATGGGCAAAAATCTGGCAGATGGAGTATAATGTGGGAAAATGTGAAGTTGTTCACTTTGGCAGGAAGAATAAAAAGGCAGAGTATTACTTAAACGGAGAATGACTGCAAAAATTTCGAGGTGCAGCGAGATCTAGGTGTTCTAGTGCAGGAGTCACAAAAAGTTAGTGTGCAGGTACAGCAGGTCATAAAGAAGGCTAATGGAATGCTATCCTTTATTCGGAGAGGAATTGAAAATAAAAGTAAGGATGTTATGCTTCAGTTATACAAGGCATTGGTGAGACCACCTCTCGAATACTGTGTGCAGTTTTGGTCTCCTTATTTAAAGAAGGATGTAAATGCGTTGGAGGCGGTTCAGAGGAGGTTTACTCGATTGATACTTGGAATGAGCGGGTTGTCTTATGAGGAAAGATTGGACAGACTGGACTTATTTTCATTGGAGTTTAGAAGAGCGAGGGGAGACTTGATTGAAGTCTCGAACAGTCTTGAAAAGGTGGATGTGGAGAGGATGTTTCCTCTTGTGGGTGAGTCCAGGACTAGGGGTCACTGTTTTAAAATTAAGGCTTGCCCTTTTAGGACAGAGATGAGGAGAAATCATTTCTCTCAGAGGGTTGTGCGACTTTGGAACTCTTTGCCTCAGAAGGTGGTGGAGGTGGGGTCATTGAATATTTTTTATGTGGAGGTAGATAGATTCTTGTGAGGCAAGGGAATCAAATATTATCGGGGGTAGATGGGAGTGTGGAATTTGAGACACAATCAGATCAGCCATGATCTTATTGAATGGCAGAGCAGGCTCGAGGGGCTGAATGGTTTACTTCTCCTAATTCGTACGTTCGTATGTTTGTATTTTGGAGCTCTGGGAACCACAAGACACAGCACCTGATATGAAGCAGGGCCTCTCTCCGGCCAGCCTCTCTCCAATGGGTGAGATGTAGCACGAGATGCACAATCCTATGGAGTAGAGTATATTAATCCAGTCAAAAACATCTCTGTTTCCAGAGCATCTGTAGCTAAATAAAGCCCCTTAGGTTTACAATCGTCAACTCTATCCTAGTAAAGTTATCTTCCAATAGAAAGAAAGAGAGACAGACTTGCATTTCTTTAGACACAGTAATTGGAGGAAACACTCAGCAGTGATAGATGTGGCTTGCCCTCTAGGTTTTTCTCGCATTTTCTGTTGTAATCTCCAGCATCCGCCTATTTTGCTTTTGTTTTTGTATTTCTATAGTGCCTTTCATAACCTCATGCCATCCTAATGTATTTTACAGCCAATGAATTACTTATTTTTTTGAAGTGTAGTCACTGCGATAATGATGATAATCTGAAAGACAATGGGCTGAAATTTATGTTGCCAAACAATGGCCTCGCTGCTGCCTGCAATATGGAGCCAGGCCTTCCCAGCGTTGTGGCCTGTGGGTGGCCTCTCCCGGAGGCATTTTCCACCCCCCACCACCGCCACGACCCCCAACATTGGAAGGTCTGTAAAATTCACCCCAGCACCTTTGACAGTGCAGCCACTCCCTCAGTACAGCACTGGACTTTCAGCATGCTCAAGACCTAAAAGTGGGATTTGAGCCAGGCTCAAAACCAGGAGGTGACACCCATTGAGCCACAGTTGAAACCAATGCCTACTCCTGCATACTGACTAGGTAATCAGCAAGCACTGGGGAAAGCAAATGCTTTTTATCAGCCTTGTTTGTCCTTACCCAAAATTATGAATCAATGGTGAACCTGAGTACAATGACTAATTTACAACCGGTGTTTCATTTCCGTCAAGCTCGCAATTTAAGTAATCCTGTGCTGTTTACATGGGCAAGCAGCAATTTAATAAGATCTCATCAAATATGTTTTCTTCTCCTTTTTCCCATCTTCCCTGCTAACCTCACTGATGGTTTCATTCCTGACAACTCGATTAATGGTGTTGAATTCAGCATTTAATGCGTGGTTAAACTCTGTCCCCTCACAATATGTTTGATGATAATGTCTATGAAGGCAGAAAGGCTCAAATTGTTTGCCTGTAAAAGGATTTTCTTTCCAAGAAACTTCTAGCTAGACAAAAACCTGAGTAAATTGGGGAATAATGACTTTGGCTTTTGTCACAGCTAGTAATTTATTTGGCTCAGCCAATTTGTCAGTAGTCCTTACCACCTATAACAGGCACGTTATATTCTGCCGGATGGCTGGTATAATGTTATAATGAAAGAGGACAGTTAAAGGCCTAAAAATTTGATAAGACCCTGTTGCAGTGCAGGGATCACAATGTGTGATTACCTGCTGGTCGAGTTGATACAGGAAGTATGAAAACTTTGGGCTGCCTGCTCATCTCAATGATTCTGGTACGCAGCCCAGTGCTAAACACGCTACACTCTGCCTGCACCTTCAGCAGGGGGCCCAGAGGTGTGTGCGTGTGGTTAGTCTGCACTTCTTAAAGGCAGCCTGTACCTCTTAAACTGAGGCTGTTGCAACCGGCATCACTAAAAACATTCAGGATGAGGGTATGTTTCTGCCTTTTGCACATTCTCAAATTCTACTTCACCCTCATCATATTATCTGACATGAAATACAAGCTACAGATGGTGTGACCATGGACCACTTACTTTTCATCCAATCCCACTTTCCTCAAACTAACCCTCCCCTTCTGCATTCTACTTTCAGATACACAAGACCTGCTGCCTGGTTAGCCAATGTAATCTCACCCCGAAGGGCAACAGCAAGAGCAGAAGTCTGATGATGAGGCACAGTCACTTGATCTGACACTCGCAGCCACCACCTCAGAGACTAGCACGGCGAGTACTTTAAAGAGTAGCATAGAGGCAGGATCGGTACATGGTGAGTCTTCAGGCACGACTGGAGAATGGGGGAGTCCAGTTCCAACTTGGCACAAGGCTTCATGCAGAGCTTGGAGACCATACTTTCCAGTATGGAAGTGGTGGCCAATTCCATGAGAGCACTTCTGCATCCAACTGTGATGCAGTGTTTGACGACCAATGTCTCAGCTTCCATTGTAACACACGTAGAAGTCTCAGTGCTGCAATGGAAGCTCAGTTTGAGGTCAAGAGATCACTGCTTGTTGCCATGCAAGCTCAGATTTGTGCCATTCAGGCTCCAGTCTGCTGCCATCATGGCTGTGGATACCAGTGCTCAAAGGGGCATGCAGGCTCTCACAGCAGCCCAACAAACAGTACGGCAGCAGATTACCAGGATAGCTGAGGAGCTGCCTCACGGAGGAGGGGGAGGGTGCCAGTGGGTCCATGGAGCATCAACCTGCTGTCCTCTCTCAGGATGATAGAATTCCTGCTCTCACCACTGCCATTCTGCCAGTGCCCTTTGCTGTTGCCTGTCAGCCAGCCAGCCCAGTCTGCTATCACCCATACCAAGATGATGTAGCCCGAAGCCTGGTCCTCAAGGCCCAGAGCTGCTCGAGGGCATCCCGCAAGGCCATCTGCAGTCTCCCCCAGTGAAAGTCAGCAGCCTTCCACCAGCCATGCTGCAGCCAATGGGTAGCACTGCGTAGGAGCACTAGGACAGGAAAAGGCACCCGCAAGGCAGGCACTAAGGGAATGCACAAGGGTGAATTTTTCATTTTTGTATGTATTATTGGAAGTGTTTTTGGATAAATTTGATATGGATTACTTGGTTTGTGGTGTCTTTCATTTCAGGATTTTGGCCAGCAGGACACTGTGATGGTCTGTGACAGAGGGACAGAAAGATGGGGATGATTTTAGGGGAATATTAATCTAATTTTCAACTAAACACCCAGGCCTAAAAAAGAGGTTGGACCGCCAGCTATAAACTGGCTGATTGAAACTGAAAGAAATATAAACTGTGCGTTTTCTATAATGGGTGGTTGATCCCCAATATCAGTTTAGTATTTGGTTGACAGGTTGAAAATGCACCCACATGTACCATTCTGCTGCCAATGTGCAGCCACTTTTTCATTATGGTAATCTGTCCCCAATAAGGCCACAGAGTCATAATTGCTGGAACTAGCAAGATCCTGAGCTCAGTATGAGATCAACTGCCATCATTGAGGGGAAGTTTGCAGGTCGGTGGGTGCATTTTTAACTTGCCAACCAAATACTAAACTGATATTGGGGATCAACCACCCATTATAGCAAAAGCACAGTTTATATTTCTTTCCGTTTCAATCAGCCAGTTTTCAGGTTGGTGGATGCTTCTTAATTCTTGGCCCCAAGGCAGAAGAAGCCAACGAGAATCAACTAATTTCACTGTTTAGTTCATTTTGATTTGTGGTGGCGTCAGAACTGAGGGAAAAAGAGAGACTTTGCTAATTTGAGTCAAGTTGGCCATTTTGCAAATTGGATGCTTTATTTTCCTTCAAAGGTTTTCTCCACCAAGAGTGAGGTTTCTAGCTGTCTATTGGGAAAGATTGCGATAATGTAACCTTCGCTAATCTCATTCACTAAGGATACTTGGCTGCCTGGAGGAACCTGCTAGGTTCGGTGTATATAATTATGTTG
The DNA here is from genome assembly GCF_036365525.1 of Heterodontus francisci. NCBI lineage: Eukaryota > Metazoa > Chordata > Chondrichthyes > Heterodontiformes > Heterodontidae > Heterodontus > Heterodontus francisci. The sequence goes on from NC_090379.1 coordinate 103,585,325, forward strand.
CCAAAGCTCAGCCAAGAACAAATGCCTGTAATAAAAGTAGGAATGGTCCCCTTGTAATTCAGTTTGATTCAATGGTATGTATTCAAGCCATTAAGCAGGCCTAACATAGATCTCAGTAATGTGCTGCAGATACAGGAAGCAATCTATTGCTAAGCACACATTCCAAGCCCATGGGGGAAAGCAGGTACATTTACAGGGTGAGAAAGTGCGACCCATGGCAGCCAGCTAGGACAAAGGATACACACCAGGGAATCACAGGGAAAAGCACAGCACAAGAGGAAATGCATAAAAGGCAACAAAGACAGAAGCAACAGTGGTGAACTGAGGAGTAGAATAGGAGAATTATACTGGGACTGTATAGTCCACCAAAGCAATTCACCTTAAACACTGTCCTAACATTGTGGATATATTACTGTATAGTGACACATGCCCTGTTTAATCCTAATTCATGTATGTACCTGGCCAATGTCAGAGAATGATTTGCTCATTCAATGCACCAACTGTCAATCCTAACAGAAATATCATTCAAATGATCTGCAGCAGCAACAGCGAGAGTGACAGCGACAGTGACAGTGACAGCGACAGTGACAGTGACAGCGACAGCGACAGCGACAGTGACAGTGACAGTGACAGTGACAGCGACAGCGACAGTGACAGTGACAGCGACAGCGACAGTGACAGCGACAGCGACAGCGAGAGTGACAGTGACAGTGACAGCAACAGCGACAGCGACAGCGACAGCGACAGCGACAGCGACAGTGACAGCGACAGCGACAGCGACAGTGACAGTGACAGTGACAGCGACAGCGACAGTGACAGTGACAGCGACAGCGACAGTGACAGCGACAGCGAGAGTGACAGTGACAGTGACAGCAACAGCGACAGCGACAGCGACAGCGACAGCGACAGCGACAGCGACAGTGACAGCAACAGCGACAGCGACAGCAACAGCGACAGCGACAGCGACAGCGACAGTGACAGTGACAGCGACAGTGACAGTGACAGCGACAGCGACAGCGACAGTGACAGTGACAGCGACAGCAACAGCGAGAGTGACAGCGACAGTGACAGCGACAGCGACAGCGACAGTGACAGTGACAGCGACAGCAACAGCGAGAGTGACAGCGACAGCGACAGCAACAGCGACAGCGACAGCGACAGTGACAGTGACAGTGACAGCGAGAGTGACAGCGACAGCGACAGCGACAGTGACAGCGACAGCGACAGCGACAGTGACAGTGACAGCGACAGCGACAGCAACAGCGACAGCGACAGTGACAGTGACAGTGACAGCGACAGCGACAGTGACAGTGACAGCGACAGCAACAGCGAGAGTGACAGCAACAGCGAGAGTGACAGCGACAGCGACAGCGACAGTGACAGCGACAGTGACAGTGACAGCGACAGCGACAGCGACAGCGACAGTGACAGCGACAGTGACAGCGACAGCGACAGCGACAGCAACAGCGACAGCGACAGCGACAGTGACAGCGACAGTGACAGTGACAGCGACAGCAACAGCGAGAGTGACAGCGACAGTGACAGCGACAGCGACAGTGACAGCGACAGCAACAGCGAGAGTGACAGCGACAGCGACAGTGACAGCGACAGTGACAGTGACAGCGACAGCGACAGCGACAGTGACAGTGACAGTGACAGCGACAGCAACAGCGAGAGTGACAGCGACAGCGACAGTGACAGCGACAGTGACAGTGACAGCGACAGCAACAGCGAGAGTGACAGCGACAGTGACAGTGACAGTGACAGCGACAGCAACAGCGAGAGTGACAGCGACAGTGACAGTGACAGTGACAGCGACAGCGACAGCGACAGCAACAGCGAGAGTGACAGCGACAGCGACAGTGACAGCGACAGTGACAGTGACAGCGACAGTGACAGTGACAGCGACAGCGACAGCAACAGCGACAGTGACAGTGACAGCGACAGTGACAGCGACAGTGACAGCGACAGCGACAGCAACAGCGAGAGTGACAGCGACAGCGACAGTGACAGCGACAGTGACAGTGACAGCGACAGCAACAGCGACAGTGACAGTGACAGCGACAGCGACAGCAACAGCGAGAGTGACAGCGACAGTGACAGTGACAGTGACAGTGACAGCGACAGCGACAGCAACATTGAGAGTGACAGCGACAGCGACAGTGACAGTGACAGCGACAGTGACAGCGACAGTGACAGTGACAGCGACAGCGACAGCAACAGCAACAGCGAGAGTGACAGCGACAGCGACAGTGACAGTGACAGTGACAGCGACAGTGACAGCGACAGTGACAGTGACAGTGACAGCGACAGCGACAGCAACAGCGAGAGTGACAGCGACAGCGACAGCGACAGTGACAGTGACAGCGACAGCGACGTTGACAGTGGGTTGAATTTTGTACGGACCTCGGGGACGGGAACAGAGACGGAGGGGGCATAAAATCAGGACGGAGATGGTGGTCAGGAAGTCCAACGTCGTGACATCCCACCCCGATTTTGTCCGTGGAAACAAATATGGAGGGCAGAGAGCAAACATTGGTGCAGACGGTGGGCAATTAAGAGGCCTATTAACAGCGATTTTATTCTTAGTTTAAATTTATTAACGGCGCACGGGTTCACAAGGCTTCAGAGCCTCGCCTGGTTGAGGGGCAGGACATGGAAACAGAAGCTCATTGCTGGCTGCAAAGAGAGACCATTGGGAGAGGCAGCATCAACTGCCAGACAGGGTAAAGAAGGAGAGGTCGAGAGGTCGCAGAGGGGAAAAACAGGTGGCTCCCCCACACAGAAGAAGCTACCCTCCAGTGAGGGTCTAACAGTCGAGACTCAACTACCTACAGAGGTCCGCGTGGCAGTGCCAACGACGACTCCGCCTCTTCATGGAGGCCTTCACTGACCTACGCGCTATGATGCAGGACGGGCTGTGCCCCAGGGCACTTGGTGGAAATCCAATGCCAGTGGCACTGAAGGTCACTGTGACACTGAACTTCTACAGCTCTGGATCGTTCCAGGAATCCACTGGGGACATGTGTGGAATCTCACAGTCAGCGGCCCTTTTCAGGAGGGCCGACGACTATGTGCGCTTCTGCACCGATCCCAACTCTTAAGCTTAGAGGGCCATCAGATTCGGCGCCATCGCTGGATGCTCCAGGTGCAGGGTGTCATTGACTGCATACATTTGGCCATAAAGGCTCCTGAACACCAGCCAGCGGCCTTCATGTTCAGGCAGGACTTCCACTCCCTCAATGTACAACTGGTCTGCGACCACCATTAAGTGATTCTGCAGGTCTTGGAACCTTCCCAGGAAGTTGCTGTGATGCCTGCATTTTGAGGCAGTCCCAGGTGCTAGAGTTTTTCCGGGTACCCACACGGCTTCAAGGATGGATCCTTGAAGACAAGTACTATCCATTGAGGATATGGCTCCTGACGCCTGTGAGCAGCTATCACACAGATGCGGAGGAGAGGTACAACACTTGGCATGGGACAATGCGTGCGACCATTGAGCAGGCCATTGGTCTAGTCCAGATGAGACTCAGGTGCCCACATCTGTCTGGTGGAGCCCTTCGCTAAGTCCTGGCGAGGGTCTCACATGCCGTGGTGGTATGCTGTGCACTGCACAACCTGGCACTACAGAGGGAGGAGGCGTTGAACAATGAGGAATGCGAGGAACATACAAACATACTGTTACGACCGACCGCTCCAGTCAAAGCCCCCAATCAAAATATAAGATTCTGATTGTGGTGGGAGAAACACACTGTTAATTCAATCCTGTCTTTCTACAGACCGCCTAACATATCATTTTAAACTTTCCAAATTAAAGAAAGACCCAGCCAAATTGTACCATCTATTAACCCCACTTCCCCCTCACCCCCCCGCCGAATGAGGCTAACCAAACCAGGTGTCTTTAAATCAACAAATTAAATGTTTACTTAGAAAAACTAAGCGATAAACAACATTTAAAATAGAAAGAATTAGATTCCTTGCAGATTTACGGACCTGACGGATGTGGAACAAGCCAAGGTTACTTGAAGTCCCCATAGCTGTCCGATGGGGGAACAGTCCGTAGTCTAATCCAGAAGTTGAAATTGATGCCTTCCTCCTCCAGCAATGAATTTCAACAATTAACAACTTGCAAACACTTTAATGAATCAATTTGGCTTTAGAATTTTTGAGGGATAAAAGATTGTCACAGTCTAACTTCCCTTCCTTCACTTTAAATTATCAGAGATCTCTATTTTGGCTTAACCTTTTAGAATTTTGAGACAGAATAACAAATAAACAGATTAAATTCTCTTCCTTCAGTTTAAAATGGTTTCTTCTTTCAGGTGCTAACACACAGCTACCTATCTGTTTCTCCTATAAGCCAGTTCAAAATTAAATTGTAACAGTGTATCTCTCAATGCTCAGTCTGAGTGGCTGTATCCCGGGCAACGAGAATGCTCTCTCTGACTCACAGGGCTGGATTTTAGGCCGTTGGGAATTCGCCACCAACGTAAAAGTCGGTGGAGAACCCGCTTTGGCCTCGCCCGGGGATCTGTCCCATATTTTACGGGTCCCTGGGCCTTAATTGTCCCGAAACAGGATTTCCACCGAATTGAGGGAGGAGGTCCCGCCTCAGTGAGCTGCTGTAGATGGTGGACAGACTTTGGGGAGTCAGGAGGTGAGTTACTCGGCACAGGATTCCTAGCCTCTGACCTACTCTTATAGCCATGGTATTTATATGGCTACTCCAGTTCAGTTTCTGGTTAATGGTAGCCCCTAGGATGTTGATAGTGGGGGATTCAGCGATGGTAATGCCGTTGAATGTCAAGGGGAGATGGTTAGATTCTCTCTTGTTGGAGATGGTCATTGCCTGACACTTGTGTGGCGCAAATGTTACTTGCCACTTATCAGCCCAAGCCTGGATATTGTCCAGGTCTTGCTGCATTTCTACACGGACTGCTTCAGTATTTGAGGAGTCGCGAATGGTGCTGAGCGTTGTGCAATCATCAGTGAACATCCCCACTTCTGACCTTATGATCGAAGGAAGGTCATTGATGAAGTAGCTGAAGATGGTTGGGCCTAGGACACTACCCTGAGGAACTCCTGCAGTGATGGACTGGAGCTCAGATGATTGACCTCCAACAACCACAGCCATCTTCCTTTGCACTCGGTATGACTGCAACCAGCGGAGGGTTTTCCCCCAATTCCCATTGACTCCGGTTTTGCTAGGGCTCCTTGATGCCATACTCAGTCAAATGCTGCCTTGATGTCAAGGGCAGTCACTCTCACCTCACCTCTCGAGTTCAGCTCTTTTGTCCATGTTTGAACCAAGGCTGTATTGAGGTCAGGAGTTGAGTGACCCTGGCGGAACCCAAACTGAGCGTCACTGAGCAGGTTATTGCTAAGCAAGTACTGCTTGATGGCACTGTTGATGACACCTTCCATCACTTTACTGATGATTGAGAGCAGACTGATGGTGCAGTAATTGGCCGGGTTGGACTTGTCCTGCTTTTTGTGTACAGGACATACCTGGGCAATTTTCCACATTGCCGGGTAGATGCCAGTGTTGTAGCTATACTGGAACAGCTTAGCTAGGGGCACGGCAAGTGCTGGAGCACAGGTCTTCAGTACTATTGCCGGAATATTGTCAGGACCCATAGCCTTTGCACTACTTAAAATCTTAAAGGCAAAGTGCATTCCAGCAGCTGCTGGAATTGGTTAGAGAGGAGTTTATGAGCAGAAAGAGGAGTGAAGAGGGTGTGCTTCAATGTTCTCCGATGCAGATTTGGAGGCCTTTGTGCAGGAGGTGCACGGGAAGGGAGCGGTCTTCTTCCCACAAGAAACCAGGAGGCCCTCCAGACAGACACTGCAAAGGCAATGGCAGCAGATAGCCACAGCAGACAATGCCAGCAGTATGGCCCCAATGATTTGGACGTAGTGCCGCAGAAAGTTCAATGCCCTCACACGAGTAGTCAAGGTGAGTGAATGTATCTCCAAATGCCATATCCTTACAAATAAACCACTAGGCTCAAAGACAGTCGTATTTACCATGCACCCTTCACTAAGGTACCAATGGTCCCAATCATATCTCAATGTCATAGCCTCACCTCACTCTCAAACACTTAGCACTGCAGCAGGCCTCACACTCACATCTCACAGCTTGCACACACTGCCAGCTATTCAACTGGGGCAGGCACATCACCCAAACGCATTGCACTGCACTCACTAAGACACTTCCTTCTTTCTTGCAGGACAAGGTGGCCCATAATCAGAGGCAGCAGCCCTTAACTGGTAGGAGAAAGACATGGTTCCATGCCCTTACCCCCATGGAGGAGACGGTGCTGACAACCATTGGTATAGCCACGACTGAGGCCATGGCCAGCGGCAGGTTTAAAACAATGGAAGATTGATGGTTTGTTCCCACCTAATCCACCTTCTCACATCCCACCTCCCCCCCACCCCACAATCTCTTCGGATATAAAATCTGCAGATGGTGTAAGTTTGCACCTCTCGCTTTCCTCTGCTTCCCTCACACCAACCCTACCCATAGACCTTTATCCTTCAGATATCCAAGAGCATTCTGGAAGTGGTTCAAGAGTTCACCTACCTAGGCTCAACCTGTCTCTCAATGCAGAAATCAACAAGCTCATGGGAAAGGCATCTGCTGCTATGTCCAGACGGGCCTAGAGGCTGTGGGAAAATGGCGCACTGACACGGAACACAAAAGTCCGAGTGTTTCAAGCCTGTGTCCTCAGTACCTTGCTCTACAGCAGCGAGGCCTGGACAACGCATGTCAGCCAAGAGCGAGATCTCAACGCATTCCATCTTCGCTGTCTCCGGAGAATCCTTGGCATCAGGTGGCAGGACCGTATCTCCAACACAGAAGTCCTTGAGGCGGCCAACATCCCCAGCATATACACCCTACTGAGCCAGCGGCACTTGAGATGGCTTGGCCATGTGAGGCACATGGAAAATGGCAGGATCCCCAAGGACACATTGTACAGCGAGCTTGTCACTGGTATCAGACCCACCGGCCGTCCATGTCTCCGCTTTAAAGACATTTGCAACCGCGAAATGCAGTCCAGTGGCATTGATCACAAGTCGTGGGAGTCAGTTGCCAGTGATCGCCAGAGCTGGCGGACAGCTATAAAGGCGGGGCTAAAGAGTGGCGAGTCGAAGAGACTTAGCAATTGGCAGGAAAAGAGACAGAAGTGCAAGGGGAGAGCCAACTGTGTAACAGCCCCGACAACCAATTTTATCTGCAACACCTGTGGAAGAGACTGTCACTCTAGAATTGGCCTTTATAGCCACTCCAGGTGCTGCTTCACAATCCACTGACCACCTCCAGGCGATTACCCATTGTCTCTCGAGACAAGGAGGACAAAAGGAATATCCAAGAGCTGCCAGCTGGTCAAGAACTGATGCAAGCGCCTGAGTTGCAGGAGGAGTGACATGTGTTTCAGTTGCGGACTGTGGTCATGAGGTGCTCAGCAGATAGCCCTTGTGGCCCAGCAGCCAGCTTCTGGCTTGACATGGTGGCTGAAAGTCTGAAGGAACAGCAGGCTGCCACGGGATGAAAGCATCATGACTGCTGCCAGGATAATGGCAGTTGGAATGTGCATGATGTGCTCAGCGTGGTGGAACACCAACGGCACATTGAGCGAGTGGTAATCTTTGCGGTCTTGGTACATATCAGCATTGAGATGCGGTGCCCCAAAGCAACGTGTGTGCTGTCGATGGTGCCCTGCACCACGGGGAAGCCCACTATCCTGGCAAAGCATGCTTCACCTGCTTCTCTCTGCTCCAAGAGAACACAATGAACTCCCGTCTCCTGGTGCCATCAGTCACCTCCCCGATGCAGAAGACGGAGATATTGCATATGTTGCCTGATCCAGCCTGGAAGGATCCCAAGGCAAAGAAATTCAGGGCCACGGTGTTCTTCATAGCCACTGGCAGCACCGTCCTTGCCCTGCTCTGAAGTTGAAGGTCTGGTTTCAAGAGGTGATAGAGTTCTCCTTCAAAAAGCACAGATGACACACATGCTGTTCCTGGCTTAGGTCGAAGTAAGAGAATTGATCCTGAAAATCCCTAGGTGGATATGGCCTCTGCTGAGATCCTTTGTCCCTCTCCTCCTCTCTGTGAGCAGCTTGTCCCCAGTTCTGATGAAGGCTCACTGACCTGAAACGTTAACTCTGCTTCTCTCTCCACAGATGCTACCAATCCTGCTGAGTAATTCCAGCATTTCTTGTTTTTATTTCAGATTTCCAGCATCTGCAGTATTTTGCTTTGATATTATTGTCCTCTTCTTTGCTGCCTCTGCCCCATCGCCTATTCATGCTGCAGTCCAAGGGGGATTGCAACAATAGCACCCATGATTGGGACCAAGTGGCCAGACCAGAACCCTTGCAGTCACAACCAAGGCCTTCTCCACATGGAGCACCACTCCTTGTCAATATCACCAACTTTAAACAACTCTTCAAAACGCCAACCATTTCTACAAACTCAAATGGAGCCAGTGGAGATTAATCAGTAACTAACCTACAAGTGATTGATAATCCGTTTACATAGCACTGATGGGGGTTCTTCCTGCTGCTGAATGCATGTTCTGCTGTGCATGTTTAAGAAAGGGCATTAGCTGGAGCTGAGAGGTCACTGGCATCTAATCAGTTGACTGATGTCACAATCTGCTATGCATATGGTGCACGCTCCTAATGCCTGTGCTAACGCCCTCACCAGGAGAGCATTCGGCATGGGTCACAGCAGAACTATCACAATGGCATCTGGAGCACCAAAACTACCAGCGCCTGGGAGCCCAATTCGCGGCTGCTGTCAGGTTCCACGTCAGTGTACACTGACAGATATGCTAATAGTATCCATGTCAGTGTGTAATGGACAATGAGATATGATGATCAGTGTAATTGTGTAATGGGGAATGTGGTAATATTATCAGGGTAAGAGTATGATATAATAATAATAGTAATAATATGAAAGGTACAATTCAGCATAGCGGTGCCTCATCAGACCCCTTTCCTATCCTGAGTGGCGTTAAACAGGGCTGTGTTCTCGCACCCACACTGTTTGGGATCTTCTTCACCCTGCTGCTCTCACATGCGTTCAAGTCTTCAGAAGAAGGAATTTTCCTCCACACAAGATCAGGGGGCAGGTTGTTCAACCTTGCCCATCTTAAAGCGAGGACCAAAGTACGGAAAATCCTCTTTGCTGACGATGCTGCATTAGCATCTCACACTGAGACTCATCAACAGGATTGCGGCTGCCAGAAACGAATTTGGCCTAACCATCAGCCTCAAGAAAACAAACATCATGGGACAGGACGTCAGAAATGCTCCATCCATCAATATCGGAGACCACGCTCTGGAAGTGGTTCAAGAGTTCACCTACCTCGGCTCAACTATCACCAGTAACCTGTCTCCCGATGCAGAAATCAACAAGCACATGGGAAAGGCTTCCACTGCTATGTCCAGACTGGCCAAGAGAGTGTGGGAAAATGGCGCACTGACACGGAACACAAAAGTCCGAGTGTATCAAACCTGTGTCCTCAGTACCTTGCTCTACGGCAGCGAGGCCTGGACAATGTATGTCAGCCAAGAGCGACGTCTCAATTCATTCCATCTTCGCTGCCTCCGAAGAATCCTTGGCATCAGGTGGCAGAACCGCATCTCCAACACAGAAGTCCTGAGGCAGCCAACATCCCCAGTATATACACCCTACTGAGCCAACGGTGCTTGAGATGGCTTGGCCATGTGAGCCGCATGGAAGATGGCAGGATCCCCAAAGACACATTGTACAGCAAGCTCATCACTGGTATTAGACCCACCGGCCGTCCATGTCTCCACTTTAAAGAAGTCTGCAAACGTGACATGTCAGTTGCCAGTGATCGCCAGAGCTGGTGGACAGCCATAAAGGTAGGGCTAAAGTGTGGCGAGTCGAAGAGACTTAGCAGTTGGCAGGAAAAAAATACAGAAATGCAAGGAGAGAACCAACTGTGTAACAGCCCCAACAACCAATTTTTTCTGCAGCACCTGTGGAAGAGTCTGTCACTCTAGAATTGGCCTTTATAGCCACTCCAGGCGCTACTTCACAAACCACTGACCACCTCCAGGCGTTTACCCATTGTCTCTCGAGACAAGGAGGCCAAAGGAGAGAGGAATAGTATTAGCACATTCCCCATTACGCACTAACATTGATAATATTAACTATCATGAAAAGATGAACAGGCTTTGTGTCTTTTTTCTTGAACCTGATAAAGGTCTTTAAAATTATGAAAGATTTTGGTACAGTAGACAATAGAGAGTTTTTTTTTAATTTATGGTGAAGCGGAAACAAGAGGTCATTAATACAAGAAAGTCACCAATAAATCAGAAGAAACTTCTTTAACAGGGAGTGATGAGAATGTGGAACTCCTTAGCAAAGGGATTGTGGTTCATAGTATAGATGCATTTAAGGGGAAGCAAGATAAGCAAGAAGGAAATAAAGGGTTAGGCTGATAAGAGTTAGATGAGAAAGGATGGAAGGCTGCTCAAGTTGGCCAATAATGCCGGCATGGACTGGTTGGGCTAAATGGCCTGTTTCTCTGCTGAAAGCAATTTGATATAATTCTATAATTTGGGCTGTTTTAGTGCTGTTGCAGGGATGGGAACCTGGTTGGAGGGATCCAGTCATGGAGTTGCAGCAAAGATGGGCATGGATTTAGATGAAAGCAACATGTTCAAGGATTCTAAAGATGACAGGGCAATGAGGTGGTAATTTCACAGGACAGAGGGGATTGGCATGTATTTTTTGAGGACTACGGTTTTGAAAAGGAGTACCTGAGGAGAGGGAACCGTTAGCCACATCAACTAGTGTGTAGGCCAGGAAGGGAAGTCTGATTTGCAGCAGTTTAGTGGAAATGGTGTCAAGGAAGCAAAAGGGCAAGATGGGAGATAGACAGGAGAGAAGCTTGAGAAAAATCCTGGGTGTGGGGCTAGCACAGGGGAAAGCTTGGGTTGGTTAACAAGAAGAATGGAGGAAGCAGCAGAGGCAGTTGTTAATTGGTCTCAATCCCGGTGACAAAGAAGTCCATGGGTTCCTCATACTTGCTGGAGATAAGGGTTTTGGGGCAGGGGAGAAGGTTTTAAGGCGATTGTTGGTAGTGGAGAAAAAAAGCCCCAGATTATTTTTGCATTCCATTTGAACCTGGTGCAGTGAATAGTTTTGGCTCAAAGGGAGGCCCAATGGCACTTGAGGTTGTCCAATCAGGTCTGGTGATGGATAGCTAAAGCAGTTGTGTGTCAGATATGCTCAGGTCTGCACCCCCTTGGATCTGCTGAAGTTCAGTACAAAAGCTACTGGACTCCCATACTTGAGCGCCTCATCCGAAGGACAGCGCCTCTGATTTTTGGCATTGCGGCAACACTGTGTCCAAGTACTGTCCTAGACTAGGTTGTCATCTCCTGAAGTGGAAATCTAACTCCGAGGCGAGAGTTCTACAGAATATAGTTCAAAATGTGCTTTTTTTAAAAAAAAAAGGTGAAGAACAACACATAATTCATTTCATTCAGGGGAGATGAGGAAAAATAGTATTCTGACTCTGCCTGAAGTACTGGAGGTTGATTAGGAACCTGACTGATATCTCAGCCCCTTAGTAATTCCAACCCATCATCCTGATTAAATCACAAGGCATCTGTTTTGACGTTAAACATCCTCCAGTAAGCATTTTAGCTTCAAATTGATTTGTGGATATATTCTCAATTTGTGCTCCAGCTGTTAACCAATTGTATTATCCAATACTTCAAACAATTACTCTTTCATTCTGTCTTAAATCAATCTGTCCTTGCTTATCTCTGTCGTCTCTATGTTTCTCTGTTGCTCTCTTTTTCTCTCCTCTCCGCTGCTCTTTCTCTTTCCTTTTTTTTTCTCTCTCTGTCTGTATTTGTTTCTGTCCCTCACTTTCTGTCTTTGTGTCTTTTTCTTCTCTGTCTCTTTGTCCATCTCTCTGTCTGTATACATCTTTCTCTCTGGGCACCACCCGACCAGTCAAAGTAATGGAAGTGCATCTTCAAGGTGCCAATGGTCTGTTCAATGCACGTCTGTGTTAGGAGATGGCTCTGGTTGTAGCACCTCTCTCCATATATGTCTGGGTTTCAGATGGGCATCAGTAGCCACCTCCTTAGGGGATATCCCTTATCCCCCAGCAGCCATCCGCGGAGTCTGGATATGCATCTGAAGAGGTGCGGCACCTGTGACTGTCACAATATAAAGGAGTCAATGACAGCTGCCTGGGAACCAAGTGCAGACCTGCAAGATTTGGTTCCTGTGGTCACTGGCCAGCTGGACATTCACTGAGCAGCAACCCTTTCTGTTGAGGAATCTGGCTGGTTGGTCTGTCAGTGCCTTGATGGCTGTGTGGGTGCAATCAATGACCCCCTGGACCTAAAAGAATCCATTGATGGTGGCAAAGCCCAAAGCCCTGTGTGCCTGCGCTGGCCCATCTGGCCCACCCTCCTATATATGACATCCGTGACCTGGCTGATGATCTGATGAGCTGCCGATTGCAAGACAGCACTAGGTCTGCAACTGATCCCTGGACCAATTCAGTTGCATAGTAGTTTAGGGTGACAGTGACCTTGAAGGCTGCAGGTAAGGGATTGCCATGGGATCCACGAGGCCTCAGGTCATTGTGGATCAGAACACAAAAGTCCGAGACCATCTGCCTGGATAGGCACAGCCTCCTATGGCACTGGCACTGTGACACTTTAGGGGAGGTATGGTCACTGGACTAGTAACCCAGAGCCACAGTTTCAAATGGGTTCGAATTGTACCACAGCAGATAGTGGAATCTGAATTCAATTAATAAATTTGGAATTAAAAAGCTGGTCTAGTGGTGATCATGAAACCATTGCCAATTGTTGTAAAAACCCATCTGGTTCACCAATGTCCTTTAGTGAAGGAAATCTGCTGTCCTTACCTGGTCTGGCCTACATGTGATTCCAGACCAAACAGCAATGTGATTGATTCTGAAATGGCCTAGCAAGCCACTCAGTTGTATCAAACAAAGAATTGAAACTGGACAGACCACTCAGCATCAACCTAGGCACCAGAAATGATAACAGCAAACCCAGCCCTGTTGACCCTGCAAAGTCCTCCTTACTAACATCTGGGAGAGCTGTCCCACAGACTAGTCAAGCAATAGCCTGACATAGTCATACTCACAGAATCATACCTTGCAGATGATGTCCCAGATACCACCATCTCAGGGTATGTCCTGTCCCATGGCAGGACAGACCCACTAGAGGTATACAGGTGGGAGGGAGTTGCCCTGGGAATCCTTGACATTCAGTCTGGACCCCATGAAGTCTCATAGCATCAGGTCAAACATGGGCAAGGAAACCGCCTGCTGATTACCACCTAGCTCCACCCTCAGCTGATGAATCAGTGCTTCTCCATATTGAACACCAATTAAAAGAAGGACTGAGGGTAGCAAGGGCACAATATATACTCTGGGTGGGGGACTTCAATGTCTATCACCAAAAGTGGCTCGGTGGCACCACTACTGACTGAGCTACCCAAGTCCTAACGGACATAGCTGCTAGACTGGGTCTGTAGCCGGTGGTGAGGGAACCAACAAGAGGGAAAAATATACTTGACCTCGTCCTCACCAATTTGCCTGCTGAAGATGCATCTGTCCATGACAGTATTGGTAGGAGTGACCACTGCACAGTCCTTGTGAAGATAAAGTCACATCCTCATATTGAGGATATCCACCAACCTGTTGCAGGGCACTACTGTGGTGCTAAATGGGATAGATTTTGAACAAATCTCGCAACTCAAAACTGGGGATCCATGAGGCACTGTGGGCCATCAGCAGCAACAGAATTGTATTCAACAGCAACCTCATGGTCTGGCATATCCCCCACTCTGCGATTGCAATCAAGCCAGGGACCAACCTTAGTGCAATGATGGGTGCAGGAGGGCATGCCAAGAACAGCACCAGGCATACCTCAAAATGAGGTGTCAGCCTGGTGAAGCTACAACACAGGACTACTTGAATGCCAAATAGCAGAAGCAGCATGCGATAGACAGGGCTGAGTGATTCCACAACCAACAGATCCGATCTAAGCTTTGCAGTCCTGCCAACTCCATTCGTGAATGGAATCGCATTAAACAACTGACAGGAGGAAGAGGCTCAACAAACATCCCCATCCTCAATGATGGGGAGCCCAGCACATCAGTGCAAAAGATAAGGCTGAAGCGTTTGCATCCATCTTCAGACAGAAGTGTCATGTGGATGATCCATCTCAGCCTCCTCCTGAGGTCCCACATCACAGATGCCAGTCTTCAGCCAATTCAATTCACTCCATGTGATATCAAGAAATGGCTGAAGGCACTGGAGACAGCAAAGGATATGGGCCTGACAATATTCTGGCAATGGTACTGAAGACCTGTGCTCCAGAACTTGCCGCACCCCTAGCCAAGTTATTCCAGTACAGTTACAACACTGGCATCTACCCAGCAATGTGGAAAATTGCCCAAGTATGTCCTGTGCACAAAAAGCAGGACAAATCCAACACGGCCAATTACCGCCTTATCAATCTAGTCCCGATCATCAGCAAAGTGATGGAAGGGGTCGTCAACAGTGCTATCAAGCAGCACTTGCTCAGCAATAACCTACTCAGTTTGGGTTCTGCCAGGGCCACTTGGCTCCTGACCTCATTACAGCCTTTTTCCAAACATGGACAAAAGAGCTGAACTTCAAGAGGTGAGGCGAGAGTGACTGCCCTTGACAACAAGGCAGCATTTGACCAAGTATGGCATCAAGGAGCCCCAGCAAAACTGGAGTCAATGGAAATCAGGGGGAAAACTCTCCACTGGCTGGAGTTATACCTAGCACAAAAGAAGATGGTTGTGGTTTTCGGAGGTCAATCATCTTAGTCCCTGGACATCACTACAGGAGTTCCTCAGGGTAGTGTCCTCGGCCCAACCATCTTCAGCTGCTTCATCAATGTCCTTCTCTCTATCATAAGGTCAGAAGTGCAGATGTTCGCTGATGATTGCACAATGTTCAGCACTATTCGCAACTCCTCAGATACTGAAGCAGCCCATGTCCAGAGCAGCAAGACTTGGGCTGATAAGTGGCAAGTAGAATTCGTGCCACACAAATGCCAGGCAATGACCACCTCAAACAAGAGAGAATCTAACCATCTCCTCTTGATGTTCAATGGTATAATCATCACTGAATTCCCCACTAACAACATCCTGGGGGTCACCATTGACCAGAAACTGAACTGGACCAGCCACATAAATACTGTGACTATAAGAGCAGGTCAGAGGCTAGGAGTTCTGTGGCGAGTAACCCACCTCCTGACTCCCCAAAGCCTGTCCACCATTTACAAGGCACAAGTCAGGAGTGTGATGGAATACTCTCCACTTGCCTGGATGGGTGCAACTCCAACAACACTCAAGAAGCTCGACACCATCCAGGACAAAGCAGCCCGCTTGATTGGCACCTCATCCATCACCTTCAACATTCATTCCCTCCCACACTGACGTACAGTGGCAGAATGTGTGCACCATCGACAAGATGCACTGCAGCAACTCACCAAGGCTCCTTAGACAGCACCTTCCAAACCCGCGACCTCTACTACCTAAGAAGGGCAAGGGCAGCAGATGCATGGGAACACCACCACCTGCAAGTTCTCCTCCAATCCACACAACATCCTGACTTTGAACAATAGCAACGTTCCTTCACCGTCACTGGGTCAAAACCCTGGAACTCCCTTCCTAACAGCACTGTGGGTATACCTACCCAAAATGGACTGCAGCGGTTCAAGAAGGCAGCTCACCACCACCTTCTCAAGGGCATTTAGGGATGGGCAATAAATGCTGACCTAGCCAGCAATGTCCACATCCCCTGAACGAATAAAATAAAAAATTTGCAGGGTGCTGGCTCTTGAGCTTTAGACCCTATGTCAAGGATAGCACCTTCCTCCCCTTGCAACCCCCACTGTGCTCCACTGGCCTCCTGCTGTCCAGCAGGTTGTAGCTGCCACAGCTCATCCAGGCTGCTCTGTCTAATCTCACTAAGGAGAGAAAAGTAAAAAAATCACCACTGATTCTCCCTTCCTTGAACCAAAGAAGATGAAATGGTCCCTTAGTGTCGTAAATGAAACATTCTGTCATCTGATCAGGCATAAGAATTTTCGGTGGTTCATTCAATGTCACCATGGCAACCAATCAGGGAGGAAGCCATTGTTTCTCACTCACTATCTTGAGTCAAGTCTCTGTCTTTCCTATTGAACCTTCAGCGACCCAAACAAGAGACAAAGGGCTTTACACTGGGTGGACATGAAATGGATTCCTGAAGAGCACAAGATAGGAGAAATGTTCAGGAAGGATGTGAATGCTTGGGAGGCGAATCAGAGGCGGTTTACTAGATTGATACCTGGAATGAGCAGATTGTTTTATGAGGAAAGGTTGGACAGACTGGGCTTATTTTTACTGGAGATCTGAAGAGTGAGGGGAGATTTGATTGAAGTATATAAGATCCTGAACAGTCTTGACAAGTTGGATGTGGAAAAGATGTTTCCTCTTGTGGGTGAGTCCAGAACTAGGGGGCACTGTTTTAAAATTAGGGGTCACCCTTTTAGGACAGAGATGAGGAGAAATGTTTTCTCTCAGAGGGTTGTGCGACTTTGGAACTCTCTGCCTCAGAAGGTGGTGGAGGCGGGGCCATTGAGTATTTTTAAGGTGGAGTTAGATAGATTCTTGTTAGGCAAGGGAATCAAAGGTTATCGGGGTTAGATGGGAGTGTGGAATTCAAGACGCAAACAGACCAGCCATGATCTTATTGAATGGCAGAGCAGGCTAGAGGGGCTGAATGGCCTACTTCTGCTCCTAATTCTTATGTTTGTATGTTTGTATATACACAGGAATCAGGGTATTTATAGAGATCTACAGAATCACCCTTTTTGAATAATATTTACATTGCGTATACAACCCTGTAACACTGCAAATACAGCACTGAAATATCAGCCTGGATTATATGCTACAAGTTTCTGGAGCAGGATTTGAACCCACAGATGAGAATGCTACCATTGATCCACAGCTGATACTCAACAGACATGTACTGTACATATGTACAGATGTTTATATTATTGCATGTATATGTAGGTGTGTATGGATGCAGATACCACTGTATGATTGCATCTGTATATACGTTGATACATTTCTGAAAAGGTTGACCAATGTAGCAGAACACTGAGAGGAAGCTCATCTGTATTAAAATTACTAGTGCCTCACTGAGAACCATTGTACTTGGACAGTGATTGCTTCCTAATCTGGGTTTAAATAACTCAATATCTCACAGGGGTCAAAGCAATCATTCAGCTTCTTGAACAATGATCGGCCAGAGTCCAGCTTCTGGACTGCTGCAAGTACTAACCAACTGAGAAGTGAAATGAGTGCATGGTGTCACAGCCAGATGGTAAGGGGTGTGGGTGGTTCCCACTGTTCAGCTCCCTACTGACCACATCAAGTGTTTTTGTACTAGGGTTTTAACCCCTTTTATTTTATTTGTCAAATAAACAGACAGTGGCAGGTTTTCTTGTAGTTTTAAAACAGATGATGAACTATTTATTAAGCAATATCCATTCCCAAAGTGGTCACACCCACACCTGCATTCACTCGCATCTGCACACAGACGCAGACACACACACACACACACACACAGACAAACACACAAGAAATAGATAGAGAGCTAAAGGGGTAAGTGGTTTGAAGTGAGGTAGGTTTTCAGGGTTCATGGTAAACCTGTTGAATTTTCTCAGAAGTCAATTTCTTTTTTAAAGTTGCAGGCCTGGGTTTTGTAGATTTCTCTGGTAGTTGAGTCTTCAATGTAGAGACGGAGAATTACTTTCAAGTCTGTGCTGCACAGGTTGAAGTGTAGAATTCACAGCAGGGTACTTTCTTTGGCTCTTGCTGGATTTCTCCCAGCTCTCAGCTGGTCAGGCTTTCATGATGTTTTTTTTCTGATTTCTCCCTCTGTCTCCCGAGAGCTATTTTTTAAGGTAAAAAATCTCTCACATCTTACCTCTGTTAGGAGACATAGATACCCCTCCCTGAGGTGACCAACAATGGCCCAGGATGTGGCTACTTCACACCTTCTTTGTTTCAGAAGAACCCTTTCAATTCAGGAATGTCTCTTGATGGTTTCAGGATGGATGTAATTGAAACCTCTTAGCTTGGAATGTGTCCTTTTGTCCTTATCAGTCTGTACAACAGTTTGAATATAGAGGGACAGGCCTTTTGACCTTCAACAGCCATTTTTTTCCAGTACATTGTCTACTTTTCAAAGGAAAAGTCAATTTTAATAACTCTTCAGTTTGGGTTCTGTATTTTCAATTGCTGCACTTTGCGTGAGTGTGGCAATGGGGAAAGTAATTCATTCTTATTTGATTGCTTTGCATCTGTCAGTGATGCACTGAGACTTTGAACATTCTTCTCCTTGCAATGGAAAATCTATCATAACTTAAATGTTGTCCACAGTGGGACAAGTGTTTTCAAAAAATATAAAGGACAGCAGGACATTGACAGAGGAGATTTAATGGAGACAGGTAATGGATGACACACATACTGATGAATGGTGAAATAGCAATGGATGAAACTAAAAGAGACCTGGGAGTCTTTGTAGACTCAACAATCATATCCAATTAATCCAAGACAAAGTTGAACTGCAATAACAACACCTTTCATTTATATAGCACTTTCAATGTAGTAAGGTTACACAGTTGAAAAAGTAGGGTACAAGTGGGAGGAAGACATGATCAAACTGTTAAGACTTCTGGATAGACCACACCCCACAGTATTGTATTCAGCTCTGGTCACTGAGACAATCAACTGGAGGATCAGTGCAGAGAAGAGCATGAGACCAATCCCGGTGTCAGCGATCTTTCTTTTATATTCATTCATGGGAAGTGGACGTCACTGGCTATGCCAGCATTTATTGCCCATCTCTAAATGCCCTTCAGAAGGTGGCGGTGAGCTGCCTTCTTGAACCGCTGCAGCATGTGAGGTAGGTACACCCACAGTGCTGTTAGGAAGGGAGTTCCAGGATTTTGACCCAGCGACAGTGAAGGAACGGTGATATAGTTCCAAGTCAGGATGGTGTGTGACTTGGAGGGGAACTTGCAAGTGGTGATGTTCCCATGTATTTGCTGCCCTTGTCCTTTGAGGTGGTAGAGGTCACAGGTTTGGAAGGTGCTGTCTAAGGAGCCTCAGTGAGTTGCTGCAGTGCATCATGTAGATGGTACACACTGCTGCCACCGTGTGTCGGTGGTGGAGGGAGTGAAAGTTTGTGGATGGTGTGCCAATCAAGCGGGCTGCTTTGTCCTGGATGGTGTTGAGCTTCTTGAATGTTGTTGGAGCTGCACCCATCCAGGCAAGTGGCGAGTATTCCATCACACTCCTGACTTGTGCCTTGTAGATGGTGGACAGGCTTTGGGGAGTCAGGAGGTGAGTTACTCACCACAGGATTCCTGGCCTCTGACCTGCTCTTGTAGCCACGGTATTTATATGGCTACTCCAGTTCAGTTTCTGGTTAATGGTAGCCCCTAGGATGTTGATAGTGGGGGATTCAGCGATGGTAATGCCGTTGAATGTCAAGAGGAGATGGTTATACTCTCTCTTGTTGGAGATGGTCATTGCCTGACACTTGTGTGGCGCAAATGTTACTTGCCACTTATCAGCCCAAGCCTGGACATTGTCCAGTCTTGCTGCATTTCTACACGGACTGCTTCAGTATTTGAGGAGTCGCGAATGGTGCTGAGCGTTGTGCAATCATCAGTGAACATCCCCACTTCTGACCTTATGATCGAAGGAAGGTCATTGTAGAAGTAGCTGAAGATGATTGGGCCTAGGACACTACCCTGAGGAACTCCTGCAGTGATGGCCTGGAGCTCAGATGATTGACTTCCAACAACCACAGCCATCTTCCTTTGTGCCAGGTATGACTCTAACCAGCAGAGAGGTTTCCCCCTGATACCCATTGACCTCAGTTTTTCTAGGGATCCTTGATGCCATAGTCGGTCAAATGCTGCCTTGATGTCAAGGGCTATCACGCTCACCTCACCTCTCGAGTTCAGCTCTTTTGCCCATGTTTGAACCAAGGCTGTAATGAGGTCAGGAGCTGAGTGGCCCTGGTGGAACCCAAACTGAGCATCACTGAGCAGATTATTGCTAAGCAAGTGCTGCTTGATGGCACTGTTGATGACACCTTCCATCACTTTACTGATGATTGAGAGCAGACTGATGGGGCAGTAATTGGCCGGGTTGGACTTGTCCTGCTTTTTGTGTACAGGACATACCTGGGCAATTTTCCACATTGCAGGATAGATGCCAGTGTTGTCGCTGTACTGGAACAGCTTGGTTTCGGAGCACAGCAAGCTCTGGAGCACAGGTCTTCAATACGATTGCCGGAATATTGTCAGGGCCCATAGCTTTTGCAGTATCCAGTGCCTTCAGTCGTTTCTTGATATCACGCGGAGTGAATTAAATTGGCTGAAATCTGGCATCTGTGATGCTGGGGACTTCAGGAGGGGCCAAGATGGATCATCAACTCGGCACTTCTGGTTGAAGATTGTTTCAAATACTTCAGCCTTATCTTTTGCACTGATGTGCTGGGCTCCCCCATCATTAAGGATGGGGATATTTGTGGAGCCACCTCCTCCAGTTAGTTGTTTAATTGTCCACCACCATTCACGGCTGGATGTGGCAGGATTGCAGAGCTTAGATCTGATCCGTTGGTTATGGGATCGCTTAGCTGTGTCTATTGCTTACTGCTTATGCAGTTTGGCATGCAAGTAGTCCTGGGTTGTAGCTTCACCAGGTTGACACCTCATTTTGAGATATGCTTGGTGCTGCTCCTGGCATGCCCTCCTGCACTCTTCATTGAACCAGGTTTGGTCTCCTGGCTTGCTGGTAATGGTAGAGTGGGGGATATGCCGGGCCATGAGGTTACAGATTGTGGTTGAGTACAATTCTGTTGCTGCTGATGGCCCACAGCGCCTCATGGATGCCCAGTTTTGCATTGCTAGATCTGTTCGAAATCTATCCCATTTAGCACTTTGATAGTGCCACACAACACGATGGAGGGTATCCTCAATGTGAAGGCGGGACTTCGTCTCCACAAGGACTGTGCGGTGGTCACTCCTACCAATACAGTCATGGACAGAAGCATCTGCGGCAGGCAGATTGGTGAGGACAAGGTCAAGTATGCTTTTCCCTTGTGTTGGTTCTCCCACCACCTGCCGCAGACCCAGTCTAGCAGCTATGTCCTTTAGTATTCGGCCAGCTCGGTCAGTAGTGGAGCTACCAAGCCACTATTGGTGATGGAAATTGAAGTCCCCCACCCAGAGTGCATTTTGTGCCCTTGCCACCCTCAGTGCTTCCTCCAAGTGGTGTTCAACATGGAGGAGTGCTGACGCATCAGCTGAGGGAGGGCGGTAGGTAGTAATCAGTAGGAGGTTACCTTGCCCATGTTTGACCTGATGTCATGAGACTTCATGGGGTCCAGAGTCAATGTTGAGAACTCCCAGGGCAACATCCTCCCTACTGTAGACCACTGTCCTGCCACCTCTGCTGGGTATGTCCTGTCCCACTGGCAGGACAGACCCAGAGATAGTGATTTCAGAGTCTGGGACATTGTCTGTAAGGTATGATTCCATGAGTATGACTATGTCAGGCTGTTGCTTGACTAGTCGGTGGGACAGCTCTCCCAACTTTGGCACAAGCCCCCAGATGTTAGTAAGGAGGACTTTGCAGGGTCGGGTTTGCTGTTGTTGTTTCTGGTGCCTAGGTGGTCCGTCCGGTTTCATTCCTTTTTATTGACTTTGTAGCAGTTAGGTACAACTGAATGGCTTGCTAGGCCATTTCAGAGGGCATGTAAGAGTTAACCACATTGCTGTGGGTCTGGAGTCACATGTCACAGGCCAGACCAGGTAAGGACAGCAGATTTCTTTCCCTAAAGGACATCAGAGAACCAGATGGGTTTTTATAACAATTGACAATGGTTTCATGGCCATCATTAGACTAGCTTTTAATTCCAGATTTATTAATTAAATTCAAATTCCACCTTGCTGTGGTGGGATTTGAACCCATGCCTCCAGATCAATACCCTGGGTCTCTGGGTTACTGGTCCAGTGATAATACCACTACGACATCACCTATCTTGATCTGAATTCTGTAGAAAGACTGGAGGGGTTTGGGGTTTTCAGTGTGGGAAGCAAGGCAGTCTTATTGAGGTGCACAAGCTGATAAATAGTATGGAAAAGTTAAATCAAGAATATTACCTTAAACTAAGCTGGCAGAGTTGGGAATAGGTTTAAACTACTAAAAGGAAAATTTAGGCCTGATATCAGGAAGCTCCACCAACTCAAAGAGGGAGAGAGAGAGAGAAGAAAGAGGAAGAGTTTTTCATAACCTCAGGACCGTCCCAAATTGCTTTACAGCCAATTAAATACTTTTGAAGTCCAGTCATTGTTAGAATGTAGGAAACACACCAGCCAAATGGCACACAGCAAGGTCCCACAAACAGTAAAGAAATAAATAACTAGATGATCTTTCCTTTTAGTGGTCGATCTCAGGATAAATATTGGCCAGCACACTGAGAAGAACTCTTCTTCAAATATATAATACTTTATATCCACCTGGGAGGGGTAGTCAGGGCATCAGTTTAACATCTCATCCAAATAACAGTACCCCCAACAGTGCAGCACTCCCTCAGGACCACACTGGAGTACCAGCCTAATTTCCAAGTTTAAGTCACCCTTGAGAGGGGCTTGAACCCATAAAGCTTCCAGCCCAGAAGCAAGAGTGTGACCTACTGAGCCACCACTGGCACTCAGGGAATGGGCTCCCATGTAGAATGGTGGAGGAGAAAAAAGGGAATCGTTTAAGAAACAGTTGGACACTGCAACAGAATAGATGAACAGCAATGGGTCAAATTGCCTTCCTCATCCCCGACGAGCTTGTGAACATTACACAGGGATTTGTCCCAGTGTGTAATACAATGATCAATCACAGTCCCAGTCAGCAGAGAGCACATACTCATTTTTGTACTGCAAAAAAAATATCCAACTCATTGGGAAAGTTCAACAGACCTTTGCTGGCCTCGATCTACAAGTGAAAAACAATGTCTATTCCATTAATAACCAGCACATTTTTTAAAGAAACTGTTAACAGATTGTAGACTTGACAGTTTATTTATTAATGCTTGACATCAAAGTGTGGTGGTTTTATGATTGACGAAAGTGACTAATTGGCACTTTCAGATTGCTGGTTGATGGTTATTGATCAAGGGCAGTGCATGGCATCAGCCAGTAATTGTAATGATTCGGAGTTGTTACTCCAGTTCAATAAAGCAGTGAAGCTACCTTCCACAGGTTATATAGCAGACGGGATACATGGCTCAATATGTAATTTAAGTTAGCTTAACATTCATCCATTTCCAAAAACAGATCAGCCAGTGAAGTTCTTTGTTTGGATTTTCTGTTGGATTCTAAAACAGCTATTTCCTCACATAGTTCAGAAATGATGCATTAGGTTTATGTCATCCTATCTGTGCTATGGCTCAGGTGGTACCACACTTACCTCTTAGTCAGAAGGTTGTGAGATAAAGTCCCCCTCCAGAGACTAGAGCACAAAATCTATGTTGAAACTCCCAGTGCAATACTGAGAGAGTGTTCTCTTTTGGGTGAGATGTTAAACCGAGGTTCTGTCTGTCCTCTCAGGTACATGTATAAGATCCCATCAAAGAAAAGCAGCAGAGTTTGTCCTACTCAACAGTAATCCTTCTGTTACAGACAGGTAGGAAATGTTAGGGGGGGGGGGGGGGGTTCCCTTTTCATCTCTCAACTGACCGCAGACAGTGTTTTTATTAGAATTGTGTTTTAACCTTTGAGCGTTTTAATGGTCAATAAACAGACGCATGACAGGCTTTCTCATAGGTTTAAAGAAAGATAAATATTTATTAAACAAAACCGGAAAATTCGCAACTTTACCTACACACACACACACATGCACACACACAAGAGAAGTTAAAGATTAAAAGATAGCATGCATTTAGGTCTGGTGTTTTTAAAAAGAGTTTGTCGTGAAACTTTTTCTGTTTTCCTGGGAGAAAGTTTTAAACAATGCAGGCCTGTTCTTCCTTGTTCACTGGAGTCAAGCTTTGGAGAGGTGGGCAGATGCTTGGCTGCAGACTTCTGTGGTTAAATCTCAGCTACCGTCCGATGATGAAGATCCTGTTTCAATCTCTCTGTTGGAGAGTTTTCAAAGGTCACCTTTTCGGCTTTGCCTCTAGGTAGTTTTTAAAGATGATATCCAGCAGGGTCTTCCTCTTGGCTGGAATAGATCTCTCTCAGCCTCCTGGCTGCTGCCTTTCTGTCTCTGCTCTGGCTTTGTGCATAGAAAAGTCTCTTTTAAAAAAAAACCTTATTAGGATTGGTTTCTGTCAGGTGACCAAAGTTGCTCTCCCCGGCTGTTTTCATACAATGTCTCTGAATGTTGTAGTCATTATTAGACACTGGTGTTTGAATGTTGCTCATCTTGATAAAGTGGTGGTTGGTCATGCCTATTATCGTGAGTTTGAGTTTGGAGACTCTATGGGCTGGCTGTTATGCAGGAGGCAGGACCCCTGGCACCGGGCCAAAAAGGTGGGGGGAACAGCCTCTGCTTTTTTCCGACCCACGGAACGATCCTCTGGTCTTTTGGAGCCAAAGTTGAAGGAGGCAGGATACCGGTCTCTTTAAACACTTAATAGTGATGGGGATCCCACCCTCAAGAGCTGCCGGCCAATCATAGGGCTGGCAGCTCAATAGTATCGGCAGCACCACTAGGAGCTGTGGCCACTGCTGGTATTGCAGGAGTCTTGCAGTGGCAAAGATGGAGGAGACACTGGGATGCTTGTAAGTGGGATTGGGGTCACCGGGCGATCTGGAAGGCAATTGGGTTGGGGGGGGGGGGTGGTGGGGTGGGCGCTCGGTCAAACATGGGGGCCCCGGGGAGTGCAGTGGTTCCCGGAGGGGTGTCTTCTGTGGGCCACAAATTGCCCACGAAGGAAGGATGCCCCCCCCAAGCCCAAAGGAAGGGTGCCTCATTTTCCAAGGCATCCTCCCCATGCAGCGGAGGCCCCCCCACCCCAGCACCTGTTAAGATCCCAGCGGCGGCGGGAAGAGGCCCTTAGTTGGCTGTCAATGGGCCACTTAAGGGCCTCAATTGGCCCCTGGGCGGAAAGGCCAATATCAGCCTAGCCCACCCCCAAGACAATAGGGTGTGGCAATCCCAGCATCGGATTCCATGGTGGCTGCTGCAGCTCCAATTCTCTAGCCCCCACACCACCACGGAACCCAACGTCGGGCTGGAAACAAAATCCAGCCCTATGTCTGCAAAGGTCATTGTTAGGCCAACTGGTTGAAAAAGGTAGCCATTAACATTGAATGGGGCCATTAGAATTTCCAGTGCTTTCTTCAAGGCTGGTCCAGACGTGATGATGGGTTCGGTCTCCTGCAGTCACTATGTATATTTGCAATACAGGAGAGGTCACCTGACCTCTTACTCCATTTTGTCTTGTAGCAAAATTGTGCCCATTTTTGGGAGGTTAATTCATCAGTTTATAGTTCATAATTGCTCCTTGCGTGAGCGTGACACTTCAACCAACATCACTGAAACAGATTATCTGGTTAATATAACATTGTACAGAAACAGTTGCCTACATTACAACAGTGACTGCACTTCAAAAGTACTTCATTGGCTGTAAAGTGCTTTGGAACATCCTGAGATCATGAAGGCACTCTAGACATGCAGGCTTTCTCTTTCTTTTTTATCCCATCAATAAGAAGGTCTGCCACAATAAGTTGCAGAGATGTAGCTGGTTAAACTCCTTGCGTACATTTGCTGATCCCTAACCTTTGACTGTTGCCAACCCGTGCCTACGTTCTCTGGCTTGGATAAGTAGGGTGTGCACTCCACATTGGGTGATCAGAACTTTTTTGCTGTGTGGATTCCTCAGTAGCTTGGTTTGGAGATGGTTAATCTTGCTGCTGGGCTTCCACTGGAGGCAGACACCCAGTACAATTGTCCTTTCTGTGCTGAAATTTTACAAATTAATTTGTTGGATGAATTAGCCTAGTATCTAAAAGTCAAATTAAACAGAGGAAAGCACGAGGTAAGAACAGGCCCATTAAAGCTAGTCACCTCATAGACCATACACACTCTGCTGATCACCAAAAGCCACCAAACAAGCCTCCAGATTGTTTCTCCAGCCCTACTTCTCACTAAGCCTATCTGGGTGCCAATCCGCAGCTGGATCACTGGACGACAAATACAAAGAAAGATTTACATTTACATTGTACTTTTTATGACCTCAGAATGTTCCAAAGCACTTTACAGCCAATTAAGCTTTTTTGATGTGTAGTATTGTTATAATGTCAGTGACCAGCAGCCAATTTGCACACAGCAAGGTCTAATAAATGATCTCAAAGCAAAATACTGCAGATGCTGGAAATCTGAAATAAAAACAGAAAGTGCTGGAAATACTCAGAAGGTCAGGCAGCATCTGTGAAGAGAGAAGCAGAGTTAACGTTTCAGGTCTGTGACCTATCATAATAAATTATCTGTTTTGGTGATGCTAGTATGAGCAATAAATCTTTTTCTTCTTCTTAGGCAGTCCCTCAGGAACGAGGATGACTTTCTTCCATTCCAGGGTTGTGGGTCCTTAGGTGACTGAATAGTCCAATTCTGGATCTGCACACTCTGCCACAGGTGGGGCAGGTGGTGTTTGGTGAGGTGAGTGAATGGAATGCTCGAATTTCCAAATGCTCCTTCTGCTGTTTGCACTCGGTCGCTGCCAGGGCATGTCGATGTTGTTCGAACTGGCTGGCATTTTCGCAGATGTTTCTTCTCCATTTTGGGCGTTCTTGGGCAAGAGATTCCCATGAATCAGTGGAAATGTCACATTTTTTCAGGGAGGCTTTAAGGACATCTTTGTAGCGTTTCCTCTGCCCTCCTGGTAGCCTCTAGCCATGACAGAGTTCGAAGTAGAAAGCTTGTTCTCCAAGTCTTGTGTCAGGCATGCAGACCATGTGGCCTGCCCAACGTAACTGACTAGCCATGACCAGTGTCTCAATACTGGGGATGTTGGCCTGAGAGAGGACACTGATATTGGAGCACCTGTCCTGCCACTGAATTTGCAGGATCTTGATATCTTGATATCTCTCCAGGGCTTTGAGATGTCTGCTGGACAGTGTCCATGTTTCCGACACATACAGGAAGGCAAGTAACACTGCACCCCTGTAGACCATGAGCTTGTTGCCAGGTTTGAGGTCTTTGTCGTCAAACACTCTTTTTCTCAGATGACCGAAGGCTGCGCTAGCACACTGGAGGCAATGCTGAGTTTCATTATTAATGTCTGCCCTTGCTGAGAGGTGTCTCCCAAGGTATGAGAAGTGATTCACATTGTCCAGTGGTTCACTGTGGATCTTGATAGTCGGGGGGGCCAGTGTTGCGCTGTGGGAGCAGGCTGGTAGAGGACCTTTGCCTTCCGGATGTTTAGCTTAAGGTCTATTCTTTCATATGCCTCCATGAATGCATCGACGAGGGTTTGAAGCTCAGCCTCTGTGTATGCGATACGCAAGCGCCAACAGCATACTGAGCAATAAATATTGGCCAGGGCACTAGCACATTTCAAGATAACCCTTCGTATTGCATCCATTGAGAGGGAGACAGAGCCTCAGTTCATGCTTTCCATCTGAAAGATGGCACTCTCTCCATTCAGCACTGCACTGCATCATCAGCCCAGATTATAGGCTCAAGTCTCTGAAATGGGAGTTGAGCTCACAGCCTTCCAACTCAAAGGTGAGAATACACCCCACTGAGCCACAGCTGCCACCGATCCACATTGCCTGACAAGTAGGAGCCCTGACTGATCATTCCCTCCCTAGTCCTGGGGAAAGGCAGCTGTCACTTCAATTGCTATCTCAACTAACATAGCCCCTTCTCTTGTAGGACTTTCTACTTGAAGGTCCTACAAGAGAAGGGGCAGTACTGGACCTAATCTTAGGGAATGAAGCCGAACCAAGTGGTAGAAGTGTCAGTGGGGGAGCATTTCGGGAATAGTGACCATAACGCTGTATGATTTAAGGTAGTTATGGAAAAGGACAAAGATGGACTGGAAATAGAGGTACTGAATTGGGGGAAGGCTGATTTCAACATAATAAAACAGGATCTGGCCAAAGTGGACTGGGAGCAGCTACTTGTAGGAAAGTCTACATCAGACCAGTGGGAGTCATTTAAAAAGGAAATAGTGAGAGTTCAGGGAAAACACGTTCCCGTAAAGGTGAAGGGTAAGACCAATAAGTCCAGGGAACCCTGGATGTCAAGGGATATAGAGGATTGGATAAGGGAAAAAAAGACAGATTCAGAGTGCTGAAAACAGCGGAGGCCCTAGAGGACTATAGAAAGTGTACTTTAAAAAGTAATTAGGAGAGCGAAGAGGGGGCATGAAAAAACACTGGACGGGCAAGATAAAGGAATATCCCAAGGCATTTTATAAGTATATTAAAGGCATGAGGATAACCTGAGAAAGAGTGAGGCCCATTAAGGACCAAAGTGGCAATCTGTGTGTGGAACCGGAGGACATAGGTGAAGTTTTAAATGATTACTTTTCATCTGTGTTCGCTATGGAGAAGGACGATGTAGGTGTAGAGATCAGGGAGGGGGATTGTGATAAACTTGAACAAATTAGCATTGATAGGGAGGAGGTATTAGCGGTTTTAGTGGGCGGGCTTAAAAGTGGATATATCCCCAGGCCCAGATGAGATGTATCCCAGGCTGTTATGCGAGGCAAGGGACAAGATAGCAGGGGCTCTATCCCAAATTTTCAAATCCTCTCTGGCCACAGGAGAGGTACCAGAGGACTGGAGGACAGCAAATGTGGTACCATTATTCAAGAAGGGTAGTAGGGATAAACCAGGTAATTACAGGCCAGTGAGTCTAACAACAGTGGTTGGGAAACTATTAGAAAAAATTCTGAGGGACAGGGTTATTCTCCACTTGGAGAGGCACGGATTAATCAGGGATAGTCAGCATGGCTTTGACAGGGGGAGATCATGTCTAACCAATTTGATTGAATTTTTCGAGGAGGTGACTAGGAGTTGTAGATGAGGGTAAAGCAGTAGATGTAGTCTACATGGACTTCAGTAAGGCTTTTGATAAGGTCCCGCATGGGAGATTGGTTAAGAAGGTAAGAATCCATGGGATCCAGGGTAATTTGGCAAATTGGATTCAAAGTTAGTGGCAGGAGGCAGAAGGCGATGGTCAAGGGTTGTTTTTGTGATTGGAAGCCTGTGACCAGTGATGTACCGCAGGGATCGGTGCTGGGACCCTTACTGTTTGTAGTGTACCTTAATGATGTAGACGTGAATATAGGAGGTATGATCAGTAAGTTCGCAGATGACACGAAAATTGGTGGTGTCGTAAATAGTGAGGGGGAAAGCCGTAGATTACAGAATGATATAGATGGGCTGGTAAGATGGACGGAGCAGTGGCAAATGGAATTTAATCATGAGAAGTGTGAGGTGATGCATTTTGGGAGGACTAACAAGGCAAGGGAATATACAATGGATGGTAGGACCATAGGAAATACAAAAGATCAGAGGGACCTTGGTGTACTTGTCCATAAATCACTGAAGGCAGCAGCACAGGTAGATAAGGTGGTTAGGAAGGTATATGGGATACTTGCCTTTATTAGCCGAGGCATATAATATAAGAGCAGGGAGGTTATGATGGAGCTGTATAAAGCGCTAGTTAGGCCACAGCTGGAGTACTGTGTACAGTTCTGGGCACCACACTGTAGGAAGGATGTGATTGCTCTGGAGAGGGTGCAGAGGAGATTCACCAGGATGTTGCCTGGGATGGAGCATTTCGGTTATGAAGAGAGACTGGATAGGCTAGGGTTATTTTCCTTAGAGCAGAGAAGGCTGAAGGGGGACCTGATTGAGGTATATAAAATTATGAGGGGCATTGATAGGGTAGATAGGAAGAGACTTTTTCCCTTAGCGGAGGTGCCAATAACCAGGGGGCATAGATCTAAGGTAAGGGGCAGGAGGTTTAGAGGGGATTTGAAGAAAACAAATTTCACCCAGAGGGTGGCTGGAATCTGGAACACACTGCCTGAAGTGGTGGTAGAGGCAGGAACCCACACAACATTTAATAAGTATTTAGATGAGCACTTGAAACACCATAGCATACAAAGCTATGGGCCAAGTGCTGGAAAATGGGATTCGAATAGATAGGCTTGATGGCTGGCACGGACACAGTGAACCAAAGGGCCTGTTTCTGTGCTGTATAACTCTATGACTCTATGACAGCACAGGCAGAGAGTTGAATCTGGTTCTTGCTGTCCTGTATGACCTGTACTGCGTCAAATGGTGCCTCTTACCTACCGAGTCAACTGGAGAGGTGGCCATGTCACGTTGAATCATCTGTGTCTGCACATCTCTCTCTAACCTATATCCGATCCCAGGCATGACCCTTTGCGTAAATTCTTTTATTTTTAAGGATTTTACCTGCCACAGCACCTTGCTGGTGCCTCCACTACTCTGTGGAGTTTTTTGTTGTGCCGCACCTTCAATTAAATATCCCCAATGACAGAAGCAGTCAAACTGAAAGGATGAAAAGTCAGGTTGGGGTGAGAGTCACGGCAAGATAAGTGGTGCTTACAGCAGATGACACATGGTTCTGCACACTTCCTAGCACTAATGACTGGCCTGATGTGACAACTTGAGAAAAGCATTGATCAAGCATCAATTTCAGACTCTTTCAGGGGCAGCTTAGTTATGGTCGTCAAGGGAGGCCTATCATCAGTAGGTAACTTGGCATCTTAACTCTGTGGTGTAAGGTTTGCCTTAAAGAGTGCTCCTCCCAGCTCTACACCACTAAACAGGGCCTCTGCCATCCCCACACTTTCCCATACCCCCATTCCTGTTAGGGATTGGATGTTCTTACTTATAAGGAATTCCTCAAGATAATAGGGTTCAAATATATTGGCAATCAAAGGAATTAAGCATACAGTGATTACTACTATTAATAACAATTACACAGATAGTTTTTAGCTTTTTTTAGAGATACAGCACTGAAACAGGCCTTTCGGCCCACCGAGTCTGTGCCGACCATCAACCACCCATTTATACTAATCCTACACTAATTCCATATTCCTACCACATCCCCACCTGTCCCTATATTTCCCTACCACCTACCTATACTAGGGGCAATTTATAATGGCCAATTAACCTATCAACCTGCAAGTCTTTTGGCATGTGGGAGGAAACCAGATCACCCGGAGGAAACCCACACAGACACAGGGAGAACTTGCAAACTGCACACAGGCAGTACCCAGAATTGAACCCGGGTCGCTGGAGCTGTGAGGCTGCGGTGCTAACCACTGCACCACTGTGCCGCCCTTGCAAGTGTACTTGCAAGTACACTTACGGTGACACTAGTTACCAGAGAGTTCACATGTTGCAGGTCTCGAGCTCAAAGGATTAATTATCAAATTCTGAAGTAGCTATTCCA
This sequence comes from Heterodontus francisci, assembly GCF_036365525.1. Taxonomy (NCBI): domain Eukaryota; kingdom Metazoa; phylum Chordata; class Chondrichthyes; order Heterodontiformes; family Heterodontidae; genus Heterodontus; species Heterodontus francisci. The sequence goes on from NC_090379.1 coordinate 103,616,924, forward strand.
ACACACCCCCACTTTCAAAACCTTTTTTCACTCGGGCCACGTGAGAATCCTTATGTTTCCACATTACCTCATTCAATTAGCTGCACTAACTTTTGTTTTAACAAAAATCACACCCCAAACTTTATGAAAGCTTTATTTTGACTGAACTCTCAACCAAATCCTTCAACTGGAGACAATTACAGGGATCCAAGACTCTGTGACAGGTGAGTTATGATTTGTTTTACACTGAAGTGTTCTTGGAGGAGTGATGCGTTGGACGACAGTTACTCAGGCAAAGAATGTTTGTAGCTGCAACTAAAGTCTCTGTTTGGAAACTTTTAATTCCCACTGAACATTGAAACTCACTTAAAAGGCCAAAACGAAAAGTCAATATAAAGAATTAACCCTTTCTTTACCTCCCTCCCAGAACTTAGCTGAGGGCCAATCGATGAGGAAGCAGTCCCCAATCCAACCCCCAGCATCAGATTCACTGCCTCTGGGGCAGGGTTTCCACCTCTCCATGTTTGCCCTGGAGTCTCCAGGAATAGAGGATTAATATCCAGGACACTGATGCAAGCAACCCAGGAGTTGAATCATAGACACAGTAAAAAATGGTGTTTTTTATAACATTTTCCTTAAACACTTTTGTTTATTAATTTTGAAAATATTAGACGTCGGAGAAAGGCTGTATGACTGACTCTCAAGAATCGACAATGAAAAATTATGGACTAAAACTGAAGAGTTATAAATATTGATTTTGTCTTTTTAAGAAAATGGATAATGCTGCAAAAGATCCAATTACTTTCCGTTTGGAGTTGGAAGGTGGGGGACTGTGATGATAGGCATGTCCAGTGACCAATGGCATGAATGTGGGGGCGAGACCATTGGAAGCAGGAGGTTATGTGATGATACCTCCAGGAATACGCCCAACAAGAGTTGGCAACCCTACTCTGGAGGTGCAGCAGATGCAAGTAAGTGGCCTCTATTGTTGAAATTTCAGATGAGCCTCAGGCCTCCAGTTCCTGACAGGTGCTTGGAACACTGCACCTCTTTTGGGTTCAGAAACCAATTTCTCCCTGTGTTTGTCTTCTGCTTCCACTTTCCAAAAGGTTGGAGATCAAAGAGGGTGGAGGCCAGCTCTGTATCACTTTTACAAGGCTAGCCTAAAATATAAAACACCTTGGCTTGGAGTTTCCTCCACAATTGCTCCCAGAGACCCACATAGTCTGGGTGCACACCACTTACGTGGTTTAAAAGATCATGGAAATTAGGGTGAGTTACACTCGTAACTACAATACTACCAAGCCTCCTCAATCTTTTACAAACATCGTCATGCCTCAAACAAATCTCTGCCAACAAAACTGACCCACCCAGAAATCTGCCCGTCCATAAAACTGACCACCCACAAGACTACCCCACCCCAGAACCCCTCCAACTCCCATGACTGTCAATGTGAGTATCCTCCAATCAGGATCTCTCAACATTGCGGCCCAATTTTCAGCCATGGCAAAGAAAGAAGGTCATTCTTCTAGTCTTACAATTGCAATTTTGTTCAACATGTTTACAGTCCTGCTTTGTATTATCTGTTTCATTGAATGGATGTTCATGGCAAACTATAAGGCACATTAAAAATTTAAATTTCTGTGTCTGACGGCCATGAATGATGGTTAAATGAATTGGAAACTTAATTTTAAGACTCAAATACACCGGCATATCCTTGAGCCCTGATTGTTTACACCCATTTATGCCTATTTTGATTTTGAGCAAATTCTAATGAGATTGGAAAAATACTTGGGTGTAACTTGATGTTGTCAATTTTGGTTGCTCCCTTGTAGAGACCTACTGGTCCATCAAGCCTGCCCCACAATCCTGATGGCCAGAGCATCATGACTAAACACTTTCTAATACCTAGTTCCTCCACCCGTCAGACCCATGTAATCTCCTGGGTGAAGCAAAAAACAGAGAGAAACCCGAAGCCAACAAGGGAAATGAAATACTTTGGAAAATTCCTCTCTGACCCCAATCAAAACCAGTTCAAGAGATCGTATGGACCAAGTGGTATCTGTAAAGACACTTACCTTCTATATGATAAGGTCCCTGCCCCAGTCAGGACCTGATACAGTTCCATCCTAAAGTCATACAGAGAGTCAGCACCCATCTCACCAGCTGGCAATGTATTCTAGAGGCTCCCTAATTTCTGGGAAAGGAAGAACTATCTGACATCCAGTCTATTCCTACTCTTGTATAGTTTATACTCGTGTCTCTTGGTCCTCCCCAATCTGTTAAACTGGAATAAGTAGGTATCAGTAAGTCACTCCGTCCTGGTTTATCTCAGTTTCTCCAACCTTGTTGGTGGTGTCACGCTTATGAGAAGTACGACAATGAAAAATTACGGACTAATACTGAAGTGTTATAAACATTGACTTTGCCTTTTTAAAAAAAAGGGCAATGCTGCAAAAGATGGCTGCATGTGTATTCGAACATTGCCACAATGTATTTAGAATAAAGAATACCTTCAAAGCTAAGAGGTGTCAATTGCAACCATCCTAAACCTATCCTGAAACATTCCTGAACTGAATGGATTCTTCTGAAACAAAGAAGGTGTGAAGTAGCCACATCCTGCACCATTGTCAGCCACTACAGGGAAGAAAATCCCTGTCTCCCAGCAGAGGGGAGATGTAACAAGCTTCTAGCTTAAAAAGGCAGCCCTAGAGAGAGAGAGAGAGATATCCAGAAAGAAGCATCACCTAGAAGCTTGTCTCCAGCTAAGGGGCTGAGAGAAATGCAGCAATCCAGAAGGGAAGCATCCTGCTGTAGAATTCTACATCTTTCCTTATGCAGCAGTAAATTAGAAGTGATCCAATGTCTTCAACTGAACTTTCAACCAAGAGAGAAACCTACAAACACCTCAGGCCTGCAACCAATGAGAATTTGACCTCCAAGAGAATTCAACAGGTTTACCGTGTTCCCCAAAAGCTACCCCACTTAAAACCACTTACTCCTTTTGCCCTCTATCAGTCTCTTGTGTGTGTGTGTGTGTGTGTGTGCGTGTGTGTGCACGTGCGTGCGTGTGAGTGAATGCGTGAGTGGGTGTGGTTGCAACAATTTCAGGATAAGGCATATTGCTCAATAAATAATTAATCTGGTGTTTTAAACCTACAAGAAAACCTGTCACTGTCTGTTTATTTGACAAATAAAACACAAAGGGGTTAAACCCTAATAACAAAAACATATGCTGTGGTCAGGTGCGAGTTGAACAGTGGAAACCACCCACACCCGTCACCATGTGGCCGTAACAGTGTTCTCCATCCTATGCTGTAATTCTCAGTAATAAAATAATTAAATCCACTACCAGCCCCTCCCTCCAGAATAAAGAAAAGTAAATTTGGCAAGTGATCCATATTGGAAGATATCACTGGTCAGATTGAAGGGGATGAAGACACTTTTGTTGCTCTATCTCTGTTTCTTGCTGGGAGGGTGCAAAATATTAACTGTAAACATTTCAGTAAAATATTTCAGCAAACATCTGTGTGTTTTCTGTAGCTCAATCTTTCTTTCCTCTGAGGCATAAAGATTGAAGGGTCAAATCGCACTCGAGAGACTCAAGTCCATAATCTCGGCTGTCATTCCCAGTTCAGTACTGAGGGAATAATGCACTGTTGGAGATGATGTCTTTTGAATGAGGCACTAAACCAAGGCCCTATCTGCCCCATTTGCATAAGTGATCTCATGGCATTATCTCAAAAAAGAGCAGGGGCCTTATCCCTGGTGACCTGACCAATATTTATCCCTCAACCACAACACCACTAAAACAGATTGGGGGATGATTTAGGTAGTGTAGCATCCATTTTCCTCAGGGTAGTGTCCTAGGCCCAACCATCTTCAGCTGCTTCATCAATGACCTTCCTTCAATCATAAGGTCAGAAGTGGGGATGTTCGCTGATGATTGCACAATGTTTAGCACCATTCGCGACTCCTCAGATACTGAAGCAGTCCATGTAAAAATGCAACAAGATCTGGACAATATCCAGGCTTGGGTTGATGAGTAGCTAGTAACATTCGCGTCACACAAGTGCCAGGCAATGACCATCTCCAACAAGAGAGAATCTAACCATCTCCCTTTGACATTCAATGGCATTACCATCGCTGAATCCCCCACTATCAACATCCTGGGGGTTATCATTGACCAGAAACTTAACTGGAGTAGCCATATAAATTCTGTGGCTATAACAGCAGGTGAGAGGCTAGGAATCCTGAGGCAAGTAACTCACCTCCTGATTCCCCAAAGCCTGTCCACCATCTACAAGGCACAAGTCAGCAGTGTGATGGAATACTCGCCACTTACGTGGATGGGTGCAGCTCCAATAACACTCAAGAAGCTCGCCACCATCCAGGACAAAGCAGCCCGCATGATTAGCACCCCATTCACCACCTTCAACATTCACTCCCTCCACCACCAATGCACAGTGGCAGCAGTGTGTACCATCTACAAGATGCACTGCAGCAACTCACCAAGGCTCCTTAGATAGCACCTTCCAAACCCACGACCTCTACCACCTAGAAGGACAAGGGCAGCAAATGCATGGGAACACCACCACCTGCAAGTTCCCCTCCAAGCCACACACCATCCTGACTTGGAACTATAATCGTCATTCCTTCACTGTCGCAGGGTCAAAATCCTGGAACTCCCTCCCTAACAGCACTGTCGGTGTACCTACTCCACATTGTCATGGTCTTATTGTTTTATTTCCTGAATATGCGGGTTGCCTTTAAGGCTTGCAAGGGATCAGAGCTGCTTTAAGAGCTGTCAAGCCTTAGGCATTACAGGAAGGTGCATTTTCGTTGCCTTAGAAACAACCATTTGGAGACTGTGATTCAAAGGGTGCATTCTCGTTACCATAGATATAGCCACTAGGAGTGAGTCTGATGCAATACAGTTGTTACAATTCAATTTTGAACTGGCTTTTAGTGGAGACAGTTTGTTCTAACAGAACACACAGACAGAAGACACAGACAGCTGTAATGTTCAGACACCTGAAAAAGAGCTCTCAACCATTTAAATTGAAGGAATAGGATTTGGTCTGTTTAATTATTTTCTCTCAAATTTCTAAAGCATTAAGCCAAAACAGAGATCACTGGTAATTTAAATTGAAGAAAGGGAAGTTAGACTGTGACAATCTTTTATCCCTCAAAAACTCTAAAGTCAGATTGATTCTGTTGAAAGTGTTTGCAAGTCATTAATTGTTGAAATTCGCTGGAGAAGGAATGCAACATCCTGTGAGCAGTTTGAGCAACATCCTGTAAGGACTTTGAGCAACATCCTGTGAGGACTTCAAGCAACATTGGACAGTAAATTTGCAAGGACTCCAATTTTTTTCTATCTTAACTGTTGTTTATAGCTTCATAGTGTTTAAGAACTTAGTTCTTTGAATTAAAGAGTTAATTTGTTGATTTAAAGACACCTGGTTTGGTTGGCCTCATTCGGGGGTTAATAGAATGGTACAATTTGGCTGGGTCTTTCTTCAATTTGGAAAGTTTAAATGATAAGTTAGGCGATCTGTGGAGCGACGAGATTGAATTATCAGTGCATCTCTCCCACCACAATCAGAATCGTATATTTTGATTAGGAGCTTTGACAGGAGTGGTCGGTCATAACAACATGGACAACAGCAGTTCAAGAAGGCAGCTCACCACCACCTTCTCAAGGGAAATTACAAATGAGCAATAAATGCTGGCCTTGCCAACAATGCCCACATCCCATGAATGAATAAAAAAAAGGCTTGAAAACACTTCCAATGGTGAATGCGCATGATGCCATCTTTACCTTCCCTAGTGCTCCTAGTTGGTGGAAGGCTGCTGACCTTCAATTGAGAAGACTGCAGATGGGCTTGGAGCACAACCTTGAGCAGCTCTGGGCCTGGAGGTTCTGGCTTCAGACTGCACTATCTGGCATGTAACAGTCTTGGCTAACAGGCAACAGCAAGGGCAATGACAGAGTCGTGGGTGAGAGGAGGAATGCTGTCATTCGGAGAGAGGACAGCAGGTTTGTGCCACTCTCTCCAGGTGGCACCTCAGGAATCCTACTGATACTAAGCTGTTGGAGAAACAGATTGATGGACTGGTATAATGCCCTGGAAGCCCCTTTGAACACTGATATCCAGAGCCATGATGGCAGCAATCTGAGCACTGCAGCACTTAAGACCTTTGATGGAAGCTGTTTGTGCTGCAATGGAATCTGTGATATCGGCCCTCAAATGCTGCATCATAATGGGTTTCACAGGGGTGCAACCTGTTCTGTGTTGGAAAGGATGGGCTCCAAGCTCCGTGCAAAGCCCTGTGCCAAGTTGGTGCTGGACCTCTCCATGTCTCTTGGTATTGAGCACAGTTTTTCTGGCAGTATTTCCAATGCACCAAGCATTTGGGTGTGGACACAACTTTCTTCTTCTGTTGCTTGGCCCAACAGAAGGACCATTGAGGTCCTTATCTGACTCCTTTACAGCATAATTCATGTGCCACCTCAACCTCCAGCAAGCTGGCACCTGAAATATCCTTCACCCCCACCCCCACCCCTGCTCTGGCTCCAGCCCACTTGTGCCCAGTGTCTCACCACGTGACGATCCCTCCTTTATCCTTGCCTCTAAAATATGAGCAGTGTTAGTCGCTGAGCTGGTGGTTGTAAGTGCAAGGTCAAGTGATGGTGTCCCTTCATTTTCACTGTCTTCCTCTTGCCCCCTGATCAGGAAGGCTCCAGCCCTTGTGTATATGAAATGAAAAAGGAACAAGGGTTGGGTTGTAGTGAAGGGAGAGAAGAAAACAAGAAGTGTGTGATTACACACTCTGCAGCATGTGAGAGAGAGGAGATTGTGAGCTGAGGGAGAAGTGGGATACGAGGAGAAGGATTTGGTATGCAGATACCCTCATCATCAATCCCTCTAGCTCTGCCAGTAACCACAACCTTAGCAATGTACCTTCCCAAGACGGCCAGCATGGTCTCCTGAAGGGGTGTTAAACCATGCAGGTGCGCTTGTGCTCCTTCTTTTCTTTCCTGTTGCCTCTTGTTATATGTCACTTTCTCCTGACAAATGAGGGAAGTGTAAAAGTGAGTGTCCTGCAATATGTTTGGGTAATGTGACTGTCATGGTTGAATAGATGGCAGTGTGTGCAAGCTATGAATTGTGGATGTGAGGCTTGCAACACTGCTATGTGTAGGAGGATGAGGAGACCCATATGAATTGTAAGGTTGAGTAGTGATTGCTGGAGACTGCTTGAAGTTGGGTTATGGGAGTGGAGTGAATACACCAGTGGATGAGGCCATTGGTCCAGTTGGTAGAATATTCATTTGATGATTGAACTCACTCGCCTTGACAACTCACGTCATGTTCAACCTCTTTCTGCACTGCAATCATGCTCTTGACCCGGCATTGACTTCTGCCATTGATTTCTGAGCATATGTCTGGAGTGCTTACTACCATTCCCCACCTCCCCCCCCCCCCACCACCACCTCGCCACCCCCTGCAGATACAGGATATACTCCTCATCAAGTCTGGCAGCAGTGTATTATCAGAAAGCCTTGGTGCAGGCTGTTTCGCAGGTTGAGTCATTATTGCGGCATCATGTTGTGCACAACTTGGCTGCTGTGTTTCCTACATTACAACAGCGATGGAGTGCTTTTAGCTGTAGCTCAGTTGGTTGCACTCTGCGCTCTGAGTTAGAAAGTTCTGGGTTTAACTCCTACTTCATGATATGAACACAATAATCTATGCTGACACTCCAGTGCAGGGGAGTGCTGCACGCTTGGAGGTGCTGTCTTGGATCCAATGTTAAATTGAGACCCTATCTCAGGTGGTCATGAAAGACCCAATGATGCTCTTTTGAAAAAGAGCGGTGGAGTCATTCTTGCTTCTGCCCAGCCCACCAAGCTATCTTGTTAACCTGCCCAGCGATCAGACTGTACATCTCCTCCCCATCCCATCTGTATACACACACGCACCCCAACGCAAGCCACTGAAGATAGAGGAGATCTGTCTGTTACATCGCAACCATCATGACAGAACATTACAGTGAGGGGAAGCCTACTAATATTTCTTCATCTCAGTCGAGTTCATTGGAACTGAAAGCAGCAACAATGGGCTTGAGGTGAGCTGTTTCTCAGGGTCATTTCAGAATTGACTGTGGAGGTGTTTGTTGGTTTAGCCTGAAAGTCCTCCAGCACAAGCAGGCTCCAGCTGTGGCTCTGAATGGGAGTTCAAAGAGCATTCACTAAGATGTGATGGCTTGTTTTAAAATTGAGAAACCTCAATCAAAGACCAAGGCCCCTTGTGCAGGACATCAGGACAGTAGAAAAGAATGAAAGAGAGCACCAAGTAAATGAGAAAGTAGTGATTAGGTGATACTGTGCTTGGGTTTTGAAAGCCAGTAGATTGTAAAAGGTAGGAAAGACATAAGACAATAAGGAATTCCCCGCTAATAAGAACATAAGAAATAGGAGCAGGAGTAGGCCATATGGCCCCTCGAGTCTGTTCTGCCATTCGATAAGATCATGGCTGATCTGATTGTGGCCTGAACTCCACTTTCCTGCCTGCCTTGACTCCCTTGTAGATCAAAAGAACTTGGATAGAGCTGCGAAATACTAGCATTTATATATAACATCTTATCAAGAATGTCTCAAATATGTTTTCCACACAATCAATTACTATGAAGTGCAGCGACTGCTGTCACGTAGGCATGGACAGCAACCACTTTGAATCCAGCAGCCACTTTAAGCACAGCAGCCAGTTTGAGATTAGCAAAATCCCGTGAACAGCAATCAGATGAATGACCAGTGAGTGTGTTTTTGGAGATCTCAGATGAGGAGGCAACATTAGACAGGACATCTACTCTTCAGGCAATCCCATGAGATTTCAGCATCCATGTAAACCATTGGAACAGGCACTGTGAGCTTTGGATTAATGTCTCATGCAAGATGTGAGTCATCCTGGTGCCTGGGAGCTACATAACATTGGATGGCCACACATTATTTGAAATAGAACCAGAGCAAAGGACGACCTTTGATTTGAAGAAAGATTGGTATGAAAAATAATAGGAAGTACTTAAATAGAAGAGTGAATCACAAGAATGCAACAAAACAGGATTTCCTTCCTTTCTCAAATTTTCTCTCCTATCTGCTTCTTATTGTGTACATTTGTCTCTGTAATTACTAAGGATTTTCATTCGTGGTGCTTTCTAACAAAAATGTCCTGTCAGAGGTACTTATCAGCTGGAGGCAGAGTCTTTGTACTGGGGTAAATCCAAAGTTAAACCAGAGGTTTGGCTGTCTTGGGCAAGGTCATTAGCATGTGCTGGCAGTGGGCAGTCGAGGGGATTATTTGGCCCGACTGCCTGCTTCTCTTCCACAGTTACGTCCATACACGGGCATCCCTAAAGAGGGAGGACACGGTCCCTGCAGGTACACTTGAGGCCTTCCGTGACCGGTGGGCAGGAGTTGCTTTATTACCACCGGGAAACAAACAGTAATTTGATCTGTTAAGTGCCCATAAAATTTTTAGGTTTTTTTTGTTAGCTTGTTAGTGATGACCCTTTAAGAAGGAGGCGCTTATTAAATTTTTTTAATTGATTGTAACAACTGTCAATCATTGTTAATATCAAAGAAGGAGCTTTGGTTGTCCTGGCAGTAGAAAGAGAGGAGGCGTTTGCTGTGGCTTTACTGTTCCAGTTGATTTAACACGACCTTTTGCTTCCCCTGACTTTTACTGTAAACGTTTTGAAGATGCCAAGATTGTGGAATGACAGGGATTGTAGCTGAGTTCTCAGAACTAGTGCATGTTATTAATACATTACATTAGGTGTCAGCTGTGGCTCAGTGGCTTGTACTCTTACATCTAAGTTAGAAGATTGTGGGTTGAAGCCCCTTGATCTCCCCCCCACCCCCAGACCCTTGAGCCCATCATCCAAGCTGGCACTCCAGTGCAGTACTGAGGCGAAGGTGCTATCGGTCAGATAAGGAATTAAACTGAAGCTGTGTTTGCCCTCTCAGGTGGGAGTGAAAAGATCCCATGGTGCTACTTGAAAAGAAAAGCAGGGGAATTCTCCCGGATGTCCTGGCGGAAAATGTTCTTCGAACCAACATCACTAAACCAGTTAGCTGATCATTACTTAAATTTCTGTCTGTGGGATCTTGCTGTTCTCAAGTTGGTTGGTATGTTTCCTGCATTGCAACAGTGACTACACTTCAAAAAGTATTTCATTGGCTGTAAAGCGCTTTAGGACATCCTGAGATTGGGAAAGGTTTTATAGAGATGCAAGTCTTTCCTCCTTCATTGTTTCAGCTCATCCTCATTCTTAACTGCTTTCTCTTGCAGAATGTAACTTTAGTGATCGGATCTTTAGTGTTCTACGTACTTAACTTTCTCCTGGTCTAACATGATTTTTTTTCACATGTAAAGGTTTTTAAAGGGGCTGGTCGAAGTCTCCAATTTCTGAATTGGAAACCAAGTTAATGGGACATGAACTCCTTAAAGGAACATTGAGTTGGCGAGAGTGAGTGAATGGGACCCCAGTGAAGGGCAGGTTGGAGGACCTGACAGGAAAAATAGAGAGTCTCATCTTCTTAGAGTGGCAGGGGGAGACAGTGCCTGACAGGGTCAAGATCAAGGTTGATCTGCACCTAAACTTCATTGAAGGTGTTTCGGCAGGATGAAGGAAGCAGAGGGACTGTGCTTTGTGGTAGGAGAGGCAGAGGGAGATGCATCTTAGACACAACACTAAATGAAGGCAGTGCATTTGCCCAAAACTAGGGAGGGAAAGTCAGAAGGAAACTTATACTATGACTACACACACACACACAAACGACTCACATTGGTTGGACGTGGAGAAAGATCTCTCCTTTCTATTAGCTGTGGGAATGGCACAAGGGTGTGGAATGCCTTGGAGAAGAGTCAAAATAGCAACAGAAAACACAGGGAAAACAACATTTTAAGAGGTTTTTTATTCATTATGAAGTATTGTATAAAATTGTGCATTACTACACATTCACACATACACACACTCACTACTCACACATATACACACACACACACACACACACAGAGTCACATTCACTCACACATACACACAGACACACAGTCACATTCACACACACACAGAGTCACATTCACTCACACATACACACATACACACAGTCACATTCACACACACACACACACACACAGACACACACACAGAGTCACATTCACTCACACATACACACAGTCACATTCACACACACACAGACACACACACAGAGTCACATTCACTCACGCACAGGCATACAGTCATATTCGCTGACACACGCACAGTCACATACACTCACACACATATAGTCACATTCACTCACTCACACACACACAGAGTCACACACACACACACACACACACACACACACAGAGTCACACACACACACACACACAGAGTCACACACACACACACTATTGCAAAGGCTATGGGTCCTGACACTATCCCGGCAATAGTACTGAAGAGCTGTGCTCCAGAACTAGCCGTTCCCCTAGCCAAGCTGTTCCAGTACATCTACAACACTGGCATCTACCCGACAATGTGGAAAATTGCCCAGATATGTCCTGTACACAAAAAGCAGGACTAAACCAACCCGGCCAATTACCGCCCCATCAGTCTACTCACGATGATCAGTGAAGTGATGAAAGGTGTCAACAAGTGCTATCAAGCGGCACCTGATTAACAATAACCTGCTCAGTGACGGTCAGTTTGGGTTCCGCCAGGGCCACTCAGCTCCTGACCTCATTACAGCCTTGGTTCAAACATGGACAAAAGAGCTGAACTCGAGAGGTGAGGTGAGAGTGACTGCCCTTGACATCAAGGCAGCATTTGACTGACTATGGCATCAAGGAGCCCTAGCAAAACTGGAGTCAATGGGAATCAGGGGAAAAACCCTCCGCTGGCTGGAGTCATACCTAGCACAAAGGAAGATGGTTGTGGTTGTTGGAGGTCCATCATCTGAGCTCCAGGACATCAATACAGGAGTTCCTCAGGGTAGTGTCCTAGGCCCAACCATCTTCAGTTGCTTCATCAATAACCTTCCTTCAATCATAAGGTCAGAAGTGGGGATGCTCGCTAATGATTGCACAACGTTCAGCACCATTCGCAACTCCTCAGATACTGAAGCAGTCCGTGTAGAAATGCAACATGACCTGGACAATATCCATGCTTAGGCTGATAAGTGGGAAGTAACATTCGCGTCACACAAGTGCCAGGCAATGACCATCTCCAACAAGAAAGAATCTAACCATCTCCCCTTGACATTCAATGGCATTACGATTGCTGAATCCCGCACCATCAACATCCTGGGGGTTATCATTGACCAGAAATTGAACTGGAGTAGCCATATAAATACCATGGCTACAAGAGTAGGTCAGAGGCTAGGAATCCTGCGGCGAGTAACTCATCTCCTGTCTCCCCAATGCCTGTCCACCATCTACAAGGCACAAGTCAGGAGTGTGATGGAATACTCTCCACTTGCCTGGATGGGTGCAGCTCCAACAACACTCAAGAAGCTCAACACCATCCAGGACAAAGCAGCCCGCTTGATTGGCACCCCATCTACAAACATTCACTCCCTCCACCACCGACGCACAGTGGCAGCAGTGTGTACCGTCTATAAGATGCACTGCAGCAAAACACCAAGGCTCCTTCGACAGCAACTTCCAAACCCGTGACCTCTACCACCTAGAAGGACAAGGACAGCAGATGCAAGGGAACATCACCACCTGCAAGTTCCCCTCCAAGACACACACCATCCTGGCTTGGAACTATATCGCCGTTCATACATTGTTGCTGGGTGAAAATCCTGGAACTCCCTTCCTAACAGCACTGTGGGTGTACCTACCCTACATGGACTGCAACGGTTCAAGAATGCAACTCACCACCACCTCATGGACAATTAGGGATGGGCAATAAATGCTGATCTCGCCAGCGATGCCCATATCCCCGTAAATGAATAAAAAAAACACTGTCACATTCAGTCACGCATACACACACTATCACATTCACACATATACACGCACTTACTCACTCATATGCAAACACACATTCACAAACACGCTCAAACTCACTCACTCACACTCACATATTCACACACTCATATGTAGACACACATGTTCATGCACACACTTGCACAAGCATTCACACGCAGGCAAACCCTCTTGCCAGTGTCCCCCCAGTTAAAATGCGCCTTAAACTTGAACTCATTTTAAATTGAAGCATAGCTCAAGGGCTCCTCCGAGTGGCTCCCTGGGTAAGTTCACTGTTTGGGGTGGCGTTGAGCTCTGCATATCTGGACGGCCACTGGGTGTGGGAAAACTCACCAATCTCAGTCTGGCCGACAGTAACAGCAACAACAACCACTAGCGGTTCTCTAGTACCATTAACATGAGCACAGGGAGGGTGGAACTGATGGCGGGGGTGAAACTGGTCTCATTCAGAAGTCACCAAAGGGGCTGGGGAGGATCTGATCGAAGAGAAGAGCCTGGAGTGGATTAGGAAGAGAATTTGAGAACCCAGACAGAAGCTATGCCAGTATTCAGGATTGAAGTTAAAAAGAGACACGCATTTCCAATTTGCCATTCATGAGCTCAAGACATCCCAAAGCACTTTACACTCAATGAAGTACTTTTCTTGAAGCATAAACACTGTTGCAATGTCGGAAATGCAGCAGCCAATTTGTGCACAGCAAGATCCCATAAACAACAATGAGATAGTAACCGAATAATCTATTTCATTGATATTGGGTGAAGCATAAACATTAGCTAGAACACCAGAGAGAACTCCCCTTCCCTTCAAATTAGTGCCATGGGATCTTTTACAGTCATCTGAGAGGGCGCCTCAGTTTAACATTTATCAAAAGACGGCACCCCCAACTGTGCAGCACTCCTTCAATACAGCAGTGGGAGTGCCAGCATAAAAGTCTGCAGCGGGACTTGGTCTCGCAACTTTCTGGCTCAGGTGATGTGTCATGGCTGACACATCAATTAAATCAACCCTCAACATTCTAAACTCAAGGAAATACAAGAGAGGTTTTTGCAACCTGCCATCATGAGTTTCATCGCTCCACCATTGGCAGCGGTACCTTCAGATGTCTAGGTTCTAACCGGTGGAATTCCCTCTCTGTCTCTTTGCCTCTCTCTCCTTCTTAAAGTCACTTCTTAAAACCTAACTCTTTGACTAAACCTTTTGGTCATCTCTAATTACGTGTCTCGGTATCAAATTTTGTCTGATGACACTCCTGTGAAGCGACTCAAGATTTTTTAACTACATTAAGGGCATTATATAAATGCAAGTTTTTATTGTTGTTGATATATATGGTGAAAACTGAGGGTCCAGTAGAGGTCCTTAGGGAACAACACTTGTCACATCCCACCAGACTATATTCCCTTCATCCCTACTCCTTGTCTCCTACCTCCCAATTACCAAGTTGTGCCAAATCCATTCTTTTGTTTTACTAATAATCTCGTGTCGAACCTTATCAAATGACTTCTACAAGCAAGTCATCATGAAGTTTCCACAATTGTTTCTTCTCATACTCTTGGGTAGAAACCATCAGATCCTGGAGACCTGTCTATCTTAAGTCCGATTACTTTCTCCAATACTATTCTCTTACTAATATAAAATTGAAGAAGATCCTCCCTTGATTTATTTTCAGCTTTCCTTGTGCTGCTTTTATTTTGACCTCTGCTGTGAAAACAGATTTCCTAATTGTCGATCACAGTATTTTCTTTAATGGGCCCACATTTCCCCTAACCACTCTCGTTTCCTTAAAGATTTATTAAATCTCTTCCTGCTAGCTTTCATAGACCTTGCAAATTTATTTTCATATTTTCTTTTTGGGCCCCTGATTACTTTCTTTATAGCCCTTTATTGCATTTTAATATCTCTCCCAATCCAATGGAATTCCACTTTTCCTTGAACTTTGTGCATGTCTTTTCATTTAACTTGATTCTGTCTCTTACCTCATTTGTTGGCTACGGTTGTATAATGACACAAGTGGAACTTTTGCCTTGTCAGGGTATGTACTGGCTTGTCTTGTACCAAATAATTCTTTGAATACTTCCCACTGTTTGTCTATAGGTTTACCATTACAAGCTCAGCCCAGTGTACTCTGGTCAGTTGATTTCCTCATCCTTTTGCCTGACTTAAATTTAAAAGCCTGGTTTGGGGCTCTCCCTTTTCCTGATATATTATGGTCAATATTCACAAAATGTTCCCTTAGTCAGATTGTTAACAAAATTTGGTTCGCTATTCATTATTGAATCTAGTATGACCTTATCCCTTGTCAGTCCTAAAACACCCTGCTCCAGAAAACTGTCCTCTATACATTCTAGATATGTGTTGCCTTTATGACTTGAGCTGTTCTACTTCTTCCAGTCTGTGATAATTAAAATCTTCCATAATAACCATATTTTTTGCTGTATGCTTCCCTGATACATGTATTTATTTATCACTGTTGTCAAAGCTGTATAGACAACTCCCACCAGGGTCTTGAATCTTTTGCTGATCCTTAACTCTACACATAGTGCTTCCACTGCCTGTTCATCCTTACTGAAATCCCTGCTTTCTATTGCTGTAATTGTGTCTTTTATCAATATTGTTATTGAAGGGAAGACATTTGTCGGGTTATGGAGAAAGCGCAGGGGAATTGGACTAATTGGATAGCTCTTTCACAAGCACAAAGGGCTGAATGGCCTCCTTCTGTGCTGTATCATAATATTCTACTTTTTTTTCGATGTAAAGATCCCATAGCCTGGAATATTTAGCTCCCATTTATACTTTGTTTGTAGCCAGATCGCTGTAATAACTACCACATCATAATCTTTAAGTGTATGTGTTTTGTTTCTTTTACCGCATGCACTTGTGGACAGAATTCTTATCTGTGTAACTGTCCCCACCCTGTTCACATGTCCTGATGATGTATTTTGATGTTATACAGGAAATTTAATGTGTTTCTTTTTTTCAATCATTTCTACTTTTTTAACAGATATTTTATTAACATGTTCTGTCCTCAGAATATTTGCAAAATCGTTCTCCCTTTATGCACTCTGACCTTCGCTCTTTCTCTCCCTCCTTTTCTTATCTTTGAAACTTATTATTTCCACTTGGACTTTCCTTTATCAGCTTATAAATGGAGAGAGAGAGGGTCGAGATGGGAAATAATAACCTTTCTGATATAATTGGGGAGAGATGGGGAGAAGGGCAGATGCCAGTCCCTCCCATCAGAATTTGGAATTTTAAAAAACAAGGTAAAGATCTGGTAGAAACAGATTCCTCTCTCATTGCCAGAGGGCAGAATTGTCGAACAATTTGCAAAAGTAGAAGATGTTCCTTTCATTTTGAATGTTGTTTGATGTATTTAGAAAAGAAAGACAAGATTTGGTCATCCTAAAGCACTTTACAGCCAATGAAGTACATTTTCAAGTGTAGTCACTGTTGTAATGAAGGAAACACACAGCCAGTTTGCACACAGCGGGCTGAATTTTACCGGCCCCTTGACACCGTGGGTCGCGGTGCGGAGGCCGGTAAAATGCTGTGGGGAGAGGCCCGCCTTGACCCACGACATCGTGAAGGGCCCGCCGCATATTACCGGCGGTGACGGGACCTCGGTGCGGCAACCCTCCGGCCACACGGCGGCTGCACCACAATTATGGTAAACGGTACTTACCTTTGCCGATTATGCAGCCCGCCACCTCTCCACTGACACGTCCGGATTTTTCAATGAACGGGCGGCCGTCACGTGCTGTCCTGTTTATGATTGGAAAAGCCGGCAGGTCCACAGAGGCAGAAGGTTTCGCGGCAGAAGGTAAGTTTCTTTTCGGGGTCTCACTCTGCATTCTTAAAGGGAGGAGGGAGGGAGGAAGATACACAGGGGTCTCACTCTGCATACTGGAAGGGAGGAGGGAGGGAGGAGGATACACAGGGGTCTCACTCTGCATACTGGAAGGGAGGAGGGAGGGAGGAGGATACACAGGGGTCTCACTCTGCATACTGGAAGGGAGGAGGGAGGGAGGGGGATACACAGGGGTCTCACTCTGCATACTGGAAGGGAGGAGGGAGGGAGGAAGATACACAGGGGTCTCACTCTGCATACTGGAAGGGGGATGGAGGGAGGGGGGATACACAGGAGTCTCACTCTGCATACTGGAAGGAGGAGGGAGGGAGGGGGATACACAGGAGTCTCACTCTGCATACTGGAAGGGAGGATGGAGGGAGGGGGATACACAGGGGTCTCACTCTGCATACTGGAAGGAGGAGGGAGGGAGGGGGATACACAGGGGTCTCACTCTGCATTCCGGAAGGGGGAGGGAGGGAGGGGGATACACAGGGGTCTCACTCTGCATACTGGAAGGGAGGAGGGAGGGGGATACACAGGGGTCTCACTCTGCATACTGGAAGGGAGGAGGGAGGGGGATACACAGGGGTCTCACTCTGCATTCTTAAAGGGAAGGGGTCTGGGATTACTGGTGGGAAAGCTCTGCTGGCATGAAGGGAGGTACCGTGTCCCATCCCTCCGTTAACAGTGTACGCTCTGTGTTTGTTCGTGTTTGTTTAGGGGCAATGGCACACTAGGCACCCTGTGTGTGGGGAGGGTACCAGAAAGGGCAGGAGCATTAAGGTTGTATGGATGGTGGGGACAATCGATTCAGCTGATAGGATCTTGATGTGGTCATGCTGTGCCATTCTGAGTGTTGGCCAAGATGAGCAATGCCATGGCGTGCCACATAGTTGATTCAGGAAAGCAGCTGATGTACCCGTCAACACCAATCCATGCCTTGTTCGGAACCTTCAAATACATGAAAGGTTCAACTTTATTTATCACATTGAAATAGGTATGGCTCATCCTCTGCTCGTGAGGATCGGTATGCATCAGAGGCAATATCAACAGGCAGGTGCGATCCACGTAGAGGCTCCCAGTCATGAGTAGCAGCCTCCAAGGGGAGCCCGCCATTACATTTGCATCTACAGGCCCCGCATGACATGCCATCGGATGTCAGAGCACCAGTGTCAGAGGCGGTCACGCATGTAGAGAGGGTGCTCAAGGATGACCTACAGCCCATGGGGTCCGGTGGACATTCCATGCCTTTGTTCCTCATAGTGGCAGTGGTTCTTAAGGCCTGACATCTCTGCACCTTTTTAGGGGCCTGCCAGAGACCTTTGTGGGGTCACACAGTCAGCAGTGCACCGCTGCATCAGGGAGGTCACCAATGCCCTGCACTGGAGGGCCAGTGAGTATATCTGCTTCAGGACGGACTCTCACAGCCAGACCCAGAGGGCCATTGGTTCTGGTACCATTGCCGGAGAACCATAGGTTGTAATGTTCATAGACTGCACTCCTGTGGCCATCAGGCCTCCCGCCAGGCTACCACCTACAGACATCACTATTAAAGGACCCCTCTCAATCTAGGTGAAGCTGGTATGTGATCACCACAGATGCTTGCTGTGAATGTGTGACCGCTTCTCAGGCAGTTGCCATGACACCCGGGTCTTGTGCTAGTCCCAGCTGCCACCGCTGTTCACTGAACTGGCTCAGATGGGGGGGGAAGTGGCTTCTTGGAGATAAGGGCTATCCTTTGCAGACATGGCTCATGACACCAGTGAGAGACTCCACCACTGCTGCAGAGGACAGATACAACGCCAGCCACTGAGCTACATGAGCCACCATTGAGCAGAAGATCAACATGCTGAAATTGCATCTCCAATGCCTGTATGGATAGGGTGATTCCCTGTACTACGGGCCGAAAAGGCCAGCACCTTTCTTTGCTGCTCTGCACAACTACGCACCCAATAGGGGCCAGGCCTGGCATGATGAGGAGAGACGTCAACAAGATTCCTCCTCGGATTATGAGGACACTGAGGACATACAATATGAAAGACGCATGGGAGGACAGATTGCACCCAGGCTCTGCACGCAGGGCTAGCAGTGAGGTAGGGACGTATGGAAGTGGCTTATCAGACAAAGGCTGTCTGCTCCATAGGAACCGATATGAGCTCTGCAAGCCACACATCACCTTCTCTCACCTGCTGTGCACCAGGCCACATCTGCAGCATCCCTGTGTAAACCATTAGAGGCAGCAGCTGACTGAGCCAATGCCCATTTCACTGCATCCGTGGAAACACTCATGAGTAATGATGACATGGCTATGATATTATTGCATACCTTGGCTCTCCTGAAGGGCCAACGGTGCAAAGGGCTGTGACATTGGCACTACATGCTGGCACACATTATTCACACAGAGAAAAGGACACACATGTTGGTAAGGAACATTTAGTGAAAGACGTATTTACATTGCTGTGACACCAGTGCATTCCCATTTGTGTCAGTGTGTTCTCTGTAAACCCCTGTAATACCGTTTATGGTCTATTTAAGTCTCACATCCTGGAATGTGCAAATTTACAATTATTCATCCAGGTGCGGCACGTCTACAAGAAGGAATGTAACACTTGAGTGGGAGAAGAGGATCACAACTTCACAGGACACTGGGACACAGCAGGGTAAGTATGTGGCAGCAAAGCAGAAAGTGCTGGGGTAACTCAGCAGGTCAGGCAGCATCAGTGGAGAGAGAAGCAGAGTTAACTTTCAGGTCTGTGAACTTGGACAAGTTAACTCTGCTGAAAATAGGGCCCTGGCATCTGCTGCACAACTGTCAAAAACTCTCGTTACGCCGAATGCCCCACCTCCCCCCACGTAATATGGGGAGGGTGGCGCGCGGCCTCTCTGGAAGGCGGTGGCCGGCGAATGTGGGTGCTCCACAGCGGCGCCCCAATAAAATTCAGCCCAGCGAGGTTCTACAAACAGCAATGTAATAAACAACCAGACAATCTGTTTAAGGTGCTCGTTCAAGGATAAATATTGGCCTGGACACTGGAGGAAACTCAACTGCTCTTCTTCTAAATAATTGCCATGGGATCTTATACGTCCACCTGAGAGGGCACATCCCAAACATCCCAAAGTCAATGCCTTGGTTTGCGTCACAACCTTACTCCCAATGTGTTGCCAGTTTGACAGTCATGCAATCAATGAGTAAGTAGAAGAGGTTTCTCTTCAAATAAATGAAGTAAATGAACGATTCATTTCCATTTCCAACTCCTCAGATACTGAAGCGGTCCGTGTCCACATGCAGCAAAACCTGGACAATATTCACTCTTGGGCTGATAAGTGGCAAGTAACTTATGCACCATACACCTCCCAGGCAATGGCCATCTCCAAAAAGAGAGAATCTAACCATCTCCCCTTGACCTTCAATGGCATTACCATTGCTGAATCCAATATAAACAACATTCTGGGGGTTACCATTCACCAGAAACGTAATTCACCAGCCATATAAATACTATGGCTACAAGACCAAGTCAGAGGTTGGGAATTCTGTGATAACTGACTTACCTCCTGTCTCCCCAATGCCTGTCCACCATCTACAAGGCACAAGTCAGGAGTGTGATGAAATACTCTCCACTTGCCTGGACGAGTGCCGCTCCAACAACACTCAAGAAGCTCGACACATCCAGGACAAAGCAACGTACTTGACCGGCACCCCATCCATCACCTTCGACACACACTCCATCCACTACTGGTGCACAATAGCAGCAGTGTGTTTCAGATACAAGATGCACTGCAGCAATTTGCTAAGCTTCTTTCAACAGCACCTTCCAAACCTGCGATCTCTACCACCTAGAAGGACAAGGGAAGCAGACACTTGGGAACATCACTATGTGCAAGTTCCTCTCCAAGTCACACACCATCCTGACTTGGAACTATATCGCCGTTCCTTCACTGTCGCTGGGTCAAAATCCTGGAACTCCCTTCCTAACAGCACTGTGGGTGTACCTACACCACATGGACTGCAGCAGTTCAAGAAGGCAGCTCACCACCACCTTCTCAAGGGCAATTAAGGATGGGGAATATATACTGGCCTGGCCAGCGATGCCCATATCCCATGAAAGAATAAAAAGAGACTAATTAGCACTGATCAGTGCGAGGGAGAATCTGCCCCCAGCTTGTTCTCTGCTCAAACCAAAAACTTTCATTTACCCGAGGACAGCTAAATCGATTTGAAATGAAACCCTTAAAGCAAGCACACCTGAGCGTTATCCAGCTGGAGAACTGCTCAAGGCTCCACCAATAGCTCAGTCAGTTACTCGAGGTAGTAGCTGAGACACAGAGAGCAAGATCGATCTCTGGTTGTGCATCGCATTCACTGGTATCAGCCCACCAGGGTGCCTATGAGCTCTGAAAAGTGCTCTGTGGATACAGTGGTAATTTGCTGACTTTGTTTAGCCAGTGGAGCACCCTTTCCCTCAAAAACCACACATCATGTTTCCTTATATCACAGAAGAAGCTCCCTGTGAACAGCAAGAACTTGAGAAATCTGAAAGTTACATTTAGTTTACCTCCTGCAGCTCTGCAACCCTCCAAGATCTCTGCATTCTTCCAATTCTGGCCCCTTACGCATCCTCAATTTTAATCCCTCCACCATTGGTCGCCTTGACTTCAGATGTTTAGGCGCTGAACTTTGGAATTGCCTCCCTAATTCTCCCTGCCTCTCTACCTGTCTCCCATCCTTTAAAGCACTGCTTAAAACCTACCTCTTGAAACAAGTTTTTGGACATCTGTCCTAATATCTTTTTCCGTGGCTCAGTGTCATTCGATAAAGCTTCTGTGAAGTACCTTGGGATGCATTACTATGTAAAGGCACTATAAAAATGCAAGTTGTTGTTGAAATATAGCAGATACAGTAGCTTCATACTTTGACCCAGCAACCATTTCCATCCAGACACAATGAGACACATCATTATTATAATCCTGCCAAGAGGAAAACAAAAGTGTGCGCTGACTCTTATTAAATCTATCTCCTCAAAGCCAGGTTTGTTGACTGCATGTTGGCTGCGTTGTCGATAGCCAATCTGAGTTAAAGGTTGTTGAAGCTTTACAGGTAGGGAAGACCAAAGTTACAATTAAAAAGCAACTTCGCTGTCCTCAGAACATCCCCAACAGCATGACAGTCAATGAATTACTTCTGAGGAGTAGTCATTGCCTACACTTACACTCTGTGCTCTGGACCCTTTTTTTGGCAATTAATAAACACCAATATGTTTCCCAGTGTGCAGAGCAAAATCTCAATCCTAAAATTTGTTAGCAAAATGAAAGGGACAGTGGCAGCACAGATATAAAACTGGCTAAGGAACAGACAGCAGAGCGGGTGTTTCTCAGACTGGAGGGAAATATACAGTGATGTTCCTCGCGAATCAGCATTGGGATCACTGCTCTTTTTCACACTTATTAATGACCTGAGCTTGGGTATACACGGCACGATTTCAAAGTATTCAGATGATATGAAACTCGGAAGTGTAGTAAACAATGAAGAGGAAAATACCAGACATCAGGAGGACATGGACTGGCTGGTGAAATGGGAAGACACATGGCAGATTAAATATAACACAGGCGAGGCAATATAAACAAAATAGTATAATTCTTAAGGTGTACTGAACCAGAGGTGGTGAGCAGTCGGATGGACAGTATGCGTTCTGAGCCATTTGAAGGTGGCTCTATCATGCTGAGCAAGGAGTTTCTGATGGCGAAGCCCACTCCATGCTGTCTTCGTTCTTCAGGATCCCTACCCTGCCAGAAGAAGGTGTAGTCTTGCTCTGCTAGAGATCCACTCGCAGGGAGGTGAGTCTCCTGAAGTGCTGCAATGTCCACATTGAGTCTACTGAGCTCGTTGTTAATGATGGCGGTCCTCCGAGAATCGTTGATTTGTGTAAGGTCTTCCGACAGGCCAGGACACATAGTTCTGACGTTCCAGCTTGCAAAGCGAAGGGCTGGTACCTACTTTCCTTTTTTCGTGTTGTTTGGTGCGGTGTATCAGTCCACCTTTCGGGCAATGACCCTGAGCTCCAAGCACCCATTGAAGCAGGTGGACTGTGGCGGGACAGAACCTTATTGACCGGGGGCTGCTCAGTTTGAGGCGGGCGGTAGCTGTCCAGTAAGGTGCAATGACCTCTCCCACCGACAAAGGCAACCTGTGGCGCCCAGTTTCTACGGCAATTTACCTGGACTTATAACCCGTAACTGCTGCCTTCCGTGTTGTTTCAGTCGCTGTGAGGCAACTATGGAGTGACCTCTCCATGGCGCATGCCTGGGCAAATTTATGGAGGTTGAGAGTTGCCCAGTCGTCAAAACCCTCCTCTCGGCCTTTATGGTGGGGTCCAAAGGAGTGCAGAGCACGACATTTGGCACCGGTATGGCTGCAGGAACTGCCGGAAACATGCCAAAGGTGACACATGACCGCCTACGGGGTTCCGCTCCGGATTTTCTGTTAGGGTTTACTCCCTTAGCCTTGGCCTCTCCCGAGACGCCCACAAAGCAGTGGGGTTGTTAGGGCCCCTACACAGGTGTAGGAGGATGCCGGTGGGAAGAGAGGATGCGAGGGGGAGGGGTGGAGGGAAGGGGGTGCGAGGGGGAGCTGGGAAGGGGGCTGTAAGGGGGTGGGGCGGGTGCAGGGGAAGGGCGTGCGGGGGGAAGATGGTGCGAGGGGGGGGCTGGGACGGGGTTGTGAGGGGGTGAGCTGAGAGAGTGGAGCAGGGAAGGGGAAGGGGGTGTGGAAGGGGGGGAAGGGGGAGGGGAAGGGGGGGGAAAGCAGGTGCAGGTAATAAGCCATTTCCTCAGTTCCCACCATCGACGTCCGGAAAGCTCATCCACGTCCTTCAGGAGGTGAAGCATCTTTTGGCAGACTTACAAAGGTGATTATATTCACTAAGGGTTTTTTGATGTGGTTTATATAAAGGCATGCAGCATTGCTGACAGTGCGCTGCAGATGCTCTCTGAGCCATCTCCTGCGGGCGCTTTGAAGTTGCGGCCGGGGAGCCGTTCGTGGATTTTTGGGTGTTCGAGGCACCTTTTCGCAAGGCCTCCCTAGGGTCCCGCTTCTCCTTCTTCTCTTCAATGGACTTACCGCACGCCGTGGCCGCGGACACTCTGGACAGTGAAGACAGCAGGATTGGAGATCAAAGTATCACCAGCTGTACTCTTCAGTTTCGTCCGGATCAATTTCGCTGAGAAAACAAAGAGCAGGTGTGGCTGGGGGAGGGCAGTGGGCCCAGGTAACATAAACTAAACTAACTGTTAGCTGGTAGTTAGGGCTAAAATGAACTGATTTAGAGAGCCAGGGGAGTTTAAACAGTTTAAGAGGGTAGATTGGGGGAGAAAACACTAAGAATGGGAGTAGATGGCCATGGATAGAGTTGAACAGCAAGGGAGCTTCCTAGGGAGCTAACAGCCCAGGAGCCATCTTGGTCAGCTGATGCTGACACTCTGCTCCCCACCTGAAGCTAAAGACCAGTTCTACGAGGAACTCCATAATATCATTAGTAGCATCCCCAACACCGAACACCTATTCCTGCTGGGGGGCTTTAATGCCAGGGTTGGGGCCGAACATGACTCATGGCCCTCCTGCCTTGGGCGCTATAGCGTTGGAAGGATGAATGAGAACGGGCAGAGACTGCTTGAGTTGTGTACCTATCATAACCTCTGCATCACCAACTCGTTCTTTCACACTAAACCCTGTCACCAGGTTTCTTGGAGGCACCCAAGATCGCGTCGTTGGCACCAGCTAGACCTCATTGTCACAAGGCGAGCAGCCTTAAACAATGTTCAAATCACACGCAGCTTCAAAACACTCCCACAGGGGATGCTGAGACCAAGTGGGCCCACATCAGAGACGCCATCTATGAGTCAGCTTTGACCACCTACGGCAAAAGTGCGAAGAGAAATGCAGACTGGTTTCAATCTCATAATGAAGAGCTGGAACCTGTCATAGCCGCTAAGCGCATTGCACTGTTGAACTACAAGAAAGCCCCCAGCGAGTTAACATCGCTTAAAGCACTTAAAGCAG
This sequence comes from Heterodontus francisci, assembly GCF_036365525.1. Taxonomy (NCBI): domain Eukaryota; kingdom Metazoa; phylum Chordata; class Chondrichthyes; order Heterodontiformes; family Heterodontidae; genus Heterodontus; species Heterodontus francisci. Next base: position 103,641,844 of record NC_090379.1, read on the forward strand.
CCAGAAGCACTGCACAAAGAACAGCCAGGCGCTGCGCAAGTGACTACTGGCAACACCTATGCAGTCACATTCAGCTCGCCTCAGACACCGGAAACATCAGAGGAATGTATGATGGCATTAAGAGAGCTCTTGGGCCAACCATCAAGAAGATCGCCCCCCTCAAATCTAAATCAGGGGACATAATTACTGACCAATGCAAACAAATGGACCACTGGGTTGAGCACTACCTAGAACTGTACTCCAGGGAGAATGTTGTCACTGAGACTGCCCTCAATGCAGCCCAGCCTCTACCAGTCATGGATGAGGTGGACGAACAGCCAACAAAATCGGAACTCAGTGATGCCATTGATTCTCTAGCCAGCGGAAAAGCCCCTGGGAAGGACAGCATTACCCCTGAAATAATCAAGAGTGCCAAGCCTGCTATACTCTCAGCACTACATGAACTGCTTTGCCTGTGCTGGGACGAGGGAGCAGTACCTCAGGACATGTGTGATGCCAATATCATCACCCTCTATAAAAACAAAGCTGACCGCGGTGACTGCAAGAACTACCGTGGAATCTCCCTGCTCAGCATAGTGGGGAAAGTCTTTGCTCGAGTTGCTCTAAACAGGCTCCAGAAGCTGGCCGAGTGCATCTACCCTGAGGCACAGTGTGGCTTTCGTGCAGAGAGATCGACCGTTGACACGCTGTTCTCCCTTCGTCAGATACAGGAGAAATGCCACGAACAACAGATGCCCCTCTACGTTGCTTTCATTGATCTCACCAAAGCCTTTGACCTCGTCAGCAGACGTGGTCTCTTCAGACTACTAGAAAAGATTGGATGTTCACCAAAGCTACTAAGTATCATCACCTCATTCCATGACAATATGAAAGGCACAATTCAACATGGTGGCTCCTCATCAGACCCCTTTCCTATCCTGAGTGGTGTGAAACAGGGCTGTGTTCTCGCACCCACACATTTTGGGATTTTCTTCTCCCTGCTGCTTTCACATGCGTTCAAGTCCTCTGAAGAAGGAATTTTCCTCCACACAAGATCAGGGGGCAGGTTGTTCAACCTTGCCCATCTAAGAGCGAAGTCCAAAGTACGGAAAGTCCTCATCAGGGAACTCCTCTTTGCTGATGATGCTGCTTTAACATCTCACACTGAAGAGTGTCTGCAGAGTCTCATCGACAAGTTTGCGGCTGCCTGCAATGAATTTGGCCTAACCATCAACCTCAAGAAAATGAACATCATGGGGCAGGACGTCAGAAATGCTCCATCCATCAATATTGGCGACCACGCTCTGGAAGTGGTTCAAGAGTTCACCTACCTAGGCTCAACTATCACCAGTAACCTGTCTCTAGATGCAGAAATCAACAAGCACATGGGAAAGGCTTCCACTGCTATGTCCAGACTGGCCAAGAAAGTGTGCGAAAATGGCGCACTGACACGGAACACAAAAGTCCGAGTGTATCAAGCCTGTGTCCTCAGTACCTTGCTCTATGGCAGCGAGGCCTGGACAACGTATGTCAGCCAAGAGCGACGTCTCAATTCATGCCATCTTCGCTGCCTCCAGAGAATACTTGGCATCAGGTGGCAGGACCGTATCTCCAACACAGAAGTCCTCAAGACGGCCAACATCCCCAGCTTATACACACTACTGAGTCAGTGGCGCATGAGATGGCTTGGCCATGTGAGCTGCATGGAAGATGGCAGGATCCCCAAAGACACATTGTACAGCGAGCTCGTCACTGGTATCAGACCCACCGGCCGTCCATGTCTCCGCTTTAAAGAAGTCTGCAAACGCGACATGGAGTCCTGTGACATTGATCACAAGTCGTGGGAGTCAGTTGCCAGCGATCGCCAGAGCTGGCGGGCAGCCATAAAGGCGGGCTAAAGTGTGGCGAGTCGAAGAGACTTAGCAGTTGGCAGGAAAAAAGACAGAAGCGCAAGGGGAGAGCCAACTGTGTAACAGCCCCGACAAACAAATTTTTCTGCAGCACCTGCGGAAGAGCCTGTCACTCTCGAATTGGCCTTTATAGCCACTCTAGGCGCTGCTCCACACACCACTGACCACCTCCAGGCGCTTACCCATTGTCTCTCGAGATAAGGAGGCCAAAGAAGATAATTCTTAAGTGAATGCAGGAACTGAGGCACCTAGGGGTGCACTTATACAAATAGTTAAAGGTGGAAGGACAAGTTGAGAAAGCTGTTTAAAAAAATGGGATCTTGGCTTTATTAATGGAGACATAGGCCAGGATTTTATGCTGGCGACGGGGGTCTCCACGGCCAGAGAAAGGGATGCCGAGAGCCCCGCATTGCCATTTCTGTGGCAGGCCCGCTGAATCTATGCCATATAGGCACTTAAGCGGACAATGGTGGGCCTTCCACGGGATCAAGGACCCCGGTGACTGAGGTCCTTTCCTCGGAGAGCTGCCAGCCAATCAGAGGCCGGCAGCTCATCCACTGAGCAGCGTGACTGCAGAGGCAGCGGCTGCTGCCAGTGGAACAACTACATGAGGCTCAGGAGTGTTGCTGAACCCAAGCCAGAGGTAGATCAGGGCGGAACAGGTCTCCCAGCTGGGGGTGTAGGCAGGTCATCAGTAAAGGCAGGGAGGTGGCTGTCAGTGGACCGCCCCTTTCCCGATACTTGGTCAAGCACTAAGTGCCTTTTAACAAGGGACCCCACACCCCCCCACCCCTGGAACCGGGAAGCAGCCCACACGGTTTTCCGTGCCGTGCTTCCCATGCGTCAATGGCTCATTGCGGCAGCAGCAGGATGAGGCCCTTAATTGGACATTAATTGCCCAGTTAAGGGCCTCAATTGGCAACGGAGCGGGAAGGCCATTCACAGGCCTTCCTGCCCCAGACTAAATTTCGGCGGAGGCCGGAAGGTGGCAGTGTCCCCTCCTGCCGCCATCCCACCCGATTTTATGTTCTCCCCACCTCCAAATGCGCCAAGGGAGAAAGCAAAAAATTCCCCCCATACAGTATAAAAGTATGGAAAATATGTTAACTCTTTATAAAACAATGGTTAGGTCTCAGCTAGAGTATTGTGTTCAATTCCGGACACCACACTTTAGGAAGGATGTCAAGGCTCTAAAGAGGATGCAGAGGTAATTTACTAGAATGGTACCAGGGGTGAGGGACTTCAGTTATGTGGAGAGAGTGGAGAAACTGGGATTCCTTAGAGCGGTGAATGTTAAAGCGAGACCTTATAGCGGCATTAAAAATCATGAAAGTTTTGATAGGATAACTAAGGCGAAACTGTTTCTAGTAACAGAAGAGTCGATAACCAGAGGGCACAAATTGAAGGTGATTGGCAAAGGCACCAGAGGTGAAATGAGGAAACAATTTATTTTACACAGTGAGTTGTTGTGATCTGGAATTCACTGCCTGAAAGAACGGTGGAAGCAGATTCAATATTGACTTCAAAAAGAGAATTGGTTAAATATTTGAAGGGAAAAGCTTTGCAGGACTGTGGGGAAAGAGCAGAAGAGTGAGATTAATTGAATAAGTCTACCAAAGAGCTGGCACAGGCATGTTGGGCCGAAAGGCCTCCTTTTGTGCTATGTTCTTCTATCATAGGCATAGAATAAGAGCAGGGAGGTTATGGTGGAGCTGTATAAAACGCTAGTTAGGCCACAGCTGGAGTACTGTGTATAGTTCTGGGCACCACACTATAGGAAGGATGTGATTGCATTGGAGAGGGTGCAGAGGAGATTCACCAGGATGTTGCCTGGGCTGGAGCATTTCAGTTGTGAAGAGAGACTGGATAGTCTGGGGTTGTTTTCCTTAGAGCAGAGAAGGCTGAGGGTGGGGGAGGGGGGACCTGATTGAGGTATACAAAATTATGAGGGGCATTGATAGGTTTAGATAGGAAGAAACTTTTTCCCCTTAGCGGAGGGGTCAATAACCAAGGGGCATAGATTTAAGGTAAGGGGCAGGAGGTTTAGAGGGGATTTGAGGAAAAAAAATTTCATCCAGAGGGTGAAACACGCTGCCTGAAGAGGTGGTAGAGGCAGGAACCCTCACAACATTTAAGAAGTATTTAGATGAGCACTTGAAAAGTCATAGCATGCAAGGCTAGGGGCCAAGTGCTGGAAAATGGGATTAGTATAGTTAGGTGCTTGATGGCCGGCGCAGACACAATGGGCTGAAGGGCCTGTTTCTGTGTTGTATAACTCTATGACTCTGTAATTCTAAGTGTATGGAATTCCTTTAAGTTCAGCAGCATAAGGATCACTTCCTATGTACCAATATGCAGTTCTTGTTCATCACTGTGTAATTGCAATGTGTGGCTGTGAGATGTAGCTATTTACTCATTCGGCTTTGTTACGCATTGCAACTGCATGGAGTTTCCTGTTTAGCTGTAAAGGAAGGATTAGTCACTGTCTAACAGCGCAATGTTCCCATTTATTTAGCAGATTTATCCAGTGTCTTAGTTTATTCATGAGGGTAAGGATTACTCGTTGTCATATTGTACTGCATGTCGATCTAATAAAATAAGGTGGTACTGGCTTGAAAGAATTGTGACGTGGCACTTATTTATTTTGAGATGAGCACAGTCTCATAATATATTACATCTGCCTTGTCCTGGATTAGGTGAGATCAATTTGCAGGAGAAATATAAACAAACATGTCATGGCAATCACAATGAATTTGATATTACGCTGTTAGGAAGGGAATCGCAGATATGTTAATAGCCAAAGTAATTCAACCTTCAAAAGTTAACATAGCAATTCAAATGAGGTGGGGTGGGGGGGGGGGGCATTATACCTGGAGATATCCTTTACGCGTTTGACTGTTGCACTTTGAAACATCTTTTCACATATCTTCTCTGTAAGAGTACATATAGTTTAGATCATTTTATTAAAGATGGCAACTGATGCTTTTAAAAAAACAATAAATGCATTGTTCATCTTTGATCTAACACCTGTGTGCCCCCGACAGAATCAGATTCAAAATCTGCTGCAGCATGGAAACTATTACAAGCTGTGCTTAGGCATGGGTTAGTCTGTGCTGTTACTTTGAGATTTTGTGCACTGCCTGAAATGATGGTGGAAATAGATTAAGTAATAACTTGCTAAAGGGAATTGGATAAATACTTGGAAAATGGAACATTTGCAGGACTGTGGGGAAAGTACAGGGGAGTGAGACTAATTGCATAGCTCTTCCAGGAGAGCCAAAACGGCCTGTTGCTCTGCTGTCTGATTCTATAATTATAGTCAATAATAGGGCAGTCAGTTCTTTTACAAAGGAGTGTAGAATGAGAAAAATCTATTTAGCGCATGAAGTCCAATCCCTCCAACAGATCACCTACATTTTGCACTATCATGGACCCTTCCCAACTTATGGCTGGTTTTGGAGGATTATTGGAACAATAATTTATATAGCGTTTTTAATGTTGTAAAACATCCCAAGGAGCTTCACAGTCTTGCACTACCAGACAGAATTTGGCACCAAGATATTAGGACAGGTGACCAAAGAGGTATATTTTAATGAGCAACTTAAAGGAGAGGCGGAGAGGTTTAGAGAAGGAATTCTAAAGCTTGAGGTTTGGGCAGTTGAAAGCACAGCTGCCAATGTTGGAGCATTGAAAACCGGATGATTCACCAGAGGCCAGAATTGGAGGAGTGCAGAGTTCTTGGAGTGTTATCGGGCTGGAGGAGGTTACCGAGATAGGGAGGGCGAGGCCATGGAGGGATTTGAAAACGAGTTTCAGGATTTTAATAAAAGCAAAATACTGCGGCTGCTGGAAATTCAAGATTTTAAATTTGAGGCATTGCTGGACCAGGAGCTAATGTAGGTCAGCGAGCACAGGGGCGATGAGTGAATGGGACTTGCTGCACGTGAGGACACGGGTAGCAGAGTTTTGGATGAGCTCCGTTAGAGCAGCCTGTGTAAAATTTCTCCTTGTCCCCCAAAAGCTATGGGAGAAAAACTCCATAATGCCAATCCAACAGTACAATCCACATCATCTGACTTTGATTAGTTGCATTTGCACAGTTCCACTCCAGCATCACAGGAACCATTTATGTTCTGCAGAGTGTTTGATCATCTCTGCCTGTACCTCTCACTATAGGGCTCAATTTTCTTTATAATTATCCAGCTGATCAGCTCATCAGAAGGAGTTAATCACCATAGCGCTCACATTTCATAATGGGCATTTGTTCCATGAAGCTCCTTTTCTAAAGGGGCAGGAACATATTTCCCATCCCACATTCACCATTTAGGTTTAATAAATCTCTCACATCCAACCTCCCTATTGTAACCTTCCATCTCTGGTTCTATTTTATCAATGCTACTCTGATCATTTCTTCTCTGAAATTCCCTCTCTTCTTCCTCCTACATTATAAATACTCTATGGTCGTCCTGCGTGCTGTGCTGAGGCTTGGTGCCTTGGCTATTACTCAGAGAACACAGAGGAAAAATTCAAAACTAATCTGCGGAAACAATGGGCGAAATTTTCTGCACTTGATCCCTGCCAGAACAACCTTACCATTCCTCCTGTGGGTTCCCCTTCCCGGTCGGGATGACGTGTTCATTTTGTCAAAGGAATGATTTCTAACTAAAGGGACCATGGCGTGGGTTACAAGGCCTCACCAGCACTTGGATTCTTGAGGCTGCAGCAACCCCAGGAAGAGAGAGGAGACCTGGGAGGCTGCTCCCTGCTGTGGCATCTGAGGGGCTGCAGGAGCTGAGCTCTCCCAGGGCCAGAAAGAAGAGGACAACCTCGCCAACCAAGCAAGCATGGATGGAAGTCACTGAGGAAGTCAGCAGTGGGAGACTGCGCCCTCCAACGTGAAAGCAGTGCACTGAGAGGATCCAGGAACTCAGGAAGGCGGGAAAGGTGAGTGGCATAGCATTTTCATTTGCCAAGCCCCACACTCTGACTTCAACAGCATTCTCCTGCACAGCACTCCTCAGGGTAACACACCTTGCCGCTCCACTCATTCCTCTCTCTCCAGGGGCCTCACATTCCCATCTGAACAGCCAACACTCACCCTCACCCTCAGCCTCTTGCCCGTTCACACCCATGCCTCATAGTCACCTTCCACAAATGTTGTCCTTCCCTCCTCTCCACACAAGCCAATATGAACACTTACACTTCTCTGCTTTCTCTCCTTGCAAGAGAAGACCGCACAACTTGGCAAGAAGCAGAAATCAGGCAGTGGGGGGCATGGTGGTGGGAGTTGGGGGTGGGAGGGTGGTGGCCCTCCAGTGACAGGCAGCTTATCAACCACTGGCAATGCGTGCCCACCTGATCCACTGGGAAGGTCTTGTTCCAGGAGGGTGCAGATGTCAGCAGCAATCTGCCATGACAGCCTGAGCCTCCTGAGGCACTGGTGCTCAGACATGTCGAGAGAGCTGATCCTCAGCCTCCAGACCCTGTGTTGGGGGTCTTGCTTCTTTCCAGCTGCATCTGGGTGGCAATCCCATCTGGCCTGTGGAGGGAGATGCAGCGGAGAAGAAGCCAGCTGGTGCTGCTGCTGGTGCTGCTGCTGGTGTTGCTGCTGCTTTTGCTGGTGCTGTTGTGTTGCTTCTCCTCTTGACCCTCATGAAAGGCACAAATTGGAGATCCATAAGCTGCTCCCATAATGTGGCAGCAGGGAAGTTCAGCTGAAGGTGAGTGAAGTATTAGGCAGGAGAAGTGACCTCCAAGAAGTTGGCAATCACCTGTCAAGCAGTGATAGCAATCCCTGAGAGAAGAAGTGCTTTGAACAGCAACCTCTCACCTGGCCATGGCTGCAGCTCTTCAACTTCACTGATCAAAGCCTTCCCAGCTTGTCAGTTTCAATCCCACACCAGTGAAACCTGGAAGAGGGTGGGATGGTCTCAGGATCCTGACCTGACATCACACATGCAAACCTGCCTCCCCTTACCTGAGAAAATTCCTCCCAATTTGTAAGTGAGCAAATGGTAAATCTATAAACAGGCTCCCTAGGGAGACAGTGGAAGCAGGTAGTATTAACTATTCAGAAGCAAATTACATAAATTTCTTTGGGAAAATAATATTTTGGGAATCAGTATATGAGTAATTTGAAGCATGGCATGTGGTCAGTGTAACCTGCTTTGGAGGAACAGGTGACTTTGGACCTATGGTTCCCAAAGCTCTCCAACACTGGGCATTTCCTCGCCTCATGCCTGGGTGTGGTGTAGATTAATTAATAAAGACTGTTTGCTCCGATTGGTCAGCAACTCCATTATCATTGTATCATATGACTACCAGATGGTAGAAGGCAAGCTCGATGGATCTTTATCTTATATTGTGTCGCAATTTCTATATTCCTACACTCACCAAAACATTTTCTGTCCTACTATTCCAACTCATTCGTTCCCAGATCTTCAAAACATGGAATTCCTTTCCTGCTTCTGTCTTTCCTTTCTTCTGCGGTCTAAAATTAATCCTAGCTTGGTGTCATCCAATCAATACCTCTCAACACTTCACCTTTTCTCCTATTCCATTCATGGTTAGTGATGTCTTGCACTGTAAGAGCAACCCATTCCCCACCAAGCTCTTGGACTTGCCAACATCCACATATTGGACAGGTGACCAAATGTTTGTCCAGAGATCTTAAAGAAGGAGAGAGAGCTAGACAGGTGGAGAGATTTAAGGAGGGAATTCCAGAGATTTGGGCCTAGCCAGCAGAAGATACGGGTGCCAATGTTGCAGCGATTAAAATTGGGGAGCTGCAAGAGGTCAGAATTGTGGAGCTGAAAGAAATTACAGAGATAGGGAGGAGCAAGGCCATGGAGGGATTTGAAAACAAGGATGAGAATTTTAATATCAAGATAAAACCAAAGTAGCCCTTGTGCAGCAAAAGTAACAATTCGGTTACAGAAAGCACCATGTAATTGGTTTTAAAGCGGAGAAGAAATGCTCAATTAAATTTTGGTTGCTTTCAGCCAGACAATCCTCCAATGTGTCAATTAAAGTTACATTTTTATGACAACAGGATAAGGAGCTTTGAGCCTGATCTCAAATAATGACCCAATGGGGTGGGGGGACAAAGACAGAATTACTCCCATGCATTTTAATGAAACTGGGATGCTGATTTAACAGAGTTCAGGTTTTGAATAGTGTCTGTCAGTTATTCATTCATTCTCAGAATGTGGATACCACTGACAAGGCTGGTATTTATTGCACATCTATAGCTGCCCAGCGAAGCTGGGGGTGGGTCTTCCCAAAGCTGAGGGCTTTGCTAGACCACTTCACAGGGCAAATAAGAATGACCATATTTGGTGTGGGATTGGAGTCACCTGTAAACCAGACTGGGTAAGCATGACATGTTTCCTTCTCGAAAGGATATCAGTGAACCAGTTGGGTTTTTCGGAGAATCTGACAGCCATAATCTCTACCCACTTCCAGAAGGTTTAAACCCAGAGCTAAACTTTAAACTCCACCAGGGACTGAGATCTTTTGCCACATATCAAACAGTTACATGAATTTACAACCTAGGTTCAAATGGGACTGATGGGATGAGGGGACTGTAAGAAGGAACCTGTGTGAAATGGATTTGGGTAGTGAAAGTGAAAATGTGCTTTGGTGAGGCTGGGTAACATTGGATGGGGACAGAGTGGAGGCAGCTTTACTCTGCAACACACTTGACCTGAGAGTGCTTGATAGTGCTACCAGATGCATGAAACAAAAGTCTTCTGTTTTTCTCAGTTCTAATATCCCTCACCTCAATCAACAGAACATTTATTTAAAAAATTGTTTAAATAGTACAAATTACATAGAATTATTGAGAATTACTTAGACTTTACAGCACAGAAATCGGCCATTAGGTCTAACTAGTCTATGCTGGTGTTTATGCTCCACACAAACCTCCCACCATTCTATTTACTTCAACTCACCCCACCAACCTGTCCTTCTATTCTGTCCTCCCTCATGTACTTAGCTAGCTTCCCCTTAAATGCATCTATGCTATTTGCCTCAACCTTACCAAGTGGTAGTGAGTTCCACATTCTAACCACTCTCTGGGGAAAGAAGTTTCTCCTGAATTCATTATTGGATTTCTTAGTGACTATCTTATACTTGTAGCTTCTGCATTGGACTTCCCCACAATTGGAAATAACTTGTCTATATCTACCCTACTGAACCCCTTCAGAATTTTAAAGACCTCTGTCAGGTATCAGTTGGAGACAAAAGCAGACTTTATTTTACTCCCAACAATTGCCTCTGCTATTTTAGCAATTGCTCTAATTGGTGCTGAATTATATGTTGTGAACAAACAGGCAGAACGATTCTCAGTTCGACTGGCCATTAGATCTTTATTCCATGCTTAATCGGTAATGCAATGTAAACATGACAGCAATAATCACTGTTGCACCTCAAGCTACAGAATGAGCTACTTTGAATGAACTTGTACAGACAAGTCCTGGCTGGAGGATCTCTTCCGCAGTTGCAAGCTCTCAAGTCGTTTACTACTTGTAGCTTCCTCCTCAGAAATTAACACTTGGATAAAATACATGCGATCTCATCGTGGGTCAAATGTTCTATTAGACAAATTAATCTCTCAGTTCGAAAGGTAGATTGAGTTCTCAAGGTGGAAATGTGTTTCCCTTCAGAGTTAGTACGGTTGCCAACTCTGGTTAGACACAGTCCTGGAGGTTTCATCACATGACCTCCTCCCTCCAATCACTGTGTGCCCCTCTCACCCACCATTGGTCACCTGGCCTGTCAATCCTCCAGGTGCACCACCCATCTATGCCAACCAGAAAGTGAATAGACACTTCGTTACCTGATTGGATGATTCTTCACTGTCAGTCAAACAGCCTTTATTCTCATGTCCAATATTTTTAGAACGCAATAAATAAGAGTGTTTTTTTGAATACCCCAGGATTTTTTCCCGATTTGCTCGTGGCAGTGTTCTGAAGAGCTGACTTTCAGTCTTGGAGAGGGTTGGGCAACACTGGAGGGTTGGCAGCTCCAAGCCTGGGATGTCAGATGGACAGGGCACATGTCCAGGCCTTGGGCCCAAGAAGTCAGGATGCTCTGTTCAACCTGAAGATATTACTTTCATGTTTTTCTTACTGCCAAACACGCACCATCAGGCACAAACATTGTTGTATCATTCCACTGCAGAAACCCAAGAGTCAAAGGAGTTTTACTCAGAAGTGTTAGTTCTTCCTGTCTTCATAGGTTGATTATAATTGTCATTTGGATCGTACTGTTTGGCATGATCTGTTTCTCTTCCTTACTCTGTCCAAGGGGCTCAGGATGCACTCCTTCAAAGGGTAGTGAAAATCTGGAACTCATCCCCCAAAAGCTGTTGAGGCGGGGGGCGGGTCAAGTCAAAATTTCAAAACTGACATTGATAGATTTCTGCTAGGCAAGGGTAATGAGGATTATGGAACAAAGGCTTATCGATGGAGTTAAGATACAGGTCAATCCCGATCTCATTGAATAGCAGGACAGGCTTGAGGGGACGAATGGCTTCCTCCTGTTCCTCTGTTTACCCTCTTCAATTAAACACAACCTTCGTAAAGGGTCCAAACTTGTCTCTTTCAACAACCTATCTCATTCTTTGCAGCTTTGCTTTTGTTGAAGAATTGGGCGGAGTTCTGATGAGAATTTACTTGAGGAAAAGGTAACTAAAACAGTGCTCAACAAAGCTAAGTGGCCTCCCTCCTTTTGTGTACAATTTCCTTTTGGGGCATTTGGTTCGTCACCACTGTCATGTGCCTCTTGGCTTGATGTCCAAAAGTCAACATTCCGTTTTCCAGTAAATTCTCTGGAAATGTCTGAAATGTGAACTGTTTTTTAAGATAAATGGCCAATTTTCCACCTTTCTGCTTCATGACAGGGAGCAGTTCATTATTTTGATTATTAGCGTAGCAAATTTGCTGAGTTCAGCTCAAAAGCTCCAACCCAGCTCCCCATCCTATCCTGATTCTGCTCGGAAGCCTTATCCTTTGGGTAGGGGTTATGTTGAGTGGAGTGGGGGGTGAAACAGAGACCTGTGCCCAATGCTACAGCTTCTTAAAAGAAACACAGTTGGACCCATTCGACTTGATCTATGGTCCACTGGGGCAGGCCCACCTTTGGGCTCTTGGCAGAAGGCACCAGCCAATTTGCCTTGTGGTGCTGTGCCTTGATAGATTCAGCGGGGCAGAGAGACATTTTTTCCTATCCGGCATAGACAAGTTGCTCTATTTCAAAGAGTACTTCCCCTTTAGGTTGATGCCTGTGGGCGCATCTAGAGAGGTGCAGGTGTTCAGGCGGGATGTTTGGCTGAACATGGAGCCGCTCGCCCGCTTCTTGTTGGAGGTTACTCAGATGGACCCGGAACTTGTTGTGGAGAGAGGCGTAGATGAAGGGGTTATAACAGGCAGAGCTCATGGCAACCAAATGGCAGGACACCTGGATCACGTTGATGTAGCTCTTGTCTATGATGTTGAGGTCAATGTCCCGTATCAGGTTGACTATCTGCAGAGGGATCCAGCAGAGGGCAAAGGACAGGACAGAGATGGCAAGCATCCAGAAGGTCCTCCTCCTCTGCTTTGACCACTTCTCGCGGCTGCATGCAGCCGCTCCCGGGACGCTCCTCTTCTTTAGGTGGTATGATATGGCGCAGTAAGAGATGGAGACCGCACAGAGTGGGAATATGTAGGATAGCAGGAGCATAGTACATGAGTACAGCAGCCTTTGCCTGTCCAAGTTGATCCAGGCCTCCTCACAGATGATCATATCATACCCAATCTGGTTGAGGTCAATATACTTGGTGTGCAAGGAGGAAGGCATTGAAACACCGATGGAGACCAGCCAGATGAATGCGATGATATAGGCACAGTACCGAGGCCTGAGTCTCTGGTGGATTGGGTATGCTACTACCACATACCTATCCACAGCTATGGCAGTGAGGGACAAGACAGACACAAAGACAGTGGTAGATTGCATCAGGGTTATAAAATAGCACATAAAGATTCCAAAAAGCCACCCTTGGGTTTCAAACGCATAGGAAACTGTCATTGGGACGCAGAAGATGCACATTACCAAGTCAGAGGCTGCCAGATTGCCGATCAGGAAGTTGGTAGTCGTGTGAAGCTTCTTGGTGGCGGAGATGTGAGTCACGAGGAGGAGGTTACCAACACAAGCCACAATCACTAGCAGCACATACAATGGAATGAAGAGAGGCTTCAACTCAAAGAGGAGGTTAAGGCCCAAGAACAAAGGAGCCGTGGTCATGTTGGCCATTGAAATATTCAGGGCCATGGCTGATGTGCCAGATTCATTCCAGGTCAACGCAAGCTCACCTGTGTGGAAAATACAAAGAATTAAAATGTTCAAACTGCTAGTTTGAAGCAATGGGCACCATTTTTTTTCCTCTCTCATTTTCTTCCACTACTGATCCTCAAATTGAGACACAATCCCACCAGAAGCCAAAACCCTTCCCCAAGTGTTTTACTTTATTCATTCATGGGATGCGAGCGTCACTTGTGAGGCTGGCATTTATTGCCCATCTCTAGTCGCCCTTGAGATGATGGTGGTACTAGTCTGTGTAGTGAATGAAGGTGCTCCCACTGTGTGGTTAGGTACAGAGTTCCAGGATTTGACCCAGTGACAATGAAGGAACAGCAATATATGTCCAAGTGGGAATGGTGTGTGACTTGGAGGTGATGGTGTTCCTGTGCACCTGCCACACTTGCCCTTCTAGATAGTAGAAGCTGTGGGTTTGGAAAGGGACCATTTTTCCTGGGGTTGACATCACAGCTGACCTCAACTGGCATCCATTCTCATGCAACCAGGAGGAAGATTCCAGGATGATTTCATTAGCATCCTCCCAGCCTACCTCTGGGACACTGATTCCAACTGTAGCATTTCTGCCATAGTGCTGTGGAGCTCAACTAGCCCAGCATAGACTAGGGACTGAACCTGGGCCTATCCTGACAGCTCAGGTCCCGCCCACATTCTCTGGATTTACCCACTGAGTCATCAGCTGAGGCCTCTCAATAGCAAGATTGCAATCCCGGAGGAATTTCAGTAGAACCCTGAGAATTCAGAACTCTGTCGTTCCACACAACTTCACAGTAATAAAGGTACAGAAAATACTTATTAGCTTTGTATGGTAAGAATCTTGTAGGGATTTTGAAAGAGAGAGGGCACGATGGGAAAGACCCAAATTTTAGGGGCTTTGAAAGTATCCTCTGAGAAGAGGCATTAAACCGAGACCCTGTCTGCCCTCTCAGGTGGTTGCAAAAGATCCCACAGGACTATGTGAAAGAGCAGAGCAGGGGCATCTCCTGGTCAATTTTCACCCCCAACCAGTATCACAAAAAACGAACGATCTGGTCATTATCATGTTGCTGTTTGAGGCATCTTGTTGAGCAGAAATTCACTGCCAGATTTCCTACATTATAACAACAACTACACTTCAAAAGTGTAGAGCTGGAAAGCACTTTGGTATGTCCTGATGTCATGAAACGTGTTATATAAATACAATTAATTAATGAATTTTCATATTTACTTTTGCTATATATTAGAACAGGGAATTTCAGATAAATACTTGTCCTGTGTCTGGTGGGGCAATCTCAAGGCCAGGGTACAGTGGAAAGTTCATTCTTTCAAATTCATTCAATTAACATTGGTACTATAGTACAGACCATATTGATGGTGCATTAAAAGAGTGATGAGCAAACATTAATTAAACAAGAATGATCTTTTATCACTTCATGTAATACCAGCTTGAAAGTGCTGAGCTGAAAATGTGTACAAAAAAACAACTGGTTGGCAACAGCTACAAGGACATGTTTAGACAGCTGAATTATTTCTATCTGTAATGTATTAAAAACCTTGCACCGAGTGAGAAGATTGAGAAGCATAGAAGACTTGGAGTGATCTGATCAAGGTGTTTAAAATGTTAAAAGGATTCAATAGGGTAGATTCAGAGAAATTGGTGGGGGAATCAAGAATGAGGCAGCATAACCTTAAAATTAGAGCCAGACTGTTCAGGAGGGAAATCAGGAAGTACTTCTTCATACAAAGGGCAGTGGAAATCTGGAACTCTCTCCCCCAAAAAGCAGAGGCTGAGTGTCACTTGAAAATTTCAAAACTGAGATTGATGGATTTTTGTTGGTAAGAGTTTTCAGGGTTAAGGAACTAAGGCAGGTAGATGGAATTAAAATACAGATCAAGCATGATCTAATTGAATGGTGGAACAGACTAGAGGGATTGCGTGTCCTCCATCTGTTCCTAAGGCCGGGATCTTGTGGAGCTGTCGGGGCTCACGACGTCTGACTGAAAAGGTGGGAGGATCACCGCCTCAGCCTTTCCCCACCTGGCACGATCCTCCATTGTTCCAGAGGCGAAGTTTCCAGCATCGGGATCTCTGTCCCTTTAAAGACGGGGATACCGTCTCCAAGAGCTGCCAGCCAATCAGAGGGCCAGCAGCTCAGCAGTAATGGCAGCAACACTAGGGGTGGTGGCCACTGCCGGTACTGCGGAGGCCTTGGACCCAGGCCCAGCACTGAAAGCCTAACCTCAGGTAAGTGAGGCAGGGTCGGCGGGGCCAGTCCAGAAGGCCACGGCGAGGGGGAGTTGGGGGGTGGGGAGGGGTTGGACGTGAAAGTCCGGTGGGGGGCCCATGGAGGTGGATGTTTTGCTAGCAGGGGTCCTCTGTGGGCCACAGATTGCCCATGAAGGAGGGCATCAACCCCCGCCCCCCGTCGCAGGGCTTTTTAAGGTGCCCTTCCCATGTGGCAGAGGCACCCTCTGCCATTGGTTAGATCCCAGCGGTGCTGGGAAGAGGCCCTTAAGTGGCCGTTATTAGGCGTGGGAAAATTACCAACTTGGACAAAGACGGTGGGCTTCCCTGACCCGTACTCCAGCGAGAACTCATGCCTTCAGGAGGAAAAGGGAAAAGCTGGAGGGGGGAGGAGTAGGGTAGTGAAAATCTGGAATCCTCGTCCTCAAAAAGCTGAAGAGGCTGGGGTGGGGGGCAGGGTTGGTGGGGTCAATTGAAAATTTCAAACTGAGATTGATATGTTTTTGTTAGGCAAGGGTATTAAGCTTTAAGGAGCCAAGGTGGATAGATAGAGTTAAGATTAGGATGAGCCGTGATCTAAGCAGAATTTAAGAGAGGATTTAATTAACAGGACAGGCTCAATACGTTGGGCTCTTTAGGAAAGAGAAGGCTGAGAGGTGACCCAATAGAGGTCTTTAAAATTATGAAAGGGTTTGATAGGGTAGAAGTAGAGAAAATATTTCCACTTCTGAGGAAAACCACAACTAGAGGCCATAAATATAAGACACTAATAATAAGGAATTCAGAAGAAACTTCTTAACCCAGAGAGTGGTTAGAATGTGGAATTCGCTATCACAGGGAGTGGTTGAGGTGAATAGCATAGATGCATTTACGGGAAGCTGGATAAGTACATGTGGGAGAAAGGAATAGAAAGATATTGTCATGCTCATGGGAAGTGCAGCGATGGAAATACAAAAATAAACCGATGAGTTATAAAATTTTTTAAAAAAAGACTGGTGCACTTTCCTTCAACAAGATGGAGGACAAACTCACATAACTCATACCTTCTCCTGCACAGAAATACACATCCATGTCTGCTAGAACTGAAACTCATTAACCACGTTGGCATTGAAATTAAACAGCTCATCACACATGGATATGAGCTATCCACAAAGTGAACTAAAACAAAGGCATTGGCAGACCCTCCGTCTCTATCTACAATCACTACAATAAAGTGTGAACATCCCTCACCTTACCAAAATGGGCTGAGATCATAAGCCATTGTATAGCCCCTCAAGAACCAAAAGCCTAAAGTCACATGGGCAAAACTAGCACTTTATGAATTTATCTTTGAAGGTAAACTTTTTGGAGAACAAAGTAAATCATCAAGATCATCAGTCTGTGATCTCCAGCCACAGAGAGAACATCGAAAGTCATCTTGAATTCCAGCACAAGGCTGAGACAGAGAGATGAATTCCAGCTAAGACAGTTGAACCCTGCTGAGACGAGTTGGCAACCAACTGCACAGAGAAATAAGGTAGTGCCTTTTGAACAACACCCCCGCCTGTGAAAATTGAACTAAGAAATACCAGCACCATCTTCAAACTGAAGTGTTGACTGCCAGAAGACTTCAGCAACCCAGCAAGGGCAGTACGACCAACGACCAGAATATAATATATAGTTTCAGCTTTATATTCAGGGGGCAGGTTTGAAACTTACCTTCCAAGAGGATCCCACAGGTTTTTTTCATGAAAACAGCAGACTTTTATACCTTGAACTCTTAGTGCCTCTTACCCTTTACCTTCTATATGTCTTTTCTTGAGTGTGCATGAGAGGGTGAATGCATGCGTGGGTGGTGTTGCGAATATTTCAGGTGATTATTGCTCAATAAATATTTAATCTTCTGTTTAAAACTCATGGAAAAATCTGTCACTGTCTGTTTATTTGGCCAAACACTAGTTTAAACAAAAACACCATCTGTGGTCAGCTGGGAGGTGACCAATGGAAACCAGCCTTGGCATTTCCCACCATAACAATATGTTGATAAAGTCAGGTGAAGAGGGTTGGGAGAAGGCTCGAGAGGAGCATAAAAGTTAGCACAGACAATTGGGCCAAATGGTCTATTTCTGTGCTGAAGACTCCAAGGAATTCTATGTAACGCTATATAATTGAATGGTGGAACAGGCTCGAGGGGCTGAATGGATCCCAGGAATAGGACTTGGCCAATGTTTATAATGTAATATATTGTTTCAGCTTTATCTTCAGGGGGCAGTTGATAGATTTTTGTTCATTTTTATTCAGAATAGCAATTGACTGGACAGATACTAATTCTGATTGCAATTCATTTTCTTGATCGATAATATAAGTTCACACAAGATCTTCAACTGCTGATGCCATTGCAGTAGGTCTATTGAGTAATGACCTGAAATTACTTGCTGTGCTGAGAATTCTTAAGCCCTACAAAAACTTGCCTTTATCATAATAAAATGTATTAAGGCATTTTACAGGAATGTAATCAGGCAAAAAAAATGACACCTAGCTAAAGAAAGAACCTTTAGGATAGACGACCAAAAGCACAGTCAAAATGGTAGATTTTAAGCAGCAGCTTAAAGGAGGAGAGAGAGGTAGAGAGGTTTACGGAGGGAATTCCAGAGCTTAGAGCCTAAGGGGTAGCCGCCAATGGTGCGGTGAAGAAAATGGGGGATGCACAAGAGGCCAAAACTGGAGAAAGGCAGATATCTTGGAGGTTTGTACGGCTTGAGGAGTTAATAGAGATTGGGGGGGGGGGGGGGGTGGTGGGGGGGAGGAGGTGCAGTGAGGCCATGGAGGGATTTGAACACAAGGATGAGAATTTTAAAATCGAGGCATGGCTGTAGCTAGTGTAAGTCAGCGAGCACAGGGGTGATGGGTCAATGGACCTTGATGCAAGTTAGGACAGACAGACAGCAAAGCTTTGGATGAGCTCTAGTTCTTGAGGATGGACGATGGGAGAGCAGCCAGGTAAGCAGTCCAATGTAATCACTTTGTCTGGCTTTCAATTCAAAACTGACCTGCCAATAGATTGCAAAAGGCAAATTGGGCAGAATTTAGTGAGCCCGCCGCGGGACCCAGCGCCAGACCGGGAAGTGTCCGCAGTCGCCGCTCGTCAAGTGTGCAACCGGGCGGCCACTTATCATAATGGAGGTGTGGGGCCCGTCCAATTATGCAATGGGTGCGGGTTGTTTGGCACTGATTGTGTCAGATGACAATGGAGCAGGTGCTGGCACTATATTTAAAGTCCTGCCAGCCCTGCTTGCATTACAGCCTTTGAGATATTTACAGATTGCAGATTGCTGCCGGACCCAGTGTGGTAACTCCTGGGACCCCCCCACTCACCCCAACCCCTCACTCCGCCCACTCCCTGGAGAAGGATGGCGCACTATGGTAGTGGCAAGAGACATCAGATGACAGTTTCGCAGTGCCTCCCTGGAGATAATCCTCCCGGCTGCAAGGGAAAGGCAGGAGCTCCTCCTCCCCAGGGATGGCGAGAAGAGATCCTTCCACCTGACCAAGTAAGCATGGATAGAGTTCGCAAAGGAAGTGAGCATCTGTGGGGTCACCCCCAGACATGTGTACAGTGCCGCAAGAGGGTCAATGACTTCCTTCGTTCTGCCAAGGTGAGTGCCCTACACCTCTCTCTTAGGGGTTTTCATATGGCAACGCAGAAGGAAGCAGGACAGGCAGAGAGAGGCACCACAAAGGTGCTGGCAAAGGGGGTTAGGCATCACCACGTCCTGCCAGCTGTATGGCTGCATCTCGGCCACAGGCCACCTTCTCTCACATTCACCCCCTTCACCTCCCCTGAGAGCGGACAAGGGGAGAAGCCATGTAGGAAATCCCAGCAGTAGGCGAGTGGCTGCCACTAACAGAACTGCTCTCTCACTCTTCCTGTGAGCTCTTACTATCCCCCTGTTTCCACATGCAGAACAAGCAGGTTCACATCAGGGAGATCTCAAGGACTGGCACAGGATTTCCAGACATACGGCCTCTGTTGACAGCTGAGAAGGAGGCACTGGTGTTAGCGGAGACCCAGGGCGGCCGCTCTATAGTAGATGGTGAGACTGGAGTCTCCACGCAAGAGAGTGAGGATTATCTTCATTCGACATCCACCACACTTCTGGAGATCCACATCACAAACGGCTGGCATGACGAGATCTGCACAGCCTAACCCACATGGTTGTTCTCTTACGCAGGTTGGCGTCCGTAGGAGGCTCTGACAGAAGAGGGACAGCCATCAACTTTTGGGGAGCAGCAGTCAGAGGATGCACCGTCACATGACTCTCCTGCACCTTCCACCTACACAGATACTTTCACCTTAGTGGGCTTCCACTCGGCTTTAGAATCAGGATCACAAGCTGGTGAGAGCACTGCACACACACCCAGGCAGCTGGATGAGGCTGAGATAGTCGAGGTCATTGACAGTCGGAGGACTGTGGGTGGCCAGGCCCATGCTGAACCCCAGGCTGATGAGCCTCTGGTGTCGACAGCACAGGGCATGCTGGAGTTGCAGGGAGAGGTAAGGCAACATCTGCTGGAGATGCCAGAGAGCAGGTGAAGCCATGAGCAGATGATAGAGGAGTCCATCCATGCCATGAATGCTGCCATGTCTCAGGTGTGTGAGCGCATGACTTCTTCTATCGGGAGGCTGGTGAACCTCATGGACAGTCAGATCCCGCAAATGCGCACAGACCTTTGCACCATCGCCTTGAACGCAGCAGTGGCAAGGCGAGAAAAGGACAAGGCCCCTGGGGTTTTCTCCAGCTCCTCATCCTTCTCTGGTCAGCAGAGAGGTTCAAGTGAACCTTGAAAGGGGGAGGAGAGGCTGACCTACAAAGCTGGGGACTTCCCTCAGGGCACTTTGAGTGTGGACAACGGATCTTCAACCCCTCTGCCAGTGAGTCCAGCTTCAGCAGCCGCGGCACCTGAGGAAGGTCCTGCACCTGTGCAGGAAAACCTCAGGTAACCGGAACCCTCCAGGCCTCAGACAGCCAGCGGGTGGCTACCAAGGTCATCCCAGGCCGAGGGGCAGCCGGATTAACAGTCTACCTCCAGTCAAGTTGCTAGCGCAGGGGTCAGACCTCATAGAAGCACTCGAAAATATATAAAGAAAAATACCTAGAGACACTTGGAGTTTGGTGGGTGTTTGACATTTGCCATTTGTTTTGTGTTGTAAAGTTCAACCATTATTACAGTTCACATTCATAGTGGAAAATGATTACTCTTTCATGCCTTAATTGTGAGTTACAAATTGAGGGGAGGCGGTGGCATAGTGATATTGTCACAGGACTAGGAACCCAGAGACCCAGGGTATTGCTCTGGGGACATGGGTTCGAATCCCACCACAGCAGAAGGTGGAATTTGAATTTAATTAATAAATCTGGAATTTAAAGCTAGTCTAATGATGGTCATGAAACTATTGTCAATTGTTGTAAAAACCCATCTGGTTCACTAATGTCCTTTAGGGAAGGAAATCTGCTGTCCTTACCTGGTCTGGCCTACATGTGACTATAGACCCACAGCAATGTGGTTGACTCTTACATGCTCTCTGAAATGGCCTAGCAAACCACTCAGTTGTATCTAACCGCTACAAAGTCAATAAAAAAGAATGAAACTGGACGGACCACCCGGCATCGACCTAGGCACCAGGAAGCGACAACGGCAAACCCAGCCATGTCGACCTTGCAAAGTCCTCCTTACTAACATCTGGGGACTTGTGCCAAAGTTGGGAGAACTGTCCCACAGGCTAGTCAAGCAACAGCCTGACATAGTCATACTCACAGAATCATATCTTACGGACAATGTTCCAGACACGACCATCACTATCCCCGGGTATGTCCTGTCCCACCGGCAGGACAGACCCAGCAGTGGTGGCGGCACAGTGATATATAGTCGGGAGGGAGTTGCCCTTGGAGTCCTCAACATCGACTCCGGACCCCATGCAGTCTCATGGCAACAGGTCAAACATGGGCAAGGAAACCTCCTGCTGATTACCACCTACCGCCCTCCCTCAGCTGATGAGTCAGTACTCCACCATGTTGAACAGCACTTGGAGGATGCACTGAATTGTCTGTCATGAAGACCCCACCTGCCACAAATGAGGCATATTAATTTCATCATACGAAACATTAATTTTAAACTGATGCTGGACTGAAGAGATGAATTGTTCGAAGAGATCAGCAGTGGCTGAAAAAATTTGTATACTAAGACAGTTGCCTGGAGAGACAATAGAACTGCTACCTGATCCAATTAATCCAAATGGACTTTGATCACCAGACATTGAATGTGGAAGAAGCCAGCATTCCATTTCCAACCACCACCACTTCCCCGCTGCCCCCCCCCCCCACCACCAGCCTCCAACTGTGGGTGTCTGCTAAGATGAAAGGAATCCACAAAAATACAGGAAGGTTTGTTAAAAAAAACAACTAATCACATGACTAACCTGCTGGCCCAGGTTTGGTTTTGAACTGCTCACAGAACAGTTTGTGTCTGACTGCAACTGACCTTGAAGAAAGAGCCTCTCTCTGCCTGGCTCTCTCTCTGTCTCTCATGTGAATTTCCAGATCCACTGAAGACACTTAAACCTTAAGAGAGAAGACTCCTACATCGAAACAAGTTTGGAAGCGTCCACTGAGCCCCAACGAAACAGCAAGATTTACCTGCTGTCAAAGACTCTACATCAAACTCAAAGGACAGTAAATAAATGCCAGCTATTGCTTCAAACCTTTCCCCTTTACTCTTTCTACTTTTCTGTCTCTATCAGCATGTGTGTTTAATTGCGTATGCATGCTAGCATAGTTGCGTTGCATAGTCATAGTAGTATTAACCAAATTAGAGTTTTAAGGTTAATAAACTTACACTGTTCTTGTTTAAATCTAAGAAAATCTGTCTGGTTGATTTCTTTGCCTTACAATTGGAGAGGGGGGAGCTAAAAACACAGTGTTTTTAAAATTTAAACCCTGTTACGCTCAAACCAGGCAAAGATTGAGAAGGAACCCCAAGACCCCTTTCTCACCTGGTTGTAACAGTCCAAAAAGGAATAACAGGGTTTTTGAGATGACACATGATGTGGAAGGTTCGGAAGGCGAGGATGACGATACAGATCAATCAGAAGAAATTGTACTGATCACAAGAAGCTTTGGTCCGGTAATGATTGTCCTAGGTTCATATTTGTTCAATTGTGCAGTCCTATACAGGGGTTTACATCCACGGTATGTGGTGTGGACTGGTTACAGTGTTAACTGGATTCTTTAAGTAAGGAAGACCAAAGTAAGGTCAAAGAATATGTCAGTTCTACCTGTTTCAGATTTGGGGATGACAATGCATTGAAATCACTAAAAAGAGTGTAAAATAACAGGGGTAAACCACTTTATTAGTACTGATGTAGTATCCAGTGAAATACCTTTGCTGTTAAGAAAGCTGTCCATTAAGAATGCTCAAATGAAATTGGATATGAGACATAAGTCTTTGGGAAATCTGTAGCTTTGCGGTTTACAAAGTCAGGACATTATTGTATTCCTTTAACAAGATCTAAAATCTCTAAGCAGGATGTTGAAGAGGAAGTAATGGCATCTGGGGTAGGGATTTAAAGGAGAAAAGGCAAATTATTTCAAAACTACATCGACAGTTTGCACATCCATCTTGTCATAGGTTGAAGATTCTGTTAAAAGATGCAGGGATAATAGATATATAGATAATAGACTATACTAAACATTTTGAGGATGTTAGTGAAAAATGTGATATCTGTAAAAGAAAATACAGGAGGACACCATCGTGACCTATAGTGAGTTTCCCCTTAGCAAGCGACTTTAATGAAACCGTAGCGATGGACTTGGAGCTATGGGATAAACAGTCTTCTTTTACAGTTTATAGACATAGCGACTAGATTCAGTCTATCAACGGTAATTTTACAGTAAAGACAAAAAAGTAATAGTAGACAACATAATGATGGGTCTGGGAGCACCGGCTAGATTTCTAACTGACAACGGAGGAGAATTTGCCAATGATGAGTTCAGGAGTATGTGTGAAAATATAAATATTGTAGCAATGCACACGGCAGCAGAAAGTCATTTTTAGTAATGGGATTTGTGAGAGAAATCAGGCCGTGATTGATGAAATGCTCTGAAAAAATATTAGCTCCCAACCAAATTGTAAATTGACAACTGCTCTGGTGTGGACAGTACATGCGAGAAACACGCTTCAAATGGTTGGGGGCTACAGCCCCTATCAATTAGATTATGGCAGGAATCCGAAAATAGCTTCAGTAATGTGGGATCATCCCCCGGCTTTAGAGGGGACTACAATTTGTTCCATTTTTGCAGAACATTTGAATGCCATGCATGCAGGCGAAGAGCATTTATTAAGGCAGAGGTTTCAGAAAAAATCAGGAGAGCTTTGAGGTATCGGATCAGCCCATCAGAAAAAAAATTATACCGGGGACATGGTGTATTACAAAAGAGAAGGGCAGAAAGAATGGAGAGGCCCAGGAAACGTTATCGGCACTGATGGCAAAACGGTGATTTTGCAACATGGCAACCAAACTGTTCGAGTACATTCCTTGCAGCTTATTGGCACTGATTATACACTGACAGAACCTGAACAAATGATGGACACTGAATGTGCATCATGTACTTCACATAAACATATGTCAGACCTTTACGAGCAACAGATTGTGGCAGATAATGGGCTAACCGAGAGTGGACAAAGTGATAGTGAAGATCGAGTTAAGGCCATTTATCCCAAAAGTCAACTACCGAAAGTTGGGACTAGAATGATGTTTATGCCAGAAGTGGATAGTGAATGGAGGGAAGCCACCATTATAGGAAAGGCCACAGGAAATACAAACATTGGCTGAATGTGCAAGACAAGGGACAGGATTTCAGACCTATAGATTGGCAGAAGGAAGTGAAAATGTGGAAAGCCAGAAAACGTAGTGTAAGTTCAGACAATGGGCCTGAAGATGATCATAGTCCAAGGAAAAGGTCACGAACTTGTGAGAGGATGTCTGGTCATAGGAGGGACAGGTAGAGTAGTGGCAGTCCAGAAAGGGATAGGAAATCTAGTAGGGGTGTAGTTTAATAAGAGCGAGAACCAAAGATTTGGTGAGGAGCGGCACAACAAGTACGATAGAGAAGCTCTAGTGACTACTAACAGGTTAGATGGTCAGTTGGTAAAGGATGCAAAACAAAAAGAGCTTGACAGTTGGAGAGAGTTTGGCGTATACAAAGAAGTGCCCGATAGAGGACAACCAGCTTTGTCCCATGGATGGATATCTACAAAGTATTTCCAGATGGTACGTATAAAGCAAAGGTCAGACTTGTAGCCCGGGGACTTGAGGAACGACTAGGCGACCAAGAAGTTAGAGTAGACTCCCCAACAGCAGGAAAAGTGAGTTTGAGGATTTTCCTAGCCCTTTTAGCAACACACTCATAGGAATGTAAATCTGTTGACATCAAATCAGCATTTTTGCAAGGGGACAAATTTCAAAGAGAAGTATTTTTAAAGCCACCAAAGGAAGCTGGAGATATGGAGGGGAAATTATGGAAGCTAAACAAGTGTGTTTATCAGCTCAACGATGCATCCAGGGTGTGGTATTTTTCAGTTCGGTCTGTCCTACTAAAAGCTGGTTGGATTCAACTAAAAGCAGATTCGGCAATGTTTTATTGGTACTGTGAAGAAAAGCTAGCAGGCATTTTCTTGATGCATGTAGGTGATTTTCTGTGGGGAGGATCTGCGGCATTTGAGAAATTTGTGGTAGGTAAAGTTATCAAGGAAGTTAAAATTGGAAATCGGGCTTCCGGAGCTTTTAAATTTATAAGTTTGGACGTTAGGCAGACTAAGTTGGGAGTAACCCTAAATCAACAGTCTTACCTAGAATGTTAATAGGATCCCGATAAATCAGGCCAGATCCTCACAGAAGGAAGGTTCTGCAACCAAGGAAGAAGCAGACCAGTTAGGGAGCTTAATCGGGCAGTTAAACTGGTTGTGCACACAAACTAGACCAGATGCTTACTATGATGTATTAGAATTGAGCACCATGCTGAAACATGCTACTGTTGGGGAAGTGCTGAAAGAAAATAAGACATTGAAGAGATTGAGTTTTGACAAATATACACTCAAGTTCCCAGCCTTGGGTGACCCAGAAGAAATGAAATTAGTTATTTTTAGTGACGCCTGACACGCTCATCTTTCCGATGATTGTTTGAGCACAGCAGGGTTCATTATATTTTTGGTGAGAAGAAATGATAAATGTTGTCCATTAGCCTGGGAATTGAGGAAAATAAAGAGGATAGTTAAAAGCACCTTAGCTGCTGAGAGACTTGTACTGGTAGAAGTGATAGATATGGGTATGTATTTATCGAGCATTTTAAAGGAACTCATATAAGGGGCAATCAGAGAAAGATTTTCCTATAGAATGCTATATAACTATTCTCTCTGTCCATTCGATAAAAAGTGTCACAGAAAAGAGGTTGAAGATTGATCTCGCGAGTATAAAAGAAATGTTGGAAAGAAAAGAAATTTCCAAAATTAAATGGGTCGAAGTGGGTCATCAGTTGTCGGATTGTTTTACGAAAAGAAGTGCTTGTTCAGAGAAATTGCTGGATGTCCTCGAAGAGGGCCATCTTGAGTTAAGATGAGTTGATAGACCATGGAAATTTTTATGTTAAGATTGCTATATAATTCTTTAAACAACCTTTTTTTTGTTATTTTTTAAATGGGGAGGAATATACAGTATGTTAATGGCTGGTGCTGTTGAAGGTTGATGGTATAATAATGTAAGCTAAAGAAGAATGTATAATTTTGTCTCTCTTTTTAGTTTTATATATGTATTTAATTTAAAGAGTGGAATCTGTTAGTGTCTAATAAGTTCTGTTGATGGATGTTAAATACCTAGTGGTTGAAGGTAATAGGGTGAACAGGTGTTGGGTGTTGATTTGTTAATTGTACTCAGATGTATATATAAAGAGCGAGCCAGCACTGGCTGGAGTGTGTCAGGCAAGATTTAGGATGTGTAGGATGGAGAAGGAAACTGCAGGGGATGGGCACAATTGAAATGTGGAGCTTATTCAAGGAGCAGCTACTGCGTGTCCTTGATAAGTATGTACCTGTCAGGCAGGGAGGAAGTTGTTGAGCGAGGGAGCTGTGGTTTACTAAAGAAGTTGAAGTGCTTGTCAAGAGGAAGAAGAAGGCTTATGTTAGGATGAGATGTGAAGGCTTAGTTAGGGTGCTTGAGAGTTACAAGCTAGCCAGGAAGGATCTAAAGGGAGAGCTAAGAAGAGCAAGGAGAGGACATGAGAAGTCATTGGTGGATAGGATCAGGGAAAACCCTAAGGCTTTCTATAGGTATATCAGGAATAAAAGAATGACTAGAGTTAGATTAGGGCCAATCAAGGATAGTAGTGGGAAGTTGTGTGTGGAATCAGAGGAGGTAGGGGAAGTGTTAAATGAATATTTTGTGTCAGTATTTACAGTAGAGAAAGAAAATGTTGTTGAGGAGAATACTGAGATTCAGGCTACTAGGCTAGATGGGATTGAGGTTCACAAGGAGGAGGTATTAACAATTTTGGAAAGTGTGAAAATAGATAAGTCCCCTGGGCCAGATGGGATTTATCCTAGGATTCTCTGGGAAGCTAGGGAGGAGATTGCAGAGCCTTTGTCCTTTATCTTTATGTTGTCATTGTTGACAGGAATAGTGCCGGAAGACTGGAGGATAGCAAATGTTGTCCCCTTGTTCAAGAAGGGGAGTAGAGACAGCCCTGGTAATTATAGACCTGTGAGCCTTACTTCAGTTGTGGGTAAAATGTTGGAAAAGGTTATAAGAGACAGGATTTATAATCATCTTGAAAAGAATAAGTTCATTAGTGATAGTCAGCATAGTTTTGTGACTGGTAGGTCATGCCTCACAAACCTTATTGAGTTTTTCGAGAAGGTGACCAAACAGGTGGATGAGGGTAAAGCAGTGGATGTGGTGTATATGGATTTCAGTAAGGTGTTTGATAAGGATCCCCACGGTAGGCTATTGCAGAAAATACGGAAGTATGGGGTTGAAGGTGATTTAGAGCTTTGGATCAGAAATTGGCTAGCTGAAAGAAGACGGAGTGGTGGTTGATGGCAAATGTTCATCCTGGAGTTTAGTTACTAATGGTGTACTGCAAGGATCTGTTTTGGGGCCACTGCTGTTTGTCACTTTTATAAATGACCTGGAAGAGGGTGTAGAAGGGTGGGTTAGTAAATTTGCGGATGACACTAAGGTCGGTGGCGTTGTGGATAGTGCCGAAGGATGTTGTAGGGTACAGAGGGACATAGATAGGCTGCAGAGCTGGGCTGAGATGGCAAATGGAGTTTAATGCAGAAATGTGAGGTGATTCACTTTGGAAGGAGTAACAGGAATGCAGAGTACTGGGCTAATGGGAAGATTCTTGGTAGTGTAGATGAACAGAGAGATCTTGGTGTCCAGGTGCATAAATCCCTGAAGGTTGCTACCCAGGTTAATAGGGCTGTTAAGAAGGCATATGGTGTGTTAGCTTTTATTAGTAGGGGGGATAGAGTTTCGGAGCCACGAGGTCATGCTGCAGCTGTACAAAACTTTGGGACTGCACCTGGAGTATTGCGTGCAGTTCTGGTCACCGCAAAGGGTGCAGAGGAGATTTACTAGGATGTTGCCTGGTATGGAGGGAAGGTCTTACGAGGAAAGGCTGAGGGACTTGCGGTTGTTTTTGATGGCGAGATGGAGGAGGAGAGGTGACTTAATAGAGACATATGATAATCAGAGGGTTAGATAGGGTGGATAGTGAGAGTCTTTTTCCTTGGATGGTGATGGCAAACATGAGGGAACATAGCTTTAAGTTGAGGGGTGATAGATATAGGACAGATGTCAGAGGTAGTTTCTTTACGCAGAGTAGTAGGGGTGTGGAACGCCCTGCCTGCAACAGTAGTAGACTCGCCAACTTTAAGGGCATTTAAGTGGTCATTGGATAGACATATAGATGAAAATGGAATAGTGTAGGTCAGATGGTTTCACAGGTCGGCGCAACATCGAGGGCCGAAGGGCCTGTACTGCGCTGTAATGTTCTAATTCTAAAAGGAGTGGAGTAGTGAACTCTGTGGTAAGCAATAAACAATCTCCACCAAAGCATCCAAGTCTGTGTCTTCACAAACACCCTTGGAGCTTACTCTGACACTCCGCTGCAGTGTGAAGGTTCCTCACAGGCGTCAGTAGCCATGTCTTCAATGGGTAGCCCTTGTTCCTGGGAATCCACTTGAAGGTGAGGGGGCCTGAAAAGCTGTGGTACCTGGGACTGTGGAAGTTTGTAGGTATCATGGCTGCTTCCCGGGAAGTGGGTGTACACCTGCAGGAAACACTTTTGGTGGTCACAGAACAGTTGAATGTTGATTGAGTGGAAGTCCTTCCTGCTGATGAAGGCGGCTGGCTGATCCGTGGGAGCCTTGATGGCCACGTGTGTACAATCTATCACACCTTGCACCTGGGGGAATCTGCGATGGCCCCGAACCCGATGGTCCTCTCGGCCTGACTGTCAGGGTCAGTCTGGTAGTGCACATAGTCGCCGAGCCTCTTGAACAGGGCATTGGTCACCTCCTTGATGCAGTGGTGGGCTGCTGTCTGGGAGACCCGACACCTGTCCCTGGTGGATCCCTGGAATGATCCAGACTTGCAAAAGTTTAGTGCCACTGTGATCTTCAGGATCACTAACCACCAAATCCCATAGGTCACAACTCGTCCTGCCGCACAGCACATAAATTGGTGGTGTCCTCCCTGGAGAGCTGCAATCTTCACTGAAAATGCTGCTTGGACATTTGGAGGTAGCTGATTTGATTCTGGTACATTCTTTGGTGCAGATGGACCCATCTCAGAGGTGCTGCATCACGCTATGGGGGGTCCACAGAGGCAAGGTGGATGAGACCTACTCCAGGTGATCAGTAGACCTGCAGAGAAATGTCCTTGCGGAGACTAAGTTGCCTTGGCATCTTTGCCTTTGCTGCTTCTCTTGGTTTGTGTGCTAATGGCCCTCAATGCCCACCCTTGCTGACAGCCAGCCCAGCACCCAGTAGTATGGCCACCTGGTCCTCTCCCCCTCTAATATCCCCACCTGAGACCAAGACTATCTCTGCAGAGTGCACAGTACTGTAGGCCAACAATGGCCTCTGCTTCCCCCCTCTTCCCCTGTCCACAGTTCATCATGGCTGCCTTCCCATCGCAATACTGAAACCTCGCCTCGATGCTGCCACCTTTCAACAGCTAGGGCTCCGAAGGTACGTGAGGGCCGCCCACGTTCACTTAATTCCAAGCCCCCACTGAATTGCTATCAATTGCATGCTAATGTATTATAACTAACTGTTCAGCAGTTTAAATTGCCCCCATCATGTCGGGGCAGCAATGCCACCTTGCAGATTTTCTGCTGCTGCCTAATGTTACTGACCGATGTTGGATTTCCAGGCGGACACATCTGACTCTATTCTCC
Organism: Heterodontus francisci; assembly: GCF_036365525.1. Lineage (NCBI taxonomy): Eukaryota > Metazoa > Chordata > Chondrichthyes > Heterodontiformes > Heterodontidae > Heterodontus > Heterodontus francisci. Next base: position 103,671,810 of record NC_090379.1, read on the forward strand.
AGCCCACCAACCCCGCTGCGCATCCAAAGAGTGCAATGGCCTGCGAGAACGATGTTACTTTCAGTTGCCCCCAAACATGTCCTTTTGCAGCCATGAGGCTAATATTATTGACGTTCATGAGACACCTCCAGATCAAGACCCCAGGCCAGCAAAGTCAATCATCATATAACTGGCCAAATTACTTAGCATTATTCCAAAAGAAAAGTGTAACAACCTTTTTTGTACAGCCTCCCATGCTTTTTCATACAAGAAATGTCCACCTCAGCATATGCCCATTTCCTTAAGTTCAAAGTTATCAGCTGCTTATATTTACAGCTGTTTCTCTTGATATGCCTTTTCCCAGCCCAGTGCCTCCTAGCCCTGGACCACCACCTTTCCAGCTCCACTTGACCTAGGCCCCACCTTCTTTCCAGCTCCACTTGGCCTAGACCCCACCTTCTTTCCAGCTCTACTTGACCTAGGCCCCAGCTTCTTTCCAGCGCTACTTGGCCTAGGCCCCACCTTCTTTCCAGCTCCACTTGGCCTAGGCCCCACCTTCTTGCCAGCTCCACTTGACCTAGGCCCCAGCTGCTTTCCAGCTCCACTTGGCCTAGACCCCACCTTCTTTCCAGCTCCACCTGACCTAGACCCCAGCTGCTTTCCAGCTCCACTTGGTCTAGGCCCCACCTTCTTTCCAGCTCCACTTGGTCTAGGCCCCACCTTCTTTCCAGCTCCACTTGGTCTAGGCCCCACCTTCTTTCCAGCTCCACTTGACCTAGGCCCCACCTTCTTTCCAGCTCCACTTGACCTAGGCCCCACCTTCTTTCCAGCGCTACTTGGCCTAGGCCCCACCTTCTTTCCAGCTCCACTTGGCCTAGGCCCCACCTTCTTTCCAGCTCCACCTGACCTAGGCCCCACCTTCTTTCCAGCTCCACTTGACCTAGGCCCCACCTTCTTTCCAGCTCCACTTGGCCTAGGCCCCACCTTCTTTCCAGCTCCACCTGACCTAGCCCCCACCTTCTTTCCAGCTCCACTTGACCTAGGCCCCACCTTCTTTCCAGCTCCACTTGGCCTAGGCCCCACCTTCTTTCCAGCTCCACCTGACCTAGGCCCCAGCTGCTTTCCAGCCCCATCTGGCCTAGGCCCCACCTTCTTTCCAGTTCCACCTGATCTAGGCCCCTCCTGCTTTTAAGTTCAACCTGACCTAGGCCCACCTGCTTTCCAGCCAGTCTAATTCTTCTTATCCCTCATCCCATTTCTCTGTCTTTTAATACTACTCACACATACTTCTAAACCTGGCTTCCTTCATCAATTTGACTTTGAGGAATAAAGATTGTGGCATGTGGCACCAACACATCTACAGAGTGAGTGCAGACAGAGCCAGGCAGAACGGGCTTCACTGCTAAACATCAGCACCAAGATTCAGACACAGGCTTAGTCACATCACATTCACTCACCTGAACTGACTGGAGTCTTCATGTCACCTTAGGGATGTTGATCTGTAATCACAAGTCATTATAATATAACTAATATTTCATTAATAGGGACAGAAAAGCATTTTATGACTCACTGCTATTTAGCTACACCTGATCAGAAAGGTAAACCAAATGCAGCCTTACCAAAACTGTCGAGCGTTAATCAACTATTATAAAACAGTAGGGAGTGAAATCAGTCCTTGCCAATCATGCCCAATGGGCTCTTAGCGAATTGGCAATGAGTGATTCAGGCACAGTCTAAAAGTGGGCAGCTGATTTACTATGAGCCCATTTCCCACAACTGGTAAGGACCAATTTCAACCCCATAGTGTTCATGAACAATGCCACAGGAGATCATTCAAATTACAAAACACATTCCCCATTGGACACCCACTATTATAAGATGTTGCAGTCTTTGGCCCACCGAGAGCAATGCCAATGGTGATCCACCAGTCTTGGAATACAATGAGAACTTGGTGGCAATCTTGCAATAGTGTAATATGCACAATAGTGAAGTAGCAATCCATTTTACATCACTCTCAGTTTTTATTTTACACAGAATTTACAGCACAGAAACAGGCCATTCGGCCCAACAGGTCTGTGCCAGTGTTTATGCCCTACTTGAGCCTCCTCCTATCTTTTATAACCTGATCAACATATCCTTCTATTCCTTTCTCTCACCCGCCGCCACGATATGTTTATCTAACTTCCCCTTAATTCCATCTATGTCATTCCCTCAATTACCCCTTGTGGTGTTGAGTTCCACATGCTAACCATTCTCTAATTAAAGACCTTTCTCCTGAATTCCCTATTGGATTTATTTGTGATTATCTTATATTTGCAACACTCCTTTTGGATCCCCCTATAATGGAAACATCATCTGTATATCTACCCTATCAAACCCCTCCATAATCTTCAAGGATTCTATTAGATCACCCCTCAGTCTTCTCTTTGAATAAGCTTTCCCTTCTCGATTTTTAGTAACAATTATTTAGCAATAATATGCATGCAAGAATAAATTGTAGTTTGCGAATTGTCACACAAAGCTTGAGAGGATATGTGTCAAATAAATGCTAAACTGTGAACACCAGCAAAATGCAGAGCTGGGGATAGATGTATCCAGTTATGAACTAGTGCGAAATGAATGGCTCGTGATGTGTGAAGAGTGGTGTCTCCTTAAGATATTGCATAAGATTATCATGGCTTAATTTACTAATAATTGTTTTGCAGATTCATATGTTGTAAAGATAGGATTCTGTCTTTGATCATCTGAATAAATTTTAAAGGAGCAGTAGTTTTAAAAGGTAAACTGTGTTAATTGTGTATCAATTGTTTAATTATATGCAGGTGGAGGGAGTTAATTAGGGTCTTACTTGAGCAATTACAAGCAGACACTTACCGAAGCAGGTGGAGAAGGTTTTTGAGTGAGGAGCTACATGTTTGTAATCCTTTTTTTCTGCACAATAAATGTGAAACTGAGTAAAGATAGGCTCCAGCATCATCCTTCCATGACAAGCTTTCTGGAATTTAACAAGCTGCACATTTGAAGAGATCTCCTGTCAAAACAGGATGGGTTCGGAGGAGGTGCTTGTGATTAATAACTGAAACTTGAGAGCCACATCATCAATTGGTATTGTCTGTATAAGATTGCTAATAAATGTAACAATGGTTGCTTGTTGGTCCAATTCAAAAAGGGGCAGGAAAAGCAGGATGCCTTTACAAAATGTTGGATAGAAGTGGGAAATACCTATGTAGAATTGAGCTCAAGATGTGTAAACCTGCTTAATAAGCAGGAAAACCAGAGTTTGCGCTGTGGACAAAAATGGTTGGACTTCAAAAAAAGATAATTTTTATGAACATTTACAGGACGAGCAAACAAGGAGATATAATGCTGGCAGGAATGTAACACCCATCTGGCCAAAGTGGCTCAACATGAAGGAATAGACAACACATGCTACTCTATCCAGTTACCTAACAGGTGACATCTGATCTGTTTGCAACTGTAAATTACAGCCTAGACACTTTAATGTGTTGATCTCTACTGTGTGCCAATAAAACATTTGCTGTAACCAATTGGTATCAAGTTTGAATCCCTTGAAATTCTGACAAAGTCAATGGAGAATGTCCCCTACACTCTGATTTTACACACAAACTTCTGATCAAAGTCAACTTCCCCTCCCATTAGCAATGCAGTGAGCACTGGCAAAACACTTAACACTGGCAATGCAGTGAACTCTGGCAGTGCAAGCTGGCAACATATTAAACACTGGCAACACAGGGAGCACTGGCAACTCATTGAGCACTGGCAACACATTGAGCACTGGCAATGCAGTGAGCTCTGGTCACCAGCTGCGACTATTGAAGCTATATAAATTTTCCAGGTATCCACTGGTCCAATAGTGATTGGTCCAAGTACTGAGGCAGAGAGGGCTGAAATATTTGCAGATGAACCTTCCCTTACACAACAACTCAGTGAAGATACATGAGGAAATCATGCCCTCGGCTTAACCATCCCACCATGCTATCAGACCTCCATATGGAGGAACAGCTGATGATATTTGATTTAAATTGACACTGCTGACATTATGATGCTAGCACCAGATTGTAAGAATCCTTCATTTACAAAATGGCAGGATGCTTGAGGAAGGTTGACTGGTGATCCTACTAGGTTGGAAAGATTATTTATTTTTATTTAGAGATACAGCACTGAAACAGGCCCTTTGGCCCACCGAGTCTGTGCCAACCATCAATCACCCATTTATACTAATCCTACATTAATCCCATATTCCTACCACATCCCCACCTACCTACACTAGGGGCAATTTATAATGGTCAATTTACCTATCAACCTGCAAGTCTTTGGCTGTGGGAAGAAACCGGAGCACCCGGAGGAAACCCACATGGTCAAAGGGAGAACTTGCAAACTCCGCACAGGCAGTACACAGAATCGAACCCGGGTCCCTGGAGCTGTGAGGCTGTGGTGCTAACCACTGTGCCACCCCAAATTGTAGCACAGAAGAACAATTGGGTACTTTTAAAACCATTCTAATGCAGTAAGAAGGGCAGAGAGTAAAAATAAAACCAAAATGGTGAACTCGGAATGTCTAAGGGGTGCAGGATAAAACAAATTCACCTTAGCAGTCACCTTGACAACCACAGGCAATGCTGTCCTTGCTCTGCTTTGAGGCTGCAGACATGACAGATTGTGGCAACAACTTCCTTGGTGAAGGTTTATCCACTGGGCTTCGCTGTGGTTAAGATAAGAGAATTTGTATCTAAGACCCTGGGTGAATATGGCCTCCTACTAAGAACCCTTCTCCACTTCCTCTTCCTCTCCCTTCAAGGCCTACTCTGTGTGGCCTCTCTTCATTCTTCCAGCCATGCTCAATGGCCACAGGAAATACTACCAGGCCACCCATGGCTGGAAGCAACTTCTTTCAGCACAAGATTTTAAATGGTGCCAACCCTCGACCATCTCCCTCTGCCTCCTGCCACTAAGCCAATTTTGGATCCAATTTGCCAAATTGCCCTGGATCCCATGGGCTCTTACCTTCTTAACCAATCTCTCATGTGGGACTTTATCAAAAGCTTTACTGAAGTCCATGTAGAATACATCAACTGCTTTACCCTCATCTACACACCTAGTCACCACCTCTAAAAATTCAATCAAGTTAGTTAGACATGATCTCCCCCTGACAAAGCCATGCTGACTATCCCTGATTAATCCCTGCCTCTCCAAGTGGAGATTAATCCTGTCCCTCAGAATTTTTTCCAATAGTTTCCCTACCACTGATGTTAGACAGGATGTTGGCTGGAATGTGGAATATGAAGTTCAAAAATGGCATCAAATCAGGGTTGCAAACGGATTGACATCATCGTCTCACTGCTCTGCATATCATCAGGGGGCATGCACACAGATCCCTTTACTAAGATGGTGTCCTTCCCATCGAAGTTACCAGATCCTGAGACATTTATGATGGGATATAGGGTTGGAGAACTGGGTAGTACAAGATCATGGAGACATTTCAACATGATTTATGCTTTCTTTTGTTCGCTATCATGGCGCTTTGTCATTTCCTGGTTAAAAAGGGAAAAATGTACAGAGAGAATCTAGCACTGCGTGTGTCCTGTGGAGTTTGTTCAGGGCTTTGTAAACAAACAAGGAAGAGCAGAGAAACAATAATGAGACAGATTGCAAAATCGACACTAGTGAGTGACACTGTCACACTATTCATTGGAGCTAGTGGCAAGGTTATTTATTGCTACTGTCAGAAAGCAAGTGGAAACATGTAGTTCCCTACTCCAGGGACTAAAACAAAACCTAGGGCTGACACTCCACTAAGAGAATGTTACACTGTCAGAGGTGCCATCTTTTGGTTGAGGCCTTATACTGAGGTACCGACTGGCCTCTTAGTTGGTGTAAATGTTCCCATAATATTATTTGAAGAAGAGCAGGAGACTTGCCCCCAGTGTTCCAGCCAATATTTATCTCTCAATCAACAACACTAAAATGGATTATCTGACCATTTATCTCATTGCTATTTTGTGGGATCTTGTTGTGTGCAAATTGGCTGCTGTATTTCCTACATTACAACAGTGACTACACTTGAAAAAGTACTTCACTATTTGTGAGGCACTTTGGGATGTCCTGAGGTCGTGCAAGCCACTGTATAAATGCGAGATCTTCCTTTTCTCTTTTTTATTTACACAGCTCCTTTCACACCTTGAGGGCATTCCGAAGTGTTTCACAGCCAATTAATTACTTACAAACAGTAGTCAACATTTTATAGGTAAAGAGAGGTGGACTGAAAGCAATATTCCAGTGTCCAGGTAAGTTTGTTCATTAGTTATGTTACTTGAGGCTTGAGTATTGGCAAGGACACCAGGCCAACTCCTTGATCTTTCTTGAATAGTTCTCTGGGTTAATTTGCATCCACCTCAACAGACAGACAAGGCCCGAGTTTAACATCTCATCAGAAAGACGGCCCCTCCGACAGTGAAGCTCACCCTCGGTACACCACTGGTGTGTCACCTGGATTAGGTGCTCAGGTCTCTGAACTGGAACTTGAACCCATGACCTCCTGACTAAGAGACATGAGTGCTACCAAATGGCTGTGGGATAATTGGAGCTTTCAAGGCTCAGATCGATACATTTTTGTTGGATAAGAGTATCAAGGGACATGGAACAAAGGTGCGACTATGAACATACAAATTATGATCAGGAGTAGGCCACTCGGCCCTTCAAGCCTGCTCCGCCATTCAATAAGATCATGACTGATCTGATTGTAACCTCAACTCCACATTCCCACCTACCCCCAACAACGTTTCACACACTTATCAAAAATCTATTTACCTCTGCCTTAAAAAAATTCAAAGACTCTGCTTCCACCGTCTTTTGAGGAAGAGAATTCCAAAGACTCACGACCCTCTGAGAGAAAAAATTTCTCCTCATCTCTGTTTTAAATGCATGACCCCTTATTTTTAAACAGTGACCCCTAGTTCTAGATTCTCCTACAAGAGTAAACATCCTTTCCACATCCACCCTGTAAAGACCCCTCATGATCTTATATGTTTTAATCAAGTCGCCTCTTACTCTTGTAAACTCCAGCAGATACAAGCCTAGCCTGTCCAACCTTTCCTCATAAGACAACTGTCCATTCCAGGTATTAGTCTAGTAAACATTCTCTGAACTGCTTCCAATGCATTTACATCCTTCCTTAAGTAAGGAGACCAATACTGTACATAGTACTCCAGATGTGATCTCACCAATGCCGTGTATAACCTCCCTATTTTTGCATTCAATTCCCCTCGCAATAAATGATAATATTCTGTTAGCTTTCCTAATTACTTGCTGTACCTGCATCTCAGAGCTCTGCAATCTCTCACCATTTAGATCATTTGCTCCTTTTTTATTCTTCCTGCCAAAATGGACAATTTCACACTTTCCCACATTATACTCCATTGGCCAGGTCTTTGCCCACTCTCTTAACCTATCTATATCCCTTTGTAGCCTCCTTATGTCCTCTTCACAACTTACTTTCCTACGTATCTTTGTGTCATAAGCAAATTTAGCGGCCATACCTACGGTCCCTTCATCCAATTCATTTATATAAATTGTAAAAAGTTGAGGCCCCAGCACAGATCCCTGTGGCAGACCACTCGTTACATCTTGCCAACCAGTAAATGACCCATTTATGCCTACTCTCTGTTTCCTGTTAGCTAACCAATCTTCTATCCATGCCAATATGTTATTCCCTACACCATGAGCTGTTATTTTCTGCAATAACCTTTGATGTGGCACCTTATCAAATGCCTTCTGAAAATCTAAGTACAGTACATCCACCGGGTCCCCTTTATCCGCAGAACACGTTACTTCTTCAAAGAACTCCAATAAATTGGTTAAACATGATTTCCCTTTCACAAAACCATGTTGGCTTTGCCTGATTACTTGTGAATTTTTCCAAGTGCCCTGCTATAATATCTTTAATAATAGCTTCGAACATTTTCTCTGTGACAGATGTTAAGCTAACTGTCCTGTGGTTTCCTGCTTTCTGTCTCCCTCCCCTTTTTGAATAATGAATTACATTGGCTATTTTCCAATCTAATGAAACCTTCCCCAATCTAGGGAATTTTGGAAAATTAAAACCAACGCCTCGACTATCTCACTAGCCAGCGACACCCGCATCCAAGGAACGAATAAAAAGAAAACTAGCCACTTCTTTTAAGACCCTAGGATGAAGTCCATCAGGACCTGGGGACTTGTCAGCACACAGCTCCATCAGTTTGTTCAGCTCCACTTCCCTGGTGATTGTAATTTTCTTGAGTTCCTCCCTCCCTTCCATTTCCTGATTTACAGCTATTTCTGGGATGTTACTTGTATCCTCTATAGTGAAGACTGATGCAAAATACCTGTATAGGAAGATAGAATTCAGGTACAGATCAGCCACGATCTAACTGAATGGTGGAACAGGCTTGAGGGGCTGAATGGCCTCCTCCTGTTCCTATTGTTCCCACAGGCTCAATTATAAATCAGTGGGGTATGTAAGTGAAGGTATTTTTTGTATTACAGAGCACTTACAGCACAAAAATAGGCCATTCAGCCCAGCAGGTCTATGCTAGTGTTATGCTCCACACAAACCTCCACTCATTTTACTTAACTGAACCTTACAAACATAACCCTCTATTCTTTTCTCCTTTATGTATTTATTGCATTGTGCTTCAATGCATTGACGTTATTCACCTTGAGTACTCCATGTGGTAGTGAGTTTCATACTCTAACCACTTTCCTGGTAAAGACATGTCTCCTGAATTCCTTAATGGATTTATTAGTGACAATCTTGTATTTGTGTTGTCCCAGCAACAGATCCAGAGGCCCATTAGAAGGTTTTCCACTGCCACTGCTGCTCTGTGGACCTGAATTTTAGATTTTCCTTTACAAGCCCTGCTTTTTAAGAAGTAATGTCACAAGCACTTTAAGGGCAGTCGCGACTGAGTGTGTGAATCTTCAGGAGCCTGTGTCACACTCAGGTTAGTGAGGATCGAGTGTGTGAATCTTCAGGAGCCTGTGTCACACTTATCTGCCTCTACAAGGCTGGGCACAGAGATCACGATTCATGATTAGTTTGCACCCAGTCTCGGTGAGGCAAGTAGTGTGTAAACTTCATACTGTCACCTCATTTGAAGGATTTCAGGACTTAATGCACTGCTGGTTAGCTGCAGACTCAACAGGGGGCTTAGAAGTGTGCATGGTTTGCACGCGTTTCAGCTCACCTGCCCCCCTTAAAGGGGAGAAGCTCTAATTAAACACAAGCTACTACTGACTGTGTAGGAATTGGCTACAAGGAGGAGCACACCAAAAAGGAGCAACAGGGAAAAGAGAGGGGTCTCAGGTTTCTGACACAGCACTGGAGACATGAGTACAGGAGGTGGGCAGGAGAAGAGAAGCAATGATTCTGCAGGGATCCAGGAGGCCCTCAAGGCAAATCTTGAGAAGGGAATGGCAGCAGGTGGCCATGGAGGTCAATTCCTGGAGTCTGGTCCCGAGGACCTGGCAGCAGTGCTGGAAGAAGTTCAATAACTTCACACGGGTGATCAAAGTAAGTGCATCGTCACATGACATCCCCTGCGCACTGCACCACCAACCTCTCAGGCTGCTCAATGCAGTGCACCGCCCCCATCACTCACGCATCAGCAGTCAGGACTCAGGTCGAACATTCAGAAACTCCACCTCACCCTCATACACCTTCCAGTGCCGCCAGCCTCACCCCCCCAGCTATGCCCGGCACAGCACCCAAACACATTGCAATACAATCACTGACAGGACAAGGTCACTCATAGCAGAAGGGAGCAGAGCAGAACTGGAGGAGGAACAGGCACACCTGCATCCCCTGAGCTCTGTGGAGCAGACTGTGCTCCACATCATGGGGCCAGCTGTGACAGAGCTCATTGCATCTGACATCACCAAGAGTGTTCAGGATGAGGGTATGTTCCTGCCTTTTCAAATGCCCCCTCACCCTGCTATATGGCATGAAGAGCAAACTGCAGATGGTGTGATCACAGACCTCTTGCTTTCCACCCAGCACCTTCCCTCAACACAGCCTTTCCTTTCTGCATTTCAGGTACTTAAGAACTGCCACCTGGCCAGCCAATGCAGCCTCATGAGGAATAGTGAGAGATGCAACAGATCTCTGAGGAAGAAGCACCGTCACTTGATCCGACCCTCACAGCTACCAGCTCAGATACTGGCACTGTGCATACCTAAGAGGGTAGTTTAGAGTTGGGAGATGCATGCAGTGAGTCACTGGGCGCAGTGGGCTGTAGCCAGACCAGGAGGAAAGGATGGCGCAGGAGCCAGCTCGTCAGAGGGTGAGATCACAGACAAATACTGCTGCAGAGGACTCAGATGATGACGTCAATGGGGTAGTGTACAGGAGAATGATGAATATGTGCACAGGGACGCTTGGTGCCTTGGCAGGTCTGCCAGAGAGCCTGTTGTCACTCTCAAGGAGCATGGAGGAATCCTGCTTCAACGTGGCACAGGGCCTCAAGCAGAGTTTGGAGCCCGTCCTTTCCAGTGTGGAAGTGGTGGTCAACTCCATGAGCACACTGGAGGACCCAACTGGAGGATACAACGTCTGGTGGCCACCGTCTCAGCTTCCACTGCAACACATTGAAGCTACCCAACGTCTCAGTGGAAGCTCCAACAGAGGTCATGAGATCCACTTTTTCCTGCCATGCTCAGACTGCTGTCTTCATGGCTGCAGATCTCAGTGTTCAGAGGGACTTGCAAGCCACCGAATGCCTGTTGGCAAGGGCTGTGCCCTCATGATAGCAAGGTTGTGGAGGATGCAGCAGACCACCAACAACTTGGATGCAAGGTCTGGTGAGTACCCCATTCTCTTCCAATGTACACGTGGGGCCCACAAAACTACACACACAGATGGCTCCCTGCACCATTGGCAACCCTGCAACCTGGCAAAGCAATCTGCCCACTCCTCCTGTTTCTCTCTGGTAAGAGGAAAAACGATAATATTCCCTCTCCTGGTGTACAGTACGTCTGACACCTCCCGGATGCAGCAATGGAGAGTGAACTGGAAAATGTTGGCTAAGTCACGTCGAGTTAGACTGGGACTGGAATAGACAGAGAGTGTGTTAGACAGGGACTGGTATAGATAGAGAGAGAGAAAGAGAGAGAGAGAGAGTGTTAGACTGGGATTGGTATAGACAGAGAGTGTGTTAGACAGGGACTGGTATAGATAGAGAGAGAGAAAGAGAGAGAGAGAGAGTGTTAGACTGGGATTGGTTTAGACAGAGAGTGTGTTAGACAGGGACTGGTATAGACAGAGAGAGAGTGAGAGTGTTAGACTGGGATTGGTATAGACAGAGAGTGTGTTAGACAGGGACTGGTATAGATAGAGAGAGAGAAAGAGAGAGAGAGAGAGTGTTAGACTGGGATTGGTATAGACAGAGAGTGTGTTAGACAGGGACTGGTATAGATAGAGAGAGAGAAAGAGAGAGAGAGAGAGTGTTAGACTGGGATTGGTATGGACAGAGAGTGTGTTAGACAGGGACTGGTATAGATAGAGAGAGAGAAAGAGAGAGAGAGAGAGTGTTAGACTGGGATTGGTATAGACAGAGAGTGTGTTAGACAGGGACTGGTATAGATAGAGAGAGAGAAAGAGAGAGAGAGAGAGTGTTAGACTGGGATTGGTATGGACAGAGAGTGTGTTAGACAGGGACTGGTATAGATAGAGAGAGAGAAAGAGAGAGAGAGAGAGTGTTAGACTGGGATTGGTATAGACAGAGAGTGTGTTAGACAGGGACTGGTATAGATAGAGAGAGAGAAAGAGAGAGAGAGAGAGTGTTAGACTGGGATTGGTATAGACAGAGAGTGTGTTAGACAGGGACTGGTATAGACAGAGAGAGAGTGAGAGTGTTAGACTGGGATTGGTATAGACAGAGAGTGTGTTAGACAGGGACTGGTATAGATAGAGAGAGAGAAAGAGAGAGAGAGAGAGTGTTAGACTGGGATTGGTATAGACAGAGAGTGTGTTAGACAGGGACTGGTATAGATAGAGAGAGAGAAAGAGAGAGAGAGAGAGAGTGTTAGACTGGGATTGGTATGGACAGAGAGTGTGTTAGACAGGGACTGGTATAGATAGAGAGAGAGAAAGAGAGAGAGAGAGAGTGTTAGACTGGGATTGGTATAGACAGAGAGTGTGTTAGACAGGGACTGGTATAGATAGAGAGAGAGAAAGAGAGAGAGAGAGAGAGTGTTAGACTGGGATTGGTATGGACAGAGAGTGTGTTAGACAGGGACTGGTATAGATAGAGAGAGAGTGAGAGTGTTAGACTGGGATTGGTATAGACAGAGAGTGTGTTAGACAGGGACTGGTATAGATAGAGAAAAAGAGAGAGAGAGAGTGTTAGACTGGGATTGGTATAGACAGAGAGTGTGTTAGACAGGGACTGGTATAGATAGAGAGAGAGAAAGAGAGAGAGAGAGAGTGTTAGACTGGGATTGGTATAGACAGAGAGTGTGTTAGACAGGGACTGGTATAGATAGAGAGAGAGAGAGAGTGTTAGACTGGGATTGGTATAGACAGAGAGTGTGTTAGACAGGGACTGGTATAGATAGAGAGAGAGAAAGAGAGAGAGAGAGTGTGTTAGACAGGGACTGGAATAGACAGAGAGAGAGTGAGAGTGTTAGACTGGGACTGGAATAGACAGAGAGTGTGTTAGACAGGGACTGGTATAGACAGAGAGTGTGTTAGACAGGGACTGGTATAGACAGAGAGTGTGTTAGACAGGGACTGGTATAGACAGAGAGTGTGTTAGACAGGGACTGGTATAGAAAGAGAGAGAGAGAGAGTGTTAGACTGGGATTGGTATAGACAGAGAGTGTGTTAGACAGGGACTGGTATAGATAGAGAGAGAGAAAGAGAGAGAGAGAGTGTGTTAGACAGGGACTGGAATAGACAGAGAGAGAGTGAGAGTGTTAGACTGGGACTGGAATAGACATAGAGAGAGGGAGTGTTAGACTGGGACTGGTATAGACAGAGAGTGTTAGACAGGGATTGGTATAGACATAGAGAGAGAGAGTGTTAGACTGGGATTGGTATAGACTTAGAATGTTAGACTGGGACTGGTATAGACAGAGAGAGAGAGAGAGAGTGTTCGACTGGGATTGGTATAGATAGAGAGAGAGAGAGTGTTAGACTGGGACTGGTATAGACAGAGAGTGTGTTAGACTGGGAATGGTATAGACAGAGAGTGTTTGACTGGGACTAGTATAGACAGAGAGAGAGAGTGTGTTAGACTGGGACTGATATAGACAGAGAGAGAGAGAGAGAGAGAGAGAGTGTGAGAGTGTGTGTGTTAGACTGGGACTGGTATCGACAGAGTGTTAGACTGGGACTGGTATAGACAGAGAGAGAGAGAAAGAGGCAGAGTGTAAGATTGGGACTAGTATAGACAGAGAGAGACAGACAGACAGACAGAGTGATAGACTGGGAATGGTATAGACAAGAGAGAGTTCGACTGGAACTGGTCTAGACAGAGAGTGTGTTAGAGTGGGACTGGTGTAGACAGAGAGAGACATTTAGACTGGGACTGGTATAGACAGAGAGAGACAGTTAGACTGGAACTGCGATAGACAGAGAGAGAGTTAGACTGGGATTGGTCTGGACAGAGAGAGACATTTAGCCTGGGACTGGTCTAGACAGAGAGAGACAGTTAGACTGGAACTGCGATAGACAGAGAGAGACATTTAGACTGGGACTGGTATAGACAGAGAGAGACGGTTAGACTGGAACTGGTCTAGACAGAGAGAGACAGTTAGACTGGAACTGGTATAGACAGAGAGAGAGTTAGACTGGGATTGGTCTGGACAGAGAGAGACATTTAGCCTGGGACTGGTATAGACAGAGAGAGACGGTTAGACTGGAACTGGTATAGACAGAGAGAGAGTTAGACTGGGACTGGTATAGACAGAGAGAGAGTTAGACTGGGATTGGTCTGGACAGAGAGAGACATTTAGCCTGGGACTGGTCTAGACAGAGAGAGACAGTTAGACTGGAACTGGTATAGACAGAGAGAGAGTTAGACTGGGACTGGTATAGACAGAGAGAGACATTTAGACTGGGACTGGTATAGACAGAGAGAGACGGTTAGACTGGAACTGGTATAGACAGAGAGAGACAGTTGGACTGGGACTGGTATAGACAGTGAGTGAGTTAGACTGGAACTGGTATAGACAGAGCAGACAGTTAGACTGGGACTGGTATGGACAGAGAGAGACATTTAGACTGGGACTGGTATAGACAGAGAGAGACGGTTAGACTGGAACTGGTATAGACAGAGAGAGACAGTTGGACTGGGACTGGTATAGACAGTGAGTGAGTTAGACTGGAACTGGTATAGACAGAGCAGACAGTTAGACTGGGACTGGTATGGACTGAGAGAGAGAGTTAGACTGGGACTGGTATAGACAGAGAGAGAGTTAGACTGGGACTGGTATAGACAGAGAGAGACATTTAGACTGGGACTGGTATAGACAGAGAGAGACGGTTAGACTGGGACTGGTATAGACAGAGAGAGACGGTTAGACTGGGACTGGTATAGACAGAGAGAGAGTTAGACTGGGACTGGTATAGACAGAGAGAGACATTTAGACTGGGACTGGTATAGACAGAGAGAGAGTTAGACTGGGACTGGTATAGACAGAGAGAGACATTTAGACTGGGACTGGTATAGACAGAGAGAGAGTTAGACTGGGACTGGTATAGACAGAGAGAGAGTTAGACTGGGACTGGTCTAGACAGAGAGAGACATTTAGACTGGGACTGGTATAGACAGAGAGAGAGTTAGACTGGGACTGGTATAGACAGAGAGAGACATTTAGACTGGGACTGGTATAGACAGAGAGAGAGTTAGACTGGGACTGGTATAGACAGAGAGAGAGTTAGACTGGGACTGGTATAGACAGAGAGAGACATTTAGACTGGGACTGGTATAGACAGAGAGAGACGGTTAGACTGGGACTGGTATAGACAGAGAGAGACGGTTAGACTGGGACTGGTATAGACAGAGAGAGACATTTAGACTGGGACTGGTATAGACAGAGAGAGACATTTAGACTGGGACTGGTATAGACAGAGAGAGAGTTAGACTGGGACTGGTATAGACAGAGAGAGACATTTAGACTGGGACTGGTATAGACAGAGAGAGACGGTTAGACTGGGACTGGTATAGACAGAGAGAGACATTTAGACTGGGACTGGTATAGACAGAGAGAGAGTTAGACTGGGACTGGTATAGACAGAGAGAGACATTTAGACTGGGACTGGTATAGACAGAGAGAGAGTTAGACTGGGACTGGTATAGACAGAGAGAGACATTTAGACTGGGACTGGTATAGACAGAGAGAGACGGTTAGACTGGGACTGGTATAGACAGAGAGAGACGGTTAGACTGGGACTGGTATAGACAGAGAGAGACATTTAGACTGGGACTGGTATAGACAGAGAGAGAGTTAGACTGGGACTGGTATAGACAGAGAGAGACATTTAGACTGGGACTGGTATAGACAGAGAGAGAGTTAGACTGGGACTGGTATAGACAGAGAGAGACATTTAGACTGGGACTGGTATAGACAGAGAGAGAGTTAGACTGGGACTGGTATAGACAGAGAGAGACATTTAGACTGGGACTGGTATAGACAGAGAGAGAGTTAGACTGGGACTGGTATAGACAGAGAGAGACGGTTAGACTGGAACTGGTATAGACAGAGAGAGACAGTTGGACTGGGACTGGTATAGACAGAGAGAGAGTTAGACTGGGACTGGTATAGACAGAGAGAGAGTTAGACTGGGACTGGTATAGACAGAGAGAGACATTTAGACTGGGACTGGTATAGACAGAGAGAGAGTTAGACTGGGACTGGTATAGACAGAGAGAGACATTTAGACTGGGACTGGTATAGACAGAGAGAGACGGTTAGACTGGGACTGGTATAGACAGAGAGAGACATTTAGACTGGGACTGGTATAGACAGAGAGAGAGTTAGACTGGGACTGGTATAGACAGAGAGAGACATTTAGACTGGGACTGGTATAGACAGAGAGAGAGTTAGACTGGGACTGGTATAGACAGAGAGAGAGTTAGACTGGGACTGGTATAGACAGAGAGAGAGTTAGACTGGGACTGGTATGGACTGAGAGAGAGAGTTAGACTGGGACTGGTATAGACAGAGGAAGAGTTAGACTGGGACTGGTTTGGACAGAGAGAGACAGCTAGACTGGATGTGGTATCAACAGAGACAGAGTTAGACAGAAACTGGTATAGACAGAGAGAGAGTTAGACTGGAACTGGTATAGACAGAGAGAGAGTTAGACTGGAACTGGTATAGACAGAGAGAGAGAGTTAGACTGGAACTGGTATAGACAGAGAGAGAGAGTTAGACTGGGACTGGTATAGACAGAGAGAGAGAGTTAGACTGGGACTGGTATAGAAAGAGAGAGAGTTAGACTGGGACTGGTATAGAAAGAGAGAGAGTTAGACTGGAACTGGTGTAGACAGAGAGAGACAGTTACACTGGAATAAAAACAAGAAATGTTGGAACCACTCAGCTGGTCTGGCAGCATCTGTGGAAAGAGAAGCAGAGTTAACATTTCGGGCCAGTGACCCTTCTTCGGAAATTTCTCTCTCTATACCAGTTCCAGACAGAGAGAGACAGTTAGAGTGGAACTGGTATAGACAGAGAGAGACTGTTTTACTTGGACTGGTATAGACAGCGAGAGAGTTAGACTGGGACTGGTATAGACAGCGAGAGAGTTAGACTGGGACTGGTATAGACAGAGAGAGAGTTAGAGTGGGTCTAGTACAGACAGTGAGAGACAGTTAGACTGGGACTGGTATAGACAGAGAGTGAGTAAGACTGGGACTGGTATAGACGGAGAGAGAGTTAGAGTGGGTCTAGTACAGACAGTGAGAGACAGTTAGACTGGGACTGGTATAGACAGAGAGGACTGTTAGACAGGGACTTGTCTAGACTGGGAAAGAGTTAGACCGGGACTGGTCCAAGCATAGAGAGAGAGAGAGAATTAGACTGGGACGTGTCGATACAGAGAGAGAGAGAGAGTGAGAGTGTTGAACTGGGACGTGTCTGGACAGAGAGAGAGAAAAAGTTTGACTGGGACCTGTCTAGACAGCGAGAGAGTTAGACTGGGACTGGTATAGACTGAGGGAAACAGTTAGACTGGAACTGGTATAGACAGAGAGAGACAGTTAGATTGAGACTGGTATTGACAGCGAGAGAGTTAGACTGGAACTGGTGTAGACAGAGAGAGAGCGTTAGTCTGGGACTGGTACAGACAGAGAGAGACAGTTAGACTGGGACTGGTATAGACAGAGAGAGATTTAGACTGGGACTGGTATAGACAGAGAGAGACAGTTAGACTGCGACTGGTATAGACAGAGAGAGATTTAGACTGCGACTGGCATAGACAGAGAGAGACAGTTATACTGGAACTGGTATCGACAGAGAGAGAGAGTTAGTTTGGGACTGGTATAGACAGAGAGAGACACTTAGACTGCAACTGGTCTAGACAGCGAGAGAGTTAGACTGGGACTGGTATGGACAGAGAGAGAGTTAGACTGGAACTGGTTTGGACAGAGAGAGACAGCTAGACTGGAACTGGTATCGACACAGAGAGACAGTTAGACTGCGACTGGTGTAGACAGAGAGAGACAGTTACACTGGAATAAAAACAAGAAATGCTGGAACCACTCAGCTGGTCTGGCAGCATCTGTGGAAAGAGAAGCAGAGTTAACGTTTCGGGCCAGTGACCCTTCTTCGGAAATTTCTCTCTCTATACCAGTTCCAGACAGAGAGAGACAGTTAGACTGGAACTGGTATAGACAGCGAGAGAGTTAGACTGGGACTGGTATAGACAGCGAGAGAGTTAGACTGGGACTGGTATAGACAGAGAGAGAGTTAGAATGGGACTGGTGCAGACAGAGAGAGACAGTTAGACTGGGACTGGTACAGACAGAGAGAGAGTTAGAATGGGACTGGTGCAGACAGAGAGAGACAGTTAGACTGGGACTGGTACAGACAGAGAGAGACTGTTTTACTTGGACTGGTATAGACAGCGAGAGAGTTAGACTGGGACTGGTATAGACAGCGAGAGAGTTAGACTGGGACTGGTATAGACAGAGAGAGAGTTAGAATGGGACTGGTGCAGACAGAGAGAGACAGTTAGACTGGGACTGGTATAGACAGAGAGAGACTGTTTTACTGGGACTGGTATAGACAGCGAGAGAGTTAGACTGGAACTGGTATAGACAGAGAGAGACTGTTTTACTTGGACTGGTATAGACAGCGAGAGAGTTAGACTGGGACTGGTATAGACAGAGAGAGAGTTAGACTGGGACTGGTATAGACAGAGAGAGAGTTAGAATGGGACGTGTCGATACAGAGAGAGAGAGAGAGTGAGAGTGTTGAACTGGGACGTGTCTGGACAGAGAGAGAGAAAAAGTTTGACTGGGACCTGTCTAGACAGCGAGAGAGTTAGACTGGGACTGGTATAGACTGAGGGAAACAGTTAGACTGGAACTGGTATAGACAGAGAGAGACAGTTAGATTGAGACTGGTATTGACAGCGAGAGAGTTAGACTGGAACTGGTGTAGACAGAGAGAGAGCGTTAGTCTGGGACTGGTACAGACAGAGAGAGACAGTTAGACTGGGACTGGTATAGACAGAGAGAGATTTAGACTGGGACTGGTATAGACAGAGAGAGACAGTTAGACTGCGACTGGTATAGACAGAGAGAGATTTAGACTGCGACTGGCATAGACAGAGAGAGACAGTTAGACTGGGACTGGTATAGACAGAGAGAGATTTAGACTGCGACTGGCATAGACAGAGAGAGAGTTAGACTGGGACTGGTATAGACAGAGAGAGACATTTAGACTGGGACTGGTATAGACAGAGAGAGAGTTAGACTGGGACTGGTATAGACAGAGAGAGACATTTAGACTGGGACTGGTATAGACAGAGAGAGAGTTAGACTGGGACTGGTATAGACAGAGGGAGACATTTAGACTGGGACTGGTATAGACAGAGAGAGAGTTAGACTGGGACTGGTATAGACAGAAGGAGACATTTAGACTGGGACTGGTATAGACAGAGAGAGAGTTAGACTGGGACTGGTATAGACAGAGGGAGACATTTAGACTGGGACTGGTATAGACAGAGAGAGAGTTAGACTGGGACTGGTATAGACAGAGAGAGAGAGTTAGACTGGGACTGGTATAGACAGAGGAAGAGTTAGACTGGGACTGGTATGGACTGAGAGAGAGAGTTAGACTGGGACTGGTATAGACAGAGGAAGAGTTAGACTGGGACTGGTATAGACTGAGAGCGACAGTTAGACTGGAACTGGTATAGACAGAGAGAGAGAGTTAGACTGGAACTGGTATAGACAGAGAGAGAGAGTTAGACTGGAACTGGTATAGACAGAGACAGAGTTAGACAGAAACTGGTATAGACAGAGAGAGAGAGTTAGACTGGAACTGGTATAGACAGAGAGAGAGAGTTAGACTGGAACTGGTATAGACAGAGACAGAGTTAGACAGAAACTGGTATAGACAGAGAGAGAGAGTTAGACTGGAACTGGTATAGACAGAGAGAGAGAGTTAGACTGGAACTGGTATAGACAGAGAGAGAGAGTTAGACTGGAACTGGTATAGACAGAGACAGAGTTAGACAGAAACTGGTATAGACAGAGAGAGAGAGTTAGACTGGAACTGGTATAGACAGAGAGAGAGAGTTAGACTGGAACTGGTATAGACAGAGAGAGAGTTAGACTGGAACTGGTATAGACAGAGAGAGAGAGTTAGACTGGAACTGGTATAGACAGAGAGAGAGTTAGACTGGAACTGGTATAGACAGAGAGAGAGTTAGACTGGAACTGGTATAGACAGAGAGAGAGAGTTAGACTGGAACTGGTATAGACAGAGAGAGAGTTAGACTGGAACTGGTATAGACAGAGAGAGAGAGTTAGACTGGGACTGGTATAGACAGAGAGAGAGAGTTAGACTGGGACTGGTATAGAAAGAGAGAGAGTTAGACTGGGACTGGTATAGAAAGAGAGAGAGTTAGACTGGAACTGGTGTAGACAGAGAGAGACAGTTACACTGGAATAAAAACAAGAAATGTTGGAACCACTCAGCTGGTCTGGCAGCATCTGTGGAAAGAGAAGCAGAGTTAACATTTCGGGCCAGTGACCCTTCTTCGGAAATTTCTCTCTCTATACCAGTTCCAGACAGAGAGAGACAGTTAGACTGGAACTGGTATAGACAGAGAGAGACTGTTTTACTTGGACTGGTATAGACAGCGAGAGAGTTAGACTGGGACTGGTATAGACAGCGAGAGAGTTAGACTGGGACTGGTATAGACAGAGAGAGAGTTAGAGTGGGTCGAGTACAGACAGTGAGAGACAGTTAGACTGGAACTGGTATAGACAGAGACAGAGTTAGACAGAAACTGGTATAGACAGAGAGAGAGAGTTAGACTGGAACTGGTATAGACAGAGAGAGAGAGTTAGACTGGAACTGGTATAGACAGAGACAGAGTTAGACAGAAACTGGTATAGACAGAGAGAGAGAGTTAGACTGGAACTGGTATAGACAGAGAGAGAGAGTTAGACTGGAACTGGTATAGACAGAGAGAGAGTTAGACTGGAACTGGTATAGACAGAGAGAGAGAGTTAGACTGGAACTGGTATAGACAGAGAGAGAGTTAGACTGGAACTGGTATAGACAGAGAGAGAGTTAGACTGGAACTGGTATAGACAGAGAGAGAGTTAGACTGGAACTGGTATAGACAGAGAGAGAGTTAGACTGGAACTGGTATAGACAGAGAGAGAGAGTTAGACTGGAACTGGTATAGACAGAGAGAGAGAGTTAGACTGGAACTGGTATAGACAGAGAGAGAGTTAGACTGGAACTGGTATAGACAGAGAGAGAGAGTTAGACTGGAACTGGTATAGACAGAGAGAGAGAGTTAGACTGGAACTGGTATAGACAGAGAGAGAGTTAGACTGGAACTGGTATAGACAGAGAGAGAGTTAGACTGGAACTGGTATAGACAGAGAGAGAGAGTTAGACTGGAACTGGTATAGACAGAGAGAGAGTTAGACTGGAACTGGTATAGACAGAGAGAGAGTTAGACTGGAACTGGTATAGACAGAGAGAGAGTTAGACTGGAACTGGTATAGACAGAGAGAGAGAGTTAGACTGGGACTGGTATAGACAGAGAGAGAGAGTTAGACTGGGACTGGTATAGAAAGAGAGAGAGTTAGACTGGGACTGGTATAGACAGAGAGAGAGAGTTAGACTGGAACTGGTATAGACAGAGAGAGAGAGTTAGACTGGAACTGGTATAGACAGAGAGAGAGAGTTAGACTGGAACTGGTATAGACAGAGAGAGAGAGTTAGACTGGAACTGGTATAGACAGAGAGAGAGAGTTAGACTGGAACTGGTATAGACAGAGAGAGAGAGTTAGACTGGAACTGGTATAGACAGAGAGAGAGTTAGACTGGAACTGGTATAGACAGAGAGAGAGTTAGACTGGAACTGGTATAGACAGAGAGAGAGTTAGACTGGAACTGGTATAGACAGAGAGAGAGTTAGACTGGAACTGGTATAGACAGAGAGAGAGAGTTAGACTGGGACTGGTATAGACAGAGAGAGAGAGTTAGACTGGGACTGGTATAGAAAGAGAGAGAGTTAGACTGGGACTGGTATAGAAAGAGAGAGAGTTAGACTGGAACTGGTGTAGACAGAGAGAGACAGTTACACTGGAATAAAAACAAGAAATGTTGGAACCACTCAGCTGGTCTGGCAGCATCTGTGGAAAGAGAAGCAGAGTTAACATTTCGGGCCAGTGACCCTTCTTCGGAAATTTCTCTCTCTATACCAGTTCCAGACAGAGAGAGACAGTTAGAGTGGAACTGGTATAGACAGAGAGAGACTGTTTTACTTGGACTGGTATAGACAGCGAGAGAGTTAGACTGGGACTGGTATAGACAGCGAGAGAGTTAGACTGGGACTGGTATAGACAGAGAGAGAGTTAGAGTGGGTCGAGTACAGACAGTGAGAGACAGTTAGACTGGGACTGGTATAGACAGAGAGTGAGTAAGACTGGGACTGGTATAGACGGAGAGAGAGTTAGAGTGGGTCTAGTACAGACAGTGAGAGACAGTTAGACTGGGACTGGTATAGACAGAGAGGACTGTTAGACAGGGACTTGTCTAGACTGGGAAAGAGTTAGACCGGGACTGGTCCAAGCATAGAGAGAGAGAGAGAATTAGACTGGGACGTGTCGATACAGAGAGAGAGAGAGAGTGAGAGTGTTGAACTGGGACGTGTCTGGACAGAGAGAGAGAAAAAGTTTGACTGGGACCTGTCTAGACAGCGAGAGAGTTAGACTGGGACTGGTATAGACTGAGGGAAACAGTTAGACTGGAACTGGTATAGACAGAGAGAGACAGTTAGATTGAGACTGGTATTGACAGCGAGAGAGTTAGACTGGAACTGGTGTAGACAGAGAGAGAG
Organism: Heterodontus francisci; assembly: GCF_036365525.1. Classification (NCBI taxonomy): domain Eukaryota; kingdom Metazoa; phylum Chordata; class Chondrichthyes; order Heterodontiformes; family Heterodontidae; genus Heterodontus; species Heterodontus francisci. The sequence continues at coordinate 103,694,386 of NC_090379.1, forward strand.
CGTTAGTCTGGGACTGGTACAGACAGAGAGAGACAGTTAGACTGGGACTGGTATAGACAGAGAGAGATTTAGACTGGGACTGGTATAGACAGAGAGAGACAGTTAGACTGCGACTGGTATAGACAGAGAGAGATTTAGACTGCGACTGGCATAGACAGAGAGAGACAGTTATACTGGAACTGGTATCGACAGAGAGAGAGAGTTAGTTTGGGACTGGTATAGACAGAGAGAGACACTTAGACTGCAACTGGTCTAGACAGCGAGAGAGTTAGACTGGGACTGGTATGGACAGAGAGAGAGTTAGACTGGAACTGGTTTGGACAGAGAGAGACAGCTAGACTGGAACTGGTATCGACACAGAGAGACAGTTAGACTGCGACTGGTGTAGACAGAGAGAGACAGTTACACTGGAATAAAAACAAGAAATGCTGGAACCACTCAGCTGGTCTGGCAGCATCTGTGGAAAGAGAAGCAGAGTTAACGTTTCGGGCCAGTGACCCTTCTTCGGAAATTTCTCTCTCTATACCAGTTCCAGACAGAGAGAGACAGTTAGACTGGAACTGGTATAGACAGAGAGAGAGAGTTAGACTGGGACTGGTATAGACAGCGAGAGAGTTAGACTGGGACTGGTATAGACAGAGAGAGAGTTAGAATGGGACTGGTGCAGACAGAGAGAGACAGTTAGACTGGGACTGGTACAGACAGAGAGAGACTGTTTTACTTGGACTGGTATAGACAGCGAGAGAGTTAGACTGGGACTGGTATAGACAGCGAGAGAGTTAGACTGGGACTGGTATAGACAGAGAGAGAGTTAGAATGGGACTGGTGCAGACAGAGAGAGACAGTTAGACTGGGACTGGTATAGACAGAGAGAGACTGTTTTACTGGGACTGGTATAGACAGCGAGAGAGTTAGACTGGAACTGGTATAGACAGAGAGAGACTGTTTTACTTGGACTGGTATAGACAGCGAGAGAGTTAGACTGGGACTGGTATAGACAGAGAGAGAGTTAGACTGGGACTGGTATAGACAGAGAGAGAGTTAGAATGGGACGTGTCGATACAGAGAGAGAGAGAGAGTGAGAGTGTTGAACTGGGACGTGTCTGGACAGAGAGAGAGAAAAAGTTTGACTGGGACCTGTCTAGACAGCGAGAGAGTTAGACTGGGACTGGTATAGACTGAGGGAAACAGTTAGACTGGAACTGGTATAGACAGAGAGAGACAGTTAGATTGAGACTGGTATTGACAGCGAGAGAGTTAGACTGGAACTGGTGTAGACAGAGAGAGAGCGTTAGTCTGGGACTGGTACAGACAGAGAGAGACAGTTAGACTGGGACTGGTATAGACAGAGAGAGATTTAGACTGGGACTGGTATAGACAGAGAGAGACAGTTAGACTGCGACTGGTATAGACAGAGAGAGATTTAGACTGCGACTGGCATAGACAGAGAGAGACAGTTAGACTGGGACTGGTATAGACAGAGAGAGATTTAGACTGCGACTGGCATAGACAGAGAGAGATTTAGACTGCGACTGGCATAGACAGAGAGAGACAGTTATACTGGAACTGGTATCGACAGAGAGAGAGAGTTAGTTTGGGACTGGTATAGACAGAGAGAGACACTTAGACTGCAACTGGTCTAGACAGCGAGAGAGTTAGACTGGGACTGGTATGGACAGAGAGAGAGTTAGACTGGAACTGGTATCGACACAGAGAGACAGTTAGACTGCGACTGGTGTAGACAGAGAGAGACAGTTACACTGGAATAAAAACAAGAAATGCTGGAACCACTCAGCTGGTCTGGCAGCATCTGTGGAAAGAGAAGCAGAGTTAACGTTTCGGGCCAGTGACCCTTCTTCGGAAATTTCTCTCTCTATACCAGTTCCAGACAGAGAGAGACAGTTAGAGTGGAACTGGTATAGACAGAGAGAGACTGTTTTACTTGGACTGGTATAGACAGCGAGAGAGTTAGACTGGGACTGGTATAGACAGCGAGAGAGTTAGACTGGGACTGGTATAGACAGAGAGAGAGTTAGAATGGGACTGGTGCAGACAGAGAGAGACAGTTAGACTGGGACTGGTATAGACAGAGAGAGACTGTTTTACTTGGACTGGTATAGACAGCGAGAGAGTTAGACTGGGACTGGTATAGACAGCGAGAGAGTTAGACTGGGACTGGTATAGACAGAGAGAGAGTTAGAATGGGACTGGTGCAGACAGAGAGAGACAGTTAGACTGGGACTGGTATAGACAGAGAGAGACTGTTTTACTTGGACTGGTATAGACAGCGAGTGAGTTAGACTGGGACTGGTATAGACAGCGAGAGAGTTAGACTGGGACTGGTATAGACAGAGAGAGAGTTAGAATGGGACTGGTGCAGACAGAGAGAGACAGTTAGACTGGGACTGGTATAGACAGAGAGAGACTGTTTTACTTGGACTGGTATAGACAGCGAGAGAGTTAGACTGGGACTGGTACAGACAGCGAGAGAGTTAGACTGGAACTGGTATAGACAGAGAGAGACTGTTTTACTTGGACTGGTATAGACAGAGAGAGAGTTAGACTGGGACTGGTATAGACAGCGAGAGAGTTAGACTGGAACTGGTATAGACAGAGAGAGACTGTTTTACTTGGACTGGTATAGACAGAGAGAGAGTTAGAATGGGACTGGTGCAGACAGAGAGAGACAGTTAGACTGGGACTGGTATAGACAGAGAGAGACTGTTTTACTTGGACTGGTATAGACAGAGAGAGAGTTAGACTGGGACTGGTATAGACAGCGAGAGAGTTAGACTGGAACTGGTATAGACAGAGAGAGACTGTTTTACTTGGACTGGTATAGACAGCGAGAGAGTTAGAGTGGGTCTAGTACAGACAGAGAGAGACAGTTCGACTGGGACTGGTATAGACAGAGAGTGAGTAAGACTGGGACTGGTATAGACAGAGAGAGACTGTTTTACTTGGACTGGTATAGACAGAGAGAGAGTTAGACTGGGACTGGTATAGACAGCGAGAGAGTTAGACTGGAACTGGTATAGACAGAGAGAGAGTTAGACTGGAACTGGTATAGACAGAGAGAGACTGTTTTACTTGGACTGGTATAGACAGAGAGAGAGTTAGACTGGAACTGGTATAGACAGAGAGAGACTGTTTTACTTGGACTGGTATAGACAGAGAGAGAGTTAGACTGGAACTGGTATAGACAGAGAGAGACTGTTTTACTTGGACTGGTATAGACAGAGAGAGAGTTAGACTGGGACTGGTATAGACAGAGAGAGACTGTTTTACTTGGACTGGTATAGACAGAGAGAGAGTTAGACTGGGACTGGTATAGACAGCGAGAGAGTTAGAATGGGACTGGTGCAGACAGAGAGAGACAGTTAGACTGGGACTGGTATAGACAGAGAGAGACTGTTTTACTTGGACTGGTATAGACAGAGAGAGAGTTAGACTGGGACTGGTATAGACAGCGAGAGAGTTAGAATGGGACTGGTGCAGACAGAGAGAGACAGTTAGACTGGGACTGGTATAGACAGAGAGAGACTGTTTTACTTGGACTGGTATAGACAGAGAGAGAGTTAGACTGGGACTGGTATAGACAGCGAGAGAGTTAGACTGGAACTGGTATAGACAGAGAGAGACTGTTTTACTTGGACTGGTATAGACAGAGAGAGAGTTAGACTGGGACTGGTATAGACATCGAGAGAGTTAGACTGGAACTGGTATAGACAGAGAGAGACTGTTTTACTTGGACTGGTATAGACAGAGAGAGAGTTAGACTGGGACTGGTATAGACAGCGAGAGAGTTAGAATGGGACTGGTGCAGACAGAGAGAGACAGTTAGACTGGGACTGGTATAGACAGAGAGAGACTGTTTTACTTGGACTGGTATAGACAGAGAGAGAGTTAGACTGGGACTGGTATAGACAGCGAGAGAGTTAGAATGGGACTGGTGCAGACAGAGAGAGACAGTTAGACTGGGACTGGTATAGACAGAGAGAGACTGTTTTACTTGGACTGGTATAGACAGAGAGAGAGTTAGACTGGGACTGGTATAGACAGCGAGAGAGTTAGACTGGAACTGGTATAGACAGAGAGAGACTGTTTTACTTGGACTGGTATAGACAGAGAGAGAGTTAGACTGGGACTGGTATAGACATCGAGAGAGTTAGACTGGAACTGGTATAGACAGAGAGAGACTGTTTTACTTGGACTGGTATAGACAGCGAGAGAGTTAGAGTGGGTCTAGTACAGACAGAGAGAGACAGTTCGACTGGGACTGGTATAGACAGAGAGTGAGTAAGACTGGGACTGGTATAGACAGAGAGAGACTGTTTTACTTGGACTGGTATAGACAGAGAGTGAGTAAGACTGGGACTGGTATAGACAGAGAGAGACTGTTTTACTTGGACTGGTATAGACAGCGAGAGAGTTAGAGTGGGTCTAGTACAGACAGAGAGAGACAGTTCGACTGGGACTGGTATAGACAGAGAGTGAGTAAGACTGGGACTGGTATAGACGGAGAGAGACAGTTAGACTGGAACTGGTATAGACAGAGAGGACTGTTAGACAGGGACTTGTCTAGACTGGGAAAGAGTTAGACCGGGACTGGTCCAAGCATAGAGAGAGAGAGAGAATTAGACTGGGACGTGTCGATACAGAGAGAGAGAGAAAGTGTTGAACTGGGACGTGTCTGGACAGAGAGAGAGAAAACGTTTGACTGGGACCTGTCTAGACAGCGAGAGAGTTAGACTGGGACTGGTATAGACTGAGGGAAACAGTTAGACTGGAACTGGTATAGACAGAGAGAGAGTTAGACTGGGACTGGTATAGACAGAGAGAGAGTTAGACTGGAACTGGTATAGACAGAGAGAGAGAGTTAGACTGGGACTGGTATAGACAGAGAGAGAGTTAGACAGCAACTGGTATAGACAGAGAGAGACAGTTAGATTGAGACTGATATTGACAGAGAGAGAGTTGGACTGGAACTGGTGTAGACAGAGAGAGAGCGTTAGACTGGGACTGGTACAGACAGAGAGAGACACTTAGACTGCAACTGGTCTAGACAGCGAGAGAGTTAGACTGGGACTGATATAGACTGAGAGCGACAGTTAGACTGGAACTGGTATAGACAGAGCAGACAGTTAGACAAGGACTGGTATGGACAGAGAGAGAGTTAGACAGGAACTGGTGTAGACAGAGAGAGAGTTAGACTGGAACTGGTGTAGACAGAGAGAGAGCGTTAGTCTGGGACTGGTACAGACAGAGAGAGACACTTAGACTGCAACTGGTCTAGACAGCGAGAGAGTTAGACTGGGACTGATATAGACTGAGAGCGACAGTTAGACTGGAACTGGTATGGACAGAGAGAGACAGTTGGACTAGGACCGATATAGACAGAGAGGACTGTTAGACAGGGACTTGTCTAGACTGGGAAAGAGTTAGACTGGGACGTGTCTATACAGAGAGAGAGAGAGAGAGACAGATGAACTGGGACGTGTCTGGACAGAGAGAGAGAAAAAGTTTGACTGGGACCTGTCTAGACAGCGAGAGAGTTAGACTGGGACTGGTATAGACTGAGGGAAACAGTTAGACTGGAACTGGTATAGACAGAGACAGAGTTAGACAGCAACTGGTATAGACAGAGAGAGACAGTTAGACTGGGACTGGTATAGACTGAGGGAAACAGTTAGACTGGAACTGGTATAGACAGAGAGAGAGTTAGACAGGAACTGGTAGAGACAGAGAGAGACAGTTAAACTGGGACTGGTATGGACAGAGAGAGAGTTCGACAGGAACAGGTCCAGACAGAGAGAGACAGTTAGACTTGGACAGGTATAGACAGAGAGACAGTAAGACTGGAACTGGTACAGACAGAGAGAGAGTTAGACAGGAACTGGTAGAGACATAGAGAGATTTAGCCTGGGACTGGTATAGACAGAGACAGAGTTAGACAGCAACTGGCATAGACAGAGAGAGACAGTTGGACTGGGACTGGTATAGACAGTGAGTGAGTTAGACTGGAACTGGTATAGACAGAGAGAGACAGTTAGACTGCGACTGGTCTAGACAGCGAGAGAGTTAGACTGGGACTGATATAGACTGAGAGTGACAGTTAGAATGGAACTGGTATCGACAGAGACCGAGTTAGACTGGGATTGGTATAGAAAGAGAGTGGGGTTAGACTGGAACTGGTGTAGACAGAGAGAGACAGTTACACTGGAATAAAAACAAAAATGCTGGAACCACTCAGCTGGACTGGCAGCATCTGTGGAAAGAGAAGCAAAGTTAACATTTCGGGCCAGTGACCCTTCTTCGGAACTCTCTCTCTCTATACCAGTTCCAGACAGAGAGAGACAGTTAGAGTGGAACTGGTATAGACAGAGAGTGAGTAAGACTGGGACTGGTATAGACAGAGAGTGAGTAAGACTGGGACTGGTATAAACAGAGAGTGAGTAAGACTGGGACTGGTATAGACGGAGAGAGACAGTTAGACTGGAACTGGTATAGACAGAGAGGACTGTTAGACAGGGACTTGTCTTGACTGGGAAAGAGTTAGACCGGGACTGGTCCAAGCATAGAGAGAGAGAGAGAATTAGACTGGGACGTGTCTATACAGAGAGAGAGAGAAAGTGTTGAACTGGGACGTGTCTGGACAGAGAGAGAGAAAAAGTTTGACTGGGACCTGTCCAGACAGCGAGAGAGTTAGACTGGGACTGGTATAGACTGAGGGAAACAGTTAGACTGGAACTGGTATAGACAGAGACAGAGTTAGACAGCAACTGGTATAGACAGAGAGAGACAGTTAGACTGGGACTGGTATAGACAGAGAGAGATTTAGACTGGGACTGGTACAGACAGAGAGAGACAGTTAGACTGGGACTGGTATAGACAGAGAGAGAGTTAGACTGGGACTGGTATAGACAGAGAGAGATTTAGACTGGGACTGGTATAGACAGAGAGAGAGACAGTTTGACTGGGACTGGTATAGACAGAGAGAGAGTTAGACTGGGACTGATATAGACTGAGAGAGACGGTTAGTTTGGGACTGGTATAGACAGAGAGAGAGTTAGACTGGGACTAGTATAGACAGAGAGAGACAGTTAGACTGGAACTGGTATCGACAGAGAGAGAGAGTTAGTTTGGGACTGGTATAGACAGAGAGAGAGTTAGACTGGGACTGATATAGACTGAGAGCGACAGTTAGACTGGATCTGGTATAGACAGAGAGAGAGTTAGACTGAGACTGGTATAGACAGAGAGAGAGTTAGACTGGGACTAGTATAGACAGAGAGAGACAGTTAGACTGGAACTGGTATAGACAGAGACAGAGTTAGACAGCAACTGGTATAGACAGAGAGAGACAGTTAGACTGGGACTGGTATAGACAGAGAGAGATTTAGACTGGGACTGGTACAGACAGAGAGAGACAGTTAGACTGGGACTGGTATAGACAGAGAGAGAGTTAGACTGGGACTGGTATAGACAGAGAGAGATTTAGACTGGGACTGGTATAGACAGAGAGAGAGACAGTTTGACTGGGACTGGTATAGACAGAGAGAGAGTTAGACTGGGACTGATATAGACTGAGAGAGACGGTTAGTTTGGGACTGGTATAGACAGAGAGAGAGTTAGACTGGGACTAGTATAGACAGAGAGAGACAGTTAGACTGGAACTGGTATCGACAGAGAGAGAGAGTTAGTTTGGGACTGGTATAGACAGAGAGAGAGTTAGACTGGGACTGATATAGACTGAGAGCGACAGTTAGACTGGATCTGGTATAGACAGAGAGAGAGTTAGACTGAGACTGGTATAGACAGAGAGAGACAGTTAGACTGGGACCGGTATAGACAGAGATGACTGTTAGAGAGGGACTGGTCTAGACTGGGAAAGAGTTAGACTGGGACTGGTCTCGGCGTTGAGAGAGAGAGAGAGTTAGACTGGGACGTGTTTACACAGAGGGAGAGAGAGAGTTAGACTGGGACGTGTCTAGACAGCGAGAGATTTAGACTGGGACTGGTATAGACTGAGAGACAGTTAGACTGGGACTGGTATAGATGGAGAGAGACAGTTGGACTGGGACTGGTATATACAAAGAGCGAGTCAGACTGGGACTGGTATAGTCAGAGAGAGAGTTAGACTGGGACTGCTATAGACAGAGTGAGACAGTTAGACTGGGACTGGTGTAGACAGAGAGAGAGTTAGACTGGGACTGGTATGGACAGAGGGAGACAGTTAGAATGGGACCGGTATGGACAGAGAGAGAGTTAGACTGGGACTGCTATAGACAGAGTGAGACAGTTAGACTGGGACTGGTGTAGACAGAGAGAGAGTTAGACTGGGACTGCTATAGACAGAGTGAGACAGTTAGACTGGGACTGGTGTAGACAGAGAGAGAGTTAGACTGGGACTGGTATGGACAGAGGGAGACAGTTAGAATGGGACCGGTATGGACAGAGAGAGACAGTTAGACAGGGACTGGTCTAGACAGGGAAAGAGTTAGACTAGGACTGGTCTAGGTATAGAGAGAGAGAGCGAGTTAGACTGGGACGTGTCCATGCAGAGAGAGAGAGATAGACTGGGACGTGTCTGGAGTGAGAAAGAGAGAGAGAGTTAGACTGGGCCATGTCTAGACAGGGAGAGAGTGAGAGAGTTAGACTGGCAAGTGTTTAGACACAGCGAGAGAGTAAGACCAGGACTGGTCTAGTCAGAGAGAGAGAGACAGAGTATGAGTGTATGTGTTAGACTGGGTCTGGTATAGACAGAGAGTGTTAGACTTGGACTGTTGTAGACAGAAATGGACAGTTAGACTGGGACTGGTATAGACAGAGAGAGAGTTAGACTGGGACTGGTGTAGACAGAGAGAGTTAGACTGGGACTGGTGTAGACAGAGAGAGACAGTTAGACTGGGACTGGTGTAGACAGAGCGACAGTTGGACTGGGACTGGTGTAGACAGAGAGAGACAGTTAGACTGGGACTGGTATAGACAGAAACGGACAGTTAGACTGGGACTGGTATAGACAGAGAGAGAGGTAGACTGGGACTGGTGTAGACAGAAAGAGTTGGACTGGGACTGGTATAGACAGAGAGAGACAGTTAGACTGGGACTGGTATAGACAGAGATGGACAGTTAGACTGGGACTGGTCTAGACAGGGAAAGATTTAGAATAGGACTGGTCTAGGTATAGAGAGAGAGAGCGAGTTAGACTGGGACAAGTCTCGACAGAGGGAGAGAGAGAGTTAGACTGGGACGTGTCTCGACAGAGAGAGAGAGTTAGACTGGGACTGGTCTAGTCAGTGAGAGAGAGAGTGTGAGTTAGACTGGGACTGGTATAGACAGAGAGTGTTAGACTGTAACTGGAATAGACAGAGAGAGAGACATTGTGTTAGACTGGGACTGGTAAAGTCAGACAGATAGAGAGTGTTAGATTGGGACTGGTATAGACAGAGAAAGAGAGAGACAGTGTTAGACTGGGACTTGTATAGACAGAGAGAGACATTAGACTTGGACTGGTATCGACAGAGAGAGACAGACTGGAACTGGTATAGACAGCGAGAGAGTTAGACTGGGACAGGTATCAACTGAGAGCGACAGTTAGACTGGGACTGGTATAGACAGAGAGAGACAGTTAGACTGGGACTGGTATAGACAGAGAGAGACAGTTAGACTGGGACTGGTCTAAACAGCGAGAGAGTTAGACTGGGACTGGTATAGACTGAGCGACAGTTAGACTGGAACTGGTACAGACAGAGAGAGGCAGTTAGACTGGAACCGGTATAGACAGAGAGGACAGTTAGACAGGGACTGGTCTAGACAGGGAAAGGGCTAGACTGGGACTGGTCTCGGCCTAGAGAGAGAGAGAGAGTTAGACTGGGACGTGTCTGGACAGAGAGGGAGAGAGAGTGTTAGACTGGGATGTGTCTAGACAGAGAGAGAGTGAGAGAGTTAGACTGGGACGTGTCTAGACAGAGAGAGAGTGAGAGAGTTAGACTGGGATGTGTTTCGACAGAGAGAGAGAGTGAGACTGGGACGTGTCTAGACAGAGTGAGAGAAAGTTAGACTGGGTCTGGTCCAGTCAGAGAGAGAGTGTGAGTGTGTGTGTTAGACTGGGACTGGTATAGACAGAGGGAGAGAGAGAGAGAGTGTTAGACTGGGACTGCTACAGAGAGTGTTAGACTGGGACTGGTCTAGTAAGAGAGAGAGAGAGTGTGAGTGTGTGTGTTAGACTGGGACAGGTATAGACAGAGAGAGAGTTAGACTGGGACTGTTATAGACAGAGAGAGTGTTAGACTGGAACTGGTATAGACAGACAGAGACAGAGTGTTAGACTGGGACTGGTACATACAGAGAGAGAGAAAGAGAGAGAAAGAGTTAGACTGGGACTGGTATAGACAGAGAGTGTGTGTGTGTGTGTGTGTTAGACTGGGACTGGTATAGACAGACAGAGACAGAGTGTTAGACTAGGACTGGTACATACAGAGAGAGAGAAAGAGAGAGAGAGAAAGAGTTAGACTGGGACTGGTATAGACAGAGAGAGAGTGTGTGTGTGTGTTCGAGTGGGACTGGTATAGACAGACAGAGGCAGAGTGTTAGACTGGGACTGGTACTTACAGAGAGAGAGAAAGAGAGAGAAAGAGTTAGACTGGGACTGGTATAGACAGAGAGAGAGAGTGTGTGTGTGTGTGTGTTAGACTGGGACTGGTATAGACAGACAGAGGCAGAGTGTTAGACTGGGACTGGTACTTACAGAGAGAGAGAAAGAGAGAGAGAGAGTTAGACTGGGACTGGTATAGACAGACAGAGAGAGTGTGTGTGTGTGTGTGTTAGACTGGGACTGGTATAGACAGACAGAGAGAGTGTGTGTGTGTGTTAGACTGGGACTGGTATCGACAGACAGAGAGAGTGTGTGTGTGTGTGTGTTAGACTGGGACTGGTATAGACAGACAGAGTGTGTGTGTGTGTGTGTTAGACTGGGACTGGTATAGACAGACAGAGAGAGTGTGTGTGTGTGTTAGACTGGGACTGGTATAGACAGACAGAGGCAGAGTGTTAGACTGGGACTGGTACTTACAGAGAGAGAGAGAGAGAGAAAGAGTTAGACTGGGACTGGTATAGACAGAGAGAGAGTGTGTGTGTGTGTGTTAGACTAGGACTGGTATAGACAGAGAGAGAGTGTGTGTGTGTGTGTGTGTTAGACTGGGACTGGTATCGACAGACAGAGAGAGTGTGTGTGTGTGTTAGACTGGGACTGGTATAGACAGAGAGAGACAGTTAGACTAGGACTGGTATAGACAGAGAGAGAGTGTGTGTGTGTGTGTGTGTGTGTGTTAGACTGGGACTGGTATCGACAGACAGAGAGAGTGTGTGTGTGTGTTAGACTGGGACTGGTATCGACAGACAGAGAGAGTGTGTGTGTGTGTTAGACTGGGACTGGTATAGACAGACAGAGGCAGAGTGTTAGACTGGGACTGGTACTTACAGAGAGAGAGAGAGAGAGAAAGAGTTAGACTGGGACTGGTATAGACAGAGAGAGAGTGTGTGTGTGTGTGTTAGACTGGGACTGGTATAGACAGAGAGAGAGTGTGTGTGTGTGTGTGTGTGTGTTAGACTGGGACTGGTTTCGACAGAGAGAGACAGTTAGACTAGGACTGGTATGGACAGGGAGAGAATTAGACTGGAACAACATGAAGGGTCACTGTCCTGAAACGTTAACTCTGCTTCTCTCTCCACAGATGCTGCCAGACCTGCAGAGTATTTCCAGCATTTCTTGTTTGTGTTTCATATTTTCAGCGTCCGCAGTATTTTGCTTTTAACTAAGAGAGTTAGACTCGGACTGGTATAGACAGAGGAAATTAGATTGGGACTGTTATGTTTAGTGTTTCCTCATATTCAAACACTTCGAAAACACCCTGTCTGTGCCTCACGTACTTCACTCACATAGGCATCACGACCCAGAGAGCTCCGAGCATTGGGAACAAATACAAAACCATCATCTTATTACAACCTGCCGATCCATTCTCAAACTGCAGTAGGTTTTCTTTGCAAAGAATACACCAGACATAATACTGACATAAAAAGAGCCCACACAAAACCCACTGCGAGAACATCGTAATTTCGGAATAATTTATATCCGGCAAAGCGAAATGATATGAAGAGTGCTGCACAAAGCAAGCCACTGTTATAAAGCTTCACACAGCCGCTGCCAACGCAAATTGCAAATTAAAACATGGATACATGGTTATACAGACCTGCAGAGGTTTCCAACTAGTCAAATTGACTTTCCACTATGAATTCAGCCTGGGCGAGTGGACAGCGACATTGTTCAAAGTACAAATGCAGGAGAGCAAAGGAGACAGCAGATCTGGGAGCATCCTCTGAGCAACAGAGTCCGGAGAATGTGACACAAAGAGAACGTTCGCAAAACTCACAAGACATTGGAATCACTCTGATCAAAAAATGTGAAGCTGCACTCAGTTTGAACAGAATGTGGAGCTGGACTCTGTTTGAACAGAATGTGGTGCCGGACACTGTTTGAACAGAATGTGGAGCTGGACATTGTCTGAACAGAATGTGGAGCTGGACTCTGTTTGAACAGAATGTGGAGCTGGACTCTGTTTGAACAGAATGTGGAGCTGGACTCTGTTTGAATAGAATGTGGAGCTGGACTCTGAACAGAATGTGGAGCTGGTGTTTGTTACAGAATGTGGAGCTGGAGACAGTTTGATACAGAATGTGAAGCTGGACTCAGTTTGCACAGAATGTGGAGCTGGACTCAGTTTGCACAGAATATGGAGCTGGACTCTGTTTGCACAGAATGTGGAGCTGGACTCAGTTTGCACAGAATGTGAAGCTGGACTCAGTTTGATACAGAATGTGGAGCTGGAGACAGTTTGATACAGAATGTGGAGCTGGACTCAGTTTGATACAGAATGTGAAGCTGGACTCAGTTTGATACAGAATGTGGAGCTGGAGACAGTTTGAAACAGAATGTGAAGCTGGACTCAGTTTGATACAGAATGTGGAGCTGGAGACAGTTTGATACAGAATGTGAAGCTGGACTCAGTTTGATACAGATTGTGGAGCTGGTGTCAGTTTGAAAAGAATGTGGAGCTGGACTCAGTTCGATACAGAATGTGGAGCTGGAGACAGTTTGATACAGAATGTGAAGCTGGACTCAGTTTGATACAGAATGTGGAGCTGGAGACAGTTTGATACAGAATGTGAAGCTGGACTCAGTTTGATACAGAATGTGGAGCTGGAGACAGTTTGAACAGAATGTGCAGCTGGACTCTGTTTGAACAGAATGTGGAGCTGGTGTTTGTTACAGAATGTGGAGCTGGAGACAGTTTGATACAGAATGTGAAGCTGGACTCAGTTTGCACAGAATATGGAGCTGGACTCTGTTTGCACAGAATATGGAGCTGGACTCTGTTTGCACAGAATATGGAGCTGGACTCTGTTTGCACAGAATGTGGAGCTGGACTCAGTTTGCACAGAATGTGAAGCTGGACTCAGTTTGATACAGAATGTGGAGCTGGAGACAGTTTGATACAGAATGTGGAGCTGGACTCAGTTTGATACAGAATGTGAAGCTGGACTCAGTTTGATACAGAATGTGGAGCTGGAGACAGTTTGATACAGAATGTGAAGCTGGACTCAGTTTGATACAGAATGTGGAGCTGGAGACAGTTTGATACAGAATGTGAAGCTGGACTCAGTTTGATACAGACTGTGGAGCTGGTGTCAGTTTGAAAAGAATGTGGAGCTGGACTCAGTTCGATACAGAATGTGGAGCTGGAGACAGTTTGATACAGAATGTGAAGCTGGACTCAGTTTGCACAGAATGTGGAGCTGGACTCAGTTTGCACAGAATATGGAGCTGGATTCTGTTTGCACAGAATGTGGAGCTGGACTCAGTTTGCACAGAATGTGAAGCTGGACTCAGTTTGATACAGAATGTGGAATTGGAGACAGTTTGATACAGAATGTGGAGCTGGACTCAGTTTGATACAGAATGTGAAGCTGGACTCAGTTTGATACAGAATGTGGAGCTGGAGACAGTTTGATACAGAATGTGAAGCTGGACTCAGTTTGATACAGAATGTGGAGCTGGAGACAGTTTGATACAGAATGTGAAGCTGGACTCAGTTTGATACAGATTGTGGAGCTGGTGTCAGTTTGAAAAGAATGTGGAGCTGGACTCAGTTCGATACAGAATGTGGAGCTGGAGACAGTTTGATACAGAATGTGAAGCTGGACTCAGTTTGATACAGAATGTGGAGATGGAGACAGTTTGATACAGAATGTGAAGCTGGACTCAGTTTGATACAGAATGTGGAGCTGGAGACAGTTTGATACAGAATGTGAAGCTGGACTCAGTTTGATACAGAATGTGGAGCTGGAGACAGTTTGATACAGAATGTGAAGCTGGACTCAGTTTGATACAGAATGTGGAGCTGGAGACAGTTTGAACAGAATGTGGAGCTGGACTCTGTTTGAACAGAATGTGGAGCTGGTGTTTGTTACAGAATGTGGAGCTGGAGACAGTTTGATACAAAATGTGAAGCTGGACTCAGTTTGCACAGAATGTGGAGCTGGACTCAGTTTGCACAGAATATGGAGCTGGACTCTGTTTGCACAGAATGTGGAGCTGGACTCTGTTTGCACAGAATGTGGAGCTGGACTCTGTTTGATACAGAATGTGGAGCTGGAGACAGTTTGATACAGAATGTGGAGCTGGACTCAGTTTGATACAGAATGTGAAGCTGGACTCAGTTTGATACAGAATGTGGAGCTGGAGACAGTTTGATACAGAATGTGAAGCTGGACTCAGTTTGATACAGAATGTGGAGCTGGAGACAGTTTGATACAGAATGTGAAGCTGGACTCAGTTTGATACAGATTGTGGAGCTGGTGTCAGTTTGAAAAGAATGTGGAGCTGGACTCAGTTCGATACAGAATGTGGAGCTGGAGACAGTTTGATACAGAATGTGAAGCTGGACTCAGTTTGCACAGAATGTGGAGCTGGACTCAGTTTGCACAGAATATGGAGCTGGATTCTGTTTGCACAGAATGTGGAGCTGGATTCAGTTTGCACAGAATGTGAAGCTGGACTCAGTTTGATACAGAATGTGGAATTGGAGACAGTTTGATACAGAATGTGGAGCTGGACTCAGTTTGATACAGAATGTGAAGCTGGACTCAGTTTGATACAGAATGTGGAGGTGGAGACAGTTTGATACAGAATGTGAAGCTGGACTCAGTTTGATACAGAATGTGGAGCTGGAGACAGTTTGATACAGAATGTGAAGCTGGACTCAGTTTGATACAGATTGTGGAGCTGGTGTCAGTTTGAAAAGAATGTGGAGCTGGACTCAGTTCGATACAGAATGTGGAGCTGGAGACAGTTTGATACAGAATGTGAAGCTGGACTCAGTTTGATACAGAATGTGGAGCTGGAGACAGTTTGATACAGAATGTGAAGCTGGACTCAGTTTGATACAGAATGTGGAGCTGGAGACAGTTTGAACAGAATGTGGAGCTGGACTCTGAACAGAATGTGGAGCTGGTGTTTGTTACAGAATGTGGAGCTGGAGACAATTTGATACAGAATGTGAAGCTGGACTCAGTTTGCACAGAATGTGGAGCTGGACTCAGTTTGCACAGAATATGGAGCTGGACTCTGTTTGCACAGAATGTGGAGCTGGACTCTGTTTGCACAGAATGTGGAGCTGGACTCTGTTTGATACAGAATGTGGAGCTGGAGACAGTTTGATACAGAATGTGGAGCTGGACTCAGTTTGATACAGAATGTGAAGCTGGACTCAGTTTGATACAGAATGTGGAGCTGGAGACAGTTTGATACAGAATGTGAAGCTGGACTCAGTTTGATACAGAATGTGGAGCTGGAGACAGTTTGATACAGAATGTGAAGCTGGACTCAGTTTGATACAGATTGTGGAGCTGGTGTCAGTTTGAAAAGAATGTGGAGCTGGACTCAGTTCGATACAGAATGTGGAGCTGGAGACAGTTTGATACAGAATGTGAAGCTGGACTCAGTTTGCACAGAATGTGGAGCTGGACTCAGTTTGCACAGAATATGGAGCTGGATTCTGTTTGCACAGAATGTGGAGCTGGATTCAGTTTGCACAGAATGTGAAGCTGGACTCAGTTTGATACAGAATGTGGAATTGGAGACAGTTTGATACAGAATGTGGAGCTGGACTCAGTTTGATACAGAATGTGAAGCTGGACTCAGTTTGATACAGAATGTGGAGGTGGAGACAGTTTGATACAGAATGTGAAGCTGGACTCAGTTTGATACAGAATGTGGAGCTGGAGACAGTTTGATACAGAATGTGAAGCTGGACTCAGTTTGATACAGATTGTGGAGCTGGTGTCAGTTTGAAAAGAATGTGGAGCTGGACTCAGTTCGATACAGAATGTGGAGCTGGAGACAGTTTGATACAGAATGTGAAGCTGGACTCAGTTTGATACAGAATGTGGAGCTGGAGACAGTTTGATACAGAATGTGAAGCTGGACTCAGTTTGATACAGAATGTGGAGCTGGAGACAGTTTGAACAGAATGTGGAGCTGGACTCTGAACAGAATGTGGAGCTGGTGTTTGTTACAGAATGTGGAGCTGGAGACAATTTGATACAGAATGTGAAGCTGGACTCAGTTTGCACAGAATGTGGAGCTGGACTCAGTTTGCACAGAATATGGAGCTGGACTCTGTTTGCACAGAATGTGGAGCTGGACTCTGTTTGCACAGAATGTGAAGCTGGACTCAGTTCGATACAGAATGTGGAGCTGGAGACAGTTTGATACAGAATGTGGAGCTGGACTCAGTTTGATACAGAATGTGAAGCTGGACTCAGTTTGATACAGAATGTGGAGCTGGAGACAGTTTGATACAGAATGTGAAGCTGGACTCAGTTTGATACAGAATGTGGAGCTGGAGACAGTTTGATACAGAATGTGAAGCTGGACTCAGTTTGATACAGATTGTGGAGCTGGTGTCAGTTTGAAAAGAATGTGGAGCTGGACTCAGTTCGATACAGAATGTGGAGCTGGAGACAGTTTGATACAGAATGTGAAGCTGGACTCAGTTTGATACAGAATGTGGAGCTGGAGACAGTTAGAACAGAATGTGGAGCTGGACTCTGTTTGAACAGAATGTGGAGCTGGTGTTTGTTACAGTATGTGGAGCTGGAGACAGTTTGATACAGAATGTGAAGCTGGACTCAGTTTGCACACAATGTGGAGCTGGACTCAGTTTGCACAGAATATGGAGCTGGACTCTGTTTGCACAGAATGTGGAGCTGGACTCTGTTTGCACAGAATGTGAAGCTGGACTCAGTTTGATACAGAATGTGGAGCTGGAGACAGTTTGATACAGAATGTGGAGCTGGACTCAGTTTGATACAGAATGTGAAGCTGGACTCAGTTTGATACAGAATGTGGAGCTGGAGACAGTTTGATACAGAATGTGAAGCTGGACTCAGTTTGATACAGAATGTGGAGCTGAAGACAGTTTGATACAGAATGTGAAGCTGGACTCAGTTAGATACAGATTGTGGAGCTGATGTCAGTTTGAAAAGAATGTGGAGCTGGACTCAGTTCAGTACAGAATGTGGAGCTGGAGACAGTTTGATACAGAATGTGAAGCTGGACTCAGTTTGATACAGAATGTGCAGCTGGAGACAGTTTGATACAGAATGTGAAGCTGGACTCAGTTTGATACAGAATGTGGAGCTGGAGACAGTTTGATACAGAATGTGGAACTGGACTCAGTTCGATACAGAATGTGAAGCTGGACTCAGTTTGATACAGAATGTGGAGCTGGAGACAGTTTGATACAGAATGTGAAGCTGGACTCAGTTTGATACAGAATGTGGAGATGGAGACAGTTTGATACAGAATGTGAAGCTGGACTCAGTTTGATACAGAATGTGGAGCTGGAGACAGTTTGATACAGAATGTGAAGCTGGACTCAGTTTGATACAGAATGTGGAGCTGGAGACAGTTTGATACAGAATGTGAAGATGGACTCAGTTTGATACAGAATGTAAAGCTGGACTCAGTTTGAAACAGAATGTGGAGCTGGAGACAGTTTGATACAGAATGTGAAGCTGGACTCAGTTAGATACAGAATGTGGAGCTGGAGTCAGTTTGATACAGAATGTGAAGATGGAGACAGTTTGATACAGAATGTGAAGCTTGACTCAGTTTGATACAGAATGCGAATCTGGACTCAGTTTGATACAGAATGTGAAGCTGGAGACAGTTTGATACAGAATGTGAAGCTGGACTCAGTTTGATACAGAATGTGGAGCTGGAGACAGTTTGATACAGAATGTGAAGCTGAACTCAGTTCGATACAGAATGGGGAGCTGGAGACAGTTTGATACAGAATGTTGAGCTGAAGACAGTTTGATACAGAATGCGAAGCTGGACTCAGTTAGATACAGAATGTGGAGCTGGAGTCAGTTTGATACAGAATGTGAAGATGGAGACAGTTTGATACAGAATGTGGAGCTGGAGACAGTTTGATACAGAATGTGAAGCTGGACTCAGTTTGATACAGAATGTGGAGCTGGAGACAGTTTGATACAGAATGTGAAGCTGAACTCAGTTCGATACAGAATGGGGAGCTGGAGACAGTTTGATACAGAATGTTGAGCTGGAGACAGTTTGATACAGAATGTTGAGCTGGAGACAGTTTGATACAGAATGTGAAGCTGAACTCAGTTCGATACAGAATGTGGAGCTGGACTCAGTTTGATACAGAATGTGGAGCTGGAGACAGTTTGATACAGAATGCGAAGCTGGACTCAGTTCGATACAGAATGTGGAGCTGGACTCAGTTCGATACAGAATGTGGAGCTGGACTCAGTTTGATACAGAATGTGGAGCTGGAGACAGTTTGATACAGAATGTGAAGCTGGACTCAGTTTGATACAGAATGTGGAGCTGGAGACAGTTTGATACAGAATGTGGAGCTGGACTCAGTGTGATACAGAATGTGAAGCTGGACTCAGTTTGATACAGAATGTGGTGCTGGAGACAGTTTGATACAGAATGTGAAGCTGGACTCAGTTTGATACAGATTGTGGAGCTGGTGTCAGTTTGAAAAGAATGTGGAGCTGGACTCAGTTCGATACAGAATGTGGAGCTGGAGACAGTTTGATACAGAATGTGAAGCTGGACTCAGTTTGCACAGAATGTGGAGCTGGACTCAGTTTGCACAGAATATGGAGCTGGATTCTGTTTGCACAGAATGTGAAGCTGGACTCAGTTTGATACAGAATGTGGAATTGGAGACAGTTTGATACATAATGTGGAGCTGGACTCAGTTTGATACAGAATGTGAAGCTGGACTCAGTTTGATACAGAATGTGGAGCTGGACTCAGTTCGATACAGAATGTGGAGCTGGACTCAGTTCGATACAGAATGTGGAGCTGGACTCAGTTTGATACAGAATGTGGAGCTGGAGACAGTTTGATACAGAATGTGAAGCTGGACTCAGTTTGATACAGAATGTGGAGCTGGAGACAGTTTGATACAGAATGTGAAGCTGGACTCAGTTTGATACAGAATGTGGAGCTGGAGACAGTTTGATACAGAATGTGAAGCTGGACTCAGTTTGATACAGAATGTGGAGCTGGAGACAGTTTGATACAGAATGTGAAGCTGGACTCAGTTTGATACAGATTGTGGAGCTGGTGTCAGTTTGAAAAGAATGTGGAGCTGGACTCAGTTCGATACAGAATGTGGAGCTGGAGACAGTTTGATACAGAATGTGAAGCTGGACTCAGTTCGATACAGAATGGGGAGCTGGAGACAGTTTGATACAGAATGTTGAGCTGAAGACAGTTTGATACAGAATGCGAAGCTGGACTCAGTTAGATACAGAATGTGGAGCTGGAGTCAGTTTGATACAGAATGTGAAGATGGAGACAGTTTGATACAGAATGTGAAGCTTGACTCAGTTTGATACAGAATGTGGAGCTGGAGACAGTTTGATACAGAATGTGAAGCTGGACTCAGTTTGATACAGATTGTGGAGCTGGTGTCAGTTTGAAAAGAATGTGGAGCTGGACTCAGTTCGATACAGAATGTGGAGCTGGACACAGTTTGATACAGAATGTGAAGCTGGACTCAGTTCGATACAGAATGGGGAGCTGGAGACAGTTTGATACAGAATGTTGAGCTGAAGACAGTTTGATACAGAATGTGAAGCTGAACTCAGTTCGATACAGAATGGGGAGCTGGAGACAGTTTGATACAGAATGTTGAGCTGGAGACAGTTTGATACAGAATGTGAAGCTGAACTCAGTTCGATACAGAATGGGGAGCTGGAGACAGTTTGATACAGAATGTTGAGCTGGAGACAGTTTGATACAGAATGTTGAGCTGGAGACAGTTTGATACAGAATGTGAAGCTGAACTCAGTTCGATACAGAATGTGGAGCTGGACTCAGTTTGATACAGAATGTGGAGCTGGAGACAGTTTGATACAGAATGCGAAGCTGGACTCAGTTCGATACAGAATGTGGAGCTGGACTCAGTTCGATACAGAATGTGGAGCTGGACTCAGTTTGATACAGAATGTGGAGCTGGAGACAGTTTGATACAGAATGTGAAGCTGGACTCAGTTTGATACAGATTGTGGAGCTGGTGTCAGTTTGAAAAGAATGTGGAGCTGGACTCAGTTCGATACAGAATGTGGAGCTGGAGACAGTTTGATACAGAATGTGAAGCTGGACTCAGTTCGATACAGAATGGGGAGCTGGAGACAGTTTGATACAGAATGTTGAGCTGAAGACAGTTTGATACAGAATGCGAAGCTGGACTCAGTTAGATACAGAATGTGGAGCTGGAGTCAGTTTGATACAGAATGTGAAGATGGAGACAGTTTGATACAGAATGTGAAGCTTGACTCAGTTTGATACAGAATGTGGAGCTGGAGACAGTTTGATACAGAATGTGAAGCTGGACTCAGTTTGATACAGAATGTGGAGCTGGAGACAGTTTGATACAGAATGTGAAGCTGGACTCAGTTTGATACAGAATGTGGAGCTGGAGACAGTTTGATACAGAATGTGAAGCTGGACTCAGTTTGATACAGAATGTGGAGCTGGAGACAGTTTGATACAGAATGTGAAGCTGGACTCAGTTTGATACAGAATGTGGAGCTGGAGACAGTTTGATACAGAATGTGAAGCTGGACTCAGTTTGATACAGATTGTGGAGCTGGTGTCAGTTTGAAAAGAATGTGGAGCTGGACTCAGTTCGATACAGAATGTGGAGCTGGAGACAGTTTGATACAGAATGTGAAGCTGGACTCAGTTCGATACAGAATGGGGAGCTGGAGACAGTTTGATACAGAATGTTGAGCTGAAGACAGTTTGATACAGAATGCGAAGCTGGACTCAGTTAGATACAGAATGTGGAGCTGGAGTCAGTTTGATACAGAATGTGAAGATGGAGACAGTTTGATACAGAATGTGAAGCTTGACTCAGTTTGATACAGAATGTGGAGCTGGAGACAGTTTGATACAGAATGTGAAGCTGGACTCAGTTTGATACAGAATGTGGAGCTGGAGACAGTTTGATACAGAATGTGAAGCTGGACTCAGTTTGATACAGATTGTGGAGCTGGTGTCAGTTTGAAAAGAATGTGGAGCTGGACTCAGTTCGATACAGAATGTGGAGCTGGAGACAGTTTGATACAGAATGTGAAGCTGGACTCAGTTCGATACAGAATGGGGAGCTGGAGACAGTTTGATACAGAATGTTGAGCTGAAGACAGTTTGATACAGAATGTGAAGCTGAACTCAGTTCGATACAGAATGGGCAGCTGGAGACAGTTTGATACAGAATGTTGAGCTGGAGACAGTTTGATACAGAATGTGAAGCTGAACTCAGTTCGATACAGAATGGGGAGCTGGAGACAGTTTGATACAGAATGTTGAGCTGGAGACAGTTTGATACAGAATGTTGAGCTGGAGACAGTTTGATACAGAATGTGAAGCTGAACTCAGTTCGATACAGAATGTGGAGCTGGACTCAGTTTGATACAGAATGTGGAGCTGGAGACAGTTTGATACAGAATGCGAAGCTGGACTCAGTTCGATACAGAATGTGGAGCTGGACTCAGTTCGATACAGAATGTGGAGCTGGACTCAGTTTGATACAGAATGTGGAGCTGGAGACAGTTTGATACAGAATGTGAAGCTGGACTCAGTTTGATACAGATTGTGGAGCTGGTGTCAGTTTGAAAAGAATGTGGAGCTGGACTCAGTTCGATACAGAATGTGGAGCTGGAGACAGTTTGATACAGAATGTGAAGCTGGACTCAGTTCGATACAGAATGGGGAGCTGGAGACAGTTTGATACAGAATGTTGAGCTGAAGACAGTTTGATACAGAATGCGAAGC
Organism: Heterodontus francisci; assembly: GCF_036365525.1. Taxonomy (NCBI): domain Eukaryota; kingdom Metazoa; phylum Chordata; class Chondrichthyes; order Heterodontiformes; family Heterodontidae; genus Heterodontus; species Heterodontus francisci. Next base: position 103,716,836 of record NC_090379.1, read on the forward strand.
TGGACTCAGTTAGATACAGAATGTGGAGCTGGAGTCAGTTTGATACAGAATGTGAAGATGGAGACAGTTTGATACAGAATGTGAAGCTTGACTCAGTTTGATACAGAATGTGGAGCTGGAGACAGTTTGATACAGAATGTGAAGCTGGACTCAGTTTGATACAGAATGTGGAGCTGGAGACAGTTTGATACAGAATGTGAAGCTGGACTCAGTTTGATACAGATTGTGGAGCTGGTGTCAGTTTGAAAAGAATGTGGAGCTGGACTCAGTTCGATACAGAATGTGGAGCTGGAGACAGTTTGATACAGAATGTGAAGCTGGACTCAGTTCGATACAGAATGGGGAGCTGGAGACAGTTTGATACAGAATGTTGAGCTGAAGACAGTTTGATACAGAATGCGAAGCTGGACTCTGTTAGATACAGAATGTGGAGCTGGAGTCAGTTTGATACAGAATGTGAAGATGGAGACAGTTTGATACAGAATGTGAAGCTTGACTCAGTTTGATACAGAATGCGAATCTGGACTCAGTTTGATACAGAATGTGGAGCTGGAGACAGTTTGATACAGAATGTGAAGCTGAACTCAGTTCGATACAGAATGGGGAGCTGGAGACAGTTTGATACAGAATGTTGAGCTGGAGACAGTTTGATACAGAATGTTGAGCTGGAGACAGTTTGATACAGAATGTGAAGCTGAACTCAGTTCGATACAGAATGTGGAGCTGGACTCAGTTTGATACAGAATGTGGAGCTGGAGACAGTTTGATACAGAATGCGAAGCTGGACTCAGTTCGATACAGAATGTGGAGCTGGACTCAGTTCGATACAGAATGTGGAGCTGGACTCAGTTTGATACAGAATGTGGAGCTGGAGACAGTTTGATACAGAATGTGAAGCTGGACTCAGTTTGATACAGAATGTGGAGCTGGAGACAGTTTGATACAGAATGTGGAGCTGGACTCAGTTTGATACAGAATGTGAAGCTGGACTCAGTTTGATACAGAATGTGGTGCTGGAGACAGTTTGATACAGAATGTGAAGCTGGACTCAGTTTGATACAGATTGTGGAGCTGGTGTCAGTTTGAAAAGAATGTGGAGCTGGACTCAGTTCGATACAGAATGTGGAGCTGGAGACAGTTTGATACAGAATGTGAAGCTGGACTCAGTTTGCACAGAATGTGGAGCTGGACTCAGTTTGCACAGAATATGGAGCTGGATTCTGTTTGCACAGAATGTGAAGCTGGACTCAGTTTGATACAGAATGTGGAATTGGAGACAGTTTGATACATAATGTGGAGCTGGACTCAGTTTGATACAGAATGTGAAGCTGGACTCAGTTTGATACAGAATGTGGAGCTGGACTCAGTTCGATACAGAATGTGGAGCTGGAGACAGTTCGATACAGAATGTGGAGCTGGACTCAGTTTGATACAGAATGTGGAGCTGGAGACAGTTTGATACAGAATGTGAAGCTGGACTCAGTTTGATACAGAATGTGGAGCTGGTGTCAGTTTGAAAAGAATGTGGAGCTGGACTCAGTTCGATACAGAATGTGGAGCTGGAGACAGTTTGATACAGAATGTGAAGCTGGACTCAGTTTGATACAGCATGTGCAGCTGGAGACAGTTTGATACAGAATGTGAAGCTGGACTCAGTTTGATACAGAATGTGGAGCTGGAGACAGTTTGATACAGAATGTGGAGCTGGACTCAGTTCGATACAGAATGTGGAGCTGGACTCAGTTTGATACAGAATGTGGAGCTGAAGACAGTTTGATACAGAATGTGAAGCTGGACTCAGTTTGATACAGAATGTGGAGCTGGAGACAGTTTGATACAGAATGTGAAGCTGGACTCAGTTTGATACAGAATGTGGAGCTGGAGACAGTTTGATACAGAATGTGAAGCTGGACTCAGTTTGATACAGAATGTGGAGCTGGTGTCAGTTTGAACAGAATGTGGAGCTGGGGACAGTTTGATACAGAATGCGAAGCTGGACTCAGTGCGATACAGAATGTGAAGCTGGACACAGTTTGATACAGAATGTGGAGCTGGAGACAGTTTGATACAGAATGTGAAGCTGGACTCAGTTTGATACAGAATGTGGAGCTGGTGTCAGTTTGAACAGAATGTGGAGCTGGACTCAGTTCGATACAGAATGTGGAGCTGGACTCAGTTCGAGACAGAATGTGGAGCTGTTGTCAGTTTGAACAGAATGTGGAGCTGGACTCAGTTTGATACAAAATGTGGAGCTGGACTCAGTTTGATACAGAATGTGGAGCTGGAGACAGTTTGATACAGAATGTGAAGCTGGACTCAGTTTGATACAGAATGTGGAGCTGGAGACAGTTTGATACAGAATGTGAAGCTGGACTCAGTTTGATACAGAATGTGGAGCTGGAGACAGTTTGATACAGAATGTGAAGCTGGACTCAGTTTGATACAGAATGTGGAGCTGGAGACAGTTAGATACAGAATGTGAAGCTGGACTCAGTTTGATACAGAATGTGGAGCTGGAGACAGTTTGATACAGAATGTGAAGCTGGACTCAGTTTGATACAGATTGTGGAGCTGGTGTCAGTTTGAAAAGAATGTGGAGCTGGACTCAGTTCGATACAGAATGTGGAGCTGGAGACAGTTTGATACAGAATGTGAAGCTGGACTCAGTTTGATACAGAATGTGCAGCTGGAGACAGTTTGATACAGAATGTGAAGCTGGACTCAGTTTGATACAGAATGTGGAGCTGGAGACAGTTTGATACAGAATGTGGAGCTGGACTCAGTTCGATACAGAATGTGGAGCTGGACTCAGTTTGATACAGAATGTGGAGCTGAAGACAGTTTGATACAGAATGTGAAGCTGGACTCAGTTTGATACAGAATGTGGAGCTGGAGACAGTTTGATACAGAATGTGAAGCTGGACTCAGTTTGATACAGAATGTGGAGCTGGAGACAGTTTGATACAGAATGTGAAGCTGGACTCAGTTTGATACAGAATGTGGAGCTGGTGTCAGTTTGAACAGAATGTGGAGCTGGAGACAGTTTGATACAGAATGCGAAGCTGGACTCAGTTTGATACAGAATGTGCAGCTGGAGACAGTTTGATACAGAATGTGAAGCTGGACTCAGTTTGATACAGAATGTGAAGCTGGACTCAGTTTGATACAGAATGTGCAGCTGGAGACAGTTTGATACAGAATGTGAAGCTGGACTCAGTTTGATACAGAATGTGGAGCTGGAGACAGTTTGATACAGAATGTGGAACTGGACTCAGTTCAATACAGAATGTGGAGCTGGACTCAGTTTGATACAGAATGTGGAGCTGGAGACAGTTTGATACAGAATGTGAAGCTGGACTCAGTTTGATACAGAATGTGGAGATGGAGACAGTTTGATACAGAATGTGAAGCTGGACTCAGTTTGATACAGAATGTGGAGCTGGAGACAGTTTGATACAGAATGTGAAGCTGGACTCAGTTTGATACAGAATGTGGAGCTGGAGACAGTTTGATACAGAATGTGAAGATGGACTCAGTTTGATACAGAATGTAAAGCTGGACTCAGTTTGAAACAGAATGTGGAGCTGGAGACAGTTTGATACAGAATGTGAAGCTGGACTCAGTTAGATACAGAATGTGGAGCTGGAGTCAGTTTGATACAGAATGTGAAGTTGGAGACAGTTTGATACAGAATGTGAAGCTTGACTCAGTTTGATACAGAATGCGAATCTGGACTCAGTTTGATACAGAATGTGAAGCTGGAGACAGTTTGATACAGAATGTGAAGCTGGACTCAGTTTGATACAGAATGTGGAGCTGGAGACAGTTTGATACAGAATGTGAAGCTGAACTCAGTTCGATACAGAATGGGGAGCTGGAGACAGTTTGATACAGAATGTTGAGCTGAAGACAGTTTGATACAGAATGCGAAGCTGGACTCAGTTAGATACAGAATGTGGAGCTGGAGTCAGTTTGATACAGAATGTGAAGATGGAGATAGTTTGATACAGAATGTGAAGCTTGACTCAGTTTGATACAGAATGCGAATCTGGACTCAGTTTGATACAGAATGTGGAGCTGGAGACAGTTTGATACAGAATGTGAAGCTGGACTCAGTTTGATACAGAATGTGGAGCTGGAGACAGTTTGATCCAGAATGTGAAGCTGAACTCAGTTCGATACAGAATGGGGAGCTGGAGACAGTTTGATACAGAATGTTGAGCTGGAGACAGTTTGATACAGAATGTTGAGCTGGAGACAGTTTGATACAGAATGTGAAGCTGAACTCAGTTCGATACAGAATGTGGAGCTGGACTCAGTTTGATACAGAATGTGGAGCTGGAGACAGTTTGATACAGAATGCGAAGCTGGACTCAGTTCGATACAGAATGTGGAGCTGGACTCAGTTCGATACAGAATGTGGAGCTGGAGTCAGTTCGATACAGAATGTGGAGCTGGACTCAGTTTGATACAGAATGTGGAGCTGGAGACAGTTTGATACAGAATGTGAAGCTGGACTCAGTTTGATACAGAATGTGGAGCTGGAGACAGTTTGATACAGAATGTGGAGCTGGACTCAGTTTGATACAGAATGTGAAGCTGGACTCAGTTTGATACAGAATGTGGTGCTGGAGACAGTTTGATACAGAATGTGAAGCTGGACTCAGTTTGATACAGATTGTGGAGCTGGTGTCAGTTTGAAAAGAATGTGGAGCTGGACTCAGTTCGATACAGAATGTGGAGCTGGAGACAGTTTGATACAGAATGTGAAGCTGGACTCAGTTTGCACAGAATGTGGAGCTGGACTCAGTTTGCACAGAATATGGAGCTGGATTCTGTTTGCACAGAATGTGGAGCTGGACTCAGTTTGCACAGAATGTGAAGCTGGACTCAGTTTGATACAGAATGTGGAATTGGAGACAGTTTGATACATAATGTGGAGCTGGACTCAGTTTGATACAGAATGTGAAGCTGGACTCAGTTTGATACAGAATGTGGAGCTGGACTCAGTTCGATACAGAATGTGGAGCTGGACTCAGTTCGATACAGAATGTGGAGCTGGACTCAGTTTGATACAGAATGTGGAGCTGGAGACAGTTTGATACAGAATGTGAAGCTGGACTCAGTTTGATACAGAATGTGGAGCTGGAGACAGTTTGATACAGAATGTGAAGCTGGACTCAGTTTGATACAGAATGTGGAGCTGCAGACAGTTTGATACAGAATGTGAAGCTGGACTCAGTTTGATACAGAATGTGGAGCTGGAGACAGTTTGATACAGAATGTGAAGCTGGACTCAGTTTGATACAGATTGTGGAGCTGGTGTCAGTTTGAAAAGAATGTGGAGCTGGACTCAGTTCGATACAGAATGTGGAGCTGGAGACAGTTTGATACAGAATGTGAAGCTGGACTCAGTTTGATACAGAATGTGCAGCTGGAGACAGTTTGATACAGAATGTGAAGCTGGACTCAGTTTGATACAGAATGTGGAGCTGGAGACAGTTTGATACAGAATGTGGAGCTGGACTCAGTTCGATACAGAATGTGGAGCTGGACTCAGTTTGATACAGAATGTGGAGCTGAAGACAGTTTGATACAGAATGTGAAGCTGGACTCAGTTTGATACAGAATGTGGAGCTGGAGACAGTTTGATACAGAATGTGAAGCTGGACTCAGTTTGATACAGAATGTGGAGCTGGAGACAGTTTGATACAGAATGTGAAGCTGGACTCAGTTTGATACAGAATGTGGAGCTGGTGTCAGTTTGAACAGAATGTGGAGCTGGAGACAGTTTGATACAGAATGCGAAGCTGGACTCAGTTTGATACAGAATGTGCAGCTGGAGACAGTTTGATACAGAATGTGAAGCTGGACTCAGTTTGATACAGAATGTGAAGCTGGACTCAGTTTGATACAGAATGTGCAGCTGGAGACAGTTTGATACAGAATGTGAAGCTGGACTCAGTTTGATACAGAATGTGGAGCTGGAGACAGTTTGATACAGAATGTGGAACTGGACTCAGTTCAATACAGAATGTGGAGCTGGACTCAGTTTGATACAGAATGTGGAACTGGAGACAGTTTGATACAGAATGTGAAGCTGGACTCAGTTTGATACAGAATGTGGAGATGGAGACAGTTTGATACAGAATGTGAAGCTGGACTCAGTTTGATACAGAATGTGGAGCTGGAGACAGTTTGATACAGAATGTGAAGCTGGACTCAGTTTGATACAGAATGTGGAGCTGGAGACAGTTTGATACAGAATGTGAAGATGGACTCAGTTTGATACAGAATGTAAAGCTGGACTCAGTTTGAAACAGAATGTGGAGCTGGAGACAGTTTGATACAGAATGTGAAGCTGGACTCAGTTATATACAGAATGTGGAGCTGGAGTCAGTTTGATACAGAATGTGAAGTTGGAGACAGTTTGATACAGAATGTGAAGCTTGACTCAGTTTGATACAGAATGCGAATCTGGACTCAGTTTGATACAGAATGTGAAGCTGGAGACAGTTTGATACAGAATGTGAAGCTGGACTCAGTTTGATACAGAATGTGGAGCTGGAGACAGTTTGATACAGAATGTGAAGCTGAACTCAGTTCGATACAGAATGGGGAGCTGGAGACAGTTTGATACAGAATGTTGAGCTGAAGACAGTTTGATACAGAATGCGAAGCTGGACTCAGTTAGATACAGAATGTGGAGCTGGAGTCAGTTTGATACAGAATGTGAAGATGGAGACAGTTTGATACAGAATGTGAAGCTTGACTCAGTTTGATACAGAATGCGAATCTGGACTCAGTTTGATACAGAATGTGGAGCTGGAGACAGTTTGATACAGAATGTGAAGCTGGACTCAGTTTGATACAGAATGTGGAGCTGGAGACAGTTTGATACAGAATGTGAAGCTGAACTCAGTTCGATACAGAATGGGGAGCTGGAGACAGTTTGATACAGAATGTTGAGCTGGAGACAGTTTGATACAGAATGTTGAGCTGGAGACAGTTTGATACAGAATGTGAAGCTGAACTCAGTTCGATACAGAATGTGGAGCTGGACTCAGTTTGATACAGAATGTGGAGCTGGAGACAGTTTGATACAGAATGCGAAGCTGGACTCAGTTCGATACAGAATGTGGAGCTGGACTCAGTTCGATACAGAATGTGGAGCTGGAGTCAGTTCGATACAGAATGTGGAGCTGGACTCAGTTTGATACAGAATGTGGAGCTGGAGACAGTTTGATACAGAATGTGAAGCTGGACTCAGTTTGATACAGAATGTGGAGCTGGAGACAGTTTGATACAGAATGTGGAGCTGGACTCAGTTTGATACAGAATGTGAAGCTGGACTCAGTTTGATACAGAATGTGGTGCTGGAGACAGTTTGATACAGAATGTGAAGCTGGACTCAGTTTGATACAGATTGTGGAGCTGGTGTCAGTTTGAAAAGAATGTGGAGCTGGACTCAGTTCGATACAGAATGTGGAGCTGGAGACAGTTTGATACAGAATGTGAAGCTGGACTCAGTTTGCACAGAATGTGGAGCTGGACTCAGTTTGCACAGAATATGGAGCTGGATTCTGTTTGCACAGAATGTGGAGCTGGACTCAGTTTGCACAGAATGTGAAGCTGGACTCAGTTTGATACAGAATGTGGAATTGGAGACAGTTTGATACATAATGTGGAGCTGGACTCAGTTTGATACAGAATGTGAAGCTGGACTCAGTTTGATACAGAATGTGGAGCTGGACTCAGTTCGATACAGAATGTGGAGCTGGACTCAGTTCGATACAGAATGTGGAGCTGGACTCAGTTTGATACAGAATGTGGAGCTGGAGACAGTTTGATACAGAATGTGAAGCTGGACTCAGTTTGATACAGAATGTGGAGCTGGAGACAGTTTGATACAGAATGTGAAGCTGGACTCAGTTTGATACAGAATGTGGAGCTGGAGACAGTTTGATACAGAATGTGAAGCTGGACTCAGTTTGATACAGAATGTGGAGCTGGAGACAGTTTGATACAGAATGTGAAGCTGGACTCAGTTTGATACAGATTGTGGAGCTGGTGTCAGTTTGAAAAGAATGTGGAGCTGGACTCAGTTCGATACAGAATGTGGAGCTGGAGACAGTTTGATACAGAATGTGAAGCTGGACTCAGTTTGATACAGAATGTGCAGCTGGAGACAGTTTGATACAGAATGTGAAGCTGGACTCAGTTTGATACAGAATGTGGAGCTGGAGACAGTTTGATACAGAATGTGGAGCTGGACTCAGTTCGATACAGAATGTGGAGCTGGACTCAGTTTGATACAGAATGTGGAGCTGAAGACAGTTTGATACAGAATGTGAAGCTGGACTCAGTTTGATACAGAATGTGGAGCTGGAGACAGTTTGATACAGAATGTGAAGCTGGACTCTGTTTGATACAGAATGTGGAGCTGGAGACAGTTTGATACAGAATGTGAAGCTGGACTCAGTTTGATACAGAATGTGGAGCTGGTGTCAGTTTGAACAGAATGTGGAGCTGGAGACAGTTTGATACAGAATGCGAAGCTGGACTCAGTTCGATACAGAATGTGAAGCTGGACGCAGTTTGATACAGAATGTGGAGCTGTAGACAGTTTGATACAGAATGTGAAGCTGGACTCAGTTTGATACAGAATGTGGAGCTGGTGTCAGTTTGAACAGAATGTGGAGCTGGACTCAGTTCGATACAGAATGTGGAGCTGGACTCAGTTTGATACAGAATGTGGAGCTGGAGACAGTTTGATACAGAATGTGAAGCTGGACTCAGTTTGATACAGAATGTGGAGCTGGAGACAGTTTGATACAGAATGTGAAGCTGGACTCAGTTTGATACAGAATGTGGAGCTGGAGACAGTTTGATACAGAATGTGAAGCTGGACTCAGTTTGATACAGAATGTGGAGCTGGAGACAGTTTGATACAGAATGTGAAGCTGGACTCAGTTTGATACAGATTGTAGAGCTGGTGTCAGTTTGAAAAGAATGTGGAGCTGGACTCAGTTCGATACAGAATGTGGAGCTGGAGACAGTTTGATACAGAATGTGAAGCTGGACTCAGTTTGATACAGAATGTGCAGCTGGAGACAGTTTGATACAGAATGTGAAGCTGGACTCAGTTTGATACAGAATGTGGAGCTGGAGACAGTTTGATACAGAATGTGGAGCTGGACTCAGTTCGATACAGAATGTGGAGCTGGACTCAGTTTGATACAGAATGTGGAGCTGAAGACAGTTTGATACAGAATGTGAAGCTGGACTCAGTTTGATACAGAATGTGGAGCTGGAGACAGTTTGATACAGAATGTGAAGCTGGACTCAGTTTGATACAGAATGTGGAGCTGGAGACAGTTTGATACAGAATGTGAAGCTGGACTCAGTTTGATACAGAATGTGGAGCTGGTGTCAGTTTGAACAGAATGTGGAGCTGGAGACAGTTTGATACAGAATGCGAAGCTGGACTCAGTGCGATACAGAATGTGAAGCTGGACGCAGTTTGATACAGAATGTGGAGCTGGAGACAGTTTGATACAGAATGTGAAGCTGGACTCAGTTTGATACAGAATGTGGAGCTGGTGTCAGTTTGAACAGAATGTGGAGCTGGACTCAGTTCGATACAGAATGTGGAGCTGGACTCAGTTCGAGACAGAATGTGGAGCTGTTGTCAGTTTGAACAGAATGTGGAGCTGGACTCAGTTTGATACAAAATGTGGAGCTGGACTCAGTTTGATACAGAATGTGGAGCTGGAGACAGTTTGATACAGAATGTGAAGCTGGACTCAGTTTGATACAGAATGTGGAGCTGGAGACAGTTTGATACAGAATGTGAAGCTGGACTCAGTTTGATACAGAATGTGGAGCTGGAGACAGTTTGATACAGAATGTGAAGCTGGACTCAGTTTGATACAGAATGTGGAGCTGGAGACAGTTTGATACAGAATGTGAAGCTGGACTCAGTTTGATACAGAATGTGGAGCTGGAGACAGTTTGATACAGAATGTGAAGCTGGACTCAGTTTGATACAGATTGTGGAGCTGGTGTCAGTTTGAAAAGAATGTGGAGCTGGACTCAGTTCGATACAGAATGTGGAGCTGGAGACAGTTTGATACAGAATGTGAAGCTGGACTCAGTTTGATACAGAATGTGCAGCTGGAGACAGTTTGATACAGAATGTGAAGCTGGACTCAGTTTGATACAGAATGTGGAGCTGGAGACAGTTTGATACAGAATGTGGAGCTGGACTCAGTTCGATACAGAATGTGGAGCTGGACTCAGTTTGATACAGAATGTGGAGCTGAAGACAGTTTGATACAGAATGTGAAGCTGGACTCAGTTTGATACAGAATGTGGAGCTGGAGACAGTTTGATACAGAATGTGAAGCTGGACTCAGTTTGATACAGAATGTGGAGCTGGAGACAGTTTGATACAGAATGTGAAGCTGGACTCAGTTTGATACAGAATGTGGAGCTGGTGTCAGTTTGAACAGAATGTGGAGCTGGAGACAGTTTGATACAGAATGCGAAGCTGGACTCAGTTTGATACAGAATGTGCAGCTGGAGACAGTTTGATACAGAATGTGAAGCTGGACTCAGTTTGATACAGAATGTGAAGCTGGACTCAGTTTGATACAGAATGTGCAGCTGGAGACAGTTTGATACAGAATGTGAAGCTGGACTCAGTTTGATACAGAATGTGGAGCTGGAGACAGTTTGATACAGAATGTGGAACTGGACTCAGTTCAATACAGAATGTGGAGCTGGACTCAGTTTGATACAGAATGTGGAGCTGGAGACAGTTTGATACAGAATGTGAAGCTGGACTCAGTTTGATACAGAATGTGGAGATGGAGACAGTTTGATACAGAATGTGAAGCTGGACTCAGTTTGATACAGAATGTGGAGCTGGAGACAGTTTGATACAGAATGTGAAGCTGGACTCAGTTTGATACAGAATGTGGAGCTGGAGACAGTTTGATACAGAATGTGAAGATGGACTCAGTTTGATACAGAATGTAAAGCTGGACTCAGTTTGAAACAGAATGTGGAGCTGGAGACAGTTTGATACAGAATGTGAAGCTGGACTCAGTTAGATACAGAATGTGGAGCTGGAGTCAGTTTGATACAGAATGTGAAGTTGGAGACAGTTTGATACAGAATGTGAAGCTTGACTCAGTTTGATACAGAATGCGAATCTGGACTCAGTTTGATACAGAATGTGAAGCTGGAGACAGTTTGATACAGAATGTGAAGCTGGACTCAGTTTGATACAGAATGTGGAGCTGGAGACAGTTTGATACAGAATGTGAAGCTGAACTCAGTTCGATACAGAATGGGGAGCTGGAGACAGTTTGATACAGAATGTTGAGCTGAAGACAGTTTGATACAGAATGCGAAGCTGGACTCAGTTAGATACAGAATGTGGAGCTGGAGTCAGTTTGATACAGAATGTGAAGATGGAGACAGTTTGATACAGAATGTGAAGCTTGACTCAGTTTGATACAGAATGCGAATCTGGACTCAGTTTGATACAGAATGTGGAGCTGGAGACAGTTTGATACAGAATGTGAAGCTGGACTCAGTTTGATACAGAATGTGGAGCTGGAGACAGTTTGATACAGAATGTGAAGCTGAACTCAGTTCGATACAGAATGGGGAGCTGGAGACAGTTTGATACAGAATGTTGAGCTGGAGACAGTTTGATACAGAATGTTGAGCTGGAGACAGTTTGATACAGAATGTGAAGCTGAACTCAGTTCGATATAGAATGTGGAGCTGGACTCAGTTTGATACAGAATGTGGAGCTGGAGACAGTTTGATACAGAATGCGAAGCTGGACTCAGTTCGATACAGAATGTGGAGCTGGACTCAGTTCGATACAGAATGTGGAGCTGGACTCAGTTTGATACAGAATGTGGAGCTGGAGACAGTTTGATACAGAATGTGAAGCTGGACTCAGTTTGATACAGAATGTGGAGCTGGAGACAGTTTGATACAGAATGTGGAGCTGGACTCAGTTTGATACAGAATGTGAAGCTGGACTCAGTTTGATACAGAATGTGGTGCTGGAGACAGTTTGATACAGAATGTGAAGCTGGACTCAGTTTGATACAGATTGTGGAGCTGGTGTCAGTTTGAAAAGAATGTGGAGCTGGACTCAGTTCGATACAGAATGTGGAGCTGGAGACAGTTTGATACAGAATGTTAAGCTGGACTCAGTTTGCACAGAATGTGGAGCTGGACTCAGTTTGCACAGAATATGGAGCTGGATTCTGTTTGCACAGAATGTGGAGCTGGACTCAGTTTGCACAGAATGTGAAGCTGGACTCAGTTTGATACAGAATGTGGAATTGGAGACAGTTTGATACATAATGTGGAGCTGGACTCAGTTTGATACAGAATGTGAAGCTGGACTCAGTTTGATACAGAATGTGGAGCTGGACTCAGTTCGATACAGAATGTGGAGCTGGACTCAGTTCGATACAGAATGTGGAGCTGGACTCAGTTTGATACAGAATGTGGAGCTGGAGACAGTTTGATACAGAATGTGGAGCTGGAGACAGTTTGATACAGAATGTGAAGCTGGACTCAGTTTGATACAGAATGTGGAGCTGGAGACAGTTTGATACAGAATGTGAAGCTGGACTCAGTTTGATACAGAATGTGGAGCTGGAGACAGTTTGATACAGAATGTGAAGCTGGACTCAGTTTGATACAGATTGTGGAGCTGGTGTCAGTTTGAAAAGAATGTGGAGCTGGACTCAGTTCGATACAGAATGTGGAGCTGGAGACAGTTTGATACAGAATGTGAAGCTGGACTCAGTTTGATACAGAATGTGCAGCTGGAGACAGTTTGATACAGAATGTGAAGCTGGACTCAGTTTGATACAGAATGTGGAGCTGGAGACAGTTTGATACAGAATGTGGAGCTGGACTCAGTTCGATACAGAAGGTGGAGCTGGACTCAGTTTGATACAGAATGTGGAGCTGAAGACAGTTTGATACAGAATGTGAAGCTGGACTCAGTTTGATACAGAATGTGGAGCTGGAGACAGTTTGATACAGAATGTGAAGCTGGACTCAGTTTGATACAGAATGTGGAGCTGGAGACAGTTTGATACAGAATGTGAAGCTGGACTCAGTTTGATACAGAATGTGGAGCTGGTGTCAGTTTGAACAGAATGTGGAGCTGGAGACAGTTTGATACAGAATGCGAAGCTGGACTCAGTTCGATACAGAATGTGAAGCTGGACGCAGTTTGATACAGAATGTGGAGCTGGAGACAGTTTGATACAGAATGTGAAGCTGGACTCAGTTTGATACAGAATGTGGAGCTGGTGTCAGTTTGAACAGAATGTGGAGCTGGACTCAGTTCGATACAGAATGTGGAGCTGGACTCAGTTCGAGACAGAATGTGGAGCTGTTGTCAGTTTGAACAGAATGTGGAGCTGGACTCAGTTTGATACAAAATGTGGAGCTGGACTCAGTTTGATACAGAATGTGGAGCTGGAGACAGTTTGATACAGAATGTGAAGCTGGACTCAGTTTGATACAGAATGTGGAGCTGGTGTCAGTTTGAACAGAATGTGGAGCTGGAGACAGTTTGATACAGAATGCGAAGCTGGACTCAGTTTGATACAGAATGTGCAGCTGGAGACAGTTTGATACAGAATGTGAAGCTGGACTCAGTTTGATACAGAATGTGAAGCTGGACTCAGTTTGATACAGAATGTGCAGCTGGAGACAGTTTGATACAGAATGTGAAGCTGGACTCAGTTTGATACAGAATGTGGAGCTGGAGACAGTTTGATACAGAATGTGGAACTGGACTCAGTTCAATACAGAATGTGGAGCTGGACTCAGTTTGATACAGAATGTGGAGCTGGAGACAGTTTGATACAGAATGTGAAGCTGGACTCAGTTTGATACAGAATGTGGAGATGGAGACAGTTTGATACAGAATGTGAAGCTGGACTCAGTTTGATACAGAATGTGGAGCTGGAGACAGTTTGATACAGAATGTGAAGCTGGACTCAGTTTGATACAGAATGTGGAGCTGGAGACAGTTTGATACAGAATGTGAAGATGGACTCAGTTTGATACAGAATGTAAAGCTGGACTCAGTTTGAAACAGAATGTGGAGCTGGAGACAGTTTGATACAGAATGTGAAGCTGGACTCAGTTAGATACAGAATGTGGAGCTGGAGTCAGTTTGATACAGAATGTGAAGTTGGAGACAGTTTGATACAGAATGTGAAGCTTGACTCAGTTTGATACAGAATGCGAATCTGGACTCAGTTTGATACAGAATGTGAAGCTGGAGACAGTTTGATACAGAATGTGAAGCTGGACTCAGTTTGATACAGAATGTGGAGCTGGAGACAGTTTGATACAGAATGTGAAGCTGAACTCAGTTCGATACAGAATGGGGAGCTGGAGACAGTTTGATACAGAATGTTGAGCTGAAGACAGTTTGATACAGAATGCGAAGCTGGACTCAGTTAGATACAGAATGTGGAGCTGGAGTCAGTTTGATACAGAATGTGAAGATGGAGACAGTTTGATACAGAATGTGAAGCTTGACTCAGTTTGATACAGAATGCGAATCTGGACTCAGTTTGATACAGAATGTGGAGCTGGAGACAGTTTGATACAGAATGTGAAGCTGGACTCAGTTTGATACAGAATGTGGAGCTGGAGACAGTTTGATACAGAATGTGAAGCTGAACTCAGTTCGATACAGAATGGGGAGCTGGAGACAGTTTGATACAGAATGTTGAGCTGGAGACAGTTTGATACAGAATGTTGAGCTGGAGACAGTTTGATACAGAATGTGAAGCTGAACTCAGTTCGATATAGAATGTGGAGCTGGACTCAGTTTGATACAGAATGTGGAGCTGGAGACAGTTTGATACAGAATGCGAAGCTGGACTCAGTTCGATACAGAATGTGGAGCTGGACTCAGTTCGATACAGAATGTGGAGCTGGACTCAGTTTGATACAGAATGTGGAGCTGGAGACAGTTTGATACAGAATGTGAAGCTGGACTCAGTTTGATACAGAATGTGGAGCTGGAGACAGTTTGATACAGAATGTGGAGCTGGACTCAGTTTGATACAGAATGTGAAGCTGGACTCAGTTTGATACAGAATGTGGTGCTGGAGACAGTTTGCACAGAATGTGAAGCTGGACTCAGTTTGATACAGAATGTGGAATTGGAGACAGTTTGATACATAATGTGGAGCTGGACTCAGTTTGATACAGAATGTGAAGCTGGACTCAGTTTGATACAGAATGTGGAGCTGGACTCAGTTCGATACAGAATGTGGAGCTGGACTCAGTTCGATACAGAATGTGGAGCTGGACTCAGTTTGATACAGAATGTGGAGCTGGAGACAGTTTGATACAGAATGTGGAGCTGGAGACAGTTTGATACAGAATGTGAAGCTGGACTCAGTTTGATACAGAATGTGGAGCTGGAGACAGTTTGATACAGAATGTGAAGCTGGACTCAGTTTGATACAGAATGTGGAGCTGGAGACAGTTTGATACAGAATGTGAAGCTGGACTCAGTTTGATACAGATTGTGGAGCTGGTGTCAGTTTGAAAAGAATGTGGAGCTGGACTCAGTTCGATACAGAATGTGGAGCTGGAGACAGTTTGATACAGAATGTGAAGCTGGACTCAGTTTGATACAGAATGTGCAGCTGGAGACAGTTTGATACAGAATGTGAAGCTGGACTCAGTTTGATACAGAATGTGGAGCTGGAGACAGTTTGATACAGAATGTGGAGCTGGACTCAGTTCGATACAGAAGGTGGAGCTGGACTCAGTTTGATACAGAATGTGGAGCTGAAGACAGTTTGATACAGAATGTGAAGCTGGACTCAGTTTGATACAGAATGTGGAGCTGGAGACAGTTTGATACAGAATGTGAAGCTGGACTCAGTTTGATACAGAATGTGGAGCTGGAGACAGTTTGATACAGAATGTGAAGCTGGACTCAGTTTGATACAGAATGTGGAGCTGGTGTCAGTTTGAACAGAATGTGGAGCTGGAGACAGTTTGATACAGAATGCGAAGCTGGACTCAGTTCGATACAGAATGTGAAGCTGGACGCAGTTTGATACAGAATGTGGAGCTGGAGACAGTTTGATACAGAATGTGAAGCTGGACTCAGTTTGATACAGAATGTGGAGCTGGTGTCAGTTTGAACAGAATGTGGAGCTGGACTCAGTTCGATACAGAATGTGGAGCTGGACTCAGTTCGAGACAGAATGTGGAGCTGTTGTCAGTTTGAACAGAATGTGGAGCTGGACTCAGTTTGATACAAAATGTGGAGCTGGACTCAGTTTGATACAGAATGTGGAGCTGGAGACAGTTTGATACAGAATGTGAAGCTGGACTCAGTTTGATACAGAATGTGGAGCTGGAGACAGTTTGATACAGAATGTGAAGCTGGACTCAGTTTGATACAGAATGTGGAGCTGGAGACAGTTTGATACAGAATGTGAAGCTGGACTCAGTTTGATACAGAATGTGGAGCTGGAGACAGTTTGATACAGAATGTGAAGCTGGACTCAGTTTGATACAGAATGTGGAGCTGGAGACAGTTTGATACAGAATGTGAAGCTGGACTCAGTTTGATACAGATTGTGGAGCTGGTGTCAGTTTGAAAAGAATGTGGAGCTGGACTCAGTTCGATACAGAATGTGGAGCTGGAGACAGTTTGATACAGAATGTGAAGCTGGACTCAGTTTGATACAGAATGTGCAGCTGGAGACAGTTTGATACAGAATGTGATGCTGGACTCAGTTTGATACAGAATGTGGAGCTGGAGACAGTTTGATACAGAATGTGGAGCTGGACTCAGTTCGATACAGAATGTGGAGCTGGACTCAGTTTGATACAGAATGTGGAGCTGAAGACAGTTTGATACAGAATGTGAAGCTGGACTCAGTTTGATACAGAATGTGGAGCTGGAGACAGTTTGATACAGAATGTGAAGCTGGACTCAGTTTGATACAGAATGTGGAGCTGGAGACAGTTTGATACAGAATGTGAAGCTGGACTCAGTTTGATACAGAATGTGGAGCTGGTGTCAGTTTGAACAGAATGTGGAGCTGGACTCAGTTCGATGCAGAATGTGGAGCTGGACTCAGTTCGAGACAGAATGTGGAGCTGGACTCAGTTCGAGACAGAATGTGGAGCTGTTGTCAGTTTGAACAGAATGTGGAGCTGGACTCAGTTTGATACAAAATGTGGAGCTGGACTCAGTTTGATACAGAATGTGGAGCTGGAGACAGTTTGATACAGAATGTGAAGCTGGACTCAGTTTGATACAGAATGTGGAGCTGGAGACAGTTTGATACAGAATGTGGAGCTGGAGACAGTTTGATACAGAATGTGAAGCTGGACTCAGTTTGATACAGAATGTGGAGCTGGTGTCAGTTTGAACAGAATGTGGAGCTGGAGTCAGTTTGATACAGAATGTGAAGCTGGTGTCAGTTTGAACAGAATGTGGAGCTGGAGTCAGTTCGATACAGAATGTGGAGCTGGAGACAGTTTGATACTGAAAGTTGAGCTGGTGTCAGTTTGAACAGAATGTGGAGCTGGAGACAGTTTGATACAGAATGCGAAGCTGGACTCAGTTCGATACAGAATGTGCAGCTGGAGACAGTTTGATACAGAATGTGAAACTGGACTCAGTTTGATACAGAATGTGGAGCTGGAGACAGTTTGATACAGAATGTGGAGCTGGACTCAGTTCGATACAGAATGTGGAGCTGGACTCAGTTTGATACAGAATGTGGAGCTGGAGACAGTTTGATACAGAATGTGAAGCTGGACTCAGTTTGATACAGAATGTGGAGCTGGAGACAGTTTGATACAGAATGTGAAGCTGGACTCAGTTTGATACAGAATGTGGAGCTGGAGACAGTTTGATACAGAATGTGAAGCTGGACTCAGTTTGATACAGAATGTGGAGCTGGAGACAGTTTGATACAGAATGTGAAGATGGACTCAGTTTGATACAGAATGTAAAGCTGGACTCAGTTTGAAACAGAATGTGGAGCTGGAGACAGTTTGATACAGAATGTGAAGCTGGACTCAGTTTGATACAGAATGTGAAGCTGGACTCAGTTAGATACAGAATGTGGAGCTGGAGTCAGTTTGATACAGAATGTGAAGATGGAGACAGTTTGATACAGAACGTGAAGCTTGACTCAGTTTGATACAGAATGCGAATCTGGACTCAGTTTGATACAGAATGTGGAGCTGGAGACAGTTTGATACAGAATGTGAAGCTGGACTCAGTTTGATACAGAATGTGGAGCTGGAGACAGTTTGATACAGAATGTGAAGCTGAACTCAGTTCGAAACAGAATGGGGAGCTGGAGACAGTTTGATACAGAATGTTGAGCTGGACACAGTTTGATACAGAATGCGAAGCTGGACTCAGTTCGATACAGAATGTGGAGCTGGACTCAGTTCGATACAGAATGTGGAGCTGGACTCAGTTTGATACAGTATGTGGAGCTGGAGACAGTTTGATACAGAATGTGGAGCTGGACTCAGTTTGATACAGAATGTGGAGCTGGAGACAGTTTGATACAGAATGTGAAGCTGGACTCAGTTTGATACAGAATGTGGAGCTGGAGACAGTTTGATACAGAATGTGAAGCTGGACTCAGTTTGATACAGAATGTGGAGCTGGAGACAGTTTGATACAGAATGTGAAGCTGGACTCAGTTTGATACAGAATGTGGAGCTGGAGACAGTTTGATACAGAATGTGAAGCTGGACTCAGTTTGATACAGATTGTGGAGCTGGTGTCAGTTTGAAAAGAATGTGGAGCTGGACTCAGTTCGATACAGAATGTGGAGCTGGAGACAGTTTGATACAGAATGTGAAGCTGGACTCAGTTTGATACAGAATGTGCAGCTGGAGACAGTTTGATACAGAATGTGAAGATGGACTCAGTTTGATACAGAATGTGGAGCTGGAGACAGTTTGATACAGAATGTGGAGCTGGACTCAGTTTGATACAGAATGTGGAGCTGGAGACAGTTTGATACAGAATGTGAAGCTGGACTCAGTTTGATACAGAATGTGGAGCTGGAGACAGTTTGATACAGAATGTGAAGCTGGACTCAGTTTGATACAGAATGTGGAGCTGGAGACAGTTTGATACAGAATGTGAAGCTGGACTCAGTTTGATACAGAATGTGGAGCTGGAGACAGTTTGATACAGAATGTGAAGCTGGACTCAGTTTGATACAGATTGTGGAGCTGGTGTCAGTTTGAAAAGAATGTGGAGCTGGACTCAGTTCGATACAGAATGTGGAGCTGGAGACAGTTTGATACAGAATGTGAAGCTGGACTCAGTTTGATACAGAATGTGCAGCTGGAGACAGTTTGATACAGAATGTGATGCTGGACTCAGTTTGATACAGAATGTGGAGCTGGAGACAGTTTGATACAGAATGTGGAGCTGGACTCAGTTCGATACAGAATGTGGAGCTGGACTCAGTTTGATACAGAATGTGGAGCTGAAGACAGTTTGATACAGAATGTGAAGCTGGACTCAGTTTGATACAGAATGTGGAGCTGGAGACAGTTTGATACAGAATGTGAAGCTGGACTCAGTTTGATACAGAATGTGGAGCTGGAGACAGTTTGATACAGAATGTGAAGCTGGACTCAGTTTGATACAGAATGTGGAGCTGGTGTCAGTTTGAACAGAATGTGGAGCTGGACTCAGTTCGATGCAGAATGTGGAGCTGGACTCAGTTCGAGACAGAATGTGGAGCTGGACTCAGTTCGAGACAGAATGTGGAGCTGTTGTCAGTTTGAACAGAATGTGGAGCTGGACTCAGTTTGATACAAAATGTGGAGCTGGACTCAGTTTGATACAGAATGTGGAGCTGGAGACAGTTTGATACAGAATGTGAAGCTGGACTCAGTTTGATACAGAATGTGGAGCTGGAGACAGTTTGATACAGAATGTGGAGCTGGAGACAGTTTGATACAGAATGTGAAGCTGGACTCAGTTTGATACAGAATGTGGAGCTGGTGTCAGTTTGAACAGAATGTGGAGCTGGAGTCAGTTTGATACAGAATGTGAAGCTGGTGTCAGTTTGAACAGAATGTGGAGCTGGAGTCAGTTCGATACAGAATGTGGAGCTGGAGACAGTTTGATACTGAAAGTTGAGCTGGTGTCAGTTTGAACAGAATGTGGAGCTGGAGACAGTTTGATACAGAATGCGAAGCTGGACTCAGTTCGATACAGAATGTGCAGCTGGAGACAGTTTGATACAGAATGTGAAACTGGACTCAGTTTGATACAGAATGTGGAGCTGGAGACAGTTTGATACAGAATGTGGAGCTGGACTCAGTTCGATACAGAATGTGGAGCTGGACTCAGTTTGATACAGAATGTGGAGCTGGAGACAGTTTGATACAGAATGTGAAGCTGGACTCAGTTTGATACAGAATGTGGAGCTGGAGACAGTTTGATACAGAATGTGAAGCTGGACTCAGTTTGATACAGAATGTGGAGCTGGAGACAGTTTGATACAGAATGTGAAGCTGGACTCAGTTTGATACAGAATGTGGAGCTGGAGACAGTTTGATACAGAATGTGAAGATGGACTCAGTTTGATACAGAATGTAAAGCTGGACTCAGTTTGAAACAGAATGTGGAGCTGGAGACAGTTTGATACAGAATGTGAAGCTGGACTCAGTTTGATACAGAATGTGAAGCTGGACTCAGTTAGATACAGAATGTGGAGCTGGAGTCAGTTTGATACAGAATGTGAAGATGGAGACAGTTTGATACAGAACGTGAAGCTTGACTCAGTTTGATACAGAATGCGAATCTGGACTCAGTTTGATACAGAATGTGGAGCTGGAGACAGTTTGATACAGAATGTGAAGCTGGACTCAGTTTGATACAGAATGTGGAGCTGGAGACAGTTTGATACAGAATGTGAAGCTGAACTCAGTTCGATACAGAATGGGGAGCTGGAGACAGTTTGATACAGAATGTTGAGCTGGACACAGTTTGATACAGAATGCGAAGCTGGACTCAGTTCGATACAGAATGTGGAGCTGGACTCAGTTCGATACAGAATGTGGAGCTGGACTCAGTTTGATACAGTATGTGGAGCTGGAGACAGTTTGATACAGAATGTGGAGCTGGACTCAGTTTGATACAGAATGTGGAGCTGGAGACAGTTTGATACAGAATGTGAAGCTGGACTCAGTTTGATACAGAATGTGGAGCTGGAGACAGTTTGATACAGAATGTGAAGCTGGACTCAGTTTGATACAGAATGTGGAGCTGGAGACAGTTTGATACAGAATGTGAAGCTGGACTCAGTTTGATACAGAATGTGGAGCTGGAGACAGTTTGATACAGAATGTGAAGCTGGACTCAGTTTGATACAGATTGTGGAGCTGGTGTCAGTTTGAAAAGAATGTGGAGCTGGACTCAGTTCGATACAGAATGTGGAGCTGGAGACAGTTTGATACAGAATGTGAAGCTGGACTCAGTTTGATACAGAATGTGCAGCTGGAGACAGTTTGATACAGAATGTGAAGATGGACTCAGTTTGATACAGAATGTGGAGCTGGAGACAGTTTGATACAGAATGTGGAGCTGGACTCAGTTCGATACAGAATGTGGAGCTGGACTCAGTTCGATACAGAATGTGGAGCTGGACTCAGTTCGATACAGAATGTGGAGCTGGACTCAGTTTGATACAGAATGTGGAGCTGAAGACAGTTTGATACAGAATGTGAAGCTGGACTCAGTTTGATACAGAATGTGGAGCTGGAGACAGTTTGATACAGAATGTGAAGCTGGACTCAGTTTGATACAGAATGTGGAGCTGGAGACAGTTTGATACAGAATGTGAAGCTGGACTCAGTTTGATACAGATTGTGGAGCTGGTGTCAGTTTGAAAAGAATGTGGAGCTGGACTCAGTTCGATACAGAATGTGGAGCTGGAGACAGTTTGATACAGAATGTGAAGCTGGACTCAGTTTGATACAGAATGTGCAGCTGGAGACAGTTTGATACAGAATGTGAAGCTGGACTCAGTTTGATACAGAATGTGGAGCTGGAGACAGTTTGATACAGAATGTGGAGCTGGACTCAGTTCGATACAGAAGGTGGAGCTGGACTCAGTTTGATACAGAATGTGGAGCTGAAGACAGTTTGATACAGAATGTGAAGCTGGACTCAGTTTGATACAGAATGTGGAGCTGGAGACAGTTTGATACAGAATGTGAAGCTGGACTCAGTTTGATACAGAATGTGGAGCTGGAGACAGTTTGATACAGAATGTGAAGCTGGACTCAGTTTGATACAGAATGTGGAGCTGGAGACAGTTTGATACAGAATGTGAAGCTGGACTCAGTTTGATACAGATTGTGGAGCTGGTGTCAGTTTGAAAAGAATGTGGAGCTGGACTCAGTTCGATACAGAATGTGGAGCTGGAGACAGTTTGATACAGAATGTGAAGCTGGACTCAGTTTGATACAGAATGTGCAGCTGGAGACAGTTTGATACAGAATGTGAAGCTGGACTCAGTTTGATACAGAATGTGGAGCTGGAGACAGTTTGATACAGAATGTGGAGCTGGACTCAGTTCGATACAGAAGGTGGAGCTGGACTCAGTTTGATACAGAATGTGGAGCTGAAGACAGTTTGATACAGAATGTGAAGCTGGACTCAGTTTGATACAGAATGTGGAGCTGGAGACAGTTTGATACAGAATGTGAAGCTGGACTCAGTTTGATACAGAATGTGGAGCTGGAGACAGTTTGATACAGAATGTGAAGCTGGACTCAGTTTGATACAGAATGTGGAGCTGGTGTCAGTTTGAACAGAATGTGGAGCTGGAGACAGTTTGATACAGAATGCGAAGCTGGACTCAGTTCGATACAGAATGTGAAGCTGGACGCAGTTTGATACAGAATGTGGAGCTGGAGACAGTTTGATACAGAATGTGAAGCTGGACTCAGTTTGATACAGAATGTGGAGCTGGTGTCAGTTTGAACAGAATGTGGAGCTGGACTCAGTTCGATACAGAATGTGGAGCTGGACTCAGTTCGAGACAGAATGTGGAGCTGTTGTCAGTTTGAACAGAATGTGGAGCTGGACTCAGTTTGATACAAAATGTGGAGCTGGACTCAGTTTGATACAGAATGTGGAGCTGGAGACAGTTTGATACAGAATGTGAAGCTGGACTCAGTTTGATACAGAATGTGGAGCTGGTGTCAGTTTGAACAGAATGTGGAGCTGGAGACAGTTTGATACAGAATGCGAAGCTGGACTCAGTTTGATACAGAATGTGCAGCTGGAGACAGTTTGATACAGAATGTGAAGCTGGACTCAGTTTGATACAGAATGTGAAGCTGGACTCAGTTTGATACAGAATGTGCAGCTGGAGACAGTTTGATACAGAATGTGAAGCTGGACTCAGTTTGATACAGAATGTGGAGCTGGAGACAGTTTGATACAGAATGTGGAACTGGACTCAGTTCAATACAGAATGTGGAGCTGGACTCAGTTTGATACAGAATGTGGAGCTGGAGACAGTTTGATACAGAATGTGAAGCTGGACTCAGTTTGATACAGAATGTGGAGATGGAGACAGTTTGATACAGAATGTGAAGCTGGACTCAGTTTGATACAGAATGTGGAGCTGGAGACAGTTTGATACAGAATGTGAAGCTGGACTCAGTTTGATACAGAATGTGGAGCTGGAGACAGTTTGATACAGAATGTGAAGATGGACTCAGTTTGATACAGAATGTAAAGCTGGACTCAGTTTGAAACAGAATGTGGAGCTGGAGACAGTTTGATACAGAATGTGAAGCTGGACTCAGTTAGATACAGAATGTGGAGCTGGAGTCAGTTTGATACAGAATGTGAAGTTGGAGACAGTTTGATACAGAATGTGAAGCTTGACTCAGTTTGATACAGAATGCGAATCTGGACTCAGTTTGATACAGAATGTGAAGCTGGAGACAGTTTGATACAGAATGTGAAGCTGGACTCAGTTTGATACAGAATGTGGAGCTGGAGACAGTTTGATACAGAATGTGAAGCTGAACTCAGTTCGATACAGAATGGGGAGCTGGAGACAGTTTGATACAGAATGTTGAGCTGAAGACAGTTTGATACAGAATGCGAAGCTGGACTCAGTTAGATACAGAATGTGGAGCTGGAGTCAGTTTGATACAGAATGTGAAGATGGAGACAGTTTGATACAGAATGTGAAGCTTGACTCAGTTTGATACAGAATGCGAATCTGGACTCAGTTTGATACAGAATGTGGAGCTGGAGACAGTTTGATACAGAATGTGAAGCTGGACTCAGTTTGATACAGAATGTGGAGCTGGAGACAGTTTGATACAGAATGTGAAGCTGAACTCAGTTCGATACAGAATGGGGAGCTGGAGACAGTTTGATACAGAATGTTGAGCTGGAGACAGTTTGATACAGAATGTGAAGCTGAACTCAGTTCGATACAGAATGGGGAGCTGGAGACAGTTTGATACAGAATGTTGAGCTGGAGACAGTTTGATACAGAATGTTGAGCTGGAGACAGTTTGATACAGAATGTGAAGCTGAACTCAGTTCGATATAGAATGTGGAGCTGGACTCAGTTTGATACAGAATGTGGAGCTGGAGACAGTTTGATACAGAATGCGAAGCTGGACTCAGTTCGATACAGAATGTGGAGCTGGACGCAGTTTGATACAGAATGTAAAGCTGGACTCAGTTTGAAACAGAATGTGGAGCTGGAGACAGTTTGATACAGAATGTGAAGATGGACTCAGTTTGATACAGAATGTAAAGCTGGACTCAGTTTGAAACAGAATGTGGAGCTGGAGACAGTTTGATACAGAATGTGAAGCTGGACTCAGTTAGATACAGAATGTGGAGCTGGAGTCAGTTTGATACAGAATGTGAAGTTGGAGACAGTTTGATACAGAATGTGAAGCTTGACTCAGTTTGATACAGAATGCGAATCTGGACTCAGTTTGATACAGAATGTGAAGCTGGAGACAGTTTGATACAGAATGTGAAGCTGGACTCAGTTTGATACAGAATGTGGAGCTGGAGACAGTTTGATACAGAATGTGAAGCTGAACTCAGTTCGATACAGAATGGGGAGCTGGAGACAGTTTGATACAGAATGTTGAGCTGAAGACAGTTTGATACAGAATGCGAAGCTGGACTCAGTTAGATACAGAATGTGGAGCTGGAGTCAGTTTGATACAGAATGTGAAGATGGAGACAGTTTGATACAGAATGTGAAGCTTGACTCAGTTTGATACAGAATGCGAATCTGGACTCAGTTTGATACAGAATGTGGAGCTGGAGACAGTTTGATACAGAATGTGAAGCTGGACTCAGTTTGATACAGAATGTGGAGCTGGAGACAGTTTGATACAGAATGTGAAGCTGAACTCAGTTCGATACAGAATGGGGAGCTGGAGACAGTTTGATACAGAATGTTGAGCTGGAGACAGTTTGATACAGAATGTGAAGCTGAACTCAGTTCGATACAGAATGGGGAGCTGGAGACAGTTTGATACAGAATGTTGAGCTGGAGACAGTTTGATACAGAATGTTGAGCTGGAGACAGTTTGATACAGAATGTGAAGCTGAACTCAGTTCGATATAGAATGTGGAGCTGGACTCAGTTTGATACAGAATGTGGAGCTGGAGACAGTTTGATACAGAATGCGAAGCTGGACTCAGTTCGATACAGAATGTGGAGCTGGACTCAGTTCGATACAGAATGTGGAGCTGGACTCAGTTTGATACAGAATGTGGAGCTGGAGACAGTTTGATACAGAATGTGAAGCTGGACTCAGTTTGATACAGAATGTGGAGCTGGAGACAGTTTGATACAGAATGTGGAGCTGGACTCAGTTTGATACAGAATGTGAAGCTGGACTCAGTTTGATACAGAATGTGGTGCTGGAGACAGTTTGATACAGAATGTGAAGCTGGACTCAGTTTGATACAGATTGTGGAGCTGGTGTCAGTTTGAAAAGAATGTGGAGCTGGACTCAGTTCGATACAGAATGTGGAGCTGGAGACAGTTTGATACAGAATGTTAAGCTGGACTCAGTTTGCACAGAATGTGGAGCTGGACTCAGTTTGCACAGAATATGGAGCTGGATTCTGTTTGCACAGAATGTGGAGCTGGACTCAGTTTGCACAGAATGTGAAGCTGGACTCAGTTTGATACAGAATGTGGAATTGGAGACAGTTTGATACATAATGTGGAGCTGGACTCAGTTTGATACAGAATGTGAAGCTGGACTCAGTTTGATACAGAATGTGGAGCTGGACTCAGTTCGATACAGAATGTGGAGCTGGACTCAGTTCGATACAGAATGTGGAGCTGGACTCAGTTTGATACAGAATGTGGAGCTGGAGACAGTTTGATACAGAATGTGGAGCTGGAGACAGTTTGATACAGAATGTGAAGCTGGACTCAGTTTGATACAGAATGTGGAGCTGGAGACAGTTTGATACAGAATGTGAAGCTGGACTCAGTTTGATACAGAATGTGGAGCTGGAGACAGTTTGATACAGAATGTGAAGCTGGACTCAGTTTGATACAGATTGTGGAGCTGGTGTCAGTTTGAAAAGAATGTGGAGCTGGACTCAGTTCGATACAGAATGTGGAGCTGGAGACAGTTTGATACAGAATGTGAAGCTGGACTCAGTTTGATACAGAATGTGCAGCTGGAGACAGTTTGATACAGAATGTGAAGCTGGACTCAGTTTGATACAGAATGTGGAGCTGGAGACAGTTTGATACAGAATGTGGAGCTGGACTCAGTTCGATACAGAAGGTGGAGCTGGACTCAGTTTGATACAGAATGTGGAGCTGAAGACAGTTTGATACAGAATGTGAAGCTGGACTCAGTTTGATACAGAATGTGGAGCTGGAGACAGTTTGATACAGAATGTGAAGCTGGACTCAGTTTGATACAGAATGTGGAGCTGGAGACAGTTTGATACAGAATGTGAAGCTGGACTCAGTTTGATACAGAATGTGGAGCTGGTGTCAGTTTGAACAGAATGTGGAGCTGGAGACAGTTTGATACAGAATGCGAAGCTGGACTCAGTTCGATACAGAATGTGAAGCTGGACGCAGTTTGATACAGAATGTGGAGCTGGAGACAGTTTGATACAGAATGTGAAGCTGGACTCAGTTTGATACAGAATGTGGAGCTGGTGTCAGTTTGAACAGAATGTGGAGCTGGACTCAGTTCGATACAGAATGTGGAGCTGGACTCAGTTCGAGACAGAATGTGGAGCTGTTGTCAGTTTGAACAGAATGTGGAGCTGGACTCAGTTTGATACAAAATGTGGAGCTGGACTCAGTTTGATACAGAATGTGGAGCTGGAGACAGTTTGATACAGAATGTGAAGCTGGACTCAGTTTGATACAGAATGTGGAGCTGGAGACAGTTTGATACAGAATGTGAAGCTGGACTCAGTTTGATACAGAATGTGGAGCTGGAGACAGTTTGATACAGAATGTGAAGCTGGACTCAGTTTGATACAGAATGTGGAGCTGGAGACAGTTTGATACAGAATGTGAAGCTGGACTCAGTTTGATACAGAATGTGGAGCTGGAGACAGTTTGATACAGAATGTGAAGCTGGACTCAGTTTGATACAGATTGTGGAGCTGGTGTCAGTTTGAAAAGAATGTGGAGCTGGACTCAGTTCGATACAGAATGTGGAGCTGGAGACAGTTTGATACAGAATGTGAAGCTGGACTCAGTTTGATACAGAATGTGCAGCTGGAGACAGTTTGATACAGAATGTGATGCTGGACTCAGTTTGATACAGAATGTGGAGCTGGAGACAGTTTGATACAGAATGTGGAGCTGGACTCAGTTCGATACAGAATGTGGAGCTGGACTCAGTTTGATACAGAATGTGGAGCTGAAGACAGTTTGATACAGAATGTGAAGCTGGACTCAGTTTGATACAGAATGTGGAGCTGGAGACAGTTTGATACAGAATGTGAAGCTGGACTCAGTTTGATACAGAATGTGGAGCTGGAGACAGTTTGATACAGAATGTGAAGCTGGACTCAGTTTGATACAGAATGTGGAGCTGGTGTCAGTTTGAACAGAATGTGGAGCTGGACTCAGTTCGATGCAGAATGTGGAGCTGGACTCAGTTCGAGACAGAATGTGGAGCTGGACTCAGTTCGAGACAGAATGTGGAGCTGTTGTCAGTTTGAACAGAATGTGGAGCTGGACTCAGTTTGATACAAAATGTGGAGCTGGACTCAGTTTGATACAGAATGTGGAGCTGGAGACAGTTTGATACAGAATGTGAAGCTGGACTCAGTTTGATACAGAATGTGGAGCTGGAGACAGTTTGATACAGAATGTGGAGCTGGAGACAGTTTGATACAGAATGTGAAGCTGGACTCAGTTTGATACAGAATGTGGAGCTGGTGTCAGTTTGAACAGAATGTGGAGCTGGAGTCAGTTTGATACAGAATGTGAAGCTGGTGTCAGTTTGAACAGAATGTGGAGCTGGAGTCAGTTCGATACAGAATGTGGAGCTGGAGACAGTTTGATACTGAAAGTTGAGCTGGTGTCAGTTTGAACAGAATGTGGAGCTGGAGACAGTTTGATACAGAATGCGAAGCTGGACTCAGTTCGATACAGAATGTGCAGCTGGAGACAGTTTGATACAGAATGTGAAACTGGACTCAGTTTGATACAGAATGTGGAGCTGGAGACAGTTTGATACAGAATGTGGAGCTGGACTCAGTTCGATACAGAATGTGGAGCTGGACTCAGTTTGATACAGAATGTGGAGCTGGAGACAGTTTGATACAGAATGTGAAGCTGGACTCAGTTTGATACAGAATGTGGAGCTGGAGACAGTTTGATACAGAATGTGAAGCTGGACTCAGTTTGATACAGAATGTGGAGCTGGAGACAGTTTGATACAGAATGTGAAGCTGGACTCAGTTTGATACAGAATGTGGAGCTGGAGACAGTTTGATACAGAATGTGAAGATGGACTCAGTTTGATACAGAATGTAAAGCTGGACTCAGTTTGAAACAGAATGTGGAGCTGGAGACAGTTTGATACAGAATGTGAAGCTGGACTCAGTTTGATACAGAATGTGAAGCTGGACTCAGTTAGATACAGAATGTGGAGCTGGAGTCAGTTTGATACAGAATGTGAAGATGGAGACAGTTTGATACAGAACGTGAAGCTTGACTCAGTTTGATACAGAATGCGAATCTGGACTCAGTTTGATACAGAATGTGGAGCTGGAGACAGTTTGATACAGAATGTGAAGCTGGACTCAGTTTGATACAGAATGTGGAGCTGGAGACAGTTTGATACAGAATGTGAAGCTGAACTCAGTTCGATACAGAATGGGGAGCTGGAGACAGTTTGATACAGAATGTTGAGCTGGACACAGTTTGATACAGAATGCGAAGCTGGACTCAGTTCGATACAGAATGTGGAGCTGGACTCAGTTCGATACAGAATGTGGAGCTGGACTCAGTTTGATACAGTATGTGGAGCTGGAGACAGTTTGATACAGAATGTGGAGCTGGACTCAGTTTGATACAGAATGTGGAGCTGGAGACAGTTTGATACAGAATGTGAAGCTGGACTCAGTTTGATACAGAATGTGGAGCTGGAGACAGTTTGATACAGAATGTGAAGCTGGACTCAGTTTGATACAGAATGTGGAGCTGGAGACAGTTTGATACAGAATGTGAAGCTGGACTCAGTTTGATACAGAATGTGGAGCTGGAGACAGTTTGATACAGAATGTGAAGCTGGACTCAGTTTGATACAGATTGTGGAGCTGGTGTCAGTTTGAAAAGAATGTGGAGCTGGACTCAGTTCGATACAGAATGTGGAGCTGGAGACAGTTTGATACAGAATGTGAAGCTGGACTCAGTTTGATACAGAATGTGCAGCTGGAGACAGTTTGATACAGAATGTGAAGATGGACTCAGTTTGATACAGAATGTGGAGCTGGAGACAGTTTGATACAGAATGTGGAGCTGGACTCAGTTCGATACAGAATGTGGAGCTGGACTCAGTTCGATACAGAATGTGGAGCTGGACTCAGTTCGATACAGAATGTGGAGCTGGACTCAGTTTGATACAGAATGTGGAGCTGAAGACAGTTTGATACAGAATGTGAAGCTGGACTCAGTTTGATACAGAATGTGGAGCTGGAGACAGTTTGATACAGAATGTGAAGCTGGACTCAGTTTGATACAGAATGTGGAGCTGGAGACAGTTTGATACAGAATGTGAAGCTGGACTCAGTTTGATACAGAATGTGGAGCTGGTGTCAGTTTGAACAGAATGTGGAGCTGGAGACAGTTTGATACAGAATGCGAAGCTGGACTCAGTTCGATACAGAATGTGAAGCTGGACGCAGTTTGATACATAATGTGGAGCTGGAGACAGTTTGATACAGAATGTGAAGCTGGACTCAGTTTGATACAGAATGTGGAGCTGGTGTCAGTTTGAACAGAATGTGGAGCTGGACTCAGTTCGATACAGAATGTGGAGCTGGACTCAGTTCGAGACAGAATGTGGAGCTGTTGTCAGTTTGAACAGAATGTGGAGCTGGACTCAGTTTGATACAAAATGTGGTGCTGGACTCAGTTTGATACAGAATGTGGAGCTGGAGACAGTTTGATACAGAATGTGAAGCTGGAGACAGTTTGATACAGAATGTGAAGCTGGACTCAGTTTGATACAGAATGTGGAGCTGGAGACAGTTTGATACAGAATGTGAAGCTGGACTCAGTTTGATACAGAATGTGGAGCTGGAGACAGTTTGATACAGAATGTGAAGCTGGACTCAGTTTGATACAGAATGTGGAGCTGGAGACAGTTTGATACAGAATGTGAAGATGGACTCAGTTTGATACAGAATGTAAAGCTGGACTCAGTTTGAAACAGAATGTGGAGCTGGAGACAGTTTGATACAGAATGTGAAGCTGGACTCAGTTTGATACAGAATGTGAAGCTGGACTCAGTTAGATACAGAATGTGGAGCTGGAGTCAGTTTGATACAGAATGTGAAGATGGAGACAGTTTGATACAGAACGTGAAGCTTGACTCAGTTTGATACAGAATGCGAATCTGGACTCAGTTTGATACAGAATGTGGAGCTGGAGACAGTTTGATACAGAATGTGAAGCTGGACTCAGTTTGATACAGAATGTGGAGCTGGAGACAGTTTGATACAGAATGTGAAGCTGAACTCAGTTCGATACAGAATGGGGAGCTGGAGACAGTTTGATACAGAATGTTGAGCTGGACACAGTTTGATACAGAATGCGAAGCTGGACTCAGTTCGATACAGAATGTGGAGCTGGACTCAGTTCGA
This sequence comes from Heterodontus francisci, assembly GCF_036365525.1. Lineage (NCBI taxonomy): Eukaryota > Metazoa > Chordata > Chondrichthyes > Heterodontiformes > Heterodontidae > Heterodontus > Heterodontus francisci. The sequence goes on from NC_090379.1 coordinate 103,748,316, forward strand.
TACAGAATGTGGAGCTGGACTCAGTTTGATACAGAATGTGGAGCTGGAGACAGTTTGATACAGAATGTGGAGCTGGACTCAGTTTGATACAGAATGTGGAGCTGGAGACAGTTTGATACAGAATGTGAAGCTGGACTCAGTTTGATACAGAATGTGGAGCTGGAGACAGTTTGATACAGAATGTGAAGCTGGACTCAGTTTGATACAGAATGTGGAGCTGGAGACAGTTTGATACAGAATGTGAAGCTGGACTCAGTTTGATACAGAATGTGGAGCTGGAGACAGTTTGATACAGAATGTGAAGCTGGACTCAGTTTGATACAGATTGTGGAGCTGGTGTCAGTTTGAAAAGAATGTGGAGCTGGACTCAGTTCGATACAGAATGTGGAGCTGGAGACAGTTTGATACAGAATGTGAAGCTGGACTCAGTTTGATACAGAATGTGCAGCTGGAGACAGTTTGATACAGAATGTGAAGATGGACTCAGTTTGATACAGAATGTGGAGCTGGAGACAGTTTGATACAGAATGTGGAGCTGGACTCAGTTCGATACAGAATGTGGAGCTGGTCTCAGTTCGATACAGAATGTGGAGCTGGACTCAGTTCGATACAGAATGTGGAGCTGGACTCAGTTTGATACAGAATGTGGAGCTGAAGACAGTTTGATACAGAATGTGAAGCTGGACTCAGTTTGATACAGAATGTGGAGCTGGAGACAGTTTGATACAGAATGTGAAGCTGGACTCAGTTTGATACAGAATGTGGAGCTGGAGACAGTTTGATACAGAATGTGAAGCTGGACTCAGTTTGATACAGAATGTGGAGCTGGTGTCAGTTTGAACAGAATGTGGAGCTGGAGACAGTTTGATACAGAATGCGAAGCTGGACTCAGTTCGATACAGAATGTGAAGCTGGACGCAGTTTGATACATAATGTGGAGCTGGAGACAGTTTGATACAGAATGTGAAGCTGGACTCAGTTTGATACAGAATGTGGAGCTGGTGTCAGTTTGAACAGAATGTGGAGCTGGACTCAGTTCGATACAGAATGTGGAGCTGGACTCAGTTCGAGACAGAATGTGGAGCTGTTGTCAGTTTGAACAGAATGTGGAGCTGGACTCAGTTTGATACAAAATGTGGTGCTGGACTCAGTTTGATACAGAATGTGGAGCTGGAGACAGTTTGATACAGAATGTGAAGCTGGACTCAGTTTGATACAGAATGTGGAGCTGGAGACAGTTTGATACAGAATGTGAAGCTGGACTCAGTTTGATACAGAATGTGGAGCTGGAGACAGTTTGATACAGAATGTGAAGCTGGACTCAGTTTGATACAGAATGTGGAGCTGGTGTCAGTTTGAACAGAATGTGGAGCTGGAGTCAGTTTGATACAGAATGTGAAGCTGGTGTCAGTTTGAACAGAATGTGGAGCTGGAGTCAGTTCGATACAGAATGTGGAGCTGGAGACAGTTTGATACAGAATGTTGAGCTGGTGTCAGTTTGATACATGATGTGAAGCTGGAGACAGTTTGATACTGAAAGTTGAGCTGGTGTCAGTTTGAACAGAATGTGGAGCTGGAGACAGTTTGATACAGAATGTGGAGCTGGAGACAGTTTGATACAGAATGTGAAGCTGGACTCAGTTTGATACAGAATGTGGAGCTGGAGACAGTTTGATACAGAATGTGAAGATGGACTCAGTTTGATACAGAATGTAAAGCTGGACTCAGTTAGATACAGAATGTGGAGCTGGACTCAGTTTGATACAGAATGTGGAGCGGGAGACAGTTTGATACAGAATGCGAAGCTGGACTCAGTTTGATACAGAATGTGGAGCTGGAGACAGTTTGATACAGAATGTGAAGCTGGACTCAGTTCGATACAGAATGTGGAGCTGGAGTCAGTTTGATACAGAATGTGGAGCTGGTGTCAGTTTGATACAGAATGTGAAGCTGGAGACAGTTTGATACAGAATGTGAAGCTGGAGACAGTTTGATACAGAATGTGGAGCTGGACTCAGTTTGATACAGAATGTGGAGCGAGAGACAGTTCGAGACAGAATGTGAAGCTGGTCTCAGTTTGATACAGAATGTGGAGCTGGTGTCAGTTTCAACAGAATGTGGAGCTGGACTCAGTTCGATACAGAATGTGGAGCTGGTGTCAGTTTGAACAGAAAGTGGAGCTGGACTCAGTTCGATACAGAATGTGGAGCTGGACTCAGTTCGATACAGAATGTGGAGCTGGAGACAGTTTGATACAGAATGTGAAGCTGGACTCAGTTTGATACAGAATGTGGAGCTGGACTCAGTTCGATACAGAATGTGGAGCTGGAGACAGTTTGATACAGAATGTGAAGCTGGTGTCAGTTTGAACAGAATGTGGAGCTGGAGTCAGTTCGATACAGAATGTGGAGCTGGAGACAGTTTGATACAGAATGTTGAGCTGGTGTCAGTTTGATACATGATGTGATGCTGGAGACAGTTTGATACTGAAAGTTGAGCTGGTGTCACTTTGAACAGAATGTGGAGCTGGAGACAGTTTGATACAGAATGCGAAGCTGGACTCAGTTCGATACAGAATGTGAAGCTGGACGCATTTTGATACAGAATGTGGAGCTGGAGACAGTTTGATACAGAATGTGAAGCTGGACTCAGTTTGATACAGAATGTGGAGCTGGAGACAGTTTGATGCAGAATGTAGAGCTGGACTCGGTTTGATACAGAATGTGGAGCTGGAGACAGTTTGATACAGAATGTGAAGCTGGACTCAGTTTGATACAGAATGTGGAGCTGGAGACAGTTTGATACAGAATGTGAAGCTGGAGACAGTTTGATACAGAATGTGAAGCTGGACTCAGTTTGATACAGAATGTGGAGCTGGAGACAGTTTGATACAGAATGTGAAGCTGGACTCAATTTGATACAGAATGTGGAGCTGGTGACAGTTTGAACAGAATGTGGAGCTGGAGTCAGTTTGATACAGAATGTGAAGCTGGTGTCAGTTTGAACAGAATGTGGAGCTGGAGTCAGTTCGATACAGAATGTGGAGCTGGAGACAGTTTGATACAGAATGTTGAGCTGGTGTCAGTTTGATACATGATGTGAAGCTGGAGACAGTTTGATACTGAAAGTTGAGCTGGTGTCAGTTTGAACAGAATGTGGAGCTGGAGACAGTTTGATACAGAATGCGAAGCTGGACTCAGTTCGATACAGAATGTGAAGCTGGAGGCAGTTTGATACAGAATGTGGAGCTCGAGACAGTTTGATACAGAATGCGAAGCTGGACTCAGTTTGATACAGAATGTGGAGCTGGAGACAGTTTGATACAGAATGTGGAGCTGGACTCAGTTCGAAACAGAATGTGGAGCTGGACTCAGTTCGAAACAGAATGTGGAGCGGGAGACAGTTTGATACAGAATGCGAATCTGGACTCAGTTTGATACAGAATGTGGAGCTGGAGACAGTTTGATACAGAATGTGGAGCTGGAGACAGTTTGATACAGAATGTGAAGCTGGACTCAGTTTGATACAGAATGTGGAGCTGGAGACAGTTTGATACAGAATGCGAAGATGGACTCAGTTTGATACAGAATGTAAAGCTGGACTCAGTTTGAAACAGAATGTGGAGCTGGAGACAGTTTGATACAGAATGTGAAGCTGGACTCAGTTTGATACAGAATGTGAGGCTGGACTCAGTTAGATACAGAATGTGGAGCTGGAGTCAGTTTGATACAGAATGTGAAGATGGAGACAGTTTGATACAGAATGTGAAGCTTGACTCAGTTTGATACAGAATGCGAATCTGGACTCAGTTTGATACAGAATGTGGAGCTGGAGACAGTTTGATACAGAATGTGAAGCTGGACTCAGTTTGATACAGAATGTGGAGCTGGAGACAGTTTGATACAGAATGTGAAGCTGAACTCAGTTCGATACAGAATGGGGAGCTGGAGACAGTTTGATACAGAATGTTGAGCTGGACTCAGTTTGATACAGAATGTGGAGCTGGAGTCAGTTTGATACAGAATGCGAAGCTGGACTCAGTCCGATACAGAATGTGGAGCTGGACTCAGTTCGATACAGAATGTGGAGCTGGACTCAGTTTGATACAGAATGTGGAGCTGGAGACAGTTTGATACAGAATGTGAAGCTGGACTCAGTTTGATACAGAATGTGGAGCTGGAGACAGTTTGATACAGAATGTGAAGCTGGACTCAGTTTGATACAGAACGTGGAGCTGCAGACAGTTTGATACAGAATGTGAAGCTGGACTCAGTTTGATACAGATTGTGGAGCTGGTGTCAGTTTGAAAAGAATGTGGAGCTGGACTCAGTTCGATACAGAATGTGGAGCTGGAGACAGTTTGATACAGAATGTGAAGCTGGACTCAGTTTGATACAGAATGTGCAGCTGGAGACAGTTTGATACAGAATGTGAAGCTGGACTCAGTTTGATACAGAATGTGGAGCTGGAGACAGTTTGATCCAGAATGTGGAGCTGGACTCAGTTCGATACAGAATGTGGAGCTGGACTCAGTTTGATACAGAATGTGGAGCTGAAGACAGTTTGATACAGAATGTGAAGCTGGACTCAGTTTGATACAGAATGTGGAGCTGGAGACAGTTTGATACAGAATGTGAAGCTGGAGACAGTTTGATACAGAATGTGGAGCTGGAGACAGTTTGATACAGAATGTGAAGCTGGACTCAGTTTGATACAGAATGTGGAGCTGGTGTCAGTTTGAACAGAATGTGGAGCTGGAGACAGTTTGATACAGAATGCGAAGCTGGACTCAGTTCGATACAGAATGTGAAGCTGGACGCAGTTTGATGCAGAATGTGGAGCTGGAGACAGTTTGATACAGAATGTGAAGCTGGACTCAGTTTGATACAGAATGTGGAGCTGGTGTCAGTTTGAACAGAATGTTGAGCTGGATTCAGTTTGATACAGAATGTGAAGCTGGTGTCAGTTTGAACAGAATGTGGAGCTGGAGTCAGTTCGATACAGAATGTGGAGCTGGAGACAGTTTGATACAGAATGTGAAGCTGGACTCAGTTTGATACAGAATGTGGAGCTGGAGACAGTTTGATGCAGAATGTGAAGCTGGACTCAGTTTGATACAGAATGTGGAGCTGGTGTCAGTTTGAACAGAATGTGGAGCTGGAGACAGTTTGATACAGAATGCGAAGCTGGACTCAGTTCGATACAGAATGTGAAGCTGGACGCAGTTTGATACAGAATGTGGAGCTGGAGACAGTTTGATACAGAATGTGAAGCTGGACTCAGTTTGATACAGAATGTGGAGCTGGTGTCAGTTTGAACAGAATGTGGAGCTGGACTCAGTTCGATACAGAATGTGGAGCTGGACTCAGTTCGAGACAGAATGTGGAGCTGGACTCAGTTCGAGACAGAATGTAGAGCTGTTGTCAGTTTGAACAGAATGTGGAGCTGGACTCAGTTTGATACAAAATGTGGAGCTGGACTCAGTTTGATACAGAATGTGGAGCTGGAGACAGTTTGATACAGAATGTGAAGCTGGACTCAGTTTGATACAGAATGTGGAGCTGGAGACAGTTTGATACAGAATGTGGAGCTGGAGACAGTTTGATACAGAATGTGAAGCTGGACTCAGTTTGATACAGAATGTGAAGCTGGTGTCAGTTTGAACAGAATGTGGAGCTGGAGTCAGTTCGATACAGAATGTGGAGCTGGAGACAGTTTGATACTGAAAGTTGAGCTGGTGTCAGTTTGAACAGAATGTGGAGCTGGAGACAGTTTGATACAGAATGCGAAGCTGGACTCAGTTCGATACAGAATGTGCAGCTGGAGACAGTTTGATACAGAATGTGAAACTGGACTCAGTTTGATACAGAATGTGGAGCTGGAGACAGTTTGATACAGAATGTGGAGCTGGACTCAGTTCGATACAGAATGTGGAGCTGGACTCAGTTTGATACAGAATGTGGAGCTGGAGACAGTTTGATACAGAATGTGAAGCTGGACTCAGTTTGATACAGAATGTGGAGCTGGAGACAGTTTGATACAGAATGTGAAGCTGGACTCAGTTTGATACAGAATGTGGAGCTGGAGACAGTTTGATACAGAATGTGAAGCTGGACTCAGTTTGATACAGAATGTGGAGCTGGAGACAGTTTGATACAGAATGTGAAGATGGACTCAGTTTGATACAGAATGTAAAGCTGGACTCAGTTTGAAACAGAATGTGGAGCTGGAGACAGTTTGATACAGAATGTGAAGCTGGACTCAGTTTGATACAGAATGTGAAGCTGGACTCAGTTAGATACAGAATGTGGAGCTGGAGTCAGTTTGATACAGAATGTGAAGATGGAGACAGTTTGATACAGAACGTGAAGCTTGACTCAGTTTGATACAGAATGCGAATCTGGACTCAGTTTGATACAGAATGTGGAGCTGGAGACAGTTTGATACAGAATGTGAAGCTGGACTCAGTTTGATACAGAATGTGGAGCTGGAGACAGTTTGATACAGAATGTGAAGCTGAACTCAGTTCGATACAGAATGGGGAGCTGGAGACAGTTTGATACAGAATGTTGAGCTGGACACAGTTTGATACAGAATGCGAAGCTGGACTCAGTTCGATACAGAATGTGGAGCTGGACTCAGTTCGATACAGAATGTGGAGCTGGACTCAGTTTGATACAGAATGTGGAGCTGGAGACAGTTTGATACAGAATGTGGAGCTGGACTCAGTTTGATACAGAATGTGGAGCTGTAGACAGTTTGATACAGAATGTGAAGCTGGACTCAGTTTGATACAGAATGTGGAGCTGGAGACAGTTTGATACAGAATGTGAAGCTGGACTCAGTTTGATACAGAATGTGGAGCTGGAGACAGTTTGATACAGAATGTGAAGCTGGACTCAGTTTGATACAGAATGTGGAGCTGGAGACAGTTTGATACAGAATGTGAAGCTGGACTCAGTTTGATACAGATTGTGGAGCTGGTGTCAGTTTGAAAAGAATGTGGAGCTGGACTCAGTTCGATACAGAATGTGGAGCTGGAGACAGTTTGATACAGAATGTGAAGCTGGACTCAGTTTGATACAGAATGTGCAGCTGGAGACAGTTTGATACAGAATGTGAAGATGGACTCAGTTTGATACAGAATGTGGAGCTGGAGACAGTTTGATACAGAATGTGGAGCTGGACTCAGTTCGATACAGAATGTGGAGCTGGACTCAGTTCGATACAGAATGTGGAGCTGGACTCAGTTCGATACAGAATGTGGAGCTGGACTCAGTTTGATACAGAATGTGGAGCTGAAGACAGTTTGATACAGAATGTGAAGCTGGACTCAGTTTGATACAGAATGTGGAGCTGGAGACAGTTTGATACAGAATGTGAAGCTGGACTCAGTTTGATACAGAATGTGGAGCTGGAGACAGTTTGATACAGAATGTGAAGCTGGACTCAGTTTGATACAGAATGTGGAGCTGGTGTCAGTTTGAACAGAATGTGGAGCTGGAGACAGTTTGATACAGAATGCGAAGCTGGACTCAGTTCGATACAGAATGTGAAGCTGGACGCAGTTTGATACATAATGTGAAGCTGGAGACAGTTTGATACAGAATGTGAAGCTGGACTCAGTTTGATACAGAATGTGGAGCTGGTGTCAGTTTGAACAGAATGTGGAGCTGGACTCAGTTCGATACAGAATGTGGAGCTGGACTCAGTTCGAGACAGAATGTGGAGCTGTTGTCAGTTTGAACAGAATGTGGAGCTGGACTCAGTTTGATACAAAATGTGGAGCTGGACTCAGTTTGATACAGAATGTGGAGCTGGAGACAGTTTGATACAGAATGTGAAGCTGGACTCAGTTTGATACAGAATGTGGAGCTGGAGACAGTTTGATACAGAATGTGAAGCTGGACTCAGTTTGATACAGAATGTGGAGCTGGAGACAGTTTGATACAGAATGTGAAGCTGGACTCAGTTTGATACAGAATGTGGAGCTGGTGTCAGTTTGAACAGAATGTGGAGCTGGATTCAGTTTGATACAGAATGTGAAGCTGGTGTCAGTTTGAACAGAATGTGGAGCTGGAGTCAGTTCGATACAGAATGTGGAGCTGGAGACAGTTTGATACAGAATGTTGAGCTGGTGTCAGTTTGATACATGATGTGAAGCTGGAGACAGTTTGATACTGAAAGTTGAGCTGGTGTCAGTTTGAACAGAATGTGGAGCTGGAGACAGTTTGATACAGAATGTGGAGCTGGAGACAGTTTGATACAGAATGTGAAGCTGGACTCAGTTTGATACAGAATGTGGAGCTGGAGACAGTTTGATACAGAATGTGAAGATGGACTCAGTTTGATACAGAATGTAAAGCTGGACTCAGTTAGATACAGAATGTGGAGCTGGACTCAGTTTGATACAGAATGTGGAGCGGGAGACAGTTTGATACAGAATGCGAAGCTGGACTCAGTTCGATACAGAATGTGAAGCTGGACGCAGTTTGATACATAATGTGGAGCTGGAGACAGTTTGATACAGAATGTGAAGCTGGACTCAGTTTGATACAGAATGTGGAGCTGGTGTCAGTTTGAACAGAATGTGGAGCTGGACTCAGTTCGATACAGAATGTGGAGCTGGACTCAGTTCGAGACAGAATGTGGAGCTGTTGTCAGTTTGAACAGAATGTGGAGCTGGACTCAGTTTGATACAAAATGTGGAGCTGGACTCAGTTTGATACAGAATGTGGAGCTGGAGACAGTTTGATACAGAATGTGAAGCTGGACTCAGTTTGATACAGAATGTGGAGCTGGAGACAGTTTGATACAGAATGTGAAGCTGGACTCAGTTTGATACAGAATGTGGAGCTGGAGACAGTTTGATACAGAATGTGAAGCTGGACTCAGTTTGATACAGAATGTGGAGCTGGTGTCAGTTTGAACAGAATGTGGAGCTGGAGTCAGTTTGATACAGAATGTGAAGCTGGTGTCAGTTTGAACAGAATGTGGAGCTGGAGTCAGTTCGATACAGAATGTGGAGCTGGAGACAGTTTGATACAGAATGTTGAGCTGGTGTCAGTTTGATACATGATGTGAAGCTGGAGACAGTTTGATACTGAAAGTTGAGCTGGTGTCAGTTTGAACAGAATGTGGAGCTGGAGACAGTTTGATACAGAATGTGGAGCTGGAGACAGTTTGATACAGAATGTGAAGCTGGACTCAGTTTGATACAGAATGTGGAGCTGGAGACAGTTTGATACAGAATGTGAAGATGGACTCAGTTTGATACAGAATGTAAAGCTGGACTCAGTTAGATACAGAATGTGGAGCTGGACTCAGTTTGATACAGAATGTGGAGCGGGAGACAGTTTGATACAGAATGCGAAGCTGGACTCAGTTTGATACAGAATGTGGAGCTGGAGACAGTTTGATACAGAATGTGAAGCTGGACTCAGTTCGATACAGAATGTGGAGCTGGAGTCAGTTTGATACAGAATGTGGAGCTGGTGTCAGTTTGATACAGAATGTGAAGCTGGAGACAGTTTGATACAGAATGTGAAGCTGGAGACAGTTTGATACAGAATGTGGAGCTGGACTCAGTTTGATACAGAATGTGGAGCGAGAGACAGTTCGAGACAGAATGTGAAGCTGGTCTCAGTTTGATACAGAATGTGGAGCTGGTGTCAGTTTCAACAGAATGTGGAGCTGGACTCAGTTCGATACAGAATGTGGAGCTGGTGTCAGTTTGAACAGAAAGTGGAGCTGGACTCAGTTCGATACAGAATGTGGAGCTGGACTCAGTTCGATACAGAATGTGGAGCTGGAGACAGTTTGATACAGAATGTGAAGCTGGACTCAGTTTGATACAGAATGTGGAGCTGGACTCAGTTCGATACAGAATGTGGAGCTGGAGACAGTTTGATACAGAATGTGAAGCTGGTGTCAGTTTGAACAGAATGTGGAGCTGGAGTCAGTTCGATACAGAATGTGGAGCTGGAGACAGTTTGATACAGAATGTTGAGCTGGTGTCAGTTTGATACATGATGTGATGCTGGAGACAGTTTGATACTGAAAGTTGAGCTGGTGTCACTTTGAACAGAATGTGGAGCTGGAGACAGTTTGATACAGAATGCGAAGCTGGACTCAGTTCGATACAGAATGTGAAGCTGGACGCAGTTTGATACAGAATGTGGAGCTGGAGACAGTTTGATACAGAATGTGAAGCTGGACTCAGTTTGATACAGAATGTGGAGCTGGAGACAGTTTGATGCAGAATGTAGAGCTGGACTCGGTTTGATACAGAATGTGGAGCTGGAGACAGTTTGATACAGAATGTGAAGCTGGACTCAGTTTGATACAGAATGTGGAGCTGGAGACAGTTTGATACAGAATGTGAAGCTGGAGACAGTTTGATACAGAATGTGAAGCTGGACTCAGTTTGATACAGAATGTGGAGCTGGAGACAGTTTGATACAGAATGTGAAGCTGGACTCAGTTTGATACAGAATGTGGAGCTGGAGACAGTTTGATACAGAATGTGAAGCTGGACTCAATTTGATACAGAATGTGGAGCTGGTGACAGTTTGAACAGAATGTGGAGCTGGAGTCAGTTTGATACAGAATGTGAAGCTGGTGTCAGTTTGAACAGAATGTGGAGCTGGACTCAGTTTGATACAGAATGTGGAGCTGGAGACAGTTTGATACAGAATGTTGAGCTGGTGTCAGTTTGATACATGATGTGAAGCTGGAGACAGTTTGATACTGAAAGTTGAGCTGGTGTCAGTTTGAACAGAATGTGGAGCTGGAGACAGTTTGATACAGAATGCGAAGCTGGACTCAGTTCGATACAGAATGTGAAGCTGGAGGCAGTTTGATACAGAATGTGGAGCTCGAGACAGTTTGATACAGAATGCGAAGCTGGACTCAGTTTGATACAGAATGTGGAGCTGGAGACAGTTTGATACAGAATGTGGAGCTGGACTCAGTTCGAAACAGAATGTGGAGCTGGACTCAGTTCGAAACAGAATGTGGAGCGGGAGACAGTTTGATACAGAATGCGAATCTGGACTCAGTTTGATACAGAATGTGGAGCTGGAGACAGTTTGATACAGAATGTGGAGCTGGAGACAGTTTGATACAGAATGTGAAGCTGGACTCAGTTTGATACAGAATGTGGAGCTGGAGACAGTTTGATACAGAATGCGAAGATGGACTCAGTTTGATACAGAATGTAAAGCTGGACTCAGTTTGAAACAGAATGTGGAGCTGGAGACAGTTTGATACAGAATGTGAAGCTGGACTCAGTTTGATACAGAATGTGAGGCTGGACTCAGTTAGATACAGAATGTGGAGCTGGAGTCAGTTTGATACAGAATGTGAAGATGGAGACAGTTTGATACAGAATGTGAAGCTTGACTCAGTTTGATACAGAATGCGAATCTGGACTCAGTTTGATACAGAATGTGGAGCTGGAGACAGTTTGATACAGAATGTGAAGCTGGACTCAGTTTGATACAGAATGTGGAGCTGGAGACAGTTTGATACAGAATGTGAAGCTGAACTCAGTTCGATACAGAATGGGGAGCTGGAGACAGTTTGATACAGAATGTTGAGCTGGACTCAGTTTGATACAGAATGTGGAGCTGGAGTCAGTTTGATACAGAATGCGAAGCTGGACTCAGTCCGATACAGAATGTGGAGCTGGACTCAGTTCGATACAGAATGTGGAGCTGGACTCAGTTTGATACAGAATGTGGAGCTGGAGACAGTTTGATACAGAATGTGAAGCTGGACTCAGTTTGATACAGAATGTGGAGCTGGAGACAGTTTGATACAGAATGTGAAGCTGGACTCAGTTTGATACAGAATGTGGAGCTGGAGACAGTTTGATACAGAATGTGAAGCTGGACTCAGTTTGATACAGATTGTGGAGCTGGTGTCAGTTTGAAAAGAATGTGGAGCTGGACTCAGTTCGATACAGAATGTGGAGCTGGAGACAGTTTGATACAGAATGTGAAGCTGGACTCAGTTTGATACAGAATGTGCAGCTGGAGACAGTTTGATACAGAATGTGAAGCTGGGCTCAGTTTGATACAGAATGTGGAGCTGGAGACAGTTTGATCCAGAATGTGGAGCTGGACTCAGTTCGATACAGAATGTGGAGCTGGACTCAGTTTGATACAGAATGTGGAGCTGAAGACAGTTTGATACAGAATGTGAAGCTGGACTCAGTTTGATACAGAATGTGGAGCTGGAGACAGTTTGATACAGAATGTGAAGCTGGAGACAGTTTGATACAGAATGTGGAGCTGGAGACAGTTTGATACAGAATGTGAAGCTGGACTCAGTTTGATACAGAATGTGGAGCTGGTGTCAGTTTGAACAGAATGTGGAGCTGGAGACAGTTTGATACAGAATGCGAAGCTGGACTCAGTTCGATACAGAATGTGAAGCTGGACGCAGTTTGATGCAGAATGTGGAGCTGGAGACAGTTTGATACAGAATGTGAAGCTGGACTCAGTTTGATACAGAATGTGGAGCTGGTGTCAGTTTGAACAGAATGTTGAGCTGGATTCAGTTTGATACAGAATGTGAAGCTGGTGTCAGTTTGAACAGAATGTGGAGCTGGAGTCAGTTCGATACAGAATGTGGAGCTGGAGACAGTGTGATACAGAATGTTGAGCTGGTGTCAGTTTGATACATGATGTGAAGCTGGAGACAGTTTGATACTGAATGTTGAGCTGGTGTCAGTTTGAACAGAATGTGGAGCTGGAGACAGTTTGATACAGAATGCGAAGCTGGACGCAGTTTGATACAGAATGTGGAGCTGGAGACAGTTTGATACAGAATGTGAAGCTGGACTCAGTTTGATACAGAATGTGGAGCTGAAGACAGTTTGATACAGAATGTGGAGCTGGACTCAGTTCGATACAGAATGTGGAGCTGGACTCAGTTTGATACAGAATGTGGAGCGGGAGACAGTTTGATACAGAATGCGAAGCTGGACTCAGTTTGATACAGAATGTGGAGCTGGAGACAGTTTGATACAGAATGTGAAGCTGGACTCAGTTCGATACAGAATGTGGAGCTGGAGTCAGTTTGATACAGAATGTGGAGCTGGTGTCAGTTTGATACAGAATGTGAAGCTGGAGACAGTTTGATACAGAATGTGAAGCTGGAGACAGTTTGATACAGAATGTGGAGCTGGACTCAGTTTGATACAGAATGTGGAGCGAGAGACAGTTCGAGACAGAATGTGAAGCTGGTCTCAGTTTGATACAGAATGTGGAGCTGGTGTCAGTTTCAACAGAATGTGGATCTGGACTCAGTTCGATACAGAATGTGGAGCTGGTGTCAGTTTGAACAGAATGTGGAGCTGGACTCAGTTCGATACAGAATGTGGAGCTGAACTCAGTTCGATACAGAATGTGGAGCTGGAGACAGTTTGATACAGAATGTGAAGCTGGACTCAGTTTGATCCAGAATGTGGAGCTGTAGACAGTTTGATACAGAATGTGAAGCTGGACTCAGTTTGATACAGAATGTGGAGCTGGAGACAGTTTGATACAGAATGTGAAGCTGGACTCAGTTTGATACAGAATGTGGAGCTGGAGACAGTTTGATACAGAATGTGAAGCTGGACTCAGTTTGATACAGAATGTGGAGCTGGTGTCAGTTTGAAACAGAATGTGGAGCTGGATTCAGTTTGATACAGAATGTGAAGCTGGACTCAGTTTGATACAGAATGTGGAGCTGGAGTCAGTTTGATACAGAATGTGAAGCTGGAGACAGTTTGATACAGAATGTTGAGCTGGAGTCAGTTTGATACAGAATGTGGAGCTGGAGTCAGTTTGATACAGAATGCGAAGCTGGACGCAGTTTGATACAGAATGTGGAGCTGGAGACAGTTTGATACAGAATGTGAAGCTGGACTCAGTTTGATACAGAATGTGGAGCTGGAGACAGTTTGATACAGAATGTGGAGCTGGACTCAGTTCGATACAGAATGTGGAGCTGGACTCAGTTTGATACAGAATGTGGAGCGGGAGACAGTTTGATACAGAATGCGAAGCTGGACTCAGTTCGATACAGAATGGGGAGCTGGACTCAGTTCGATACAGAATGTGGAGCTGGACTCAGTTTGATACAGAATGTGGAGCGGGAGACAGTTTGATACAGAATGCGAAGCTGGACTCAGTTTGATACAGAATGTGGAGCTGGAGACAGTTTGATACAGAATGTGAAGCTGGACTCAGTTCGATACAGAATGTGGAGCTGGAGTCAGTTTGATACAGAATGTGGAGCTGGTGTCAGTTTGATACAGAATGTGAAGCTGGAGACAGTTTGATACAGAATGTGAAGCTGGAGACAGTTTGATACAGAATGTGGAGCTGGACTCAGTTTGATACAGAATGTGGAGCGAGAGACAGTTCGAGACAGAATGTGAAGCTGGTCTCAGTTTGATACAGAATGTGGAGCTGGTGTCAGTTTCAACAGAATGTGGATCTGGACTCAGTTCGATACAGAATGTGGAGCTGGTGTCAGTTTGAACAGAATGTGGAGCTGGACTCAGTTCGATACAGAATGTGGAGCTGAACTCAGTTCGATACAGAATGTGGAGCTGGAGACAGTTTGATACAGAATGTGAAGCTGGACTCAGTTTGATCCAGAATGTGGAGCTGTAGACAGTTTGATACAGAATGTGAAGCTGGACTCAGTTTGATACAGAATGTGGAGCTGGAGACAGTTTGATACAGAATGTGAAGCTGGACTCAGTTTGATACAGAATGTGGAGCTGGAGACAGTTTGATACAGAATGTGAAGCTGGACTCAGTTTGATACAGAATGTGGAGCTGGTGTCAGTTTGAAACAGAATGTGGAGCTGGATTCAGTTTGATACAGAATGTGAAGCTGGACTCAGTTTGATACAGAATGTGGAGCTGGAGTCAGTTTGATACAGAATGTGAAGCTGGAGACAGTTTGATACAGAATGTTGAGCTGGAGTCAGTTTGATACAGAATGTGGAGCTGGAGTCAGTTTGATACAGAATGCGAAGCTGGACGCAGTTTGATACAGAATGTGGAGCTGGAGACAGTTTGATACAGAATGTGAAGCTGGACTCAGTTTGATACAGAATGTGGAGCTGGAGACAGTTT
The DNA here is from genome assembly GCF_036365525.1 of Heterodontus francisci. Taxonomy (NCBI): domain Eukaryota; kingdom Metazoa; phylum Chordata; class Chondrichthyes; order Heterodontiformes; family Heterodontidae; genus Heterodontus; species Heterodontus francisci. The sequence continues at coordinate 103,763,459 of NC_090379.1, forward strand.
GATACAGAATGTGGAGCTGGACTCAGTTCGATACAGAATGTGGAGCTGGACTCAGTTTGATACAGAATGTGGAGCGGGAGACAGTTTGATACAGAATGCGAAGCTGGACTCAGTTTGATACAGAATGTGGAGCTGGAGACAGTTTGATACAGAATGTGAAGCTGGACTCAGTTCGATACAGAATGTGGAGCTGGAGTCAGTTTGATACAGAATGTGGAGCTGGTGTCAGTTTGATACAGAATGTGAAGCTGGAGACAGTTTGATACAGAATGTGAAGCTGGAGACAGTTTGATACAGAATGTGGAGCTGGACTCAGTTTGATACAGAATGTGGAGCGAGAGACAGTTCGAGACAGAATGTGAAGCTGGTCTCAGTTTGATACAGAATGTGGAGCTGGTGTCAGTTTCAACAGAATGTGGATCTGGACTCAGTTCGATACAGAATGTGGAGCTGGTGTCAGTTTGAACAGAATGTGGAGCTGGACTCAGTTCGATACAGAATGTGGAGCTGAACTCAGTTCGATACAGAATGTGGAGCTGGAGACAGTTTGATACAGAATGTGAAGATGGACTCAGTTTGATCCAGAATGTGGAGCTGTAGACAGTTTGATACAGAATGTGAAGCTGGACTCAGTTTGATACAGAATGTGGAGCTGGAGACAGTTTGATACAGAATGTGAAGCTGGACTCAGTTTGATACAGAATGTGGAGCTGGAGACAGTTTGATACAGAATGTGAAGCTGGACTCAGTTTGATACAGAATGTGGAGCTGGTGTCAGTTTGAAACAGAATGTGGAGCTGGATTCAGTTTGATACAGAATGTGGAGCTGGAGTCAGTTTGATACAGAATGTGAAGCTGGAGACAGTTTGATACAGAATGTTGAGCTGGAGTCAGTTTGATACAGAATGTGGAGCTGGAGTCAGTTTGATACAGAATGTGAAGCTGGACTCAGTTTGATACAGAATGTGAAGCTGGACTCAGTTTGATACAGAATGTGAAGCTGGACTCAGTTTGATACAGTATGTGGAGCTGGAGTCAGTTTGATACAGAATGTGGAGCTGGAGTCAGTTTGATACAGAATGTGGAGCTGGAGTCAGTTTGATACAGAATGTGAAGCTGGACTCAGTTTGATACAGAATGTGGAGCTGGAGTCAGTTTGATACAGAATGTGAAGCTGGACTCAGTTTGATCCAGAATGTGAAGCTGGACTCAGTTTGATACAGAATGTGGAGCTGGTGACAGTTTGAACAGAATGTGGAGCTGGAGTCAGTTTGATACAGAATGTGAAGCTGGTGTCAGTTTGATACAGAATGTGAAGCTGGACTCAGTTTGATACAGAATGTGGAGCTGGACTCAGTTTGATACAGAATGTGGAGCTGGACTCAGTTTGATACAGAATGTGAAGCTGGACTCAGTTTGATACAGAATGTGGAGCTGGAGTCAGTTTGATACAGAATGTGGAGCTGGAGTCAGTTTGATACAGAATGTGAAGCTGGACTCAGTTTGATACAGAATGTGGAGCTGGAGTCAGTTTGATACAGAATGTGAAGCTGGACTCAGTTTGATCCAGAATGTGAAGCTGGACTCAGTTTGATACAGAATGTGGAGCTGGTGACAGTTTGAACAGAATGTGGAGCTGGAGTCAGTTTGATACAGAATGTGAAGCTGGTGTCAGTTTGAACAGAATGTGGAGCTGGAGTCAGTTTGATACAGAATGTGAAGCTGGACTCAGTTTGATACAGAATGTGAAGCTGGACTCAATTTGATACAGAATGTGGAGCTGGTGACAGTTTGAACAGAATGTGGAGCTGGAGTCAGTTTGATACAGAATGTGAAGCTGGTGTCAGTTTGAACAGAATGTGGAGCTGGAGTCAGTTCGATACAGAATGTGGAGCTGGAGACAGTTTGATACAGAATGTTGAGCTGGTGTCAGTTTGATACATGATGTGAAGCTGGAGACAGTTTGATACTGAAAGTTGAGCTGGTGTCAGTTTGAACAGAATGTGGAGCTGGAGACAGTTTGATACAGAATGCGAAGCTGGACTCAGTTCGATACAGAATGTGAAGCTGGAGGCAGTTTGATACAGAATGTGGATTTCGAGACAGTTTGATACAGAATGCGAAGCTGGACTCAGTTTGATACAGAATGTGGAGCTGGAGACAGTTTGATACAGAATGTGGAGCTGGACTCAGTTCGAAACAGAATGTGGAGCTGGACTCAGTTCGAAACAGAATGTGGAGCGGGAGACAGTTTGATACAGAATGCGAATCTGGACTCAGTTTGATACAGAATGTGGAGCTGGAGACAGTTTGATACAGAATGTGGAGCTGGAGACAGTTTGATACAGAATGTGAAGCTGGACTCAGTTTGATACAGAATGTGGAGCTGGAGACAGTTTGATACAGAATGCGAAGATGGACTCAGTTTGATACAGAATGTAAAGCTGGACTCAGTTTGAAACAGAATGTGGAGCTGGAGACAGTTTGATACAGAATGTGAAGCTGGACTCAGTTTGATACAGAATGTGAAGCTTGACTCAGTTTGATACAGAATGCGAATCTGGACTCAGTTTGATACAGAATGTGGAGCTGGAGACAGTTTGATACAGAATGTGAAGCTGGACTCAGTTTGATACAGAATGTGGAGCTGGAGACAGTTTGATACAGAATGTGAAGCTGAACTCAGTTCGATACAGAATGGGGAGCTGGAGACAGTTTGATACAGAATGCGAAGATGGACTCAGTTTGATACAGAATGTAAAGCTGGACTCAGTTTGAAACAGAATGTGGAGCTGGAGACAGTTTGATACAGAATGTGAAGCTGGACTCAGTTTGATACAGAATGTGAAGCTTGACTCAGTTTGATACAGAATGCGAATCTGGACTCAGTTTGATACAGAATGTGGAGCTGGAGACAGTTTGATACAGAATGTGAAGCTGGACTCAGTTTGATACAGAATGTGGAGCTGGAGACAGTTTGATACAGAATGTGAAGCTGAACTCAGTTCGATACAGAATGGGGAGCTGGAGACAGTTTGATACAGAATGTTGAGCTGGACTCAGTTTGATACAGAATGTGGAGCTGGAGTCAGTTTGATACAGAATGCGAAGCTGGACTCAGTCCGATACAGAATGTGGAGCTGGACTCAGTTCGATACAGAATGTGGAGCTGGACTCAGTTTGATACAGAATGTGGAGCTGGAGACAGTTTGATACAGAATGTGAAGCTGGACTCAGTTTGATACAGAATGTGGAGCTGGAGACAGTTTGATACAGAATGTGAAGCTGGACTCAGTTTGATACAGAATGTGGAGCTGGAGACAGTTTGATACAGAATGTGAAGCTGGACTCAGTTTGATACAGATTGTGGAGCTGGTGTCAGTTTGAAAAGAATGTGGAGCTGGACTCAGTTCGATACAGAATGTGGAGCTGGAGACAGTTTGATACAGAATGTGAAGCTGGACTCAGTTTGATACAGAATGTGCAGCTGGAGACAGTTTGATACAGAATGTGAAGCTGGACTCAGTTTGATACAGAATGTGGAGCTGGAGACAGTTTGATCCAGAATGTGGAGCTGGACTCAGTTCGATACAGAATGTGGAGCTGGACTCAGTTTGATACAGAATGTGGAGCTGAAGACAGTTTGATACAGAATGTGAAGCTGGACTCAGTTTGATACAGAATGTGGAGCTGGAGACAGTTTGATACAGAATGTGAAGCTGGAGACAGTTTGATACAGAATGTGGAGCTGGAGACAGTTTGATACAGAATGTGAAGCTGGACTCAGTTTGATACAGAATGTGGAGCTGGTGTCAGTTTGAACAGAATGTGGAGCTGGAGACAGTTTGATACAGAATGCGAAGCTGGACTCAGTTCGATACAGAATGTGAAGCTGGACGCAGTTTGATGCAGAATGTGGAGCTGGAGACAGTTTGTTACAGAATGTGAAGCTGGACTCAGTTTGATACAGAATGTGGAGCTGGTGTCAGTTTGAACAGAATGTTGAGCTGGATTCAGTTTGATACAGAATGTGAAGCTGGTGTCAGTTTGAACAGAATGTGGAGCTGGAGTCAGTTCGATACAGAATGTGGAGCTGGAGACAGTTTGATACAGAATGTTGAGCTGGTGTCAGTTTGATACATGATGTGAAGCTGGAGACAGTTTGATACTGAATGTTGAGCTGGTGTCAGTTTGAACAGAATGTGGAGCTGGAGACAGTTTGATACAGAATGCGAAGCTGGACGCAGTTTGATACAGAATGTGGAGCTGGAGACAGTTTGATACAGAATGTGAAGCTGGACTCAGTTTGATACAGAATGTGGAGCTGAAGACAGTTTGATACAGAATGTGGAGCTGGACTCAGTTCGATACAGAATGTGGAGCTGGACTCAGTTTGATACAGAATGTGGAGCGGGAGACAGTTTGATACAGAATGCGAAGCTGGACTCAGTTTGATACAGAATGTGGAGCTGGAGACAGTTTGATACAGAATGTGAAGCTGGACTCAGTTCGATACAGAATGTGGAGCTGGAGTCAGTTTGATACAGAATGTGGAGCTGGTGTCAGTTTGATACAGAATGTGAAGCTGGAGACAGTTTGATACAGAATGTGAAGCTGGAGACAGTTTGATACAGAATGTGGAGCTGGACTCAGTTTGATACAGAATGTGGAGCGAGAGACAGTTCGAGACAGAATGTGAAGCTGGTCTCAGTTTGATACAGAATGTGGAGCTGGTGTCAGTTTCAACAGAATGTGGATCTGGACTCAGTTCGATACAGAATGTGGAGCTGGTGTCAGTTTGAACAGAATGTGGAGCTGGACTCAGTTCGATACAGAATGTGGAGCTGAACTCAGTTCGATACAGAATGTGGAGCTGGAGACAGTTTGATACAGAATGTGAAGCTGGACTCAGTTTGATCCAGAATGTGGAGCTGTAGACAGTTTGATACAGAATGTGAAGCTGGACTCAGTTTGATACAGAATGTGGAGCTGGAGACAGTTTGATACAGAATGTGAAGCTGGACTCAGTTTGATACAGAATGTGGAGCTGGAGACAGTTTGATACAGAATGTGAAGCTGGACTCAGTTTGATACAGAATGTGGAGCTGGTGTCAGTTTGAAACAGAATGTGGAGCTGGATTCAGTTTGATACAGAATGTGAAGCTGGACTCAGTTTGATACAGAATGTGGAGCTGGAGTCAGTTTGATACAGAATGTGAAGCTGGAGACAGTTTGATACAGAATGTTGAGCTGGAGTCAGTTTGATACAGAATGTGGAGCTGGAGTCAGTTTGATACAGAATGCGAAGCTGGACGCAGTTTGATACAGAATGTGGAGCTGGAGACAGTTTGATACAGAATGTGAAGCTGGACTCAGTTTGATACAGAATGTGGAGCTGGAGACAGTTTGATACAGAATGTGGAGCTGGACTCAGTTCGATACAGAATGTGGAGCTGGACTCAGTTTGATACAGAATGTGGAGCGGGAGACAGTTTGATACAGAATGCGAAGCTGGACTCAGTTTGATACAGAATGTGGAGCTGGAGACAGTTTGATACAGAATGTGAAGCTGGACTCAGTTCGATACAGAATGTGGAGCTGGAGTCAGTTTGATACAGAATGTGGAGCTGGTGTCAGTTTGATACAGAATGTGAAGCTGGAGACAGTTTGATACAGAATGTGAAGCTGGAGACAGTTTGATACAGAATGTGGAGCTGGACTCAGTTTGATACAGAATGTGGAGCGAGAGACAGTTCGAGACAGAATGTGAAGCTGGTCTCAGTTTGATACAGAATGTGGAGCTGGTGTCAGTTTCAACAGAATGTGGATCTGGACTCAGTTCGATACAGAATGTGGAGCTGGTGTCAGTTTGAACAGAATGTGGAGCTGGACTCAGTTCGATACAGAATGTGGAGCTGAACTCAGTTCGATACAGAATGTGGAGCTGGAGACAGTTTGATACAGAATGTGAAGATGGACTCAGTTTGATCCAGAATGTGGAGCTGTAGACAGTTTGATACAGAATGTGAAGCTGGACTCAGTTTGATACAGAATGTGGAGCTGGAGACAGTTTGATACAGAATGTGAAGCTGGACTCAGTTTGATACAGAATGTGGAGCTGGAGACAGTTTGATACAGAATGTGAAGCTGGACTCAGTTTGATACAGAATGTGGAGCTGGTGTCAGTTTGAAACAGAATGTGGAGCTGGATTCAGTTTGATACAGAATGTGGAGCTGGAGTCAGTTTGATACAGAATGTGAAGCTGGAGACAGTTTGATACAGAATGTTGAGCTGGAGTCAGTTTGATACAGAATGTGGAGCTGGAGTCAGTTTGATACAGAATGTGAAGCTGGACTCAGTTTGATACAGAATGTGAAGCTGGACTCAGTTTGATACAGAATGTGAAGCTGGACTCAGTTTGATACGGAATGTGGAGCTGGAGTCAGTTTGATACAGAATGTGGCGCTGGAGTCAGTTTGATACAGAATGTGGAGCTGGAGTCAGTTTGATACAGAATGTGAAGCTGGACTCAGTTTGATACAGAATGTGGAGCTGGAGTCAGTTTGATACAGAATGTGAAGCTGGACTCAGTTTGATCCAGAATGTGAAGCTGGACTCAGTTTGATACAGAATGTGGAGCTGGAGACAGTTTGATACAGAATGCGAAGCTGGACTCAGTTCGATACAGAATGTGAAGCTGGACGCAGTTTGATGCAGAATGTGGAGCTGGAGACAGTTTGTTACAGAATGTGAAGCTGGACTCAGTTTGATACAGAATGTGGAGCTGGTGTCAGTTTGAACAGAATGTTGAGCTGGATTCAGTTTGATACAGAATGTGAAGCTGGTGTCAGTTTGAACAGAATGTGGAGCTGGAGTCAGTTCGATACAGAATGTGGAGCTGGAGACAGTTTGATACAGAATGTTGAGCTGGTGTCAGTTTGATACATGATGTGAAGCTGGAGACAGTTTGATACTGAATGTTGAGCTGGTGTCAGTTTGAACAGAATGTGGAGCTGGAGACAGTTTGATACAGAATGCGAAGCTGGACGCAGTTTGATACAGAATGTGGAGCTGGAGACAGTTTGATACAGAATGTGAAGCTGGACTCAGTTTGATACAGAATGTGGAGCTGAAGACAGTTTGATACAGAATGTGGAGCTGGACTCAGTTCGATACAGAATGTGGAGCTGGACTCAGTTTGATACAGAATGTGGAGCGGGAGACAGTTTGATACAGAATGCGAAGCTGGACTCAGTTTGATACAGAATGTGGAGCTGGAGACAGTTTGATACAGAATGTGAAGCTGGACTCAGTTCGATACAGAATGTGGAGCTGGAGTCAGTTTGATACAGAATGTGGAGCTGGTGTCAGTTTGATACAGAATGTGAAGCTGGAGACAGTTTGATACAGAATGTGAAGCTGGAGACAGTTTGATACAGAATGTGGAGCTGGACTCAGTTTGATACAGAATGTGGAGCGAGAGACAGTTCGAGACAGAATGTGAAGCTGGTCTCAGTTTGATACAGAATGTGGAGCTGGTGTCAGTTTCAACAGAATGTGGATCTGGACTCAGTTCGATACAGAATGTGGAGCTGGTGTCAGTTTGAACAGAATGTGGAGCTGGACTCAGTTCGATACAGAATGTGGAGCTGAACTCAGTTCGATACAGAATGTGGAGCTGGAGACAGTTTGATACAGAATGTGAAGCTGGACTCAGTTTGATCCAGAATGTGGAGCTGTAGACAGTTTGATACAGAATGTGAAGCTGGACTCAGTTTGATACAGAATGTGGAGCTGGAGACAGTTTGATACAGAATGTGAAGCTGGACTCAGTTTGATACAGAATGTGGAGCTGGAGACAGTTTGATACAGAATGTGAAGCTGGACTCAGTTTGATACAGAATGTGGAGCTGGTGTCAGTTTGAAACAGAATGTGGAGCTGGATTCAGTTTGATACAGAATGTGAAGCTGGACTCAGTTTGATACAGAATGTGGAGCTGGAGTCAGTTTGATACAGAATGTGAAGCTGGAGACAGTTTGATACAGAATGTTGAGCTGGAGTCAGTTTGATACAGAATGTGGAGCTGGAGTCAGTTTGATACAGAATGCGAAGCTGGACGCAGTTTGATACAGAATGTGGAGCTGGAGACAGTTTGATACAGAATGTGAAGCTGGACTCAGTTTGATACAGAATGTGGAGCTGGAGACAGTTTGATACAGAATGTGGAGCTGGACTCAGTTCGATACAGAATGTGGAGCTGGACTCAGTTTGATACAGAATGTGGAGCGGGAGACAGTTTGATACAGAATGCGAAGCTGGACTCAGTTTGATACAGAATGTGGAGCTGGAGACAGTTTGATACAGAATGTGAAGCTGGACTCAGTTCGATACAGAATGTGGAGCTGGAGTCAGTTTGATACAGAATGTGGAGCTGGTGTCAGTTTGATACAGAATGTGAAGCTGGAGACAGTTTGATACAGAATGTGAAGCTGGAGACAGTTTGATACAGAATGTGGAGCTGGACTCAGTTTGATACAGAATGTGGAGCGAGAGACAGTTCGAGACAGAATGTGAAGCTGGTCTCAGTTTGATACAGAATGTGGAGCTGGTGTCAGTTTCAACAGAATGTGGATCTGGACTCAGTTCGATACAGAATGTGGAGCTGGTGTCAGTTTGAACAGAATGTGGAGCTGGACTCAGTTCGATACAGAATGTGGAGCTGAACTCAGTTCGATACAGAATGTGGAGCTGGAGACAGTTTGATACAGAATGTGAAGATGGACTCAGTTTGATCCAGAATGTGGAGCTGTAGACAGTTTGATACAGAATGTGAAGCTGGACTCAGTTTGATACAGAATGTGGAGCTGGAGACAGTTTGATACAGAATGTGAAGCTGGACTCAGTTTGATACAGAATGTGGAGCTGGAGACAGTTTGATACAGAATGTGAAGCTGGACTCAGTTTGATACAGAATGTGGAGCTGGTGTCAGTTTGAAACAGAATGTGGAGCTGGATTCAGTTTGATACAGAATGTGGAGCTGGAGTCAGTTTGATACAGAATGTGAAGCTGGAGACAGTTTGATACAGAATGTTGAGCTGGAGTCAGTTTGATACAGAATGTGGAGCTGGAGTCAGTTTGATACAGAATGTGAAGCTGGACTCAGTTTGATACAGAATGTGAAGCTGGACTCAGTTTGATACAGAATGTGAAGCTGGACTCAGTTTGATACGGAATGTGGAGCTGGAGTCAGTTTGATACAGAATGTGGCGCTGGAGTCAGTTTGATACAGAATGTGGAGCTGGAGTCAGTTTGATACAGAATGTGAAGCTGGACTCAGTTTGATACAGAATGTGGAGCTGGAGTCAGTTTGATACAGAATGTGAAGCTGGACTCAGTTTGATCCAGAATGTGAAGCTGGACTCAGTTTGATACAGAATGTGGAGCTGGAGACAGTTTGATACAGAATGTGAAGCTGGACTCAGTTTGATACAGAATGTGGAGCTGGAGTCAGTTTGATACAGAATGTGAAGCTGGAGACAGTTTGATACAGAATGTTGAGCTGGAGTCAGTTTGATACAGAATGTGGAGCTGGAGTCAGTTTGATACAGAATGTGAAGCTGGACTCAGTTTGATACAGAATGTGAAGCTGGACTCAGTTTGATACAGAATGTGGAGCTGGAGACAGTTTGATACAGAATGTGAAGCTGAACTCAGTTCGATACAGAATGGGGAGCTGGAGACAGTTTGATACAGAATGTTGAGCTGGACTCAGTTTGATACAGAATGTGGAGCTGGAGTCAGTTTGATACAGAATGCGAAGCTGGACTCAGTCCGATACAGAATGTGGAGCTGGACTCAGTTTGATACAGAATGCGAATCTGGACTCAGTTTGATACAGAATGTGAAGCTTGACTCAGTTTGATACAGAATGCGAATCTGGACTCAGTTTGATACAGAATGTGGAGCTGGAGACAGTTTGATACAGAATGTGAAGCTGGACTCAGTTTGATACAGAATGTGGAGCTGGAGACAGTTTGATACAGAATGTGAAGCTGAACTCAGTTCGATACAGAATGGGGAGCTGGAGACAGTTTGATACAGAATGCGAAGATGGACTCAGTTTGATACAGAATGTAAAGCTGGACTCAGTTTGAAACAGAATGTGGAGCTGGAGACAGTTTGATACAGAATGTGAAGCTGGACTCAGTTTGATACAGAATGTGAAGCTTGACTCAGTTTGATACAGAATGCGAATCTGGACTCAGTTTGATACAGAATGTGGAGCTGGAGACAGTTTGATACAGAATGTGAAGCTGGACTCAGTTTGATACAGAATGTGGAGCTGGAGACAGTTTGATACAGAATGTGAAGCTGAACTCAGTTCGATACAGAATGGGGAGCTGGAGACAGTTTGATACAGAATGTTGAGCTGGACTCAGTTTGATACAGAATGTGGAGCTGGAGTCAGTTTGATACAGAATGCGAAGCTGGACTCAGTCCGATACAGAATGTGGAGCTGGACTCAGTTCGATACAGAATGTGGAGCTGGACTCAGTTTGATACAGAATGTGGAGCTGGAGACAGTTTGATACAGAATGTGAAGCTGGACTCAGTTTGATACAGAATGTGGAGCTGGAGACAGTTTGATACAGAATGTGAAGCTGGACTCAGTTTGATACAGAATGTGGAGCTGGAGACAGTTTGATACAGAATGTGAAGCTGGACTCAGTTTGATACAGATTGTGGAGCTGGTGTCAGTTTGAAAAGAATGTGGAGCTGGACTCAGTTCGATACAGAATGTGGAGCTGGAGACAGTTTGATACAGAATGTGAAGCTGGACTCAGTTTGATACAGAATGTGCAGCTGGAGACAGTTTGATACAGAATGTGAAGCTGGACTCAGTTTGATACAGAATGTGGAGCTGGAGACAGTTTGATCCAGAATGTGGAGCTGGACTCAGTTCGATACAGAATGTGGAGCTGGACTCAGTTTGATACAGAATGTGGAGCTGAAGACAGTTTGATACAGAATGTGAAGCTGGACTCAGTTTGATACAGAATGTGGAGCTGGAGACAGTTTGATACAGAATGTGAAGCTGGAGACAGTTTGATACAGAATGTGGAGCTGGAGACAGTTTGATACAGAATGTGAAGCTGGACTCAGTTTGATACAGAATGTGGAGCTGGTGTCAGTTTGAACAGAATGTGGAGCTGGAGACAGTTTGATACAGAATGCGAAGCTGGACTCAGTTCGATACAGAATGTGAAGCTGGACGCAGTTTGATGCAGAATGTGGAGCTGGAGACAGTTTGATACAGAATGTGAAGCTGGACTCAGTTTGATACAGAATGTGGAGCTGGTGTCAGTTTGAACAGAATGTTGAGCTGGATTCAGTTTGATACAGAATGTGAAGCTGGTGTCAGTTTGAACAGAATGTGGAGCTGGAGTCAGTTCGATACAGAATGTGGAGCTGGAGACAGTTTGATACAGAATGTTGAGCTGGTGTCAGTTTGATACATGATGTGAAGCTGGAGACAGTTTGATACTGAATGTTGAGCTGGTGTCAGTTTGAACAGAATGTGGAGCTGGAGACAGTTTGATACAGAATGCGAAGCTGGACGCAGTTTGATACAGAATGTGGAGCTGGAGACAGTTTGATACAGAATGTGAAGCTGGACTCAGTTTGATACAGAATGTGGAGCTGAAGACAGTTTGATACAGAATGTGGAGCTGGACTCAGTTCGATACAGAATGTGGAGCTGGACTCAGTTTGATACAGAATGTGGAGCGGGAGACAGTTTGATACAGAATGCGAAGCTGGACTCAGTTTGATACAGAATGTGGAGCTGGAGACAGTTTGATACAGAATGTGAAGCTGGACTCAGTTCGATACAGAATGTGGAGCTGGAGTCAGTTTGATACAGAATGTGGAGCTGGTGTCAGTTTGATACAGAATGTGAAGCTGGAGACAGTTTGATACAGAATGTGAAGCTGGAGACAGTTTGATACAGAATGTGGAGCTGGACTCAGTTTGATACAGAATGTGGAGCGAGAGACAGTTCGAGACAGAATGTGAAGCTGGTCTCAGTTTGATACAGAATGTGGAGCTGGTGTCAGTTTCAACAGAATGTGGATCTGGACTCAGTTCGATACAGAATGTGGAGCTGGTGTCAGTTTGAACAGAATGTGGAGCTGGACTCAGTTCGATACAGAATGTGGAGCTGAACTCAGTTCGATACAGAATGTGGAGCTGGAGACAGTTTGATACAGAATGTGAAGCTGGACTCAGTTTGATCCAGAATGTGGAGCTGTAGACAGTTTGATACAGAATGTGAAGCTGGACTCAGTTTGATACAGAATGTGGAGCTGGAGACAGTTTGATACAGAATGTGAAGCTGGACTCAGTTTGATACAGAATGTGGAGCTGGAGACAGTTTGATACAGAATGTGAAGCTGGACTCAGTTTGATACAGAATGTGGAGCTGGTGTCAGTTTGAAACAGAATGTGGAGCTGGATTCAGTTTGATACAGAATGTGAAGCTGGACTCAGTTTGATACAGAATGTGGAGCTGGAGTCAGTTTGATACAGAATGTGAAGCTGGAGACAGTTTGATACAGAATGTTGAGCTGGAGTCAGTTTGATACAGAATGTGGAGCTGGAGTCAGTTTGATACAGAATGCGAAGCTGGACGCAGTTTGATACAGAATGTGGAGCTGGAGACAGTTTGATACAGAATGTGAAGCTGGACTCAGTTTGATACAGAATGTGGAGCTGGAGACAGTTTGATACAGAATGTGGAGCTGGACTCAGTTCGATACAGAATGTGGAGCTGGACTCAGTTTGATACAGAATGTGGAGCGGGAGACAGTTTGATACAGAATGCGAAGCTGGACTCAGTTTGATACAGAATGTGGAGCTGGAGACAGTTTGATACAGAATGTGAAGCTGGACTCAGTTCGATACAGAATGTGGAGCTGGAGTCAGTTTGATACAGAATGTGGAGCTGGTGTCAGTTTGATACAGAATGTGAAGCTGGAGACAGTTTGATACAGAATGTGAAGCTGGAGACAGTTTGATACAGAATGTGGAGCTGGACTCAGTTTGATACAGAATGTGGAGCGAGAGACAGTTCGAGACAGAATGTGAAGCTGGTCTCAGTTTGATACAGAATGTGGAGCTGGTGTCAGTTTCAACAGAATGTGGATCTGGACTCAGTTCGATACAGAATGTGGAGCTGGTGTCAGTTTGAACAGAATGTGGAGCTGGACTCAGTTCGATACAGAATGTGGAGCTGAACTCAGTTCGATACAGAATGTGGAGCTGGAGACAGTTTGATACAGAATGTGAAGATGGACTCAGTTTGATCCAGAATGTGGAGCTGTAGACAGTTTGATACAGAATGTGAAGCTGGACTCAGTTTGATACAGAATGTGGAGCTGGAGACAGTTTGATACAGAATGTGAAGCTGGACTCAGTTTGATACAGAATGTGGAGCTGGAGACAGTTTGATACAGAATGTGAAGCTGGACTCAGTTTGATACAGAATGTGGAGCTGGTGTCAGTTTGAAACAGAATGTGGAGCTGGATTCAGTTTGATACAGAATGTGGAGCTGGAGTCAGTTTGATACAGAATGTGAAGCTGGAGACAGTTTGATACAGAATGTTGAGCTGGAGTCAGTTTGATACAGAATGTGGAGCTGGAGTCAATTTGATACAGAATGTGAAGCTGGACTCAGTTTGATACAGAATGTGAAGCTGGACTCAGTTTGATACAGAATGTGAAGCTGGACTCAGTTTGATACGGAATGTGGAGCTGGAGTCAGTTTGATACAGAATGTGGCGCTGGAGTCAGTTTGATACAGAATGTGGAGCTGGAGTCAGTTTGATACAGAATGTGAAGCTGGACTCAGTTTGATACAGAATGTGGAGCTGGAGTCAGTTTGATACAGAATGTGAAGCTGGACTCAGTTTGATCCAGAATGTGAAGCTGGACTCAGTTTGATACAGAATGTGGAGCTGGAGACAGTTTGATACAGAATGTGAAGCTGGACTCAGTTTGATACAGAATGTGGAGCTGGAGTCAGTTTGATACAGAATGTGAAGCTGGAGACAGTTTGATACAGAATGTTGAGCTGGAGTCAGTTTGATACAGAATGTGGAGCTGGAGTCAGTTTGATACAGAATGTGAAGCTGGACTCAGTTTGATACAGAATGTGAAGCTGGACTCAGTTTGATACAGAATGTGGAGCTGGAGACAGTTTGATACAGAATGTGAAGCTGAACTCAGTTCGATACAGAATGGGGAGCTGGAGACAGTTTGATACAGAATGTTGAGCTGGACTCAGTTTGATACAGAATGTGGAGCTGGAGTCAGTTTGATACAGAATGCGAAGCTGGACTCAGTCCGATACAGAATGTGGAGCTGGACTCAGTTTGAAAAGAATGTGGAGCTGGACTCAGTTCGATACAGAATGTGGAGCTGGAGACAGTTTGATACAGAATGTGAAGCTGGACTCAGTTTGATACAGAATGTGCAGCTGGAGACAGTTTGATACAGAATGTGAAGCTGGACTCAGTTTGATACAGAATGTGGAGCTGGAGACAGTTTGATCCAGAATGTGGAGCTGGTCTCAGTTCGATACAGAATGTGGAGCTGGACTCAGTTTGATACAGAATGTGGAGCTGAAGACAGTTTGATGCAGAATGTGAAGCTGGACTCAGTTTGATACAGAATGTGGAGCTGGAGACAGTTTGATACAGAATGTGAAGCTGGACTCAGTTTGATACAGAATGTGGAGCTGGAGACAGTTTGATACAGAATGTGAAGCTGGACTCAGTTTGATACAGAATGTGGAGCTGGTGTCAGTTTGAACAGAATGTGGAGCTGGAGACAGTTTGATACAGAATGCGAAGCTGGACTCAGTTCGATACAGAATGTGAAGCTGGACGCAGTTTGATGCAGAATGTGGAGCTGGAGACAGTTTGATACAGAATGTGAAGCTGGACTCAGTTTAATACAGAATGTGGAGCTGGTGTCAGTTTGAACAGAATGTGGAGCTGGACTCAGTTCGATACAGAATGTGGAGCTGGACTCGGTTCGAGACAGAATGTGGAGCTGTTGTCAGTTTGAACAGAATGTGGAGCTGGACTCAGTTTGATACAAAATGTGGAGCTGGACTCAGTTTGATACAAAATGTGGAGCTGGAGACAGTTTGATACAGAATGTGAAGCTGGACTCAGTTTGATCCAGAATGTGGAGCTGGAGACAGTTTGATACAGAATGTGAAGCTGGACTCAGTTTGATACAGAATGTGGAGCTGGACTCAGTTTGATCCAGAATGTGGAGCTGTAGACAGTTTGATACAGAATGTGAAGCTGGACTCAGTTTGATACACAATGTGGAGCTGGAGACAGTTTGATACAGAATGTGAAGCTGGACTCAGTTTGATACAGAATGTGGAGCTGGAGACAGTTTGATACAGAATGTGAAGCTGGACTCAGTTTGATACAGAATGTGGAGCTGGTGTCAGTTTGAAACAGAATGTGGAGCTGGATTCAGTTTGATACAGAATGTGAAGCTGGACTCAGTTTGATACAGAATGTGGAGCTGGAGTCAGTTTGATACAGAATGTGAAGCTGGAGACAGTTTGATACAGAATGTTGAGCTGGAGTCAGTTTGATACAGAATGTGGAGCTGGAGTCAGTTTGATACAGAATGCGAAGCTGGACGCAGTTTGATACAGAATGTGGAGCTGGAGACAGTTTGATACAGAATGTGAAGCTGGACTCAGTTTGATACAGAATGTGGAGCTGGAGACAGTTTGATACAGAATGTGGAGCTGGACTCAGTTCGATACAGAATGTGGAGCTGGACTCAGTTTGATACAGAATGTGGAGCGGGAGACAGTTTGATACAGAATGCGAAGCTGGACTCAGTTTGATACAGAATGTGGAGCTGGAGACAGTTTGATACAGAATGTGAAGCTGGACTCAGTTCGATACAGAATGTGGAGCTGGAGTCAGTTTGATACAGAATGTGGAGCTGGTGTCAGTTTGATACAGAATGTGAAGCTGGAGACAGTTTGATACAGAATGTGAAGCTGGAGACAGTTTGATACAGAATGTGGAGCTGGACTCAGTTTGATACAGAATGTGGAGCGAGAGACAGTTCGAGACAGAATGTGAAGCTGGTCTCAGTTTGATACAGAATGTGGAGCTGGTGTCAGTTTCAACAGAATGTGGATCTGGACTCAGTTCGATACAGAATGTGGAGCTGGTGTCAGTTTGAACAGAATGTGGAGCTGGACTCAGTTCGATACAGAATGTGGAGCTGAACTCAGTTCGATACAGAATGTGGAGCTGGAGACAGTTTGATACAGAATGTGAAGCTGGACTCAGTTTGATCCAGAATGTGGAGCTGTAGACAGTTTGATACAGAATGTGAAGCTGGACTCAGTTTGATACAGAATGTGGAGCTGGAGACAGTTTGATACAGAATGTGAAGCTGGACTCAGTTTGATACAGAATGTGGAGCTGGAGACAGTTTGATACAGAATGTGAAGCTGGACTCAGTTTGATACAGAATGTGGAGCTGGTGTCAGTTTGAAACAGAATGTGGAGCTGGATTCAGTTTGATACAGAATGTGAAGCTGGACTCAGTTTGATACAGAATGTGGAGCTGGAGTCAGTTTGATACAGAATGTGAAGCTGGAGACAGTTTGATACAGAATGTTGAGCTGGAGTCAGTTTGATACAGAATGTGGAGCTGGAGTCAGTTTGATACAGAATGTGAAGCTGGACTCAGTTTGATACAGAATGTGGAGCTAGAGTCAGTTTGATACAGAATGTGAAGCTGGACTCAGTTTGATCCAGAATGTGAAGCTGGACTCAGTTTGATACAGAATGTGGAGCTGGAGACAGTTTGATACAGAATGTGAAGCTGTACTCAGTTTGATACAGAATGTGGAGCTGGAGTCAGCTTGATACAGAATGTGAAGCTGGAGACAGTTTGATACAGAATGTTGAGCTGGAGTCAGTTTGATACAGAATGTGGAGCTGGAGTCAGTTTGATACAGAATGTGAAGCTGGACTCAGTTTGATACAGAATGTGAAGCTGGACTCAGTTTGATACAGAATGTGAAGCTGGACTCAGTTTGATACAGAATGTGGAGCTGGAGACAGTTTGATACAGAATGTGAAGCTGAACTCAGATCGATACAGAATGGGGAGCTGGAGACAGTTTGATACAGAATGTTGAGCTGGACTCAGTTTGATACAGAATGTGGAGCTGGAGTCAGTTTGATACAGAATGCGAAGCTGGACTCAGTCCGATACAGAATGTGGAGCTGGACTCAGTTCGATAAAGAATGTGGAGCTGGACTCAGTTTGATACAGAATGTGGAGCTGGAGACAGTTTGATACAGAATGTGAAGCTGGACTCAGTTTGATACAGAATGTGGAGCTGGAGACAGTTTGATACAGAATGTGAAGCTGGACTCAGTTTGATACAGAATGTGGAGCTGGAGACAGTTTGATACAGAATGTGAAGCTGGACTCAGTTTGGTACAGAATGTGGAGCTGGAGACAGTTTGATACAGAATGTGAAGCTGGACTCAGTTTGATACAGATTGTGGAGCTGGTGTCAGTTTGAAAAGAATGTGGAGCTGGACTCAGTTCGATACAGAATGTGGAGCTGGAGACAGTTTGATACAGAATGTGAAGCTGGACTCAGTTTGATACAGAATGTGCAGCTGGAGACAGTTTGATACAGAATGTGAAGCTGGACTCAGTTTGATACAGAATGTGGAGCTGGAGACAGTTTGATCCAGAATGTGGAGCTGGTCTCAGTTCGATACAGAATGTGGAGCTGGACTCAGTTTGATACAGAATGTGGAGCTGAAGACAGTTTGATGCAGAATGTGAAGCTGGACTCAGTTTGATACAGAATGTGGAGCTGGAGACAGTTTGATACAGAATGTGAAGCTGGACTCAGTTTGATACAGAATGTGGAGCTGGAGACAGTTTGATACAGAATGTGAAGCTGGACTCAGTTTGATACAGAATGTGGAGCTGGTGTCAGTTTGAACAGAATGTGGAGCTGGAGACAGTTTGATACAGAATGCGAAGCTGGACTCAGTTCGATACAGAATGTGAAGCTGGACGCAGTTTGATGCAGAATGTGGAGCTGGAGACAGTTTGATACAGAATGTGAAGCTGGACTCAGTTTAATACAGAATGTGGAGCTGGTGTCAGTTTGAACAGAATGTGGAGCTGGACTCAGTTCGATACAGAATGTGGAGCTGGACTCGGTTCGAGACAGAATGTGGAGCTGTTGTCAGTTTGAACAGAATGTGGAGCTGGACTCAGTTTGATACAAAATGTGGAGCTGGACTCAGTTTGATACAAAATGTGGAGCTGGAGACAGTTTGATACAGAATGTGAAGCTGGACTCAGTTTGATACAAAATGTGGAGCTGGAGACAGTTTGATACAGAATGTGAAGCTGGACTCAGTTTGATACAGAATGTGGAGCTGGAGACAGTTTGATACAGAATGTGAAGCTGGACTCAGTTTGATACAGAATGTGGAGCTGGTGTCAGTTTGAACAGAATGTGGAGCTGGAGTCAGTTTGATACAGAATGTGAAGCTGGTGTCAGTTTGAACAGAATGTGGAGCTGGAGTCAGTTCGATACAGAATGTGGAGCTGGAGACAGTTTGATACAGAATGTGGAGCTGGAGACAGTTTGATACAGAATGTGAAGCTGGTGTCAGTTTGAACAGAATGTGGAGCTGGAGTCAGTTCGATACAGAATGTGGAGCTGGAGTCAGTTCGATACAGAATGTGGAGCTGGAGACAGTTTGATACAGAATGTTGAGCTGGTGTCAGTTTGATACATGATGTGAAGCTGGAGACAGTTTGATACTGAAAGTTGAGCTGGTGTCAGTTTGAACAGAATGTGGAGCTGGAGACAGTTTGATACAGAATGCGAAGCTGGACTCAGTTCGATACAGAATGTGAAGCTGGACGCAGTTTGATACAGAATGTGGAGCTGGAGACAGTTTGATACAGAATGTGAAGCTGGACTCAGTTTGATACAGAATGTGGAGCTGGAGACAGTTTGATACAGAATGTGAAGCTGGACTCAGTTCGATACAGAATGTGGAGCTGGACTCAGTTTGATACAGAATGTGGAGCGGGAGACAGTTTGATACAGAATGCGAAGCTGGACTCAGTTTGATACAGAATGTGGAGCTGGAGACAGTTTGATACAGAATGTGAAGCTGGACTCAGTTCGATACAGAATGTGGAGCTGGAGTCAGTTTGATACAGAATGTGGAGCTGGTGTCAGTTTGATACAGAATGTGAAGCTGGACTCAGTTTGATACAGAATGTGAAGCTGGAGACAGTTTGATACAGAATGTGGAGCTGGACTCAGTTTGATACAGAATGTGGAGCGAGAGACAGTTCGAGACAGAATGTGAAGCTGGTCTCAGTTTGATACAGAATGTGGAGCTGGTGTCAGTTTCAACAGAATGTGGATCTGGACTCAGTTCGATACAGAATGTGGAGCTGGTGTCAGTTTGAACAGAATGTGGAGCTGGACTCAGTTCGATACAGAATGTGGAGCTGGACTCAGTTCGATACAGAATGTGGAGCTGGAGACAGTTTGATACAGAATGTGAAGCTGGACTCAGTTTGATCCAGAATGTGGAGCTGTAGACAGTTTGATACAGAATGTGAAGCTGGACTCAGTTTGATACAGAATGTGGAGCTGGAGACAGTTTGATACAGAATGTGAAGCTGGACTCAGTTTGATACAGAATGTGGAGCTGGAGACAGTTTGATACAGAATGTGAAGCTGGACTCAGTTTGATACAGAATGTGGAGCTGGTGTCAGTTTGAAACAGAATGTGGAGCTGGATTCAGTTTGATACAGAATGTGAAGCTGGACTCAGTTTGATACAGAATGTGGAGCTGGAGTCAGTTTGATACAGAATGTGGAGCTGGAGTCAGTTTGATACAGAATGTGAAGCTGGAGTCAGTTTGATACAGAATGTGAAGCTGGAGACAGTTTGATACAGAATGTTGAGCTGGAGTCAGTTTGATACAGAATGTGGAGCTGGAGTCAGTTTGATCCAGAATGTGAAGCTGGACTCAGTTTGATCCAGAATGTGAAGCTGGACTCAGTTTGATACAGAATGTGGAGCTGGAGACAGTTTGATACAGAATGTGAAGCTGGACTCAGTTTGATACAGAATGTGGAGCTGGAGTCAGTTTGATACAGAATGTGAAGCTGGAGA
This sequence comes from Heterodontus francisci, assembly GCF_036365525.1. NCBI lineage: Eukaryota > Metazoa > Chordata > Chondrichthyes > Heterodontiformes > Heterodontidae > Heterodontus > Heterodontus francisci. The sequence continues at coordinate 103,783,762 of NC_090379.1, forward strand.
CAGTTTGATACAGAATGTTGAGCTGGAGTCAGTTTGATACAGAATGTGGAGCTGGAGTCAGTTTGATACAGAATGTGAAGCTGGACTCAGTTTGATACAGAATGTGAAGCTGGACTCAGTTTGATACAGAATGTGAAGCTGGACTCAGTTTGAAACAGAATGTGGAGCTGGAGACAGTTTGATACAGAATGTGAAGCTGGACTCAGTTTGATACAGAATGTGAAGCTGGACTCAGTTTGATACAGAATGTGGAGCTGGAGTCAGTTTGATACAGGATGTGAAGCTGGAGACAGTTTGATACAGAATGTTGAGCTGGTGTCAGTTTGATACAGAATGTGAAGCTGGAGACAGTTTGATACTGAAAGTTGAGCTGCTGTCAGTTTGAACAGAATGTGGAGCTGGAGACAGTTTGATACAGAATGTGAAGCTGGACTCAGTTCGATACAGAATGTGGAGCTGGAGACAGTTTGATACAGAATGTGAAGCTGGAGACAGTTTGATACGGAATGTGGAGCTGGAAACAGTTTGATACAGAATGTGAAGCTAGACTCAGTTTGAAACAGAATGTGGAGCTGGAGACAGTTTGATACAAAATGTGAAGCTGGACTCAGTTTGATACAGAATGTGAAGCTGGACTCAGTTCGATACAGAATGTGGAGCTGGAGACAGTTTGATACAGAATGTGAAGCTGGACTCAGTTTGATACAGAATGTGGAGCTGGAAACAGTTTGATACAGAATGTGAAGCTAGACTCAGTTTGAAACAGAATGTGGAGCTGGAGACACTTTGATACAAAATGTGAAGCTGGAGACAGTTTGATACAGAATGTGAAGCTGGAGACAGTTTGATACAGAATGTGAAGCTGGACTCAGTTTGATACAGAATGTGAAGCTGGACTCAGTTTGATACAGAATGTGAAGCTGGACTCAGTTTGATACAGAATGTGAAGCTGGACTCAGTTTGATACAGAATGTGAAGCTAGACTCAGTTTGATACAGAATGTGAAGCTGGACTCAGTTTGAAACAGAATGTGGAGCTGGAGACAGTTTGATACAGAATGTGAAGCTGGACTCAGTTTGATACAGAATGTGATGCTGGACTCAGTTTGATGCAGAATGTGAAGCTAGACTCAGTTTGAAACAGAATGTGGAGCTGGACTCAGTTTGAAACAGAATGTGGAGCTGGAGACAGTTTGATACAGAATGTGAAGCTGGACTCAGTTTGATACAGAATGTGAAGCTGGACTCAGTTTCATACAGAATGTGGAGCTGGAGACAGTTTGATACAGAATGTGAAGCTGGAGACAGTTTGATACAGAATGTGAAGCTGGACTCAGTTTGATACAGAATGTGGAGCTGGAGACAGTTTGATACAGAATGTGAGGCTGGACTCAGTTTGATACAGAATGTGAAGCTGGACTCAGTTTGATACAGAATGTGAAGCTATACTCAGTTTGAAACAGAATGTGGAGCTGGAGACAGTTTGATGCAGAATGTGAAGTTGGACTCAGTTTGATACAGAATGTGAAGCTGGACTCAGTTTGATACACAATGTGGAGCTGGAGACAGTTTGATACAGAATGTGAAGCAGGAGACAGTTTGATACAGAATGTGAAGCTAGACACAGTTTGATACAGAATGTGGAGCTGGAGACAGTTTGATACAGAATGTGAAGCTGGACTCAGTTCGATACAGAATGTGGAGCTGGAGTCAGTTTGATACAGAATGTGGAGCGAGAGACAGTTCGAGACAGAATGTTAAGCTGGTCTCAGTTTGATACAGAATGTGGAGCTGGTGTCAGTTTGATACAGAATGTGGAGCTGGACTCAGTTCGATACAGAATGTGAAGCTAGACTCAGTTTGATACAGAATGTGAAGCTGGACTCAGTTTGAAACAGAATGTGGAGCTGGAGACAGTTTGATACAGAATGTGAAGCTGGACTCAGTTTGATACAGAATGTGATGCTGGACTCAGTTTGATGCAGAATGTGAAGCTAGACTCAGTTTGAAACAGAATGTGGAGCTGGACTCAGTTTGAAACAGAATGTGGAGCTGGAGACAGTTTGATACAGAATGTGAAGCTGGACTCAGTTTGATACAGAATGTGAAGCTGGACTCAGTTTCATACAGAATGTGGAGCTGGAGACAGTTTGATACAGAATGTGAAGCTGGAGACAGTTTGATACAGAATGTGAAGCTGGTCTCAGTTTGATACAGAATGTGGAGCTGGAGACAGTTTGATACAGAATGTGAGGCTGGACTCAGTTTGATACAGAATGTGAAGCTGGACTCAGTTTGATACAGAATGTGAAGCTATACTCAGTTTGAAACAGAATGTGGAGCTGGAGACAGTTTGATGCAGAATGTGAAGTTGGACTCAGTTTGATACAGAATGTGAAGCTGGACTCAGTTTGATACACAATGTGGAGCTGGAGACAGTTTGATACAGAATGTGAAGCAGGAGACAGTTTGATACAGAATGTGAAGCTAGACACAGTTTGATACAGAATGTGGAGCTGGAGACAGTTTGATACAGAATGTGAAGCTGGACTCAGTTCGATACAGAATGTGGAGCTGGAATCAGTTTGATACAGAATGTGGAGCGAGAGACAGTTCGAGACAGAATGTGAAGCTGGTCTCAGTTAGATACAGAATGTGGAGCTGGTGTCAGTTTGATACAGAATGTGGAGCTGGAGACAGTTTGATACAGAATGTGGAGCTGGACTCAGTTTGATACAGAATGTGGAGCGAGAGACAGTTCGAGACAGAATGTGAAGCTGGTCTCAGTTTGATACAGAATGTGGAGCTGGTGTCAGTTTCAACAGAATGTGGAGCTGGACTCAGTTCGATACAGAATGTGGAGCTGGTGTCAGTTTGAACAGAATGTGGAGCTGCACTCAGTTCGATACAGAATGTGGAGCTGGACTCAGTTCGATACAGAATGTGGAGCTGGAGACAGTTTGATACAGAATGTGAAGCTGGACTCAGTTTGATCCAGAATGTGGAGCTGTAGACAGTTTGATACAGAATGTGAAGCTGGACTCAGTTTGAAACAGAATGTGGAGCTGGAGACAGTTTGATACAGAATGTGAAGCTGGACTCAGTTTGATACAGAATGTGGAGCTGGAGACAGTTTGATACAGAATGTGAAGCTGGACTCAGTTTGATACAGAATGTGGAGCTGGTGTCAGTTTGAACAGAATGTGGAGCTGGAGTCAGTTTGATACAGAATGTGAAGATGGTGTCAGTTTGAACAGAATGTGGAGCTGGAGTCAGTTTGATACAGAATGTGGAGCTGGAGACAGTTTGATACAGAATGTTGAGCTGGTGTCAGTTTGATACATGATGTGAAGCTGGAGACAGTTTGATACTGAAAGTTGAGCTGGTGTCAGTTTGAACAGAATGTGGAGCTGGAGACAGTTTGATACAGAATACGAAGCTGGACTCAGTTCGATACAGAATATGAAGCTGGACGCAGTTTGATACAGAATGTGGAGCTGGAGACAGTTTGATACAGAATGTGAAGCTGGACTCAGTTTGATACAGAATGTGGAGCTGGAGACAGTTTGATACAGAATGCGAAGCCGGACTCAGTTCGATACAGAATATGATGCTGGACGCAGTTTGATACAGAATGTGGAGCTGGAGACAGTTTGATACAGAATGTGAAGCTGGACTCAGTTCGATACAGAATGTGGAGCTGGTGTCAGTTTGATACAGAATGTGAAGCTATACTCAGTTTGAAACAGAATGTGGAGCTGGAGACAGTTTGATACAGAATGTGAAGCTGGACTCAGTTTGATACAGAATGTGAAGCTGGACTCAGTTTGACACAGAATGTGGAGCTGGAGACAGTTTGATACAGAATGTGAAGCTGGACTCAGTTTGATACAGAATGTGGAGCTGGAGACAGTTTGATACAGAATGTGAAGCTGGACTCAGTTTGATACAGAATGTGAAGCTAGACTCAGTTTGATACAGAATGTGAAGCTGGACTCAGTTTGAAACAGAATGTGGAGCTGGAGACAGTTTGATACAGAATGTGAAGCTGGACTCAGTTTGATACAGAATGTGATGCTGGACTCAGTTTGATACAGAATGTGAAGCTAGACTCAGTTTGAAACAGAATGTGGAGCTGGACTCAGTTTGAAACAGAATGTGGAGCTGGAGACAGTTTGATACAGAATGTGAAGCTGGACTCAGTTTGATACAGAATGTGAAGCTGGACTCAGTTTGATACAGAATGTGAAGCTGGACTCAGTTTGATACAGAATGTGAAGCTATACTCAGTTTGAAACAGAATGTGGAGCTGGAGACAGTTTGATACAGAATGTGAAGCTGGACTCAGTTTGATACAGAATGTGAAGCTGGACTCAGTTTGACACAGAATGTGGAGCTGGAGACAGTTTGATACAGAATGTGAAGCAGGAGACAGTTTGATACAGAATGTGAAGCTGGACTCAGTTTGATACAGAATGTGGAGCTGGTGTCAGTTTGATACAGAATGTGGAGCTGGAGACAGTTTGATACAGAATGTGGAGCTGGACTCAGTTTGATACAGAATGTGGAGCGAGAGACAGTTCGAGACAGAATGTGAAGCTGGTCTCACTTTGATACAGAATGTGGAGCTGGTGTCAGTTTCAACAGAATGTGGAGCTGGACTCAGTTCGATACAGAATGTGGAGCTGCTGTCAGTTTGAACAGAATGTGGAGCTGGACTCAGTTCGATACAGAATGTGGAGCTGGACTCAGTTCGATACAGAATGTGGAGCTGGACTCAGTTCGATACAGAATGTGGAGCTGGAGACAGTTTGATACAGAATGTGAAGCTGGACTCAGTTTGATACAGAATGTGGAGCTGGAGACAGTTTGATACAGAATGTGAAGCTGGACTCAGTTTGATACAGAATGTGGAGCTGGAGACAGTTTGATACAGAATGTGAAGCTGGACTCAGTTTGATACAGAATGTGGAGCTGGTGTCAGTTTGAACAGAATGTGGAGCTGGAGTCAGTTCGATACAGAATGTGGAGCTGGAGACAGTTTGATACAGAATGTTGAGCTGGTGTCAGTTTGATACATGATGTGAAGCTGGAGACAGTTTGATACTGAAAGTTGAGCTGGTGTCAGTTTGAACAGAATGTGGAGCTGGAGACAGTTTGATACAGAACATGAAGCTGGACGCAGTTTGATACAGAATGTGTGGCCGAAGACAGTTTGATACAGAATGTGAAGCTGGACTCAGTTTGATACAGAATGTGGAGCTGGTGTCAGTTTGAACAGAATGTGGAGCTGGAGTCAGTTTGATACAGAATGTGAAGATGGTGTCAGTTTGAACAGAATGTGGAGCTGGAGTCAGTTTGATACAGAATGTGGAGCTGGAGACAGTTTGATACAGAATGTTGAGCTGGTGTCAGTTTGATACATGATGTGAAGCTGGAGACAGTTTGATACTGAAAGTTGAGCTGGTGTCAGTTTGAACAGAATGTGGAGCTGGAGACAGTTTGATACAGAATACGAAGCTGGACTCAGTTCGATACAGAATATGAAGCTGGACGCAGTTTGATACAGAATGTGGAGCTGGAGACAGTTTGATACAGAATGTGAAGCTGGACTCAGTTTGATACAGAATGTGGAGCTGGAGACAGTTTGATACAGAATGCGAAGCTGGACTCAGTTCGATACAGAATATGATGCAGGACGCAGTTTGATACAGAATGTGGAGCTGGAGACAGTTTGATACAGAATGTGAAGCTGGACTCAGTTCGATACAGAATGTGGAGCTGGTGTCAGTTTGAACAGAATGTGGAGCTGGACTCAGTTCGATACAGAATGTGGAGCTGGACTCAGTTCGATACAGAATGTGGAGCTGGAGACAGTTTGATACAGAATGTGAAGCTGGACTCAGTTTGATCCAGAATGTGGAGCTGTAGACAGTTTGATACAGAATGTGAAGCTGGACTCAGTTTGATACAGAATGTGGAGCTGGAGACAGTTTGATACAGAATGTGAAGCTGGACTCAGTTTGATACAGAATGTGGAGCTGGAGACAGTTTGATACAGAATGTGAAGCTGGACTCAGTTTGATACAGAATGTGAAGCTGGACTCAGTTTGATACAGAATGTGAAGCTGGACTCAGTTTGAAACAGAATGTGGAGCTGGAGACAGTTTGATACAGAATGTGAAGCTGGACTCAGTTTGATACAGAATGTGATGCTGGACTCAGTTTGATACAGAATGTGAAGCTAGACTCAGTTTGAAACAGAATGTGGAGCTGGACTCAGTTTGAAACAGAATGTGGAGCTGGACTCAGTTTGAAACAGAATGTGGAGCTGGAGACAGTTTGATACAGAATGTGAAGCTGGACTCAGTTTGATACAGAATGTGAAGCTGGACTCAGTTTGATACAGAATGTGAAGCTGGACTCAGTTTGATACAGAATGTGAAGCTATACTCAGTTTGAAACAGAATGTGGAGCTGGAGACAGTTTGATACAGAATGTGAAGCTGGACTCAGTTTGATACAGAATGTGAAGCTGGACTCAGTTTGACACAGAATGTGGAGCTGGAGACAGTTTGATACAGAATGTGAAGCAGGAGACAGTTTGATACAGAATGTGAAGCTGGACTCAGTTTGATACAGAATGTGGGGCTGAAGACAGTTTGATACAGAATGTGAAGCTGGACTCAGTTCGATACAGAATGTGGAGCTGGAGTCAGTTTGATACAGAATGTGGAGCGAGAGACAGTTCGAGACAGAATGTGAAGCTGGTCTCAGTTTGATACAGAATGTGGAGCTGGACTCAGTTTGATACAGAATGTGGAGCTGGAGACAGTTTGATACAGAATGTGGAGCTGGACTCAGTTTGATACAGAATGTGGAGCGAGAGACAGTTCGAGACAGAATGTGAAGCTGGTCTCAGTTTGATACAGAATGTGGAGCTGGTGTCAGTTTCAACAGAATGTGGAGCTGGACTCAGTTCGATACAGAATGTGGAGCTGGTGTCAGTTTGAACAGAATGTGGAGCTGGACTCAGTTCGATACAGAATGTGGAGCTGGACTCAGTTCGATACAGAATGTGGAGCTGGACTCAGTTCGATACAGAATGTGGAGCTGGAGACAGTTTGATACAGAATGTGAAGCTGGACTCAGTTTGATACAGAATGTGGAGCTGGAGACAGTTTGATACAGAATGTGAAGCTGGACTCAGTTTGATACAGAATGTGGAGCTGGAGACAGTTTGATACAGAATGTGAAGCTGGACTCAGTTTGATACAGAATGTGGAGCTGGTGTCAGTTTGAACAGAATGTGGAGCTGGAGTCAGTTCGATACAGAATGTGGAGCTGGAGACAGTTTGATACAGAATGTTGAGCTGGTGTCAGTTTGATACATGATGTGAAGCTGGAGACAGTTTGATACTGAAAGTTGAGCTGGTGTCAGTTTGAACAGAATGTGGAGCTGGAGACAGTTTGATACAGAATATGAAGCTGGACGCAGTTTGATACAGAATGTCTGGCTGGAGACAGTTCGATACAGAATGTGAAGCTGGACTCAGTTTGATACAGAATGTGGAGCTGGAGACAGTTTGATACAGAATGCGAAGCTGGACTCAGTTCGATACAGAATATGAAGCTGGACGCAGTTTGATACAGAATGTGGAGCTGGAGACAGTTTGATACAGAATGTGAAGCTGGACTCAGTTCGATACAGAATGTGGAGCTGGTGTCAGTTTGAACAGAATGTGGAGCTGGACTCAGTTCGATACAGAATGTGGAGCTGGACTCAGTTCGATACAGAATGTGGAGCTGGAGACAGTTTGATACAGAATGTGAAGCTGGACTCAGTTTGATCCAGAATGTGGAGCTGTAGACAGTTTGATACAGAATGTGAAGCTGGACTCAGTTTGATACAGAATGTGGAGCTGGAGACAGTTTGATACAGAATGTGAAGCTGGACTCAGTTTGATACAGAATGTGGAGCTGGAGACAGTTTGATACAGAATGTGAAGCTGGACTCAGTTTGATACAGAATGTGGAGCTGGTGTCAGTTTGAACAGAATGTGGAGCTGGAGTCAGTTTGATACAGAATGTGAAGCTGGTGTCAGTTTGAACAGAATGTGGAGCTGGTGTCAGTTCGATACAGAATGTGGAGCTGGAGACAGTTTGATACAGAATGTTGAGCTGGTGTCAGTTTGATACTTGACGTGAAGCTGGAGACAGTTTGATCCTGAAAGTTGAGCTGGTGTCAGTTCGATACAGAATGTGGAGCTGGAGACAGTTCGATACAGAATGTGGAGCTGGACTCAGTTCGATACAGAATGTGAAGCTGGACTCAGTTTGAAACAGAATGTGGAGCTGGAGACAGTTTGATACAGAATGTGAAGCTGGACTCAGTTTGATACAGAATGTGGAGCTGGAGTCAGTTTGATACAGAATGTGAAGCTGGACTCAGTTTGATACAGAATGTGGAGCTGGAGACAGTTTGATACAGAATGTGAAGCTGGACTCAGTTTGATACAGAATGTGGAGCTGGAGTCAGTTTGATACAGAATGTGAAGCTGGAGACAGTTTGATACAGAATGTGGAGCTGGAGTCAGTTTGAGACAGAATGTGAAGCTGGACTCAGTTTGATACAGAATGTGGAGCTGGAGTCAGTTTGATACAGAATGTGAAGCTGGAGTCAGTTTGATACAGAATGTGAAGCTGGAGACAGTTTGATACAGAATGTTGAGCTGGAGTCAGTTTGATACAGAATGTGGAGCTGGAGTCAGTTTGAGACAGAATGTGAAGCTGGACTCAGTTTGATACAGAATGTGGAGCTGGAGTCAGTTTGATACAGAATGTGAAGCTGGACTCAGTTTGATCCAGAATGTGAAGCTGGACTCAGTTTGATCCAGAATGTGAAGCTGGACTCAGTTTGAAACAGAATGTGGAGCTGGGGACAGTTTGATACAGAATGTGAAGCTGGACTCAGTTTGATACAGAATGTGGAGCTGGAGTCAGTTTGATACAGAATGTGGAGCTGGAGTCAGTTTGATACAGAATGTGAAGCTGGACTCAGTTTGATACAGATAGTGAAGCTGGACTCAGTTTGATACAGAATGTGAAGCTGGACTCAGTTTGATACAGAATGTGAAGCTGGACTCAGTTTGATACAGAATGTGAAGCTATACTCAGTTTAAAACAGAATGTGGAGCTGGAGACAGTTTGATACAGAATGTGAAGCTGGACTCAGTTTGATACAGAATGTGAAGCTGGACTCAGTTTGACACAGAATGTGAAGCTAGACTCAGTTTGAAACAAAATGTGGAGCTGGAGACAGTTTGATACAGAATGTGAAGCTGGTCTCAGTTTGATACAGAATGTGGAGCTGGTGTCAGTTTGATACAGAATGTGGAGCTGGAGACAGTTTGATACAGAATGTGGAGCTGGACTCAGTTTGATACAGAATGTGGAGCGAGAGAAGGTTCGAGACAGAATGTGAAGCTGGTCTCAGTTTGATACAGAATGTGGAGCTGGTGTCAGTTTCAACAGAATGTGGAGCTGGACTCAGTTCGATACAGAATGTGGAGCTGGTGTCAGTTTGAACAGAATGTGGAGCTGGACTCAGTTCGATACAGAATGTGGAGCTGGACTCAGTTCGATACAGAATGTGGAGCTGGAGACAGTTTGATACAGAATGTGAAGCCGGACTCAGTTTGATCCAGAATGTGGAGCTGTAGACAGTTTGATACAGAATGTGAAGCTGGACTCAGTATGATACAGAATGTGGAGCTGGAGACAGTTTGATACAGAATGTGAAGCTGGACTCAGTTTGATACAGAATGTGGAGCTGGAGACAGTTTGATACAGAATGTGAAGCTGGACTCAGTTTGATACAGAATGTGGAGCTGGTGTCAGTTTGAACAGAATGTGGAGCTGGAGTCAGTTTGATACAGAATGTGAAGATGGTGTCAGTTTGAACAGAATGTGGAGCTGGAGTCAGTTTGATACAGAATGTGGAGCTGGAGACAGTTTGATACAGAATGTTGAGCTGGTGTCAGTTTGATACATGATGTGAAGCTGGAGACAGTTTGATACTGAAAGTTGAGCTGGTGTCAGTTTGAACAGAATGTGGAGCTGGAGACAGTTTGATACAGAATACGAAGCTGGACTCAGTTCGATACAGAATATGAAGCTGGACGCAGTTTGATACAGAATGTGGAGCTGGAGACAGTTTGATACAGAATGTGAAGCTGGACTCAGTTTGATACAGAATGTGGAGCTGGAGACAGTTTGATACAGAATGCGAAGCTGGACTCAGTTCGATACAGAATATGATGCTGGACGCAGTTTGATACAGAATGTGGAGCTGGAGACAGTTTGATACAGAATGTGAAGCTGGACTCAGTTCGATACAGAATGTGGAGCTGGTGTCAGTTTGAACAGAATGTGGAGCTGGACTCAGTTCGATACAGAATGTGGAGCTGGACTCAGTTCGATACAGAATGTGGAGCTGGAGACAGTTTGATACAGAATGTGAAGCTGGACTCAGTTTGATCCAGAATGTGGAGCTGTAGACAGTTTGATACAGAATGTGAAGCTGGACTCAGTTTGATACAGAATGTGGAGCTGGAGACAGTTTGATGCAGAATGTGAAGCTGGACTCAGTTTGATACAGAATGTGGAGCTGGAGACAGTTTGATACAGAATGTGAAGCTGGACTCAGTTTGATACAGAATGTGAAGCTGGACTCAGTTTGATACAGAATGTGAAGCTGGACTCAGTTTGAAACAGAATGTGGAGCTGGAGACAGTTTGATACAGAATGTGAAGCTGGACTCAGTTTGATACAGAATGTGATGCTGGACTCAGTTTGATACAGAATGTGAAGCTCGACTCAGTTTGAAACAGAATGTGGAGCTGGACTCAGTTTGAAACAGAATGTGGAGCTGGACTCAGTTTGAAACAGAATGTGGAGCTGGAGACAGTTTGATACAGAATGTGAAGCTGGACTCAGTTTGATACAGAATGTGAAGCTGGACTCAGTTTGATACAGAATGTGAAGCTGGACTCAGTTTGATACAGAATGTGAAGCTATACTCAGTTTGAAACAGAATGTGGAGCTGGAGACAGTTTGATACAGAATGTGAAGCTGGACTCAGTTTGATACAGAATGTGAAGCTGGACTCAGTTTGACACAGAATGTGGAGCTGGAGACAGTTTGATACAGAATGTGAAGCAGGAGACAGTTTGATACAGAATGTGAAGCTGGACTCAGTTTGATACAGAATGTGGGGCTGGAGACAGTTTGATACAGAATGTGAAGCTGGACTCAGTTCGATACAGAATGTGGAGCTGGAGTCAGTTTGATACAGAATGTGGAGCGAGAGACAGTTCGAGACAGAATGTGAAGCTGGTCTCAGTTTGATACAGAATGTGGAGCTGGTGTCAGTTTGATACAGAATGTGGAGCTGGAGACAGTTTGATACAGAATGTGGAGCTGGACTCAGTTTGATACAGAATGTGGAGCGAGAGACAGTTCGAGACAGAATGTGAAGCTGGTCTCAGTTTGATACAGAATGTGGAGCTGGTGTCAGTTTCAACAGAATGTGGAGCTGGACTCAGTTCGATACAGAATGTGGAGCTGGTGTCAGTTTGAACAGAATGTGGAGCTGGACTCAGTTCGATACAGAATGTGGAGCTGGACTCAGTTCGATACAGAATGTGGAGCTGGACTCAGTTCGATACAGAATGTGGAGCTGGAGACAGTTTGATACAGAATGTGAAGCTGGACTCAGTTTGATACAGAATGTGGAGCTGGAGACAGTTTGATACAGAATGTGAAGCTGGACTCAGTTTGATACAGAATGTGGAGCTGGAGACAGTTTGATACAGAATGTGAAGCTGGACTCAGTTTGATACAGAATGTGGAGCTGGTGTCAGTTTGAACAGAATGTGGAGCTGGAGTCAGTTCGATACAGAATGTGGAGCTGGAGACAGTTTGATACAGAATGTTGAGCTGGTGTCAGTTTGATACATGATGTGAAGCTGGAGACAGTTTGATACTGAAAGTTGAGCTGGTGTCAGTTTGAACAGAATGTGGAGCTGGAGACAGTTTGATACAGAATATGAAGCTGGACGCAGTTTGATACAGAATGTCTGGCTGGAGACAGTTCGATACAGAATGTGAAGCTGGACTCAGTTTGATACAGAATGTGGAGCTGGAGACAGTTTGATACAGAATGCGAAGCTGGACTCAGTTCGATACAGAATATGAAGCTGGACGCAGTTTGATACAGAATGTGGAGCTGGAGACAGTTTGATACAGAATGTGAAGCTGGACTCAGTTCGATACAGAATGTGGAGCTGGTGTCAGTTTGAACAGAATGTGGAGCTGGACTCAGTTCGATACAGAATGTGGAGCTGGACTCAGTTCGATACAGAATGTGGAGCTGGAGACAGTTTGATACAGAATGTGAAGCTGGACTCAGTTTGATCCAGAATGTGGAGCTGTAGACAGTTTGATACAGAATGTGAAGCTGGACTCAGTTTGATACAGAATGTGGAGCTGGAGACAGTTTGATACAGAATGTGAAGCTGGACTCAGTTTGATACAGAATGTGGAGCTGGAGACAGTTTGATACAGAATGTGAAGCTGGACTCAGTTTGATACAGAATGTGGAGCTGGTGTCAGTTTGAACAGAATGTGGAGCTGGAGTCAGTTTGATACAGAATGTGAAGCTGGTGTCAGTTTGAACAGAATGTGGAGCTGGAGTCAGTTCGATACAGAATGTGGAGCTGGAGACAGTTTGATCCTGAAAGTTGAGCTGGTGTCAGTTCGATACAGAATGTGGAGCTGGAGACAGTTCGATACAGAATGTGGAGCTGGACTCAGTTCGATACAGAATGTGAAGCTGGACTCAGTTTGAAACAGAATGTGGAGCTGGAGACAGTTTGATACAGAATGTGAAGCTGGACTCAGTTTGATACAGAATGTGGAGCTGGAGTCAGTTTGATACAGAATGTGAAGCTGGAGACAGTTTGATACAGAATGTTGAGCTGGAGTCAGTTTGATACAGAATGTGGAGCTGGAGTCAGTTTGAGACAGAATGTGAAGCTGGACTCAGTTTGATACAGAATGTGGAGCTGGAGTCAGTTTGATACAGAATGTGAAGCTGGACTCAGTTTGATCCAGAATGTGAAGCTGGACTCAGTTTGATCCAGAATGTGAAGCTGGACTCAGTTTGAAACGGAATGTGGAGCTGGGGACAGTTTGATACAGAATGTGAAGCTGGACTCAGTTTGATACAGAATGTGGAGCTGGAGTCAGTTTGATACAGAATGTGAAGCTGGAGACAGTTTGATACAGAATGTTGAGCTGGAGTCAGTTTGATACAGAATGTGGAGCTGGAGTCAGTTTGATACAGAATGTGAAGCTGGACTCAGTTTGATACAGAATGTGGAGCTGGAGTCAGTTTGATACAGAATGTGAAGCTGGACTCAGTTTGATACAGATAGTGAAGCTGGACTCAGTTTGATACAGAATGTGAAGCTGGACTCAGTTTGATACAGAATGTGAAGCTGGACTCAGTTTGATACAGAATGTGAAGCTATACTCAGTTTAAAACAGAATGTGGAGCTGGAGACAGTTTGATACAGAATGTGAAGCTGGACTCAGTTTGATACAGAATGTGAAGCTGGACTCAGTTTGACACAGAATGTGAAGCTAGACTCAGTTTGAAACAGAATGTGGAGCTGGAGACAGTTTGATACAGAATGTGAAGCTGGTCTCAGTTTGATACAGAATGTGGAGCTGGTGTCAGTTTGATACAGAATGTGGAGCTGGAGACAGTTTGATACAGAATGTGGAGCTGGACTCAGTTTGATACAGAATGTGGAGCGAGAGAAGGTTCGAGACAGAATGTGAAGCTGGTCTCAGTTTGATACAGAATGTGGAGCTGGTGTCAGTTTCAACAGAATGTGGAGCTGGACTCAGTTCGATACAGAATGTGGAGCTGCTGTCAGTTTGAACAGAATGTGGAGCTGGACTCAGTTCGATACAGAATGTGGAGCTGGACTCAGTTCGATACAGAATGTGGAGCTGGAGACAGTTTGATACAGAATGTGAAGCCGGACTCAGTTTGATCCAGAATGTGGAGCTGTAGACAGTTTGATACAGAATGTGAAGCTGGACTCAGTTTGATACAGAATGTGGAGCTGGAGACAGTTTGATACAGAATGTGAAGCTGGACTCAGTTTGATACAGAATGTGGAGCTGGAGACAGTTTGATACAGAATGTGAAGCTGGACTCAGTTTGATACAGAATGTGGAGCTGGTGTCAGTTTGAACAGAATGTGGAGCTGGAGTCAGTTTGATACAGAATGTGAAGATGGTGTCAGTTTGAACAGAATGTGGAGCTGGAGTCAGTTTGATACAGAATGTGGAGCTGGAGACAGTTTGATACAGAATGTTGAGCTGGTGTCAGTTTGATACATGATGTGAAGCTGGAGACAGTTTGATACTGAAAGTTGAGCTGGTGTCAGTTTGAACAGAATGTGGAGCTGGAGACAGTTTGATACAGAATACGAAGCTGGACTCAGTTCGATACAGAATATGAAGCTGGACGCAGTTTGATACAGAATGTGGAGCTGGAGACAGTTTGATACAGAATGTGAAGCTGGACTCAGTTTGATACAGAATGTGGAGCTGGAGACAGTTTGATACAGAATGCAAAGCTGGACTCAGTTCGATACAGAATATGATGCTGGACGCAGTTTGATACAGAATGTGGAGCTGGAGACAGTTTGATACAGAATGTGAAGCTGGACTCAGTTCGATACAGAATGTGGAGCTGGTGTCAGTTTGAACAGAATGTGGAGCTGGAGACAGTTTGATACAGAATGTGAAGCTGGACTCAGTTTGATACAGAATGTGGAGCTGGAGACAGTTTGATACAGAATGTGAAGCTGGACTCAGTTTGATACAGAATGTGAAGCTAGACTCAGTTTGATACAGAATGTGAAGCTGGACTCAGTTTGATACAGAATGTGGAGCTGGTGTCAGTTTGAACAGAATGTGGAGCTGGAGTCAGTTTGATACAGAATGTGAAGATGGTGTCAGTTTGAACAGAATGTGGAGCTGGAGTCAGTTTGATACAGAATGTGGAGCTGGAGACAGTTTGATACAGAATGTTGAGCTGGTGTCAGTTTGATACATGATGTGAAGCTGGAGACAGTTTGATACTGAAAGTTGAGCTGGTGTCAGTTTGAACAGAATGTGGAGCTGGAGACAGTTTGATACAGAATACGAAGCTGGACTCAGTTCGATACAGAATATGAAGCTGGACGCAGTTTGATACAGAATGTGGAGCTGGAGACAGTTTGATACAGAATGTGAAGCTGGACTCAGTTTGATACAGAATGTGGAGCTGGAGACAGTTTGATACAGAATGCGAAGCTGGACTCAGTTCGATACAGAATATGATGGGGGACGCAGTTTGATACAGAATGTGGAGCTGGAGACAGTTTGATACAGAATGTGAAGCTGGACTCAGTTCGATACAGAATGTGGAGCTGGTGTCAGTTTGAACAGAATGTGGAGCTGGAGACAGTTTGATACAGAATGTGAAGCTGGACTCAGTTTGATACAGAATGTGGAGCTGGAGACAGTTTGATAAAGAATGTGAAGCTGGACTCAGTTTGATACAGAATGTGAAGCTGGACTCAGTTTGAAACAGAATGTGGAGCTGGAGACAGTTTGATACAGAATGTGAAGCTGGACTCAGTTTGATACAGAATGTGATGCTGGACTCAGTTTGATACAGAATGTGAAGCGAGACTCAGTTTGAAACAGAATGTGGAGCTGGACTCAGTTTGAAACAGAATGTGGAGCTGGAGACAGTTTGATACAGAATGTGAAGCTGGACTCAGTTTGATACAGAATGTGAAGCTGGACTCAGTTTGATACAGAATGTGAAGATGGACTCAGTTTGATACAGAATGTGAAGCTATACTCAGTTTGAAACAGAATGTGGAGCTGGAGACAGTTTGATACAGAATGTGAAGCTGGACTCAGTTTGATACAGAATGTGAAGCTGGACTCAGTTTGACACAGAATGTGGAGCTGGAGACAGTTTGATACAGAATGTGAAGCAGGAGACAGTTTGATACAGAATGTGAAGCTGGACTCAGTTTGATACAGAATGTGGAGCTGGTGTCAGTTTGATACAGAATGTGGAGCTGGAGACAGTTTGATACAGAATGTGGAGCTGGACTCATTTTGATACAGAATGTGGAGCGAGAGACAGTTCGAGACAGAATGTGAAGCTGGTCTCAGTTTGATACAGAATGTGGAGCTGGTGTCAGTTTCAACAGAATGTGGAGCTGGACTCAGTTCGATACAGAATGTGGAGCTGGTGTCAGTTTGAACAGAATGTGGAGCTGGACTCAGTTCGATACAGAATGTGGAGCTGGACTCAGTTCGATACAGAATGTGGAGCTGGATTCAGTTCGATACAGAATGTGGAGCTGGAGACAGTTTGATACAGAATGTGAAGCTGGACTCAGTTTGATACAGAATGTGGAGCTGGAGACAGTTTGATACAGAATGTGAAGCTGGACTCAGTTTGATACAGAATGTGGAGCTGGAGACAGTTTGATACAGAATGTGGAGCTGGTGTCAGTTTGAACAGAATGTGGAGCTGGAGTCAGTTCGATACAGAATGTGGAGCTGGAGACAGTTTGATACAGAATGTTGAGCTGGTGTCAGTTTGATACATGATGTGAAGCTGGAGACAGTTTGATACTGAAAGTTGAGCTGGTGTCAGTTTGAACAGAATGTGGAGCTGGAGACAGTTTGATACAGAATATGAAGCTGGACGCAGTTTGATACAGAATGTGTGGCTGGAGACAGTTCGATACAGAATGTGAAGCTGGACTCAGTTTGATACAGAATGTGGAGCTGGTGTCAGTTTGAACAGAATGTGGAGCTGGAGTCAGTTTGATACAGAATGTGAAGATGGTGTCAGTTTGAACAGAATTTGGAGCTGGAGTCAGTTTGATACAGAATGTGGAGCTGGAGACAGTTTGATACAGAATGTTGAGCTGGTATCAGTTTGATACATGATGTGAAGCTGGAGACAGTTTGATACTGAAAGTTGAGCTGGTGTCAGTTTGAACAGAATGTGGAGCTGGAGACAGTTTGATACAGAATACGAAGCTGGACTCAGTTCGATACAGAATATGAAGCTGGACGCAGTTTGATACAGAATGTGGAGCTGGAGACAGTTTGATACAGAATGTGAAGCTGGACTCAGTTTGATACAGAATGTGGAGCTGGAGACAGTTTGATACAGAATGCGAAGCTGGACTCAGTTCGATACAGAATATGATGCAGGACGCAGTTTGATACAGAATGTGGAGCTGGAGACAGTTTGATACAGAATGTGAAGCTGGACTCAGTTCGATACAGAATGTGGAGCTGGTGTCAGTTTGAACAGAATGTGGAGCTGGACTCAGTTCGATACAGAATGTGGAGCTGGACTCAGTTCGATACAGAATGTGGAGCTGGAGACAGTTTGATACAGAATGTGAAGCTGGACTCAGTTTGATCCAGAATGTGGAGCTGTAGACAGTTTGATACAGAATGTGGAGCTGGAGTCAGTTTGATACAGAATGTGGAGCTGGAGACAGTTTGATACAGAATGTTGAGCTGGTGTCAGTTTGATACATGATGTGAAGCTGGAGACAGTTTGATACTGAAAGTTGAGCTGGTGTCAGTTTCAACAGAATGTGGAGCTGGAGACAGTTTGATACAGAATACGAAGCTGGACTCAGTTCGATACAGAATATGAAGCTGGACGCAGTTTGATACAGAATGTGGAGCTGGAGACAGTTTGATACAGAATGTGAAGCTGGACTCAGTTTGATACAGAATGTGGAGCTGGAGACAGTTTGATACAGAATGCGAAGCTGGACTCAGTTCGATACAGAATATGATGCTGGACGCAGTTTGATACAGAATGTGGAGCTGGAGACAGTTTGATACAGAATGTGAAGCTGGACTCAGTTCGATACAGAATGTGGAGCTGGTGTCAGTTTGAACAGAATGTGGAGCTGGAGACAGTTTGATACAGAATGTGAAGCTGGACTCAGTTTGATACAGAATGTGGAGCTGGAGACAGTTTGATACAGAATGTGAAGCTGGACTCAGTTTGATACAGAATGTGAAGCTAGACTCAGTTTGATACAGAATGTGAAGCTGGACTCAGTTTGAAACAGAATGTGGAGCTGGAGACAGTTTGATACAGAATGTGAAGCTGGACTCAGTTTGATACAGAATGTGATGCTGGACTCAGTTTGATACAGAATGTGAAGCGAGACTCAGTTTGAAACAGAATGTGGAGCTGGACTCAGTTTGAAACAGAATGTGGAGCTGGAGACAGTTTGATACAGAATGTGAAGCTGGACTCAGTTTGATACAGAATGTGAAGCTGGACTCAGTTTGATACAGAATGTGAAGCTGGACTCAGTTTGATACAGAATGTGAAGCTATACTCAGTTTGAAACAGAATGTGGAGCTGGAGACAGTTTGATACAGAATGTGAAGCTGGTCTCAGTTTGATACAGAATGTGGAGCTGGTGTCAGTTTGATACAGAATGTGGAGCTGGAGACAGTTTGATACAGAATGTGGAGCTGGACTCAGTTTGATACAGAATGTGGAGCGAGAGAAGGTTCGAGACAGAATGTGAAGCTGGTCTCAGTTTGATACAGAATGTGGAGCTGGTGTCAGTTTCAACAGAATGTGGAGCTGGACTCAGTTCGATACAGAATGTGGAGCTGGTGTCAGTTTGAACAGAATGTGGAGCTGGACTCAGTTCGATACAGAATGTGGAGCTGGACTCAGTTCGATACAGAATGTGGAGCTGGAGACAGTTTGATACAGAATGTGAAGCCGGACTCAGTTTGATCCAGAATGTGGAGCTGTAGACAGTTTGATACAGAATGTGAAGCTGGACTCAGTTTGATACAGAATGTGGAGCTGGAGACAGTTTGATACAGAATGTGAAGCTGGACTCAGTTTGATACAGAATGTGGAGCTGGAGACAGTTTGATACAGAATGTGAAGCTGGACTCAGTTTGATACAGAATGTGGAGCTGGTGTCAGTTTGAACAGAATGTGGAGCTGGAGTCAGTTTGATACAGAATGTGAAGATGGTGTCAGTTTGAACAGAATGTGGAGCTGGAGTCAGTTTGATACAGAATGTGGAGCTGGAGACAGTTTGATACAGAATGTTGAGCTGGTGTCAGTTTGATACATGATGTGAAGCTGGAGACAGTTTGATACTGAAAGTTGAGCTGGTGTCAGTTTGAACAGAATGTGGAGCTGGAGACAGTTTGATACAGAATACGAAGCTGGACTCAGTTCGATACAGAATATGAAGCTGGACGCAGTTTGATACAGAATGTGGAGCTGGAGACAGTTTGATACAGAATGTGAAGCTGGACTCAGTTTGATACAGAATGTGGAGCTGGAGACAGTTTGATACAGAATGCGAAGCTGGACTCAGTTCGATACAGAATATGATGCTGGACGCAGTTTGATACAGAATGTGGAGCTGGAGACAGTTTGATACAGAATGTGAAGCTGGACTCAGTTCGATACAGAATGTGGAGCTGGTGTCAGTTTGAACAGAATGTGGAGCTGGAGACAGTTTGATACAGAATGTGAAGCTGGACTCAGTTTGATACAGAATGTGGAGCTGGAGACAGTTTGATACAGAATGTGAAGCTGGACTCAGTTTGATACAGAATGTGGAGCTGGTGTCAGTTTGATACAGAATGTGGAGCTGGAGACAGTTTGATACAGAATGTGGAGCTGGACTCAGTTTGATACAGAATGTGGAGCGAGAGACAGTTCGAGACAGAATGTGAAGCTGGTCTCAGTTTGATACAGAATGTGGAGCTGGTGTCAGTTTCAACAGAATGTGGAGCTGGACTCAGTTCGATACAGAATGTGGAGCTGGTGTCAGTTTGAACAGAATGTGGAGCTGGACTCAGTTCGATACAGAATGTGGAGCTGGACTCAGTTCGATACAGAATGTGGAGCTGGACTCAGTTCGATACAGAATGTGGAGCTGGAGACAGTTTGATACAGAATGTGAAGCTGGACTCAGTTTGATACAGAATGTGGAGCTGGAGACAGTTTGATACAGAATGTGAAGCTGGACTCAGTTTGATACAGAATGTGAAGCTGGACTCAGTTTGATACAGAATGTGGAGCTGGAGACAGTTTGATACAGAATGTGGAGCTGGTGTCAGTTTGAACAGAATGTGGAGCTGGAGTCAGTTCGATACAGAATGTGGAGCTGGAGACAGTTTGATACAGAATGTTGAGCTGGTGTCAGTTTGATACATGATGTGAAGCTGGAGACAGTTTGATACTGAAAGTTGAGCTGGTGTCAGTTTGAACAGAATGTGGAGCTGGAGACAGTTTGATACAGAATATGAAGCTGGACGCAGTTTGATACAGAATGTGTGGCTGGAGACAGTTCGATACAGAATGTGAAGCTGGACTCAGTTTGATACAGAATGTGGAGCTGGTGTCAGTTTGAACAGAATGTGGAGCTGGAGTCAGTTTGATACAGAATGTGAAGATGGTGTCAGTTTGAACAGAATTTGGAGCTGGAGTCAGTTTGATACAGAATGTGGAGCTGGAGACAGTTTGATACAGAATGTTGAGCTGGTGTCAGTTTGATACATGATGTGAAGCTGGAGACAGTTTGATACTGAAAGTTGAGCTGGTGTCAGTTTGAACAGAATGTGGAGCTGGAGACAGTTTGATACAGAATACGAAGCTGGACTCAGTTCGATACAGAATATGAAGCTGGACGCAGTTTGATACAGAATGTGGAGCTGGAGACAGTTTGATACAGAATGTGAAGCTGGACTCAGTTTGATACAGAATGTGGAGCTGGAGACAGTTTGATACAGAATGCGAAGCTGGACTCAGTTCGATACAGAATATGATGCAGGACGCAGTTTGATACAGAATGTGGAGCTGGAGACAGTTTGATACAGAATGTGAAGCTGGACTCAGTTCGATACAGAATGTGGAGCTGGTGTCAGTTTGAACAGAATGTGGAGCTGGACTCAGTTCGATACAGAATGTGGAGCTGGACTCAGTTCGATACAGAATGTGGAGCTGGAGACAGTTTGATACAGAATGTGAAGCTGGACTCAGTTTGATCCAGAATGTGGAGCTGTAGACAGTTTGATACAGAATGTGGAGCTGGAGTCAGTTTGATACAGAATGTGGAGCTGGAGACAGTTTGATACAGAATGTTGAGCTGGTGTCAGTTTGATACATGATGTGAAGCTGGAGACAGTTTGATACTGAAAGTTGAGCTGGTGTCAGTTTGAACAGAATGTGGAGCTGGAGACAGTTTGATACAGAATACGAAGCTGGACTCAGTTCGATACAGAATATGAAGCTGGACGCAGTTTGATACAGAATGTGGAGCTGGAGACAGTTTGATACAGAATGTGAAGCTGGACTCAGTTTGATACAGAATGTGGAGCTGGAGACAGTTTGATACAGAATGCGAAGCTGGACTCAGTTCGATACAGAATATGATGCTGGACGCAGTTTGATACAGAATGTGGAGCTGGAGACAGTTTGATACAGAATGTGAAGCTGGACTCAGTTCGATACAGAATGTGGAGCTGGTGTCAGTTTGAACAGAATGTGGAGCTGGAGACAGTTTGATACAGAATGTGAAGCTGGACTCAGTTTGATACAGAATGTGGAGCTGGAGACAGTTTGATACAGAATGTGAAGCTGGACTCAGTTTGATACAGAATGTGAAGCTAGACTCAGTTTGATACAGAATGTGAAGCTGGACTCAGTTTGAAACAGAATGTGGAGCTGGAGACAGTTTGATACAGAATGTGAAGCTGGACTCAGTTTGATACAGAATGTGAAGCTGGACTCAGTTTGATACAGAATGTGAAGCTATACTCAGTTTGAAACAGAATGTGGAGCTGGAGACAGTTTGATACAGAATGTGAAGCTGGTCTCAGTTTGATACAGAATGTGGAGCTGGTGTCAGTTTGATACAGAATGTGGAGCTGGAGACAGTTTGATACAGAATGAGGAGCTGGACTCAGTTTGATACAGAATGTGGAGCGAGAGAAGGTTCGAGACAGAATGTGAAGCTGGTCTCAGTTTGATACAGAATGTGGAGCTGGTGTCAGTTTCAACAGAATGTGGAGCTGGACTCAGTTCGATACAGAATGTGGAGCTGGTGTCAGTTTGAACAGAATGTGGAGCTGGACTCAGTTCGATACAGAATGTGGAGCTGGACTCAGTTCGATACAGAATGTGGAGCTGGAGACAGTTTGATACAGAATGTGAAGCCGGACTCAGTTTGATCCAGAATGTGGAGCTGTAGACAGTTTGATACAGAATGTGAAGCTGGACTCAGTTTGATACAGAATGTGGAGCTGGAGACAGTTTGATACAGAATGTGAAGCTGGACTCAGTTTGATACAGAATGTGGAGCTGGAGACAGTTTGATACAGAATGTGAAGCTGGACTCAGTTTGATACAGAATGTGGAGCTGGTGTCAGTTTGAACAGAATGTGGAGCTGGAGTCAGTTTGATACAGAATGTGAAGATGGTGTCAGTTTGAACAGAATGTGGAGCTGGAGTCAGTTTGATACAGAATGTGGAGCTGGAGACAGTTTGATACAGAATGTTGAGCTGGTGTCAGTTTGATACATGATGTGAAGCTGGAGACAGTTTGATACTGAAAGTTGAGCTGGTGTCAGTTTGAACAGAATGTGGAGCTGGAGACAGTTTGATACAGAATACGAAGCTGGACTCAGTTCGATACAGAATATGAAGCTGGACGCAGTTTGATACAGAATGTGGAGCTGGAGACAGTTTGATACAGAATGTGAAGCTGGACTCAGTTTGATACAGAATGTGGAGCTGGAGACAGTTTGATACAGAATGCGAAGCTGGACTCAGTTCGATACAGAATATGATGCTGGACGCAGTTTGATACAGAATGTGGAGCTGGAGACAGTTTGATACAGAATGTGAAGCTGGACTCTGTTCGATACAGAATGTGGAGCTGGTGTCAGTTTGAACAGAATGTGGAGCTGGAGACAGTTTGATACAGAATGTGAAGCTGGACTCAGTTTGATACAGAATGTGGAGCTGGAGACAGTTTGATACAGAATGTGAAGCTGGACTCAGTTTG
This sequence comes from Heterodontus francisci, assembly GCF_036365525.1. Classification (NCBI taxonomy): domain Eukaryota; kingdom Metazoa; phylum Chordata; class Chondrichthyes; order Heterodontiformes; family Heterodontidae; genus Heterodontus; species Heterodontus francisci. The sequence goes on from NC_090379.1 coordinate 103,807,009, forward strand.
ATACAGAATGTGGAGCTGGAGACAGTTTGATACAGAATGTGAAGCTGGACTCAGTTTGATACAGAATGTGGAGCTGGTGTCAGTTTGAACAGAATGTGGAGCTGGAGTCAGTTTGATACAGAATGTGGAGCTGGTGTCAGTTTGAACAGAATGTGGAGCTGGAGACAGTTTGATACAGAATGTGAAGCTGGACTCAGTTTGATACAGAATGTGGAGCTGGAGACAGTTTGATACAGAATGTGAAGCTGGACTCAGTTTGATACAGAATGTGGAGCTGGAGACAGTTTGATACAGAATGTGAAGCTGGACTCAGTTTGATACAGAATGTGGAGCTGGTGTCAGTTTGAACAGAATGTGGAGCTGGAGTCAGTTTGATACAGAATGTGAAGATGGTGTCAGTTTGAACAGAATGTGGAGCTGGAGTCAGTTTGATACAGAATGTGGAGCTGGAGACAGTTTGATACAGAATGTTGAGCTGGTGTCAGTTTGATACATGATGTGAAGCTGGAGACAGTTTGATACTGAAAGTTGAGCTGGTGTCAGTTTGAACAGAATGTGGAGCTGGAGACAGTTTGATACAGAATACGAAGCTGGACTCAGTTCGATACAGAATATGAAGCTGGACGCAGTTTGATACAGAATGTGGAGCTGGAGACAGTTTGATACAGAATGTGAAGCTGGACTCAGTTTGATACAGAATGTGGAGCTGGAGACAGTTTGATACAGAATGCGAAGCTGGACTCAGTTCGATACAGAATATGATGCTGGACGCAGTTTGATACAGAATGTGGAGCTGGAGACAGTTTGATACAGAATGTGAAGCTGGACTCAGTTCGATACAGAATGTGGAGCTGGTGTCAGTTTGAACAGAATGTGGAGCTGGAGACAGTTTGATACAGAATGTGAAGCTGGACTCAGTTTGATACAGAATGTGGAGCTGGAGACAGTTTGATACAGAATGTGAAGCTGGACTCAGTTTGATACAGAATGTGAAGCTAGACTCAGTTTGATACAGAATGTGAAGCTGGACTCAGTTTGATACAGAATGTGGAGCTGGTGTCAGTTTGAACAGAATGTGGAGCTGGAGTCAGTTTGATACAGAATGTGAAGATGGTGTCAGTTTGAACAGAATGTGGAGCTGGAGTCAGTTTGATACAGAATGTGGAGCTGGAGACAGTTTGATACAGAATGTTGAGCTGGTGTCAGTTTGATACATGATGTGAAGCTGGAGGCAGTTTGATACTGAAAGTTGAGCTGGTGTCAGTTTGAACAGAATGTGGAGCTGGAGACAGTTTGATACAGAATACGAAGCTGGACTCAGTTCGATACAGAATATGAAGCTGGACGCAGTTTGATACAGAATGTGGAGCTGGAGACAGTTTGATACAGAATGTGAAGCTGGACTCAGTTTGATACAGAATGTGGAGCTGGAGACAGTTTGATACAGAATGCGAAGCTGGACTCAGTTCGATACAGAATATGATGGGGGACGCAGTTTGATACAGAATGTGGAGCTGGAGACAGTTTGATACAGAATGTGAAGCTGGACTCAGTTCGATACAGAATGTGGAGCTGGTGTCAGTTTGAACAGAATGTGGAGCTGGAGACAGTTTGATACAGAATGTGAAGCTGGACTCAGTTTGATACAGAATGTGGAGCTGGAGACAGTTTGATAAAGAATGTGAAGCTGGACTCAGTTTGATACAGAATGTGAAGCTAGACTCAGTTTGATACAAAATGTGAAGCTGGACTCAGTTTGAAACAGAATGTGGAGCTGGAGACAGTTTGATACAGAATGTGAAGCTGGACTCAGTTTGATACAGAATGTGATGCTGGACTCAGTTTGATACAGAATGTGAAGCGAGACTCAGTTTGAAACAGAATGTGGAGCTGGACTCAGTTTGAAACAGAATGTGGAGCTGGAGACAGTTTGATACAGAATGTGAAGCTGGACTCAGTTTGATACAGAATGTGAAGCTGGACTCAGTTTGATACAGAATGTGAAGCTGGACTCAGTTTGATACAGAATGTGAAGCTATACTCAGTTTGAAACAGAATGTGGAGCTGGAGACAGTTTGATACAGAATGTGAAGCTGGACTCAGTTTGACACAGAATGTGGAGCTGGAGACAGTTTGATACAGAATGTGAAGCAGGAGACAGTTTGATACAGAATGTGAAGCTGGACTCAGTTTGATACAGAATGTGGAGCTGGTGTCAGTTTGATACAGAATGTGGAGCTGGAGACAGTTTGATACAGAATGTGGAGCTGGACTCAGTTTGATACAGAATGTGGAGCGAGAGACAGTTCGAGACAGAATGTGAAGCTGGTCTCAGTTTGATACAGAATGTGGAGCTGGTGTCAGTTTCAACAGAATGTGGAGCTGGACTCAGTTCGATACAGAATGTGGAGCTGGTGTCAGTTTGAACAGAATGTGGAGCTGGACTCAGTTCGATACAGAATGTGGAGCTGGACTCAGTTCGATACAGAATGTGGAGCTGGACTCAGTTCGATACAGAATGTGGAGCTGGAGACAGTTTGATACAGAATGTGAAGCTGGACTCAGTTTGATACAGAATGTGGAGCTGGAGACAGTTTGATACAGAATGTGAAGCTGGACTCAGTTTGATACAGAATGTGGAGCTGGAGACAGTTTGATACAGAATGTGGAGCTGGTGTCAGTTTGAACAGAATGTGGAGCTGGAGTCAGTTCGATACAGAATGTGGAGCTGGAGACAGTTTGATACAGAATGTTGAGCTGGTGTCAGTTTGATACATGATGTGAAGCTGGAGACAGTTTGATACTGAAAGTTGAGCTGGTGTCAGTTTGAACAGAATGTGGAGCTGGAGACAGTTTGATACAGAATATGAAGCTGGACGCAGTTTGATACAGAATGTGTGGCTGGAGACAGTTCGATACAGAATGTGAAGCTGGACTCAGTTTGATACAGAATGTGGAGCTGGTGTCAGTTTGAACAGAATGTGGAGCTGGAGTCAGTTTGATACAGAATGTGAAGATGGTGTCAGTTTGAACAGAATTTGGAGCTGGAGTCAGTTTGATACAGAATGTGGAGCTGGAGACAGTTTGATACAGAATGTTGAGCTGGTGTCAGTTTGATACATGATGTGAAGCTGGAGACAGTTTGATACTGAAAGTTGAGCTGGTGTCAGTTTGAACAGAATGTGGAGCTGGAGACAGTTTGATACAGAATACGAAGCTGGACTCAGTTCGATACAGAATATGAAGCTGGACGCAGTTTGATACAGAATGTGGAGCTGGAGACAGTTTGATACAGAATGTGAAGCTGGACTCAGTTTGATACAGAATGTGGAGCTGGAGACAGTTTGATACAGAATGTGAAGCTGGACTCAGTTTGATACAGAATGTGGAGCTGGAGACAGTTTGATACAGAATGCGAAGCTGGACTCAGTTCGATACAGAATATGATGCTGGACGCAGTTTGATACAGAATGTGGAGCTGGAGACAGTTTGATACAGAATGTGAAGCTGGACTCTGTTCGATACAGAATGTGGAGCTGGTGTCAGTTTGAACAGAATGTGGAGCTGGAGACAGTTTGATACAGAATGTGAAGCTGGACTCAGTTTGATACAGAATGTGGAGCTGGAGACAGTTTGATACAGAATGTGAAGCTGGACTCAGTTTGATACAGAATGTGAAGCTAGACTCAGTTTGATACAGAATGTGAAGCTGGACTCAGTTTGATACAGAATGTGGAGCTGGTGTCAGTTTGAACAGAATGTGGAGCTGGAGTCAGTTTGATACAGAATGTGAAGATGGTGTCAGTTTGAACAGAATGTGGAGCTGGAGTCAGTTTGATACAGAATGTGGAGCTGGAGACAGTTTGATACAGAATGTGAAGCTGGACTCAGTTTGATACAGAATGTGGAGCTGGTGTCAGTTTGAACAGAATGTGGAGCTGGAGTCAGTTTGATACAGAATGTGAAGATGGTGTCAGTTTGAACAGAATGTGGAGCTGGAGTCAGTTTGATACAGAATGTGGAGCTGGAGACAGTTTGATACAGAATGTTGAGCTGGTGTCAGTTTGATACATGATGTGAAGCTGGAGACAGTTTGATACTGAAAGTTGAGCTGGTGTCAGTTTGAACAGAATGTGGAGCTGGAGACAGTTTGATACAGAATACGAAGCTGGACTCAGTTCGATACAGAATATGAAGCTGGACGCAGTTTGATACAGAATGTGGAGCTGGAGACAGTTTGATACAGAATGTGAAGCTGGACTCAGTTTGATACAGAATGTGGAGCTGGAGACAGTTTGATACAGAATGCGAAGCTGGACTCAGTTCGATACAGAATATGATGCTGGACGCAGTTTGATACAGAATGTGGAGCTGGAGACAGTTTGATACAGAATGTGAAGCTGGACTCAGTTCGATACAGAATGTGGAGCTGGTGTCAGTTTGAACAGAATGTGGAGCTGGAGACAGTTTGATACAGAATGTGAAGCTGGACTCAGTTTGATACAGAATGTGGAGCTGGAGACAGTTTGATACAGAATGTGAAGCTGGACTCAGTTTGATACAGAATGTGAAGCTAGACTCAGTTTGATACAGAATGTGAAGCTGGACTCAGTTTGATACAGAATGTGGAGCTGGTGTCAGTTTGAACAGAATGTGGAGCTGGAGTCAGTTTGATACAGAATGTGAAGATGGTGTCAGTTTGAACAGAATGTGGAGCTGGAGTCAGTTTGATACAGAATGTGGAGCTGGAGACAGTTTGATACAGAATGTTGAGCTGGTGTCAGTTTGATACATGATGTGAAGCTGGAGGCAGTTTGATACTGAAAGTTGAGCTGGTGTCAGTTTGAACAGAATGTGGAGCTGGAGACAGTTTGATGCAGAATACGAAGCTGGACTCAGTTCGATACAGAATATGAAGCTGGACGCAGTTTGATACAGAATGTGGAGCTGGAGACAGTTTGATACAGAATGTGAAGCTGGACTCAGTTTGATACAGAATGTGGAGCTGGAGACAGTTTGATACAGAATGCGAAGCTGGACTCAGTTCGATACAGAATATGATGGGGGACGCAGTTTGATACAGAATGTGGAGCTGGAGACAGTTTGATACAGAATGTGAAGCTGGACTCAGTTCGATACAGAATGTGGAGCTGGTGTCAGTTTGAACAGAATGTGGAGCTGGAGACAGTTTGATACAGAATGTGAAGCTGGACTCAGTTTGATACAGAATGTGGAGCTGGAGACAGTTTGATAAAGAATGTGAAGCTGGACTCAGTTTGATACAGAATGTGAAGCTAGACTCAGTTTGATACAAAATGTGAAGCTGGACTCAGTTTGAAACAGAATGTGGAGCTGGAGACAGTTTGATACAGAATGTGAAGCTGGACTCAGTTTGATACAGAATGTGATGCTGGACTCAGTTTGATACAGAATGTGAAGCGAGACTCAGTTTGAAACAGAATGTGGAGCTGGACTCAGTTTGAAACAGAATGTGGAGCTGGAGACAGTTTGATACAGAATGTGAAGCTGGACTCAGTTTGATACAGAATGTGAAGCTGGACTCAGTTTGATACAGAATGTGAAGCTGGACTCAGTTTGATACAGAATGTGAAGCTATACTCAGTTTGAAACAGAATGTGGAGCTGGAGACAGTTTGATACAGAATGTGAAGCTGGACTCAGTTTGATACAGAATGTGAAGCTGGACTCAGTTTGACACAGAATGTGGAGCTGGAGACAGTTTGATACAGAATGTGAAGCAGGAGACAGTTTGATACAGAATGTGAAGCTGGACTCAGTTTGATACAGAATGTGGAGCTGGTGTCAGTTTGATACAGAATGTGGAGCTGGAGACAGTTTGATACAGAATGTGGAGCTGGACTCAGTTTGATACAGAATGTGGAGCGAGAGACAGTTCGAGACAGAATGTGAAGCTGGTCTCAGTTTGATACAGAATGTGGAGCTGGTGTCAGTTTCAACAGAATGTGGAGCTGGACTCAGTTCGATACAGAATGTGGAGCTGGTGTCAGTTTGAACAGAATGTGGAGCTGGACTCAGTTCGATACAGAATGTGGAGCTGGACTCAGTTCGATACAGAATGTGGAGCTGGACTCAGTTCGATACAGAATGTGGAGCTGGAGACAGTTTGATACAGAATGTGAAGCTGGACTCAGTTTGATACAGAATGTGGAGCTGGAGACAGTTTGATACAGAATGTGAAGCTGGACTCAGTTTGATACAGAATGTGGAGCTGGAGACAGTTTGATACAGAATGTGGAGCTGGTGTCAGTTTGAACAGAATGTGGAGCTGGAGTCAGTTCGATACAGAATGTGGAGCTGGAGACAGTTTGATACAGAATGTTGAGCTGGTGTCAGTTTGATACATGATGTGAAGCTGGAGACAGTTTGATACTGAAAGTTGAGCTGGTGTCAGTTTGAACAGAATGTGGAGCTGGAGACAGTTTGATACAGAATATGAAGCTGGACGCAGTTTGATACAGAATGTGTGGCTGGAGACAGTTCGATACAGAATGTGAAGCTGGACTCAGTTTGATACAGAATGTGGAGCTGGTGTCAGTTTGAACAGAATGTGGAGCTGGAGTCAGTTTGATACAGAATGTGAAGATGGTGTCAGTTTGAACAGAATTTGGAGCTGGAGTCAGTTTGATACAGAATGTGGAGCTGGAGACAGTTTGATACAGAATGTTGAGCTGGTGTCAGTTTGATACATGATGTGAAGCTGGAGACAGTTTGATACTGAAAGTTGAGCTGGTGTCAGTTTGAACAGAATGTGGAGCTGGAGACAGTTTGATACAGAATACGAAGCTGGACTCAGTTCGATACAGAATATGAAGCTGGACGCAGTTTGATACAGAATGTGGAGCTGGAGACAGTTTGATACAGAATGTGAAGCTGGACTCAGTTTGATACAGAATGTGGAGCTGGAGACAGTTTGATACAGAATGCGAAGCTGGACTCAGTTCGATACAGAATATGATGCAGGACGCAGTTTGATACAGAATGTGGAGCTGGAGACAGTTTGATACAGAATGTGAAGCTGGACTCAGTTCGATACAGAATGTGGAGCTGGTGTCAGTTTGAACAGAATGTGGAGCTGGACTCAGTTCGATACAGAATGTGGAGCTGGACTCAGTTCGATACAGAATGTGGAGCTGGAGACAGTTTGATACAGAATGTGAAGCTGGACTCAGTTTGATCCAGAATGTGGAGCTGTAGACAGTTTGATACAGAATGTGGAGCTGGAGTCAGTTTGATACAGAATGTGGAGCTGGAGACAGTTTGATACAGAATGTTGAGCTGGTGTCAGTTTGATACATGATGTGAAGCTGGAGACAGTTTGATACTGAAAGTTGAGCTGGTGTCAGTTTGAACAGAATGTGGAGCTGGAGACAGTTTGATACAGAATACGAAGCTGGACTCAGTTCGATACAGAATATGAAGCTGGACGCAGTTTGATACAGAATGTGGAGCTGGAGACAGTTTGATACAGAATGTGAAGCTGGACTCAGTTTGATACAGAATGTGGAGCTGGAGACAGTTTGATACAGAATGCGAAGCTGGACTCAGTTCGATACAGAATATGATGCTGGACGCAGTTTGATACAGAATGTGGAGCTGGAGACAGTTTGATACAGAATGTGAAGCTGGACTCAGTTCGATACAGAATGTGGAGCTGGTGTCAGTTTGAACAGAATGTGGAGCTGGAGACAGTTTGATACAGAATGTGAAGCTGGACTCAGTTTGATACAGAATGTGGAGCTGGAGACAGTTTGATACAGAATGTGAAGCTGGACTCAGTTTGATACAGAATGTGAAGCTAGACTCAGTTTGATACAGAATGTGAAGCTGGACTCAGTTTGAAACAGAATGTGGAGCTGGAGACAGTTTGATACAGAATGTGAAGCTGGACTCAGTTTGATACAGAATGTGATGCTGGACTCAGTTTGATACAGAATGTGAAGCGAGACTCAGTTTGAAACAGAATGTGGAGCTGGACTCAGTTTGAAACAGAATGTGGAGCTGGAGACAGTTTGATACAGAATGTGAAGCTGGACTCAGTTTGATACAGAATGTGAAGCTGGACTCAGTTTGATACAGAATGTGAAGCTGGACTCAGTTTGATACAGAATGTGAAGCTATACTCAGTTTGAAACAGAATGTGGAGCTGGAGACAGTTTGATACAGAATGTGAAGCTGGACTCAGTTTGATACAGAATGTGAAGCTGGACTCAGTTTGACACAGAATGTGGAGCTGGAGACAGTTTGATACAGAATGTGAAGCAGGAGACAGTTTGATACAGAATGTGAAGCTGGACTCAGTTTGATACAGAATGTGGAGCTGGTGTCAGTTTGATACAGAATGTGGAGCTGGAGACAGTTTGATACAGAATGTGGAGCTGGACTCAGTTTGATACAGAATGTGGAGCGAGAGACAGTTCGAGACAGAATGTGAAGCTGGTCTCAGTTTGATACAGAATGTGGAGCTGGTGTCAGTTTCAACAGAATGTGGAGCTGGACTCAGTTCGATACAGAATGTGGAGCTGGTGTCAGTTTGAACAGAATGTGGAGCTGGACTCAGTTCGATACAGAATGTGGAGCTGGACTCAGTTCGATACAGAATGTGGAGCTGGACTCAGTTCGATACAGAATGTGGAGCTGGAGACAGTTTGATACAGAATGTGAAGCTGGACTCAGTTTGATACAGAATGTGGAGCTGGAGACAGTTTGATACAGAATGTGAAGCTGGACTCAGTTTGATACAGAATGTGGAGCTGGAGACAGTTTGATACAGAATGTGGAGCTGGTGTCAGTTTGAACAGAATGTGGAGCTGGAGTCAGTTCGATACAGAATGTGGAGCTGGAGACAGTTTGATACAGAATGTTGAGCTGGTGTCAGTTTGATACATGATGTGAAGCTGGAGACAGTTTGATACTGAAAGTTGAGCTGGTGTCAGTTTGAACAGAATGTGGAGCTGGAGACAGTTTGATACAGAATATGAAGCTGGACGCAGTTTGATACAGAATGTGTGGCTGGAGACAGTTTGATACAGAATGTGAAGCTGGACTCAGTTTGATACAGAATGTGGAGCTGGTGTCAGTTTGAACAGAATGTGGAGCTGGAGTCAGTTTGATACAGAATGTGAAGATGGTGTCAGTTTGAACAGAATGTGGAGCTGGAGTCAGTTTGATACAGAATGTGGAGCTGGAGACAGTTTGATACAGAATGTTGAGCTGGTGTCAGTTTGATACATGATGTGAAGCTGGAGACAGTTTGATACTGAAAGTTGAGCTGGTGTCAGTTTGAACAGAATGTGGAGCTGGAGACAGTTTGATACAGAATACGAAGCTGGACTCAGTTCGATACAGAATATGAAGCTGGACGCAGTTTGATACAGAATGTGGAGCTGGAGACAGTTTGATACAGAATGTGAAGCTGGACTCAGTTTGATACAGAATGTGGAGCTGGAGACAGTTTGATACAGAATGCGAAGCTGGACTCAGTTCGATACAGAATATGATGCAGGACGCAGTTTGATACAGAATGTGGAGCTGGAGACAGTTTGATACAGAATGTGAAGCTGGACTCAGTTCGATACAGAATGTGGAGCTGGTGTCAGTTTGAACAGAATGTGGAGCTGGACTCAGTTCGATACAGAATGTGGAGCTGGACTCAGTTCGATACAGAATGTGGAGCTGGAGACAGTTTGATACAGAATGTGAAGCTGGACTCAGTTTGATCCAGAATGTGGAGCTGTAGACAGTTTGATACAGAATGTGAAGCTGGACTCAGTTTGATACAGAATGTGGAGCTGGAGACAGTTTGATACAGAATGTGAAGCTGGACTCAGTTTGATACAGAATGTGGAGCTGGAGACAGTTTGATACAGAATGTGAAGCTGGACTCAGTTTGATACAGAATGTGAAGCTGGACTCAGTTTGATACAGAATGTGAAGCTGGACTCAGTTTGAAACAGAATGTGGAGCTGGAGACAGTTTGATACAGAATGTGAAGCTGGACTCAGTTTGATACAGAATGTGATGCTGGACTCAGTTTGATACAGAATGTGAAGCTAGACTCAGTTTGAAACAGAATGTGGAGCTGGACTCAGTTTGAAACAGAATGTGGAGCTGGACTCAGTTTGAAACAGAATGTGGAGCTGGAGACAGTTTGATACAGAATGTGAAGCTGGACTCAGTTTGATACAGAATGTGAAGCTGGACTCAGTTTGATACAGAATGTGAAGCTGGACTCAGTTTGATACAGAATGTGAAGCTATACTCAGTTTGAAACAGAATGTGGAGCTGGAGACAGTTTGATACAGAATGTGAAGCTGGACTCAGTTTGATACAGAATGTGAAGCTGGACTCAGTTTGACACAGAATGTGGAGCTGGAGACAGTTTGATACAGAATGTGAAGCAGGAGACAGTTTGATACAGAATGTGAAGCTGGACTCAGTTTGATACAGAATGTGGGGCTGGAGACAGTTTGATACAGAATGTGAAGCTGGAGTCAGTTTGATACAGAATGTGGAGCGAGAGACAGTTCGAGACAGAATGTGAAGCTGGTCTCAGTTTGATACAGAATGTGGAGCTGGTGTCAGTTTGATACAGAATGTGGAGCTGGAGACAGTTTGATACAGAATGTGGAGCTGGACTCAGTTTGATACAGAATGTGGAGCGAGAGACAGTTCGAGACAGAATGTGAAGCTGGTCTCAGTTTGATCCAGAATGTGGAGCTGGTGTCAGTTTCAACAGAATGTGGAGCTGGACTCAGTTCGATACAGAATGTGGAGCTGGTGTCAGTTTGAACAGAATGTGGAGCTGGACTCAGTTCGATACAGAATGTGGAGCTGGACTCAGTTCGATACAGAATGTGGAGCTGGACTCAGTTCGATACAGAATGTGGAGCTGGAGACAGTTTGATACAGAATGTGAAGCTGGACTCAGTTTGATACAGAATGTGGAGCTGGAGACAGTTTGATACAGAATGTGAAGCTGGACTCAGTTTGATACAGAATGTGGAGCTGGAGACAGTTTGATACAGAATGTGAAGCTGGACTCAGTTTGATACAGAATGTGGAGCTGGTGTCAGTTTGAACAGAATGTGGAGCTGGAGTCAGTTCGATACAGAATGTGGAGCTGGAGACAGTTTGATACAGAATGTTGAGCTGGTGTCAGTTTGATACATGATGTGAAGCTGGAGACAGTTTGATACTGAAAGTTGAGCTGGTGTCAGTTTGAACAGAATGTGGAGCTGGAGACAGTTTGATACAGAATATGAAGCTGGACGCAGTTTGATACAGAATGTGTGGCTGGAGACAGTTCGATACAGAATGTGAAGCTGGACTCAGTTTGATACAGAATGTGGAGCTGGAGACAGTTTGATACAGAATGCGAAGCTGGACTCAGTTCGATACAGAATATGAAGCTGGACGCAGTTTGATACAGAATGTGGAGCTGGAGACAGTTTGATACAGAATGTGAAGCTGGACTCAGTTCGATACAGAATGTGGAGCTGGTGTCAGTTTGAACAGAATGTGGAGCTGGACTCAGTTCGATACAGAATGTGGAGCTGGACTCAGTTCGATACAGAATGTGGAGCTGGAGACAGTTTGATACAGAATGTGGAGCTGGACTCAGTTTGATCCAGAATGTGGAGCTGTAGACAGTTTGATACAGAATGTGAAGCTGGACTCAGTTTGATACAGAATGTGGAGCTGGAGACAGTTTGATACAGAATGTGAAGCTGGACTCAGTTTGATACAGAATGTGGAGCTGGAGACAGTTTGATACAGAATGTGAAGCTGGACTCAGTTTGATACAGAATGTGGAGCTGGTGTCAGTTTGAACAGAATGTGGAGCTGGAGTCAGTTTGATACAGAATGTGAAGCTGGTGTCAGTTTGAACAGAATGTGGAGCTGGAGTCAGTTCGATACAGAATGTGGAGCTGGAGACAGTTTGATACAGAATGTTGAGCTGGTGTCAGTTTGATACATGACGTGAAGCTGGAGACAGTTTGATCCTGAAAGTTGAGCTGGTGTCAGTTCAATACAGAATGTGGAGCTGGAGACAGTTCGATACAGAATGTGGAGCTGGACTCAGTTCGATACAGAATGTGAAGCTGGACTCAGTTTGAAACAGAATGTGGAGCTGGAGACAGTTTGATACAGAATGTGAAGCTGGACTCAGTTTGATACAGAATGTGGAGCTGGAGTCAGTTTGATACAGAATGTGAAGCTGGAGACAGTTTGATACAGAATGTTGAGCTGGAGTCAGTTTGATACAGAATGTGGAGCTGGAGTCAGTTTGAGACAGAATGTGAAGCTGGACTCAGTTTGATACAGAATGTGGAGCTGGAGTCAGTTTGATACAGAATGTGAAGCTGGACTCAGTTTGATCCAGAATGTGAAGCTGGACTCAGTTTGAAACAGAATGTGGAGCTGGGGACAGTTTGATACAGAATGTGAAGCTGGACTCAGTTTGATACAGAATGTGGAGCTGGAGTCAGTTTGATACAGAATGTGAAGCTGGAGACAGTTTGATACAGAATGTTGAGCTGGAGTCAGTTTGATACAGAATGTGGAGCTGGAGTCAGTTTGATACAGAATGTGAAGCTGGACTCAGTTTGATACAGAATGTGGAGCTGGAGTCAGTTTGATACAGAATGTGAAGCTGGACTCAGTTTGATACAGATAGTGAAGCTGGACTCAGTTTGATACAGAATGTGAAGCTGGACTCAGCTTGATACAGAATGTGAAGCTGGACTCAGTTTGATACAGAATGTGAAGCTATACTCAGTTTGAAACAGAATGTGGAGCTGGAGACAGTTTGATACAGAATGTGAAGCTGGACTCAGTTTGATACAGAATGTGAAGCTGGACTCAGTTTGACACAGAATGTGAAGCTAGACTCAGTTTGAAACAGAATGTGGAGCTGGAGACAGTTTGATACAGAATGTGAAGCTGGTCTCAGTTTGATACAGAATGTGGAGCTGGTGTCAGTTTGATACAGAATGTGGAGCTGGAGACAGTTTGATACAGAATGTGGAGCTGGACTCAGTTTGATACAGAATGTGGAGCGAGAGACAGTTCGAGACAGAATGTGAAGCTGGTCTCAGTTTGATACAGAATGTGGAGCGAGAGACAGTTCGAGACAGAATGTGAAGCTGGTCTCAGTTTGATACAGAATGTGGAGCTGGTGTCAGTTTCAACAGAATGTGGAGCTGGACTCAGTTCGATACAGAATGTGGAGCTGGTGTCAGTTTGAACAGAATGTGGAGCTGGACTCAGTTCGATACAGAATGTGGAGCTGGACTCAGTTCGATACAGAATGTGGAGCTGGAGACAGTTTGATACAGAATGTGAAGCTGGACTCAGTTTGATACAGAATTTGGAGCTGGAGACAGTTTGATACAGAATGTGAAGCTGGACTCAGTTTGATACAGAATGTGGAGCTGGTGTCAGTTTGAACAGAATGTGGAGCTGGAGTCAGTTTGATACAGAATGTGAAGATGGTGTCAGTTTGAACAGAATGTGGAGCTGGAGTCAGTTTGATACAGAATGTGGAGCTGGAGACAGTTTGATACAGAATGTTGAGCTGGTGTCAGTTTGATACATGATGTGAAGCTGGAGACAGTTTGATACTGAAAGTTGAGCTGGTGTCAGTTTGAACAGAATGTGGAGCTGGAGACAGTTTGATACAGAATACGAAGCTGGACTCAGTTCGATACAGAATATGAAGCTGGACGCAGTTTGATACAGAATGTGGAGCTGGAGACAGTTTGATACAGAATGTGAAGCTGGACTCAGTTTGATACAGAATGTGGAGCTGGAGACAGTTTGATACAGAATGTGAAGCTGGACTCAGTTTGATCCAGAATGTGGAGCTGTAGACAGTTTGATACAGAATGTGAAGCTGGACTCAGTTTGATACAGAATGTGGAGCTGGAGACAGTTTGATACAGAATGTGAAGCTGGACTCAGTTTGATACAGAATGTGGAGCTGGAGACAGTTTGATACAGAATGTGAAGCTGGACTCAGTTTGATACAGAATGTGAAGCTGGACTCAGTTTGATACAGAATGTGAAGCTGGACTCAGTTTGAAACAGAATGTGGAGCTGGAGACAGTTTGATACAGAATGTGAAGCTGGACTCAGTTTGATACAGAATGTGATGCTGGACTCAGTTTGATACAGAATGTGAAGCTAGACTCAGTTTGAAACAGAATGTGGAGCTGGACTCAGTTTGAAACAGAATGTGGCGCTGGAGACAGTTTGATACAGAATGTGAAGCTGGACTCAGTTTGATACAGAATGTGAAGCTGGACTCAGTTTGATACAGAATGTGAAGCTGGACTCAGTTTGATACAGAATGTGAAGCTATACTCAGTTTGAAACAGAATGTGGAGCTGGAGACAGTTTGATACAGAATGTGAAGCTGGACTCAGTTTGATACAGAATGTGAAGCTGGACTCAGTTTGACACAGAATGTGGAGCTGGAGACAGTTTGATACAGAATGTGAAGCAGGAGACAGTTTGATACAGAATGTGAAGCTGGACTCAGTTTGATACAGAATGTGGGGCTGGAGACAGTTTGATACAGAATGTGAAGCTGGAGTCAGTTTGATACAGAATGTGGAGCGAGAGACAGTTCGAGACAGAATGTGAAGCTGGTCTCAGTTTGATACAGAATGTGGAGCTGGTGTCAGTTTGATACAGAATGTGGAGCTGGAGACAGTTTGATACAGAATGTGGAGCTGGACTCAGTTTGATACAGAATGTGGAGCGAGAGACAGTTCGAGACAGAATGTGAAGCTGGTCTCAGTTTGATACAGAATGTGGAGCTGGTGTCAGTTTCAACAGAATGTGGAGCTGGACTCAGTTCGATACAGAATGTGGAGCTGGTGTCAGTTTGAACAGAATGTGGAGCTGGACTCAGTTCGATACAGAATGTGGAGCTGGACTCAGTTCGATACAGAATGTGGAGCTGGACTCAGTTCGATACAGAATGTGGAGCTGGAGACAGTTTGATACAGAATGTGAAGCTGGACTCAGTTTGATACAGAATGTGGAGCTGGAGACAGTTTGATACAGAATGTGAAGCTGGACTCAGTTTGATACAGAATGTGGAGCTGGAGACAGTTTGATACAGAATGTGAAGCTGGACTCAGTTTGATACAGAATGTGGAGCTGGTGTCAGTTTGAACAGAATGTGGAGCTGGAGTCAGTTCGATACAGAATGTGGAGCTGGAGACAGTTTGATACAGAATGTTGAGCTGGTGTCAGTTTGATACATGATGTGAAGCTGGAGACAGTTTGATACTGAAAGTTGAGCTGGTGTCAGTTTGAACAGAATGTGGAGCTGGAGACAGTTTGATACAGAATATGAAGCTGGACGCAGTTTGATACAGAATGTGTGGCTGGAGACAGTTCGATACAGAATGTGAAGCTGGACTCAGTTTGATACAGAATGTGGAGCTGGAGACAGTTTGATACAGAATGCGAAGCTGGACTCAGTTCGATACAGAATATGAAGCTGGACGCAGTTTGATACAGAATGTGGAGCTGGAGACAGTTTGATACAGAATGTGAAGCTGGACTCAGTTCGATACAGAATGTGGAGCTGGTGTCAGTTTGAACAGAATGTGGAGCTGGAATCAGTTCGATACAGAATGTGGAGCTGGACTCAGTTCGATACAGAATGTGGAGCTGGAGACAGTTTGATACAGAATGTGGAGCTGGACTCAGTTTGATCCAGAATGTGGAGCTGTAGACAGTTTGATACAGAATGTGAAGCTGGACTCAGTTTGATACAGAATGTGGAGCTGGAGACAGTTTGATACAGAATGTGAAGCTGGACTCAGTTTGATACAGAATGTGGAGCTGGAGACAGTTTGATACAGAATGTGAAGCTGGACTCAGTTTGATACAGAATGTGGAGCTGGTGTCAGTTTGAACAGAATGTGGAGCTGGAGTCAGTTTGATACAGAATGTGAAGCTGGTGTCAGTTTGAACAGAATGTGGAGCTGGAGTCAGTTCGATACAGAATGTGGAGCTGGAGACAGTTTGATACAGAATGTTGAGCTGGTGTCAGTTTGATACATGACGTGAAGCTGGAGACAGTTTGATCCTGAAAGTTGAGCTGGTGTCAGTTCAATACAGAATGTGGAGCTGGAGACAGTTCGATACAGAATGTGGAGCTGGACTCAGTTCGATACAGAATGTGAAGCTGGACTCAGTTTAAAACAGAATGTGGAGCTGGAGACAGTTTGATACAGAATGTGAAGCTGGACTCAGTTTGATACAGAATGTGGAGCTGGAGTCAGTTTGATACAGAATGTGAAGCTGGAGACAGTTTGATACAGAATGTTGAGCTGGAGTCAGTTTGATACAGAATGTGGAGCTGGAGTCAGTTTGAGACAGAATGTGAAGCTGGACTCAGTTTGATACAGAATGTGGAGCTGGAGTCAGTTTGATACAGAATGTGAAGCTGGACTCAGTTTGATCCAGAATGTGAAGCTGGACTCAGTTTGAAACAGAATGTGGAGCTGGGGACAGTTTGATACAGAATGTGAAGCTGGACTCAGTTTGATACAGAATGTGGAGCTGGAGTCAGTTTGATACAGAATGTGAAGCTGGAGACAGTTTGATACAGAATGTTGAGCTGGAGTCAGTTTGATACAGAATGTGGAGCTGGAGTCAGTTTGATACAGAATGTGAAGCTGGACTCAGTTTGATACAGAATGTGGAGCTGGAGTCAGTTTGATACAGAATGTGAAGCTGGACTCAGTTTGATACAGATAGTGAAGCTGGACTCAGTTTGATACAGAATGTGAAGCTGGACTCAGCTTGATACAGAATGTGAAGCTGGACTCAGTTTGATACAGAATGTGAAGCTATACTCAGTTTGAAACAGAATGTGGAGCTGGAGACAGTTTGATACAGAATGTGAAGCTGGACTCAGTTTGATACAGAATGTGAAGCTGGACTCAGTTTGACACAGAATGTGAAGCTAGACTCAGTTTGAAACAGAATGTGGAGCTGGAGACAGTTTGATACAGAATGTGAAGCTGGTCTCAGTTTGATACAGAATGTGGAGCTGGTGTCAGTTTGATACAGAATGTGGAGCTGGAGACAGTTTGATACAGAATGTGGAGCTGGACTCAGTTTGATACAGAATGTGGAGCGAGAGACAGTTCGAGACAGAATGTGAAGCTGGTCTCAGTTTGATACAGAATGTGGAGCGAGAGACAGTTCGAGACAGAATGTGAAGCTGGTCTCAGTTTGGTACAGAATGTGGAGCTGGTGTCAGTTTCAACAGAATGTGGAGCTGGACTCAGTTCGATACAGAATGTGGAGCTGGTGTCAGTTTGAACAGAATGTGGAGCTGGACTCAGTTCGATACAGAATGTGGAGCTGGACTCAGTTCGATACAGAATGTGGAGCTGGAGACAGTTTGATACAGAATGTGAAGCTGGACTCAGTTTGATACAGAATGTGGAGCTGGAGACAGTTTGATACAGAATGTGAAGCTGGACTCAGTTTGATACAGAATGTGGAGCTGGTGTCAGTTTGAACAGAATGTGGAGCTGGAGTCAGTTTGATACAGAATGTGAAGATGGTGTCAGTTTGAACAGAATGTGGAGCTGGAGTCAGTTTGATACAGAATGTGGAGCTGGAGACAGTTTGATACAGAATGTTGAGCTGGTGTCAGTTTGATACATGATGTGAAGCTGGAGACAGTTTGATACTGAAAGTTGAGCTGGTGTCAGTTTGAACAGAATGTGGAGCTGGAGACAGTTTGATACAGAATACGAAGCTGGACTCAGTTCGATACAGAATATGAAGCTGGACGCAGTTTGATACAGAATGTGGAGCTGGAGACAGTTTGATACAGAATGTGAAGCTGGACTCAGTTTGATACAGAATGTGGAGCTGGAGACAGTTTGATACAGAATGCGAAGCTGGACTCAGTTCGATACAGAATATGATGCTGGACGCAGTTTGATACAGAATGTGGAGCTGGAGACAGTTTGATACAGAATGTGAAGCTGGACTCAGTTCGATACAGAATGTGGAGCTGGTGTCAGTTTGAACAGAATGTGGAGCTGGAGACAGTTTGATACAGAATGTGAAGCTGGACTCAGTTTGATACAGAATGTGGAGCTGGAGACAGTTTGATACAGAATGTGAAGCTGGACTCAGTTTGATACAGAATGTGAAGCTAGACTCAGTTTGATACAGAATGTGAAGCTGGACTCAGTTTGAAACAGAATGTGGAGCTGGAGACAGTTTGATACAGAATGTGAAGCTGGACTCAGTTTGATACAGAATGTGATGCTGGACTCAGTTTGATACAGAATGTGCAGCTAGACTCAGTTTGAAACAGAATGTGGAGCTGGACTCAGTTTGAAACAGAATGTGGAGCTGGAGACAGTTTGATACAGAATGTGAAGCTGGACTCAGTTTGATACAGAATGTGAAGCTGGACTCAGTTTGATACAGAATGTGAAGCTATACTCAGTTTGAAACAGAATGTGGAGCTGGAGACAGTTTGATACAGAATGTGAAGCTGGACTCAGTTTGATACAGAATGTGAAGCTGGACTCAGTTTGACACAGAATGTGGAGCTGGAGACAGTTTGATACAGAATGTGAAGCAGGAGACAGTTTGATACAGAATGTGAAGCTGGACTCAGTTTGATACAGAATGTGGAGCTGGTGTCAGTTTGATACAGAATGTGGAGCTGGAGACAGTTTGATACAGAATGTGGAGCTGGACTCAGTTTGATACAGAATGTGGAGCGAGAGACAGTTCGAGACAGAATGTGAAGCTGGTCTCAGTTTGATACAGAATGTGGAGCTGGTGTCAGTTTCAACAGAATGTGGAGCTGGTGTCAGTTTGAACAGAATGTGGAGCTGGACTCAGTTCGATACAGAATGTGGAGCTGGACTCAGTTCGATACAGAATGTGGAGCTGGACTCAGTTCGATACAGAATGTGGAGCTGGAGACAGTTTGATACAGAATGTGAAGCTGGACTCAGTTTGATACAGAATGTGGAGCTGGAGACAGTTTGATACAGAATGTGAAGCTGGACTCAGTTTGATACAGAATGTGGAGCTGGAGACAGTTTGATACAGAATGTGAAGCTGGACTCAGTTTGATACAGAATGTGGAGCTGGTGTCAGTTTGAACAGAATGTGGAGCTGGAGTCAGTTCGATACAGAATGTGGAGCTGGAGACAGTTTGATACAGAATGTTGAGCTGGTGTCAGTTTGATACATGATGTGAAGCTGGAGACAGTTTGATACTGAAAGTTGAGCTGGTGTCAGTTTGAACAGAATGTGGAGCTGGAGACAGTTTGATACAGAATATGAAGCTGGACGCAGTTTGATACAGAATGTGTGGCTGGAGACAGTTTGATACAGAATGTGAAGCTGGACTCAGTTTGATACAGAATGTGGAGCTGGTGTCAGTTTGAACAGAATGTGGAGCTGGAGTCAGTTTGATACAGAATGTGAAGATGGTGTCAGTTTGAACAGAATGTGGAGCTGGAGTCAGTTTGATACAGAATGTGGAGCTGGAGACAGTTTGATACAGAATGTTGAGCTGGTGTCAGTTTGATACATGATGTGAAGCTGGAGACAGTTTGATACTGAAAGTTGAGCTGGTGTCAGTTTGAACAGAATGTGGAGCTGGAGACAGTTTGATACAGAATACGAAGCTGGACTCAGTTCGATACAGAATATGAAGCTGGACGCAGTTTGATACAGAATGTGGAGCTGGAGACAGTTTGATACAGAATGCGAAGCTGGACTCAGTTCGATACAGAATATGATGCAGGACGCAGTTTGATACAGAATGTGGAGCTGGAGACAGTTTGATACAGAATGTGAAGCTGGACTCAGTTCGATACAGAATGTGGAGCTGGTGTCAGTTTGAACAGAATGTGGAGCTGGACTCAGTTCGATACAGAATGTGGAGCTGGACTCAGTTCGATACAGAATGTGGAGCTGGAGACAGTTTGATACAGAATGTGAAGCTGGACTCAGTTTGATCCAGAATGTGGAGCTGTAGACAGTTTGATACAGAATGTGAAGCTGGACTCAGTTTGATACAGAATGTGGAGCTGGAGACAGTTTGATACAGAATGTGAAGCTGCACTCAGTTTGATACAGAATGTGGAGCTGGAGACAGTTTGATACAGAATGTGAAGCTGGACTCAGTTTGATACAGAATGTGAAGCTGGACTCAGTTTGATACAGAATGTGAAGCTGGACTCAGTTTGAAACAGAATGTGGAGCTGGAGACAGTTTGATACAGAATGTGAAGCTGGACTCAGTTTGATACAGAATGTGATGCTGGACTCAGTTTGATACAGAATGTGAAGCTAGACTCAGTTTGAAACAGAATGTGGAGCTGGACTCAGTTTGAAACAGAATGTGGAGCTGGACTCAGTTTGAAACAGAATGTGGAGCTGGAGACAGTTTGATACAGAATGTGAAGCTGGACTCTGTTTGATACAGAATGTGAAGCTGGACTCAGTTTGATACAGAATGTGAAGCTGGACTCAGTTTGATACAGAATGTGAAGCTATACTCAGTTTGAAACAGAATGTGG
The DNA here is from genome assembly GCF_036365525.1 of Heterodontus francisci. NCBI lineage: Eukaryota > Metazoa > Chordata > Chondrichthyes > Heterodontiformes > Heterodontidae > Heterodontus > Heterodontus francisci. Next base: position 103,827,649 of record NC_090379.1, read on the forward strand.
AGCTGGAGACAGTTTGATACAGAATGTGAAGCTGGACTCAGTTTGATACAGAATGTGAAGCTGGACTCAGTTTGACACAGAATGTGGAGCTGGAGACAGTTTGATACAGAATGTGAAGCAGGAGACAGTTTGATACAGAATGTGAAGCTGGACTCAGTTTGATACAGAATGTGGGGCTGGAGACAGTTTGATACAGAATGTGAAGCTGGACTCAGTTCGATACAGAATGTGGAGCTGGAGTCAGTTTGATACAGAATGTGGAGCGAGAGACAGTTCGAGACAGAATGTGAAGCTGGTCTCAGTTTGATACAGAATGTGGAGCTGGTGTCAGTTTGATACAGAATGTGGAGCTGGAGACAGTTTGATACAGAATGTGGAGCTGGACTCAGTTTGATACAGAATGTGGAGCGAGAGACAGTTCGAGACAGAATGTGAAGCTGGTCTCAGTTTGATACAGAATGTGGAGCTGGTGTCCGTTTCAACAGAATGTGGAGCTGGACTCAGTTCGATACAGAATGTGGAGCTGGTGTCAGTTTGAACAGAATGTGGAGCTGGACTCAGTTCGATACAGAATGTGGAGCTGGACTCAGTTCGATACAGAATGTGGAGCTGGACTCAGTTCGATACAGAATGTGGAGCTGGAGACAGTTTGATACAGAATGTGAAGCTGGACTCAGTTTGATACAGAATGTGGAGCTGGAGACAGTTTGATACAGAATGTGAAGCTGGACTCAGTTTGATACAGAATGTGGAGCTGGACACAGTTTGATACAGAATGTGAAGCTGGACTCAGTTTGATACAGAATGTGGAGCTGGTGTCAGTTTGAACAGAATGTGGAGCTGGAATCAGTTCGATACAGAATGTGGAGCTGGAGACAGTTTGATACAGAATGTTGAGCTGGTGTCAGTTTGATACATGATGTGAAGCTGGAGACAGTTTGATACTGAAAGTTGAGCTGGTGTCAGTTTGAACAGAATGTGGAGCTGGAGACAGTTTGATACAGAATATGAAGCTGGACGCAGTTTGATACAGAATGTGTGGCTGGAGACAGTTCGATACAGAATGTGAAGCTGGACTCAGTTTGATACAGAATGTGGAGCTGGAGACAGTTTGATACAGAATGCGAAGCTGGACTCAGTTCGATACAGAATATGAAGCTGGACGCAGTTTGATACAGAATGTGGAGCTGGAGACAGTTTGATACAGAATGTGAAGCTGGACTCAGTTCGATACAGAATGTGGAGCTGGTGTCAGTTTGAACAGAATGTGGAGCTGGACTCAGTTCGATACAGAATGTGGAGCTGGACTCAGTTCGATACAGAATGTGGAGCTGGAGACAGTTTGATACAGAATGTGAAGCTGGACTCAGTTTGATCCAGAATGTGGAGCTGTAGACAGTTTGATACAGAATGTGAAGCTGGACTCAGTTTGATACAGAATGTGGAGCTGGAGACAGTTTGATACAGAATGTGAAGCTGGACTCAGTTTGATACAGAATGTGGAGCTGGAGACAGTTTGATACAGAATGTGAAGCTGGACTCAGTTTGATACAGAATGTGGAGCTGGTGTCAGTTTGAACAGAATGTGGAGCTGGAGTCAGTTTGATACAGAATGTGAAGCTGGTGTCAGTTTGAACAGAATGTGGAGCTGGAGTCAGTTCGATACAGAATGTGGAGCTGGAGACAGTTTGATACAGAATGTTGAGCTGGTGTCAGTTTGATACATGACGTGAAGCTGGAGACAGTTTGATCCTGAAAGTTGAGCTGGTGTCAGTTCGGTACAGAATGTGGAGCTGGAGACAGTTCGATACAGAATGTGGAGCTGGACTCAGTTCGATACTGAATGTGAAGCTGGACTCAGTTTGAAACAGAATGTGGAGCTGGAGACAGTTTGATACAGAATGTGAAGCTGGACTCAGTTTGATACAGAATGTGGAGCTGGAGTCAGTTTGATACAGAATGTGAAGCTGGAGACAGTTTGATACAGAATGTTGAGCTGGAGTCAGTTTGATACAGAATGTGGAGCTGGAGTCAGTTTGAGACAGAATGTGAAGCTGGACTCAGTTTGATACAGAATGTGGAGCTGGAGTCAGTTTGATACAGAATGTGAAGCTGGACTGAGTTTGATCCAGAATGTGAAGCTGGACTCAGTTTGATCCAGAATGTGAAGCTGGACTCAGTTTGAAACAGAATGTGGAGCTGGGGACAGTTTGATACAGAATGTGAAGCTGGACTCAGTTTGATACAGAATGTGGAGCTGGAGTCAGTTTGATACAGAATGTGAAGCTGGAGACAGTTTGATACAGAATGTTGAGCTGGAGTCAGTTTGATACAGAATGTGGAGCTGGAGTCAGTTTGATACAGAATGTGAAGCTGGACTCAGTTTGATACAGAATGTGGAGCTGGAGTCAGTTTGATACAGAATGTGAAGCTGGACTCAGTTTGATACAGATAGTGAAGCTGGACTCAGTTTGATACAGAATGTGAAGCTGGACTCAGTTTGATACAGAATGTGAAGCTATACTCAGTTTGAAACAGAATGTGGAGCTGGAGACAGTTTGATACAGAATGTGAAGCTGGACTCAGTTTGATACAGAATGTGAAGCTGGACTCAGTTTGACACAGAATGTGGAGCTGGAGACAGTTTGATACAGAATGTGAAGCAGGAGACAGTTTGATACAGAATGTGAAGCTGGACTCAGTTTGATACAGAATGTGGAGCTGGTGTCAGTTTGATACAGAATGTGGAGCTGGAGACAGTTTGATACAGAATGTGGAGCTGGACTCAGTTTGATACAGAATGTGGAGCGAGAGACAGTTCGAGACAGAATGTGAAGCTGGTCTCAGTTTGATAAAGAATGTGGAGCTGGTGTCAGTTTCAACAGAATGTGGAGCTGGACTCAGTTCGATACAGAATGTGGAGCTGGTGTCAGTTTGAACAGAATGTGGAGCTGGACTCAGTTCGATACAGAATGTGGAGCTGGACTCAGTTCGATACAGAATGTGGAGCTGGACTCAGTTCGATACAGAATGTGGAGCTGGACTCAGTTCGATACAGAATGTGGAGCTGGACTCAGTTCGATACAGAATGTGGAGCTGGAGACAGTTTGATACAGAATGTGAAGCTGGACTCAGTTTGATACAGAATGTGGAGCTGGAGACAGTTTGATACAGAATGTGAAGCTGGACTCAGTTTGATACAGAATGTGGAGCTGGAGACAGTTTGATACAGAAAGTGAAGCTGGACTCAGTTTGATACAGAATGTGGAGGTGGTGTCAGTTTGAACAGAATGTGGAGCTGGAGTCAGTTCGATACAGAATGTGGAGCTGGAGACAGTTTGATACAGAATGTTGAGCTGGTGTCAGTTTGAACAGAATGTGGAGCTGGAGACAGTTTGATACAGAATATGAAGCTGGACGCAGTTTGATACAGAATGTGTGGCTGGAGACAGTTTGATACAGAATGTGAAGCTGGACTCAGTTTGATACAGAATGTGGAGCTGGTGTCAGTTTGAACAGAATGTGGAGCTGGAGTCAGTTTGATACAGAATGTGAAGATGGTGTCAGTTTGAACAGAATGTGGAGCTGGAGTCAGTTTGATACAGAATGTGGAGCTGGAGACAGTTTGATACAGAATGTTGAGCTGGTGTCAGTTTGATACATGATGTGAAGCTGGAGACAGTTTGATACTGAAAGTTGAGCTGGTGTCAGTTTGAACAGAATGTGGAGCTGGAGACAGTTTGATACAGAATACGAAGCTGGACTCAGTTCGATACAGAATATGAAGCTGGACGCAGTTTGATACAGAATGTGGAGCTGGTGTCAGTTTGAACAGAATGTGGAGCTGGAGTCAGTTCGATACAGAATGTGGAGCTGGAGACAGTTTGATACAGAATGTTGAGCTGGTGTCAGTTTGATACATGATGTGAAGCTGGAGACAGTTTGATACTGAAAGTTGAGCTGGTGTCAGTTTGAACAGAATGTGGAGCTGGAGACAGTTTGATACAGAATATGAAGCTGGACGCAGTTTGATACAGAATGTGTGGCTGGAGACAGTTCGATACAGAATGTGAAGCTGGACTCAGTTTGATACAGAATGTGGAGCTGGAGACAGTTTGATACAGAATGCGAAGCTGGACTCAGTTCGATACAGAATATGAAGCTGGACGCAGTTTGATACAGAATGTGGAGCTGGAGACAGTTTGATACAGAATGTGAAGCTGGACTCAGTTCGATACAGAATGTGGAGCTGGTGTCAGTTTGAACAGAATGTGGAGCTGGACTCAGTTCGATACAGAATGTGGAGCTGGACTCAGTTCGATACAGAATGTGGAGCTGGAGACAGTTTGATACAGAATGTGAAGCTGGACTCAGTTTGATCCAGAATGTGGAGCTGTAGACAGTTTGATACAGAATGTGAAGCTGGACTCAGTTTGATACAGAATGTGGAGCTGGAGACAGTTTGATACAGAATGTGAAGCTGGACTCAGTTTGATACAGAATGTGGAGCTGGAGACAGTTTGATACAGAATGTGAAGCTGGACTCAGTTTGATACAGAATGTGGAGCTGGTGTCAGTTTGAACAGAATGTTGAGCTGGTGTCAGTTTGATACATGACGTGAAGCTGGAGACAGTTTGATCCTGAAAGTTGAGCTGGTGTCAGTTCGATACAGAATGTGGAGCTGGAGACAGTTCGATACAGAATGTGGAGCTGGACTCAGTTCGATACAGAATGTGAAGCTGGACTCAGTTTGAAACAGAATGTGGAGCTGGAGACAGTTTGATACAGAATGTGAAGCTGGACTCAGTTTGATACAGAATGTGGAGCTGGAGTCAGTTTGATACAGAATGTGAAGCTGGAGACAGTTTGATACAGAATGTTGAGCTGGAGTCAGTTTGATACAGAATGTGGAGCTGGAGTCAGTTTGAGACAGAATGTGAAGCTGGACTCAGTTTGATACAGAATGTGGAGCTGGAGTCAGTTTGATACAGAATGTGAAGCTGGACTCAGTTTGATCCAGAATGTGAAGCTGGACTCAGTTTGATCCAGAATGTGAGCTGGACTCAGTTTGAAACAGAATGTGGAGCTGGGGACAGTTTGATACAGAATGTGAAGCTGGACTCAGTTTGATACAGAATGTGGAGCTGGAGTCAGTTTGATACAGAATGTGAAGCTGGAGACAGTTTGATACAGAATGTTGAGCTGGAGTCAGTTTGATACAGAATGTGGAGCTGGAGTCAGTATGATACAGAATGTGAAGCTGGACTCAGTTTGATACAGAATGTGGAGCTGGAGTCAGTTTGATACAGAATGTGAAGCTGGACTCAGTTTGATACAGATAGTGAAGCTGGACTCAGTTTGATACAGAATGTGAAGCTGGACTCAGTTTGATACAGAATGTGAAGCTGGACTCAGTTTGATACAGAATGTGAAGCTATACTCAGTTTGAAACAGAATGTGGAGCTGGAGACAGTTTGATACAGAATGTGAAGCTGGAGTCAGTTTGATACAGAATGTGAAGCTGGACTCAGTTTGACACAGAATGTGGAGCTGGAGACAGTTTGATACAGAATGTGAAGCAGGAGACAGTTTGATACAGAATGTGAAGCTGGACTCAGTTTGATACAGAATGTGGAGCTGGTGTCAGTTTGATACAGAATGTGGAGCTGGAGACAGTTTGATACAGAATGTGGAGCTGGACTCAGTTTGATACAGAATGTGGAGCGAGAGACAGTTCGAGACAGAATGTGAAGCTGGTCTCAGTTTGATACAGAATGTGGAGCTGGTGTCAGTTTCAACAGAATGTGGAGCTGGACTCAGTTCGATACAGAATGTGGAGCTGGTGTCAGTTTGAACAGAATGTGGAGCTGGACTCAGTTCGATACAGAATGTGGAGCTGGACTCAGTTCGATACAGAATGTGGAGCTGGACTCAGTTCGATACAGAATGTGGAGCTGGACTCAGTTCGATACAGAATGTGGAGCTGGACTCAGTTCGATACAGAATGTGGAGCTGGAGACAGTTTGATACAGAATGTGAAGCTGGACTCAGTTTGATCCAGAATGTGGAGCTGTAGACAGTTTGATACAGAATGTGAAGCTGGACTCAGTTTGATACAGAATGTGGAGCTGGAGACAGTTTGATACAGAATGTGAAGCTGGACTCAGTTTGATACAGAATGTGGAGCTGGAGACAGTTTGATACAGAATGTGAAGCTGGACTCAGTTTGATACAGAATGTGGAGCTGGTGTCAGTTTGAACAGAATGTTGAGCTGGTGTCAGTTTGATACATGACGTGAAGCTGGAGACAGTTTGATCCTGAAAGTTGAGCTGGTGTCAGTTCGATACAGAATGTGGAGCTGGAGACAGTTCGATACAGAATGTGGAGCTGGACTCAGTTCGATACAGAATGTGAAGCTGGACTCAGTTTGAAACAGAATGTGGAGCTGGAGACAGTTTGATACAGAATCTGAAGCTGGACTCAGTTTGATACAGAATGTGGAGCTGGAGTCAGTTTGATACAGAATGTGAAGCTGGAGACAGTTTGATACAGAATGTTGAGCTGGAGTCAGTTTGATACAGAATGTGGAGCTGGAGTCAGTTTGAGACAGAATGTGAAGCTGGACTCAGTTTGATACAGAATGTGGAGCTGGAGTCAGTTTGATACAGAATGTGAAGCTGGACTCAGTTTGATCCAGAATGTGAAGCTGGACTCAGTTTGATCCAGAATGTGAAGCTGGACTCAGTTTGAAACAGAATGTGGAGCTGGGGACAGTTTGATACAGAATGTGAAGCTGGACTCAGTTTGATACAGAATGTGGAGCTGGAGTCAGTTTGATACAGAATGTGAAGCTGGAGACAGTTTGATACAGAATGTTGAGCTGGAGTCAGTTTGATACAGAATGTGGAGCTGGAGTCAGTATGATACAGAATGTGAAGCTGGACTCAGTTTGATACAGAATGTTGAGCTGGAGTCAGTTTGATACAGAATGTGAAGCTGGACTCAGTTTGATACAGATAGTGAAGCTGGACTCAGTTTGATACAGAATGTGAAGCTGGACTCAGTTTGATACAGAATGTGAAGCTGGACTCAGTTTGATACAGAATGTGAAGCTATACTCAGTTTGAAACAGAATGTGGAGCTGGAGACAGTTTGATACAGAATGTGAAGCTGGAGTCAGTTTGATACAGAATGTGAAGCTGGACTCAGTTTGACACAGAATGTGGAGCTGGAGACAGTTTGATACAGAATGTGAAGCAGGAGACAGTTTGATACAGAATGTGAAGCTGGACTCAGTTTGATACAGAATGTGGAGCTGGTGTCAGTTTGATACAGAATGTGGAGCTGGAGACAGTTTGATACAGAATGTGGAGCTGGACTCAGTTTGATACAGAATGTGGAGCGAGAGACAGTTCGAGACAGAATGTGAAGCTGGTCTCAGTTTGATACAGAATGTGGAGCTGGTGTCAGTTTCAACAGAATGTGGAGCTGGACTCAGTTCGATACAGAATGTGGAGCTGGTGTCAGTTTGAACAGAATGTGGAGCTGGACTCAGTTCGATACAGAATGTGGAGCTGGACTCAGTTCGATACAGAATGTGGAGCTGGACTCAGTTCGATACAGAATGTGGAGCTGGACTCAGTTCGATACAGAATGTGGAGCTGGACTCAGTTCGATACAGAATGTGGAGCTGGAGACAGTTTGATACAGAATGTGAAGCTGGACTCAGTTTGATACAGAATGTGGAGCTGGAGACAGTTTGATACAGAATGTGAAGCTGGACTCAGTTTGATACAGAATGTGGAGCTGGAGACAGTTTGATACAGAATGTGAAGCTGGACTCAGTTTGATACAGAATGTGGAGGTGGTGTCAGTTTGAACAGAATGTGGAGCTGGAGTCAGTTCGATACAGAATGTGGAGCTGGAGACAGTTTGATACAGAATGTTGAGCTGGTGTCAGTTTGAACAGAATGTGGAGCTGGAGACAGTTTGATACAGAATACGAAGCTGGACTCAGTTCGATACAGAATATGAAGCTGGACGCAGTTTGATACAGAATGTGGAGCTGGAGACAGTTTGAGACAGAATGTGAAGCTGGACTCAGTTTGATACAGAATGTGGAGCTGGAGACAGTTTGATACTGAAAGTTGAGCTGGTGTCAGTTTGAACAGAATGTGGAGCTGGAGACAGTTTGATACAGAATACGAAGCTGGACTCAGTTCGATACAGAATATGAAGCTGGACGCAGTTTGATACAGAATGTGGAGCTGGAGACAGTTTGAGACAGAATGTGAAGCTGGACTCAGTTTGATACAGAATGTGGAGCTGGAGACAGTTTGATACAGAATGCGAAGCTGGACTCAGTTCGATACAGAATATGATGCTGGACGCAGTTTGATACAGAATGTGGAGCTGGAGACAGTTTGATACAGAATGTGAAGCTGGACTCAGTTCGATACAGAATGTGGAGCTGGTGTCAGTTTGAACAGAATGTGGAGCTGGACTCAGTTCGATACAGAATGTGGAGCTGGACTCAGTTCGATACAGAATGTGGAGCTGGAGACAGTTTGATACAGAATGTGAAGCTGGACTCAGTTTGATCCAGAATGTGAAGCTAGACTCAGTTTGATACAGAATGTGAAGCTGGACTCAGTTTAAAACAGAATGTGGAGCTGGAGACAGTTTGATACAGAATGTGAAGCTGGACTCAGTTTGATACAGAATGTGATGCTGGACTCAGTTTGATACAGAATGTGAAGCTAGACTCAGTTTGAAACAGAATGTGGAGCTGGACTCAGTTTGAAACAGAATGTGGAGCTGGAGACAGTTTGATACAGAATGTGAAGCTGGACTCAGTTTGATACAGAATGTGAAGCTGGACTCAGTTTGATACAGAATGTGAAGCTGGACTCAGTTTGATACAGAATGTGAAGCTATACTCAGTTTGAAACAGAATGTGGAGCTGGAGACAGTTTGATACAGAATGTGAAGCTGGACTCAGTTTGATACAGAATGTGAAGCTGGACTCAGTTTGACACAGAATGTGGAGCTGGAGACAGTTTGATACAGAATGTGAAGCAGGAGACAGTTTGATACAGAATGTGAAGCTGGACTCAGTTTGATACAGAATGTGGAGCTGGAGACAGTTTGATACAGAATGTGAAGCTGGACTCAGTTCGATACAGAATGTGGAGCTGGAGTCAGTTTGATACAGAATGTGGAGCGAGAGACAGTTCGAGACAGAATGTGAAGCTGGTCTCAGTTTGATACAGAATGTGGAGCTGGTGTCAGTTTGATACAGAATGTGGAGCTGGAGACAGTTTGATACAGAATGTGGAGCTGGACTCAGTTTGATACAGAATGTGGAGCGAGAGACAGTTCGAGACAGAATGTGAAGCTGGTCTCAGTTTGATACAGAATGTGGAGCTGGTGTCAGTTTCAACAGAATGTGGAGCTGGACTCAGTTCGATACAGAATGTGGAGCTGGTGTCAGTTTGAACAGAATGTGGAGCTGGACTCAGTTCGATACAGAATGTGGAGCTGGACTCAGTTCGATACAGAATGTGGAGCTGGACTCAGTTCGATACAGAATGTGGAGCTGGAGACAGTTTGATACAGAATGTGAAGCTGGACTCAGTTTGATACAGAATGTGGAGCTGGAGACAGTTTGATACAGAATGTGAAGCTGGACTCAGTTTGATACAGAATGTGGAGCTGGAGACAGTTTGATACAGAATGTGAAGCTGGACTCAGTTTGATACAGAATGTGGAGCTGGAGACAGTTTGATACAGAATGTTGAGCTGGTGTCAGTTTGATACATGATGTGAAGCTGGAGACAGTTTGATACTGAAAGTTGAGCTGGTGTCAGTTTGAACAGAATGTGGAGCTGGAGACAGTTTGATACAGAATGTTGAGCTGGTGTCAGTTTGATACATGATGTGAAGCTGGAGACAGTTTGATACTGAAAGTTGAGCTGGTGTCAGTTTGAACAGAATGTGGAGCTGGAGACAGTTTGATACAGAATATGAAGCTGGACGCAGTTTGATACAGAATGTGTGGCTGGAGACAGTTCGATACAGAATGTGAAGCTGGACTCAGTTTGATACAGAATGTGGAGCTGGAGACAGTTTGATACAGAATGCGAAGCTGGACTCAGTTCGATACAGAATATGAAGCTGGACGCAGTTTGATACAGAATGTGGAGCTGGAGACAGTTTGATACAGAATGTGAAGCTGGACTCAGTTTGATACAGAATGTGGAGTTGGAGACAGTTTGATACAGAATGTGAAGCTGGACTCAGTTTGATACAGAATGTGGAGCTGGAGACAGTTTGATACAGAATGTGAAGCTGGACTCAGTTTGATACAGAATGTGGAGCTGGTGTCAGTTTGAACAGAATGTGGAGCTGGAGTCAGTTTGATACAGAATGTGAAGCTGGTGTCAGTTTGAACAGAATGTGGAGCTGGAGTCAGTTCGATACAGAATGTGGAGCTGGAGACAGTTTGATACAGAATGTTGAGCTGGTGTCAGTTTGATACATGACGTGAAGCTGGAGACAGTTTGATCCTGAAAGTTGAGCTGGTGTCAGTTTGATACAGAATGTGGAGCTGGAGACAGTTCGATACAGAATGTGGAGCTGGTCTCAGTTCGATACAGAATGTGAAGCTGGACTCAGTTTGAAACAGAATGTGGAGCTGGAGACAGTTTGATACAGAATGTGAAGCTTGACTCAGTTTGATACAGAATGTGGAGCTGGAGTCAGTTTGATACAGAATGTGAAGCTGGAGACAGTTTGATACAGAATGTTGAGCTGGGGTCAGTTTGATACAGAATGTGGAGCTGGAGTCAGTTTGAGACAGAATGTGAAGCTGGACTCAGTCTGATACAGAATGTGGAGCTGGAGTCAGTTTGATACAGAATGTGAAGCTGGACTCAGTTTGATCCAGAATGTGAAGCTGGACTCAGTTTGATCCAGAATGTGAAGCTGGACTCAGTTTGAAACAGAATGTGGAGCTGGGGACAGTTTGATACAGAATATGAAGCTGGACTCAGTTTGATACAGAATGTGGAGCTGGAGTCAGTTTGATACAGAATGTGAAGCTGGAGACAGTTTGATACAGAATGTTGAGCTGGAGTCAGTTTGATACAGAATGTGGAGCTGGAGTCAGTTTGATACAGAATGTGAAGCTGGACTCAGTTTGATACAGAATGTGGAGCTGGAGTCAGTTTGATACAGAATGTGAAGCTGGACTCAGTTTGATACAGAATGTGAAGCTGGACTCAGTTTGATACAGAATGTGAAGCTGGACTCAGTTTGAAACAGAATGTGGAGCTGGAGACAGTTTGATACAGAATGTGAAGCTGGACTCAGTTTGATACAGAATGTGAAGCTGGACTCAGTTTGATACAGAATGTGGAGCTGGAGTCAGTTTGATACAGGATGTGAAGCTGGAGACAGTTTGATACAGAATGTTGAGCTGGTGTCAGTTTGATACAGAATGTGAAGCTGGAGACAGTTTGATACTGAAAGTTGAGCTGCTGTCAGTTTGAACAGAATGTGGAGCTGGAGACAGTTTGATACAGAATGTGAAGCTGGACTCAGTTCGATACAGAATGTGGAGCTGGAGACAGTTTGATACAGAATGTGAAGCTGGACTCAGTTTGATACAGAATGTGGAGCTGGAGACAGTTTGATACAGAATGTGAAGCTGGACTCAGTTTGATACAGAATGTGGAGCTGGAGACAGTTTGATACAGAATGTGAAGCTAGACTCAGTTTGAAACAGAATGTGGAGCTGGTGACAGTTTGATACAAAATGTGAAGCTGGACTCAGTTTGATACAAAATGTGAAGCTGGACTCAGTTTGATACAGAATGTGAAGCTGGACTCAGTTTGATACAGAATGTGGAGCTGGAGACAGTTTGATACAGAATGTGAAGCTGGAGACAGTTTGATACAGAATGTGAAGCTGGACTCAGTTTGATACAGAATGTGAAGCTGGACTCAGTTTGATACAGAATGTGAAGCAAGACTCAGTTTGATACAGAATGTGAAGCTGGACTCAGTTTGAAACAGAATGTGGAGCTGGAGACAGTTTGATACAGAATGTGAAGCTGGACTCAGTTTGATACAGAATGTGAAGCTGGACTCAGTTTGATACAGAATGTGAAGCTAGACTCAGTTTGAAACAGAATGTGGAGCTGGACTCAGTTTGAAACAGAATGTGGAGCTGGAGACAGTTTGATACAGAATGTGAAGCTGGACTCAGTTTGATACAGAATGTGAAGCTGGACTCAGTTTGATACAGAATGTGGAGCTGGAGACAGTTTGATACAGAATGTGAAGCTGGAGACAGTTTGATACAGAATGTGAAGCTGGACTCAGTTTGATACAGAATGTGGAGCTGGAGACAGTTTGATACAGAATGTGAAGCTGGACTCAGTTTGATACAGAATGTGAAGCTGGACTCAGTTTGATACAGAATGTGAAGCTATACTCAGTTTGAAACAGAATGTGGAGCTGGAGACAGTTTGATACAGAATGTGAAGCTGGACTCAGTTTGATACAGAATGTGAAGCTGGACTCAGTTTGATACAGATTGTGGAGCTGGAGATAGTTTGATACAGAATGTGAAGCTGGAGACAGTTTGATACAGAATGTGAAGCTGGACTCAGTTTGATACAGAATGTGGAGCTGGAGACAGTTTGATACAGAATGTGAAGCTGGACTCAGTTCGATACAGAATGTGGAGCTGGAGTCAGTTTGATACAGAATGTGGAGCGAGAGACAGTTCGAGACAGAATGTGAAGCTGGTCTCAGTTTGATACAGAATGTGGAGCTGGTGTCAGTTTGATACAGAATGTGGAGCTGGAGACAGTTTGATACAGAATGTGGAGCTGGAGACAGTTTGATACAGAATGTGGAGCTGGACTCAGTTTGATACAGAATGTGGAGCGAGAGACAGTTCGAGACAGAATGTGAAGCTGGTCTCAGTTTGATACAGAATGTGGAGCTGGTGTCAGTTTCAACAGAATGTGGAGCTGGACTCAGTTCGATACAGAATGTGGAGCTGGTGTCAGTTTGAACAGAATGTGGAGCTGGACTCAGTTCGATACAGAATGTGGAGCTGGACTCAGTTCGATACAGAATGTGGAGCTGGAGACAGTTTGATACAGAATGTGAAGCTGGACTCAGTTTGATACAGAATGTGGAGCTGGAGACAGTTTGATACAGAATGTGGAGCTGGACTCAGTTTGATACAGAATGTGGAGCGGGAGACAGTTTGATACAGAATGCGAAGCTGGACTCAGTTTGATACAGAATGTGGAGCTGGAGACAGTTTGATACAGAATGTGAAGCTGGACTCAGTTCGATACAGAATGTGGAGCTGGAGTCAGTTTGATACAGAATGTGGAGCTGGTGTCAGTTTGATACAGAATGTGAAGCTGGAGACAGTTTGATACAGAATGTGAAGCTGGAGACAGTTTGATACAGAATGTGGAGCTGGAGACAGTTTGATACAGAATGTGGAGCGAGAGACAGTTCGAGACAGAATGTGAAGCTGGTCTCAGTTTGATACAGAATGTGGAGCTGGTGTCAGTTTCAACAGAATGTGGATCAGGACTCAGTTCGATACAGAATGTGGAGCTGGTGTCAGTTTGAACAGAATGTGGAGCTGGACTCAGTTCGATACAGAATGTGGAGCTGGAGTCAGTTTGATACAGAATGTGGAGCTGGTGTCAGTTTGATACAGAATGTGAAGCTGGAGACAGTTTGATACAGAATGTGAAGCTGAAGACAGTTTGATACAGAATGTGGAGCTGGACTCAGTTTGATACAGAATGTGGAGCGAGAGACAGTTCGAGACAGAATGTGAAGCTGGTCTCAGTTTGATACAGAATGTGGAGCTGGTGTCAGTTTCAACAGAATGTGGATCTGGACTCAGTTCGATACAGAATGTGGAGCTGGTGTCAGTTTGAACAGAATGTGGAGCTGGACTCAGTTCGATACAGAATGTGGAGCTGGACTCAGTTCGATACAGAATGTGGAGCTGGAGACAGTTTGATACAGAATGTGAAGCTGGACTCAGTTTGATCCAGAATGTGGAGCTGTAGACAGTTTGATACAGAATGTGAAGCTGGACTCAGTTTGATACAGAATGTGGAGCTGGAGACAGTTTGATACAGAATGTGAAGCTGGACTCAGTTAGATACAGAATGTGGAGCTGGAGACAGTTTGATACAGATTGTGAAGCTGGACTCAGTTTGATACAGAATGTGGAGCTGGTGTCAGTTTGAACAGAATGTGGAGCTGGATTCAGTTTGATACAGAATGTGAAGCTGGTGTCAGTTTGGACAGAATGTGGAGCTGGAGTCAGTTCGATACAGAATGTGGAACTGGAGACAGTTTGATACAGAATGTTGAGCTGGTGTCAGTTTGATACATGATTTGAAGCTGGAGACCATTTGATACTGAAAGTTGAGCTGGTGTCAGTTTGAACAGAATGTGGAGCTGGAGACAGTTTGATACAGAATGCGAAGCTGGACTCAGTTCGATACAGAATGTGAAGCTGGACGCAGTTTGATACAGAATGTGGAGCTGGAGACAGTTTGATACAGAATGTGAAGCTGGACTCAGATTGATACAGAATGTGGAGCTGGAGACAGTTTGATACAGAATGTGAAGCTGGACTCAGTTTGATACAGAATGTGGAGCTGGAGACAGTTTGATACAGAATGTGAAGCTAGACTCAGTTTGAAACAGAATGTGGAGCTGGAGACAGTTTGATACAAAATGTGAAGCTGGACTCAGTTTGATACAGAATGTGAAGCTGGACTCAGTTTGATACAGAATGTGGAGCTGGAGACAGTTTGATACAGAATGTGAAGCTGGAGACAGTTTGATACAGAATGTGAAGCTGGACTCAGTTTGATACAGAATGTGAAGCTGGACTCAGTTTGATACAGAATGTGAAGCTGGACTCAGTTCGATACAGAATGTGAAGCTGGACGCAGTTTGATACAGAATGTGGAGCTGGAGACAGTTTGATACAGAATGTGAAGCTGGACTCAGTTTGATACAGAATGTGGAGCTGGAGACAGTTTGATACAGAATGTGAAGCTGGACTCAGTTCGATACAGAATGTGGAGCTGGAGTCAGTTTGATACAGAATGTGGAGCTGGTGTCAGTTTGATACAGAATGTGAAGCTGGAGACAGTTTGATACAGAATGTGAAGCTGGAGACAGTTTGATACAGAATGTGGAGCTGGAGACAGTTTGATACAGAATGTGGAGCGAGAGACAGTTCGAGACAGAATGTGAAGCTGGTCTCAGTTTGATACAGAATGTGGAGCTGGTGTCAGTTTCAACAGAATGTGGATCTGGACTCAGTTCGATACAGAATGTGGAGCTGGTGTCAGTTTGAACAGAATGTGGAGCTGGACTCAGTTCGATACAGAATGTGGAGCTGGAGTCAGTTTGATACAGAATGTGGAGCTGGTGTCAGTTTGATACAGAATGTGAAGCTGGAGACAGTTTGATACAGAATGTGAAGCTGAAGACAGTTTGATACAGAATGTGGAGCTGGACTCAGTTTGATACAGAATGTGGAGCGAGAGACAGTTCGAGACAGAATGTGAAGCTGGTCTCAGTTTGATACAGAATGTGGAGCTGGTGTCAGTTTCAACAGAATGTGGATCTGGACTCAGTTCGATACAGAATGTGGAGCTGGTGTCAGTTTGAACAGAATGTGGAGCTGGACTCAGTTCGATACAGAATGTGGAGCTGGACTCAGTTCGATACAGAATGTGGAGCTGGAGACAGTTTGATACAGAATGTGAAGCTGGACTCAGTTTGATCCAGAATGTGGAGCTGTAGACAGTTTGATACAGAATGTGAAGCTGGACTCAGTTTGATACAGAATGTGGAGCTGGAGACAGTTTGATACAGAATGTGAAGCTGGACTCAGTTTGATACAGAATGTGGAGCTGGAGACAGTTTGATACAGATTGTGAAGCTGGACTCAGTTTGATACAGAATGTGGAGCTGGTGTCAGTTTGAACAGAATGTGGAGCTGGATTCAGTTTGATACAGAATGTGAAGCTGGTGTCAGTTTGGACAGAATGTGGAGCTGGAGTCAGTTCGATACAGAATGTGGAACTGGAGACAGTTTGATACAGAATGTGAAGCTGGACTCAGTTCGATACAGAATGTGAAGCTGGACGCAGTTTGATACAGAATGGGAGCTGGAGACAGTTTGATACAGAATGTGAAGCTGGACTCAGTTTGATACAGAATGTGGAGCTGGAGACAGTTTGATACAGAATGTGAAGCTGGACTCAGTTTGATACAGAATGTGGAGCTGGAGACAGTTTGATACAGAATGTGAAGCTGGACTCAGTTTGATACAGAATGTGGAGCTGGAGACAGTTTGATACAGAATGTGAAGCTAGACTCAGTTTGAAACAGAATGTGGAGCTGGAGACAGTTTGATACAAAATGTGAAGCTGGACTCAGTTTGATACAGAATGTGAAGCTGGACTCAGTTTGATACATGATTTGAAGCTGGAGACCATTTGATACTGAAAGTTGAGCTGGTGTCAGTTTGAACAGAATGTGGAGCTGGAGACAGTTTGATACAGAATGCGAAGCTGGACTCAGTTCGATACAGAATGTGAAGCTGGACTCAGTTTGATACAGAATGTGAAGCTGGACTCAGTTTGATACAGAATGTGAAGCTAGACTCAGTTTGATACAGAATGTGAAGCTGGACTCAGTTTGAAACAGAATGTGGAGATGGAGACAGTTTGATTCAGAATGTGAAGCTGGACTCAGTTTGATACAGAATGTGATGCTGGACTCAGTTTGATACAGAATGTGAAGCTAGACTCAGTTTGAAACAGAATGTGGAGCTGGACTCAGTTTGAAACAGAATGTGGAGCTGGAGACAGTTTGATACAGAATGTGAAGCTGGACTCAGTTTGATACAGAATGTGAAGCTGGACGCAGTTTGATACAGAATGTGAAGCTGGACTCAGTTTGATACAGAATGTGGAGCTGGAGACAGCTTGATACAGAATGTGAAGCTGGAGACAGTTTGATACAGAATGTGAAGCTGGACTCAGTTTGATACAGAATGTGGAGCTGGAGACAGTTTGATACAGAATGTGAAGCTGGACTCAGTTTGATACAGAATGTGAAGCTATACTCAGTTTGAAACAGAATGTGGAGCTGGAGACAGTTTGATACAGAATGTGAAGCTGGACTCAGTTTGATACAGAATGTGAAGCTGGACTCAGTTTGATACAGAATGTGAAGCTGGACTCAGTTTGATACAGAATGTGGAGCTGGAGACAGTTTGATACAGAATGTGAAGCAGGAGACAGTTTGATACAGAATGTGAAGCTGGACTCAGTTTGATACAGAATGTGGAGCTGGAGACAGTTTGATACAGAATGTGAAGCTGGTGTCAGTTCGATACAGAATGTGGAGCTGGAGTCAGTTTGATACAGAATGTGGAGCGAGAGACAGTTCGAGACAGAATGTGAAGCTGGTCTCAGTTTGATACAGAATGTGGAGCTGGTGTCAGTTTGATCCAGAATGTGGAGCTGGAGACAGTTTGATACAGAATGTGGAGCTGGACTCAGTTTGATACAGAATGTGGAGCGAGAGACAGTTCGAGACAGAATGTGAAGCTGGTCTCAGTTTGATACAGAATGTGGAGCTGTTGTCAGTTTCAACAGAATGTGGAGCTGGACTCAGTTCGATACAGAATGTGGAGCTGGTGTCAGTTTGATACAGAATGTGGAGCTGGAGACAGTTTGATACAGAATGTGGAGCTGGAGACAGTTTGATACAGAATGTGGAGCTGGACTCAGTTTGATACAGAATGTGGAGCGAGAGACAGTTCGAGACAGAATGTGAAGCTGGTCTCAGTTTGATACAGAATGTGGAGCTGGTGTCAGTTTCAACAGAATGTGGAGCTGGACTCAGTTCGATACAGAATGTGGAGCTGGTGTCAGTTTGAACAGAATGTGGAGCTGGACTCAGTTCGATACAGAATGTGGAGCTGGACTCAGTTCGATACAGAATGTGGAGCTGGAGACAGTTTGATACAGAATGTGAAGCTGGACTCAGTTTGATACAGAATGTGGAGCTGGAGACAGTTTGATACAGAATGTGGAGCTGGACTCAGTTTGATACAGAATGTGGAGCGGGAGACAGTTTGATACAGAATGCGAAGCTGGACTCACTTTGATACAGAATGTGGAGCTGGAGACAGTTTGATACAGAATGTGAAGCTGGACTCAGTTCGATACAGAATGTGGAGCTGGAGTCAGTTTGATACAGAATGTGGAGCTGGTGTCAGTTTGATACAGAATGTGAAGCTGGAGACAGTTTGATACAGAATGTGAAGCTGGAGACAGTTTGATACAGAATGTGGAGCTGGAGACAGTTTGATACAGAATGTGGAGCGAGAGACAGTTCGAGACAGAATGTGAAGCTGGTCTCAGTTTGATACAGAATGTGGAGCTGGTGTCAGTTTGATCCAGAATGTGGAGCTGGAGACAGTTTGATACAGAATGTGGAGCTGGACTCAGTTTGATACAGAATGTGGAGCGAGAGACAGTTCGAGACAGAATGTGAAGCTGGTCTCAGTTTGATACAGAATGTGGAGCTGTTGTCAGTTTCAACAGAATGTGGAGCTGGACTCAGTTCGATACAGAATGTGGAGCTGGTGTCAGTTTGATACAGAATGTGGAGCTGGAGACAGTTTGATACAGAATGTGGAGCTGGAGACACTTTGATACAGAATGTGGAGCTGGACTCAGTTTGATACAGAATGTGGAGCGAGAGACAGTTCGAGACAGAATGTGAAGCTGGTCTCAGTTTGATACAGAATGTTGAGCTGGTGTCAGTTTGATACATGATTTGAAGCTGGAGACCATTTGATACTGAAAGTTGAGCTGGTGTCAGTTTGAACAGAATGTGGAGCTGGAGACAGTTTGATACAGAATGCGAAGCTGGACTCAGTTCGATACAGAATGTGAAGCTGGACGCAGTTTGATACAGAATGTGGAGCTGGAGACAGTTTGATACAGAATGTGAAGCTGGACTCAGTTTGATACAGAATGTGGAGCTGGAGACAGTTTGATACAGAATATGAAGCTAGACTCAGTTTGAAACAGAATGTGGAGCTGGAGACAGTTTGATACAAAATGTGAAGCTGGACTCAGTTTGATACAGAATGTGAAGCTGGACTCAGTTTGATACAGAATGTGGAGCTGGAGACAGTTTGATACAGAATGTGAAGCTGGAGACAGTTTGATACAGAATGTGAAGCTGGACTCAGTTTGATACAGAATGTGAAGCTGGACTCAGTTTGATACAGAATGTGAAGCTAGACTCAGTTTGATACAGAATGTGAAGCTGGACTCAGTTTGAAACAGAATGTGGAGCTGGAGACAGTTTGATTCAGAATGTGAAGCTGGACTCAGTTTGATACAGAATGTGATGCTGGACTCAGTTTGATACAGAATGTGAAGCTAGACTCAGTTTGAAACAGAATGTGGAGCTGGACTCAGTTTGAAACAGAATGTGGAGCTGGAGACAGTTTGATACAGAATGTGAAGCTGGAATCAGTTTGATACAGAATGTGAAGCTGGACGCAGTTTGATACAGAATGTGAAGCTGGACTCAGTTTGATACAGAATGTGGAGCTGGAGACAGTTTGATACAGAATGTGAAGCTGGAGACAGTTTGATACAGAATGTGAAGCTGGACTCAGTTTGATACAGAATGTGGAGCTGGAGACAGTTTGATACAGAATGTGAAGCTGGACTCAGTTTGATACAGAATGTGAAGCTATACTCAGTTTGAAACAGAATGTGGAGCTGGAGACAGTTTGATACAGAATGTGAAGCTGGACTCAGTTTGATACAGAATGTGAAGCTGGACTCAGTTTGATACAGAATGTGAAGCTGGACTCAGTTTGATACAGAATGTGGAGCTGGAGACAGTTTGATACAGAATGTGAAGCAGGAGACAGTTTGATACAGAATGTGAAGCTGGACTCAGTTTGATACAGAATGTGGAGCTGGAGACAGTTTGATACAGAATGTGAAGCTGGTGTCAGTTCGATACAGAATGTGGAGCTGGAGTCAGTTTGATACAGAATGTGGAGCGAGAGACAGTTCGAGACAGAATGTGAAGCTGGTCTCAGTTTGATACAGAATGTGGAGCTGGTGTCAGTTTGATCCAGAATGTGGAGCTGGAGACAGTTTGATACAGAATGTGGAGCTGGACTCAGTTTGATACAGAATGTGGAGCGAGAGACAGTTCGAGACAGAATGTGAAGCTGGTCTCAGTTTGATACAGAATGTGGAGCTGTTGTCAGTTTCAACAGAATGTGGAGCTGGACTCAGTTCGATACAGAATGTGGAGCTGGTGTCAGTTTGATACAGAATGTGGAGCTGGAGACAGTTTGATACAGAATGTGGAGCTGGAGACAGTTTGATACAGAATGTGGAGCTGGACTCAGTTTGATACAGAATGTGGAGCGAGAGACAGTTCGAGACAGAATGTGAAGCTGGTCTCAGTTTGATACAGAATGTGGAGCTGGTGTCAGTTTCAACAGAATGTGGAGCTGGACTCAGTTCGATACAGAATGTGGAGCTGGTGTCAGTTTGAACAGAATGTGGAGCTGGACTCAGTTCGATACAGAATGTGGAGCTGGACTCAGTTCGATACAGAATGTGGAGCTGGAGACAGTTTGATACAGAATGTGAAGCTGGACTCAGTTTGATACAGAATGTGGAGCTGGAGACAGTTTGATACAGAATGTGGAGCTGGACTCAGTTTGATACAGAATGTGGAGCGGGAGACAGTTTGATACAGAATGCGAAGCTGGACTCACTTTGATACAGAATGTGGAGCTGGAGACAGTTTGATACAGAATGTGAAGCTGGACTCAGTTCGATACAGAATGTGGAGCTGGAGTCAGTTTGATACAGAATGTGGAGCTGGTGTCAGTTTGATACAGAATGTGAAGCTGGAGACAGTTTGATACAGAATGTGAAGCTGGAGACAGTTTGATACAGAATGTGGAGCTGGAGACAGTTTGATACAGAATGTGGAGCGAGAGACAGTTCGAGACAGAATGTGAAGCTGGTCTCAGTTTGATACAGAATGTGGAGCTGGTGTCAGTTTGATCCAGAATGTGGAGCTGGAGACAGTTTGATACAGAATGTGGAGCTGGACTCAGTTTGATACAGAATGTGGAGCGAGAGACAGTTCGAGACAGAATGTGAAGCTGGTCTCAGTTTGATACAGAATGTGGAGCTGTTGTCAGTTTCAACAGAATGTGGAGCTGGACTCAGTTCGATACAGAATGTGGAGCTGGTGTCAGTTTGATACAGAATGTGGAGCTGGAGACAGTTTGATACAGAATGTGGAGCGAGAGACAGTTCGAGACAGAATGTGAAGCTGGTCTCAGTTTGATACAGAATGTGGAGCTGGTGTCAGTTTCAACAGAATGTGGATCTGGACTCAGTTCGATACAGAATGTGGAGCTGGTGTCAGTTTGAACAGAATGTGGAGCTGGACTCAGTTCGATACAGAATGTGGAGCTGGAGTCAGTTTGATACAGAATGTGGAGCTGGTGTCAGTTTGATACAGAATGTGAAGCTGGAGACAGTTTGATACAGAATGTGAAGCTGAAGACAGTTTGATACAGAATGTGGAGCTGGACTCAGTTTGATACAGAATGTGGAGCGAGAGACAGTTCGAGACAGAATGTGAAGCTGGTCTCAGTTTGATACAGAATGTGGAGCTGGTGTCAGTTTCAACAGAATGTGGATCTGGACTCAGTTCGATACAGAATGTGGAGCTGGTGTCAGTTTGAACAGAATGTGGAGCTGGACTCAGTTCGATACAGAATGTGGAGCTGGACTCAGTTCGATACAGAATGTGGAGCTGGAGACAGTTTGATACAGAATGTGAAGCTGGACTCAGTTTGATCCAGAATGTGGAGCTGTAGACAGTTTGATACAGAATGTGAAGCTGGACTCAGTTTGATACAGAATGTGGAGCTGGAGACAGTTTGATACAGAATGTGAAGCTGGACTCAGTTAGATACAGAATGTGGAGCTGGAGACAGTTTGATACAGATTGTGAAGCTGGACTCAGTTTGATACAGAATGTGGAGCTGGTGTCAGTTTGAACAGAATGTGGAGCTGGATTCAGTTTGATACAGAATGTGAAGCTGGTGTCAGTTTGGACAGAATGTGGAGCTGGAGTCAGTTCGATACAGAATGTGGAACTGGAGACAGTTTGATACAGAATGTGAAGCTAGACTCAGTTTGAAACAGAATGTGGAGCTGGAGACAGTTTGATACAAAATGTGAAGCTGGACTCAGTTTGATACAGAATGTGAAGCTGGACTCAGTTTGATACAGAATGTGGAGCTGGAGACAGTTTGATACAGAATGTGAAGCTGGAGACAGTTTGATACAGAATGTGAAGCTGGACTCAGTTTGATACAGAATGTGAAGCTGGACTCAGTTTGATACAGAATGTGAAGCTGGACTCAGTTCGATACAGAATGTGAAGCTGGACGCAGTTTGATACAGAATGTGGAGCTGGAGACAGTTTGATACAGAATGTGAAGCTGGACTCAGTTTGATACAGAATGTGGAGCTGGAGACAGTTTGATACAGAATGTGAAGCTGGACTCAGTTCGATTCAGAATGTGGAGCTGGAGTCAGTTTGATACAGAATGTGGAGCTGGTGTCAGTTTGATACAGAATGTGAAGCTGGAGACAGTTTGATACAGAATGTGAAGCTGATGACAGTTTGATACAGAATGTGGAGCTGGAGACAGTTTGATACAGAATGTGGAGCGAGAGACAGTTCGAGACAGAATGTGAAGCTGGTCTCAGTTTGATACAGAATGTGGAGCTGGTGTCAGTTTCAACAGAATGTGGATCTGGACTCAGTTCGATACAGAATGTGGAGCTGGTGTCAGTTTGAACAGAATGTGGAGCTGGACTCAGTTCGATACAGAATGTGGAGCTGGAGTCAGTTTGATACAGAATGTGGAGCTGGTGTCAGTTTGATACAGAATGTGAAGCTGGAGACAGTTTGATACAGAATGTGAAGCTGAAGACAGTTTGATACAGAATGTGGAGCTGGACTCAGTTTGATACAGAATGTGGAGCGAGAGACAGTTCGAGACAGAATGTGAAGCTGGTCTCAGTTTGATACAGAATGTGGAGCTGGTGTCAGTTTCAACAGAATGTGGATCTGGACTCAGTTCGATACAGAATGTGGAGCTGGTGTCAGTTTGAACAGAATGTGGAGCTGGACTCAGTTCGATACAGAATGTGGAGCTGGACTCAGTTCGATACAGAATGTGGAGCTGGAGACAGTTTGATACAGAATGTGAAGCTGGACTCAGTTTGATCCAGAATGTGGAGCTGTAGACAGTTTGATACAGAATGTGAAGCTGGACTCAGTTTGATACAGAATGTGGAGCTGGAGACAGTTTGATACAGAATGTGAAGCTGGACTCAGTTTGATACAGAATGTGGAGCTGGAGACAGTTTGATACAGATTGTGAAGCTGGACTCAGTTTGATACAGAATGTGGAGCTGGTGTCAGTTTGAACAGAATGTGGAGCTGGATTCAGTTTGATACAGAATGTGAAGCTGGTGTCAGTTTGGACAGAATGTGGAGCTGGAGTCAGTTCGATACAGAATGTGGAACTGGAGACAGTTTGATACAGAATGTTGAGCTGGTGTCAGTTTGATACATGATTTGAAGCTGGAGACCATTTGATACTGAAAGTTGAGCTGGTGTCAGTTTGAACAGAATGTGGAGCTGGAGACAGTTTGATACAGAATGCGAAGCTGGACTCAGTTCGATACAGAATGTGAAGCTGGACGCAGTTTGATACAGAATGGGAGCTGGAGACAGTTTGATACAGAATGTGAAGCTGGACTCAGTTTGATACAGAATGTGGAACTGGAGACAGTTTGATACAGAATGTGAAGCTGGACTCAGTTTGATACAGAATGTGGAGCTGGAGACAGTTTGATACAGAATGTGAAGCTAGACTCAGTTTGAAACAGAATGTGGAGCTGGAGACAGTTTGATACAAAATGTGAAGCTGGACTCAGTTTGATACAGAATGTGAAGCTGGACTCAGTTTGATACAGAATGTGGAGCTGGAGACAGTTTGATACAGAATGTGAAGCTGGAGACAGTTTGATACAGAATGTGAAGCTGGACTCAGTTTGATACAGAATGTGAAGCTGGACTCAGTTTGATACAGAATGTGAAGCTAGACTCAGTTTGATACAGAATGTGAAGCTGGACTCAGTTTGAAACAGAATGTGGAGATGGAGACAGTTTGATTCAGAATGTGAAGCTGGACTCAGTTTGATACAGAATGTGATGCTGGACTCAGTTTGATACAGAATGTGAAGCTAGACTCAGTTTGAAACAGAATGTGGAGCTGGACTCAGTTTGAAACAGAATGTGGAGCTGGAGACAGTTTGATACAGAATGTGAAGCTGGACTCAGTTTGATACAGAATGTGAAGCTGGACGCAGTTTGATACAGAATGTGAAGCTGGACTCAGTTTGATACAGAATGTGGAGCTGGAGACAGTTTGATACAGAATGTGAAGCTGGAGACAGTTTGATACAGAATGTGAAGCTGGACTCAGTTTGATACAGAATGTGGAGCTGGAGACAGTTTGATACAGAATGTGAAGCTGGCCTCAGTTTGATACAGAATGTGAAGCTATACTCAGTTTGACACAGAATGTGGAGCTGGAGACAGTTTGATACAGAATGTGAAGCTGGACTCAGTTTGATACAGAATGTGAAGCTGGACTCAGTTTGATACAGAATGTGAAGCTGGACTCAGTTTGATACAGAATGTGGAGCTGGAGACAGTTTGATACAGAATGTGAAGCAGGAGACAGTTTGATACAGAATGTGAAGCTGGACTCAGTTTGATACAGAATGTGAAGCTGGTGTCAGTTCGATACAGAATGTGGAGCTGGAGTCAGTTTGATACAGAATGTGGAGCGAGAGACAGTTCGAGACAGAATGTGAAGCTGGTCTCAGTTTGATACAGAATGTGGAGCTGGTGTCAGTTTGATCCAGAATGTGGAGCTGGAGACAGTTTGATACAGAATGTGGAGCTGGACTCAGTTTGATACAGAATGTGGAGCGAGAGACAGTTCGAGACAGAATGTGAAGCTGGTCTCAGTTTGATACAGAATGTGGAGCTGTTGTCAGTTTCAACAGAATGTGGAGCTGGACTCAGTTCGATACAGAATGTGGAGCTGGTGTCAGTTTGATACAGAATGTGGAGCTGGAGACAGTTTGATACAGAATGTGGAGCTGGAGACAGTTTGATACAGAATGTGGAGCTGGACTCAGTTTGATACAGAATGTGGAGCGAGAGACAGTTCGAGACAGAATGTGAAGCTGGTCTCAGTTTGATACAGAATGTTGAGCTGGTGTCAGTTTGATACATGATTTGAAGCTGGAGACCATTTGATACTGAAAGTTGAGCTGGTGTCAGTTTGAACAGAATGTGGAGCTGGAGACAGTTTGATACAGAATGCGAAGCTGGACTCAGTTCGATACAGAATGTGAAGCTGGACGCAGTTTGATACAGAATGTGGAGCTGGAGACAGTTTGATACAGAATGTGAAGCTGGACTCAGTTTGATGCAGAATGTGGAGCTGGAGACAGTTTGATACAGAATGTGAAGCTAGACTCAGTTTGAAACAGAATGTGGAGCTGGAGACAGTTTGATACAAAATGTGAAGCTGGACTCAGTTTGATACAGAATGTGAAGCTGGACTCAGTTTGATACAGAATGTGGAGCTGGAGACAGTTTGATACAGAATGTGAAGCTGGAGACAGTTTGATACAGAATGTGAAGCTGGACTCAGTTTGATTCAGAATGTGAAGCTAGACTCAGTTTGATACAGAATGTGAAGCTGGACTCAGTTTGAAACAGAATGTGGAGCTGGAGACAGTTTGATTCAGAATGTGAAGCTGGACTCAGTTTGATACAGAATGTGATGCTGGACTCAGTTTGATACAGAATGTGAAGCTAGACTCAGTTTGAAACAGAATGTGGAGCTGGACTCAGTTTGAAACAGAATGTGGAGCTGGAGACAGTTTGATACAGAATGTGAAGCTGGACTCAGTTTGATACAGAATGTGAAGCTGGACGCAGTTTGATACAGAATGTGAAGCTGGACTCAGTTTGATACAGAATGTGGAGCTGGAGACAGTTTGATACAGAATGTGAAGCTGGAGACAGTTTGATACAGAATGTGAAGCTGGACTCAGTTTGATACAGAATGTGGAGCTGGAGACAGTTTGATACAGAATGTGAAGCTGGACTCAGTTTGATACAGAATGTGAAGCTATACTCAGTTTGAAACAGAATGTGGAGCT
This sequence comes from Heterodontus francisci, assembly GCF_036365525.1. Classification (NCBI taxonomy): domain Eukaryota; kingdom Metazoa; phylum Chordata; class Chondrichthyes; order Heterodontiformes; family Heterodontidae; genus Heterodontus; species Heterodontus francisci. The sequence goes on from NC_090379.1 coordinate 103,854,140, forward strand.
GGAGACAGTTTGATACAGAATGTGAAGCTGGACTCAGTTTGATACAGAATGTGAAGCTGGACTCAGTTTGATACAGAATGTGAAGCTGGACTCAGTTTGATACAGAATGTGGAGCTGGAGACAGTTTGATACAGAATGTGAAGCAGGAGACAGTTTGATACAGAATGTGAAGCTGGACTCAGTTTGATACAGAATGTGGAGCTGGAGACAGTTTGATACAGAATGTGAAGCTGGTGTCAGTTCGATACAGAATGTGGAGCTGGAGTCAGTTTGATACAGAATGTGGAGCGAGAGACAGTTCGAGACAGAATGTGAAGCTGGTCTCAGTTTGATACAGAATGTGGAGCTGGTGTCAGTTTGATCCAGAATGTGGAGCTGGAGACAGTTTGATACAGAATGTGGAGCTGGACTCAGTTTGATACAGAATGTGGAGCGAGAGACAGTTCGAGACAGAATGTGAAGCTGGTCTCAGTTTGATACAGAATGTGGAGCTGTTGTCAGTTTCAACAGAATGTGGAGCTGGACTCAGTTCGATACAGAATGTGGAGCTGGTGTCAGTTTGATACAGAATGTGGAGCTGGAGACAGTTTGATACAGAATGTGGAGCTGGAGACAGTTTGATACAGAATGTGGAGCTGGACTCAGTTTGATACAGAATGTGGAGCGAGAGACAGTTCGAGACAGAATGTGAAGCTGGTCTCAGTTTGATACAGAATGTGGAGCTGGTGTCAGTTTCAACAGAATGTGGAGCTGGACTCAGTTCGATACAGAATGTGGAGCTGGTGTCAGTTTGAACAGAATGTGGAGCTGGACTCAGTTCGATACAGAATGTGGAGCTGGACTCAGTTCGATACAGAATGTGGAGCTGGAGACAGTTTGATACAGAATGTGAAGCTGGACTCAGTTTGATACAGAATGTGGAGCTGGAGACAGTTTGATACAGAATGTGGAGCTGGACTCAGTTTGATACAGAATGTGGAGCGGGAGACAGTTTGATACAGAATGCGAAGCTGGACTCACTTTGATACAGAATGTGGAGCTGGAGACAGTTTGATACAGAATGTGAAGCTGGACTCAGTTCGATACAGAATGTGGAGCTGGAGTCAGTTTGATACAGAATGTGGAGCTGGTGTCAGTTTGATACAGAATGTGAAGCTGGAGACAGTTTGATACAGAATGTGAAGCTGGAGACAGTTTGATACAGAATGTGGAGCTGGAGACAGTTTGATACAGAATGTGGAGCGAGAGACAGTTCGAGACAGAATGTGAAGCTGGTCTCAGTTTGATACAGAATGTGGAGCTGGTGTCAGTTTGATCCAGAATGTGGAGCTGGTGTCAGTTTGATCCAGAATGTGGAGCTGGAGACAGTTTGATACAGAATGTGGAGCTGGACTCAGTTTGATACAGAATGTGGAGCGAGAGACAGTTCGAGACAGAATGTGAAGCTGGTCTCAGTTTGATACAGAATGTGGAGCTGTTGTCAGTTTCAACAGAATGTGGAGCTGGACTCAGTTCGATACAGAATGTGGAGCTGGTGTCAGTTTGATACAGAATGTGGAGCTGGAGACAGTTTGATACAGAATGTGGAGCTGGAGACAGTTTGATACAGAATGTGGAGCTGGACTCAGTTTGATACAGAATGTGGAGCGAGAGACAGTTCGAGACAGAATGTGAAGCTGGTCTCAGTTTGATACAGAATGTGGAGCTGGTGTCAGTTTCAACAGAATGTGGAGCTGGACTCAGTTCGATACAGAATGTGGAGCTGGTGTCAGTTTGAACAGAATGTGGAGCTGGACTCAGTTCGATACAGAATGTGGAGCTGGACTCAGTTCGATACAGAATGTGGAGCTGGAGACAGTTTGATACAGAATGTGAAGCTGGACTCAGTTTGATACAGAATGTGGAGCTGGAGACAGTTTGATACAGAATGTGGAGCTGGACTCAGTTTGATACAGAATGTGGAGCGGGAGACAGTTTGATACAGAATGCGAAGCTGGACTCACTTTGATACAGAATGTGGAGCTGGAGACAGTTTGATACAGAATGTGAAGCTGGACTCAGTTCGATACAGAATGTGGAGCTGGAGTCAGTTTGATACAGAATGTGGAGCTGGTGTCAGTTTGATACAGAATGTGAAGCTGGAGACAGTTTGATACAGAATGTGAAGCTGGAGACAGTTTGATACAGAATGTGGAGCTGGAGACAGTTTGATACAGAATGTGGAGCGAGAGACAGTTCGAGACAGAATGTGAAGCTGGTCTCAGTTTGATACAGAATGTGGAGCTGGTGTCAGTTTGATCCAGAATGTGGAGCTGGAGACAGTTTGATACAGAATGTGGAGCTGGACTCAGTTTGATACAGAATGTGGAGCGAGAGACAGTTCGAGACAGAATGTGAAGCTGGTCTCAGTTTGATACAGAATGTGGAGCTGTTGTCAGTTTCAACAGAATGTGGAGCTGGACTCAGTTCGATACAGAATGTGGAGCTGGTGTCAGTTTGATACAGAATGTGGAGCTGGAGACAGTTTGATACAGAATGTGGAGCTGGAGACAGTTTGATACAGAATGTGGAGCTGGACTCAGTTTGATACAGAATGTGGAGCGAGAGACAGTTCGAGACAGAATGTGAAGCTGGTCTCAGTTTGATACAGAATGTGGAGCTGGTGTCAGTTTCAACAGAATGTGGAGCTGGTGTCAGTTTGATACAGAATGTGAAGCTGGACTCAGTTTGATACAGAATGTGGAGCTGGACTCAGTTTGATACAGAATGTGGAGCTGGAGACAGTTTGATACAGAATGTGAAGCAGGAGACAGTTTGATACAGAATGTGAAGCTGGACTCAGTTTGATACAGAATGTGGAGCTGGAGACAGTTTGATACAGAATGTGAAGCTGGTGTCAGTTCGATACAGAATGTGGAGCTGGAGTCAGTTTGATACAGAATGTGGAGCGAGAGACAGTTCGAGACAGAATGTGAAGCTGGTCTCAGTTTGATACAGAATGTGGAGCTGGTGTCAGTTTGATCCAGAATGTGGAGCTGGAGACAGTTTGATACAGAATGTGGAGCTGGACTCAGTTTGATACAGAATGTGGAGCGAGAGACAGTTCGAGACAGAATGTGAAGCTGGTCTCAGTTTGATACAGAATGTGGAGCTGTTGTCAGTTTCAACAGAATGTGGAGCTGGACTCAGTTCGATACAGAATGTGGAGCTGGTGTCAGTTTGATACAGAATGTGGAGCTGGAGACAGTTTGATACAGAATGTGGAGCTGGAGACAGTTTGATACAGAATGTGGAGCTGGACTCAGTTTGGTACAGATTGTGGAGCGAGAGACAGTTCGAGACAGAATGTGAAGCTGGTCTCAGTTTGATACAGAATGTGGAGCTGGTGTCAGTTTCAACAGAATGTGGAGCTGGACTCAGTTCGATACAGAATGTGGAGCTGGTGTCAGTTTGAACAGAATGTGGAGCTGGACTCAGTTCGATACAGAATGTGGAGCTGGACTCAGTTCGATACAGAATGTGGAGCTGGAGACAGTTTGATACAGAATGTGAAGCTGGACTCAGTTTGATACAGAATGTGGAGCTGGAGACAGTTTGATACAGAATGTGGAGCTGGACTCAGTTTGATACAGAATGTGGAGCGGGAGACAGTTTGATACAGAATGCGAAGCTGGACTCACTTTGATACAGAATGTGGAGCTGGAGACAGTTTGATACAGAATGTGAAGCTGGACTCAGTTCGATACAGAATGTGGAGCTGGAGTCAGTTTGATACAGAATGTGGAGCTGGTGTCAGTTTGATACAGAATGTGAAGCTGGAGACAGTTTGATACAGAATGTGAAGCTGGAGACAGTTTGATACAGAATGTGGAGCTGGAGACAGTTTGATACAGAATGTGGAGCGAGAGACAGTTCGAGACAGAATGTGAAGCTGGTCTCAGTTTGATACAGAATGTGGAGCTGGTGTCAGTTTGATCCAGAATGTGGAGCTGGAGACAGTTTGATACAGAATGTGGAGCTGGACTCAGTTTGATACAGAATGTGGAGCGAGAGACAGTTCGAGACAGAATGTGAAGCTGGTCTCAGTTTGATACAGAATGTGGAGCTGTTGTCAGTTTCAACAGAATGTGGAGCTGGACTCAGTTCGATACAGAATGTGGAGCTGGTGTCAGTTTGATACAGAATGTGGAGCTGGAGACAGTTTGATACAGAATGTGGAGCTGGAGACAGTTTGATACAGAATGTGGAGCTGGACTCAGTTTGATACAGAATGTGGAGCGAGAGACAGTTCGAGACAGAATGTGAAGCTGGTCTCAGTTTGATACAGAATGTGGAGCTGGTGTCAGTTTCAACAGAATGTGGAGCTGGACTCAGTTCGATACAGAATGTGGAGCTGGTGTCAGTTTGAACAGAATGTGGAGCTGGACTCAGTTCGATACAGCATGTGGAGCTGGACTCAGTTCGATACAGAATGTGGAGCTGGAGACAGTTTGATACAGAATGTGAAGCTGGACTCAGTTTGATACAGAATGTGGAGCTGGAGACAGTTTGATACAGAATGTGGAGCTGGACTCAGTTTGATACAGAATGTGGAGCGGGAGACAGTTTGATACAGAATGCGAAGCTGGACTCACTTTGATACAGAATGTGGAGCTGGAGACAGTTTGATACAGAATGTGAAGCTGGACTCAGTTCGATACAGAATGTGGAGCTGGAGTCAGTTTGATACAGAATGTGGAGCTGGTGTCAGTTTGATACAGAATGTGAAGCTGGAGACAGTTTGATACAGAATGTGAAGCTGGAGACAGTTTGATACAGAATGTGGAGCTGGAGACAGTTTGATACAGAATGTGGAGCGAGAGACAGTTCGAGACAGAATGTGAAGCTGGTCTCAGTTTGATACAGAATGTGGAGCTGGTGTCAGTTTCAACAGAATGTGGATCTGGACTCAGTTCGATACAGAATGTGGAGCTGGTGTCAGTTTGAACAGAATGTGGAGCTGGACTCAGTTCGATACAGAATGTGGAGCTGGAGTCAGTTTGATACAGAATGTGGAGCTGGTGTCAGTTTGATACAGAATGTGAAGCTGGAGACAGTTTGATACAGAATGTGAAGCTGAAGACAGTTTGATACAGAATGTGGAGCTGGACTCAGTTTGATACAGAATGTGGAGCGAGAGACAGTTCGAGACAGAATGTGAAGCTGGTCTCAGTTTGATACAGAATGTGGAGCTGGTGTCAGTTTCAACAGAATGTGGATCTGGACTCAGTTCGATACAGAATGTGGAGCTGGTGTCAGTTTGAACAGTATGTGGAGCTGGACTCAGTTCGATACAGAATGTGGAGCTGGACTCAGTTCGATACAGAATGTGGAGCTGGAGACAGTTTGATACAGAATGTGAAGCTGGACTCAGTTTGATCCAGAATGTGGAGCTGTAGACAGTTTGATACAGAATGTGAAGCTGGACTCAGTTTGATACAGAATGTGGAGCTGGAGACAGTTTGATACAGAATGTGAAGCTGGACTCAGTTTGATACAGAATGTGGAGCTGGAGACAGTTTGATACAGATTGTGAAGCTGGACTCAGTTTGATACAGAATGTGGAGCTGGTGTCAGTTTGAACAGAATGTGGAGCTGGATTCAGTTTGATACAGAATGTGAAGCTGGTGTCAGTTTGGACAGAATGTGGAGCTGGAGTCAGTTCGATACAGAATGTGGAACTGGAGACAGTTTGATACAGAATGTTGAGCTGGTGTCAGTTTGATACATGAATTGAAGCTGGAGACCATTTGATACTGAAAGTTGAGCTGGTGTCAGTTTGAACAGAATGTGGAGCTGGAGACAGTTTGATACAGAATGCGAAGCTGGACTCAGTTCGATACAGAATGTGAAGCTGGACGCAGTTTGATACAGAATGTGGAGCTGAAGACAGTTTGATACAGAATGTGAAGCTGGACTCAGTTTGATACAGAATGTGGAGCTGGAGACAGTTTGATACAAAATGTGAAGCTGGACTCAGTTTGATACAGAATGTGGAGCTGGAGACAGTTTGATACAGAATGTGAAGCTAGACTCAGTTTGAAACAGAATGTGGAGCTGGAGACAGTTTGATACAAAATGTGAAGCTGGACTCAGTTTGATACAGAATGTGAAGCTGGACTCAGTTTGATACAGAATGTGGAGCTGGAGACAGTTTGATACAGAATGTGAAGCTGGAGACAGTTTGATACAGAATGTGAAGCTGGACTCAGTTTGATACAGAATGTGAAGCTGGACTCAGTTTGATACAGAATGTGAAGCTAGACTCAGTTTGATACAGAATGTGAAGCTGGACTCAGTTTGAAACAGAATGTGGAGCTGGAGACAGTTTGATACAGAATGTGAAGCTGGACTCAGTTTGATACAGAATGTGATGCTGGACTCAGTTTGATACAGAATGTGAAGCTAGACTCAGTTTGAAACAGAATGTGGAGCTGGACTCAGTTTGAAACAGAATGTGGAGCTGGAGACAGTTTGATACAGAATGTGAAGCTGGACTCAGTTTGATACAGAATGTGAAGCTGGACGCAGTTTGATACAGAATGTGAAGCTGGACTCAGTTTGATACAGAATGTGGAGCTGGAGACAGTTTGATACAGAATGTGAAGCTGGAGACAGTTTGATACAGAATGTGAAGCTGGACTCAGTTTGATACAGAATGTGGAGCTGGAGACAGTTTGATACAGAATGTGAAGCTGGACTCAGTTTGATACAGAATGTGAAGCTATACTCAGTTTGAAACAGAATGTGGAGCTGGAGACAGTTTGATACAGAATGTGAAGCTGGACTCAGTTTGATACAGAATGTGAAGCTGGACTCAGTTTGATACAGAATGTGAAGCTGGACTCAGTTTGATACAGAATGTGGAGCTGGAGACAGTTTGATACAGAATGTGAAGCAGGAGACAGTTTGATACAGAATGTGAAGCTGGTGTCAGTTTGATACAGAATGTGGAGCGAGAGACAGTTCGAGACAGAATGTGAAGCTGGTCTCAGTTTGATACAGAATGTGGAGCTGGTGTCAGTTTGATCCAGAATGTGGAACTGGAGACAGTTTGATACAGAATGTTGAGCTGGTGTCAGTTTGATACATGATTTGAAGCTGGAGACCATTTGATACTGAAAGTTGAGCTGGTGTCAGTTTGAACAGAATGTGGAGCTGGACTCAGTTTGATACAGAATGTGGAGCTGGAGACAGTTTGATACAGAATGTGGAGCTGGACTCAGTTTGATACAGAATGTGGAGCGGGAGACAGTTTGATACAGAATGCGAAGCTGGACTCACTTTGATACAGAATGTGGAGCTGGAGACAGTTTGATACAGAATGTGAAGCTGGACTCAGTTCGATACAGAATGTGGAGCTGGAGTCAGTTTGATACAGAATGTGGAGCTGGTGTCAGTTTGATACAGAATGTGAAGCTGGAGACAGTTTGATACAGAATGTGAAGCTGGAGACAGTTTGATACAGAATGTGGAGCTGGAGACAGTTTGATACAGAATGTGGAGCTGGTGTCAGTTTGATCCAGAATGTGGAGCTGGAGACAGTTTGATACAGAATGTGGAGCTGGACTCAGTTTGATACAGAATGTGGAGCGAGAGACAGTTCGAGACAGAATGTGAAGCTGGTCTCAGTTTGATACAGAATGTGGAGCTGTTGTCAGTTTCAACAGAATGTGGAGCTGGACTCAGTTCGATACAGAATGTGGAGCTGGTGTCAGTTTGATACAGAATGTGGAGCTGGAGACAGTTTGATACAGAATGTGGAGCTGGAGACAGTTTGATACAGAATGTGGAGCTGGACTCAGTTTGATACAGAATGTGGAGCGAGAGACAGTTCGAGACAGAATGTGAAGCTGGTCTCAGTTTGATACAGAATGTGGAGCTGGTGTCAGTTTGATCCAGAATGTGGAGCTGGTGTCAGTTTGATCCAGAATGTGGAGCTGGAGACAGTTTGATACAGAATGTGGAGCTGGACTCAGTTTGATACAGAATGTGGAGCGAGAGACAGTTCGAGACAGAATGTGAAGCTGGTCTCAGTTTGATACAGAATGTGGAGCTGTTGTCAGTTTCAACAGAATGTGGAGCTGGACTCAGTTCGATACAGAATGTGGAGCTGGTGTCAGTTTGATACAGAATGTGGAGCTGGAGACAGTTTGATACAGAATGTGGAGCTGGAGACAGTTTGATACAGAATGTGGAGCTGGACTCAGTTTGATACAGAATGTGGAGCGAGAGACAGTTCGAGACAGAATGTGAAGCTGGTCTCAGTTTGATACAGAATGTGGAGCTGGTGTCAGTTTCAACAGAATGTGGAGCTGGACTCAGTTCGATACAGAATGTGGAGCTGGTGTCAGTTTGAACAGAATGTGGAGCTGGACTCAGTTCGATACAGAATGTGGAGCTGGACTCAGTTCGATACAGAATGTGGAGCTGGAGACAGTTTGATACAGAATGTGAAGCTGGACTCAGTTTGATACAGAATGTGGAGCTGGAGACAGTTTGATACAGAATGTGGAGCTGGACTCAGTTTGATACAGAATGTGGAGCGGGAGACAGTTTGATACAGAATGCGAAGCTGGACTCACTTTGATACAGAATGTGGAGCTGGAGACAGTTTGATACAGAATGTGAAGCTGGACTCAGTTCGATACAGAATGTGGAGCTGGAGTCAGTTTGATACAGAATGTGGAGCTGGTGTCAGTTTGATACAGAATGTGAAGCTGGAGACAGTTTGATACAGAATGTGAAGCTGGAGACAGTTTGATACAGAATGTGGAGCTGGAGACAGTTTGATACAGAATGTGGAGCGAGAGACAGTTCGAGACAGAATGTGAAGCTGGTCTCAGTTTGATACAGAATGTGGAGCTGGTGTCAGTTTGATCCAGAATGTGGAGCTGGAGACAGTTTGATACAGAATGTGGAGCTGGACTCAGTTTGATACAGAATGTGGAGCGAGAGACAGTTCGAGACAGAATGTGAAGCTGGTCTCAGTTTGATACAGAATGTGGAGCTGTTGTCAGTTTCAACAGAATGTGGAGCTGGACTCAGTTCGATACAGAATGTGGAGCTGGTGTCAGTTTGATACAGAATGTGGAGCTGGAGACAGTTTGATACAGAATGTGGAGCTGGAGACAGTTTGATACAGAATGTGGAGCTGGACTCAGTTTGATACAGAATGTGGAGCGAGAGACAGTTCGAGACAGAATGTGAAGCTGGTCTCAGTTTGATACAGAATGTGGAGCTGGTGTCAGTTTCAACAGAATGTGGAGCTGGTGTCAGTTTGATACAGAATGTGAAGCTGGACTCAGTTTGATACAGAATGTGGAGCTGGACTCAGTTTGATACAGAATGTGGAGCTGGAGACAGTTTGATACAGAATGTGAAGCAGGAGACAGTTTGATACAGAATGTGAAGCTGGACTCAGTTTGATACAGAATGTGGAGCTGGAGACAGTTTGATACAGAATGTGAAGCTGGTGTCAGTTCGATACAGAATGTGGAGCTGGAGTCAGTTTGATACAGAATGTGGAGCGAGAGACAGTTCGAGACAGAATGTGAAGCTGGTCTCAGTTTGATACAGAATGTGGAGCTGGTGTCAGTTTGATCCAGAATGTGGAGCTGGAGACAGTTTGATACAGAATGTGGAGCTGGACTCAGTTTGATACAGAATGTGGAGCGAGAGACAGTTCGAGACAGAATGTGAAGCTGGTCTCAGTTTGATACAGAATGTGGAGCTGTTGTCAGTTTCAACAGAATGTGGAGCTGGACTCAGTTCGATACAGAATGTGGAGCTGGTGTGAGTTTGATACAGAATGTGGAGCTGGAGACAGTTTGATACAGAATGTGGAGCTGGAGACAGTTTGATACAGAATGTGGAGCTGGACTCAGTTTGGTACAGATTGTGGAGCGAGAGACAGTTCGAGACAGAATGTGAAGCTGGTCTCAGTTTGATACAGAATGTGGAGCTGGTGTCAGTTTCAACAGAATGTGGAGCTGGACTCAGTTCGATACAGAATGTGGAGCTGGTGTCAGTTTGAACAGAATGTGGAGCTGGACTCAGTTCGATACAGAATGTGGAGCTGGACTCAGTTCGATACAGAATGTGGAGCTGGAGACAGTTTGATACAGAATGTGAAGCTGGACTCAGTTTGATACAGAATGTGGAGCTGGAGACAGTTTGATACAGAATGTGGAGCTGGACTCAGTTTGATACAGAATGTGGAGCGGGAGACAGTTTGATACAGAATGCGAAGCTGGACTCACTTTGATACAGAATGTGGAGCTGGAGACAGTTTGATACAGAATGTGAAGCTGGACTCAGTTCGATACAGAATGTGGAGCTGGAGTCAGTTTGATACAGAATGTGGAGCTGGTGTCAGTTTGATACAGAATGTGAAGCTGGAGACAGTTTGATACAGAATGTGAAGCTGGAGACAGTTTGATACAGAATGTGGAGCTGGAGACAGTTTGATACAGAATGTGGAGCGAGAGACAGTTCGAGACAGAATGTGAAGCTGGTCTCAGTTTGATACAGAATGTGGAGCTGGTGTCAGTTTGATCCAGAATGTGGAGCTGGAGACAGTTTGATACAGAATGTGGAGCTGGACTCAGTTTGATACAGAATGTGGAGCGAGAGACAGTTCGAGACAGAATGTGAAGCTGGTCTCAGTTTGATACAGAATGTGGAGCTGTTGTCAGTTTCAACAGAATGTGGAGCTGGACTCAGTTCGATACAGAATGTGGAGCTGGTGTCAGTTTGATACAGAATGTGGAGCTGGAGACAGTTTGATACAGAATGTGGAGCTGGAGACAGTTTGATACAGAATGTGGAGCTGGACTCAGTTTGATACAGAATGTGGAGCGAGAGACAGTTCGAGACAGAATGTGAAGCTGGTCTCAGTTTGATACAGAATGTGGAGCTGGTGTCAGTTTCAACAGAATGTGGAGCTGGACTCAGTTCGATAAAGAATGTGGAGCTGGTGTCAGTTTGAACAGAATGTGGAGCTGGACTCAGTTCGATACAGCATGTGGAGCTGGACTCAGTTCGATACAGAATGTGGAGCTGGAGACAGTTTGATACAGAATGTGAAGCTGGACTCAGTTTGATACAGAATGTGGAGCTGGAGACAGTTTGATACAGAATGTGGAGCTGGACTCAGTTTGATACAGAATGTGGAGCGGGAGACAGTTTGATACAGAATGCGAAGCTGGACTCACTTTGATACAGAATGTGGAGCTGGAGACAGTTTGATACAGAATGTGAAGCTGGACTCAGTTCGATACAGAATGTGGAGCTGGAGTCAGTTTGATACAGAATGTGGAGCTGGTGTCAGTTTGATACAGAATGTGAAGCTGGAGACAGTTTGATACAGAATGTGAAGCTGGAGACAGTTTGATACAGAATGTGGAGCTGGAGACAGTTTGATACAGAATGTGGAGCGAGAGACAGTTCGAGACAGAATGTGAAGCTGGTCTCAGTTTGATACAGAATGTGGAGCTGGTGTCAGTTTCAACAGAATGTGGATCTGGACTCAGTTCGATACAGAATGTGGAGCTGGTGTCAGTTTGAACAGAATGTGGAGCTGGACTCAGTTCGATACAGAATGTGGAGCTGGAGTCAGTTTGATACAGAATGTGGAGCTGGTGTCAGTTTGATACAGAATGTGAAGCTGGAGACAGTTTGATACAGAATGTGAAGCTGAAGACAGTTTGATACAGAATGTGGAGCTGGACTCAGTTTGATACAGAATGTGGAGCGAGAGACAGTTCGAGACAGAATGTGAAGCTGGTCTCAGTTTGATACAGAATGTGGAGCTGGTGTCAGTTTCAACAGAATGTGGATCTGGACTCAGTTCGATACAGAATGTGGAGCTGGTGTCAGTTTGAACAGTATGTGGAGCTGGACTCAGTTCGATACAGAATGTGGAGCTGGACTCAGTTCGATACAGAATGTGGAGCTGGAGACAGTTTGATACAGAATGTGAAGCTGGACTCAGTTTGATCCAGAATGTGGAGCTGTAGACAGTTTGATACAGAATGTGAAGCTGGACTCAGTTTGATACAGAATGTGGAGCTGGAGACAGTTTGATACAGAATGTGAAGCTGGACTCAGTTTGATACAGAATGTGGAGCTGGAGACAGTTTGATACAGATTGTGAAGCTGGACTCAGTTTGATACAGAATGTGGAGCTGGTGTCAGTTTGAACAGAATGTGGAGCTGGATTCAGTTTGATACAGAATGTGAAGCTGGTGTCAGTTTGGACAGAATGTGGAGCTGGAGTCAGTTCGATACAGAATGTGGAACTGGAGACAGTTTGATACAGAATGTTGAGCTGGTGTCAGTTTGATACATGAATTGAAGCTGGAGACCATTTGATACTGAAAGTTGAGCTGGTGTCAGTTTGAACAGAATGTGGAGCTGGAGACAGTTTGATACAGAATGCGAAGCTGGACTCAGTTCGATACAGAATGTGAAGCTGGACGCAGTTTGATACAGAATGTGGAGCTGAAGACAGTTTGATACAGAATGTGAAGCTGGACTCAGTTTGATACAGAATGTGGAGCTGGAGACAGTTTGATACAAAATGTGAAGCTGGACTCAGTTTGATACAGAATGTGGAGCTGGAGACAGTTTGATACAGAATGTGAAGCTAGACTCAGTTTGAAACAGAATGTGGAGCTGGAGACAGTTTGATACAAAATGTGAAGCTGGACTCAGTTTGATACAGAATGTGAAGCTGGACTCAGTTTGATACAGAATGTGGAGCTGGAGACAGTTTGATACAGAATGTGAAGCTGGAGACAGTTTGATACAGAATGTGAAGCTGGACTCAGTTTGATACAGAATGTGAAGCTGGACTCAGTTTGATACAGAATGTGAAGCTAGACTCAGTTTGATACAGAATGTGAAGCTGGACTCAGTTTGAAACAGAATGTGGAGCTGGAGACAGTTTGATACAGAATGTGAAGCTGGACTCAGTTTGATACAGAATGTGATGCTGGACTCAGTTTGATACAGAATGTGAAGCTAGACTCAGTTTGAAACAGAATGTGGAGCTGGACTCAGTTTGAAACAGAATGTGGAGCTGGAGACAGTTTGATACAGAATGTGAAGCTGGACTCAGTTTGATACAGAATGTGAAGCTGGACGCAGTTTGATACAGAATGTGAAGCTGGACTCAGTTTGATACAGAATGTGGAGCTGGAGACAGTTTGATACAGAATGTGAAGCTGGAGACAGTTTGATACAGAATGTGAAGCTGGACTCAGTTTGATACAGAATGTGGAGCTGGAGACAGTTTGATACAGAATGTGAAGCTGGACTCAGTTTGATACAGAATGTGAAGCTATACTCAGTTTGAAACAGAATGTGGAGCTGGAGACAGTTTGATACAGAATGTGAAGCTGGACTCAGTTTGATACAGAATGTGAAGCTGGACTCAGTTTGATACAGAATGTGAAGCTGGACTCAGTTTGATACAGAATGTGGAGCTGGAGACAGTTTGATACAGAATGTGAAGCAGGAGACAGTTTGATACAGAATGTGAAGCTGGTGTCAGTTTGATACAGAATGTGGAGCGAGAGACAGTTCGAGACAGAATGTGAAGCTGGTCTCAGTTTGATACAGAATGTGGAGCTGGTGTCAGTTTGATCCAGAATGTGGAACTGGAGACAGTTTGATACAGAATGTTGAGCTGGTGTCAGTTTGATACATGATTTGAAGCTGGAGACCATTTGATACTGAAAGTTGAGCTGGTGTCAGTTTGAACAGAATGTGGAGCTGGAGACAGTTTGATACAGAATGCGAAGCTGGACTCAGTTCGATACAGAATGTGAAGCTGGACGCAGTTTGATACAGAATGTGGAGCTGGAGACAGTTTGATACAGAATGTGAAGCTGGACTCAGTTTGATACAGAATGTGGAGCTGGAGACAGTTTGATACAGAATGTGAAGCTGGACTCAGTTTGATACAGAATGTGGAGGTGGAGACAGTTTGATACAGAATGTGAAGCTAGACTCAGTTTGAAACAGAATGTGGAGCTGGAGACAGTTTGATACAAAATGTGAAGCTGGACTCAGTTTGATACAGAATGTGAAGCTGGACTCAGTTTGATACAGAATGTGGAGCTGGAGACAGTTTGATACAGAATGTGAAGCTGGAGACAGTTTGATACAGAATGTGAAGCTGGACTCAGTTTGATACAGAATGTGAAGCTGGACTCAGTTTGATACAGAATGTGAAGCTAGACTCAGTTTGATACAGAATGTGAAGCTGGACTCAGTTTGAAACAGAATGTGGAGCTGGAGACAGTTTGATACAGAATGTGAAGCTGGACTCAGTTTGATACAGAATGTGATGCTGGACTCAGTTTGATACAGAATGTGAAGCTAGACTCAGTTTGAAACAGAATGTGGAGCTGGACTCAGTTTGAAACAGAATGTGGAGCTGGAGACAGTTTGATACAGAATGTGAAGCTGGACTCAGTTTGATACAGAATGTGAAGCTCGACGCAGTTTGATACAGAATGTGAAGCTGGACTCAGTTTGATACAGAATGTGGAGCTGGAGACAGTTTGATACAGAATGTGAAGCTGGAGACAGTTTGATACAGAATGTGAAGCTGGACTCAGTTTGATACAGAATGTGGAGCTGGAGACAGTTTGATACAGAATGTGAAGCTGGACTCAGTTTGATACAGAATGTGAAGCTATACTCAGTTTGAAACAGAATGTGGAGCTGGAGACAGTTTGATACAGAATGTGAAGCTGGACTCAGTTTGATACAGAATGTGAAGCTGGACTCAGTTTGATACAGAATGTGAAGCTGGACTCAGTTTGATACAGAATGTGGAGCTGGAGACAGTTTGATACAGAATGTGAAGCAGGAGACAGTTTGATACAGAATGTGAAGCTGGTGTCAGTTTGATACAGAATGTGGAGCGAGAGACAGTTCGAGACAGAATGTGAAGCTGGTCTCAGTTTGATACAGAATGTGGAGCTGGTGTCAGTTTGATCCAGAATGTGGAGCTGGAGACAGTTTGATACAGAATGTGGAGCTGGACTCAGTTTGATACAGAATGTGGAGTGAGAGACAGTTCGAGACAGAATGTGAAGCTGGTCTCAGTTTGATACAGAATGTGGAGCTGTTGTCAGTTTCAACAGAATGTGGAGCTGGACTCAGTTCGATACAGAATGTGGAGCTAGTGTCAGTTTGAACAGAATGTGGAGCTGGACTCAGTTCGATACAAAATGTGGAGCTGGACTCAGTTCGATACAGAATGTGGAGCTGGAGACAGTTTGATACAGAATGTGAAGCTGGACTCAGTTTGATACAGAATGTGGAGCAGGAGACAGTTTGATACAGAATGTGAAGCTGGACTCAGTTTGATACAGAATGTGGAGCTGGAGACAGTTTGATACAGAATGTGAAGCTGGACTCAGTTTGATACAGAATGTGGAGCTGGAGTCAGTTCGATACAGAATGTGGAGCTGGAGACAGTTTGATACAGAATGTTGAGCTGGTGTCAGTTTGATACATGATGTGAAGCTGGAGACTGTTTGATACTGAAAGTTGAGCTGGTGTCAGTTTGAACAGAATGTGGAGCTGGAGACAGTTTGATACAGAATACGAAGCTGGACTCAGTTCGATACAGAATACGAAGCTGGACGCAGTTTGATACAGAATGTGGAGCTGGAGACAGTTTGATACAGAATGTGAAGCTGGACTCAGTTTGATACAGAATGTGGACCTGGAGACAGTTTGATACAGAATGCGAAGCTGGACTCAGTTCGATACAGAATATGAAGCTGGACGCAGTTTGATACAGAATGTGGAGCTGGAGACAGTTTGATACAGAATGTGAAGCTGGACTCAGTTCGATACAGAATGTGGAGCTGGTGTCAGTTTGAACAGAATGTGGAGTTGGACTCAGTTCGATACAGAATGTGGAGCTGGACTCAGTTCGATCCAGAATGTGGAGCTGGAGACAGTTTGATACAGAATGTGAAGCTGGACTCAGTTTGATCCAGAATGTGGAGCTGTAGACAGTTTGATACAGAATGTGAAGCTGGACTCAGTTTGATACAGAATGTGGAGCTGGAGACAGTTTGATACAGAATTTGAAGCTGGACTCAGTTTGATACAGAATGTGGAGCTGGAGACAGTTTGATACAGAATGTGAAGCTGGACTCAGTTTGATACAGAATGTGGAGCTGGTGTCAGTTTGAACAGAATGTGGAGCTGGAGTCAGTTTGATACAGAATGTGAAGCTGGTGTCAGTTTGAACAGAATGTGGAGCTGGAGTCAGTTCGATACAGAATGTGGAGCTGGAGACAGTTTGATACAGAATGTTGAGCTGGTGTCAGTTTGATACATGATGTGAAGCTGGAGACAGTTTGATACTGAAAGTTGAGCTGGTGTCAGTTTGAACAGAATGTGGAGCTGGAGACAGTTTGATACAGAATGCGAAGCTGGACTCAGTTCGATACAGAATGTGAAGCTGGACGCAGTTTGATACAGAATGTGGAGCTGGAGACAGTTTGATACAGAATGTGAAGCTGGACTCAGTTTGATACAGAATGTGGAGCTGGAGACAGTTTGATACAGAATGTGGAGCTGGACTCAGTTTGATACAGAATGTGGAGCGGGAGACAGTTTGATACAGAATGCGAAGCTGGACTCAGTTTGATACAGAATGTGGAGCTGGAGTCAGTTTGATACAGAATGTGAAGCTGGACTCAGTTTGATACAGAATGTGAAGCTGGACTCAGTTTGAAACAGAATGTGGAGCTGGAGACAGTTTGATACAGAATGTGAAGCTGGACTCAGTTTGATACAGAATGTGGAGCTGGAGTCAGTTTGATACAGAATGTGAAGCTGGAGACAGTTTGATACAGAGTGTTGAGCTGGAGTCAGTTTGATACAGAATGTGGAGCTGGAGTCAGTTTGATACAGAATGTGAAGCTGGAGACAGTTTGATACAGAGTGTTGAGCTGGTGTCAGTTTGAACAGAATGCGGAGCTGGAGACAGTTTGAAACAGAATGCGAAGCTGGACTCAGTTCGATACAGAATATGAAGCTGGACGCAGTT
Source organism: Heterodontus francisci (assembly GCF_036365525.1). Lineage (NCBI taxonomy): Eukaryota > Metazoa > Chordata > Chondrichthyes > Heterodontiformes > Heterodontidae > Heterodontus > Heterodontus francisci. Next base: position 103,871,268 of record NC_090379.1, read on the forward strand.
TGATACAGAATGTGGAGCTGGAGACAGTTTGATACAGAATGTGAAGCTGGACTCAGTTTGATACAGAATGTGGAGCTGGAGACAGTTCGAGACAGAATGTGAAGCTGGACTCAGTTTGATACAGAATGTGGAGCTGGTGTCAGTTTCAACAGAATGTGGAGCTGGACTCAGTTCGATACAGAATGTGGAGCTGGTGTCAGTTTGAACAGAATGTGGAGCTGGACTCAGTTCGATACAGATTGTGGAGCTGGACTCAGTTCGATACAGATTGTGGAGCTGGACTCAGTTTGATACAGAATGTGGAGCTGGAGACAGTTTGATACAGAATGTGAAGCTGGACTCAGTTTGATCCAGAATGTGGAGCTGTAGACAGTTTGATACAGAATGTGAAGCTGGACTCAGTTTGATCCAGAATGTGGAGCTGGAGACAGTTTGATACAGAATGTGAAGCTGGACTCAGTTTGATACAGAATGTGAAGCTGGACTCAGTTTGATACAGAATGTGAAGCTAGACTCAGTTTGAAACAGAATGTGGAGCTGGACTCAGTTTGAAACAGAATGTGGAGCTGGAGACAGTTTGATACAGAATGTGAAGCTGGACTCAGTTTGATACAGAATGTGGAGCTGGAGACAGTTTGATACAGAATGTGAAGCTGGAGACAGTTTCATACAGAATGTGAAGCTGGACTCAGTTTGATACAGAATGTGAAGCTGGAGACAGTTTGATACAGAATGTGAAGCTGGACTCAGTTTGATACAGAATGTGAAGCTGGACTCAGTTTGATACAGAATGTGAAGCTGGACTCAGTTTGATACAGAATGTGAAGCTATACTCAGTTTGAAACAGAATGTGGAGCTGGAGACAGTTTGATACAGAATGTGAAGCTGGACTCAGTTTGATAAAGAATGTGGAGCTGGACTCAGTTTGATACAGAATGTGGAGCTGGAGACAGTTTGATACAGAATGTGGAGCTGGAGACAGTTTGATACAGAATGTGAATCTGGACTCAGTTTGATACAGAATGTGGAGCTGGAGACAGTTTGATACAGAATGTGGAGCTGGAGACAGTTTGATACAGAATGTTGAGCTGGTGTCAGTTTGATACATGATGTGAAGCTGGAGACAGTTTGATACTGAAAGTTGAGCTGGTGTCAGTTTGAACAGAATGTGGAGCTGGAGACAGTTTGATACAGAATGCGAAGCTGGACTCAGTTCGATTCAGAGTATGAAGCTGGACGCAGTTTGATACAGAATGTGGAGCTGGAGACAGTTTGATACAGAATGTGAAGCTGGACTCAGTTTGATACAGAATGTGGAGCTGGAGACAGTTCGAGACAGAATGTGGAGCTGGACTCAGTTTGATACAGAATGTGGAGCTGGTGTCAGTTTCAACAGAATGTGGAGCTGGACTCAGTTCGATACATAATGTGGAGCTGGTGTCAGTTTGAACAGAATGTGGAGCTGGACTCAGTTCGATACAGAATGTGGAGCTGGTCTCAGTTTGATACAGAATGTGGAGCTGGAGACAGTTTGATACAGAATGTGAAGCTGGACTCAGTTTGATCCAGAATGTGGAGCTGGAGACAGTTTGATACAGAATGTGAAGCTGGACTCAGTTTGATACAGAATGTGGAGCTGGAGACAGTTTGATACAGAATGTGAAGCTGGACTCAGTTTGATACAGAATGTGGAGCTGGTGTCAGTTTGAACAGAATGTGGAGCTGGAGTCAGTTTGATACAGAATGTGAAGCTGGTGTCAGTTTGATACAGAATGTGGAGCTGGAGACAGTTTGATACAGAATGTGAAGCTGGACTCAGTTTGATACAGAATGTGGAGCTGGAGTCAGTTTGATACAGAATGTGAAGCTGGAGACAGTTTGATACAAAATGTTGAGCTGGAGTCAGTTTGATACAGAATGTGGAGCTGGAGTCAGTTAGATACAGAATGTGAAGCTGGACTCAGTTTGATACAGAATGTGGAGCTGGAGTCAGTTTGATACAGAATGTGAAGCTGGACTCAGTTTGATACAGAATGTGAAGCTGGACTCAGTTTGAAACAGAATGTGGAGCTGGAGACAGTTTGATACAGAATGTGAAGCTGGACTCAGTTTGATACAGAATGTGAAGCTGGACTCAGTTTGATACAGATAGTGGAGCTGGAGTCAGTTTGATACAGGATGTGAAGCTGGAGACAGTTTGATACAGAATGTTGAGCTCGTGTCAGTTTGATACAGAATGTGAAGCTGGAGACAGTTTGATACTGAAATTGAGCTGCTGTCAGTTTGAACAGAATGTGGAGCTGGAGACAGTTTGATACAGAATGTGAAGCTGGACTCAGTTCGATACAGAATGTGGAGCTGGAGACAGTTTGATACAGAATGTGAAGCTGGACTCAGTTTGATACAGAATGTGGAGCTGGAGACAGTTTGATACAGAATGTGAAGCTAGACTCAGTTTGAAACAAAATGTGGAGCTGGAGACAGTTTGATACAAAATGTGAAGCTGGACTCAGTTTGATACAGAATGTGAAGCTGGACTCAGTTTGATACAGAATGTGGAGCTGGACTCAGTTTGATACAGAATGTGGAGTGGAGACAGTTTGATACAGAATGTGAAGCTGGAGACAGTTTGATACAGAATGTGAAGCTGGACTCAGTTTGAAACAGAATGTGGAGCTGGAGACAGTTTGATACAGAATGTGAAGCTCGACTCAGTTTGAAACAGAATGTGGAGCTGGACTCAGTTTGAAACAGAATGTGGAGCTGGAGTCAGTTTGATACAGAATGTGAAGCTGGACTCAGTTTGATACAGAATGTGAAGCTGGACTCAGTTTGAAACAGAATGTGGAGCTGGAGACAGTTTGATACAGAATGTGAAGCTGGACTCAGTTTGATACAGAATGTGGAGCTGGAGTCAGTTTGATACAGAATGTGAAGCTGCAGACAGTTTGATACAGAGTGTTGAGCTGGAGTCAGTTTGATACAGAATGTGGAGCTGGAGTCAGTTTGATACAGAATGTGAAGCTGGACTCAGTTTGATACAGAATGTGGAGCTGGAGTCAGTTTGATACAGAATGTGAAGCTGGACTCAGTTTGATCCAGAATGTGAAGCTGGACTCAGTTTGAAACAGAATGTGGAGCTGGAGACAGTTTGATACAGAATGTGAAGCTGGACTCAGTTTGATACAGAATGTGGAGCTGGAGTCAGTTTGATACAGAATGTGAAGCTGGAGACAGTTTGATACAGAATGTTGAGCTGGAGTCAGTTTGATACAGAATGTGGAGCTGGAGGCAGTTTGATACAGAATGTGAAGCTGGACTCAGTTTGATACAGAATGTGGAGCTGGAGTCAGTTTGATACAGAATGTGAAGCTGGACTCAGTTTGATACAGAATGTGAAGCTGGACTCAGTTTGATACAGAATGTGAAGCTGGACTCAGTTTGATACAAAATGTGAAGCTGGACTCAGTTTGATACAAAATGTGAAGCTGGACTCAGTTTGATACAGAATGTGGAGCTGGAGTCAGTTTGATACAGGATGTGAAGCTGGAGACAGTTTGATACAGAATGTTGAGCTGGTGTCAGTTTGATACAGAATGTGAAGCTGGAGACAGTTTGATACTGAAAGTTGAGCTGCTGTCAGTTTGAACAGAATGTGGAGCTGGAGTCAGTTTGATACAGGATGTGAAGCTGGAGACAGTTTGATACAGAATGTGAAGCTGGAGACAGTTTGATACTGAAAGTTGAGCTGCTGTCAGTTTGATACAGAATGTGAAGCTGGACTCAGTTCGATACAGAATGTGGAGCTGGAGACAGTTTGATACAGAATGTGAAGCTGGACTCAGTTTGATACAGAATGTGGAGCTGGAGACAGTTTGATACAGAATGTGAAGCTCGACTCAGTTTGAAACAGAATGCGGAGCTGGAGACAGTTTGATACAAAATGTGAAGCTGGACTCAGTTTGATACAGAATGTGAAGCTAGACTCAGTTTGATACAGAATGTGAAGCTGGACTCAGTTTGAAACAGAATGTGGAGCTGGAGACAGTTTGATACAGAATGTGAAGCTGGACTCAGTTTGATACAGAATGTGAAGCTGGACTCAGTTTGATACAGAATGTGAAGCTAGACTCAGTTTGAAACAGAATGTGGAGCTGGAGACAGTTTGATACAGAATGTGAAGCTGGACTCAGTTTGATACAGAATGTGAAGCTGGACTCAGTTTGATACAGAATGTGAAGCTGGACTCAGTTTGATACAGAATGTGGAGCTGGAGACAGTTTGATACAGAATGTGAAGCTGGAGACAGTTTGATACAGAATGTGAAGCTGGACTCAGTTTGATACAGAATGTGGAGCTGGAGACAGTTTGATACAGAATGTGAAGCTGGACTCAGTTTGATACAGAATGTGAAGCTGGACTCAGTTTGATACAGAATGTGAAGCTGGACTCAGTTTGATACAGAATGTGAAGCTATACTCAGTTTGAAACAGAATGTGGAGCTGGAGACAGTTTGATACAGAATGTGAAGCTGGACTCAGTTTGATACAGAATGTGAAGCTGGACTCAGTTTGATACAGAATGTGGAGCTGGAGACAGTTCGATACAGAATGTGGAGCTGGACTCAGTTCGATACAGAATGTGGAGCTGGACTCAGTTCGATACAGAATGTGGAGCTGGAGACAGTTTGATACAGAATGTGAAGCTGGACACAGTTTGATACAGAATGTGGAGCTGGAGACAGTTTGATACAGAATGTGAAGCTGGACTCAGTTTGATACAGAATGTGGAGCTGGAGACAGTTTGATACAGAATGCGAAGCTGGACTCAGTTTGAAACAGAATGTGGAGCTGGAGACAGTTTGATACAGAATGTGAAGCTGGACTCAGTTTGATACAGAATGTGGAGCTGGAGACAGTTTGATTTAGAATGTGACGCTAGACTCAGTTTGAAACAGAATGTGGAGCTGGAGACAGTTTGATACAAAATGTGAAGCTGGACTCAGTTTGATACAGAATGTGAAGCTGGACTCAGTTTGATACAGAATGTGGAGCTGGAGACAGTTTGATACAGAATGTGAAGCTGGAGACAGTTTGATACAGAATGTGAAGCTGGACTCAGTTTGATAAAGAATGTGGAGCTGGACTCAGTTTGATACAGAATGTGAAGCTGGAGACAGTTTGATACAGAATGTGAAGCTGGACTCAGTTTGATACAGAATGTGAAGCTGGAATCAGTTTGATCCAGAATGTGAAGCTAGACTCAGTTTGATACAGAATGTGAAGCTGGACACAGTTTGAAACAGAATGTGGAGCTGGAGACAGTTTGATACAGAATGTGAAGCTCGACTCAGTTTGAAACAGAATGTGGAGCTGGAATCAATTTGAAACAGAATGTGGAGCTGGAGACAGTTTGATACAGAATGTGTAGCTGGACTCAGTTTGATACAGAATGTGGAGCTGGAGACAGTTTGATACAGAATGTGAAGCTGGAGACAATTTGATACAGAATGTGAAGCTGGACTCAGTTTGATACAGAATGTGGAGCTGGAGACAGTTTGATACAGAATGTGAAGCTGGACTCAGTTTGATACAGAATGTGAAGCTAGACTCAGTTTGATACAGAATGTGAAGCTGGACACAGTTTGAAACAGAATGTGGAGCTGGAGACAGTTTGATACAGAATGTGAAGCTCGACTCAGTTTGAAACAGAATGTGGAGCTGGACTCAATTTGAAACAGAATGTGGAGCTGGAGACAGTTTGATACAGAATGTGTAGCTGGACTCAGTTTGATACAGAATGTGGAGCTGGAGACAGTTTCATACAGAATGTGAAGCTGGAGACAGTTTGATACAGAATGTGTAGCTGGACTCAGTTTGATACAGAATGTGGAGCTGGAGACAGTTTGATACAGAATGTGAAGCTGGAGACAGTTTGATACAGAATGTGAAGCTGGACTCAGTTTGATACAGAATGTGGAGCTGGAGACAGTTTGATACAGAATGTGAAGCTGGACTCAGTTTGAAACAGAATGTGGAGCTGGAGACAGTTTGATACAGAATGTGAAGCTGGACTCAGTTTGATACAGAATGCGGAGCTGGAGACAGTTTGATACAAAATGTGAAGCTGGACTCAGTTTGATACAGAATGTGAAGCTGGACTCAGTTTGATACAGAATGTGGAGCTGGAGACAGTTTGATACAGAATGTGAAGCTGGACTCAGTTTGATACAGAATGTGAAGCTGGACTCAGTTTGATACAGAATGTGAAGCTAGACTCAGTTTGATACAGAATGTGAAGCTGGACTCAGTTTGAAACAGAATGTGGAGCTGGAGACAGTTTGATACAGAATGTGAAGCTGGACTCAGTTTGATACAGAATGTGAAGCTGGACTCAGTTTGATACAGAATGTGAAGCTAGACTCAGTTTGAAACAGAATGTGGAGCTGGAGACAGTTTGATACAGAATGTGAAGCTGGACTCAGTTTGATACAGAATGTGAAGCTGGACTCAGTTTGATACAGAATGTGAAGCTGGACTCAGTTTGATACAGAATGTGGAGCTGGAGACAGTTTGATACAGAATGTGAAGCTGGAGACAGTTTGATACAGAATGTGAAGCTGGACTCAGTTTGATACAGAATGTGGAGCTGGAGACAGTTTGATACAGAATGTGAAGCTGGACTCAGTTTGATACAGAATGTGAAGCTGGACTCAGTTTGATACAGAATGTGAAGCTATACTCAGTTTGAAACAGAATGTGGAGCTGGAGACAGTTTGATACAGAATGTGAAGCTGGACTCAGTTTGATACAGAATGTGAAGCTGGACTCAGTTTGATACAGAATGTGGAGCTGGAGACAGTTTGATACAGAATGTGGAGCAGGAGACAGTTTGATACAGAATGTGAATCTGGACTCAGTTTGATACAGAATGTGGAGCTGGAGACAGTTTGATACAGAATGTGGAGCTGGAGACAGTTTGATACAGAATGTTGAGCTGGTGTCAGTTTGATACATGATGTGAAGCTGGAGACAGTTTGATACTGAAAGTTGAGCTGGTGTCAGTTTGAACAGAATGTGGAGCTGGAGACAGTTTGATACAGAATGCGAAGCTGGACTCAGTTTGATACAGAATGTGGAGCTGGACTCAGTTTGATACAGAATGTGAAGCTGGAGACAGTTTGATACAGAATGTGAAGCTGGACTCAGTTTGATACAGAATGTGAAGCTGGAATCAGTTTGATCCAGAATGTGAAGCTAGACTCAGTTTGATACAGAATGTGAAGCTGGACACAGTTTGAAACAGAATGTGGAGCTGGAGACAGTTTGATACAGAATGTGAAGCTCGACTCAGTTTGAAACAGAATGTGGAGCTGGACTCAATTTGAAACAGAATGTGGAGCTGGAGACAGTTTGATACAGAATGTGTAGCTGGACTCAGTTTGATACAGAATGTGGAGCTGGAGACAGTTTGATACAGAATGTGAAGCTGGAGACAGTTTGATACAGAATGTGAAGCTGGACTCAGTTTGATACAGAATGTGGAGCTGGAGACAGTTTGAAACAGAATGTGAAGCTGGACTCAGTTTGATACAGAATGTGAAGCTAGACTCAGTTTGATACAGAATGTGAAGCTGGACACAGTTTGAAACAGAATGTGGAGCTGGAGACAGTTTGATACAGAATGTGAAGCTCGACTCAGTTTGAAACAGAATGTGGAGCTGCACTCAATTTGAAACAGAATGTGGAGCTGGAGACAGTTTGATACAGAATGTGTAGCTGGACTCAGTTTGATACAGAATGTGGAGCTGGAGACAGTTTCATACAGAATGTGAAGCTGGAGACAGTTTGATACAGAATGTGAAGCTGGACTCAGTTTGATACAGAATGTGGAGCTGGAGACAGTTTGATACAGAATGTGAAGCTTGTCTCAGTTTGATACAGAATGTGAAGCTGGAGTCAGTTTGATACAGAATGTGAAGCTGTACTCAGTTTGAAACAGAATGTGGAGCTGGAGACAGTTTGATACAGAATGTGAAGCTGGACTCAGTTTGATACAGAATGTGAAGCTGGACTCAGTTTGATACAGAATGTGGAGCTGGAGACAGTTTGATACAGAATGTGAAGCTGGAGACAGTTTGATACAGAATGTGAAGCTGGAGACAGTTTGATACAGAATGTGAAGCTGGACTCAGTTTGATACAGAATGTGGAGCTGGAGACAGTTTGATACAGAATGTGAAGCTGGAGACAGTTTGATACAGAATGTGAAGCTGGACTCAGTTTGATACAGAATGTGAAGCTGGACTCAGTTTGATCCAGAATGTGAAGCTAGACTCAGTTTGATACAGAATGTGAAGCTGGACACAGTTTGAAACAGAATGTGGAGCTGGAGACAGTTTGATACAGAATGTGAAGCTCGACTCAGTTTGAAACAGAATGTGGAGCTGGACTCAGTTTGAAACAGAATGTGGAGCTGGAGACAGTTTGATACAGAATGTGAAGCTGGACTCAGTTTGATACAGAATGTGAAGCTGGACTCAGTTTGATACAGAATGTGAAGCTGGACTCAGTTTGATACAGAATGTGAAGCTATACTCAGTTTGAAACAGAATGTGGAGCTGGAGACAGTTTGATACAGAATGTGAAGCTGGACTCAGTTTGATACAGAATGTGAAGCTGGACTCAGTTTGATACAGAATGTGGAGCTGGAGACAGTTTGATACAGAATGTGAAGCTGGAGACAGTTTGATACAGAATGTGAAGCTGGACTCAGTTTGATACAGAATGTGGAGCTGGAGACAGTTTGATACAGAATGTGAAGCTGGACTCAGTTCGATACAGAATGTGGAGCTGGAGTCAGTTTGATACAGAATGTGGAGCGAGAGACAGTTCGAGACAGAATGTGAAGCTGGTCTCAGTTTGATACAGAATGTGGAGCTGGTGTCAGTTTGATACAGAATGTGGAGCTGGAGACAGTTTGATACAGAATGTGGAGCTGGAGACAGTTTGATACAGAATGTGGAGCTGGACTCAGTTTGATACAGAATGTGGAGCGAGAGACAGTTCGAGACAGAATGTGAAGCTGGTCTCAGTTTGATACAGAATGTGGAGCTGGTGTCAGTTTCAACTGAATGTGGAGCTGGACTCAGTTCGATACAGAATGTGGAGCTGGTGTCAGTTTGAACAGAATGTGGAGCTGGACTCAGTTCGATACAGAATGTGGAGCTGGACTCAGTTCGATACAGAATGTGGAGCTGGAGACAGTTTGATACAGAATGTGAAGCTGGACTCAGTTTGATACAGAATGTGGAGCTGGAGACAGTTTGATACAGAATGTGAAGCTGGACTCAGTTTGATACAGAATGTGGAGCTGGAGACAGTTTGATACAGAATGTGAAGCTGGACTCAGTTTGATACAGAATGCGGAGCTGGTGTCAGTTTGAACAGAATGTGGAGCTGGAGTCAGTTTGATACAGAATGTGGAGCTGGAGACAGTTTGATACAGAATGTGGAGCTGGAGACAGTTTGATACAGAATGTTGAGCTGGTGTCAGTTTGATACATGATGTGAAGCTGGAGACAGTTTGATACTGAAAGTTGAGCTGGTGTCACTTTGAACAGAATGTGGAGCTGGAGACAGTTTGATACAGAATGCGAAGCTGGACTCAGTTTGATACAGAATGTGGAGCTGGAGACAGTTTGATACAGAATGTGAAGCTGGACTCAGTTTGATACAGAATGTGGAGCTGGTGTCAGTTTGAACAGAATGTGGAGCTGGAGTCAGTTTGATACAGAATGTGAAGCTGGTGTCAGTTTGATACAGAATGTGAAGCTGGACTCAGTTCGATACATAATGTGAAGCTGGAGACAGTTTGATACTGAAAGTTGAGCTGTTGTCAGTTTGAACAGAATGTGGAGCTGGAGACAGTTTGATACAGAATGTGAAGCTGGACTCAGTTTGATACAGAATGTGGAGCTGGAGACAGTTTGATACAGAATGTGAAGCTGGAGACAGTTTGATACAGAATGTTGAGCTGGAGTCAGTTTGATACAGAATGTGGAGCTGGAGTCAGTTAGATACAGAATGTGAAGCTGGACTCAGTTTGATACAGAATGTGGAGCTGGAGTCAGTTTGATACAGAATGTGAAGCTGGACTCAGTTTGATACAGAATGTGAAGCTGGACTCAGTTTGATACAGAATGTGGAGCGAGAGACAGTTCGAGACAGAATGTGAAGCTGGTCTCAGTTTGATACAGAATGTGGAGCTGGTGTCAGTTTCAACAGAATGTGGAGCTGGTCTCAGTTCGATACAGAATGTGGAGCTGGTGTCAGTTTGAACAGAATGTGGAGCTGGACTCAGTTCGATACAGAATGTGGAGCTGGACTCAGTTCGATACAGAATGTGGAGCTGGAGACAGTTTGATACAGAATGTGAAGCTGGACTCTGTTTGATACAGAATGTGAAGCTGGACTCAGTTTGATACAGAATGTGGAGCTGGAGTCAGTTTGATACAGGATGTGAAGCTGGAGACCGTTTGATACAGAATGTTGAGCTGGTGTCAGTTTGATACAGAATGTGAAGCTGGAGACAGTTTGATACTGAAAGTTGAGCTGCTGTCAGTTTGAACAGAATGTGGAGCTGGAGACAGTTTGATACAGAATGTGAAGCTGGACTCAGTTCGATACAGAATGTGGAGCTGGAGACAGTTTGATACAGAATGTGAAGCTGGAGACAGTTTGATACAGAATGTGAAGCTAGACTCAGTTTGAAACAGAATGTGGAGCTGGAGACAGTTTGATACAAAATGTGAAGCTGGACTCAGTTTGATACAGAATGTGAAGCTGGACTCAGTTTGATACAGAATGTGGAGCTGGAGACAGTTTGATACAGAATGTGAAGCTGGACTCAGTTTGATCCAGAATGTGAAGCTGGACTCAGTTTGATACAGAATGTGAAGCTGGACACAGTTTGAAACAGAATGTGGAGCTGGAGACAGTTTGATACAGAATGTGAAGCTCGACTCAGTTTGAAACAGAATGTGGAGCTGGACTCAGTTTGAAACAGAATGTGGAGCTGGAGACAGTTTGATACAGAATGTGAAGCTGGACTCAGTTTGATACAGAATGTGAAGCTGGACTCAGTTTGATACAGAATGTGGAGCTGGAGACAGTTTGATACAGAATGTGAAGCTGGAGACAGTTTGATACAGAATGTGAAGCTGGACTCAGTTTGATACAGAATGTGGAGCTGGAGACAGTTTGATACAGAATGTGAAGCTGGACTCAGTTTGATACAGAATGTGAAGCTGGAGTCAGTTTGATACAGAATGTGAAGCTGTACTCAGTTTGAAACAGAATGTGGAGCTGGAGACAGTTTGATACAGAATGTGAAGCTGGACTCAGTTTGATACAGAATGTGAAGCTGGACTCAGTTTGATACAGAATGTGGAGCTGGAGACAGTTTGATACAGAATGTGAAGCTGGAGACAGTTTGATACAGAATGTGAAGCTCGACTCAGTTTGATACAGAATGTGGAGCTGGAGACAGTTTGATACAGAATGTGAAGCTGGACTCAGTTCGATACAGAATGTGGAGCTGGAGTCAGTTTGATACAGAATGTGGAGCGAGAGACAGTTCGAGACAGAATGTGAAGCTGGTCTCAGTTTGATAAAGAATGTGGAGCTGGTGTCAGTTTGATACAGAATGTGGAGCTGGAGACAGTTTGATACAGAATGTGGAGCTGGAGACAGTTTGATACAGAATGTGGAGCTGGACTCAGTTTGATACAGAATGTGGAGCGAGAGACAGTTCGAGACAGAATGTGAAGCTGGTCTCAGTTTGATACAGAATGTGGAGCTGGTGTCAGTTTCAACATTGTGTGGAGCTGGACTCAGTTCGATACAGAATGTGGAGCTGGTGTCAGTTTGAACAGAATGTGGAGCTGGACTCAGTTCGATACAGAATGTGGAGCTGGACTCAGTTCGATACAGAATGTGGAGCTGGAGACAGTTTGATACAGAATGTGAAGCTGGACTCAGTTTGATCCAGAATGTGGAGCTGTAGACAGTTTGATACAGAATGTGAAGCTGGACTCAGTTTGAAACTGAATGTGGAGCTGGAGACAGTTTGATACAGAATGTGAAGCTGGACTCAGTTTGATACAGAATGTGAAGCTGGACTCAGTTTGATAAAGAATGTGGAGCTGGAGACAGTTTGATACAGAATGTGAAGCTGGAGACAGTTTGATACAGAATGTGAAGCTGGACTCAGTTTGATACAGAATGTGGAGCTGGAGACAGTTTGATACAGAATGTGAAGCTGGACTCAGTTCGATACAGAATGTGGAGCTGGGGTCAGTTTGATACAGAATGTGGAGCGAGAGACAGTTCGAGACAGAATGTGAAGCTGGTCTCAGTTTGATACAGAATGTGGAGCTGGTGTCAGTTTGATACAGAATGTGGAGCTGGAGACAGTTTGATACAGAATGTGGAGCTGGAGACAGTTTGATACAGAATGTGGAGCTGGACTCAGTTTGATACAGAATGTGGAGCGAGAGACAGTTCGAGACAGAATGTGGAGCTGGAGACAGTTTGATACAGAATGTGGAGCTGGAGACAGTTTGATACAGAATGTGGAGCTGGAGACAGTTTGATACAGAATGTGGAGCTGGAGACAGTTTGATACAGAATGTGGAGCTGGTGTCAGTTTGAACAGAATGTGGAGCTGGAGTCAGTTTGATACAGAATGTGAAGCTGGTGTCAGTTTGAACAGAATGTGGAGCTGGAGTCAGTTCGATACAGAATGTGGAGCTGGAGACAGTTTGATACAGAATGTTGAGCTGGTGTCAGTTTGATACATGATGTGAAGCTGGAGACAGTTTGATACTGAAAGTTGAGCTGGTGTCAGTTTGAACAGAATGTGGAGCTGGAGACAGTTTGATACAGAATGCGAAGCTGGACTCAGTTCGATACAGAATATGAAGCTGGACGCAGTTTGATACAGAATGTGAAGCTGGACTCAGTTTGATCCAGAATGTGGAGCTGTAGACAGTTTGATACAGAATGTGAAGCTGGACTCAGTTTGATACAGAATGTGGAGCTGGAGACAGTTTGATACAGAATGTGAAGCTGGACTCAGTTTGATACAGAATGTGGAGCTGGAGACAGTTTGATACAGAATGTGAAGCTGGACTCAGTTTGATACAGAATGTGGAGCTGGTGTCAGTTTGAACAGAATGTGGAGCTGGAGTCAGTTTGATACAGAATGTGAAGCTGGTGTCAGTTTGAACAGAATGCGGAGCTGGAGTCAGTTCGATACAGAATGTGGAGCTGGAGACAGTTTGATACAGAATGTTGAGCTGGTGTCAGTTTGATACATGATGTGAAGCTGGAGACAGTTTGATACTGAAAGTTGAGCTGGTGTCAGTTTGAACAGAATGCGGAGCTGGAGACAGTTTGATACAGAATGCGAAGCTGGACTCAGTTTGATACAGAATGTGAAGCTGGACTCAGTTTGATACAGAATGTGGAGCTGGAGACAGTTTGATACAGAATGTGAAGCTGGAGACAGTTTGATACAGAATGTGAAGCTGGACTCAGTTTGATACAGAATGTGGAGCTGGAGACAGTTTGATACAGAATGTGAAGCTGGACTCAGTTCGATACAGAATGTGGAGCTGGAGTCAGTTTGATACAGAATGTGGAGCGAGAGACAGTTCGAGACAGAATGTGAAGCTGGTCTCAGTTTGATAAAGAATGTGGAGCTGGTGTCAGTTTGATACAGAATGTGGAGCTGGAGACAGTTTGATACAGAATGTGGAGCTGGAGACAGTTTGATACAGAATGTGGAGCTGGACTCAGTTTGATACAGAATGTGGAGCGAGAGACAGTTCGAGACAGAATGTGAAGCTGGTCTCAGTTTGATACAGAATGTGGAGCTGGTGTCAGTTTCAACATTGTGTGGAGCTGGACTCAGTTCGATACAGAATGTGGAGCTGGTGTCAGTTTGAACAGAATGTGGAGCTGGACTCAGTTCGATACAGAATGTGGAGCTGGACTCAGTTCGATACAGAATGTGGAGCTGGAGACAGTTTGATACAGAATGTGAAGCTGGACTCAGTTTGATCCAGAATGTGGAGCTGTAGACAGTTTGATACAGAATGTGAAGCTGGACTCAGTTTGAAACAGAATGTGGAGCTGGAGACAGTTTGATACAGAATGTGAAGCTGGACTCAGTTTGATACAGAATGTGAAGCTGGACTCAGTTTGATACAGAATGTGGAGCTGGAGACAGTTTGATACAGAATGTGAAGCTGGAGACAGTTTGATACAGAATGTGAAGCTGGACTCAGTTTGATACAGAATGTGGAGCTGGAGACAGTTTGATACAGAATGTGAAGCTGGACTCAGTTCGATACAGAATGTGGAGCTGGGGTCAGTTTGATACAGAATGTGGAGCGAGAGACAGTTCGAGACAGAATGTGAAGCTGGTCTCAGTTTGATACAGATTGTGGAGCTGGTGTCAGTTTGATACAGAATGTGGAGCTGGAGACAGTTTGATACAGAATGTGGAGCTGGAGACAGTTTGATACAGAATGTGGAGCTGGAGACAGTTCGAGACAGAATGTGAAGCTGGTCTCAGTTTGATACAGAATGTGGAGCTGGTGTCAGTTTCAACAGAATGTGGAGCTGGACTCAGTTCGATACAGAATGTGGAGCTGGTGTCAGTTTGAACAGAATGTGGAGATGGACTCAGTTCGATACAGAATGTGGAGCTGGACTCAGTTCGATACAGAATGTGGAGCTGGAGACAGTTTGATACAGAATGTGAAGCTGGACTCAGTTTGATCCAGAATGTGGAGCTGTAGACAGTTTGATACAGAATGTGAAGCTGGACTCAGTTTGATACAGAATGTGGAGCTGGAGACAGTTTGATACAGAATGTTAAGCTGGACTCAGTTTGATACAGAATGTGGAGCTGGAGACAGTTTGATACAGAATGTGAAGCTGGACTCAGTTTGATACAGAATGTGGAGCTGGTGTCAGTTTGAACAGAATGTGGAGCTGGAGTCAGTTTGATACAGAATGTGAAGCTGGTGTCAGTTTGAACAGAATGTGGAGCTGGAGTCAGTTCGATACAGAATGTGGAGCTGGAGACAGTTTGATACAGAATGTTGAGCTGGTGTCAGTTTGATACATGATGTGAAGCTGGAGACAGTTTGATACTGAAAGTTGAGCTGGTGTCAGTTTGAACAGAATGTGGAGCTGGAGACAGTTTGATACAGAATGCGAAGCTGGACTCAGTTCGATACAGAATATGAAGCTGGACGCAGTTTGATACAGAATGTGAAGCTGGACTCAGTTTGATCCAGAATGTGGAGCTGTAGACAGTTTGATACAGAATGTGAAGCTGGACTCAGTTTGATACAGAATGTGGAGCTGGAGACAGTTTGATACAGAATGTGAAGCTGGACTCAGTTTGATACAGAATGTGGAGCTGGAGACAGTTTGATACAGAATGTGAAGCTGGACTCAGTTTGATACAGAATGTGGAGCTGGTGTCAGATTGAACAGAATGTGGAGCTGGAGTCAGTTTGATACAGAATGTGAAGCTGGTGTCAGTTTGAACAGAATGCGGAGCTGGAGTCAGTTCGATACAGAATGTGGAGCTGGAGACAGTTTGATACAGAATGTTGAGCTGGTGTCAGTTTGATACATGATGTGAAGCTGGAGACAGTTTGATACTGAAAGTTGAGCTGGTGTCAGTTTGAACAGAATGCGGAGCTGGAGACAGTTTGATACAGAATGCGAAGCTGGACTCAGTTCGATACAGAATATGAAGCTGGACGCAGTTTGATACAGAATGTGGAGCTGGAGACAGTTTGATACAGAATGTGAAGCTGGACTCAGTTTGATACAGAATGTGGAGCTGGTGTCAGTTTCAACAGAATGTGGAGCTGGACTCAGTTCGATACAGAATGTGGAGCTGGTGTCAGTTTGAACAGAATGTGGAGCTGCACTCAGTTCGATACAGATTGTGGAGCTGGACTCAGTTCGATACAGATTGTGGAGCTGGACTCAGTTTGATACAGAATGTGGAGCTGGAGACAGTTTGATACAGAATGTGAAGCTGGACTCAGTTTGATCCAGAATGTGGAGCTGTAGACAGTTTGATACAGAATGTGAAGCTGGACTCAGTTTGATACAGAATGTGGAGCTGGAGACAGTTTGATACAGAATGTGAAGCTGGACTCAGTTTGATACAGAATGTGAAGCTGGACTCAGTTTGATACAGAATGTGGAGCTGGTGTCAGTTTGAACAGAATGTGGAGCTGAAGTCAGTTTGATACAGAATGTGAAGCTGGTGTCAGTTTGATACAGAATGTGAAGCTGGACGCAGTTTGATACAGAATGTGGAGCTGGAGACAGTTTGAGACAGAATGTGAAGCTGGACTCAGTTTGATACAGAATGTGGAGCTGGAGACAGTTTGAGACAGAATGTGAAGCTGGACTCAGTTTGATACAGAATGTGGAGCTGGAGACAGTTTGATACAGAATGTGAAGCTGGACTCAGTTTGATACAGAATGTGGAGCTGGTGTCAGTTTGAACAGAATGTGGAGCTGGACTCAGTTCGATACAGAATGTGGAGCTGGTCTCAGTTTGAACAGAATGTGGAGCTGGACTCTGTTCGATACAGAATGTGGAGCTGGACTCAGTTCGTGACAGAATGTGGAGCTGTTGTCAGTTTGAACAGAATGTGGAGCTGGAGTCAGTTTGATACAAAATGTGGAGCTGGACTCAGTTTGATACAGAATGTGGAGCTGGAGACAGTTTGATTCAGAATGTGAAGCTGGACTCAGTTTGATACAGAATGTGGAGCTGGAGACAGTTTGATACAGAATGTGAAGCTGGACTCAGTTTGATACAGAATGTGGAGCTGGAGACAGTTTGATACAGAATGTGAAGCTGGACTCAGTTTGATACAGAATGTGGAGCTGGTGTCACTTTGAACAGAATGTGGAGCTGGACTCAGTTCGAGACAGAATGTGGAGCTGTTGTCAGTTTGAACAGAATGTGGAGCTGGACTCAGTTCGATACAGAATGTGGAGCTGGACTCAGTTTGATACAGAATGTGGAGCTGGAGACAGTTTGATACAGAATGTGAAGCTGGACTCAGTTTGATACAGAATGTGGAGCTGGAGACAGTTTGATACAGAATGTGAAGCTGGACTCAGATTGATACAGAATGTGAGCTGGTGTCAGTTTGATACAGAATGTGAAGCTGCCGACAGTTTGATACTGAAAGTTGAGCTGGTGTCAGTTTGATACAGAATGTGAAGCTGGAGACAGTTTGATACAGAATGTGAAGCTGGACTCAGTTTGATACAGAATGTGGAGCTGGAGACAGTTTGATACAGAATGTGAAGCTGGACTCAGTTCGATACAGAATGTGGAGCTGGAGTCAGTTTGATACAGAATGTGGAGCGAGAGACAGTTCGAGACAGAATGTGAAGCTGGTCTCAGTTTGATACAGAATGTGGAGCTGGTGTCAGTTTGATACAGAATGTGGAGCTGGAGACAGTTTGATACAGAATGTGGAGCTGGAGACAGTTTGATACAGAATGTGGAGCTGGACTCAGTTTGATACAGAATGTGGAGCGAGAGACAGTTCGAGACAGAATGTGAAGCTGGTCTCAGTTTGATACAGAATGTGGAGCTGGTGTCAGTTTCAACTGAATGTGGAGCTGGACTCAGTTCGATACAGAATGTGGAGCTGGTGTCAGTTTGAACAGAATGTGGAGCTGGACTCAGTTCGATACAGAATGTGGAGCTGGACTCAGTTCGATACAGAATGTGGAGCTGGAGACAGTTTGATACAGAATGTGAAGCTGGACTCAGTTTGATACAGAATGTGGAGCTGGAGACAGTTTGATACAGAATGTGAAGCTGGACTCAGTTTGATACAGAATGTGGAGCTGGAGACAGTTTGATACAGAATGTGAAGCTGGACTCAGTTTGATACAGAATGCGGAGCTGGTGTCAGTTTGAACAGAATGTGGAGCTGGAGTCAGTTTGATACAGAATGTGGAGCTGGAGACAGTTTGATACAGAATGTGGAGCTGGAGACAGTTTGATACAGAATGTTGAGCTGGTGTCAGTTTGATACATGATGTGAAGCTGGAGACAGTTTGATACTGAAAGTTGAGCTGGTGTCACTTTGAACAGAATGTGGAGCTGGAGACAGTTTGATACAGAATGCGAAGCTGGACTCAGTTTGATACAGAATGTGGAGCTGGAGACAGTTTGATACAGAATGTGAAGCTGGACTCAGTTTGATACAGAATGTGGAGCTGGTGTCAGTTTGAACAGAATGTGGAGCTGGAGTCAGTTTGATACAGAATGTGAAGCTGGTGTCAGTTTGATACAGAATGTGAAGCTGGACTCAGTTCGATACATAATGTGAAGCTGGAGACAGTTTGATACTGAAAGTTGAGCTGTTGTCAGTTTGAACAGAATGTGGAGCTGGAGACAGTTTGATACAGAATGTGAAGCTGGACTCAGCTTGATACAGAATGTGGAGCTGGAGACAGTTTGATACAGAATGTGAAGCTGGAGACAGTTTGATACAGAATGTTGAGCTGGAGTCAGTTTGATACAGAATGTGGAGCTGGAGTCAGTTAGATACAGAATGTGAAGCTGGACTCAGTTTGATACAGAATGTGGAGCTGGAGTCAGTTTGATACAGAATGTGAAGCTGGACTCAGTTTGATACAGAATGTGAAGCTGGACTCAGTTTGATACAGAATGTGGAGCGAGAGACAGTTCGAGACAGAATGTGAAGCTGGTCTCAGTTTGATACAGAATGTGGAGCTGGTGTCAGTTTCAACAGAATGTGGAGCTGGTCTCAGTTCGATACAGAATGTGGAGCTGGTGTCAGTTTGAACAGAATGTGGAGCTGGACTCAGTTCGATACAGAATGTGGAGCTGGACTCAGTTCGATACAGAATGTGGAGCTGGAGACAGTTTGATACAGAATGTGAAGCTGGACTCTGTTTGATACAGAATGTGAAGCTGGACTCAGTTTGATACAGAATGTGGAGCTGGAGTCAGTTTGATACAGGATGTGAAGCTGGAGACCGTTTGATACAGAATGTTGAGCTGGTGTCAGTTTGATACAGAATGTGAAGCTGGAGACAGTTTGATACTGAAAGTTGAGCTGCTGTCAGTTTGAACAGAATGTGGAGCTGGAGACAGTTTGATACAGAATGTGAAGCTGGACTCAGTTCGATACAGAATGTGGAGCTGGAGACAGTTTGATACAGAATGTGAAGCTGGAGACAGTTTGATACAGAATGTGAAGCTAGACTCAGTTTGAAACAGAATGTGGAGCTGGAGACAGTTTGATACAAAATGTGAAGCTGGACTCAGTTTGATACAGAATGTGAAGCTGGACTCAGTTTGATACAGAATGTGGAGCTGGAGACAGTTTGATACAGAATGTGAAGCTGGACTCAGTTTGATCCAGAATGTGAAGCTGGACTCAGTTTGATACAGAATGTGAAGCTGGACACAGTTTGAAACAGAATGTGGAGCTGGAGACAGTTTGATACAGAATGTGAAGCTCGACTCAGTTTGAAACAGAATGTGGAGCTGGACTCAGTTTGAAACAGAATGTGGAGCTGGAGACAGTTTGATACAGAATGTGAAGCTGGACTCAGTTTGATACAGAATGTGAAGCTGGACTCAGTTTGATACAGAATGTGGAGCTGGAGACAGTTTGATACAGAATGTGAAGCTGGAGACAGTTTGATACAGAATGTGAAGCTGGACTCAGTTTGATACAGAATGTGGAGCTGGAGACAGTTTGATACAGAATGTGAAGCTGGACTCAGTTTGATACAGAATGTGAAGCTGGAGTCAGTTTGATACAGAATGTGAAGCTGTACTCAGTTTGAAACAGAATGTGGAGCTGGAGACAGTTTGATACAGAATGTGAAGCTGGACTCAGTTTGATACAGAATGTGAAGCTGGACTCAGTTTGATACAGAATGTGGAGCTGGAGACAGTTTGATACAGAATGTGAAGCTGGAGACAGTTTGATACAGAATGTGAAGCTGGACTCAGTTTGATACAGAATGTGGAGCTGGAGACAGTTTGATACAGAATGTGAAGCTGGACTCAGTTCGATACAGAATGTGGAGCTGGAGTCAGTTTGATACAGAATGTGGAGCGAGAGACAGTTCGAGACAGAATGTGAAGCTGGTCTCAGTTTGATAAAGAATGTGGAGCTGGTGTCAGTTTGATACAGAATGTGGAGCTGGAGACAGTTTGATACAGAATGTGGAGCTGGAGACAGTTTGATACAGAATGTGGAGCTGGACTCAGTTTGATACAGAATGTGGAGCGAGAGACAGTTCGAGACAGAATGTGAAGCTGGTCTCAGTTTGATACAGAATGTGGAGCTGGTGTCAGTTTCAACATTGTGTGGAGCTGGACTCAGTTCGATACAGAATGTGGAGCTGGTGTCAGTTTGAACAGAATGTGGAGCTGGACTCAGTTCGATACAGAATGTGGAGCTGGACTCAGTTCGATACAGAATGTGGAGCTGGAGACAGTTTGATACAGAATGTGAAGCTGGACTCAGTTTGATCCAGAATGTGGAGCTGTAGACAGTTTGATACAGAATGTGAAGCTGGACTCAGTTTGAAACTGAATGTGGAGCTGGAGACAGTTTGATACAGAATGTGAAGCTGGACTCAGTTTGATACAGAATGTGAAGCTGGACTCAGTTTGATAAAGAATGTGGAGCTGGAGACAGTTTGATACAGAATGTGAAGCTGGAGACAGTTTGATACAGAATGTGAAGCTGGACTCAGTTTGATACAGAATGTGGAGCTGGAGACAGTTTGATACAGAATGTGAAGCTGGACTCAGTTCGATACAGAATGTGGAGCTGGGGTCAGTTTGATACAGAATGTGGAGCGAGAGACAGTTCGAGACAGAATGTGAAGCTGGTCTCAGTTTGATACAGAATGTGGAGCTGGTGTCAGTTTGATACAGAATGTGGAGCTGGAGACAGTTTGATACAGAATGTGGAGCTGGAGACAGTTTGATACAGAATGTGGAGCTGGACTCAGTTTGATACAGAATGTGGAGCGAGAGACAGTTCGAGACAGAATGTGAAGCTGGTCTCAGTTTGATACAGAATGTGGAGCTGGTGTCAGTTTCAACAGAATGTGGAGCTGGACTCAGTTCGATACAGAATGTGGAGCTGGTGTCAGTTTGAACAGAATGTGGAGATGGACTCAGTTCGATACAGAATGTGGAGCTGGACTCAGTTCGATACAGAATGTGGAGCTGGAGACAGTTTGATACAGAATGTGAAGCTGGACTCAGTTTGATCCAGAATGTGGAGCTGTAGACAGTTTGATACAGAATGTGAAGCTGGACTCAGTTTGATACAGAATGTGGAGCTGGAGACAGTTTGATACAGAATGTGAAGCTGGACTCAGTTTGATACAGAATGTGGAGCTGGAGACAGTTTGATACAGAATGTGAAGCTGGACTCAGTTTGATACAGAATGTGGAGCTGGTGTCAGTTTGAACAGAATGTGGAGCTGGAGTCAGTTTGATACAGAATGTGAAGCTGGTGTCAGTTTGAACAGAATGTGGAGCTGGAGTCAGTTCGATACAGAATGTGGAGCTGGAGACAGTTTGATACAGAATGTTGAGCTGGTGTCAGTTTGATACATGATGTGAAGCTGGAGACAGTTTGATACTGAAAGTTGAGCTGGTGTCAGTTTGAACAGAATGTGGAGCTGGAGACAGTTTGATACAGAATGCGAAGCTGGACTCAGTTCGATACAGAATATGAAGCTGGACGCAGTTTGATACAGAATGTGAAGCTGGACTCAGTTTGATCCAGAATGTGGAGCTGTAGACAGTTTGATACAGAATGTGAAGCTGGACTCAGTTTGATACAGAATGTGGAGCTGGAGACAGTTTGATACAGAATGTGAAGCTGGACTCAGTTTGATACAGAATGTGGAGCTGGAGACAGTTTGATACAGAATGTGAAGCTGGACTCAGTTTGATACAGAATGTGGAGCTGGTGTCAGTTTGAACAGAATGTGGAGCTGGAGTCAGTTTGATACAGAATGTGAAGCTGGTGTCAGTTTGAACAGAATGCGGAGCTGGAGTCAGTTCGATACAGAATGTGGAGCTGGAGACAGTTTGATACAGAATGTTGAGCTGGTGTCAGTTTGATACATGATGTGAAGCTGGAGACAGTTTGATACTGAAAGTTGAGCTGGTGTCAGTTTGAACAGAATGCGGAGCTGGAGACAGTTTGATACAGAATGCGAAGCTGGACTCAGTTTGATACAGAATGTGAAGCTGGACTCAGTTTGATACAGAATGTGGAGCTGGAGACAGTTTGATACAGAATGTGAAGCTGGAGACAGTTTGATACAGAATGTGAAGCTGGACTCAGTTTGATACAGAATGTGGAGCTGGAGACAGTTTGATACAGAATGTGAAGCTGGACTCAGTTCGATACAGAATGTGGAGCTGGAGTCAGTTTGATACAGAATGTGGAGCGAGAGACAGTTCGAGACAGAATGTGAAGCTGGTCTCAGTTTGATAAAGAATGTGGAGCTGGTGTCAGTTTGATACAGAATGTGGAGCTGGAGACAGTTTGATACAGAATGTGGAGCTGGAGACAGTTTGATACAGAATGTGGAGCTGGACTCAGTTTGATACAGAATGTGGAGCGAGAGACAGTTCGAGACAGAATGTGAAGCTGGTCTCAGTTTGATACAGAATGTGGAGCTGGTGTCAGTTTCAACATTGTGTGGAGCTGGACTCAGTTCGATACAGAATGTGGAGCTGGTGTCAGTTTGAACAGAATGTGGAGCTGGACTCAGTTCGATACAGAATGTGGAGCTGGACTCAGTTCGATACAGAATGTGGAGCTGGAGACAGTTTGATACAGAATGTGAAGCTGGACTCAGTTTGATCCAGAATGTGGAGCTGTAGACAGTTTGATACAGAATGTGAAGCTGGACTCAGTTTGAAACAGAATGTGGAGCTGGAGACAGTTTGATACAGAATGTGAAGCTGGACTCAGTTTGATACAGAATGTGAAGCTGGACTCAGTTTGATACAGAATGTGGAGCTGGAGACAGTTTGATACAGAATGTGAAGCTGGAGACAGTTTGATACAGAATGTGAAGCTGGACTCAGTTTGATACAGAATGTGGAGCTGGAGACAGTTTGATACAGAATGTGAAGCTGGACTCAGTTCGATACAGAATGTGGAGCTGGGGTCAGTTTGATACAGAATGTGGAGCGAGAGACAGTTCGAGACAGAATGTGAAGCTGGTCTCAGTTTGATACAGATTGTGGAGCTGGTGTCAGTTTGATACAGAATGTGGAGCTGGAGACAGTTTGATACAGAATGTGGAGCTGGAGACAGTTTGATACAGAATGTGGAGCTGGAGACAGTTCGAGACAGAATGTGAAGCTGGTCTCAGTTTGATACAGAATGTGGAGCTGGTGTCAGTTTCAACAGAATGTGGAGCTGGACTCAGTTCGATACAGAATGTGGAGCTGGTGTCAGTTTGAACAGAATGTGGAGATGGACTCAGTTCGATACAGAATGTGGAGCTGGACTCAGTTCGATACAGAATGTGGAGCTGGAGACAGTTTGATACAGAATGTGAAGCTGGACTCAGTTTGATCCAGAATGTGGAGCTGTAGACAGTTTGATACAGAATGTGAAGCTGGACTCAGTTTGATACAGAATGTGGAGCTGGAGACAGTTTGATACAGAATGTTAAGCTGGACTCAGTTTGATACAGAATGTGGAGCTGGAGACAGTTTGATACAGAATGTGAAGCTGGACTCAGTTTGATACAGAATGTGGAGCTGGTGTCAGTTTGAACAGAATGTGGAGCTGGAGTCAGTTTGATACAGAATGTGAAGCTGGTGTCAGTTTGAACAGAATGTGGAGCTGGAGTCAGTTCGATACAGAATGTGGAGCTGGAGACAGTTTGATACAGAATGTTGAGCTGGTGTCAGTTTGATACATGATGTGAAGCTGGAGACAGTTTGATACTGAAAGTTGAGCTGGTGTCAGTTTGAACAGAATGTGGAGCTGGAGACAGTTTGATACAGAATGCGAAGCTGGACTCAGTTCGATACAGAATATGAAGCTGGACGCAGTTTGATACAGAATGTGAAGCTGGACTCAGTTTGATCCAGAATGTGGAGCTGTAGACAGTTTGATACAGAATGTGAAGCTGGACTCAGTTTGATACAGAATGTGGAGCTGGAGACAGTTTGATACAGAATGTGAAGCTGGACTCAGTTTGATACAGAATGTGGAGCTGGAGACAGTTTGATACAGAATGTGAAGCTGGACTCAGTTTGATACAGAATGTGGAGCTGGTGTCAGATTGAACAGAATGTGGAGCTGGAGTCAGTTTGATACAGAATGTGAAGCTGGTGTCAGTTTGAACAGAATGCGGAGCTGGAGTCAGTTCGATACAGAATGTGGAGCTGGAGACAGTTTGATACAGAATGTTGAGCTGGTGTCAGTTTGATACATGATGTGAAGCTGGAGACAGTTTGATACTGAAAGTTGAGCTGGTGTCAGTTTGAACAGAATGCGGAGCTGGAGACAGTTTGATACAGAATGCGAAGCTGGACTCAGTTCGATACAGAATATGAAGCTGGACGCAGTTTGATACAGAATGTGGAGCTGGAGACAGTTTGATACAGAATGTGAAGCTGGACTCAGTTTGATACAGAATGTGGAGCTGGTGTCAGTTTCAACAGAATGTGGAGCTGGACTCAGTTCGATACAGAATGTGGAGCTGGTGTCAGTTTGAACAGAATGTGGAGCTGCACTCAGTTCGATACAGATTGTGGAGCTGGACTCAGTTCGATACAGATTGTGGAGCTGGACTCAGTTTGATACAGAATGTGGAGCTGGAGACAGTTTGATACAGAATGTGAAGCTGGACTCAGTTTGATCCAGAATGTGGAGCTGTAGACAGTTTGATACAGAATGTGAAGCTGGACTCAGTTTGATACAGAATGTGGAGCTGGAGACAGTTTGATACAGAATGTGAAGCTGGACTCAGTTTGATACAGAATGTGAAGCTGGACTCAGTTTGATACAGAATGTGGAGCTGGTGTCAGTTTGAACAGAATGTGGAGCTGAAGTCAGTTTGATACAGAATGTGAAGCTGGTGTCAGTTTGATACAGAATGTGAAGCTGGACGCAGTTTGATACAGAATGTGGAGCTGGAGACAGTTTGAGACAGAATGTGAAGCTGGACTCAGTTTGATACAGAATGTGGAGCTGGAGACAGTTTGAGACAGAATGTGAAGCTGGACTCAGTTTGATACAGAATGTGGAGCTGGAGACAGTTTGATACAGAATGTGAAGCTGGACTCAGTTTGATACAGAATGTGGAGCTGGTGTCAGTTTGAACAGAATGTGGAGCTGGACTCAGTTCGATACAGAATGTGGAGCTGGTCTCAGTTTGAACAGAATGTGGAGCTGGACTCTGTTCGATACAGAATGTGGAGCTGGACTCAGTTCGTGACAGAATGTGGAGCTGTTGTCAGTTTGAACAGAATGTGGAGCTGGAGTCAGTTTGATACAAAATGTGGAGCTGGACTCAGTTTGATACAGAATGTGGAGCTGGAGACAGTTTGATTCAGAATGTGAAGCTGGACTCAGTTTGATACAGAATGTGGAGCTGGAGACAGTTTGATACAGAATGTGAAGCTGGACTCAGTTTGATACAGAATGTGGAGCTGGAGACAGTTTGATACAGAATGTGAAGCTGGACTCAGTTTGATACAGAATGTGGAGCTGGTGTCACTTTGAACAGAATGTGGAGCTGGACTCAGTTCGAGACAGAATGTGGAGCTGTTGTCAGTTTGAACAGAATGTGGAGCTGGACTCAGTTCGATACAGAATGTGGAGCTGGACTCAGTTTGATACAGAATGTGGAGCTGGAGACAGTTTGATACAGAATGTGAAGCTGGACTCAGTTTGATACAGAATGTGGAGCTGGAGACAGTTTGATACAGAATGTGAAGCTGGACTCAGATTGATACAGAATGTGAGCTGGTGTCAGTTTGATACAGAATGTGAAGCTGCCGACAGTTTGATACTGAAAGTTGAGCTGGTGTCAGTTTGATACAGAATGTGGAGCTGGAGACAGTTTGATACAGAATGTGAAGCTGGACTCAGTTTGATACAGAATATGGAGCTGGAGACAGTTTAATGCAGAATGAGAAGCTGGACTCAGTTTGATACAGAATGTGGAGCTGGAGACAGTTTGATACAGAATGTGAAGCTGGACTCAGTTTGATACAGAATGTGGAGCTGGAGACAGTTTGATGCAGAATGTGAAGCTGGACTCAGTTTGATACAGAATGTGGAGCTGGAGACAGTTTGATACAGAATGTGAAGCTGGACTCAGTTTGATACAGAATGTGAAGCTGGCGACAGTTTGATACTGAAAGTTGAGCTGGTGTCAGGTTGAACAGAATGTGGAGCTGGAGACAGTTTGATACAGAAAGCGAAGCTGGACTCAGTTCGATACCGAATGTGAAGCTGGACGCAGTTTGATACAGAATGTGGAGCTGGAGACAGTTTGATACAGAATGTGAAGCTGGACTCAGTTTGATACAGAATGTGGAGCTAGAGACAGTTTGATACAGAATGTGAAGCTGGACTCAGTTTGATACAGAATGTGGAGCTGGTGTCAGTTTGAACAGAATGTGGAGCTGGACTCAGTTTGATACAGAATGTGGAGCTGGACTCAGTTCGATACAGAATGTGGAGCTGGAGACAGTTTGATACAGAATGTGAAGCTGGACTCAGTTCGATCCAGAATGTGGAGCTGTAGACAGTTTGATACAGAATGTGGAGCTGGACTCAGTTTGATACAGAATGTGGAGCTGGAGACAGTTTGATACTGAAATTTGAGCTGGTGTCAGTTTGAACAGAATGTGGAGCTGGAGACAGTTTGATACAGAATGCGAAGCTGGACTCAGTTCGATTCAGAGTATGAAGCTGGACGCAGTTTGATACAGAATGTGGAGCTGGAGACAGTTTGATACAGAATGTGAAGCTGGACTCAGTTTGATACAGAATGTGGAGCTGGAAACAGTTCGAGACAGAATGTGAAGCTGGACTCAGTTTGATACAGAATGTGGAGCTGGTGTCAGTTTCAACAGAATGTGGAGCTGGACTCAGTTCGATACAGAATGTGGAGCTGGTGTCAGTTTGAACAGAATGTGGAGCTGGACTCAGTTCGATACAGAATGTGGAGCTGGACTCAGTTTGATACAGAATGTGGAGCTGGAGACAGTTTGATACAGAATGTGAAGCTGGACTCAGTTTGATCCAGAATGTGGAGCTGTAGACAGTTTGATACAGAATGTGAAGCTGGACTCAGTTTGATACAGAATGTGGAGCTGGAGACAGTTTGATACAGAATGTGAAGCTGGACTCAGTTTGATACAGAATGTGGAGCTGGAGACAGTTTGATACAGAATGTGAAGCTGGACTCAGTTTGATACAGAATGTGGAGCTGGTGTCAGTTTGAACAGAATGTGGAGCTGGAGTCAGTTTGATACAGAATGTGAAGCTGGTGTCAGTTTGAACAGAATGTGGAGCTGGAGTCAGTTCGATACAGAATGTGGAGCTGGAGACAGTTTGATACAGAATGTTGAGCTGGTGTCAGTTTGATACAGAATGTGCAGCTGGAGACAGTTTGATACTGAAAGTTGAGCTGGTGTCAGTTTGAACAGAATGTGGAGCTGGAGACAGTTTGATACAGAATGCGAAGCTGGACTCAGTTCGATACAGAATATGAAGCTGGACGCAGTTTGATACAGAATGTGAAGCTGGACTCAGTTTGATCCAGAATGTGGAGCTGTAGACAGTTTGATACAGAATGTGAAGCTGGACTCAGTTTGATACAGAATGTGGAGCTGGAGACAGTTTGATACAGAATGTGAAGCTGGACTCAGTTTGATACAGAATGTGGAGCTGGAGACAGTTTGATACAGAATGTGAAGCTGGACTCAGTTTGATACAGAATGTGGAGCTGGTGTCAGTTTGAACAGAATGTGGAGCTGGAGTCAGTTTGATACAGAATGTGAAGCTGGTGTCAGTTTGAACAGAATGCGGAGCTGGAGTCAGTTCGATACAGAATGTGGAGCTGGAGACAGTTTGATACAGAATGTTGAGCTGGTGTCAGTTTGATACATGATGTGAAGCTGGAGACAGTTTGATACTGAAAGTTGAGCTGGTGTCAGTTTGAACAGAATGCGGAGCTGGAGACAGTTTGATACAGAATGCGAAGCTGGACTCAGTTCGATACAGAATATGAAGCTGGACGCAGTTTGATACAGAATGTGGAGCTGGAGACAGTTTGATACAGAATGTGGAGCTGGACTCAGTTTGATACAGAATGTGGAGCTGGTGTCAGTTTCAACAGAATGTGGAGCTGGACTCAGTTCGATACAGAATGTGGAGCTGGTGTCAGTTTGAACAGAATGTGGAGCTGCACTCAGTTCGATACAGATTGTGGAGCTGGACTCAGTTCGATACAGATTGTGGAGCTGGACTCAGTTTGATACAGAATGTGGAGCTGGAGACAGTTTGATACAGAATGTGAAGCTGGACTCAGTTTGATCCAGAATGTGGAGCTGTAGACAGTTTGATACAGAATGTGAAGCTGGACTCAGTTTGATACAGAATGTGGAGCTGGAGACAGTTTGATACAGAATGTGATGCTGGACTCAGTTTGATACAGAATGTGAAGCTGGACTCAGTTTGATACAGAATGTGGAGCTGGTGTCAGTTTGAACAGAATGTGGAGCTGAAGTCAGTTTGATACAGAATGTGAAGCTGGTGTCAGTTTGATACAGAATGTGAAGCTGGACTCAGTTCGATACATAATGTGAAGCTGGAGACAGTTTGATACTGAAAGTTGAACTGTTGTCAGTTTGAACAGAATGTGGAGCTGGAGACAGTTTGATACAGAATGCGAAGCTGGACTCAGTTCGATACAGAATGTGAAGCTGGACGCAGTTTGATACAGAATGTGGAGCTGGAGACAGTTTGAGACAGAATGTGAAGCTGGACTCAGTTTGATACAGAATGTGGAGCTGGAGACAGTTTGAGACAGAATGTGAAGCTGGACTCAGTTTGATACAGAATGTGGAGCTGGAGACAGTTTGATACAGAATGTGAAGCTGGACTCAGTTTGATACAGAA
Organism: Heterodontus francisci; assembly: GCF_036365525.1. Lineage (NCBI taxonomy): Eukaryota > Metazoa > Chordata > Chondrichthyes > Heterodontiformes > Heterodontidae > Heterodontus > Heterodontus francisci. Next base: position 103,900,584 of record NC_090379.1, read on the forward strand.
TGTGGAGCTGGTGTCAGTTTGAACAGAATGTGGAGCTGGACTCAGTTCGATACAGAATGTGGAGCTGGTCTCAGTTTGAACAGAATGTGGAGCTGGACTCTGTTCGATACAGAATGTGGAGCTGGACTCAGTTCGTGACAGAATGTGGAGCTGTTGTCAGTTTGAACAGAATGTGGAGCTGGAGTCAGTTTGATACAAAATGTGGAGCTGGACTCAGTTTGATACAGAATGTGGAGCTGGAGACAGTTTGATTCAGAATGTGAAGCTGGACTCAGTTTGATACAGAATGTGGAGCTGGAGACAGTTTGATACAGAATGTGAAGCTGGACTCAGTTTGATACAGAATGTGGAGCTGGTGTCACTTTGAAGAGAATGTGGAGCTGGACTCAGTTCGAGACAGAATGTGGAGCTGTTGTCAGTTTGAACAGAATGTGGAGCTGGACTCAGTTCGATACAGAATGTGGAGCTGGTGTCAGTTTGAACAGAATGTGGAGCTGGAGTCAGTTTGATACAGAATGTGAAGCTGGTGTCAGTTTGAACAGAATGTGGAGCTGGAGTCAGTTCGATACAGAATGTGGAGCTGGAGACAGTTTGATACAGAATGTTGAGCTGGTGTCAGTTTGATACATGATGTGAAGCTGGAGACAGTTTGATACTGAAAGTTGAGCTGGTGTCAGTTTGAACAGAATGTGGAGCTGGAGACAGTTTGATACAGAATGCGAAGCTGTACTCAGTTCGATACAGAATATGAAGCTGGACGCAGTTTGATACAGAATGTGAAGCTGGACTCAGTTTGATCCAGAATGTGGAGCTGTAGACAGTTTGATACAGAATGTGAAGCTGGACTCAGTTTGATACAGAATGTGGAGCTGGAGACAGTTTGATACAGAATGTGAAGCTGGACTCAGTTTGATACAGAATGTGGAGCTGGAGACAGTTTGATACAGAATGTGAAGCTGGACTCAGTTTGATACAGAATGTGGAGCTGGTGTCAGTTTGAACAGAATGTGGAGCTGGAGTCAGTTTGATACAGAATGTGAAGCTGGTGTCAGTTTGAACAGAATGCGGAGCTGGAGTCAGTTCGATACAGAATGTGGAGCTGGAGACAGTTTGATACAGAATGTTGAGCTGGTTTCAGTTTGATACATGATGTGAAGCTGGAGACAGTTTGATACTGAAAGTTGAGCTGGTGTCAGTTTGAACAGAATGCGGAGCTGGAGACAGTTTGATACAGAATGCGAAGCTGGACTCAGTTCGATACAGAATATGAAGCTGGACGCAGTTTGATACAGAATGTGGAGCTGGAGACAGTTTGATACAGAATGTGAAGCTGGACTCAGTTTGATACAGAATGTGGAGCTGGTGTCAGTTTCAACAGAATGTGGAGCTGGACTCAGTTCGATACAGAATGTGGATCTGGTGTCAGTTTGAACAGAATGTGGAGCTGCACTCAGTTCGATACAGATTGTGGAGCTGGACTCAGTTCGATACAGATTGTGGAGCTGGACTCAGTTTGATACAGAATGTGGAGCTGGAGACAGTTTGATACAGAATGTGAAGCTGGACTCAGTTTGATCCAGAATGTGGAGCTGTAGACAGTTTGATACAGAATGTGAAGCTGGACTCAGTTTGATACAGAATGTGGAGCTGGAGACAGTTTGATACAGAATGTGAAGCTGGACTCAGTTTGATACAGAATGTGAAGCTGGACTCAGTTTGATACAGAATGTGGAGCTGGTGTCAGTTTGAACAGAATGTGGAGCTGAAGTCAGTTTGATACAGAATGTGAAGCTGGTGTCAGTTTGATACAGAATGTGAAGCTGGACTCAGTTCGATACATAATGTGAAGCTGGAGACAGTTTGATACTGAAAGTTGAACTGTTGTCAGTTTGAACAGAATGTGGAGCTGGAGACAGTTTGATACAGAATGCGAAGCTGGACTCAGTTCGATACAGAATGTGAAGCTGGACGCAGTTTGATACAGAATGTGGAGCTGGAGACAGTTTGAGACAGAATGTGAAGCTGGACTCAGTTTGATACAGAATGTGGAGCTGGAGACAGTTTGAGACAGAATGTGAAGCTGGACTCAGTTTGATACAGAATGTGGAGCTGGAGACAGTTTGATACAGAATGTGAAGCTGGACTCAGTTTGATACAGAATGTGGAGCTGGTGTCAGTTTGAACAGAATGTGGAGCTGGACTCAGTTCGATACAGAATGTGGAGCTGGTGTCAGTTTGAACAGAATGTGGAGCTGGACTCTGTTCGATACAGAATGTGGAGCTGGACTCAGTTCGTGACAGAATGTGGAGCTGTTGTCAGTTTGAACAGAATGTGGAGCTGGAGTCAGTTTGATACAAAATGTGGAGCTGGACTCAGTTTGATACAGAATGTGGAGCTGGAGACAGTTTGATTCAGAATGTGAAGCTGGACTCAGTTTGATACAGAATGTGGAGCTGGAGACAGTTTGATACAGAATGTGAAGCTGGACTCAGTTTGATACAGAATGTGGAGCTGGAGACAGTTTGATACAGAATGTGAAGCTGGACTCAGATTGATACAGAATGTGAGCTGGTGTCAGTTTGATACAGAATGTGAAGCTGCCGACAGTTTGATACTGAAAGTTGAGCTGGTGTCAGTTTGATACAGAATGTGGAGCTGGAGACAGTTTGATACAGAATGTGAAGCTGGACTCAGTTTGATACAGAATATGGAGCTGGAGACAGTTTAATGCAGAATGAGAAGCTGGACTCAGTTTGATACAGAATGTGGAGCTGGAGACAGTTTGATACAGAATGTGAAGCTGGACTCAGTTTGATACAGAATGTGGAGCTGGAGACAGTTTGATGCAGAATGTGAAGCTGGACTCAGTTTGATACAGAATGTGGAGCTGGAGACAGTTTGATACAGAATGTGAAGCTGGACTCAGTTTGATACAGAATGTGAAGCTGGCGACAGTTTGATACTGAAAGTTGAGCTGGTGTCAGGTTGAGCAGAATGTGGAGCTGGAGACAGTTTGATACAGAAAGCGAAGCTGGACTCAGTTCGATACCGAATGTGAAGCTGGACGCAGTTTGATACAGAATGTGGAGCTGGAGACAGTTTGATACAGAATGTGAAGCTGGACTCAGTTTGATACAGAATGTGGAGCTAGAGACAGTTTGATACAGAATGTGAAGCTGGACTCAGTTTGATACAGAATGTGGAGCTGGTGTCAGTTTGAACAGAATGTGGAGCTGGACTCAGTTTGATACAGAATGTGGAGCTGGACTCAGTTCGATACAGAATGTGGAGCTGGAGACAGTTTGATACAGAATGTGAAGCTGGACTCAGTTCGATCCAGAATGTGGAGCTGTAGACAGTTTGATACAGAATGTGGAGCTGGACTCAGTTTGATACAGAATGTGGAGCTGGAGACAGTTTGATACTGAAATTTGAGCTGGTGTCAGTTTGAACAGAATGTGGAGCTGGAGACAGTTTGATACAGAATGCGAAGCTGGACTCAGTTCGATTCAGAGTATGAAGCTGGACGCAGTTTGATACAGAATGTGGAGCTGGAGACAGTTTGATACAGAATGTGAAGCTGGACTCAGTTTGATACAGAATGTGGAGCTGGAAACAGTTCGAGACAGAATGTGAAGCTGGACTCAGTTTGATACAGAATGTGGAGCTGGTGTCAGTTTCAACAGAATGTGGAGCTGGACTCAGTTCGATACAGAATGTGGAGCTGGTGTCAGTTTGAACAGAATGTGGAGCTGGACTCAGTTCGATACAGAATGTGGAGCTGGACTCAGTTTGATACAGAATGTGGAGCTGGAGACAGTTTGATACAGAATGTGAAGCTGGACTCAGTTTGATCCAGAATGTGGAGCTGTAGACAGTTTGATACAGAATGTGAAGCTGGACTCAGTTTGATACAGAATGTGGAGCTGGAGACAGTTTGATACAGAATGTGAAGCTGGACTCAGTTTGATACAGAATGTGGAGCTGGAGACAGTTTGATACAGAATGTGAAGCTGGACTCAGTTTGATACAGAATGTGGAGCTGGTGTCAGTTTGAACAGAATGTGGAGCTGGAGTCAGTTTGATACAGAATGTGAAGCTGGTGTCAGTTTGAACAGAATGTGGAGCTGGAGTCAGTTCGATACAGAATGTGGAGCTGGAGACAGTTTGATACAGAATGTTGAGCTGGTGTCAGTTTGATACAGAATGTGCAGCTGGAGACAGTTTGATACTGAAAGTTGAGCTGGTGTCAGTTTGAACAGAATGCGGAGCTGGAGACAGTTTGATACAGAATGCGAAGCTGGACTCAGTTCGATACAGAATATGAAGCTGGACGCAGTTTGATACAGAATGTGGAGCTGGAGACAGTTTGATACAGAATGTGAAGCTGGACTCAGTTTGATACAGAATGTGGAGCTGGTGTCAGTTTCAACAGAATGTGGAGCTGGACTCAGTTCGATACAGAATGTGGAGCTGGTGTCAGTTTGAACAGAATGTGGAGCTGCACTCAGTTCGATACAGATTGTGGAGCTGGACTCAGTTCGATACAGATTGTGGAGCTGGACTCAGTTTGATACAGAATGTGGAGCTGGAGACAGTTTGATACAGAATGTGAAGCTGGACTCAGTTTGATCCAGAATGTGGAGCTGTAGACAGTTTGATACAGAATGTGAAGCTGGACTCAGTTTGATACAGAATGTGGAGCTGGAGACAGTTTGATACAGAATGTGAAGCTGGACTCAGTTTGATACAGAATGTGAAGCTGGACTCAGTTTGATACAGAATGTGGAGCTGGTGTCAGTTTGAACAGAATGTGGAGCTGAAGTCAGTTTGATACAGAATGTGAAGCTGGTGTCAGTTTGATACAGAATGTGAAGCTGGACTCAGTTCGATACATAATGTGAAGCTGGAGACAGTTTGATACTGAAAGTTGAACTGTTGTCAGTTTGAACAGAATGTGGAGCTGGAGACAGTTTGATACAGAATGCGAAGCTGGACTCAGTTCGATACAGAATGTGAAGCTGGACGCAGTTTGATACAGAATGTGGAGCTGGAGACAGTTTGAGACAGAATGTGAAGCTGGACTCAGTTTGATACAGAATGTGGAGCTGGAGACAGTTTGAGACAGAATGTGAAGCTGGACTCAGTTTGATACAGAATGTGGAGCTGGAGACAGTTTGATACAGAATGTGAAGCTGGACTCAGTTTGATACAGAATGTGGAGCTGGTGTCAGTTTGAACAGAATGTGGAGCTGGACTCAGTTCGATACAGAATGTGGAGCTGGTCTCAGTTTGAACAGAATGTGGAGCTGGACTCTGTTCGATACAGAATGTGGAGCTGGACTCAGTTCGTGACAGAATGTGGAGCTGTTGTCAGTTTGAACAGAATGTGGAGCTGGAGTCAGTTTGATACAAAATGTGGAGCTGGACTCAGTTTGATACAGAATGTGGAGCTGGAGACAGTTTGATTCAGAATGTGAAGCTGGACTCAGTTTGATACAGAATGTGGAGCTGGAGACAGTTTGATACAGAATGTGAAGCTGGACTCAGTTTGATACAGAATGTGGAGCTGGTGTCACTTTGAAGAGAATGTGGAGCTGGACTCAGTTCGAGACAGAATGTGGAGCTGTTGTCAGTTTGAACAGAATGTGGAGCTGGACTCAGTTCGATACAGAATGTGGAGCTGGTGTCAGTTTGAACAGAATGTGGAGCTGGAGTCAGTTTGATACAGAATGTGAAGCTGGTGTCAGTTTGAACAGAATGTGGAGCTGGAGTCAGTTCGATACAGAATGTGGAGCTGGAGACAGTTTGATACAGAATGTAGAGCTGGTGTCAGTTTGATACATGATGTGAAGCTGGAGACAGTTTGATACTGAAAGTTGAGCTGGTGTCAGTTTGAACAGAATGTGGAGCTGGAGACAGTTTGATACAGAATGCGAAGCTGGACTCAGTTCGATACAGAATATGAAGCTGGACGCAGTTTGATACAGAATGTGAAGCTGGACTCAGTTTGATCCAGAATGTGGAGCTGTAGACAGTTTGATACAGAATGTGAAGCTGGACTCAGTTTGATACAGAATGTGGAGCTGGAGACAGTTTGATACAGAATGTGAAGCTGGACTCAGTTTGATACAGAATGTGGAGCTGGAGACAGTTTGATACAGAATGTGAAGCTGGACTCAGTTTGATACAGAATGTGGAGCTGGTGTCAGTTTGAACAGAATGTGGAGCTGGAGTCAGTTTGATACAGAATGTGAAGCTGGTGTCAGTTTGAACAGAATGCGGAGCTGGAGTCAGTTCGATACAGAATGTGGAGCTGGAGACAGTTTGATACAGAATGTTGAGCTGGTTTCAGTTTGATACATGATGTGAAGCTGGAGACAGTTTGATACTGAAAGTTGAGCTGGTGTCAGTTTGAACAGAATGCGGAGCTGGAGACAGTTTGATACAGAATGCGAAGCTGGACTCAGTTCGATACAGAATATGAAGCTGGACGCAGTTTGATACAGAATGTGGAGCTGGAGACAGTTTGATACAGAATGTGAAGCTGGACTCAGTTTGATACAGAATGTGGAGCTGGTGTCAGTTTCAACAGAATGTGGAGCTGGACTCAGTTCGATACAGAATGTGGATCTGGTGTCAGTTTGAACAGAATGTGGAGCAGCACTCAGTTCGATACAGATTGTGGAGCTGGACTCAGTTCGATACAGATTGTGGAGCTGGACTCAGTTTGATACAGAATGTGGAGCTGGAGACAGTTTGATACAGAATGTGAAGCTGGACTCAGTTTGATCCAGAATGTGGAGCTGTAGACAGTTTGATACAGAATGTGAAGCTGGACTCAGTTTGATACAGAATGTGGAGCTGGAGACAGTTTGATACAGAATGTGAAGCTGGACTCAGTTTGATACAGAATGTGAAGCTGGACTCAGTTTGATACAGAATGTGGAGCTGGTGTCAGTTTGAACAGAATGTGGAGCTGAAGTCAGTTTGATACAGAATGTGAAGCTGGTGTCAGTTTGATACAGAATGTGAAGCTGGACTCAGTTCGATACATAATGTGAAGCTGGAGACAGTTTGATACTGAAAGTTGAACTGTTGTCAGTTTGAACAGAATGTGGAGCTGGAGACAGTTTGATACAGAATGCGAAGCTGGACTCAGTTCGATACAGAATGTGAAGCTGGACGCAGTTTGATACAGAATGTGGAGCTGGAGACAGTTTGAGACAGAATGTGAAGCTGGACTCAGTTTGATACAGAATGTGGAGCTGGAGACAGTTTGAGACAGAATGTGAAGCTGGACTCAGTTTGATACAGAATGTGGAGCTGGAGACAGTTTGATACAGAATGTGAAGCTGGACTCAGTTTGATACAGAATGTGGAGCTGGTGTCAGTTTGAACAGAATGTGGAGCTGGACTCAGTTCGATACAGAATGTGGAGCTGGTCTCAGTTTGAACAGAATGTGGAGCTGGACTCTGTTCGATACAGAATGTGGAGCTGGACTCAGTTCGTGACAGAATGTGGAGCTGTTGTCAGTTTGAACAGAATGTGGAGCTGGAGTCAGTTTGATACAAAATGTGGAGCTGGACTCAGTTTGATACAGAATGTGGAGCTGGAGACAGTTTGATTCAGAATGTGAAGCTGGACTCAGTTTGATACAGAATGTGGAGCTGGAGACAGTTTGATACAGAATGTGAAGCTGGACTCAGTTTGATACAGAATGTGGAGCTGGTGTCACTTTGAACAGAATGTGGAGCTGGACTCAGTTCGAGACAGAATGTGGAGCTGTTGTCAGTTTGAACAGAATGTGGAGCTGGACTCAGTTCGATACAGAATGTGGAGCTGGACTCAGTTTGATACAGAATGTGGAGCTGGAGACAGTTTGATACAGAATGTGAAGCTGGACTCAGTTTGATACAGAATGTGGAGCTGGAGACAGTTTGATACAGAATGTGAAGCTGGACTCAGATTGATACAGAATGTGAGCTGGTGTCAGTTTGATACAGAATGTGAAGCTGCCGACAGTTTGATACTGAAAGTTGAGCTGGTGTCAGTTTGATACAGAATGTGGAGCTGGAGACAGTTTGATACAGAATGTGAAGCTGGACTCAGTTTGATACAGAATATGGAGCTGGAGACAGTTTAATGCAGAATGAGAAGCTGGACTCAGTTTGATACAGAATGTGGAGCTGGAGACAGTTTGATACAGAATGTGAAGCTGGACTCAGTTTGATACAGAATGTGGAGCTGGAGACAGTTTGATGCAGAATGTGAAGCTGGACTCAGTTTGATACAGAATGTGGAGCTGGAGACAGTTTGATACAGAATGTGAAGCTGGACTCAGTTTGATACAGAATGTGAAGCTGGCGACAGTTTGATACTGAAAGTTGAGCTGGTGTCAGGTTGAACAGAATGTGGAGCTGGAGACAGTTTGATACAGAAAGCGAAGCTGGACTCAGTTCGATACCGAATGTGAAGCTGGACGCAGTTTGATACAGAATGTGGAGCTGGAGACAGTTTGATACAGAATGTGAAGCTGGACTCAGTTTGATACAGAATGTGGAGCTAGAGACAGTTTGATACAGAATGTGAAGCTGGACTCAGTTTGATACAGAATGTGGAGCTGGTGTCAGTTTGAACAGAATGTGGAGCTGGACTCAGTTTGATACAGAATGTGGAGCTGGACTCAGTTCGATACAGAATGTGGAGCTGGAGACAGTTTGATACAGAATGTGAAGCTGGACTCAGTTCGATCCAGAATGTGGAGCTGTAGACAGTTTGATACAGAATGTGGAGCTGGACTCAGTTTGATACAGAATGTGGAGCTGGAGACAGTTTGATACTGAAATTTGAGCTGGTGTCAGTTTGAACAGAATGTGGAGCTGGAGACAGTTTGATACAGAATGCGAAGCTGGACTCAGTTCGATTCAGAGTATGAAGCTGGACGCAGTTTGATACAGAATGTGGAGCTGGAGACAGTTTGATACAGAATGTGAAGCTGGACTCAGTTTGATACAGAATGTGGAGCTGGAGACAGTTCGAGACAGAATGTGAAGCTGGACTCAGTTTGATACAGAATGTGGAGCTGGTGTCAGTTTCAACAGAATGTGGAGCTGGACTCAGTTAGATACAGAATGTGGAGCTGGTGTCAGTTTGAACAGAATGTGGAGCTGGACTCAGTTCGATACAGAATGTGGAGCTGGACTCAGTTTGATACAGAATGTGGAGCTGGAGACAGTTTGATACAGAATGTGAAGCTGGACTCAGTTTGATCCAGAATGTGGAGCTGTAGACAGTTTGATACAGAATGTGAAGCTGGACTCAGTTTGATACAGAATGTGGAGCTGGAGACAGTTTGATACAGAATGTGAAGCTGGACTCAGTTTGATACAGAATGTGGAGCTGGAGACAGTTTGATACAGAATATGAAGCTGGACTCAGTTTGATGCAGAATGTGGAGCTGGTGTCAGTTTGAACAGAATGTGGAGCTGGAGTCAGTTTGATACAGAATGTGAAGCTGGTGTCAGTTTGATACAGAATGTGAAGCTGGACTCAGTTCGATACATAATGTGAAGCTGGAGACAGTTTGATACTGAAAGTTGAGCTGTTGTCAGTTTGAACAGAATGTGGAGCTGGAGACAGTTTGATACAGAATGTGAAGCTGGACTCAGTTTGATACAGAATGTGGAGCTGGAGTCAGTTTGATACAGAATGTGAAGCTGGAGACAGTTTGATACAGAATGTTGAGCTGGAGTCAGTTTGATACAGAATGTGAAGCTGGAGTCAGTTTGATACAGAATGTGAAGCTGGACTCAGAGTGATACAGAATGTGGAGCTGGAGTCAGTTTGATACAGAATGTGAAGCTGGACTCAGTTTGATACAGAATGTGAAGCTGGACTCAGTTTGAAACAGAATGTGGAGCTGGAGACAGTTTGATACAGAATGTGAAGCTGGACTCTGTTTGATACAGAATGTGAAGCTGGACTCAGTTTGATACAGAATGTGGAGCTGGAGTCAGTTTGATACAGGATGTGAAGCTGGAGACAGTTTGATACAGAATGTTGAGCTGGTGTCAGTTTGATACAGAATGTGAAGCTGGAGACAGTTTGATACTGAAAGTTGAGCTGCTGTCAGTTTGAACAGAATGTGGAGCTGGAGACAGTTTGATACAGAATGTGAAGCTGGACTCAGTTCGATACAGAATGTGGAGCTGGAGACAGTTTGATACAGAATGTGAAGCTGGACTCAGTTTGATACAGAATGTGGAGCTGGAGACAGTTTGATACAGAATGTGAATCTAGACTCAGTTTGATACAGAATGTGAAGCTGGACTCAGTTTGAAACAGAATGTGGAGCTGGAGACAGTTTGATACAAAATGTGAAGCTGGACTCAGTTTGATACAGAATGTGAAGCTGGACTCAGTTTGATACAGAATGTGGAGCTGGAGACAGTTTGATACAGAATGTGAAGCTGGAGACAGTTTGATACAGAATGTGAAGCTGGACTCAGTTTGATACAGAATGTGAAGCTGGACTCAGTTTGATCCAGAATGTGAAGCTAGACTCAGTTTGATACAGAATGTGAAGCTGGACACAGTTTGAAACAGAATGTGGAGCTGGAGACAGTTTGATACAGAATGTGAAGCTCGACTCAGTTTGAAACAGAATGTGGAGCTGGACTCAGTTTGAAACAGAATGTGGAGCTGGAGACAGTTTGATACAGAATGTGAAGCTGGACTCAGTTTGATACAGAATGTGGAGCTGGAGACAGTTTGATACAGAATGTGAAGCTGGAGACAGTTTGATACAGAATGTGAAGCTGGACTCAGTTTGATACAGAATGTGGAGCTGGAGACAGTTTGATACAGAATGTGAAGCTGGACTCAGTTTGATACAGAATGTGAAGCTGGAGTCAGTTTGATACAGAATGTGAAGCTGTACTCAGTTTGAAACAGAATGTGGAGCTGGAGACAGTTTGATACAGAATGTGAAGCTGGACTCAGTTTGATACAGAATGTGAAGCTGGACTCAGTTTGATACAGAATGTGGAGCTGGAGACAGTTTGATACAGAATGTGAAGCTGGAGACAGTTTGATACAGAATGTGAAGCTGGACTCAGTTTGATACAGAATGTGGAGCTGGAGACAGTTTGATACAGAATGTGAAGCTGGACTCAGTTCGATACAGAATGTGGAGCTGGAGTCAGTTTGATACAGAATGTGGAGCGAGAGACAGTTCGAGACAGAATGTGAAGCTGGTCTCAGTTTGATAAAGAATGTGGAGCTGGTGTCAGTTTGATACAGAATGTGGAGCTGGAGACAGTTTGATACAGAATGTGGAGCTGGAGACAGTTTGATACAGAATGTGGAGCTGGACTCAGTTTGATACAGAATGTGGAGCGAGAGACAGTTCGAGACAGAATGTGAAGCTGGTCTCAGTTTGATACAGAATGTGGAGCTGGTGTCAGTTTCAACAGAGTGTGGAGCTGGACTCAGTTCGATACAGAATGTGGAGCTGGTGTCAGTTTGAACAGAATGTGGAGCTGGACTCAGTTCGATACAGAATGTGGAGCTGGACTCAGTTCGATACAGAATGTGGAGCTGGAGACAGTTTGATACAGAATGTGAAGCTGGACTCAGTTTGATCCAGAATGTGGAGCTGTAGACAGTTTGATACAGAATGTGAAGCTGGACTCAGTTTGAAACAGAATGTGGAGCTGGAGACAGTTTGATACAGAATGTGAAGCTGGACTCAGTTTGATACAGAATGTGAAGCTGGACTCAGTTTGATACAGAATGTGGAGCTGGAGACAGTTTGATACAGAATGTGAAGCTGGAGACAGTTTGATACAGAATGTGAAGCTGGAGACAGTTTGATACAGAATGTGAAGCTGGACTCAGTTTGATACAGAATGTGGAGCTGGAGACAGTTTGATACAGAATGTGAAGCTGGACTCAGTTCGATACAGAATGTGGAGCTGGAATCAGTTTGATACAGAATGTGGAGCGAGAGACAGTTCGAGACAGAATGTGAAGCTGGTCTCAGTTTGATACAGAATGTGGAGCTGGTGTCAGTTTGATACAGAATGTGGAGCTGGAGACAGTTTGATACAGAATGTGGAGCTGGAGACAGTTTGATACAGAATGTGGAGCTGGACTCAGTTTGATACAGAATGTGGAGCGAGAGACAGTTCGAGACAGAATGTGAAGCTGGTCTCAGTTTGATACAGAATGTGGAGCTGGTGTCAGTTTCAACAGAATGTGGAGCTGGTCTCAGTTCGATACAGAATGTGGAGCTGGTGTCAGTTTGAACAGAATGTGGAGCTGGACTCAGTTCGATACAGAATGTGGAGCTGGACTCAGTTCGATACAGAATGTGGAGCTGGAGACAGTTTGATACAGAATGTGAAGCTGGACTCAGTTTGATCCAGAATGTGGAGCTGTAGACAGTTTGATACAGAATGTGAAGCTGGACTCAGTTTGATACAGAATGTGGAGCTGGAGACAGTTTGATACAGAATGTGAAGCTGGACTCAGATTGATACAGAATGTGGAGCTGGAGACAGTTTGATACAGAATGTGAAGCTGGACTCAGTTTGATACAGAATGTGGAGCTGGTGTCAGTTTGAACAGAATGTGGAGCTGGAGTCAGTTTGATACAGAATGTGAAGCTGGTGTCAGTTTGAACAGAATGTGGAGCTGGAGTCAGTTCGATACAGAATGTGGAGCTGGAGACAGTTTGATACAGAATGTTGAGCTGGTGTCAGTTTGATACATGATGTGAAGCTGGAGACAGTTTGATACTGAAAGTTGAGCTGGACTCAGTTTGAACAGAATGTGGAGCTGGAGACAGTTTGATACAGAATGCGAAGCTGGACTCAGTTCGATACAGAATATGAAGCTGGACGCAGTTTGATACAGAATGTGAAGCTGGACTCAGTTTGATCCAGAATGTGGAGCTGTAGACAGTTTGATACAGAATGTGAAGCTGGACTCAGTTTGATACAGAATGTGGAGCTGGAGACAGTTTGATACAGAATGTGAAGCTGGACTCAGTTTGATACAGAATGTGGAGCTGGAGTCAGTTTGATACAGAATGTGGAGCGAGAGACAGTTCGAGACAGAATGTGAAGCTGGTCTCAGTTTGATAAAGAATGTGGAGCTGGTGTCAGTTTGATACAGAATGTGGAGCTGGAGACAGTTTGATACAGAATGTGGAGCTGGAGACAGTTTGATACAGAATGTGGAGCTGGACTCAGTTTGATACAGAATGTGGAGCGAGAGACAGTTCGAGACAGAATGTGAAGCTGGTCTCAGTTTGATACAGAATGTGGAGCTGGTGTCAGTTTCAACAGAGTGTGGAGCTGGACTCAGTTCGATACAGAATGTGGAGCTGGTGTCAGTTTGAACAGAATTTGGAGCTGGACTCAGTTCGATACAGAATGTGGAGCTGGAGTCAGTTCGATACAGAATGTGGAGCTGGAGACAGTTTGATACAGAATGTGAAGCTGGACTCAGTTTGATCCAGAATGTGGAGCTGTAAACAGTTTGATACAGAATGTGAAGCTGGACTCAGTTTGAAACAGAATGTGGAGCTGGAGACAGTTTGATACAGAATGTGAAGCTGGACTCAGTTTGATACAGAATGTGAAGCTGGACTCAGTTTGATACAGAATGTGGAGCTGGACTCAGTTTGATACAGAATGTGGAGCTGGACTCAGTTTGATACAGAATGTGAAGCTGGAGACAGTTTGATACAGAATGTGAAGCTGGAGACAGTTTGATACAGAATGTGAAGCTGGACTCAGTTTGATACAGAATGTGGAGCTGGAGACAGTTTGATACAGAATGTGAAGCTGGACTCAGTTCGATACAGAATGTGGAGCTGGAATCAGTTTGATACAGAATGTGGAGCGAGAGACAGTTCGAGACAGAATGTGAAGCTGGTCTCAGTTTGATACAGAATGTGGAGCTGGTGTCAGTTTGATACAGAATGTGGAGCTGGAGACAGTTTGATACAGAATGTGGAGCTGGACTCAGTTTGATACAGAATGTGGAGCGAGAGACAGTTCGAGACAGAATGTGAAGCTGGTCTCAGTTTGATACAGAATGTGGAGCTGGTGTCAGTTTCAACAGAATGTGGAGCTGGTCTCAGTTCGATACAGAATGTGGAGCTGGTGTCAGTTTGAACAGAATGTGGAGCTGGACTCAGTTCGATACAGAATGTGGAGCTGGACTCAGTTTGATACAGAATGTGGAGCTGGAGACAGTTTGATACAGAATGTGAAGCTGGACTCAGTTTGATCCAGAATGTGGAGCTGTAGACAGTTTGATACAGAATGTGAAGCTGGACTCAGTTTGATACAGAATGTGGAGCTGGAGACAGTTTGATACAGAATGTGAAGCTGGACTCAGTTTGATACAGAATGTGGAGCTGGAGACAGTTTGATACAGAATGTGAAGCTGGACTCAGTTTGATACAGAATGTGGAGCTGGTGTCAGTTTGAACAGAATGTGGAGCTGGAGTCAGTTTGATACAGAATGTGAAGCTGGTGTCAGTTTGATACAGAATGTGAAGCTGGACTCAGTTCGATACATAATGTGAAGCTGGAGACAGTTTGATACTGAAAGTTGAGCTGTTGTCAGTTTGAACAGAATGTGGAGCTGGAGACAGTTTGATACAGAATGTGAAGCTGGACTCAGTTTGATACAGAATGTGGAGCTGGAGTCAGTTTGATACAGAATGTGAAGCTGGAGACAGTTTGATACAGAATGTTGAGCTGGAGTCAGTTTGATACAGAATGTGAAGCTGGAGTCAGTTTGATACAGAATGTGAAGCTGGACTCAGAGTGATACAGAATGTGGAGCTGGAGTCAGTTTGATACAGAATGTGAAGCTGGACTCAGTTTGATACAGAATGTGAAGCTGGACTCAGTTTGAAACAGAATGTGGAGCTGGAGACAGTTTGATACAGAATGTGAAGCTGGACTCTGTTTGATACAGAATGTGAAGCTGGACTCAGTTTGATACAGAATGTGGAGCTGGAGTCAGTTTGATACAGAATGTTGAGCTGGTGTCAGTTTGATACAGAATGTGAAGCTGGTGACAGTTTGATACTGAAAGTTGAGCTGCTGTCAGTTTGAACAGAATGTGGAGCTGGAGACAGTTTGATACAGAATGTGAAGCTGGACTCAGTTCGATACAGAATGTGGAGCTGGAGACAGTTTGATACAGAATGTGAAGCTGGACTCAGTTTGATACAGAATGTGGAGCTGGAGACAGTTTGATACAGAATGTGAATCTAGACTCAGTTTGATACAGAATGTGAAGCTGGACTCAGTTTGAAACAGAATGTGGAGCTGGAGACAGTTTGATACAAAATGTGAAGCTGGACTCAGTTTGATACAGAATGTGAAGCTGGACTCAGTTTGATACTGAATGTGGAGCTGGAGACAGTTTGATACAGAATGTGAAGCTGGAGACAGTTTGATACAGAATGTGAAGCTGGACTCAGTTTGATACAGAATGTGAAGCTGGACTCAGTTTGATCCAGAATGTGAAGCTAGACTCAGTTTGATACAGAATGTGAAGCTGGACACAGTTTGAAACAGAATGTGGAGCTGGAGACAGTTTGATACAGAATGTGAAGCTCGACTCAGTTTGAAACAGAATGTGGAGCTGGACTCAGTTTGAAACAGAATGTGGAGCTGGAGACAGTTTGATACAGAATGTGAAGCTGGACTCAGTTTGATACAGAATGTGGAGCTGGAGACAGTTTGATACAGAATGTGAAGCTGGAGACAGTTTGATACAGAATGTGAAGCTGGACTCAGTTTGATACAGAATGTGGAGCTGGAGACAGTTTGATACAGAATGTGAAGCTGGACTCAGTTTGATACAGAATGTGAAGCTGGAGTCAGTTTGATACAGAATGTGAAGCTGTACTCAGTTTGAAACAGAATGTGGAGCTGGAGACAGTTTGATACAGAATGTGAAGCTGGACTCAGTTTGATACAGAATGTGAAGCTGGACTCAGTTTGATACAGAATGTGGAGCTGGAGACAGTTTGATACAGAATGTGAAGCTGGAGACAGTTTGATACAGAATGTGAAGCTGGACTCAGTTTGATACAGAATGTGGAGCTGGAGACAGTTTGATACAGAATGTGAAGCTGGACTCAGTTCGATACAGAATGTGGAGCTGGAGTCAGTTTGATACAGAATGTGGAGCGAGAGACAGTTCGAGACAGAATGTGAAGCTGGTCTCAGTTTGATAAAGAATGTGGAGCTGGTGTCAGTTTGATACAGAATGTGGAGCTGGAGACAGTTTGATACAGAATGTGGAGCTGGAGACAGTTTGATACAGAATGTGGAGCTGGACTCAGTTTGATACAGAATGTGGAGCGAGAGACAGTTCGAGACAGAATGTGAAGCTGGTCTCAGTTTGATACAGAATGTGGAGCTGGTGTCAGTTTCAACAGAGTGTGGAGCTGGACTCAGTTCGATACAGAATGTGGAGCTGGTGTCAGTTTGAACAGAATGTGGAGCTGGACTCAGTTCGATACAGAATGTGGAGCTGGACTCAGTTCGATACAGAATGTGGAGCTGGAGACAGTTTGATACAGAATGTGAAGCTGGACTCAGTTTGATCCAGAATGTGGAGCTGTAGACAGTTTGATACAGAATGTGAAGCTGGACTCAGTTTGAAACAGAATGTGGAGCTGGAGACAGTTTGATACAGAATGTGAAGCTGGACTCAGTTTGATACAGAATGTGAAGCTGGACTCAGTTTGATACAGAATGTGGAGCTGGAGACAGTTTGATACAGAATGTGAAGCTGGAGACAGTTTGATACAGAATGTGAAGCTGGAGACAGTTTGATACAGAATGTGAAGCTGGACTCAGTTTGATACAGAATGTGGAGCTGGAGACAGTTTGATACAGAATGTGAAGCTGGACTCAGTTCGATACAGAATGTGGAGCTGGAATCAGTTTGATACAGAATGTGGAGCGAGAGACAGTTCGAGACAGAATGTGAAGCTGGTCTCAGTTTGATACAGAATGTGGAGCTGGTGTCAGTTTGATACAGAATGTGGAGCTGGAGACAGTTTGATACAGAATGTGGAGCTGGAGACAGTTTGATACAGAATGTGGAGCTGGACTCAGTTTGATACAGAATGTGGAGCGAGAGACAGTTCGAGACAGAATGTGAAGCTGGTCTCAGTTTGATACAGAATGTGGAGCTGGTGTCAGTTTCAACAGAATGTGGAGCTGGTCTCAGTTCGATACAGAATGTGGAGCTGGTGTCAGTTTGAACAGAATGTGGAGCTGGACTCAGTTCGATACAGAATGTGGAGCTGGACTCAGTTCGATACAGAATGTGGAGCTGGAGACAGTTTGATACAGAATGTGAAGCTGGACTCAGTTTGATCCAGAATGTGGAGCTGTAGACAGTTTGATACAGAATGTGAAGCTGGACTCAGTTTGATACAGAATGTGGAGCTGGAGACAGTTTGATACAGAATGTGAAGCTGGACTCAGATTGATCCAGAATGTGGAGCTGTAGACAGTTTGATACAGAATGTGAAGCTGGACTCAGTTTGAAACAGAATGTGGAGCTGGAGACAGTTTGATACAGAATGTGAAGCTGGACTCAGTTTGATACAGAATGTGAAGCTGGACTCAGTTTGATACAGAATGTGGAGCTGGAGACAGTTTGATACAGAATGTGAAGCTGGAGACAGTTTGATACAGAATGTGAAGCTGGAGACAGTTTGATACAGAATGTGAAGCTGGACTCAGTTTGATACAGAATGTGGAGCTGGAGACAGTTTGATACAGAATGTGAAGCTGGACTCAGTTCGATACAGAATGTGGAGCTGGAATCAGTTTGATACAGAATGTGGAGCGAGAGACAGTTCGAGACAGAATGTGAAGCTGGTCTCAGTTTGATACAGAATGTGGAGCTGGTGTCAGTTTGATACAGAATGTGGAGCTGGAGACAGTTTGATACAGAATGTGGAGCTGGAGACAGTTTGATACAGAATGTGGAGCTGGACTCAGTTTGATACAGAATGTGGAGCGAGAGACAGTTCGAGACAGAATGTGAAGCTGGTCTCAGTTTGATACAGAATGTGGAGCTGGTGTCAGTTTCAACAGAATGTGGAGCTGGTCTCAGTTCGATACAGAATGTGGAGCTGGTGTCAGTTTGAACAGAATGTGGAGCTGGACTCAGTTCGATACAGAATGTGGAGCTGGACTCAGTTCGATACAGAATGTGGAGCTGGAGACAGTTTGATACAGAATGTGAAGCTGGACTCAGTTTGATCCAGAATGTGGAGCTGTAGACAGTTTGATACAGAATGTGAAGCTGGACTCAGTTTGATACAGAATGTGGAGCTGGAGACAGTTTGATACAGAATGTGAAGCTGGACTCAGATTGATACAGAATGTGGAGCTGGAGACAGTTTGATACAGAATGTGAAGCTGGACTCAGTTTGATACAGAATGTGGAGCTGGTGTCAGTTTGAACAGAATGTGGAGCTGGAGTCAGTTTGATACAGAATGTGAAGCTGGTGTCAGTTTGAACAGAATGTGGAGCTGGAGTCAGTTCGATACAGAATGTGGAGCTGGAGACAGTTTGATACAGAATGTGGAGCTGGAGACAGTTTGATACAGAATGTGAAGCTGGACTCAGATTGATACAGAATGTGGAGCTGGAGACAGTTTGATACAGAATGCGAAGCTGGACTCAGTTCGATACAGAATATGAAGCTGGACGCAGTTTGATACAGAATGTGAAGCTGGACTCAGTTTGATCCAGAATGTGGAGCTGTAGACAGTTTGATACAGAATGTGAAGCTGGACTCAGTTTGATACAGAATGTGGAGCTGGAGACAGTTTGATACAGAATGTGAAGCTGGACTCAGTTTGATACAGAATGTGGAGCTGGAGTCAGTTTGATACAGAATGTGGAGCGAGAGACAGTTCGAGACAGAATGTGAAGCTGGTCTCAGTTTGATAAAGAATGTGGAGCTGGTGTCAGTTTGATACAGAATGTGGAGCTGGAGACAGTTTGATACAGAATGTGGAGCTGGAGACAGTTTGATACAGAATGTGGAGCTGGACTCAGTTTGATACAGAATGTGGAGCGAGAGACAGTTCGAGACAGAATGTGAAGCTGGTCTCAGTTTGATACAGAATGTGGAGCTGGTGTCAGTTTCAACAGAGTGTGGAGCTGGACTCAGTTCGATACAGAATGTGGAGCTGGTGTCAGTTTGAACAGAATTTGGAGCTGGACTCAGTTCGATACAGAATGTGGAGCTGGACTCAGTTCGATACAGAATGTGGAGCTGGAGACAGTTTGATACAGAATGTGAAGCTGGACTCAGTTTGATCCAGAATGTGGAGCTGTAGACAGTTTGATACAGAATGTGAAGCTGGACTCAGTTTGAAACAGAATGTGGAGCTGGAGACAGTTTGATACAGAATGTGAAGCTGGACTCAGTTTGATACAGAATGTGAAGCTGGACTCAGTTTGATACAGAATGTGGAGCTGGAGACAGTTTGATACAGAATGTGAAGCTGGAGACAGTTTGATACAGAATGTGAAGCTGGACTCAGTTTGATAAGAATGTGGAGCTGGAGACAGTTTGATACAGAATGTGAAGCTGGACTCAGTTCGATACAGAATGTGGAGCTGGAATCAGTTTGATACAGAATGTGGAGCGAGAGACAGTTCGAGACAGAATGTGAAGCTGGTCTCAGTTTGATACAGAATGTGGAGCTGGTGTCAGTTTGATACAGAATGTGGAGCTGGAGACAGTTTGATACAGAATGTGGAGCTGGAGACAGTTTGATACAGAATGTGGAGCTGGACTCAGTTTGATACAGAATGTGGAGCGAGAGACAGTTCGAGACAGAATGTGAAGCTGGTCTCAGTTTGATACAGAATGTGGAGCTGGTGTCAGTTTCAACAGAATGTGGAGCTGGTCTCAGTTCGATACAGAATGTGGAGCTGGTGTCAGTTTGAACAGAATGTGGAGCTGGACTCAGTTCGATACAGAATGTGGAGCTGGACTCAGTTCGATACAGAATGTGGAGCTGGAGTCAGTTTGATACAGAATGTGGAGCGAGAGACAGTTCGAGACAGAATGTGAAGCTGGTCTCAGTTTGATAAAGAATGTGGAGCTGGTGTCAGTTTGATACAGAATGTGGAGCTGGAGACAGTTTGATACAGAATGTGGAGCTGGAGACAGTTTGATACAGAATGTGGAGCTGGACTCAGTTTGATACAGAATGTGGAGCGAGAGACAGTTCGAGACAGAATGTGAAGCTGGTCTCAGTTTGATACAGAATGTGGAGCTGGTGTCAGTTTCAACAGAGTGTGGAGCTGGACTCAGTTCGATACAGAATGTGGAGCTGGTGTCAGTTTGAACAGAATTTGGAGCTGGACTCAGTTCGATACAGAATGTGGAGCTGGACTCAGTTCGATACAGAATGTGGAGCTGGAGACAGTTTGATACAGAATGTGAAGCTGGACTCAGTTTGATCCAGAATGTGGAGCTGTAGACAGTTTGATACAGAATGTGAAGCTGGACTCAGTTTGAAACAGAATGTGGAGCTGGAGACAGTTTGATACAGAATGTGAAGCTGGACTCAGTTTGATACAGAATGTGAAGCTGGACTCAGTTTGATACAGAATGTGGATCTGGAGACAGTTTGATACAGAATGTGAAGCTGGAGACAGTTTGATACAGAATGTGAAGCTGGACTCAGTTTGATAAGAATGTGGAGCTGGAGACAGTTTGATACAGAATGTGAAGCTGGACTCAGTTCGATACAGAATGTGGAGCTGGAATCAGTTTGATACAGAATGTGGAGCGAGAGACAGTTCGAGACAGAATGTGAAGCTGGTCTCAGTTTGATACAGAATGTGGAGCTGGTGTCAGTTTGATACAGAATGTGGAGCTGGAGACAGTTTGATACAGAATGTGGAGCTGGAGACAGTTTGATACAGAATGTGGAGCTGGACTCAGTTTGATACAGAATGTGGAGCGAGAGACAGTTCGAGACAGAATGTGAAGCTGGTCTCAGTTTGATACAGAATGTGGAGCTGGTGTCAGTTTCAACAGAATGTGGAGCTGGTCTCAGTTCGATACAGAATGTGGAGCTGGTGTCAGTTTGAACAGAATGTGGAGCTGGACTCAGTTCGATACAGAATGTGGAGCTGGACTCAGTTCGATACAGAATGTGGAGCTGGAGACAGTTTGATACAGAATGTGAAGCTGGACTCAGTTTGATCCAGAATGTGGAGCTGTAGACAGTTTGATACAGAATGTGAAGCTGGACTCAGTTTGATACAGAATGTGGAGCTGGAGACAGTTTGATACAGAATGTGAAGCTGGACTCAGATTGATACAGAATGTGGAGCTGGAGACAGTTTGATACAGAATGTGAAGCTGGACTCAGTTTGATACAGAATGTGGAGCTGGTGTCAGTTTGAACAGAATGTGGAGCTGGAGTCAGTTTGATACAGAATGTGAAGCTGGTGTCAGTTTGAACAGAATGTGGAGCTGGAGTCAGTTCGATACAGAATGTGGAGCTGGAGACAGTTTGATACAGAATGTTGAGCTGGTGTCAGTTTGATACATGATGTGAAGCTGGAGACAGTTTGATACTGAAAGTTGAGCTGGACTCAGTTTGAACAGAATGTGGAGCTGGAGACAGTTTGATACAGAATGCGAAGCTGGACTCAGTTCGATACAGAATATGAAGCTGGACGCAGTTTGATACAGAATGTGAAGCTGGACTCAGTTTGATCCAGAATGTGGAGCTGTAGACAGTTTGATACAGAATGTGAAGCTGGACTCAGTTTGATACAGAATGTGGAGC
Organism: Heterodontus francisci; assembly: GCF_036365525.1. NCBI lineage: Eukaryota > Metazoa > Chordata > Chondrichthyes > Heterodontiformes > Heterodontidae > Heterodontus > Heterodontus francisci. The sequence continues at coordinate 103,922,479 of NC_090379.1, forward strand.
TGGAGACAGTTTGATACAGAATGTGAAGCTGGACTCAGTTTGATACAGAATGTGGCGCTGGAGACAGTTTGATACAGAATGTGAAGCTGGACTCAGTTTGATACAGAATGTGGAGCTGGTGTCAGTTTGAACAGAATGTGGAGCTGGAGTCAGTTTGATACAGAATGTGAAGCTGGTGTCAGTTTGAACAGAATGCGGAGCTGGAGTCAGTTCGATACAGAATGTGGAGCTGGAGACAGTTTGATACAGAATGTTGAGCTGGTGTCAGTTTGATACATGATGTGAAGCTGGAGACAGTTTGATACAGAATGTGGAGCTGGAGACATTTTGATACAGAATGTGAAGCTGGACTCAGTTTGATACAGAATGTGGAGCTGGAGACAGTTTGATACAGAATGTGAAGCTGGACTCAGTTTGATACAGAATGTGAAGCTGGACTCAGTTTGATACAGAATGTGGAGCTGGAGACAGTTTGATACAGAATGTGAAGCTGGAGACAGTTTGATACAGAATGTGAAGCTGGACTCAGTTTGATAAGAATGTGGAGCTGGAGACAGTTTGATACAGAATGTGAAGCTGGACTCAGTTCGATACAGAATGTGGAGCTGGAATCAGTTTGATACAGAATGTGGAGCGAGAGACAGTTCGAGACAGAATGTGAAGCTGGTCTCAGTTTGATACAGAATGTGGAGCTGGTGTCAGTTTGATACAGAATGTGGAGCTGGAGACAGTTTGATACAGAATGTGGAGCTGGAGACAGTTTGATACAGAATGTGGAGCTGGACTCAGTTTGATACAGAATGTGGAGCGAGAGACAGTTCGAGACAGAATGTGAAGCTGGTCTCAGTTTGATACAGAATGTGGAGCTGGTGTCAGTTTCAACAGAATGTGGAGCTGGTCTCAGTTCGATACAGAATGTGGAGCTGGTGTCAGTTTGAACAGAATGTGGAGCTGGACTCAGTTCGATACAGAATGTGGAGCTGGACTCAGTTCGATACAGAATGTGGAGCTGGAGACAGTTTGATACAGAATGTGAAGCTGGACTCAGTTTGATCCAGAATGTGGAGCTGTAGACAGTTTGATACAGAATGTGAAGCTGGACTCAGTTTGATACAGAATGTGGAGCTGGAGACAGTTTGATACAGAATGTGAAGCTGGACTCAGATTGATACAGAATGTGGAGCTGGAGACAGTTTGATACAGAATGTGAAGCTGGACTCAGTTTGATACAGAATGTGGAGCTGGTGTCAGTTTGAACAGAATGTGGAGCTGGAGTCAGTTTGATACAGAATGTGAAGCTGGTGTCAGTTTGAACAGAATGTGGAGCTGGAGTCAGTTCGATACAGAATGTGGAGCTGGAGACAGTTTGATACAGAATGTTGAGCTGGTGTCAGTTTGATACATGATGTGAAGCTGGAGACAGTTTGATACTGAAAGTTGAGCTGGACTCAGTTTGAACAGAATGTGGAGCTGGAGACAGTTTGATACAGAATGCGAAGCTGGACTCAGTTCGATACAGAATATGAAGCTGGACGCAGTTTGATACAGAATGTGAAGCTGGACTCAGTTTGATCCAGAATGTGGAGCTGTAGACAGTTTGATACAGAATGTGAAGCTGGACTCAGTTTGATACAGAATGTGGAGCTGGAGACAGTTTGATACAGAATGTGAAGCTGGACTCAGTTTGATACAGAATGTGGGGCTGGAGACAGTTTGATACAGAATGTGAAGCTGGACTCAGTTTGATACAGAATGTGGAGCTGGTGTCAGTTTGAACAGAATGTGGAGCTGGAGTCAGTTTGATACAGAATGTGAAGCTGGTGTCAGTTTGAACAGAATGCGGAGCTGGAGTCAGTTCGATACAGAATGTGGAGCTGGAGACAGTTTGATACAGAATGTTGAGCTGGTGTCAGTTTGATACATGATGTGAAGCTGGAGACAGTTTGATACAGAATGTGGAGCTGGAGACAGTTTGATACAGAATGTGAAGCTGGACTCAGTTTGATACAGAATGTGGAGCTGGAGACAGTTTGATACAGAATGTGAAGCTGGACTCAGTTTGATACAGAATGTGGAGCTGGAGACAGTTTGATACAGAATGTGAAGCTGGACTCAGTTTGATACAGAATGTGGAGCTGGAGACAGTTTGATACAGAATGTGAAGCTGGACTCAGTTTGATACAGAATGTGGAGCTGGTGTCAGTTTGAACAGAATGTGGAGCTGGAGTCAGTTTGATACAGAATGTGAAGCTGGTGTCAGTTTGAACAGAATGCGGAGCTGGAGTCAGTTCGATACAGAATGTGGAGCTGGAGACAGTTTGATACAGAATGTTGAGCTGGTGTCAGTTTGATACATGATGTGAAGCTGGAGACAGTTTGATACAGAATGTGGAGCTGGAGACATTTTGATACAGAATGTGAAGCTGGACTCAGTTTGATACAGAATGTGGAGCTGGAGACAGTTTGATACAGAATGTGAAGCTGGACTCAGTTTGATACAGAATGTGAAGCTGGACTCAGTTTGATACAGAATGTGGAGCTGGAGACAGTTTGATAAGAATGTGGAGCTGGAGACAGTTTGATACAGAATGTGAAGCTGGACTCAGTTCGATACAGAATGTGGAGCTGGAATCAGTTTGATACAGAATGTGGAGCGAGAGACAGTTCGAGACAGAATGTGAAGCTGGTCTCAGTTTGATACAGAATGTGGAGCTGGTGTCAGTTTGATACAGAATGTGGAGCTGGAGACAGTTTGATACAGAATGTGGAGCTGGAGACAGTTTGATACAGAATGTGGAGCTGGACTCAGTTTGATACAGAATGTGGAGCGAGAGACAGTTCGAGACAGAATGTGAAGCTGGTCTCAGTTTGATACAGAATGTGGAGCTGGTGTCAGTTTCAACAGAATGTGGAGCTGGTCTCAGTTCGATACAGAATGTGGAGCTGGTGTCAGTTTGAACAGAATGTGGAGCTGGACTCAGTTCGATACAGAATGTGGAGCTGGACTCAGTTCGATACAGAATGTGGAGCTGGAGACAGTTTGATACAGAATGTGAAGCTGGACTCAGTTTGATCCAGAATGTGGAGCTGTAGACAGTTTGATACAGAATGTGAAGCTGGACTCAGTTTGATACAGAATGTGGAGCTGGAGACAGTTTGATACAGAATGTGAAGCTGGACTCAGATTGATACAGAATGTGGAGCTGGAGACAGTTTGATACAGAATGTGAAGCTGGACTCAGTTTGATACAGAATGTGGAGCTGGTGTCAGTTTGAACAGAATGTGGAGCTGGAGTCAGTTTGATACAGAATGTGAAGCTGGTGTCAGTTTGAACAGAATGTGGAGCTGGAGTCAGTTCGATACAGAATGTGGAGCTGGAGACAGTTTGATACAGAATGTTGAGCTGGTGTCAGTTTGATACATGATGTGAAGCTGGAGACAGTTTGATACTGAAAGTTGAGCTGGACTCAGTTTGAACAGAATGTGGAGCTGGAGACAGTTTGATACAGAATGCGAAGCTGGACTCAGTTCGATACAGAATATGAAGCTGGACGCAGTTTGATACAGAATGTGAAGCTGGACTCAGTTTGATCCAGAATGTGGAGCTGTAGACAGTTTGATACAGAATGTGAAGCTGGACTCAGTTTGATACAGAATGTGGAGCTGGAGACAGTTTGATACAGAATGTGAAGCTGGACTCAGTTTGATACAGAATGTGGGGCTGGAGACAGTTTGATACAGAATGTGAAGCTGGACTCAGTTTGATACAGAATGTGGAGCTGGTGTCAGTTTGAACAGAATGTGGAGCTGGAGTCAGTTTGATACAGAATGTGAAGCTGGTGTCAGTTTGAACAGAATGCGGAGCTGGAGTCAGTTCGATACAGAATGTGGAGCTGGAGACAGTTTGATACAGAATGTTGAGCTGGTGTCAGTTTGATACATGATGTGAAGCTGGAGACAGTTTGATACAGAATGTGGAGCTGGAGACAGTTTGATACAGAATGTGAAGCTGGACTCAGTTTGATACAGAATGTGGAGCTGGAGACAGTTCGAGACAGAATGTGAAGCTGGACTCAGTTTGATACAGAATGTGGAGCTTGTGTCAGTTTCAACAGAATGTGGAGCTGGACTCAGTTCGATACAGAATGTGGAGCTGGTGTCAGTTTGAACAGAATGTGGAGCTGGACTCAGTTCGATACAGATTGTGGAGCTGGACTCAGTTCGATACAGATTGTGGAGCTGGACTCAGTTTGATACAGAATGTGGAGCTGGAGACAGTTTGATACAGAATGTGAAGCTGGACTCAGTTTGATACAGAATGTGGAGCTGGAGACAGTTTGATACAGAATGTGAAGCTGGACTCAGTTTGATACAGAATGTGGAGCTGGAGACAGTTTGATACAGAATGTGAAGCTGGACTCAGTTTGATACAGAATGTGAAGCTGGACTCAGTTTGATACAGAATGTGGAGCTGGTGTCAGTTTGAACAGAATGTGGAGCTGAAGTCAGTTTGATACAGAATGTGAAGCTGGTGTCAGTTTGATACAGAATGTGGAGCTGGACTCAGTTCGATACATAATGTGAAGCTGGAGACAGTTTGATACTGAAAGTTGAACTGTTGTCAGTTTGAACAGAATGTGGAGCTGGAGACAGTTTGATACAGAATGTGAAGCTGGACGCAGTTTGATACAGAATGTGGAGCTGGAGACAGTTTGAGACAGAATGTGAAGCTGGACTCAGTTTGATACAGAATGTGGAGCTGGAGACAGTTTGAGACAGAATGTGAAGCTGGACTCAGTTTGATACAGAATGTGGAGCTGGAGACAGTTTGATACAGAATGTGAAGCTGGACTCAGTTTGATACAGAATGTGGAGCTGGTGTCAGTTTGAACAGAATGTGGAGCTGGACTCAGTTCGATACAGAATGTGGAGCTGGTGTCAGTTTGAACAGAATGTGGAGCTGGACTCTGTTCGATACAGAATGTGGAGCTGGACTCAGTTCGTGACAGAATGTGGAGCTGTTGTCAGTTTGAACAGAATGTGGAGCTGGAGTCAGTTTGATACAAAATGTGGAGCTGGACTCAGTTTGATACAGAATGTGGAGCTGGAGACAGTTTGATTCAGAATGTGAAGCTGGACTCAGTTTGATACAGAATGTGGAGCTGGAGACAGTTTGATACAGAATGTGAAGCTGGACTCAGTTTGATACAGAATGTGGAGCTGGAGACAGTTTGATACAGAATGTGAAGCTTGACTCAGTTTGATACAGAATGTGGAGCTGGTGTCACTTTGAACAGAATGTGGAGCTGGACTCAGTTCGAGACAGAATGTGGAGCTGTTGTCAGTTTGAACAGAATGTGGAGCTGGGATCAGTTCGATACAGAATGTGGAGCTGGACTCAGTTTGATACAGAATGTGGAGCTGGAGACAGTTTGATACAGAATGTGAAGCTGGACTCAGTTTGATACAGAATGTGGAGCTGGAGACAGTTTGATACAGAATGTGAAGCTGGACTCAGATTGATACAGAATGTGAGCTGGTGTCAGTTTGATACAGAATGTGAAGCTGGCGACAGTTTGATACTGAAAGTTGAGCTGGTGTCAGTTTGATACAGAATGTGGAGCTGGAGACAGTTTGATACAGAATGTGAAGCTGGACTCAGTTTGATACAGAATATGGAGCTGGAGACAGTTTAATGCAGAATGAGAAGCTGGACTCAGTTTGATACAGAATGTGGAGCTGGAGACAGTTTGATACAGAATGTGAAGCTGGACTCAGTTTGATACAGAATGTGGAGCTGGAGACAGTTTGATGCAGAATGTGAAGCTGGAGACAGTTTGATACAGAATGTGAAGCTGGACTCAGTTTGATACAGAATGTGGAGCTGGAGTCAGTTTGATACAGAATGTGAAGCTGGAGACAGTTTGATACAGAATGTTGAGCTGGAGTCAGTTTGATACAGAATGTGGAGCTGGAGTCAGTGAGATACAGAATGTGAAGCTGGACTCAGTTTGATACAGAATGTGGAGCTGGAGTCAGTTTGAACAGAATGTGGAGCTGAAGTCAGTTTGATACAGAATGTGAAGCTGGTGTCAGTTTGATACAGAATGTGGAGCTGGACTCAGTTCGATACATAATGTGAAGCTGGAGACAGTTTGATACTGAAAGTTGAACTGTTGTCAGTTTGAACAGAATGTGGAGCTGGAGACAGTTTGATACAGAATGTGAAGCTGGACGCAGTTTGATACAGAATGTGGAGCTGGAGACAGTTTGAGACAGAATGTGAAGCTGGACTCAGTTTGATACAGAATGTGGAGCTGGAGACAGTTTGAGACAGAATGTGAAGCTGGACTCAGTTTGATACAGAATGTGGAGCTGGAGACAGTTTGATACAGAATGTGAAGCTGGACTCAGTTTGATACAGAATGTGGAGCTGGTGTCAGTTTGAACAGAATGTGGAGCTGGACTCAGTTCGATACAGAATGTGGAGCTGGTGTCAGTTTGAACAGAATGTGGAGCTGGACTCTGTTCGATACAGAATGTGGAGCTGGACTCAGTTCGTGACAGAATGTGGAGCTGTTGTCAGTTTGAACAGAATGTGGAGCTGGAGTCAGTTTGATACAAAATGTGGAGCTGGACTCAGTTTGATACAGAATGTGGAGCTGGAGACAGTTTGATTCAGAATGTGAAGCTGGACTCAGTTTGATACAGAATGTGGAGCTGGAGACAGTTTGATACAGAATGTGAAGCTGGACTCAGTTTGATACAGAATGTGGAGCTGGAGACAGTTTGATACAGAATGTGAAGCTGGACTCAGTTTGATACAGAATGTGGAGCTGGTGTCACTTTGAACAGAATGTGGAGCTGGACTCAGTTCGAGACAGAATGTGGAGCTGTTGTCAGTTTGAACAGAATGTGGAGCTTGACTCAGTTCGATACAGAATGTGGAGCTGGACTCAGTTTGATACAGAATGTGGAGCTGGAGACAGTTTGATACAGAATGTGAAGCTGGACTCAGTTTGATACAGAATGTGGAGCTGGAGACAGTTTGATACAGAATGTGAAGCTGGACTCAGATTGATACAGAATGTGAGCTGGTGTCAGTTTGATACAGAATGTGAAGCTGGCGACAGTTTGATACTGAAAGTTGAGCTGGTGTCAGTTTGATACAGAATGTGGAGCTGGAGACAGTTTGATACAGAATGTGAAGCTGGACTCAGTTTGATACAGAATATGGAGCTGGAGACAGTTTAATGCAGAATGAGAAGCTGGACTCAGTTTGATACAGAATGTGGAGCTGGAGACAGTTTGATACAGAATGTGAAGCTGGACTCAGTTTGATACAGAATGTGGAGCTGGAGACAGTTTGATGCAGAATGTGAAGCTGGAGACAGTTTGATACAGAATGTGAAGCTGGACTCAGTTTGATACAGAATGTGGAGCTGGAGTCAGTTTGATACAGAATGTGAAGCTGGAGACAGTTTGATACAGAATGTTGAGCTGGAGTCAGTTTGATACAGAATGTGGAGCTGGAGTCAGTGAGATACAGAATGTGAAGCTGGACTCAGTTTGATACAGAATGTGGAGCTGGAGTCAGTTTGATACAGAATGTGAAGATGGACTCAGTTTGATACAGAATGTGAAGCTGGACTCAGTTTGAAACAGAATGTGGAGCTGGAGACAGTTTGATACAGAATGTGAAGCTGGACTCTGTTTGATACAGAATGTGAAGCTGGACTCAGTTTGATACAGAATGTGGAGCTGGAGTCAGTTTGATACAGGATGTGAAGCTGGAGACAGTTTGATACAGAATGTTGAGCTGGTGTCAGTTTGATACAGAATGTGAAGCTGGAGACAGTTTGATACTGAAAGTTGAGCTGCTGTCAGTTTGAACAGAATGTGGAGCTGGAGACAGTTTGATACAGAATGTGAAGCTGGAGACAGTTTGATACAGAATATGAAGCTGGACGCAGTTTGATACAGAATGTGAAGCTGGACTCAGTTTGATCCAGAATGTGGAGCTGTAGACAGTTTGATACAGAATGTGAAGCTGGACTCAGTTTGATACAGAATGTGGAGCTGGAGACAGTTTGATACAGAATGTGAAGCTGGACTCAGTTTGATACAGAATGTGGGGCTGGAGACAGTTTGATACAGAATGTGAAGCTGGACTCAGTTTGATACAGAATGTGGAGCTGGTGTCAGTTTGAACAGAATGTGGAGCTGGAGTCAGTTTGATACAGAATGTGAAGCTGGTGTCAGTTTGAACAGAATGCGGAGCTGGAGTCAGTTCGATACAGAATGTGGAGCTGGAGACAGTTTGATACAGAATGTTGAGCTGGTGTCAGTTTGATACATGATGTGAAGCTGGAGACAGTTTGATACAGAATGTGGAGCTGGAGACAGTTTGATACAGAATGTGAAGCTGGACTCAGTTTGATACAGAATGTGGAGCTGGAGACAGTTTGATACAGAATGTGAAGCTGGACTCAGTTTGATACAGAATGTGGAGCTGGAGACAGTTTGATACAGAATGTGAAGCTGGACTCAGTTTGATACAGAATGTGGAGCTGGAGACAGTTTGATACAGAATGTGAAGCTGGACTCAGTTTGATACAGAATGTGGAGCTGGTGTCAGTTTGAACAGAATGTGGAGCTGGAGTCAGTTTGATACAGAATGTGAAGCTGGTGTCAGTTTGAACAGAATGCGGAGCTGGAGTCAGTTCGATACAGAATGTGGAGCTGGAGACAGTTTGATACAGAATGTTGAGCTGGTGTCAGTTTGATACATGATGTGAAGCTGGAGACAGTTTGATACAGAATGTGGAGCTGGAGACATTTTGATACAGAATGTGAAGCTGGACTCAGTTTGATACAGAATGTGGAGCTGGAGACAGTTTGATACAGAATGTGAAGCTGGACTCAGTTTGATACAGAATGTGAAGCTGGACTCAGTTTGATACAGAATGTGGAGCTGGAGACAGTTTGATAAGAATGTGGAGCTGGAGACAGTTTGATACAGAATGTGAAGCTGGACTCAGTTCGATACAGAATGTGGAGCTGGAATCAGTTTGATACAGAATGTGGAGCGAGAGACAGTTCGAGACAGAATGTGAAGCTGGTCTCAGTTTGATACAGAATGTGGAGCTGGTGTCAGTTTGATACAGAATGTGGAGCTGGAGACAGTTTGATACAGAATGTGGAGCTGGAGACAGTTTGATACAGAATGTGGAGCTGGACTCAGTTTGATACAGAATGTGGAGCGAGAGACAGTTCGAGACAGAATGTGAAGCTGGTCTCAGTTTGATACAGAATGTGGAGCTGGTGTCAGTTTCAACAGAATGTGGAGCTGGTCTCAGTTCGATACAGAATGTGGAGCTGGTGTCAGTTTGAACAGAATGTGGAGCTGGACTCAGTTCGATACAGAATGTGGAGCTGGACTCAGTTCGATACAGAATGTGGAGCTGGAGACAGTTTGATACAGAATGTGAAGCTGGACTCAGTTTGATCCAGAATGTGGAGCTGTAGACAGTTTGATACAGAATGTGAAGCTGGACTCAGTTTGATACAGAATGTGGAGCTGGAGACAGTTTGATACAGAATGTGAAGCTGGACTCAGATTGATACAGAATGTGGAGCTGGAGACAGTTTGATACAGAATGTGAAGCTGGACTCAGTTTGATACAGAATGTGGAGCTGGTGTCAGTTTGAACAGAATGTGGAGCTGGAGTCAGTTTGATACAGAATGTGAAGCTGGTGTCAGTTTGAACAGAATGTGGAGCTGGAGTCAGTTCGATACAGAATGTGGAGCTGGAGACAGTTTGATACAGAATGTTGAGCTGGTGTCAGTTTGATACATGATGTGAAGCTGGAGACAGTTTGATACTGAAAGTTGAGCTGGACTCAGTTTGAACAGAATGTGGAGCTGGAGACAGTTTGATACAGAATGCGAAGCTGGACTCAGTTCGATACAGAATATGAAGCTGGACGCAGTTTGATACAGAATGTGAAGCTGGACTCAGTTTGATCCAGAATGTGGAGCTGTAGACAGTTTGATACAGAATGTGAAGCTGGACTCAGTTTGATACAGAATGTGGAGCTGGAGACAGTTTGATACAGAATGTGAAGCTGGACTCAGTTTGATACAGAATGTGGGGCTGGAGACAGTTTGATACAGAATGTGAAGCTGGACTCAGTTTGATACAGAATGTGGAGCTGGTGTCAGTTTGAACAGAATGTGGAGCTGGAGTCAGTTTGATACAGAATGTGAAGCTGGTGTCAGTTTGAACAGAATGCGGAGCTGGAGTCAGTTCGATACAGAATGTGGAGCTGGAGACAGTTTGATACAGAATGTTGAGCTGGTGTCAGTTTGATACATGATGTGAAGCTGGAGACAGTTTGATACAGAATGTGGAGCTGGAGACAGTTTGATACAGAATGTGAAGCTGGACTCAGTTTGATACAGAATGTGGAGCTGGAGACAGTTCGAGACAGAATGTGAAGCTGGACTCAGTTTGATACAGAATGTGGAGCTGGTGTCAGTTTCAACAGAATGTGGAGCTGGACTCAGTTCGATACAGAATGTGGAGCTGGTGTCAGTTTGAACAGAATGTGGAGCTGGACTCAGTTCGATACAGATTGTGGAGCTGGACTCAGTTCGATACAGATTGTGGAGCTGGACTCAGTTTGATACAGAATGTGGAGCTGGAGACAGTTTGATACAGAATGTGAAGCTGGACTCAGTTTGATACAGAATGTGGAGCTGGAGACAGTTTGATACAGAATGTGAAGCTGGACTCAGTTTGATACAGAATGTGGAGCTGGAGACAGTTTGATACAGAATGTGAAGCTGGACTCAGTTTGATACAGAATGTGAAGCTGGACTCAGTTTGATACAGAATGTGGAGCTGGTGTCAGTTTGAACAGAATGTGGAGCTGAAGTCAGTTTGATACAGAATGTGAAGCTGGTGTCAGTTTGATACAGAATGTGGAGCTGGACTCAGTTCGATACATAATGTGAAGCTGGAGACAGTTTGATACTGAAAGTTGAACTGTTGTCAGTTTGAACAGAATGTGGAGCTGGAGACAGTTTGATACAGAATGTGAAGCTGGACGCAGTTTGATACAGAATGTGGAGCTGGAGACAGTTTGAGACAGAATGTGAAGCTGGACTCAGTTTGATACAGAATGTGGAGCTGGAGACAGTTTGAGACAGAATGTGAAGCTGGACTCAGTTTGATACAGAATGTGGAGCTGGAGACAGTTTGATACAGAATGTGAAGCTGGACTCAGTTTGATACAGAATGTGGAGCTGGTGTCAGTTTGAACAGAATGTGGAGCTGGACTCAGTTCGATACAGAATGTGGAGCTGGTGTCAGTTTGAACAGAATGTGGAGCTGGACTCTGTTCGATACAGAATGTGGAGCTGGACTCAGTTCGTGACAGAATGTGGAGCTGTTGTCAGTTTGAACAGAATGTGGAGCTGGAGTCAGTTTGATACAAAATGTGGAGCTGGACTCAGTTTGATACAGAATGTGGAGCTGGAGACAGTTTGATTCAGAATGTGAAGCTGGACTCAGTTTGATACAGAATGTGGAGCTGGAGACAGTTTGATACAGAATGTGAAGCTGGACTCAGTTTGATACAGAATGTGGAGCTGGAGACAGTTTGATACAGAATGTGAAGCTTGACTCAGTTTGATACAGAATGTGGAGCTGGTGTCACTTTGAACAGAATGTGGAGCTGGACTCAGTTCGAGACAGAATGTGGAGCTGTTGTCAGTTTGAACAGAATGTGGAGCTGGGATCAGTTCGATACAGAATGTGGAGCTGGACTCAGTTTGATACAGAATGTGGAGCTGGAGACAGTTTGATACAGAATGTGAAGCTGGACTCAGTTTGATACAGAATGTGGAGCTGGAGACAGTTTGATACAGAATGTGAAGCTGGACTCAGATTGATACAGAATGTGAGCTGGTGTCAGTTTGATACAGAATGTGAAGCTGGCGACAGTTTGATACTGAAAGTTGAGCTGGTGTCAGTTTGATACAGAATGTGGAGCTGGAGACAGTTTGATACAGAATGTGAAGCTGGACTCAGTTTGATACAGAATATGGAGCTGGAGACAGTTTAATGCAGAATGAGAAGCTGGACTCAGTTTGATACAGAATGTGGAGCTGGAGACAGTTTGATACAGAATGTGAAGCTGGACTCAGTTTGATACAGAATGTGGAGCTGGAGACAGTTTGATGCAGAATGTGAAGCTGGAGACAGTTTGATACAGAATGTGAAGCTGGACTCAGTTTGATACAGAATGTGGAGCTGGAGTCAGTTTGATACAGAATGTGAAGCTGGAGACAGTTTGATACAGAATGTTGAGCTGGAGTCAGTTTGATACAGAATGTGGAGCTGGAGTCAGTGAGATACAGAATGTGAAGCTGGACTCAGTTTGATACAGAATGTGGAGCTGGAGTCAGTTTGAACAGAATGTGGAGCTGAAGTCAGTTTGATACAGAATGTGAAGCTGGTGTCAGTTTGATACAGAATGTGGAGCTGGAGACAGTTTGATACAGAATGTGAAGCTGGACGCAGTTTGATACAGAATGTGGAGCTGGAGACAGTTTGAGACAGAATGTGAAGCTGGACTCAGTTTGATACAGAATGTGGAGCTGGAGACAGTTTGAGACAGAATGTGAAGCTGGACTCAGTTTGATACAGAATGTGGAGCTGGAGACAGTTTGATACAGAATGTGAAGCTGGACTCAGTTTGATACAGAATGTGGAGCTGGTGTCAGTTTGAACAGAATGTGGAGCTGGACTCAGTTCGATACAGAATGTGGAGCTGGTGTCAGTTTGAACAGAATGTGGAGCTGGACTCTGTTCGATACAGAATGTGGAGCTGGACTCAGTTCGTGACAGAATGTGGAGCTGTTGTCAGTTTGAACAGAATGTGGAGCTGGAGTCAGTTTGATACAAAATGTGGAGCTGGACTCAGTTTGATACAGAATGTGGAGCTGGAGACAGTTTGATTCAGAATGTGAAGCTGGACTCAGTTTGATACAGAATGTGGAGCTGGAGACAGTTTGATACAGAATGTGAAGCTGGACTCAGTTTGATACAGAATGTGGAGCTGGAGACAGTTTGATACAGAATGTGAAGCTTGACTCAGTTTGATACAGAATGTGGAGCTGGTGTCACTTTGAACAGAATGTGGAGCTGGACTCAGTTCGAGACAGAATGTGGAGCTGTTGTCAGTTTGAACAGAATGTGGAGCTGGGATCAGTTCGATACAGAATGTGGAGCTGGACTCAGTTTGATACAGAATGTGGAGCTGGAGACAGTTTGATACAGAATGTGAAGCTGGACTCAGTTTGATACAGAATGTGGAGCTGGAGACAGTTTGATACAGAATGTGAAGCTGGACTCAGATTGATACAGAATGTGAGCTGGTGTCAGTTTGATACAGAATGTGAAGCTGGCGACAGTTTGATACTGAAAGTTGAGCTGGTGTCAGTTTGATACAGAATGTGGAGCTGGAGACAGTTTGATACAGAATGTGAAGCTGGACTCAGTTTGATACAGAATATGGAGCTGGAGACAGTTTAATGCAGAATGAGAAGCTGGACTCAGTTTGATACAGAATGTGGAGCTGGAGACAGTTTGATACAGAATGTGAAGCTGGACTCAGTTTGATACAGAATGTGGAGCTGGAGACAGTTTGATGCAGAATGTGAAGCTGGAGACAGTTTGATACAGAATGTGAAGCTGGACTCAGTTTGATACAGAATGTGGAGCTGGAGTCAGTTTGATACAGAATGTGAAGCTGGAGACAGTTTGATACAGAATGTTGAGCTGGAGTCAGTTTGATACAGAATGTGGAGCTGGAGTCAGTGAGATACAGAATGTGAAGCTGGACTCAGTTTGATACAGAATGTGGAGCTGGAGTCAGTTTGAACAGAATGTGGAGCTGAAGTCAGTTTGATACAGAATGTGAAGCTGGTGTCAGTTTGATACAGAATGTGGAGCTGGACTCAGTTCGATACATAATGTGAAGCTGGAGACAGTTTGATACTGAAAGTTGAACTGTTGTCAGTTTGAACAGAATGTGGAGCTGGAGACAGTTTGATACAGAATGTGAAGCTGGACGCAGTTTGATACAGAATGTGGAGCTGGAGACAGTTTGAGACAGAATGTGAAGCTGGACTCAGTTTGATACAGAATGTGGAGCTGGAGACAGTTTGAGACAGAATGTGAAGCTGGACTCAGTTTGATACAGAATGTGGAGCTGGAGACAGTTTGATACAGAATGTGAAGCTGGACTCAGTTTGATACAGAATGTGGAGCTGGTGTCAGTTTGAACAGAATGTGGAGCTGGACTCAGTTCGATACAGAATGTGGAGCTGGTGTCAGTTTGAACAGAATGTGGAGCTGGACTCTGTTCGATACAGAATGTGGAGCTGGACTCAGTTCGTGACAGAATGTGGAGCTGTTGTCAGTTTGAACAGAATGTGGAGCTGGAGTCAGTTTGATACAAAATGTGGAGCTGGACTCAGTTTGATACAGAATGTGGAGCTGGAGACAGTTTGATTCAGAATGTGAAGCTGGACTCAGTTTGATACAGAATGTGGAGCTGGAGACAGTTTGATACAGAATGTGAAGCTGGACTCAGTTTGATACAGAATGTGGAGCTGGAGACAGTTTGATACAGAATGTGAAGCTGGACTCAGTTTGATACAGAATGTGGAGCTGGTGTCACTTTGAACAGAATGTGGAGCTGGACTCAGTTCGAGACAGAATGTGGAGCTGTTGTCAGTTTGAACAGAATGTGGAGCTGGACTCAGTTCGATACAGAATGTGGAGCTGGACTCAGTTTGATACAGAATGTGGAGCTGGAGACAGTTTGATACAGAATGTGAAGCTGGACTCAGTTTGATACAGAATGTGGAGCTGGAGACAGTTTGATACAGAATGTGAAGCTGGACTCAGATTGATACAGAATGTGAGCTGGTGTCAGTTTGATACAGAATGTGAAGCTGGCGACAGTTTGATACTGAAAGTTGAGCTGGTGTCAGTTTGATACAGAATGTGGAGCTGGAGACAGTTTGATACAGAATGTGAAGCTGGACTCAGTTTGATACAGAATATGGAGCTGGAGACAGTTTAATGCAGAATGAGAAGCTGGACTCAGTTTGATACAGAATGTGGAGCTGGAGACAGTTTGATACAGAATGTGAAGCTGGACTCAGTTTGATACAGAATGTGGAGCTGGAGACAGTTTGATGCAGAATGTGAAGCTGGAGACAGTTTGATACAGAATGTGAAGCTGGACTCAGTTTGATACAGAATGTGGAGCTGGAGTCAGTTTGATACAGAATGTGAAGCTGGAGACAGTTTGATACAGAATGTTGAGCTGGAGTCAGTTTGATACAGAATGTGGAGCTGGAGTCAGTGAGATACAGAATGTGAAGCTGGACTCAGTTTGATACAGAATGTGGAGCTGGAGTCAGTTTGATACAGAATGTGAAGATGGACTCAGTTTGATACAGAATGTGAAGCTGGACTCAGTTTGAAACAGAATGTGGAGCTGGAGACAGTTTGATACAGAATGTGAAGCTGGACTCTGTTTGATACAGAATGTGAAGCTGGACTCAGTTTGATACAGAATGTGGAGCTGGAGTCAGTTTGATACAGGATGTGAAGCTGGAGACAGTTTGATACAGAATGTTGAGCTGGTGTCAGTTTGATACAGAATGTGAAGCTGGAGACAGTTTGATACTGAAAGTTGAGCTGCTGTCAGTTTGAACAGAATGTGGAGCTGGAGACAGTTTGATACAGAATGTGAAGCTGGAGACAGTTTGATACAGAATGTGAAGCTGGACTCAGTTTGATACAGAATGTGGAGCTGGAGACAGTTTGATACAGAATGTGAAGCTGGACTCAGTTCGATACAGAATGTGGAGCTGGAGTCAGTTTGATACAGAATGTGGAGCGAGAGACAGTTCGAGACAGAATGTGAAGCTGGTCTCAGTTTGATAAAGAATGTGGAGCTGGTGTCAGTTTGATACAGAATGTGGAGCTGGAGACAGTTTGATACAGAATGTGGAGCTGGAGACAGTTTGATACAGAATGTGGAGCTGGACTCAGTTTGATACAGAATGTGGAGCGAGAGACAGTTCGAGACAGAATGTGAAGCTGGTCTCAGTTTGATACAGAATGTGGAGCTGGTGTCAGTTTCAACAGAGTGTGGAGCTGGACTCAGTTCGATACAGAATGTGGAGCTGGTGTCAGTTTGAACAGAATGTGGAGCTGGACTCAGTTCGATACAGAATGTGGAGCTGGACTCAGTTCGATACAGAATGTGGAGCTGGAGACAGTTTGATACAGAATGTGAAGCTGGACTCAGTTTGATCCAGAATGTGGAGCTGTTGACAGTTTGATACAGAATGTGAAGCTGGACTCAGTTTGAAACAGAATGTGGAGCTGGAGACAGTTTGATACAGAATGTGAAGCTGGACTCAGTTTGATACAGAATGTGAAGCTGGACTCAGTTTGATACAGAATGTGGAGCTGGAGACAGTTTGATACAGAATGTTGAGCTGGAGTCAGTTTGATACAGAATGTGGAGCTGGAGTCAGTGAGATACAGAATGTGAAGCTGGACTCAGTTTGATACAGAATGTGGAGCTGGAGTCAGTTTGAACAGAATGTGGAGCTGAAGTCAGTTTGATACAGAATGTGAAGCTGGTGTCAGTTTGATACAGAATGTGGAGCTGGACTCAGTTCGATACATAATGTGAAGCTGGAGACAGTTTGATACTGAAAGTTGAACTGTTGTCAGTTTGAACAGAATGTGGAGCTGGAGACAGTTTGATACAGAATGTGAAGCTGGACGCAGTTTGATACAGAATGTGGAGCTGGAGACAGTTTGAGACAGAATGTGAAGCTGGACTCAGTTTGATACAGAATGTGGAGCTGGAGACAGTTTGAGACAGAATGTGAAGCTGGACTCAGTTTGATACAGAATGTGGAGCTGGAGACAGTTTGATACAGAATGTGAAGCTGGACTCAGTTTGATACAGAATGTGGAGCTGGTGTCAGTTTGAACAGAATGTGGAGCTGGACTCAGTTCGATACAGAATGTGGAGCTGGTGTCAGTTTGAACAGAATGTGGAGCTGGACTCTGTTCGATACAGAATGTGGAGCTGGACTCAGTTCGTGACAGAATGTGGAGCTGTTGTCAGTTTGAACAGAATGTGGAGCTGGAGTCAGTTTGATACAAAATGTGGAGCTGGACTCAGTTTGATACAGAATGTGGAGCTGGAGACAGTTTGATTCAGAATGTGAAGCTGGACTCAGTTTGATACAGAATGTGGAGCTGGAGACAGTTTGAAACAGAATGTGAAGCTGGACTCAGTTTGATACAGAATGTGGAGCTGGAGACAGTTTGATACAGAATGTGAAGCTGGACTCAGTTTGATACAGAATGTGGAGCTGGTGTCACTTTGAACAGAATGTGGAGCTGGACTCAGTTCGAGACAGAATGTGGAGCTGTTGTCAGTTTGAACAGAATGTGGAGCTGGACTCAGTTCGATACAGAATGTGGAGCTGGACTCAGTTTGATACAGAATGTGGAGCTGGAGACAGTTTGATACAGAATGTGAAGCTGGACTCAGTTTGATACAGAATGTGGAGCTGGAGACAGTTTGATACAGAATGTGAAGCTGGACTCAGATTGATACAGAATGTGAGCTGGTGTCAGTTTGATACAGAATGTGAAGCTGGCGACAGTTTGATACTGAAAGTTGAGCTGGTGTCAGTTTGATACAGAATGTGGAGCTGGAGACAGTTTGATACAGAATGTGAAGCTGGACTCAGTTTGATACAGAATATGGAGCTGGAGACAGTTTAATGCAGAATGAGAAGCTGGACTCAGTTTGATACAGAATGTGGAGCTGGAGACAGTTTGATACAGAATGTGAAGCTGGACTCAGTTTGATACAGAATGTGGAGCTGGAGACAGTTTGATGCAGAATGTGAAGCTGGAGACAGTTTGATACAGAATGTGAAGCTGGACTCAGTTTGATACAGAATGTGGAGCTGGAGTCAGTTTGATACAGAATGTGAAGCTGGAGACAGTTTGATACAGAATGTTGAGCTGGAGTCAGTTTGATACAGAATGTGGAGCTGGAGTCAGTGAGATACAGAATGTGAAGCTGGACTCAGTTTGATACAGAATGTGGAGCTGGAGTCAGTTTGATACAGAATGTGAAGATGGACTCAGTTTGATACAGAATGTGAAGCTGGACTCAGTTTGAAACAGAATGTGGAGCTGGAGACAGTTTGATACAGAATGTGAAGCTGGACTCTGTTTGATACAGAATGTGAAGCTGGACTCAGTTTGATACAGAATGTGGAGCTGGAGTCAGTTTGATACAGGATGTGAAGCTGGAGACAGTTTGATACAGAATGTTGAGCTGGTGTCAGTTTGATACAGAATGTGAAGCTGGAGACAGTTTGATACTGAAAGTTGAGCTGCTGTCAGTTTGAACAGAATGTGGAGCTGGAGACAGTTTGATACAGAATGTGAAGCTGGAGACAGTTTGATACAGAATGTGAAGCTGGACTCAGTTTGATACAGAATGTGGAGCTGGAGACAGTTTGATACAGAATGTGAAGCTGGACTCAGTTCGATACAGAATGTGGAGCTGGAGTCAGTTTGATACAGAATGTGGAGCGAGAGACAGTTCGAGACAGAATGTGAAGCTGGTCTCAGTTTGATAAAGAATGTGGAGCTGGTGTCAGTTTGATACAGAATGTGGAGCTGGAGACAGTTTGATACAGAATGTGGAGCTGGAGACAGTTTGATACAGAATGTGGAGCTGGACTCAGTTTGATACAGAATGTGGAGCGAGAGACAGTTCGAGACAGAATGTGAAGCTGGTCTCAGTTTGATACAGAATGTGGAGCTGGAGTCAGTTTCAACAGAGTGTGGAGCTGGACTCAGTTCGATACAGAATGTGGAGCTGGTGTCAGTTTGAACAGAATGTGGAGCTGGACTCAGTTCGATACAGAATGTGGAGCTGGACTCAGTTCGATACAGAATGTGGAGCTGGAGACAGTTTGATACAGAATGTGAAGCTGGACTCAGTTTGATCCAGAATGTGGAGCTGTAGACAGTTTGATACAGAATGTGAAGCTGGACTCAGTTTGAAACAGAATGTGGAGCTGGAGACAGTTTGATACAGAATGTGAAGCTGGACTCAGTTTGATACAGAATGTGAAGCTGGACTCAGTTTGATACAGAATGTGGAGCTGGAGACAGTTTGATACAGAATGTGAAGCTGGAGACAGTTTGATACAGAATGTGAAGCTGGAGACAGTTTGATACAGAATGTGAAGCTGGACTCAGTTTGATACAGAATGTGGAGCTGGAGACAGTTTGATACAGAATGTGAAGCTGGACTCAGTTCGATACAGAATGTGGAGCTGGAGTCAGTTTGATACAGAATGTGGAGCGAGAGACAGTTCGAGACAGAATGTGAAGCTGGTCTCAGTTTGATACAGAATGTGGAGCTGGTGTCAGTTTGATACAGAATGTGGAGCTGGAGACAGTTTGATACAGAATGTGGAGCTGGAGACAGTTTGATACAGAATGTGGAGCTGGACTCAGTTTGATACAGAATGTGGAGCGAGAGACAGTTCGAGACTGAATGTGAAGCTGGTCTCAGTTTGATACAGAATGTGGAGCTGGTGTCAGTTTGATACAGAATGTGGAGCTGGTGTCAGTTCGATACAGAATGTGGAGCTGGTGTCAGTTTGAACAGAATGTGGAGCTGGACTCAGTTCGATACAGAATGTGGAGCTGGACTCAGTTCGATACAGAATGTGGAGCTGGAGACAGTTTGATACAGAATGCGAAGCTGGACTCAGTTTGATCCAGAATGTGGAGCTGTAGACAGTTTGATACAGAATGTGAAGCTGGACTCAGTTTGATACAGAATGTGGAGCTGGAGACAGTTTGATACAGAATGTGAAGCTGGACTCAGTTTGATACAGAATGTGGAGCTGGAGACAGTTTGATACAGAATGTGAAGCTGGACTCAGTTTGATACAGAATGTGGAGCTGGTGTCAGTTTGAACAGAATGTGGTGCTGGTGTCAGTTTGATACAGAATGTGAAGCTGGTGTCAGTTTGAACAGAATGTGGAGCTGGAGTCAGTTCGATACAGAATGTGGAGCTGGAGACAGTTTGATACAGAATGTTGAGCTGGTGTCAGTTTGATAGATGATGTGAAGCTGGAGACAGTTTGATACTGAAAGTTGAGCTGCTGTCAGTTTGAACAGAATGTGGAGCTGGAGACAGTTTGATACAGAATGCGAAGCTGGACTCAGTTCGATACAGAATATGAAGCTGGACGCAGTTTGATACAGAATGTGAAGCTGGACTCAGTTTGATCCAGAATGTGGAGCTGTAGACAGTTTGATACAGAATGTGAAGCTGGACTCAGTTTGATACAGAATGTGGAGCTGGAGACAGTTTGATACAGAATGTGAAGCTGGACTCAGTTTGATACAGAATGTGGAGCTGGAGACAGTTTGATACAGAATGTGAAGCTGGACTCAGTTTGATACAGAATGTGGAGCTGGTGTCAGTTTGAACAGAATGTGGAGCTGGAGTCAGTTTGATACAGAATGTGAAGCTGGTGTAAGTTTGAACAGAATGCGGAGCTGGAGTCAGTTCGATACAGAATGTGGAGCTGGAGACAGTTTGATACAGAATGTTGAGCTGGTGTCAGTTTGATACATGATGTGAAGCTGGAGACAGTTTGATACTGAAAGTTGAGCTGGTGTCAGTTTGAACAGAATGCGGAGCTGGAGACAGTTTGATACAGAATGCGAAGCTGGACTCAGTTCGATACAGAATATGAAGCTGGACGCAGTTTGATACTGAATGTGGAGCTGGAGACAGTTTGATACAGAATGTGAAGCTGGACTCAGTTTGATACAGAATGTGGAGCTGGAGACAGTTCGAGACAGAATGTGAAGCTGGACTCAGTTTGATACAGAATGTGGAGCTGGTGTCAGTTTCAACAGAATGTGGAGCTGGACTCAGTTCGATACAGAATGTGGAGCTGGTGTCAGTTTGAACAGAATGTGGAGCTGGACTCAGTTCGATACAGATTGTGGAGCTGGACTCAGTTCGATACAGATTGTGGAGCTGGACTCAGTTTGATACAGAATGTGGAGCTGGAGACAGTTTGATACAGAATGTGAAGCTGGACTCAGTTTGATCCAGAATGTGGAGCTGTAGACAGTTTGATACAGAATGTGAAGCTGGACTCAGTTTGATACAGAATGTGGAGCTGGAGACAGTTTGATACAGAATGTGAAGCTGGACTCAGTTTGATACAGAATGTGAAGCTGGACTCAGTTTGATACAGAATGTGGAGCTGGTGTCAGTTTGAACAGAATGTGGAGCTGGAGTCAGTTTGATACAGAATGTGAAGCTGGTGTCAGTTTGAACAGAATGCGGAGCTGGAGTCAGTTCGATACAGAATGTGGAGCTGGAGACAGTTTGATACAGAATGTTGAGCTGGTGTCAGTTTGATACATGATGTGAAGCTGGAGACAGTTTGATACTGAAAGTTGAGCTGGTGTCAGTTTGATACAGAATGTGAAGCTGGTGTCAGTTTGAACAGAATGTGGAGCTGGAGTCAGTTCGATACAGAATGTGGAGCTGGAGACAGTTTGATACAGAATGTTGAGCTGGTGTCAGTTTGATACATGATGTGAAGCTGGAGACAGTTTGATACTGAAAGTTGAGCTGGTGTCAGTTTGAACAGAATGTGGAGCTGGAGACAGTTTGATACAGAATGCGAAGCTGGACTCAGTTCGATACAGAATATGAAGCTGGACGCAGTTTGATACAGAATGTGAAGCTGGACTCAGTTTGATCCAGAATGTGGAGCTGTAGACAGTTTGATACAGAATGTGAAGCTGGACTCAGTTTGATACAGAATGTGGAGCTGGAGACAGTTTGATACAGAATGTGAAGCTGGACTCAGTTTGATACAGAATGTGGAGCTGGAGACAGTTTGATACAGAATGTGAAGCTGGACTCAGTTTGATACAGAATGTGGAGCTGGTGTCAGTTTGAACAGAATGTGGAGCTGGAGTCAGTTTGATACAGAATGTGAAGCTGGTGTCAGTTTGAACAGAATGCGGAGCTGGAGTCAGTTCGATACAGAATGTGGAGCTGGAGACAGTTTGATACAGAATGTTGAGCTGGTGTCAGTTTGATACATGATGTGAAGCTGGAGACAGTTTGATACTGAAAGTTGAGCTGGTGTCAGTTTGAACAGAATGCGGAGCTGGTGACAGTTTGAGACAGAATGCGAAGCTGGACTCAGTTCGATACAGAATATGAAGCTGGACGCAGTTTGATACAGAATGTGGAGCTGGAGACAGTTTGATACAGAATGTGAAGCTGGACTCAGTTTGATACAGAATGTGGAGCTGGAGACAGTTCGAGACAGAATGTGAAGCTGGACTCAGTTTGATACAGAATGTGGAGCTGGTGTCAGTTTCAACAGAATGTGGAGCTGGACTCAGTTCGATACAGAATGTGGAGCTGGTGTCAGTTTGAACAGAATGTGGAGCTGGACTCAGTTCGATACAGATTGTGGAGCTGGACTCAGTTCGATACAGATTGTGGAGCTGGACTCAGTTTGATACAGAATGTGGAGCTGGAGACAGTTTGATACAGAATGTGAAGCTGGACTCAGTTTGATCCAGAATGTGGAGCTGTAGACAGTTTGATACAGGATGTGAAGCTGGACTCAGTTTGATACAGAATGTGGAGCTGGAGACAGTTTGATACAGAATGTGAAGCTGGACTCAGTTTGATACAGAATGTGAAGCTGGACTCAGTTTGATACAGAATGTGGAGCTGGTGTCAGTTTGAACAGAATGTGGAGCTGGAGTCAGTTTGATACAGAATGTGAAGCTGGTGTCAGTTTGAACAGAATGCGGAGCTGGAGTCAGTTCGATACAGAATGTGGAGCTGGAGACAGTTTGATACAGAATGTTGAGCTGGTGTCAGTTTGATACATGATGTGAAGCTGGAGACAGTTTGATACTGAAAGTTGAGCTGGTGTCAGTTTGAACAGAATGCGGAGCTGGAGACAGTTTGATACAGAATGCGAAGCTGGACTCAGTTCGATACAGAATATGAAGCTGGACGCAGTTTGATACAGAATGTGGAGCTGGAGACAGTTTGATACAGAATGTGAAGCTGGACTCAGTTTGATACAGAATGTGGAGCTGGAGACAGTTCGAGACAGAATGTGAAGCTGGACTCAGTTTGATACAGAATGTGGAGCTGGTGTCAGTTTCAACAGAATGTGGAGCTGGACTCAGTTCGATTCAGAATGTGGAGCTGGTGTCAGTTTGAACAGAATGTGGAGCTGGACTCAGTTCGATACAGATTGTGGAGCTGGACTCAGTTCGATACAGATTGTGGAGCTGGACTCAGTTTGATACAGAATGTGGAGCTGGAGACAGTTTGATACAGAATGTGAAGCTGGACTCAGTTTGATCCAGAATGTGGAGCTGTAGACAGTTTGATACAGAATGTGAAGCTGGACTCAGTTTGATACAGAATGTGGAGCTGGAGACAGTTTGATACAGAATGTGAAGCTGGACTCAGTTTGATACAGAATGTGAAGCTGGACTCAGTTTGATACAGAATGTGGAGCTGGTGTCAGTTTGAACAGAATGTGGAGCTGAAGTCAGTTTGATACAGAATGTGAAGCTGGTGTCAGTTTGATACAGAATGTGAAGCTGGACTCAGTTCGATACATAATGTGAAGCTGGAGACAGTTTGATACTGAAAGTTGAACTGTTGTCAGTTTGAACAGAATGTGGAGCTGGAGACAGTTTGATACAGAATGCGAAGCTGGACTCAGTTCGATACAGAATGTGAAGCTGGACGCAGTTTGATACAGAATGTGGAGCTGGAGACAGTTTGAGACAGAATGTGAAGCTGGACTCAGTTTGATACAGAATGTGGAGCTGGAGACAGTTTGAGACATAATGTGAAGCTGGACTCAGTTTGATACAGAATGTGGAGCTGGAGACAGTTTGATACAGAATGTGGAGCTGGAGTCAGTTTGATACAGAATGTGAAGCTGGTGTCAGTTTGAACAGAATGCGGAGCTGGAGTCAGTTCGATACAGAATGTGGAGCTGGAGACAGTTTGATACAGAATGTTGAGCTGGTGTCAGTTTGATACATGATGTGAAGCTGGAGACAGTTTGATACTGAAAGTTGAGCTGATGTCAGTTTGAACAGAATGCGGAGCTGGAGACAGTTTGATACAGAATGCGAAGCTGGACTCAGTTCGATACAGAATATGTAGCTGGACGCAGTTTGATACAGAATGTGGAGCTGGAGACAGTTTGATACAGAATGTGAAGCTGGACTCAGTTTGATACAGAATGTGGAGCTGGAGACAGTTCGAGACAGAATGTGAAGCTGGACTCAGTTTGATACAGAATGTGGAGCTGGTGTCAGTTTGAACAGAATGTGGAGCTGGACTCAGTTCGATACAGAATGTGGAGCTGGTGTCAGTTTGAACAGAATGTGGAGCTGGACTCAGTTCGATACAGATTGTGGAGCTGGACTCAGTTCGATACAGATTGTGGAGCTGGACTCAGTTTGATACAGAATGTGGAGCTGGAGACAGTTTGATACAGAATGTGAAGCTGGACTCAGTTTGATCCAGAATGTGGAGCTGTAGACAGTTTGATACAGAATGTGAAGCTGGACTCAGTTTGATCCAGAATGTGGAGCTGGAGACAGTTTGATACAGAATGTGAAGCTGGACTCAGTTTGATACAGAATGTGAAGCTGGACTCAGTTTGATACAGAATGTGGAGCTGGTGTCAGTTTGAACAGAATGTGGAGCTGAAGTCAGTTTGATACAGAATGTGAAGCTGGTGTCAGTTTGATACAGAATGTGAAGCTGGACTCAGTTCGATACATAATGTGAAGCTGGAGACAGTTTGATACTGAAAGTTGAACTGTTGTCAGTTTGAACAGAATGTGGAGCTGGAGACAGTTTGATACAGAATGCGAAGCTGGACTCAGTTCGATACAGAATGTGAAGCTGGACGCAGTTTGATACAGAATGTGGAGCTGGAGACAGTTTGAGACAGAATGTGAAGCTGGACTCAGTTTGATACAGAATGTGGAGCTGGAGACAGTTTGAGACAGAATGTGAAGCTGGACTCAGTTTGATACAGAATGTGGAGCTGGAGACAGTTTGATACAGAATGTGAAGCTGGACTCAGTTTGATACAGAATGTGGAGCTGGTGTCAGTTTGAACAGAATGTGGAGCTGGACTCAGTTCGATACAGAATGTGGAGCTGGTGTCAGTTTGAACAGAATGTGGAGCTGGACTCTGTTCGATACAGAATGTGGAGCTGGACTCAGTTCGTGACAGAATGTGGAGCTGTTGTCAGTTTGAACAGAATATGGAGCTGGAGTCAGTTTGATACAAAATGTGGAGCTGGACTCAGTTTGATACAGAATGTGGAGCTGGAGACAGTTTGATTCAGAATGTGAAGCTGGACTCAGTTTGATACAGAATGTGGAGCTGGAGACAGTTTGATACAGAATGTGAAGCTGGACTCAGTTTGATACAGAATGTGGAGCTGGAGACAGTTTGATACAGAATGTGAAGCTGGACTCAGTTTGATACAGAATGTGGAGCTGGTGTCACTTTGAACAGAATGTGGAGCTGGACTCAGTTCGAGACAGAATGTGGAGCTGTTGTCAGTTTGAACAGAATGTGGAGCTGGACTCAGTTCGATACAGAATGTGGAGCTGGACTCAGTTTGATACAGAATGTGGAGCTGGAGACAGTTTGATACAGAATGTGAAGCTGGACTCAGTTTGATACAGAATGTGGAGCTGGAGACAGTTTGATACAGAATGTGAAGCTGGACTCAGTTTGATCCAGAATGTGGAGCTGTAGACAGTTTGATACAGAATGTGAAGCTGGACTCAGTTTGATCCAGAATGTGGAGCTGGAGACAGTTTGATACAGAATGTGAAGCTGGACTCAGTTTGATACAGAATGTGAAGCTGGACTCAGTTTGATACAGAATGTGGAGCTGGTGTCAGTTTGAACAGAATGTGGAGCTGAAGTCAGTTTGATACAGAATGTGAAGCTGGTGTCAGTTTGATACAGAATGTGAAGCTGGACTCAGTTCGATACATAATGTGAAGCTGGAGACAGTTTGATACTGAAAGTTGAACTGTTGTCAGTTTGAACAGAATGTGGAGCTGGAGACAGTTTGATACAGAATGCGAAGCTGGACTCAGTTCGATACAGAATGTGAAGCTGGACGCAGTTTGATACAGAATGTGGAGCTGGAGACAGTTTGAGACAGAATGTGAAGCTGGACTCAGTTTGATACAGAATGTGGAGCTGGAGACAGTTTGAGACAGAATGTGAAGCTGGACTCAGTTTGATACAGAATGTGGAGCTGGAGACAGTTTGATACAGAATGTGAAGCTGGACTCAGTTTGATACAGAATGTGGAGCTGGTGTCAGTTTGAACAGAATGTGGAGCTGGACTCAGTTCGATACAGAATGTGGAGCTGGTGTCAGTTTGAACAGAATGTGGAGCTGGACTCTGTTCGATACAGAATGTGGAGCTGGACTCAGTTCGTGACAGAATGTGGAGCTGTTGTCTGTTTGAACAGAATGTGGAGCTGGAGTCAGTTTGATACAAAATGTGGAGCTGGACTCAGTTTGATACAGAATGTGGAGCTGGAGACAGTTTGATTCAGAATGTGAAGCTGGACTCAGTTTGATACAGAATGTGGAGCTGGAGACAGTTTGATACAGAATGTGAAGCTGGACTCAGTTTGATACAGAATGTGGAGCTGGAGACAGTTTGATACAGAATGTGAAGCTGGACTCAGTTTGATACAGAATGTGGAGCTGGTGTCACTTTGAACAGAATGTGGAGATGGACTCAGTTCGAGACAGAATGTGGAGCTGTTGTCAGTTTGAACAGAATGTGGAGCTGGACTCAGTTCGATACAGAATGTGGAGCTGGACTCAGTTTGATACAGAATGTGGAGCTGGAGACAGTTTGATACAGAATGTGAAGCTGGACTCAGTTTGATACAGAATGTGGAGCTGGAGACAGTTTGATACAGAATGTGAAGCTGGACTCAGATTGATACAGAATGTGAGCTGGTGTCAGTTTGATACAGAATGTGAAGCTGGCGACAGTTTGATACTGAAAGTTGAGCTGGTGTCAGTTTGATACAGAATGTGGAGCTGGAGACAGTTTGATACAGAATGTGAAGCTGGACTCAGTTTGATACAGAATATGGAGCTAGAGACAGTTTAATGCAGAATGAGAAGCTGGACTCAGTTTGATACAGAATGTGGAGCTGGAGACAGTTTGATACAGAATGTGAAGCTGGACTCAGTTTGATACAGAATGTGGAGCTGGAGACAGTTTGATGCAGAATGTGAAGCTGGACTCAGTTTGATACAGAATGTGGAGCTGGAGACAGTTTGATACAGAATGTGAAGCTGGACTCAGTTTGATACAGAATGTGAAGCTGGCGACAGTTTGATACTGAAAGTTGAGCTGGTGTCAGGTTGAACAGAATGTGGAGCTGGAGACAGTTTGATACAGAAAGCGAAGCTGGACTCAGTTCGATACCGAATGTGAAGCTGGACGCAGTTTGATACAGAATGTGGAGCTGGAGACAGTTTGATACAGAATGTGAAGCTGGACTCAGTTTGATACAGAATGTGGAGCTAGAGACAGTTTGATACAGAATGTGAAGCTGGACTCAGTTTGATACAGAATGTGGAGCTGGTGTCAGTTTGAACAGAATGTGGAGCTGGACTCAGTTTGATACAGAATGTGGAGCTGGACTCAGTTCGATACAGAATGTGGAGCTGGAGACAGTTTGATAAAGAATGTGAAGCTGGACTCAGTTCGATCCAGAATGTGGAGCTGTAGACAGTTTGATACAGAATGTGGAGCTGGACTCAGTTTGATACAGAATGTGGAGCTGGAGACAGTTTGATGCAGAATGTGAAGCTGGACTCAGTTTGATACAGAATGTGGAGCTGGAGACAGTTTGATACAGAATGTGAAGCTGGACTCAGTTTGATACAGAATGTGGAGCTGGAGACAGTTAGATACAGAATGTGAAGCTGGACTCAGTTTGATACAGAATGTGGAGCTGGAGACAGTTTGATACAGAATGTGAAGCTGGACTCAGTTTGATACAGAATGTGGAGCTGGAGACAGTTTGATACAGAATGTGAAGCTGGACTCAGTTTGATACAGAATGTGAAGCTGGCGACAGTTTGATACTGAAAGTTGAGCTGGTGTCAGGTTGAACAGAATGTGGAGCTGGAGACAGTTTGATACAGAAAGCGAAGCTGGACTCAGTTCGATACCGAATGTGAAGCTGGACGCAGTTTGATACAGAATGTGTAGCTGGAGACAGTTTGATACAGAATGTGAAGCTGGACTCAGTTTGATACAGAATGTGGAGCTAGAGACAGTTTGATACAGAATGTGAAGCTGGACTCAGTTTGATACAGAATGTGGAGCTGGTGTCAGTTTGAACAGAATGTGGAGCTGGACTCAGTTTGATACAGAATGTGGAGCTGGACTCAGTTCGATACAGAATGTGGAGCTGGAGACAGTTTGATAAAGAATGTGAAGCTGGACTCAGTTCGATCCAGAATGTGGAGCTGTAGACAGTTTGATACAGAATGTGGAGCTGGACTCAGTTTGATACAGAATGTGGAGCTGGAGACAGTTTGATGCAGAATGTGAAGCTGGACTCAGTTTGATACAGAATGTGGAGCTGGAGACAGTTTGATACAGAATGTGAAGCTGGACTCAGTTTGATACAGAATGTGGAGCTGGAGACAGTTAGATACAGAATGTGAAGCTGGACTCAGTTTGATACAGAATGTGGAGCTGGAGACAGTTTGATACAGAATGTGAAGCTGGACTCAGTTTGATACAGAATGTGGAGCTGGTGTCAGTTTGAACAGAATGTGGAGCTGGAGTCAGTTTGATACAGAATGTGAAGCTGGTGTCAGTTTGATACAGAATGTGAAGCTGGACTCAGTTCGATACAGAATGTGGAGCTGGAGACAGTTTGATACAGAATGTTGAGCTGGTGTCAGTTTGATACATAATGTGAAGCTGGATACAGTTTGATACTGAAAGTTGAGCTGGTGTCAGTTCGAACAGAATGTGGAGCTGGAGACAGTTTGATACAGAATGCGAAGCTGGACTCAGTTCGATATAGAATGTGAAGCTGGACGCAGTTTGATACAGAATGTGGAGCTGGAGACAGTTTGATACAGAATGTGAAGCTGGACTCAGTTTGATACAGAATGTGGAGCTGGAGACAGTTTGATACAGAATGTGAAGCTGGACTCAGTTTGATACAGAATGTGGAGCTGGTGTCAGTTTGAACAGAATGTGGAGCTGGACTCAGTTCGATACAGAATGTGGAGCTGGTGTCAGTTTGAACAGAATGTGGAGCTGGACTCTGTTCGATACAGAATGTGGAGCTGGACTCAGTTCATGACAGAATGTGGAGCTGTTGTCAGTTTGAACAGAATGTGGAGCTGGACTCAGTTTGATACAAAATGTGGAGCTGGACTCAGTTTGATACAGAATGTGGAGCTGGAGACAGTTTGATACAGAATGTGAAGCTGGACTCAGTTTGATACAGAATGTGGAGCTGGAGACAGTTTGATTCGGAATGTGAAGCTGGACTCAGTTTGATACAGAATGTGGAGCTGGAGACAGTTTGATACAGAATGTGAAGCTGGACTCAGTTTGATACAGAATGTGGAGCTGGACTCAGTTTGATACAGAATGTGGAGCTGGTGTCACTTTGAACAGAATGTGGAGCTGGACTCAGTTCGAGACAGAATGTGGAGCTGTTGTCAGTTTGAACAGAATGTGGAGCTGGACTCAGTTCGATACAGAATGTGGAGCTGGACTCAGTTTGATACAGAATGTGGAGCTGGAGACAGTTTGATACAGAATGTGAAGCTGGAGACAGTTTGATACAGAATGTGAAGCTGGACTCAGATTGATACAGAATGTGAGCTGGTGTCAGTTTGATACAGAATGTGAAGCTGGCGACAGTTTGATACTGAAAGTTGAGCTGGTGTCAGTTTGATACAGAATGTGGAGCTGGAGACAGTTTGATACAGAATGTGAAGCTGGACTCAGTTTGATACAGAATATGGAGCTAGAGACAGTTTAATGCAGAATGAGAAGCTGGACTCAGTTTGATACAGAATGTGGAGCTGGAGACAGTTTGATACAGAATGTGAAGCTGGACTCAGTTTGATACAGAATGTGGAGCTGGAGACAGTTTGATGCAGAATGTGAAGCTGGACTCAGTTTGATACAGAATGTGGAGCTGGAGACAGTTTGATACAGAATGTGAAGCTGGACTCAGTTTGATACAGAATGTGAAGCTGGCGACAGTTTGATACTGAAAGTTGAGCTGGTGTCAGGTTGAACAGAATGTGGAGCTGGAGACAGTTTGATACAGAAAGCGAAGCTGGACTCAGTTCGATACCGAATGTGAAGCTGGACGCAGTTTGATACAGAATGTGGAGCTGGAGACAGTTTGAGACAGAATGTGAAGCTGGACTCAGTTTGATACAGAATGTGGAGCTAGAGACAGTTTGATACAGAATGTGAAGCTGGACTCAGTTTGATACAGAATGTGGAGCTGGTGTCAGTTTGAACAGAATGTGGAGCTGGACTCAGTTTGATACAGAATGTGGAGCTGGACTCAGTTCGATACAGAATGTGGAGCTGGAGACAGTTTGATAAAGAATGTGAAGCTGGACTCAGTTCGATCCAGAATGTGGAGCTGTGGACAGTTTGATACAGAATGTGGAGCTGGACTCAGTTTGATACAGAATGTGGAGCTGGAGACAGTTTGATGCAGAATGTGAAGCTGGACTCAGTTTGATACAGAATGTGGAGCTGGAGACAGTTTGATACAGAATGTGAAGCTGGACTCAGTTTGATACAGAATGTGGAGCTGGAGACAGTTAGATACAGAATGTGAAGCTGGACTCAGTTTGATACAGAATGTGGAGCTGGAGACAGTTTGATACAGAATGTGAAGCTGGACTCAGTTTGATACAGAATGTGGAGCTGGTGTCAGTTTGAACAGAATGTGGAGCTGGAGTCAGTTTGATACAGAATGTGAAGCTGGTGTCAGTTTGATACAGAATGTGAAGCTGGACTCAGTTCGATACAGAATGTGGAGCAGGAGACAGTTTGATACAGAATGTTGAGCTGGTGTCAGTTTGATACATAATGTGAAGCTGGAGACAGTTTGATACTGAAAGTTGAGCTGGTGTCAGTTCGAACAGAATGTGGAGCTGGAGACAGTTTGATACAGAATGCGAAGCTGGACTCAGTTCGATATAGAATGTGAAGCTGGACGCAGTTTGATACAGAATGTGGAGCTGGAGACAGTTTGATACAGAATGTGAAGCTGGACTCAGTTTGATACAGAATGTGGAGCTGGAGACAGTTTGATACAGAATGTGAAGCTGGACTCAGTTTGATACAGAATGTGGAGCTGGTGTCAGTTTGAACAGAATGTGGAGCTGGACTCAGTTCGATACAGAATGTGGAGCTGGTGTCAGTTTGAACAGAATGTGGAGCTGGACTCTGTTCGATACAGAATGTGGAGCTGGACTCAGTTCATGACAGAATGTGGAGCTGTTGTCAGTTTGAACAGAATGTGGAGCTGGACTCAGTTTGATACAAAATGTGGAGCTGGACTCAGTTTGATACAGAATGTGGAGCTGGAGACAGTTTGATACAGAATGTGAAGCTGGACTCAGTTTGATACAGAATGTGGAGCTGGAGACAGTTTGATTCGGAATGTGAAGCTGGACTCAGTTTGATACAGAATGTGGAGCTGGAGACAGTTTGATACAGAATGTGAAGCTGGACTCAGTTTGATACAGAATGTGGAGCTGGACTCAGTTTGATACAGAATGTGGAGCTGGTGTCACTTTGAACAGAATGTGGAGCTGGACTCAGTTCGAGACAGAATGTGGAGCTGTTGTCAGTTTGAACAGAATGTGGAGCTGGACTCAGTTCGATACAGAATGTGGAGCTGGACTCAGTTTGATACAGAATGTGGAGCTGGAGACAGTTTGATGCAGAATGTGAAGCTGGACTCAGTTTGATACAGAATGTGGAGCTGGAGACAGTTTGATACAGAATGTGAAGCTGGAGACAGTTTGATGCAGAATGTGAAGCTGGACTCAGTTTGATACAGAATGTGGAGCTGGAGACAGTTTGATACAGAATGTGAAGCTGGACTCAGTTTGATACAGAATGTGAAGCTGGACTCAGTTTGATACAGAATGTGAAGCTGGACTCAGTTTGATACAGAATGTGGAGCTGGACTCAGTTTGATACAGAATGTGGAGCTGGAGACAGTTTGATACAGAATGTGGAGCTGGAGACAGTTTGATACAGAATGTGAAGCTGGAGACAGTTTGATGCAGAATGTGAAGCCGGACTCAGTTTGATACAGAATGTGGAGCTGGAGACAGTTTGATACAGAATGTGAAGCTGGAGACAGTTTGATGCAGAATGTGAAGCTGGACTCAGTTTGATACAGAATGTGGAGCTGGAGACAGTTTGATGCAGAATGTGAAGCTGGACTCAGTTTGATACAGAATGTGGAGCTGGAGACAGTTTGATCCAGAATGTGAAGCTGGACTCAGTTTGATACAGAATGTGGAGCTGGAGACAGTTTGATACAGAATGTGAAGCTGGACTCAGATTGATACAGAATGTGAGCTGGTGTCACTTTGATACAGAATGTGAAGCTGGCGGCAGTTTGATACTGAAAGTTGAGCTGGTGTCAGTTTGAACAGAATGTGGAGCAGGAGACAGTTTGATACAGAAAGCGAAGCTGGACTCAGTTCGATACAGAATGTGAAGCTGGACGCAGTTTGATACAGAATGTGGAGCTGGAGACATTTTGATACAGAATGTGAAGCTGGACTCAGTTTGATACAGAATGTGGAGTTGGTGTCAGTTTGAACAGAATGTGGAGCTGGACTCAGTTCGATACAGAATGTGGAGCTGGACTCAGTTCGTGACAGAATGTGCAGCTGTTGTCAGTTTGAACAGCATGTGGAGCTGGACTCAGTTTGATACAAAATGTGGAGCTGGTGTCAGTTTGAACAGAATGTGGAGCTGGACTCTGTTCGATACAGAATGTGGAGCTGGACTCAGTTCATGACAGAATGTGGAGCTGTTGTCAGTTTGAACAGAATGTGGAGCTGGACTCAGTTTGATACAAAATGTGGAGCTGGACTCAGTTTGATACAGAATGTGGAGCTGGAGACAGTTTGATACAGAATGTGAAGCTGGACTCAGTTTGATACAGAATGTGGAGCTGGAGACAGTTTGATTCGGAATGTGAAGCTGGACTCAGTTTGATACAGAATGTGGAGCTGGAGACAGTTTGATACAGAATGTGAAGCTGGACTCAGTTTGATACAGAATGTGGAGCTGGACTCAGTTTGATACAGAATGTGGAGCTGGTGTCACTTTGAACAGAATGTGGAGCTGGACTCAGTTCGAGACAGAATGTGGAGCTGTTGTCAGTTTGAACAGAATGTGGAGCTGGACTCAGTTCGATACAGAATGTGGAGCTGGACTCAGTTTGATACAGAATGTGGAGCTGGAGACAGTTTGATGCAGAATGTGAAGCTGGACTCAGTTTGATACAGAATGTGGAGCTGGAGACAGTTTGATACAGAATGTGAAGCTGGAGACAGTTTGATGCAGAATGTGAAGCTGGACTCAGTTTGATACAGAATGTGGAGCTGGAGACAGTTTGATACAGAATGTGAAGCTGGACTCAGTTTGATACAGAATGTGAAGCTGGACTCAGTTTGATACAGAATGTGAAGCTGGACTCAGTTTGATACAGAATGTGGAGCTGGACTCAGTTTGATACAGAATGTGGAGCTGGAGACAGTTTGATACAGAATGTGGAGCTGGAGACAGTTTGATACAGAATGTGAAGCTGGAGACAGTTTGATGCAGAATGTGAAGCCGGACTCAGTTTGATACAGAATGTGGAGCTGGAGACAGTTTGATACAGAATGTGAAGCTGGAGACAGTTTGATGCAGAATGTGAAGCTGGACTCAGTTTGATACAGAATGTGGAGCTGGAGACAGTTTGATGCAGAATGTGAAGCTGGACTCAGTTTGATACAGAATGTGGAGCTGGAGACAGTTTGATCCAGAATGTGAAGCTGGACTCAGTTTGATACAGAATGTGGAGCTGGAGACAGTTTGATACAGAATGTGAAGCTGGACTCAGATTGATACAGAATGTGAGCTGGTGTCACTTTGATACAGAATGTGAAGCTGGCGGCAGTTTGATACTGAAAGTTGAGCTGGTGTCAGTTTGAACAGAATGTGGAGCAGGAGACAGTTTGATACAGAAAGCGAAGCTGGACTCAGTTCGATACAGAATGTGAAGCTGGACTCAGTTTGATACAGAATGTGGAGCTGGAGACATTTTGATACAGAATGTGAAGCTGGACTCAGTTTGATACAGAATGTGGAGTTGGTGTCAGTTTGAACAGAATGTGGAGCTGGACTCAGTTCGATACAGAATGTGGAGCTGGACTCAGTTCGTGACAGAATGTGCAGCTGTTGTCAGTTTGAACAGCATGTGGAGCTGGACTCAGTTTGATACAAAATGTGGAGCTGGACTCAGTTTGATACAGAATGTGGAGCTGGAGACAGTTTGATGCAGAATGTGAAGCTGGACTCAGTTTGATACAGAATGTGAAGCTTTACTCAGTTTGATACAGAATGTGGAGCTGGAGACAGTTTGATACAGAATGTGGAGCTGGAGACAGTTTGATACAGAATGTGAAGCTGGACTCAGTTTGATACAGAATGTGGAGCTGGTGTCACTTTGAACAGAATGTGGAGCTGGAGTCAGTTTGATACAGAATGTGAAGCTGGTGTCAGTTTGATACAGAATGTGGAGCTGGAGACAGTTTGATACAGAATGTGAAGCTGGACTCAGTTTGATACAGAATGTGGAGCTGGTGTCAGTTTGAACAGAATGTGGAGCTGGACTCAGTTCGAAACAGAATGTGGAGCTGGTGTCAGTTTGAACAGAATGTGGAGCTGGACTCTGTTCGATACAGAATGTGGAGCTGGACTCAGTTCGTGACAGAATGTGGAGCTGGAGACAGTTTGATGCAGAATGCGAAGCTGGACTCAGTTTGATACAGAATGTGGAGCTGGAGACAGTTTGATGCAGAATGTGAAGCTGGACTCAGTTTGATACAGAATGTGGAGCTGGAGACAGTTTGATGCAGAATGTGAAGCTGGACTCAGTTTGATACAGAATGTGGAGCTGGAGACAGTTTGATACAGAATGTGAAGCTGGACTCAGTTTGATACAGAATGTGGAGCTGGAGACAGTTTGATACAGAATGTGAAGCTGGACTCAGATTGATACAGAATGTGAGCTGGTGTCAGTTTGATACAGAATGTGAAGCTGGAGACAGTTTGATACTGAAAGTTGAGCTGGTGTCAGTTTGAACAGAATGTGGAGCTGGAGACAGTTTGATACAGAAAGCGAAGCTGGACTCAGTTTGATACAGAATGTGGAGCTGGTGTCAGTTTGAACAGAATGTGGAGCTGGACTCAGTTCGATACAGAATGTGGAGCCGGTGTCAGTTTGAACAGAATGTGGAGCTGGACTCAGTTCGATACAGAATGTGGAGCTGGACTCAGTTCGATACAGAATGTGGAGCTGGACTCAGTTCGATACAGAATGTGGAGCTGGAGACAGTTTGATACAGAATGTGAAGCTGGACACAGTTTGATACAGAATGTGGAGCTGGAGACAGTTTGATACAGAATGTGAAGCTGGACTCAGTTTGATACAGAATGTGGAGCTGGAGACAGTTTGATACAGAATGTGAAGCTGGACTCAGTTTGATACAGAATGTGGAGCTGGAGACAGTTTGATACAGAATGTGAAGCTGGACTCAGTTTGATACAGAATGTGGAGCTGGTGTCACTTTGAACAGAATGTGGAGCTGGACCCAGTTCGAGACAGAATGTGGAGCTGTTGTCAGTTTGAACAGAATGTCGAGTTGGACTCAGTTTGATACAAAATGTGGAGCTGGAGACAGTTTGATGCAGAATGTGAAGCTGGACTCAGTTTGATACAGAATGTGGAGCTGGAGACAGTTTGATACAGAATGTGAAGCTGGACTCAGTTTGATACAGAATGTGGAGCTGGAGACAGTTTGAGACAGAATGTGAAGCTGGAGACATTTTGATACAGAATGTGAAGCTGGACTCAGTTTGATACAGAATGTGGAGCTGGAGACACTTTGATACAGAATGTGAAGCTGGACTCAGTTTGATACAGAATGTGGAGCTGGAGACAGTTTGATACAGAATGTGAAGCTGGACTCAGTTTGATACAGAATGTGAAGCTGGACTCAGTTTGATACAGAATGTGAAGCTGGACTCAGTTTGATACAGAATGTGGAGCTGGACTCAGTTTGATACAGAATGTGGAGCTGGAGACAGTTTGATACAGAATGTGGAGCTGGAGACAGTTTGATACAGAATGTGAAGCTGGAGACAGTTTGATGCAGAATGTGAAGCCGGACTCAGTTTGATACAGAATGTGGAGCTGGAGACAGTTTGATACAGAATGTGAAGCTGGAGACAGTTTGATGCAGAATGTGAAGCTGGACTCAGTTTGATACAGAATGTGGAGCTGGAGACAGTTTGATGCAGAATGTGAAGCTGGACTCAGTTTGATACAGAATGTGGAGCTGGAGACAGTTTGATCCAGAATGTGAAGCTGGACTCAGTTTGATACAGAATGTGGAGCTGGAGACAGTTTGATACAGAATGTGAAGCTGGACTCAGATTGATACAGAATGTGAGCTGGTGTCACTTTGATACAGAATGTGAAGCTGGCGGCAGTTTGATACTGAAAGTTGAGCTGGTGTCAGTTTGAACAGAATGTGGAGCAGGAGACAGTTTGATACAGAAAGCGAAGCTGGACTCAGTTCGATACAGAATGTGAAGCTGGACGCAGTTTGATACAGAATGTGGAGCTGGAGACATTTTGATACAGAATGTGAAGCTGGACTCAGTTTGATACAGAATGTGGAGTTGGTGTCAGTTTGAACAGAATGTGGAGCTGGACTCAGTTCGATACAGAATGTGGAGCTGGACTCAGTTCGTGACAGAATGTGCAGCTGTTGTCAGTTTGAACAGCATGTGGAGCTGGACTCAGTTTGATACAAAATGTGGAGCTGGACTCAGTTTGATACAGAATGTGGAGCTGGAGACAGTTTGATGCAGAATGTGAAGCTGGACTCAGTTTGATACAGAATGTGAAGCTTTACTCAGTTTGATACAGAATGTGGAGCTGGAGACAGTTTGATACAGAATGTGGAGCTGGAGACAGTTTGATACAGAATGTGAAGCTGGACTCAGTTTGATACAGAATGTGGAGCTGGTGTCACTTTGAACAGAATGTGGAGCTGGAGTCAGTTTGATACAGAATGTGAAGCTGGTGTCAGTTTGATACAGAATGTGGAGCTGGAGACAGTTTGATACAGAATGTGAAGCTGGACTCAGTTTGATACAGAATGTGGAGCTGGTGTCAGTTTGAACAGAATGTGGAGCTGGACTCAGTTCGAAACAGAATGTGGAGCTGGTGTCAGTTTGAACAGAATGTGGAGCTGGACTCTGTTCGATACAGAATGTGGAGCTGGACTCAGTTCGTGACAGAATGTGGAGCTGGAGACAGTTTGATGCAGAATGCGAAGCTGGACTCAGTTTGATACAGAATGTGGAGCTGGAGACAGTTTGATGCAGAATGTGAAGCTGGACTCAGTTTGATACAGAATGTGGAGCTGGAGACAGTTTGATGCAGAATGTGAAGCTGGACTCAGTTTGATACAGAATGTGGAGCTGGAGACAGTTTGATACAGAATGTGAAGCTGGACTCAGTTTGATACAGAATGTGGAGCTGGAGACAGTTTGATACAGAATGTGAAGCTGGACTCAGATTGATACAGAATGTGAGCTGGTGTCAGTTTGATACAGAATGTGAAGCTGGAGACAGTTTGATACTGAAAGTTGAGCTGGTGTCAGTTTGAACAGAATGTGGAGCTGGAGGCAGTTTGATACAGAAAGCGAAGCTGGACTCAGTTTGATACAGAATGTGGAGCTGGTGTCAGTTTGAACAGAATGTGGAGCTGGACTCAGTTCGATACAGAATGTGGAGCCGGTGTCAGTTTGAGCAGAATGTGGAGCTGGACTCAGTTCGATACAGAATGTGGAGCTGGACTCAGTTCGATACAGAATGTGGAGCTGGACTCAGTTCGATACAGAATGTGGAGCTGGAGACAGTTTGATACAGAATGTGAAGCTGGACACAGTTTGATACAGAATGTGGAGCTGGAGACAGTTTGATACAGAATGTGAAGCTGGACTCAGTTTGATACAGAATGTGGAGCTGGAGACAGTTTGATACAGAATGTGAAGCTGGACTCAGTTTGATACAGAATGTGGAGCTGGAGACAGTTTGATACAGAATGTGAAGCTGGACTCAGTTTGATACAGAATGTGGAGCTGGTGTCACTTTGAACAGAATGTGGAGCTGGACCCAGTTCGAGACAGAATGTGGAGCTGTTGTCAGTTTGAACAGAATGTCGAGTTGGACTCAGTTTGATACAAAATGTGGAGCTGGAGACAGTTTGATGCAGAATGTGAAGCTGGACTCAGTTTGATACAGAATGTGGAGCTGGAGACAGTTTGATACAGAATGTGAAGCTGGACTCAGTTTGATACAGAATGTGGAGCTGGAGACAGTTTGAGACAGAATGTGAAGCTGGAGACATTTTGATACAGAATGTGAAGCTGGACTCAGTTTGATACAGAATGTGGAGCTGGAGACACTTTGATACAGAATGTGAAGCTGGACTCTGTTTGATACAGAATGTGGAACTGGTGTCACTTTGAACAGAATGTGAAGCTGGACTCAGTTCGAGACAGAATGTGGAGCTGTTGTCAGTTTGAACAGAATGTGGAGCTGGACTCAGTTCGATACAGAATGTGGAGCTGGACTCAGTTTGATACAGAATGTGGAGCTGGAGACAGTTTGATACAGAATGTGAAGCTGGACTCAGTTTGATACAGAATGTGGAGCTGGAGACAGTTTGATACAGAATGTGAAGCTGGACCCAGTGTGATACAGAATGTGGAGCTGGAGACAGTTTGATACAGAATGTGAAGCTGGACTCAGTTTGATACAGAATGTGGAGCTGGAGACAGTTTGATACAGAATGTGAAGCTGGACTCAGTTTGATACAGAATGTGGAGCTGGAGACAGTTTGATACAGAATGTGGAGCTGGACTCAGTTTGATACAGAATGTGGAGCGGGAGACAGTTTGATACAGAATGTGGAGCTGGAGACAGTTTGATACAGAATGTGGAGCTGGAGACAGTTTGATACAGAATGTGAAGCTGGACTCAGTTTGATACAGAATGTGGAGCTGGTGTCACTTTGAACAGAATGTGGAGCTGGAGTCAGTTTGATACAGAATGTGAAGCTGGTGTCAGTTTGATACAGAATGTGGAGCTGGAGACAGTTTGATACAGAATGTGAAGCTGGACTCAGTTTGATACAGAATGTGGAGCTGGTGTCAGTTTGAACAGAATGTGGAGCTGGACTCAGTTCGAAACAGAATGTGGAGCTGGTGTCAGTTTGAACAGAATGTGGAGCTGGACTCTGTTCGATACAGAATGTGGAGCTGGACTCAGTTCGTGACAGAATGTGGAGCTGGAGACAGTTTGATGCAGAATGCGAAGCTGGACTCAGTTTGATACAGAATGTGGAGCTGGAGACAGTTTGATGCAGAATGTGAAGCTGGACTCAGTTTGATACAGAATGTGGAGCTGGAGACAGTTTGATGCAGAATGTGAAGCTGGACTCAGTTTGATACAGAATGTGGAGCTGGAGACAGTTTGATACAGAATGTGAAGCTGGACTCAGTTTGATACAGAATGTGGAGCTGGAGACAGTTTGATACAGAATGTGAAGCTGGACTCAGATTGATACAGAATGTGAGCTGGTGTCAGTTTGATACAGAATGTGAAGCTGGAGACAGTTTGATACTGAAAGTTGAGCTGGTGT
Source organism: Heterodontus francisci (assembly GCF_036365525.1). Lineage (NCBI taxonomy): Eukaryota > Metazoa > Chordata > Chondrichthyes > Heterodontiformes > Heterodontidae > Heterodontus > Heterodontus francisci. The sequence goes on from NC_090379.1 coordinate 103,962,832, forward strand.
CAGTTTGAACAGAATGTGGAGCTGGAGACAGTTTGATACAGAAAGCGAAGCTGGACTCAGTTTGATACAGAATGTGGAGCTGGTGTCAGTTTGAACAGAATGTGGAGCTGGACTCAGTTCGATACAGAATGTGGAGCCGGTGTCAGTTTGAACAGAATGTGGAGCTGGACTCAGTTCGATACAGAATGTGGAGCTGGACTCAGTTCGATACAGAATGTGGAGCTGGACTCAGTTCGATACAGAATGTGGAGCTGGAGACAGTTTGATACAGAATGTGAAGCTGGACACAGTTTGATACAGAATGTGGAGCTGGAGACAGTTTGATACAGAATGTGAAGCTGGACTCAGTTTGATACAGAATGTGGAGCTGGAGACAGTTTGATACAGAATGTGAAGCTGGACTCAGTTTGATACAGAATGTGGAGCTGGAGACAGTTTGATACAGAATGTGAAGCTGGACTCAGTTTGATACAGAATGTGGAGCTGGTGTCACTTTGAACAGAATGTGGAGCTGGACCCAGTTCGAGACAGAATGTGGAGCTGTTGTCAGTTTGAACAGAATGTCGAGTTGGACTCAGTTTGATACAAAATGTGGAGCTGGAGACAGTTTGAACAGAATGTGGAGCTGGACTCAGTTCGATACAGAATGTGGAGCCGGTGTCAGTTTGAACAGAATGTGGAGCTGGACTCAGTTCGATACAGAATGTGGAGCTGGACTCAGTTCGATACAGAATGTGGAGCTGGACTCAGTTCGATACAGAATGTGGAGCTGGAGACAGTTTGATACAGAATGTGAAGCTGGACACAGTTTGATACAGAATGTGGAGCTGGAGACAGTTTGATACAGAATGTGAAGCTGGACTCAGTTTGATACAGAATGTGGAGCTGGAGACAGTTTGATACAGAATGTGAAGCTGGACTCAGTTTGATACAGAATGTGGAGCTGGAGACAGTTTGAGACAGAATGTGAAGCTGGAGACATTTTGATACAGAATGTGAAGCTGGACTCAGTTTGATACAGAATGTGGAGCTGGAGACACTTTGATACAGAATGTGAAGCTGGACTCAGTTTGATACAGAATGTGGAGCTGGAGACAGTTTGATACAGAATGTGAAGCTGGACTCAGTTTGATACAGAATGTGAAGCTGAACTCAGTTTGATACAGAATGTGAAGCTGGACTCAGTTTGATACAGAATGTGGAGCTGGACTCAGTTTGATACAGAATGTGGAGCTGGAGACAGTTTGATACAGAATGTGGAGCTGGAGACAGTTTGATACAGAATGTGAAGCTGGAGACAGTTTGATGCAGAATGTGAAGCCGGACTCAGTTTGATACAGAATGTGGAGCTGGAGACAGTTTGATACAGAATGTGAAGCTGGAGACAGTTTGATGCAGAATGTGAAGCTGGACTCAGTTTGATACAGAATGTGGAGCTGGAGACAGTTTGATGCAGAATGTGAAGCTGGACTCAGTTTGATACAGAATGTGGAGCTGGAGACAGTTTGATCCAGAATGTGAAGCTGGACTCAGTTTGATACAGAATGTGGAGCTGGAGACAGTTTGATACAGAATGTGAAGCTGGACTCAGATTGATACAGAATGTGAGCTGGTGTCACTTTGATACAGAATGTGAAGCTGGCGGCAGTTTGATACTGAAAGTTGAGCTGGTGTCAGTTTGAACAGAATGTGGAGCAGGAGACAGTTTGATACAGAAAGCGAAGCTGGACTCAGTTCGATACAGAATGTGAAGCTGGACGCAGTTTGATACAGAATGTGGAGCTGGAGACATTTTGATACAGAATGTGAAGCTGGACTCAGTTTGATACAGAATGTGGAGTTGGTGTCAGTTTGAACAGAATGTGGAGCTGGACTCAGTTCGATACAGAATGTGGAGCTGGACTCAGTTCGTGACAGAATGTGCAGCTGTTGTCAGTTTGAACAGCATGTGGAGCTGGACTCAGTTTGATACAAAATGTGGAGCTGGACTCAGTTTGATACAGAATGTGGAGCTGGAGACAGTTTGATGCAGAATGTGAAGCTGGACTCAGTTTGATACAGAATGTGAAGCTTTACTCAGTTTGATACAGAATGTGGAGCTGGAGACAGTTTGATACAGAATGTGGAGCTGGAGACAGTTTGATACAGAATGTGAAGCTGGACTCAGTTTGATACAGAATGTGGAGCTGGTGTCACTTTGAACAGAATGTGGAGCTGGAGTCAGTTTGATACAGAATGTGAAGCTGGTGTCAGTTTGATACAGAATGTGGAGCTGGAGACAGTTTGATACAGAATGTGAAGCTGGACTCAGTTTGATACAGAATGTGGAGCTGGTGTCAGTTTGAACAGAATGTGGAGCTGGACTCAGTTCGAAACAGAATGTGGAGCTGGTGTCAGTTTGAACAGAATGTGGAGCTGGACTCTGTTCGATACAGAATGTGGAGCTGGACTCAGTTCGTGACAGAATGTGGAGCTGGAGACAGTTTGATGCAGAATGCGAAGCTGGACTCAGTTTGATACAGAATGTGGAGCTGGAGACAGTTTGATGCAGAATGTGAAGCTGGACTCAGTTTGATACAGAATGTGGAGCTGGAGACAGTTTGATGCAGAATGTGAAGCTGGACTCAGTTTGATACAGAATGTGGAGCTGGAGACAGTTTGATACAGAATGTGAAGCTGGACTCAGTTTGATACAGAATGTGGAGCTGGAGACAGTTTGATACAGAATGTGAAGCTGGACTCAGATTGATACAGAATGTGAGCTGGTGTCAGTTTGATACAGAATGTGAAGCTGGAGACAGTTTGATACTGAAAGTTGAGCTGGTGTCAGTTTGAACAGAATGTGGAGCTGGAGGCAGTTTGATACAGAAAGCGAAGCTGGACTCAGTTTGATACAGAATGTGGAGCTGGTGTCAGTTTGAACAGAATGTGGAGCTGGACTCAGTTCGATACAGAATGTGGAGCCGGTGTCAGTTTGAACAGAATGTGGAGCTGGACTCAGTTCGATACAGAATGTGGAGCTGGACTCAGTTCGATACAGAATGTGGAGCTGGACTCAGTTCGATACAGAATGTGGAGCTGGAGACAGTTTGATACAGAATGTGAAGCTGGACACAGTTTGATACAGAATGTGGAGCTGGAGACAGTTTGATACAGAATGTGAAGCTGGACTCAGTTTGATACAGAATGTGGAGCTGGAGACAGTTTGATACAGAATGTGAAGCTGGACTCAGTTTGATACAGAATGTGGAGCTGGAGACAGTTTGATACAGAATGTGAAGCTGGACTCAGTTTGATACAGAATGTGGAGCTGGTGTCACTTTGAACAGAATGTGGAGCTGGACCCAGTTCGAGACAGAATGTGGAGCTGTTGTCAGTTTGAACAGAATGTCGAGTTGGACTCAGTTTGATACAAAATGTGGAGCTGGAGACAGTTTGATGCAGAATGTGAAGCTGGACTCAGTTTGATACAGAATGTGGAGCTGGAGACAGTTTGATACAGAATGTGAAGCTGGACTCAGTTTGATACAGAATGTGGAGCTGGAGACAGTTTGAGACAGAATGTGAAGCTGGAGACATTTTGATACAGAATGTGAAGCTGGACTCAGTTTGATACAGAATGTGGAGCTGGAGACACTTTGATACAGAATGTGAAGCTGGACTCTGTTTGATACAGAATGTGGAACTGGTGTCACTTTGAACAGAATGTGAAGCTGGACTCAGTTCGAGACAGAATGTGGAGCTGTTGTCAGTTTGAACAGAATGTGGAGCTGGACTCAGTTCGATACAGAATGTGGAGCTGGACTCAGTTTGATACAGAATGTGGAGCTGGAGACAGTTTGATACAGAATGTGAAGCTGGACTCAGTTTGATACAGAATGTGGAGCTGGAGACAGTTTGATACAGAATGTGAAGCTGGACCCAGTGTGATACAGAATGTGGAGCTGGAGACAGTTTGATACAGAATGTGAAGCTGGACTCAGTTTGATACAGAATGTGGAGCTGGAGACAGTTTGATACAGAATGTGAAGCTGGACTCAGTTTGATACAGAATGTGGAGCTGGAGACAGTTTGATACAGAATGTGGAGCTGGACTCAGTTTGATACAGAATGTGGAGCGGGAGACAGTTTGATACAGAATGTGAAGCTGGACTCAGTTTGATACAGAATGTGGAGCTGGAGACAGTTTGATACAGAATGCGAAGCTGGACTCAGTTTGATACAGAATGTGGAGCTGGAGACAGTTTGATACAGAATGCGAAGCTGGACTCAGTTTGATACAGAATGTGGAGCTGGAGTCAGTTTGATACAGAATGTGAAGCTGGACTCAGTTTGATACAGAATGTGAAGCTGGACTCAGTTTGATACAGAATGTGGAGCTGGAGTCAGTTTGATACAGAATGTGAAGCTGGACTCAGTTTGATACAGAATGTGAAGCTGGACTCAGTTTGAAACAGAATGTGGAGCTGGACTCAGTTTGATACAGAATGTGAAGCTGGACTCAGTTTGATACAGAATGTGGAGCTGGAGTCTGTTTGATTCAGAATGTGGTGCTGGAGTTAGTTGGAACAGAATGTGGAGCTGGAATCGGTTTGATTCAGTATGTGGAGCTGGAGTCAGTTTGAACAGAATGTGGAGCTGGAGTCAGTTTGAACAGAATGTGGAGCTGGAGTCAGATTGAACAGAATGTGGATCTGGAGTCAGTTTGAACAGAATGTGGAGCTGGAGTCAGTTTGAACAGAATGTGGATCTGGACTCAGTTCGATACAGAATGTGGAGCTGGTGTCAGTTTGATACAGAATGTGGAGCTGGAGACAGTTTGATACAGAATGTGAAGCTGGACTCAGTTCGATACAGAATGTGGAGCTGGAGACAGTTTGATACAGAATGTGAAGCTGGACTCAGTTTGATACAGAATATGGAGCTGGTGTCACTTTGAACAGAATGTGGAGCTGGAGTCAGTTTGATACAGAATGTGAAGCTGGTGTCTGTTTGATACAGAATGTGGAGCTGGAGACAGTTTGATACAGAATGTGAAGCTGGACTCAGTTTGATACAGAATGTGGAGCTGGTGTCAGTTTGAACAGAATGTGGAGCTGGACTCAGTTCGATACAGAATGTGGAGCTGGAGACAGTTTGATACAGAATGTGAAGCTGGACTCAGTTTGATACAGAATGTGGAGCTGGAGACAGTTTGATGCAGAATGTGAAGCTGGACTCAGTTTGATACAGAATGTGGAGCTGGAGACAGTTTGATGCAGAATGTGAAGCTGGACTCAGATTGATACAGAATGTGAGCTGGTGTCAGTTTGATACAGAATGTGAAGCTGGAGACAGTTTGATACTGAAAGTTGAGCTGGTGTCAGTTTGAACAGAATGTGGAGCTGGAGACAGTTTGATACAGAAAGCGAAGCTGGACTCAGTTTGATACAGAATGTGGAGCTGGTGTCAGTTTGAACAGAATGTGGAGCTGGACTCAGTTCGATACAGAATGTGGAGCCGGTGTCAGTTTGAACAGAATGTGGAGCTGGACTCAGTTCGATACAGAATGTGGAGCTGGACTCAGTTCGATACAGAATGTGGAGCTGGACTCAGTTCGATACAGAATGTGGAGCTGGAGACAGTTTGATACAGAATGTGAAGCTGGACACAGTTTGATACAGAATGTGGAGCTGGAGACAGTTTGATACAGAATGTGAAGCTGGACTCAGTTTGATACAGAATGTGGAGCTGGAGACAGTTTGATACAGAATGTGAAGCTGGACTCAGTTTGATACAGAATGTGGAGCTGGAGACAGTTTGATACAGAATGTGAAGCTGGACTCAGTTTGATACAGAATGTGGAGCTGGTGTCACTTTGAACAGAATGTGGAGCTGGACCCAGTTCGAGACAGAATGTGGAGCTGTTGTCAGTTTGAACAGAATGTCGAGTTGGACTCAGTTTGATACAAAATGTGGAGCTGGAGACAGTTTGATGCAGAATGTGAAGCTGGACTCAGTTTGATACAGAATGTGGAGCTGGAGACAGTTTGATACAGAATGTGAAGCTGGACTCAGTTTGATACAGAATGTGGAGCTGGAGACAGTTTGAGACAGAATGTGAAGCTGGAGACATTTTGATACAGAATGTGAAGCTGGACTCAGTTTGATACAGAATGTGGAGCTGGAGACACTTTGATACAGAATGTGAAGCTGGACTCTGTTTGATACAGAATGTGGAACTGGTGTCACTTTGAACAGAATGTGAAGCTGGACTCAGTTCGAGACAGAATGTGGAGCTGTTGTCAGTTTGAACAGAATGTGGAGCTGGACTCAGTTCGATACAGAATGTGGAGCTGGACTCAGTTTGATACAGAATGTGGAGCTGGAGACAGTTTGATACAGAATGTGAAGCTGGACTCAGTTTGATACAGAATGTGGAGCTGGAGACAGTTTGATACAGAATGTGAAGCTGGACCCAGTGTGATACAGAATGTGGAGCTGGAGACAGTTTGATACAGAATGTGAAGCTGGACTCAGTTTGATACAGAATGTGGAGCTGGAGACAGTTTGATACAGAATGTGAAGCTGGACTCAGTTTGATACAGAATGTGGAGCTGGAGACAGTTTGATACAGAATGTGGAGCTGGACTCAGTTTGATACAGAATGTGGAGCGGGAGACAGTTTGATACAGAATGTGAAGCTGGACTCAGTTTGATACAGAATGTGGAGCTGGAGACAGTTTGATACAGAATGCGAAGCTGGACTCAGTTTGATACAGAATGTGGAGCTGGAGACAGTTTGATACAGAATGCGAAGCTGGACTCAGTTTGATACAGAATGTGGAGCTGGAGTCAGTTTGATACAGAATGTGAAGCTGGACTCAGTTTGATACAGAATGTGAAGCTGGACTCAGTTTGATACAGAATGTGGAGCTGGAGTCAGTTTGATACAGAATGTGAAGCTGGACTCAGTTTGATACAGAATGTGAAGCTGGACTCAGTTTGAAACAGAATGTGGAGCTGGACTCAGTTTGATACAGAATGTGAAGCTGGACTCAGTTTGATACAGAATGTGGAGCTGGAGTCTGTTTGATTCAGAATGTTGTGCTGGAGTTAGTTGGAACAGAATGTGGAGCTGGAATCGGTTTGATTCAGTATGTGGAGCTGGAGTCAGTTTGAACAGAATGTGGAGCTGGAGTCAGTTTGAACAGAATGTGGAGCTGGAGTCAGATTGAACAGAATGTGGATCTGGAGTCAGTTTGAACAGAATGTGGAGCTGGAGTCAGTTTGAACAGAATGTGGATCTGGACTCAGTTCGATACAGAATGTGGAGCTGGTGTCAGTTTGATACAGAATGTGGAGCTGGAGACAGTTTGATACAGAATGTGAAGCTGGACTCAGTTCGATACAGAATGTGGAGCTGGAGACAGTTTGATACAGAATGTGAAGCTGGACTCAGTTTGATACAGAATATGGAGCTGGTGTCACTTTGAACAGAATGTGGAGCTGGAGTCAGTTTGATACAGAATGTGAAGCTGGTGTCTGTTTGATACAGAATGTGGAGCTGGAGACAGTTTGATACAGAATGTGAAGCTGGACTCAGTTTGATACAGAATGTGGAGCTGGTGTCAGTTTGAACAGAATGTGGAGCTGGACTCAGTTCGATACAGAATGTGGAGCTGGAGACAGTTTGATACAGAATGTGAAGCTGGACTCAGTTTGATACAGAATGTGGAGCTGGAGACAGTTTGATGCAGAATGTGAAGCTGGACTCAGTTTGATACAGAATGTGGAGCTGGAGACAGTTTGATGCAGAATGTGAAGCTGGACTCAGATGGATACAGAATGTGAGCTGGTGTCAGTTTGATACAGAATGTGAAGCTGGAGACAGTTTGATACTGAAAGTTGAGCTGGTGTCAGTTTGAACAGAATGTGGAGCTGGAGACAGTTTGATACAGAAAGCGAAGCTGGACTCAGTTTGATACAGAATGTGGAGCTGGTGTCAGTTTGAACAGAATGTGGAGCTGGACTCAGTTCGATACAGAATGTGGAGCCGGTGTCAGTTTGAACAGAATGTGGAGCTGGACTCAGTTCGATACAGAATGTGGAGCTGGACTCAGTTTGATACAGAATGTGGAGCTGGAGACAGTTTGATACAGAATGTGAAGCTGGACACAGTTTGATACAGAATGTGGAGCTGGAGACAGTTTGATACAGAATGTGAAGCTGGACTCAGTTTGATACAGAATGTGGAGCTGGAGACAGTTTGATACAGAATGTGAAGCTGGACTCAGTTTGATACAGAATGTGGAGCTGGAGACAGTTTGATACAGAATGTGAAGCTGGACTCAGTTTGATACAGAATGTGGAGCTGGTGTCACTTTGAACAGAATGTGGAGCTGGACCCAGTTCGAGACAGAATGTGGAGCTGTTGTCAGTTTGAACAGAATGTCGAGTTGGACTCAGTTTGATATAAAATGTGGAGCTGGAGACAGTTTGATGCAGAATGTGAAGCTGGACTCAGTTTGATACAGAATGTGGAGCTGGAGACAGTTTGATACAGAATGTGAAGCTGGACTCAGTTTGATACAGAATGTGGAGCTGGAGACAGTTTGATACAGAATGTGAAGCTGGAGACAGTTTGATACAGAATGTGAAGCTGGACTCAGTTTGATACAGAATGTGAAGCTTTACTCAGTTTGATACAGAATGTGAAGCTTTACTCAGTTTGATACAGAATGTGGAGCTGGAGACAGTTTGATACAGAATGTGAAGCTGGACTCAGTTTGATACAGAATGTGGAGCTGGTGTCACTTTGAACAGAATGTGGAGCTGGAGTCAGTTTGATACAGAATGTGAAGCTGGTGTCAGTTTGATACAGAATGTGGAGCTGGAGACAGTTTGATACAGAATGTGAAGCTGGACTCAGTTTGATACAGAATGTGGAGCTGGTGTCAGTTTGAACAGAATGTGGAGCTGGACTCAGTTCGAAACAGAATGTGGAGCTGGTGTCAGTTTGAACAGAATGTGGAGCTGGACTCTGTTCGATACAGAATGTGGAGCTGGACTCAGTTCGTGACAGAATGTGGAGCTGGAGACAGTTTGATGCAGAATGCGAAGCTGGACTCAGTTTGATACAGAATGTGGAGCTGGAGACAGTTTGATGCAGAATGTGAAGCTGGACTCAGTTTGATACAGAATGTGGAGCTGGAGACAGTTTGATACAGAATGTGAAGCTGGACTCAGTTCGTGACAGAATGTGGAGCTGGAGACAGTTTGATGCAGAATGTGAAGCTGGACTCAGATTGATACAGAATGTGAGCTGGTGTCAGTTTGATACAGAATGTGAAGCTGGAGACAGTTTGATACTGAAAGTTGAGCTGGTGTCAGTTTGAACAGAATGTGGAGCTGGAGACAGTTTGATACAGAAAGCGAAGCTGGACTCAGTTTGATACAGAAAGTGGAGCTGGTGTCAGTTTGAACAGAATGTGGAGCTGGACTCAGTTCGATACAGAATGTGGAGCCGGTGTCAGTTTGAACAGAATGTGGAGCTGGACTCAGTTCGATACAGAATGTGGAGCTGGACTCAGTTCGATACAGAATGTGGAGCTGGACTCAGTTCGGTACAGAATGTGGAGCTGGAGACAGTTTGATACAGAATGTGAAGCTGGACACAGTTTGATACAGAATGTGGAGCTGGAGACAGTTTGATACAGAATGTGAAGCTGGACTCAGTTTGATACAGAATGTGGAGCTGGAGACAGTTTGATACAGAATGTGTAGCTGGACTCAGTTTGATACAGAATGTGGAGCTGGAGACAGTTTGATACAGAATGTGAAGCTGGACTCAGTTTGATACAGAATGTGGAGCTGGTGTCACTTTGAACAGAATGTGGAGCTGGACCCAGTTCGAGACAGAATGTGGAGCTGTTGTCAGTTTGAACAGAATGTCGAGTTGGACTCAGTTTGATACAAAATGTGGAGCTGGAGACAGTTTGATGCAGAATGTGAAGCTGGACTCAGTTTGATACAGAATGTGGAGCTGGAGACAGTTTGATACAGAATGTGAAGCTGGACTCAGTTTGATACAGAATGTGGAGCTGGAGACAGTTTGAGACAGAATGTGAAGCTGGAGACATTTTGATACAGAATGTGAAGCTGGACTCCGTTTGATACAGATTGTGGAGCTGGAGACACTTTGATACAGAATGTGAAGCTGGACTCTGTTTGATACAGAATGTGGAACTGGTGTCACTTTGAACAGAATGTGAAGCTGGACTCAGTTCGAGACAGAATGTGGAGCTGTTGTCAGTTTGAACAGAATGTGGAGCTGGACTCAGTTCGATACAGAATGTGGAGCTGGACTCAGTTTGATACAGAATGTGGAGCTGGAGACAGTTTGATACAGAATGTGAAGCTGGACTCAGTTTGATACAGAATGTGGAGCTGGAGACAGTTTGATACAGAATGTGAAGCTGGACCCAGTGTGATACAGAATGTGGAGCTGGAGACAGTTTGATACAGAATGTGAAGCTGGACTCAGTTTGATACAGAATGTGGAGCTGGAGACAGTTTGATACAGAATGTGAAGCTGGACTCAGTTTGATACAGAATGTGGAGCTGGAGACAGTTTGATACAGAATGTGGAGCTGGACTCAGTTTGATACAGAATGTGGAGCGGGAGACAGTTTGATACAGAATGTGAAGCTGGACTCAGTTTGATACAGAATGTGGAGCTGGAGACAGTTTGATACAGAATGCGAAGCTGGACTCAGTTTGATACAGAATGTGGAGCTGGAGACAGTTTGATACAGAATGCGAAGCTGGACTCAGTTTGATACAGAATGTGGAGCTGGAGTCAGTTTGATACAGAATGTGAAGCTGGACTCAGTTTGATACAGAATGTGAAGCTGGACTCAGTTTGATACAGAATGTGGAGCTGGAGTCAGTTTGATACAGAATGTGAAGCTGGACTCAGTTTGATACAGAATGTGAAGCTGGACTCAGTTTGAAACAGAATGTGGAGCTGGACTCAGTTTGATACAGAATGTGAAGCTGGTCTCAGTTTGATACAGAATGTGGAGCTGGAGTCTGTTTGATTCAGAATGTGGTGCTGGAGTTAGTTGGAACAGAATGTGGAGCTGGAATCGGTTTGATTCAGTATGTGGAGCTGGAGTCAGTTTGAACAGAATGTGGAGCTGGAGTCAGTTTGAACAGAATGTGGAGCTGGAGTCAGATTGAACAGAATGTGGATCTGGAGTCAGTTTGAACAGAATGTGGAGCTGGAGTCAGTTTGAACAGAATGTGGATCTGGACTCAGTTCGATACAGAATGTGGAGCTGGTGTCAGTTTGATACAGAATGTGGAGCTGGAGACAGTTTGATACAGAATGTGAAGCTGGACTCAGTTCGATACAGAATGTGGAGCTGGAGACAGTTTGATACAGAATGTGAAGCTGGACTCAGTTTGATACAGAATATGGAGCTGGTGTCACTTTGAACAGAATGTGGAGCTGGAGTCAGTTTGATACAGAATGTGAAGCTGGTGTCTGTTTGATACAGAATGTGGAGCTGGAGACAGTTTGATACAGAATGTGAAGCTGGACTCAGTTTGATACAGAATGTGGAGCTGGTGTCAGTTTGAACAGAATGTGGAGCTGGACTCAGTTCGATACAGAATGTGGAGCTGGAGACAGTTTGATACAGAATGTGAAGCTGGACTCAGTTTGATACAGAATGTGGAGCTGGAGACAGTTTGATGCAGAATGTGAAGCTGGACTCAGTTTGATACAGAATGTGGAGCTGGAGACAGTTTGATGCAGAATGTGAAGCTGGACTCAGATGGATACAGAATGTGAGCTGGTGTCAGTTTGATACAGAATGTGAAGCTGGAGACAGTTTGATACTGAAAGTTGAGCTGGTGTCAGTTTGAACAGAATGTGGAGCTGGAGACAGTTTGATACAGAAAGCGAAGCTGGACTCAGTTTGATACAGAATGTGGAGCTGGTGTCAGTTTGAACAGAATGTGGAGCTGGACTCAGTTCGATACAGAATGTGGAGCCGGTGTCAGTTTGAACAGAATGTGGAGCTGGACTCAGTTCGATACAGAATGTGGAGCTGGACTCAGTTTGATACAGAATGTGGAGCTGGAGACAGTTTGATACAGAATGTGAAGCTGGACACAGTTTGATACAGAATGTGGAGCTGGAGACAGTTTGATACAGAATGTGAAGCTGGACTCAGTTTGATACAGAATGTGGAGCTGGAGACAGTTTGATACAGAATGTGAAGCTGGACTCAGTTTGATACAGAATGTGGAGCTGGAGACAGTTTGATACAGAATGTGAAGCTGGACTCAGTTTGATACAGAATGTGGAGCTGGAGACAGTTTGATACAGAATGTGAAGCTGGACTCAGTTTGATACAGAATGTGGAGCTGGTGTCAGTTTGAACAGAATGTGGAGCTGGACTCAGTTCGAAACAGAATGTGGAGCTGGTGTCAGTTTGAACAGAATGTGGAGCTGGACTCGGTTCGATACAGAATGTGGAGCTGGACTCAGTTCGTGACAGAATGTGGAGCTGGAGACAGTTTGATGCAGAATGCGAAGCTGGACTCAGTTTGATACAGAATGTGGAGCTGGAGACAGTTTGATGCAGAATGTGAAGCTGGACTCAGTTTGATACAGAATGTGGAGCTGGAGACAGTTTGATACAGAATGTGAAGCTGGACTCAGTTTGATACAGAATGTGGAGCTGGAGACAGTTTGATACAGAATGTGAAGCTGGACTCAGATTGATACAGAATGTGAGCTGGTGTCAGTTTGATACAGAATGTGAAGCTGGAGACAGTTTGATACTGAAAGTTGAGCTGGTGTCAGTTTGAACAGAATGTGGAGCTGGAGACAGTTTGATACAGAAAGCGAAGCTGGACTCAGTTTGATACAGAATGTGGAGCTGGTGTCAGTTTGAACAGAATGTGGAGCTGGACTCAGTTCGATACAGAATGTGGAGCCGGTGTCAGTTTGAACAGAATGTGGAGCTGGACTCAGTTCGATACAGAATGTGGAGCTGGACTCAGTTCGATACAGAATGTGGAGCTGGACTCAGTTCGATACAGAATGTGGAGCTGGAGACACTTTGATACAGAATGTGAAACTGGACACAGTTTGATACAGAATGTGGAGCTGGAGACAGTTTGATACAGAATGTGAAGCTGGACTCAGTTTGATACAGAATGTGGAGCTGGAGACAGTTTGATACAGAATGTGAAGCTGGACTCAGTTTGATACAGAATGTGGAGCTGGAGACAGTTTGATACAGAATGTGAAGCTGGACTCAGTTTGATACAGAATGTGGAGCTGGTGTCACTTTGAACAGAATGTGGAGCTGGACCCAGTTCGAGACAGAATGTGGAGCTGTTGTCAGTTTGAACAGAATGTCGAGTTGGACTCAGTTTGATACAAAATGTGGAGCTGGAGACAGTTTGATGCAGAATGTGAAGCTGGACTCAGTTTGATACAGAATGTGGAGCTGGAGACAGTTTGATACAGAATGTGAAGCTGGACTCAGTTTGATACAGAATGTGGAGCTGGAGACAGTTTGAGACAGAATGTGAAGCTGGAGACATTTTGATACAGAATGTGAAGCTGGACTCAGTTTGATACAGAATGTGGAGCTGGAGACACTTTGATACAGAATGTGAAGCTGGACTCTGTTTGATACAGAATGTGGAACTGGTGTCACTTTGAACAGAATGTGAAGCTGGACTCAGTTCGAGACAGAATGTGGAGCTGTTGTCAGTTTGAACAGAATGTGGAGCTGGACTCAGTTCGATACAGAATGTGGAGCTGGACTCAGTTTGATACAGAATGTGGAGCTGGAGACAGTTTGATACAGAATGTGAAGCTGGACTCAGTTTGATACAGAATGTGGAGCTGGAGACAGTTTGATACAGAATGTGAAGCTGGACCCAGTGTGATACAGAATGTGGAGCTGGAGACAGTTTGATACAGAATGTGAAGCTGGACTCAGTTTGATACAGAATGTGGAGCTGGAGACAGTTTGATACAGAATGTGAAGCTGGACTCAGTTTGATACAGAATGTGGAGCTGGAGACAGTTTGATACAGAATGTGGAGCTGGACTCAGTTTGATACAGAATGTGGAGCGGGAGACAGTTTGATACAGAATGTGAAGCTGGACTCAGTTTGATACAGAATGTGGAGCTGGAGACAGTTTGATACAGAATGCGAAGCTGGACTCAGTTTGATGCAGAATGTGGAGCTGGAGACAGTTTGATACAGAATGCGAAGCTGGACTCAGTTTGATACAGAATGTGGAGCTGGAGTCAGTTTGATACAGAATGTGAAGCTGGACTCAGTTTGATACAGAATGTGAAGCTGGACTCAGTTTGATACAGAATGTGGAGCTGGAGTCAGTTTGATACAGAATGTGAAGCTGGACTCAGTTTGATACAGAATGTGAAGCTGGACTCAGTTTGAAACAGAATGTGGAGCTGGACTCAGTTTGATACAGAATGTGAAGCTGGACTCAGTTTGATACAGAATGTGGAGCTGGAGTCTGTTTGATTCAGAATGTGGTGCTGGAGTTAGTTGGAACAGAATGTGGAGCTGGAATCGGTTTGATTCAGTATGTGGAGCTGGAGTCAGTTTGAACAGAATGTGGAGCTGGAGTCAGTTTGAACAGAATGTGGAGCTGGAGTCAGATTGAACAGAATGTGGATCTGGAGTCAGTTTGAACAGAATGTGGAGCTGGAGTCAGTTTGAACAGAATGTGGATCTGGACTCAGTTCGATACAGAATGTGGAGCTGGTGTCAGTTTGATACAGAATGTGGAGCTGGAGACAGTTTGATACAGAATGTGAAGCTGGACTCAGTTCGATACAGAATGTGGAGCTGGAGACAGTTTGATACAGAATGTGAAGCTGGACTCAGTTTGATACAGAATGTGGAGCTGGTGTCACTTTGAACAGAATGTGGAGCTGGAGTCAGTTTGATACAGAATGTGAAGCTGGTGTCTGTTTGATACAGAATGTGGAGCTGGAGACAGTTTGATACAGAATGTGAAGCTGGACTCAGTTTGATACAGAATGTGGAGCTGGTGTCAGTTTGAACAGAATGTGGAGCTGGACTCAGTTCGATACAGAATGTGGAGCTGGAGACAGTTTGATACAGAATGTGAAGCTGGACTCAGTTTGATACAGAATGTGGAGCTGGAGACAGTTTGATGCAGAATGTGAAGCTGGACTCAGTTTGATACAGAATGTGGAGCTGGAGACAGTTTGATGCAGAATGTGACGCTGGACTCAGATGGATACAGAATGTGAGCTGGTGTCAGTTTGATACAGAATGTGAAGCTGGAGACAGTTTGATACTGAAAGTTGAGCTGGTGTCAGTTTGAACAGAATGTGGAGCTGGAGACAGTTTGATACAGAAAGCGAAGCTGGACTCAGTTTGATACAGAATGTGGAGCTGGTGTCAGTTTGAACAGAATGTGGAGCTGGACTCAGTTCGATACAGAATGTGGAGCCGGTGTCAGTTTGAACAGAATGTGGAGCTGGACTCAGTTCGATACAGAATGTGGAGCTGGACTCAGTTTGATACAGAATGTGGAGCTGGAGACAGTTTGATACAGAATGTGAAGCTGGACACAGTTTGATACAGAATGTGGAGCTGGAGACAGTTTGATACAGAATGTGAAGCTGGACTCAGTTTGATACAGAATGTGGAGCTGGAGACAGTTTGATACAGAATGTGAAGCTGGACTCAGTTTGATACAGAATGTGGAGCTGGAGACAGTTTGATACAGAATGTGAAGCTGGACTCAGTTTGATACAGAATGTGGAGCTGGTGTCACTTTGAACAGAATGTGGAGCTGGACCCAGTTCGAGACAGAATGTGGAGCTGTTGTCAGTTTGAACAGAATGTCGAGTTGGACTCAGTTTGATATAAAATGTGGAGCTGGAGACAGTTTGATGCAGAATGTGAAGCTGGACTCAGTTTGATACAGAATGTGGAGCTGGAGACAGTTTGATACAGAATGTGAAGCTGGACTCAGTTTGATACAGAATGTGGAGCTGGAGACAGTTTGATACAGAATGTGAAGCTGGACTCTGTTTGATACAGAATGTGGAGCTGGAGACAGTTTGATACAGAATGTGAAGCTGGACTCAGTTTGATACAGAATGTGGAGCTGGAGACACTTTGATACAGAATGTGAAGCTGGACTCTGTTTGATACAGAATGTGGAACTGGTGTCACTTTGAACAGAATGTGAAGCTGGACTCAGTTCGAGACAGAATGTGGAGCTGTTGTCAGTTCGATACAGAATATGGAGCTGGACTCAGTTCGATACAGATTGTGGAGCTGGATACAGTTTGATACAGAATGTGAAGCTGGACTCAGTTTGATACAGAATGTGAAGCTGGACTCAGTTTGATACAGAATGTGGAGCTGGAGACAGTTTGATACAGAATGTGAAGCTGGACTCAGTTTGATACAGAATGTGGAGCTGGAGACAGTTTGATACAGAAAGTGAAGCTGGACTCAGTTTGATACAGAATGTGGAGCTGGAGACAGTTTGATACAGAATGTGAAGATGGACTCAGTTTGATACAGAATGTGAAGCTGGACTCAGTTTGATACAGAATGTGGAGCTGGAGACAGTTTGATACAGAATGTGAAGCTGGACTCAGATTGATACAGAATGTGAGCTGGTGTCAGTTTGATACAGAATGTGATGCTGGAGACAGTTTGATACTGAAAGTTGAGCTGGTGTCAGTTTGAACAGAATGTGGAGCTGGAGACAGTTTGATACAGAATGTGGAGCTGGAGACAGTTTGATACAGAATGTGAAGCTGGACTCAGTTTGATACAAAATGTGGAGCTGGTGTCACTTTGAACAGAATGTGGAGCTGGACCCAGTTCGAGACAGAATGTGGAGCTGTTGTCAGTTTGAACAGAATGTCGAGTTGGACTCAGTTTGATACAAAATGTGGAGCTGGAGACAGTTTGATGCAGAATGTGAAGCTGGACTCAGTTTGATACAGAATGTGGAGCTGGAGACAGTTTGATACAGAATGTGAAGCTGGACTCAGTTTGATACAGAATGTGGAGCTGGAGACAGTTTGAGACAGAATGTGAAGCTGGAGACAGTTTGAGACAGAATGTGAAGCTGGAGACAGCTGATACAGAATGTGAAGCTGGACTCAGTTTGATACAGAATGTGGAGCTGGAGACACTTTGATACAGAATGTGAAGCTGGACTCTGTTTGATACAGAATGTGGAACTGGTGTCACTTTGAACAGAATGTGAAGCTGGACTCAGTTCGAGACAGAATGTGGAGCTGTTGTCAGTTTGAACAGAATGTGGAGCTGGACTCAGTTCGATACAGAATGTGGAGCTGGACTCAGTTTGATACAGAATGTGGAGCTGGAGACAGTTTGATACAGAATGTGAAGCTGGACTCAGTTTGATACAGAATGTGGAGCTGGAGACAGTTTGATACAGAATGTGAAGCTGGACCCAGTGTGATACAGAATGTGGAGCTGGAGACAGTTTGATACAGAATGTGAAGCTGGACTCAGTTTGATACAGAATGTGGAGCTGGAGACAGTTTGATACAGAATGTGAAGCTGGACTCAGTTTGATACAGAATGTGGAGCTGGAGACAGTTTGATACAGAATGTGGAGCTGGACTCAGTTTGATACAGAATGTGGAGCGGGAGACAGTTTGATACAGAATGTGAAGCTGGACTCAGTTTGATACAGAATGTGGAGCTGGAGACAGTTTGATACAGAATGCGAAGCTGGACTCAGTTTGATACAGAATGTGGAGCTGGAGACAGTTTGATACAGAATGCGAAGCTGGACTCAGTTTGATACAGAATGTGGAGCTGGAGTCAGTTTGATACAGAATGTGAAGCTGGACTCAGTTTGATACAGAATGTGAAGCTGGACTCAGTTTGATACAGAATGTGGAGCTGGAGTCAGTTTGATACAGAATGTGAAGCTGGACTCAGTTTGATACAGAATGTGAAGCTGGACTCAGTTTGAAACAGAATGTGGAGCTGGACTCAGTTTGATACAGAATGTGAAGCTGGACTCAGTTTGATACAGAATGTGGAGCTGGAGTCTGTTTGATTCAGAATGTGGTGCTGGAGTTAGTTGGAACAGAATGTGGAGCTGGAATCGGTTTGATTCAGTATGTGGAGCTGGAGTCAGTTTGAACAGAATGTGGAGCTGGAGTCAGTTTGAACAGAATGTGGAGCTGGAGTCAGATTGAACAGAATGTGGATCTGGAGTCAGTTTGAACAGAATGTGGAGCTGGAGTCAGTTTGAACAGAATGTGGATCTGGACTCAGTTCGATACAGAATGTGGAGCTGGTGTCAGTTTGATACAGAATCTGGAGCTGGAGACAGTTTGATACAGAATGTGAAGCTGGACTCAGTTCGATACAGAATGTGGAGCTGGAGACAGTTTGATACAGAATGTGAAGCTGGACTCAGTTTGATACAGAATGTGGAGCTGGTGTCACTTTGAACAGAATGTGGAGCTGGAGTCAGTTTGATACAGAATGTGAAGCTGGTGTCTGTTTGATACAGAATGTGGAGCTGGAGACAGTTTGATACAGAATGTGAAGCTGGACTCAGTTTGATACAGAATGTGGAGCTGGTGTCAGTTTGAACAGAATGTGGAGCTGGACTCAGTTCGATACAGAATGTGGAGCTGGAGACAGTTTGATACAGAATGTGAAGCTGGACTCAGTTTGATACAGAATGTGGAGCTGGAGACAGTTTGATGCAGAATGTGAAGCTGGACTCAGTTTGATACAGAATGTGGAGCTGGAGACAGTTTGATGCAGAATGTGAAGCTGGACTCAGATGGATACAGAATGTGAGCTGGTGTCAGTTTGATACAGAATGTGAAGCTGGAGACAGTTTGATACTGAAAGTTGAGCTGGTGTCAGTTTGAACAGAATGTGGAGCTGGAGACAGTTTGATACAGAAAGCGAAGCTGGACTCAGTTTGATACAGAATGTGGAGCTGGTGTCAGTTTGAACAGAATGTGGAGCTGGACTCAGTTCGATACAGAATGTGGAGCCGGTGTCAGTTTGAACAGAATGTGGAGCTGGACTCAGTTCGATACAGAATGTGGAGCTGGACTCAGTTTGATACAGAATGTGGAGCTGGAGACAGTTTGATACAGAATGTGAAGCTGGACACAGTTTGATACAGAATGTGGAGCTGGAGACAGTTTGATACAGAATGTGAAGCTGGACTCAGTTTGATACAGAATGTGGAGCTGGAGACAGTTTGATACAGAATGTGAAGCTGGACTCAGTTTGATACAGAATGTGGAGCTGGAGACAGTTTGATACAGAATGTGAAGCTGGACTCAGTTTGATACAGAATGTGGAGCTGGTGTCACTTTGAACAGAATGTGGAGCTGGACCCAGTTCGAGACAGAATGTGGAGCTGTTGTCAGTTTGAACAGAATGTCGAGTTGGACTCAGTTTGATATAAAATGTGGAGCTGGAGACAGTTTGATGCAGAATGTGAAGCTGGACTCAGTTTGATACAGAATGTGGAGCTGGAGACAGTTTGATACAGAATGTGAAGCTGGACTCAGTTTGATACAGAATGTGGAGCTGGAGACAGTTTGATACAGAATGTGAAGCTGGACACAGTTTGATACAGAATGTGGAGCTGGAGACAGTTTGATACAGAATGTGAAGCTGGACTCAGTTTGATACAGAATGTGGAGCTGGAGACACTTTGATACAGAATGTGAAGCTGGACTCTGTTTGATACAGAATGTGGAACTGGTGTCACTTTGAACAGAATGTGAAGCTGGACTCAGTTCGAGACAGAATGTGGAGCTGTTGTCAGTTCGATACAGAATATGGAGCTGGACTCAGTTCGATACAGATTGTGGAGCTGGATACAGTTTGATACAGAATGTGAAGCTGGACTCAGTTTGATACAGAATGTGAAGCTGGACTCAGTTTGATACAGAATGTGGAGCTGGAGACAGTTTGATACAGAATGTGAAGCTGGACTCAGTTTGATACAGAATGTGGAGCTGGAGACAGTTTGATACAGAAAGTGAAGCTGGACTCAGTTTGATACAGAATGTGGAGCTGGAGACAGTTTGATACAGAATGTGAAGATGGACTCAGTTTGATACAGAATGTGAAGCTGGACTCAGTTTGATACAGAATGTGGAGCTGGAGACAGTTTGATACAGAATGTGAAGCTGGACTCAGATTGATACAGAATGTGAGCTGGTGTCAGTTTGATACAGAATGTGAAGCTGGAGACAGTTTGATACTGAAAGTTGAGCTGGTGTCAGTTTGAACAGAATGTGGAGCTGGAGACAGTTTGATACAGAAAGCGAAGCTGGACTCAGTTTGATACAGAATGTGGAGCTGGTGTCAGTTTGAACAGAATGTGGAGCTGGACTCAGTTCGATACAGAATGTGGAGCCGGTGTCAGTTTGAACAGAATGTGAAGCTGGACTCAGTTTGATACAGAATGTGGAGCTGGAGTCAGTTTGATACAGAATGTGAAGCTGGACTCAGTTTGATACAGAATGTGAAGCTGGACTCAGTTTGAAACAGAATGTGGAGCTGGATTCAGTTTGATACAGAATGTGAAGCTGGACTCAGTTTGATACAGAATGTGAAGCTGGACTCAGTTTGATACAGAATGTGGAGCTGGAGTCTGTTTGATTCAGAATGTGGTGCTGGAGTTAGTTGGAACAGAATGTGGAGCTGGAGTTAGGTGGAACAGAATGTGGAGCTGGAATCGGTTTGATTCAGTATGTGGAGCTGGAGTCAGTTTGAACAGAATGTGGAGCTGGAGTCAGTTTGAACAGAATGTGGAGCTGGAATCAGTTTGAAAAGAATGTGGATCTGGAGTCAGTTTGAACAGAATGTGGAGCTGGAGTCAGTTTGAACAGAATGTGGATCTGGACTCAGTTCGATACAGAATGTGGAGCTGGTGTCAGTTTGATACAGAATGTGGAGCTGGAGACAGTTTGATACAGAATGTGAAGCTGGACTCAGTTCGATACAGAATGTGGAGCTGGAGACAGTTTGATACAGAATGTGAAGCTGGACTCAGTTTGATACAGAATGTGGAGCTGGTGTCACTTTGAACAGAATGTGGAGCTGGAGTCAGTTTGATACAGAATGTGAAGCTGGTGTCAGTTTGAACAGAATGTGGAGCTGGAGACAGTTTGATACAGAATGTGAAGCTGGACTCAGTTTGATACAGAATGTGGAGCTGGTGTCAGTTTGAACAGAATGTGGAGCTGGACTCAGTTCGATACAGAATGTGGAGCTGGAGACAGTTTGATACAGAATGTGAAGCTGGACTCAGTTTGATACAGAATGTGGAGCTGGAGACAGTTTGATGCAGAATGTGAAGCTGGACTCAGTTTGATACAGAATGTGGAGCTGGAGACAGTTTGATGCAGAATGTGAAGCTGGACTCAGTTTGATACAGAATGTGGAGCTGGAGACAGTTTGATACAGAATGTGAAGCTGGACTCAGTTTGATACAGAATGTGGAGCTGGAGACAGTTTGATACAGAAAGCGAAGCTGGACTCAGTTTGATACAGAATGTGGAGCTGGTGTCAGTTTGAACAGAATGTGGAGCTGGACTCAGTTCGATACAGAATGTGGAGCCGGTGTCAGTTTGAACAGAATGTGGAGCTGGACTCAGTTCGATACAGAATGTGGAGCTGGACTCAGTTCGATACAGAATGTGGAGCTGGACTCAGTTCGATACAGAATGTGGAGCTGGAGACAGTTTGATACAGAATGTGAAGCTGGACACAGTTTGATACAGAATGTGGAGCTGGAGACAGTTTGATACAGAATGTGAAGCTGGACTCAGTTTGATACAGAATGTGGAGCTGGAGACAGTTTGATACAGAATGTGAAGCTGGACTCAGTTTGATACAGAATGTGGAGCTGGAGACAGTTTGATACAGAATGTGAAGCTGGACTCAGTTTGATACAAAATGTGGAGCTGGTGTCACTTTGAACAGAATGTGGAGCTGGACCCAGTTCGAGACAGAATGTGGAGCTGTTGTCAGTTTGAACAGAATGTCGAGTTGGACTCAGTTTGATACAAAATGTGGAGCTGGAGACAGTTTGATGCAGAATGTGAAGCTGGACTCAGTTTGATACAGAATGTGGAGCTGGAGACAGTTTGATACAGAATGTGAAGCTGGACTCAGTTTGATACAGAATGTGGAGCTGGAGACAGTTTGAGACAGAATGTGAAGCTGGAGACAGTTTGAGACAGAATGTGAAGCTGGAGACAGCTGATACAGAATGTGAAGCTGGACTCAGTTTGATACAGAATGTGGAGCTGGAGACACTTTGATACAGAATGTGAAGCTGGACTCTGTTTGATACAGAATGTGGAACTGGTGTCACTTTGAACAGAATGTGAAGCTGGACTCAGTTCGAGACAGAATGTGGAGCTGTTGTCAGTTTGAACAGAATGTGGAGCTGGACTCAGTTCGATACAGAATGTGGAGCTGGACTCAGTTTGATACAGAATGTGGAGCTGGAGACAGTTTGATACAGAATGTGAAGCTGGACTCAGTTTGATACAGAATGTGGAGCTGGAGACAGTTTGATACAGAATGTGAAGCTGGACCCAGTGTGATACAGAATGTGGAGCTGGAGACAGTTTGATACAGAATGTGAAGCTGGACTCAGTTTGATACAGAATGTGGAGCTGGAGACAGTTTGATACAGAATGTGAAGCTGGACTCAGTTTGATACAGAATGTGGAGCTGGAGACAGTTTGATACAGAATGTGGAGCTGGACTCAGTTTGATACAGAATGTGGAGCGGGAGACAGTTTGATACAGAATGTGAAGCTGGACTCAGTTTGATACAGAATGTGGAGCTGGAGACAGTTTGATACAGAATGCGAAGCTGGACTCAGTTTGATACAGAATGTGGAGCTGGAGACAGTTTGATACAGAATGCGAAGCTGGACTCAGTTTGATACAGAATGTGGAGCTGGAGTCAGTTTGATACAGAATGTGAAGCTGGACTCAGTTTGATACAGAATGTGAAGCTGGACTCAGTTTGATACAGAATGTGGAGCTGGAGTCAGTTTGATACAGAATGTGAAGCTGGACTCAGTTTGATACAGAATGTGAAGCTGGACTCAGTTTGAAACAGAATCTGGAGCTGGACTCAGTTTGATACAGAATGTGAAGCTGGACTCAGTTTGATACAGAATGTGGAGCTGGAGTCTGTTTGATTCAGAATGTGGTGCTGGAGTTAGTTGGAACAGAATGTGGAGCTGGAATCGGTTTGATTCAGTATGTGGAGCTGGAGTCAGTTTGAACAGAATGTGGAGCTGGAGTCAGTTTGAACAGAATGTGGAGCTGGAGTCAGATTGAACAGAATGTGGATCTGGAGTCAGTTTGAACAGAATGTGGAGCTGGAGTCAGTTTGAACAGAATGTGGATCTGGACTCAGTTCGATACAGAATGTGGAGCTGGTGTCAGTTTGATACAGAATGTGGAGCTGGAGACAGTTTGATACAGAATGTGAAGCTGGACTCAGTTCGATACAGAATGTGGAGCTGGAGACAGTTTGATACAGAATGTGAAGCTGGACTCAGTTTGATACAGAATGTGGAGCTGGTGTCACTTTGAACAGAATGTGGAGCTGGAGTCAGTTTGATACAGAATGTGAAGCTGGTGTCTGTTTGATACAGAATGTGGAGCTGGAGACAGTTTGATACAGAATGTGAAGCTGGACTCAGTTTGATACAGAATGTGGAGCTGGTGTCAGTTTGAACAGAATGTGGAGCTGGACTCAGTTCGATACAGAATGTGGAGCTGGAGACAGTTTGATACAGAATGTGAAGCTGGACTCAGTTTGATACAGAATGTGGAGCTGGAGACAGTTTGATACAGAATGTGAAGCTGGACTCAGTTTGATACAGAATGTGGAGCTGGAGACAGTTTGATACAGAATGTGAAGCTGGACTCAGATTGATACAGAATGTGAGCTGGTGTCAGTTTGATACAGAATGTGAAGCTGGAGACAGTTTGATACTGAAAGTTGAGCTGGTGTCAGTTTGAACAGAATGTGGAGCTGGAGACAGTTTGATACAGAAAGCGAAGCTGGACTCAGTTTGATACAGAATGTGGAGCTGGTGTCAGTTTGAACAGAATGTGGAGCTGGACTCAGTTCGATACAGAATGTGGAGCCGGTGTCAGTTTGAACAGAATGTGGAGCTGGACTCAGTTCGATACAGAATGTGGAGCTGGACTCAGTTCGATACAGAATGTGGAGCTGGACTCAGTTCGATACAGAATGTGGAGCTGGAGACAGTTTGATACAGAATGTGAAGCTGGACACAGTTTGATACAGAATGTGGAGCTGGAGACAGTTTGATACAGAATGTGAAGCTGGACTCAGTTTGATACAGAATGTGGAGCTGGAGACAGTTTGATACAGAATGTGAAGCTGGACTCAGTTTGATACAGAATGTGGAGCTGGAGACAGTTTGATACAGAATGTGAAGCTGGACTCAGTTTGATACAGAATGTGGAGCTGGTGTCACTCTGAACAGAATGTGGAGCTGGACCCAGTTCGAGACAGAATGTGGAGCTGTTGTCAGTTTGAACAGAATGTCGAGTTGGACTCAGTTTGATACAAAATGTGGAGCTGGAGACAGTTTGATGCAGAATGTGAAGCTGGACTCAGTTTGATACAGAATGTGGAGCTGGAGACAGTTTGATACAGAATGTGAAGCTTGACTCAGTTTGATACAGAATGTGGAGCTGGAGACAGTTTGAGACAGAATGTGAAGCTGGAGACATTTTGATACAGAATGTGAAGCTGGACTCAGTTTGATACAGAATGTGGAGCTGGAGACACTTTGATACAGAATGTGAAGCTGGACTCTGTTTGATACAGAATGTGGAACTGGTGTCACTTTGAACAGAATGTGAAGCTGGACTCAGTTCGAGACAGAATGTGGAGCTGTTGTCAGTTTGAACAGAATGTGGAGCTGGACTCAGTTCGATACAGAATGTGGAGCTGGACTCAGTTTGATACAGAATGTGGAGCTGGAGACAGTTTGATACAGAATGTGAAGCTGGACTCAGTTTGATACAGAATGTGGAGCTGGAGACAGTTTGATACAGAATGTGAAGCTGGACCCAGTGTGATACAGAATGTGGAGCTGGAGACAGTTTGATACAGAATGTGAAGCTGGACTCAGTTTGATACAGAATGTGGAGCTGGAGACAGTTTGATACAGAATGTGGAGCTGGACTCAGTTTGATACAGAATGTGGAGCGGGAGACAGTTTGATACAGAATGTGAAGCTGGACTCAGTTTGATACAGAATGTGGAGCTGGAGACAGTTTGATACAGAATGCGAAGCTGGACTCAGTTTGATACAGAATGTGGAGCTGGAGACAGTTTGATACAGAATGCGAAGCTGGACTCAGTTTGATACAGAATGTGGAGCTGGAGTCAGTTTGATACAGAATGTGAAGCTGGACTCAGTTTGATACAGAATGTGAAGCTGGACTCAGTTTGATACAGAATGTGGAGCTGGAGTCAGTTTGATACAGAATGTGAAGCTGGACTCAGTTTGATACAGAATGTGAAGCTGGACTCAGTTTGAAACAGAATGTGGAGCTGGACTCAGTTTGATACAGAATGTGAAGCTGGACTCAGTTTGATACAGAATGTGGAGCTGGAGTCTGTTTGATTCAGAATGTGGTGCTGGAGTTAGTTGGAACAGAATGTGGAGCTGGAATCGGTTTGATTCAGTATGTGGAGCTGGAGTCAGTTTGAACAGAATGTGGAGCTGGAGACAGTTTGAACAGAATGTGGAGCTGGAGTCAGATTGAACAGAATGTGGATCTGGAGTCAGTTTGAACAGAATGTGGAGCTGGAGTCAGTTTGAACAGAATGTGGATCTGGACTCAGTTCGATACAGAATGTGGAGCTGGTGTCAGTTTGATACAGAATGTGGAGCTGGAGACAGTTTGATACAGAATGTGAAGCTGGACTCAGTTCAATACAGAATGTGGAGCTGGAGACAGTTTGATACAGAATGTGAAGCTGGACTCAGTTTGATACAGAATGTGGAGCTGGTGTCACTTTGAACAGAATGTGGAGCTGGAGTCAGTTTGATACAGAATGTGAAGCTGGACACAGTTTGATACAGAATGTGGAGCTGGAGACAGTTTGATACAGAATGTGAAGCTGGACTCAGTTTGATACAGAATGTGGAGCTGGTGTCAGTTTGAACAGAATGTGGAGCTGGACTCAGTTCGATACAGAATGTGGAGCTGGAGACAGTTTGATACAGAATGTGAAGCTGGACTCAGTTTGATACAGAATGTGGAGCTGGAGACAGTTTGATGCAGAATGTGAAGCTGGACTCAGTTTGATACAGAATGTGGAGCTGGAGACAGTTTGATGCAGAATGTGAAGCTGGACTCAGATGGATACAGAATGTGAGCTGGTGTCAGTTTGATACAGAATGTGAAGCTGGAGACAGTTTGATACTGAAAGTTGAGCTGGTGTCAGTTTGAACAGAATGTGGAGCTGGAGACAGTTTGATACAGAAAGCGAAGCTGGACTCAGTTTGATACAGAATGTGGAGCTGGTGTCAGTTTGAACAGAATGTGGAGCTGGACTCAGTTCGATACAGAATGTGGAGCCGGTGTCAGTTTGAACAGAATGTGGAGCTGGACTCAGTTCGATACAGAATGTGGAGCTGGACTCAGTTTGATACAGAATGTGGAGCTGGAGTCAGTTTGATACAGAATGTGAAGCTGGACTCAGTTTGATACAGAATGTGAAGCTGGACTCAGTTTGAAACAGAATGTGGAGCTGGACTCAGTTTGATACAGAATGTGAAGCTGGACTCAGTTTGATACAGAATGTGGAGCTGGAGTCTGTTTGATTCAGAATGTGGAGCTGGAGTCAGTTTGAACAGAATGTGGAGCTGGAGTCAGATTGAACAGAATGTGGATCTGGAGTCAGTTTGAACAGAATGTGGAGCTGGAGTCAGTTTGAACAGAATGTGGAGCTGGAGTCAGATTGAACAGAATGTGGATCTGGAGTTAGTTAGAACAGAATGTGGAGCTGGAATCGGTTTGATTCAGTATGTGGAGCTGGAGTCAGTTTGAACAGAATGTGGAGCTGGAGTCAGTTTGAACAGAATGTGGAGCTGGAGTCAGATTGAACAGAATGTGGATCTGGAGTCAGTTTGAACAGAATGTGGAGCTGGAGTCAGTTTGAACAGAATGTGGATCTGGACTCAGTTCGATACAGAATGTGGAGCTGGTGTCAGTTTGATACAGAATGTGGAGCTGGAGACAGTTTGATACAGAATGTGAAGCTGGACTCAGTTCGATACAGAATGTGGAGCTGGAGACAGTTTGATACAGAATGTGAAGCTGGACTCAGTTTGATACAGAATGTGGAGCTGGTGTCACTTTGAACAGAATGTGGAGCTGGAGTCAGTTTGATACAGAATGTGAAGC
Organism: Heterodontus francisci; assembly: GCF_036365525.1. Classification (NCBI taxonomy): domain Eukaryota; kingdom Metazoa; phylum Chordata; class Chondrichthyes; order Heterodontiformes; family Heterodontidae; genus Heterodontus; species Heterodontus francisci. The sequence continues at coordinate 103,990,396 of NC_090379.1, forward strand.
TGGTGTCTGTTTGATACAGAATGTGGAGCTGGAGACAGTTTGATACAGAATGTGAAGCTGGACTCAGTTTGATACAGAATGTGGAGCTGGTGTCAGTTTGAACAGAATGTGGAGCTGGACTCAGTTCGATACAGAATGTGGAGCTGGAGACAGTTTGATACAGAATGTGAAGCTGGACTCAGTTTGATACAGAATGTGGAGCTGGAGACAGTTTGATACAGAATGTGAAGCTGGACTCAGTTTGATACAGAATGTGGAGCTGGAGACAGTTTGATACAGAATGTGAAGCTGGACTCAGATTGATACAGAATGTGAGCTGGTGTCAGTTTGATACAGAATGTGAAGCTGGAGACAGTTTGATACTGAAAGTTGAGCTGGTGTCAGTTTGAACAGAATGTGGAGCTGGAGACAGTTTGATACAGAAAGCGAAGCTGGACTCAGTTTGATACAGAATGTGGAGCTGGTGTCAGTTTGAACAGAATGTGGAGCTGGACTCAGTTCGATACAGAATGTGGAGCCGGTGTCAGTTTGAACAGAATGTGGAGCTGGACTCAGTTCGATACAGAATGTGGAGCTGGACTCAGTTCGATACAGAATGTGGAGCTGGACTCAGTTCGATACAGAATGTGGAGCTGGAGACAGTTTGATACAGAATGTGAAGCTGGAGACAGTTTGATACAGAATGTGAAGCTGGACTCAGTTTGATACAGAATGTGGAGCTGGAGACAGTTTGATACAGAATGTGAAGCTGGACTCAGTTTGATACAGAATGTGGAGCTGGAGACAGTTTGATACAGAATGTGAAGCTGGACTCAGTTTGATACAGAATGTGGAGCTGGTGTCACTTTGAACAGAATGTGGAGCTGGACCCAGTTCGAGACAGAATGTGGAGCTGTTGTCAGTTTGAACAGAATGTCGAGTTGGACTCAGTTTGATACAAAATGTGGAGCTGGAGACAGTTTGATGCAGAATGTGAAGCTGGACTCAGTTTGATACAGAATGTGGAGCTGGAGACAGTTTGATACAGAATGTGAAGCTGGACTCAGTTTGATACAGAATGTGGAGCTGGAGACAGTTTGAGACAGAATGTGAAGCTGGAGACATTTTGATACAGAATGTGAAGCTGGACTCAGTTTGATACAGAATGTGGAGCTGGAGACACTTTGATACAGAATGTGAAGCTGGACTCTGTTTGATACAGAATGTGGAACTGGTGTCACTTTGAACAGAATGTGAAGCTGGACTCAGTTCGAGACAGAATGTGGAGCTGTTGTCAGTTTGAACAGAATGTGGAGCTGGACTCAGTTCGATACAGAATGTGGAGCTGGACTCAGTTTGATACAGAATGTGGAGCTGGAGACAGTTTGATACAGAATGTGAAGCTGGACTCAGTTTGATACAGAATGTGGAGCTGGAGACAGTTTGATACAGAATGTGAAGCTGGACCCAGTGTGATACAGAATGTGGAGCTGGAGACAGTTTGATACAGAATGTGAAGCTGGACTCAGTTTGATACAGAATGTGGAGCTGGAGACAGTTTGATACAGAATGTGAAGCTGGACTCAGTTTGATACAGAATGTGGAGCTGGAGACAGTTTGATACAGAATGTGGAGCTGGACTCAGTTTGATACAGAATGTGGAGCGGGAGACAGTTTGATACAGAATGTGAAGCTGGACTCAGTTTGATACAGAATGTGGAGCTGGAGACAGTTTGATACAGAATGCGAAGCTGGACTCAGTTTGATACAGAATGTGGAGCTGGAGACAGTTTGATACAGAATGCGAAGCTGGACTCAGTTTGATACAGAATGTGGAGCTGGAGTCAGTTTGATACAGAATGTGAAGCTGGACTCAGTTTGATACAGAATGTGAAGCTGGACTCAGTTTGATACAGAATGTGAAGCTGGACTCAGTTTGATACAGAATGTGAAGCTGGACTCAGTTTGAAACAGAATGTGGAGCTGGACTCAGTTTGATACAGAATGTGAAGCTGGACTCAGTTTGATACAGAATGTGGAGCTGGAGTCTGTTTGATTCAGAATGTGGTGCTGGAGTTAGTTGGAACAGAATGTGGAGCTGGAATCGGTTTGATTCAGTATGTGGAGCTGGAGTCAGTTTGAACAGAATGTGGAGCTGGAGTCAGTTTGAACAGAATGTGGATCTGGAGTCAGTTTGAACAGAATGTGGAGCTGGAGTCAGTTTGAACAGAATGTGGATCTGGACTCAGTTCGATACAGAATGTGGAGCTGGTGTCAGTTTGATACAGAATGTGGAGCTGGAGACAGTTTGATACAGAATGTGAAGCTGGACTCAGTTCAATACAGAATGTGGAGCTGGAGACAGTTTGATACAGAATGTGAAGCTGGACTCAGTTTGATACAGAATGTGGAGCTGGTGTCACTTTGAACAGAATGTGGAGCTGGAGTCAGTTTGATACAGAATGTGAAGCTGGACACAGTTTGATACAGAATGTGGAGCTGGAGACAGTTTGATACAGAATGTGAAGCTGGACTCAGTTTGACACAGAATGTGGAGCTGGTGTCAGTTTGAACAGAATGTGGAGCTGGACTCAGTTCGATACAGAATGTGGAGCTGGAGACAGTTTGATACAGAATGTGAAGCTGGACTCAGTTTGATACAGAATGTGGAGCTGGAGACAGTTTGATGCAGAATGTGAAGCTGGACTCAGTTTGATACAGAATGTGGAGCTGGAGACAGTTTGATGCAGAATGTGAAGCTGGACTCAGATGGATACAGAATGTGAGCTGGTGTCAGTTTGATACAGAATGTGAAGCTGGAGACAGTTTGATACTGAAAGTTGAGCTGGTGTCAGTTTGAACAGAATGTGGAGCTGGAGACAGTTTGATACAGAAAGCGAAGCTGGACTCAGTTTGATACAGAATGTGGAGCTGGTGTCAGTTTGAACAGAATGTGGAGCTGGACTCAGTTCGATACAGAATGTGGAGCCGGTGTCAGTTTGAACAGAATGTGGAGCTGGACTCAGTTCGATACAGAATGTGGAGCTGGACTCAGTTTGATACAGAATGTGGAGCTGGAGACAGTTTGATACAGAATGTGAAGCTGGACACAGTTTGATACAGAATGTGGAGCTGGACACAGTTTGATACAGAATGTGAAGCTGGACTCAGTTTGATACAGAATGTGGAGCTGGAGACAGTTTGATACAGAATGTGAAGCTGGACTCACTTTGATACAGAATGTGGAGCTGGAGACAGTTTGATACAGAATGTGAAGCTGGACTCAGTTTGATACAGAATGTGGAGCTGGTGTCACTTTGAACAGAATGTGGAGCTGGACCGAGTTCGAGACAGAATGTGGAGCTGTTGTCAGTTTGAACAGAATGTCGAGTTGGACTCAGTTTGATATAAAATGTGGAGCTGGAGACAGTTTGATGCAGAATGTGAAGCTGGACTCAGTTTGATACAGAATGTGGAGCTGGAGACAGTTTGATACAGAATGTGAAGCTGGACTCAGTTTGATACAGAATGTGGAGCTGGAGACAGTTTGATACAGAATGTGAAGCTGGACTCTGTTTGATACAGAATGTGGAGCTGGAGACAGTTTGATACAGAATGTGAAGCTGGACTCAGTTTGATACAGAATGTGGAGCTGGAGACACTTTGATACAGAATGTGAAGCTGGACTCTGTTTGATACAGAATGTGGAACTGGTGTCACTTTGAACAGAATGTGAAGCTGGACTCAGTTCGAGACAGAATGTGGAGCTGTTGTCAGTTCGATACAGAATGTGGAGCTGGACTCAGTTCGATACAGATTGTGGAGCTGGAGACAGTTTGATACAGAATGTGAAGCTGGACTCAGTTTGATACAGAATGTGAAGCTGGACTCAGTTTGATACAGAATGTGGAGCTGGAGACAGTTTGATACAGAATGTGAAGCTGGACTCAGTTTGATACAGAATGTGAAGCTGGACTCAGTTTGATACAGAATGTGAAGCTATACTCAGTTTGAAACAGAATGTGGAGCTGGAGACAGTTTGATACAGAATGTGAAGATGGACTCAGTTTGATACAGAATGTGAAGCTGGACTCAGTTTGATACAGAATGTGGAGCTGGAGACAGTTTGATACAGAATGTGAAGCTGGACTCAGATTGATACAGAATGTGAGCTGGTGTCAGTTTGATACAGAATGTGAAGCTGGAGACAGTTTGATACTGAAAGTTGAGCTGGTGTCAGTTTGAACAGAATGTGGAGCTGGAGACAGTTTGATACAGAAAGCGAAGCTGGACTCAGTTTGATACAGAATGTGGAGCTGGTGTCAGTTTGAACAGAATGTGGAGCTGGACTCAGTTCGATACAGAATGTGGAGCCGGTGTCAGTTTGAACAGAATGTGAAGCTGGACTCAGTTTGATACAGAATGTGGAGCTGGAGTCAGTTTGATACAGAATGTGAAGCTGGACTCAGTTTGATACAGAATGTGAAGCTGGACTCAGTTTGAAACAGAATGTGGAGCTGGACTCAGTTTGATACAGAATGTGAAGCTGGACTCAGTTTGATACAGAATGTGAAGCTGGACTCAGTTTGATACAGAATGTGGAGCTGGAGTCTGTTTGATTCAGAATGTGGTGCTGGAGTTAGTTGGAACAGAATGTGGAGCTGGAGTTAGGTGGAACAGAATGTGGAGCTGGAATCGGTTTGATTCAGTATGTGGAGCTGGAGTCAGTTTGAACAGAATGTGGAGCTGGAGTCAGTTTGAACAGAATGTGGAGCTGGAATCAGTTTGAAAAGAATGTGGATCTGGAGTCAGTTTGAACAGAATGTGGAGCTGGAGTCAGTTTGAACAGAATGTGGATCTGGACTCAGTTCGATACAGAATGTGGAGCTGGTGTCAGTTTGATACAGAATGTGGAGCTGGAGACAGTTTGATACAGAATGTGAAGCTGGATTCAGTTCGATACAGAATGTGGAGCTGGAGACAGTTTGATACAGAATGTGAAGCTGGACTCAGTTTGATACAGAATGTGGAGCTGGTGTCACTTTGAACAGAATGTGGAGCTGGAGTCAGTTTGATACAGAATGTGAAGCTGGTGTCAGTTTGATACAGAATGTGGAGCTGGAGACAGTTTGATACAGAATGTGAAGCTGGACTCAGTTTGATACAGAATGTGGAGCTGGTGTCAGTTTGAACAGAATGTGGAGCTGGACTCAGTTCGATACAGAATGTGGAGCTGGAGACAGTTTGATACAGAATGTGAAGCTGGACTCAGTTTGATACAGAATGTGGAGCTGGAGACAGTTTGATGCAGAATGTGAAGCTGGACTCAGTTTGATACAGAATGTGGAGCTGGAGACAGTTTGATGCAGAATGTGAAGCTGGACTCAGTTTGATACAGAATGTGGAGCTGGAGACAGTTTGATACAGAATGTGAAGCTGGACTCAGTTTGATACAGAATGTGGAGCTGGAGACAGTTTGATACAGAAAGCGAAGCTGGACTCAGTTTGATACAGAATGTGGAGCTGGTGTCAGTTTGAACAGAATGTGGAGCTGGACTCAGTTCGATACAGAATGTGGAGCCGGTGTCAGTTTGAACAGAATGTGGAGCTGGACTCAGTTCGATACAGAATGTGGAGCTGGACTCAGTTCGATACAGAATGTGGAGCTGGACTCAGTTCGATACAGAATGTGGAGCTGGAGACAGTTTGATACAGAATGTGAAGCTGGACACAGTTTGATACAGAATGTGGAGCTGGAGACAGTTTGATACAGAATGTGAAGCTGGACTCAGTTTGATACAGAATGTGGAGCTGGAGACAGTTTGATACAGAATGTGAAGCTGGACTCAGTTTGATACAGAATGTGGAGCTGGAGACAGTTTGATACAGAATGTGAAGCTGGACTCAGTTTGATACAGAATGTGAAGCTAGACTCAGTTTGATACAGAACGTGAAGCTGGACTCAGTTTGAACAGAATGTGGAGCTGGAGTCAGTTTGAACAGAATGTGGAGCTGGAATCAGTTTGAAAAGAATGTGGATCTGGAGTCAGTTTGAACAGAATGTGGAGCTGGAGTCAGTTTGAACAGAATGTGGATCTGGACTCAGTTCGATACAGAATGTGGAGCTGGTGTCAGTTTGATACAGAATGTGGAGCTGGAGACAGTTTGATACAGAATGTGAAGCTGGATTCAGTTCGATACAGAATGTGGAGCTGGAGACAGTTTGATACAGAATGTGAAGCTGGACTCAGTTTGATACAGAATGTGGAGCTGGTGTCACTTTGAACAGAATGTGGAGCTGGAGTCAGTTTGATACAGAATGTGAAGCTGGTGTCAGTTTGATACAGAATGTGGAGCTGGAGACAGTTTGATACAGAATGTGAAGCTGGACTCAGTTTGATACAGAATGTGGAGCTGGTGTCAGTTTGAACAGAATGTGGAGCTGGACTCAGTTCGATACAGAATGTGGAGCTGGAGACAGTTTGATACAGAATGTGAAGCTGGACTCAGTTTGATACAGAATGTGGAGCTGGAGACAGTTTGATGCAGAATGTGAAGCTGGACTCAGTTTGATACAGAATGTGGAGCTGGAGACAGTTTGATGCAGAATGTGAAGCTGGACTCAGTTTGATACAGAATGTGGAGCTGGAGACAGTTTGATGCAGAATGTGAAGCTGGACTCAGTTTGATACAGAATGTGGAGCTGGAGACAGTTTGATACAGAAAGCGAAGCTGGACTCAGTTTGATACAGAATGTGGAGCTGGTGTCAGTTTGAACAGAATGTGGAGCTGGACTCAGTTCGATACAGAATGTGGAGCCGGTGTCAGTTTGAACAGAATGTGGAGCTGGACTCAGTTCGATACAGAATGTGGAGCTGGACTCAGTTCGATACAGAATGTGGAGCTGGACTCAGTTCGATACAGAATGTGGAGCTGGAGACAGTTTGATACAGAATGTGAAGCTGGACACAGTTCAATACAGAATGTGGAGCTGGACTCAGTTCGATACAGAATGTGGAGCCGGTGTCAGTTTGAACAGAATGTGGAGCTGGACTCAGTTCGATACAGAATGTGGAGCTGGACTCAGTTCGATACAGAATGTGGAGCCGGTGTCAGTTTGAACAGAATGTGGAGCTGGACTCAGTTCGATACAGAATGTGGAGCTGGACTCAGTTCGATACAGAATGTGGAGCCGGTGTCAGTTTGAACAGAATGTGGAGCTGGACTCAGTTCGATACAGAATGTGGAGCTGGACTCAGTTCGATACAGAATGTGGAGCCGGTGTCAGTTTGAACAGAATGTGGAGCTGGACTCAGTTCGATACAGAATGTGGAGCTGGACTCAGTTCGATACAGAATGTGGAGCCGGTGTCAGTTTGAACAGAATGTGGAGCTGGACTCAGTTCGATACAGAATGTGGAGCTGGACTCAGTTCGATACAGAATGTGGAGCCGGTGTCAGTTTGAACAGAATGTGGAGCTGGACTCAGTTCGATACAGAATGTGGAGCTGGACTCAGTTCGATACAGAATGTGGAGCCGTTGTCAGTTTGAACAGAATGTGGAGCTGGACTCAGTTTGATACAGAATGTGAAGCTGGACACAGTTCGATACAGAATGTGGAGCTGGACTCAGTTCGATACATAATGTGGAGCCGGTGTCAGTTTGAACAGAATGTGGAGCTGGACTCAGTTCGATACAGAATGTGGAGCTGGACTCAGTTCGATACAGAATGTGGAGCCGGTGTCAGTTTGAACAGAATGTGGAGTTGGACTCAGTTCGATACAGAATGTGGAGCTGGACTCAGTTCGATACAGAATGTGGAGCTGGACTCAGTTCGATACAGAATGTGGAGCCGGTGTCAGTTTGAACAGAATGTGGAGCTGGACTCAGTTCGATACAGAATGTGGAGCTGGACTCAGTTCGATACAGAATGTGGAGCTGGACTCAGTTCGATACAGAATGTGGAGCTGGAGACAGTTTGATACAGAATGTGGAGCTGGTGTCAGTTTGAACAGAATGTGGAGCTGGACTCAGTTCGATACAGAATGTGGAGCCGGTGTCAGTTTGAACAGAATGTGGAGCTGGACTCAGTTCGATACAGAATGTGGAGCTGGACTCAGTTCGATACAGAATGTGGAGCTGGACTCAGTTCGATACAGAATGTGGAGCTGGAGACAGTTTGATACAGAATGTGAAGCTGGACACAGTTTGATACAGAATGTGGAGCTGGAGACAGTTTGATACAGAATGTGAAGCTGGACTCAGTTTGATACAGAATGTGGAGCTGGAGACAGTTTGATACAGAATGTGAAGCTGGACTCAGTTTGATACAGAATGTGGAGCTGGTGTCACTTTGAACAGAATGTGGAGCTGGACCCAGTTCGAGACAGAATGTGGAGCTGTTGTCAGTTTGAACAGAATGTCGAGTTGGACTCAGTTTGATACAAAATGTGGAGCTGGAGACAGTTTGATGCAGAATGTGAAGCTGGACTCAGTTTGATACAGAATGTGGAGCTGGAGACAGTTTGATACAGAATGTGAAGCTGGACTCAGTTTGATACAGAATGTGGAGCTGGAGACAGTTTGAGACAGAATGTGAAGCTGGAGACAGTTTGAGACAGAATGTGAAGCTGGAGACAGCTGATACAGAATGTGAAGCTGGACTCAGTTTGATACAGAATGTGGAGCTGGAGACACTTTGATACAGAATGTGAAGCTGGACTCTGTTTGATACAGAATGTGGAACTGGTGTCACTTTGAACAGAATGTGAAGCTGGACTCAGTTCGAGACAGAATGTGGAGCTGTTGTCAGTTTGAACAGAATGTGGAGCTGGACTCAGTTCGATACAGAATGTGGAGCTGGACTCAGTTTGATACAGAATGTGGAGCTGGAGACAGTTTGATACAGAATGTGAAGCTGGACTCAGTTTGATACAGAATGTGGAGCTGGAGACAGTTTGATACAGAATGTGAAGCTGGACCCAGTGTGATACAGAATGTGGAGCTGGAGACAGTTTGATACAGAATGTGAAGCTGGACTCAGTTTGATACAGAATGTGGAGCTGGAGACAGTTTGATACAGAATGTGAAGCTGGACTCAGTTTGATACAGAATGTGGAGCTGGAGACAGTTTGATACAGAATGTGGAGCTGGACTCAGTTTGATACAGAATGTGGAGCGGGAGACAGTTTGATACAGAATGTGAAGCTGGACTCAGTTTGATACAGAATGTGGAGCTGGAGACAGTTTGATACAGAATGCGAAGCTGGACTCAGTTTGATACAGAATGTGGAGCTGGAGACAGTTTGATACAGAATGCGAAGCTGGACTCAGTTTGATACAGAATGTGGAGCTGGAGTCAGTTTGATACAGAATGTGAAGCTGGACTCAGTTTGATACAGAATGTGAAGCTGGACTCAGTTTGATACAGAATGTGGAGCTGGAGTCAGTTTGATACAGAATGTGAAGCTGGACTCAGTTTGATACAGAATGTGAAGCTGGACTCAGTTTGAAACAGAATGTGGAGCTGGACTCAGTTTGATACAGAATGTGAAGCTGGACTCAGTTTGATACAGAATGTGGAGCTGGAGTCTGTTTGATTCAGAATGTGGTGCTGGAGTTAGTTGGAACAGAATGTGGAGCTGGAATCGGTTTGATTCAGTATGTGGAGCTGGAGTCAGTTTGAACAGAATGTGGAGCTGGAGTCAGTTTGAACAGAATGTGGAGCTGGAATCAGATTGAACAGAATGTGGATCTGGAGTCAGTTTGAACAGAATGTGGAGCTGGAGTCAGTTTGAACAGAATGTGGAGCTGGAGTCAGTTTGAACAGAATGTGGATCTGGACTCAGTTCGATACAGAATGTGGAGCTGGTGTCAGTTTGATACAGAATGTGGAGCTGGAGACAGTTTGATACAGAATGTGAAGCTGGACTCAGTTCGATACAGAATGTGGAGCTGGAGACAGTTTGATACAGAATGTGAAGCTGGACTCAGTTTGATACAGAATGTGGAGCTGGTGTCACTTTGAACAGAATGTGGAGCTGGAGTCAGTTTGATACAGAATGTGAAGCTGGTGTCTGTTTGATACAGAATGTGGAGCTGGAGACAGTTTGATACAGAATGTGAAGCTGGACTCAGTTTGATACAGAATGTGGAGCTGGTGTCAGTTTGAACAGAATGTGGAGCTGGACTCAGTTCGATACAGAATGTGGAGCTGGAGACAGTTTGATACAGAATGTGAAGCTGGACTCAGTTTGATACAGAATGTGGAGCTGGAGACAGTTTGATGCAGAGTGTGAAGCTGGACTCAGTTTGATACAGAATGTGGAGCTGGAGACAGTTTGATGCAGAATGTGAAGCTGGACTCAGTTTGATACAGAATGTGGAGCTGGAGACAGTTTGATACAGAATGTGAAGCTGGACTCAGTTTGATACAGAATGTGGAGCTGGAGACAGTTTGATACAGAATGTGAAGCTGGACTCAGATGGATACAGAATGTGAGCTGGTGTCAGTTTGATACAGAATGTGAAGCTGGAGACAGTTTGATACTGAAAGTTCTGCTGGTGTCAGTTTGAACAGAATGTGGAGCTGGAGACAGTTTGATACAGAAAGCGAAGCTGGACTCAGTTTGATACAGAATGTGGAGCTGGTGTCAGTTTGAACAGAATGTGGAGCTGGACTCAGTTCGATACAGAATGTGGAGCCGGTGTCAGTTTGAACAGAATGTGGAGCTGGACTCAGTTCGATACAGAATGTGGAGCTGGACTCAGTTTGATACAGAATGTGGAGCTGGAGACAGTTTGATACAGAATGTGAAGCTGGACACAGTTTGATACAGAATGTGGAGCTGGAGACAGTTTGATACAGAATGTGAAGCTGGACTCAGTTTGATACAGAATGTGGAGCTGGGGACAGTTTGATACAGAATGTGAAGCTGGACTCAGTTTGATACAGAATGTGGAGCTGGAGACAGTTTGATACAGAATGTGAAGCTGGACTCAGTTTGATACAGAATGTGGAGCTGGAGACACTTTGATACAGAATGTGAAGCTGGACTCTGTTTGATACAGAATGTGGAACTGGTGTCACTTTGAACAGAATGTGAAGCTGGACTCAGTTCGAGACAGAATGTGGAGCTGTTGTCAGTTCGATACAGAATGTGGAGCTGGACTCAGTTCGATACAGATTGTGGAGCTGGAGACAGTTTGATACAGAATGTGAAGCTGGACTCAGTTTGATCCAGAATGTGAAGCTGGACTCAGTTTGATACAGAATGTGGAGCTGGAGACAGTTTGATACAGAATGTGAAGCTGGACTCAGTTTGATACAGAATGTGGAGCTGGAGACAGTTTGATACAGAATGTGAAGATGGACTCAGTTTGATACAGAATGTGAAGCTGGACTCAGTTTGATACAGAATGTGGAGCTGGAGACAGTTTGATACAGAATGTGAAGCTGGACTCAGATTGATACAGAATGTGAGCTGGTGTCAGTTTGATACAGAATGTGAAGCTGGAGACAGTTTGATACTGAAAGTTGAGCTGGTGTCAGTTTGAACAGAATGTGGAGCTGGAGACAGTTTGATACAGAAAGCGAAGCTGGACTCAGTTTGATACAGAATGTGGAGCTGGTGTCAGTTTGAACAGAATGTGGAGCTGGACTCAGTTCGATACAGAATGTGGAGCCGGTGTCAGTTTGAACAGAATGTGAAGCTGGACTCAGTTTGATACAGAATGTGGAGCTGGAGTCAGTTTGATACAGAATGTGAAGCTGGACTCAGTTTGATACAGAATGTGAAGCTGGACTCAGTTTGAAACAGAATGTGGAGCTGGACTCAGTTTGATACAGAATGTGAAGCTGGACTCAGTTTGATACAGAATGTGAAGCTGGACTCAGTTTGATACAGAATGTGGAGCTGGAGTCTGTTTGATTCAGAATGTGGTGCTGGAGTTAGTTGGAACAGAATGTGGAGCTGGAGTTAGTTGGAACAGAATGTGGAGCTGGAATCGGTTTGATTCAGTATGTGGAGCTGGAGTCAGTTTGAACAGAATGTGGAGCTGGAGTCAGTTTGAACAGAATGTGGAGCTGGAATCAGTTTGAAAAGAATGTGGATCTGGAGTCAGTTTGAACAGAATGTGGAGCTGGAGTCAGTTTGAACAGAATGTGGATCTGGACTCAGTTCGATACAGAATGTGGAGCTGGTGTCAGTTTGATACAGAATGTGGAGCTGGAGACAGTTTGATACAGAATGTGAAGCTGGACTCAGTTCGATACAGAATGTGGAGCTGGAGACAGTTTGATACAGAATGTGAAGCTGGACTCAGTTTGATACAGAATGTGGAGCTGGTGTCACTTTGAACAGAATGTGGAGCTGGTGTCACTTTGAACAGAATGTGGAGCTGGAGTCAGTTTGATACAGAATGTGAAGCTGGTGTCAGTTTGATACAGAATGTGGAGCTGGAGACAGTTTGATACAGAATGTGAAGCTGGACTCAGTTTGATACAGAATGTGGAGCTGGTGTCAGTTTGAACAGAATGTGGAGCTGGACTCAGTTCGATACAGAATGTGGAGCTGGAGACAGTTTGATACAGAATGTGGAGCTGGACTCAGTTTGATACAGAATGTGGAGCTGGAGACAGTTTGATACAGAATGTGAAGCTGGACTCAGTTTGATACAGAATGTGGAGCTGGAGACAGTTTGATACAGAATGTGAAGCTGGACCCAGTGTGATACAGAATGTGGAGCGGGAGACAGTTTGATACAGAATGTGAAGCTGGACTCAGTTTGATACAGAATGTGGAGCTGGAGACAGTTTGATACAGAATGTGAAGCTGGACTCAGTTTGATACAGAATGTGGAGCTGGAGACAGTTTGATACAGAATGCGAAGCTGGACTCAGTTTGATACAGAATGTGGAGCTGGAGTCAGTTTGATCCAGAATGTGAAGCTGGACTCAGTTTGATACAGAATGTGAAGCTGGACTCAGTTTGATACAGAATGTGAAGCTGGACTCAGTTTGATACAGAATGTGGAGCTGGAGTCAGTTTGATACAGAATGTGGAGCTGGAGTCAGTTTGATACAGAATGTGAAGCTGGACTCAGTTTGAAACAGAATGTGGAGCTGGACTCAGTTTGATACAGAATGTGAAGCTGGACTCAGTTTGATACAGAATGTGAAGCTGGACTCAGTTTGATACAGAATGTGGAGCTGGAGTCAGTTTGATTCAGAATGTGGTGCTGGAGTTAGTTGGAACAGAATGTGGAGCTGGAATCGGTTTGATTCAGTATGTGGAGCTGGAGTCAGTTTGAACAGAATGTGGAGCTGGAGTCAGTTTGAACAGAATGTGGAGCTGGAGTCAGTTTGAACAGAATGTGGATCTGGAGTCAGTTTGAACAGAATGTGGAGCTGGAGTCAGTTTGAACAGAATGTGGATCTGGAGTGAGTGTGAACTCACTGGAATGCTTACTTGGGTTGCATTAGATTGCTATAGTGGAATTTTGGTAACTGAGGATAATTGAGGGTTAATTTTATCTTAAATCTAATCTGTCTTTTATTTAACAGATTAACTTCACAGTTGCTGTTAGGGTTGGAGAAGGTGAGTTTTAGACCAGCTTTAAATAGGGTTCACTCAGGCTCTGCTTGCAGCCTCACCTTGTTAATTAGAGAATTGGCTTAAACCAGTTTTCAGGGGCTAGAGTCAGTCAATATAAAAGTGAGCCATCTTACGTTGGCTGACTTTGTTTGCACTGGAGTGCTGACTTGGGTTGCATTAGAGTGCTCTAGTGGAAGTTTGGTAACTGAGGAATTTCGGTGAGGAGGGAGCAAGGAGCTCCTTGCATTTCCTACCTGTCCTGAGAGTGAGGGGAGCTGAGATTTTCCAAAGAGCACACTGGTGAGTAAGTCCTGGTAGGTATTTTTCAAAGTGGATTGAATTGTAATTCATTGTTTTAGCAAGACTTAATTGTTTTTTTAAAATTATAATCTTCTATAGTTTTAAATTTAAAGGGATTAATCATGGCAGGACAGCTTGAAGCCGTGGTTTGCTCCTCTTGCTGCATATGGGAATCCGGGAACATTTCCAGTCCCCGGGACCAGCATGTGTGCAGGAAGTGTGTCCAGCTGCAGCTCCTGGAAGCTCGGGTTTCAGAGCTGGAACGGCGGCTGGAAACACTGTGGAGCATCCGCGAGTCTGAGAGCATTGTGGATAGCACGTACAGAGAGGTGGTCACACCGCAGCTGAAGGGACTTGAGGAAGGAATGGAATGGGTGACCACCAGGCAGTCCAAGAGAAACAGGCAGGCAGTTCAGGAGTCCCCTGGGGTCCCGCTTGCAAATCGGTATTCCATTTTGGAGGCTGATGAGGCTGGTTCCTCCAGGGAGTGCGGACAGAGCCAAGCTTCTGGAACAGCAAGCAGCCTGTCTGCACAGGAAGGGGGAAAGAGAGGAAGAGCAATAGTAATAGGGGATTCTATAGTCAGGGGAACAGATAGGCGCTACTGTGGCCATCAACGTGACTCCAAGATGGTGTGTTGCCTCCCTGGTGCCAGGGTCCGGGATGTCACTGAACGGCTGCAGGGCATCCTGAAGGGGGAGGGTGATAAGGCAAAGGTCATGGTACATGTTGGTACCAATGACATAGGTAGAAAAAGGGATGATGTCTTGCATCAAGAATTCAGGGAGTTAGGCAGTAGACTAAAAAGCAGGACCTCTTGGGTTGTAATCTCTGGATTACTCGCAGTGCCACGTGCTAGCGAGTATAGAAATAGGAGAATAGCACAGATGAATGCATGGCTTAAGAGTTGGTGCAGGAGGGAGGGTTTTAGATTCCTGGACCACTGGGACCGTTTCTGGGGAAGGTGGACCTGTACAAGCGGGACAGTCTGCATCTGAACCAGAGGGGGACTAACATCCTTGTTGGCAGGTTTGCTTGTGCTGTTGGGAGGAATTTAAACTAATTTGGCAGGGGGAGGGGATGCAGACTCCTAGCAGAATAGGGACACAGCTAAGCACAGGAAAGCAAACAAGTCAGAGGGAATACAGCAGAAGGGAGTAAGACCAGGATGGAAGGCCTCTAATGCCAGGAGTATTGCAGGTAAAACGGATGAGTTAAGGGCAATGATTGACACGTGGAATTGTGATATAGTAGCCATCACGGAGACATAGTTGAGGGAGGGGCAGGATTGGTAGCTCAATATCCCGGGATATAGAATCTTCAGGTGAGACAGAGGAGGGGGTAAAAGAGGAGGGGGCATTGCAATAGTAGTTCAGGAGTCAGTTACTGCAGTAAGGAGAGATGATATCTTGGAGGGGACATCAAAAGAAGCTTTATGGGTAGAGTTTAGGAATTAAAAAGGGACAGCCACATTGCTAGGTGTTTATTATAGACCCCCAGATAGTGAGCGGGAAATTGAGGAGCAAATATGTGCGCAATTTACAGAGGTGTGTAAGAATAATAGGGTAATTATATTAGGTGATTTCAACTTTCCCAACATTAATTGGGATAGTCATCGTGTTAAGGGCTTAGATGGAGTGGAGTTCTTAAAATGTATACAGGAGAACTTTTTAGCCCAATATGTAGAGGATCCAACAAGGGAGGGTGCAGTGCTGGACCTCATTCTGGGGAATGAAGCCGGACAAGTGGTTGATGTGTTGGTGGGGGAGCATTTTGGTGATTGTGACCATAACATGGTACAATTTATGCTTGTTATGGAGAAAGAAATAGACAAGCTGCAAAAAAAGGTTTTTGGATTGGGGAGAGCGAATTTTAGTAAAATAAGGCAGGATCTGGCCAAGGTGGACTGGAAAGAGTTACTTGTCGGGAAATCTACAGAAGAGCAGTGGGGGGCATTCAAAAAGGAAATGGGGAGGGTACAGGCCCAACATGTTCCCTCTAGGGTAACAGGTAGGAGCAACAAGCCCAGAGAACCATGGATGACCAGAAACATTCAGGGTATGGTGAGAAGGAAGAGAGGCGTTTAGCAAATACAAGGAGAGAAAATCAACGGAAGCATTAGTGGAATACAGAAAGTGTAGGATGGAGCTTAAGAAAGCAATTAAGAGAGCAAAGAGGGGATATGAGAAAGCTCTGGCTGGTAAAAGTAGGAAAAATCCCAAGATATTCTATAAGTATATCAATGGGAAGAGGATTACCAGGGAAAGAGTAGGGACCAAGGGGTAAATTTGTGGGTGGAGCCAGAGGACATTGGTAGGGTGTTGAATGAATACTTCACATCTGTCTTCACCCAAGAGAATGAGGATGTAGATATGAAACTTAGAGAGAGAGACTGTGAGGTTCTAGAGCAAATTGTCATAGGGAGTGACAAGATATTGGAGGTTTTGGAAGGCTTAAAAGTGGACAAATCTCCAGGTCCGGACGATTTGTGTCCCAGGATGCTGTGGGAGGCGAGGGTGGAGATTGCAGGGGCTCTGACCCTAATTTTTAATTCCTCTTTGGCCACGGGGGAGGTGCCAGAGGACTGGAGAACAGCTAATGTGGTCCCACTATTTAAGAAAGGTTGTAGAAATAAGCCAGGGAACTACAGACCAGTGAGTCTCACGTCAGTGGTAGGGAAACTATTGGAGAAAATTCTGGAAGGAGAGAATCTATCTCCACTTGGAGAGGCAAAATTTGATTAGGAATAGTCAGCATAGCTTTGTCAGAGGGAGGTCATGCCGAACAAATTTGATTGAATTTTTTGAGCATGTGACCAGGTGTGTAGATGAGGGTAGTTTACATGGATTTCAGCAAAGCCTTTGTCAAGGTCCCACATGGGAGACTTATCAAGAAAGCAAATGCACATGGGATACAAGGTAACTTGATAAGGTGGAATCAAAATTGGCTTAGCTGTAGGAGACAGAGAGTGATGACAGATGGCTGTTTTAGTGTCCAGTGGCGTAACACAGGGATCTGTGCTAGGTCCCCTATTGTTTGTCATTTATATAAATGACATAGATGACTATGTGGGGAGTAGGATCAGTAAGTTCGCGGATGACACAAAGATTGGCCGAGTGGTTAACAGTGAGGTGGAGTGTCTTAGGTTACAGGAAGATATAGACGGGATGGCCAAATGGGCAGAAAAGTGGCAGATGGAATTTAATGCTGAAAAGTGTGAGGTGATACACTTTGGAAGGAGTAATGTGACACGGAAGTATTCAATGAATGGCCTGATACTGGGAATTTCCGAGGAACAAAAGGACCTTGGCGTGTTTGTCCATAGATCTCTGAAGGCAGAAGGGCAGGTTAATAGGGTGGTGAAAAAGACATATGGGACACTTGCCTTTGTCAATCGAGGCACAGATTACAAAAGCAGGGAGGTCATGTTGGAGTTGTACAGAACTTTGGTAAGGCCACAGCTGGAGTATTGTGTGCAATTCTGGTCGCCACATTGTAGGAAGGATGTGATTGCATTGGCGGGGGTGCAGAGGCGATTCACAAGGATGTTGCCTGGGATGGAACATTTAAGCGATGAAGAGAGGTTGGATAGGCTTGGGTTGTTTTCGCCGGAGCAGAGAAGACTGAGGGGTGACCTGATCGAGGTGTACAAGATTATGAGGGGCATGGACAGGGTGGATATGGAGCAGCTGTTCCCCTTAGTTGAAGGGTCAGTTACGAGGGGACACAAGTTTAAGGTGAGGGGCGAGAGGTTTAAGGGGGATTTGAGGAACAAATTTTTTACCCAGAGGGTAGTGACAGTCTGGAATGCCCTGCCTGGGAGGGTGGTAGATGCAGGTTGCCTCACATCCTTTAAAAAGTACCTGGATGAGCATTTGGCATGTCATAACATTCAAGGCTATGGGCCAAGTGCTGGCAAATGGGATTAGGTAGACAGGTCAGGTGTTTTAATGCATCGTTGCAGACTCGATGGGCCGAAGGGCCTCTTCTGCACTGTATTATTCTGTGATTCTGAGAATGTGGAGCTGGACTCAGTTTAATACAGAATGCAGAGCTGGTGTCAGTTTGTTACAGAATGCGGAGCTGGTGTCAGTTTGTTACAGAACGCGGAGCTGGAGTGAGTTTGATACAGAATGTGGAGCTGGAGTGAGTTTGATACAGAATGCGGAGCTGGAGTGAGTTTGACACAGAATGCGGAGCTGGAGTGAGTTTACAAAGAACAGTGCAGCACAGGAACAGGCCGTTCGGCCCTCCAAGCCTGCGCCGATCTTGATGCCTGTCTAAACTAAAACCTTCTGCACTTCCGGGGACCATATCCCTCTATTCCCATCCTATTCATGTATTTGTCACGATGTCTCTTAAATGTCGCTATCGTACCTGCTTCCACCACCTCCCCCGGCAGCAAGTTCCAGGCACTCACCACCCTCTGTGTAAAGAACTTGCCTCGCACATCCCCTCTAAACTTTGCCCCTCACACCTTAAACCTATGGCCCCTAGTAACTGACTCTTCCACCCTGGGAAAAAGCTTCTGACTATCCACTCTGTCCATCCCACTCATAATTTGTAAACCTCTATCATGTCCCCCCTCCACCTCCGTCGTTCCAGTGAAAACAATCCGAGTTTATCCAACCTCTCCTCATAGCTAATCCCCTCCAGACCAGGCAACATCCTGGTAAACCTCTTCTGTACCCTCTCCAAAGCCTCCACATCCTTCTGGTAGTGTGGCGACCAGAATTGCACGCAATATTCTAAGTGTGGCCTAACTAAGGTTCTGTACAGCTGCAGCATGACTTGCCAATTTTTATACTCTATGCCCCGACCGATGAAGGCAAGCATGCCATATGCCTTCTTGACTACCTTATCCACCTGCATTGCCATTTTCAGTGACCTGTGGACCTGTACGCCCAGATCTCTCTGCCTGTCAATACTCCTAAGGGTTCTGCCATTTACTGTATACTTCCCACCTGCATTAGACCTTCCAAAATGCATTACCTCACATTTGTCCAGATTTAACTCCATCTGCCATTTCTCCGCCCAAGTCTCCAACCGATCTATATCCTGCTGTATCCTCTGACAATCCTCATCACTATCCGCAACTCCACCAACCTTTGTCGTCTGCAAACTTACTAATCAGACCAGCTACATTTTCCTCCAAATCATTTATATATACTACAAACAGCAAAGGTCCCAGCACTGATCCCTGTTGCAAGTGCACTAGAGGCAGAACTTCATGAGGGCAAGGAGGTCAGAGGGCAGGGAAGTCTGAGGGGAGCTGGTGTCGGAGGTTTGCCTTGATTGACTACCCACAGGATGATGAACGATCAGTCACTGCGTATTTGCGTTCAAGAACAGTTTTGTGATGAATTTGCTATGTATTTCTTAATTTTACTGAGCACTCCAATAGACCTCAATGGACATTTCAAATCTTTCTTTCACCTTCAAGAGACTTAAAAATTGAAAAAAAAGTAGCATTTTTATTAAAATGTTGTATTTCCTTCGCAGCAAAAATGGTGGCCCATTGAAGATTTGCAATCCTCAAGTAAAGATCATCGTAAGGTTCACAATCTTCCAACCAGGCAAACTAACTCTTCACCCCCTGCCCCTTCCCCCCAGCTCCACCTTCCCTGGACAAAGCGGGGGACAGAAACAATAAAGAAAGGAAAGAAAGATTTGCATTTATACAGCAGCTTTCATGACCCTAAGCGCTTTTCAACCAATGTAATACTTTTGAACTGTTGTAATGTCGTAACCGAGGCAGAGCAAGCTTCCGTAAGCAGTAATGGCGTAATGACCAGATTATCTGTTTTCAGTCTTTGTTGGATGTTGACGAGAATACCATAGTAGAGCCACAAATTCAATTTACCCTTATCTTTCCACTCACCCCAAATAGACCCTGGCATCTAGACAAGGGTTTCGGCCAGCTGCTTTCCTGTTCCATGTAGTCTCATCTGGTTGGAAAGCTGGGAATTGGCAGGCAGATGACAGGTTGATGAATCGTGAGGTTTCTGGTCAGTTGCACCACCTGTCGACTGCCTCTGCCATTGGACGTTAGGACCAGTGCCTGTTAAGGTCATCTCTTCCTCCACTTGTACCTTTGTCTCCTTCCAGTCTACCATCGGGATCTTCCGCCATATCAGCCTATTTGCTGTCTACGGTTACCATGTGATTGATGACGTAAAGTTACCTTGTCCATTCAATACTAATGGTAGCATGACTGTGTACCCAAGTTCACCCTATTTTTAGATTCCCTGGTGTCTCGGGGATTGTTGACAGCAACCATGAGTACATCTGGGCTTGTGCACACATTTCCACTGCTGGCATGAACAGAAAAAGATTCAAGTGTGGGGAAACACTGAATCAGGCAGGGCAATGCATGCTTTCCAAGATGCTTTCAATCTAGGACTAGGGCCATTTGAGGGTGAAGTGGCACAAATGATGGGCTGCAGAGTGTAGATGCAATAAAGGTCCATGTAGTTACCAAGATCATTATGCAGCATCCCATTGATACTATGAAATATGGAGAATGAATGCCTTCATTCCAAAAAGAAATATTAGAAATGGCATTGACACCTGAAATCAATTATATACTCTGGTCTCTGAGGAATCACCAAATTTATTGAAAATTCAGTCTTTTTAAATGGTGGCTTTGCTGAAGCCACACACACATAAGTCTTCAGTCATCTGTGGAAAAGAGTGTTTGACGACAAAGACCTCAAACCTGGCACCAAGCTCATGATCTACAGGGCTGCAGTGTTACTTGCCCTCCTGTATACATCAGAAAAAAGGACACCGTACAGCAGACATCTCAAAGCCCTGGAGAGATATCACCAGCGGTGCCTCCACAAGATACGAACATACGTACGAACATCCGAGTTAGGAGCAGGAGTAGGCCACTCGGCCCCTCGAGCCTGCTCCACCATTCAATAAGCTCATGGCTGAACTGATTTCTCCACATTACCACCTACCCCCGATAACCTTTCACCCCCTTGCTTGTCAACAATCTATCTCCCTCTGCCTTAAACATATTCAAAGACTCTGTTTCCACTGCCTTTTGAGGAAGAGAATTCCAAAGACTCACAATCCTCTGAAAGAAAACATTTCTCCTCATCTCTGTCTTAAATGGGTGACCCCTTATTTTTAAACAGTGACCCCTGGTTCCAGATTCTCCCACAAGGGGAAACATCCTTTCCACATCCACCCTGTCAAGACCCCTCAGGATCTTATATGCTTCAATCAAGTCACCTCTTACTCTTCTAAACTCCAGTGGATACAAACCTAGCCTGTCCAATCTTTCCTCATAAGATAGCTCGCCCATTCCAGGTATCAGTCTAGTAAATCTTCTCTGAACTGCTTCCAACGCATTTACATCTTTCTTTAAATAAGGAGACCAATACTGTACACACTACTCCAGATGTGGTCTCACCAATGCCCTGTACAGCTGAAGCATAACCTCCCTACATTTGTATTCAATTCCCCTCACGATAAACGATAACATTCTATTAGTTTTCCGCATTATGTGCTGTACCTGCATACTAACTTTTTGCGATTCATGCACTAGGACAACCAGATCCCTCTGCATCTCAGAGCTCTGCAATCTCTCACCATTTAGATAATATGCCTCTTTGCTATTCTTCCTGCCAAAATGGACAACTTCGTAATTTCACACATTGTACTCCATCTGCCAGATTTTTGCCCACTCACTTAACCTATTTACATCCTTATGTCCTCTTCACAACCGACTTTCCTATCTATATTTGTGTCATCTGCAAATTTAGCAACCATACCTTCGGTCCCTTCATCTAAGTCATTTATATAAATTGTAAAAGGTTGAGGCCCCAGCACTGATCCCTGTGGCACACCACTCGTTACACCTTGCCAACCAAAAAATGACCCATTTATGCCTACTCTCTGTTTCCTGTTAGCTAGCCAATCTTCTATCCGTGCCAATATGTTACCCCCTACACCATGAGCTTTTATTTTGCGCAATAACATTTGATGCGGCACCTTATCAAATGCCTTCTGGAAATCTAAGTATAGTACATCCACTGGTTCCCCTTTATCCACAGCACATGTTACTTCTTCAAAGAACTCCAATAAATTGGTTAAACGTGATTTCCCTTTCACAAAACCATGTTGACTCTGCCTGATAACCTTGAATTTTTCTAAATGCCCTGCTATAACGTCTTTAATGATAGCTTCTAACATTTTCCCTAAGGCAGATATTAAGCTAAATGGCCTGTAATTTCCTGCTTTCTGTGTCCCTCCCTTTTTAAATAAAGAAGTTACATTTGCTATTTTTCAGTCTAGCGGAACCTTCCCTGAATCTAAGGAATTTTGGAAAATTCAAACTAACACATCAATTATCTCACTAGCCACTTCTTTTAACACCCTAGGATGAAGTCCATCAGGACCCGGGGACTTGTCAGCCCACAGCTCCAACAATTTGTTCAGTACCACTTCCCTGGTGATTGTCATTTTCTTGAGTTCCTCCCTCCCTTCCATTTCCTGATATACAGCTAATACTGGGATGTTATTTGTATCCTTAATAATGAAGACCGATGCAAAGTATCTGTTCAATTCATCTGCCATCTCCTTATTATCCATTAGTAATTCCCCAGACTCACTTTTTATAGGACCAACGTTCACTTTGTTAACTTTTCTTTATTAAATATCTATAGAAACTCTTACTATTTGTCTTCATATTTCTAGCTAGCTTTCTCTCGTACTCTAATTTTACCTTCCTTATCAATCTTTTAGTCAATGTTTGCTGTTTTTTATATTCTGTCCAATCTTCTGACCTGCCACCCATCTTTGCACAATGATATGCTTTTTCTTCAAGTTTGATACTATCTTTAATGTTTTTAGTTAACCACAGGTGGTGGGTCCTCCCCTTGTAATTTTTCTTTCTCATTGGAATGTATCTTTTCTGTGTATTCTGAAATATCCCCTTAAATGTCTGTCACTGATTCTCTATTGACCCATCCCTTAACTCCCACAAGTGACTTCTTGCCTTTATGATTTCTCATCTTTATCCAAACTGCATCTACATCCTGGTCTCCTGAACTTAGGTCATCCCTCTCTATTGTATTAATAATATCATTAAATAACAGAGCCACTCGGCCACCTTTTCCTAGCTTCCTGTCCTTCCTAAATGTCATGTACCCTTCAATATTCAGGTCCCAATCTATGTTGTCCTTCAGTCATGTCTCTGTAATGGCTATCAGATCGTACTTATTTATTTCTATTTGCACTCTCAATTCATCTGTTTTGTTTCGAATGCTACGTGCATTCAGATATAGAGCCTTTAGTTTTGTCCTTTTATTATGTTTGTAACCTCTAGCCTTATCTGTTGATTTACTCTTAGATTTGCACGCTCTGTCCCTTCCTGTCACAGTCTATCATTTCCGATATTAATACCTTCCTCTCTTGCCTTGTCGGTACTCCTTGATTTACCATATCTTCCCAAGTTTTATCCCTTGCCCCCACTATTCAGTTTAAAACCCTCTCTACTTCCCTAGATTTGCGGCTCGCTAGAACACCGGCCCCAGCACACTTCAGGTGTAGACCATCCCAACGATACAGCCACCACTTTCCCCAGTACTGATGCCAGTGCCCCACGAAATGGAACCCACTTCTACCACACCAGTCTTTGAGCTAAGCATTAATTTCTCTAATCTTATTTGCCCTATGCCAATTTGCACGTGGCTCAAGTAATAATCCAGAGATTACTACCTTTGAGGTTCTGTTTCTTAATTTAGTGCCTAATTCCTCATACTGACTATGCAGAACCTCTTTCCTTGTCCTGCGTATGTCGTTGGTACCTACATGGACCATAATGACTGGATCCGCCCTCTCCCACTGTAAGTTCCTCTCCAGCCATGAGCACATGTCCCGAACCCTGGCACCGGGCAGGCAACACAGCCATCTGGACTCTGGTTCTTTGCTGCAGAGAAGAGTGTCAATCCCCCTAACTATACTGTCCCCTACTACCACTACATTCCTTTTTTCTCCCTCCACTTGAATGGCTTCCTGTACTATGGTGCCATGGCCAGGTTGCTCATCCAACCTGCAGCCCCCAATCTCATCCAAACAAGCTGAAAGAACCTCAAACCTGTTTGACAATCACAAAGGCTGAGGCTCCTGCACTCCTGCCCTCTGGGACCCTTTACCTGCCTGAGCTGCAGCCACTCTCCTGTCCCTGACCAGTGTCCAAATCAGAAGAGTCTATCCTAAAGGGTACCAGGTGCCTCCTGGTAAAAAGTGTCCAGGTAACTTTCCCCCTCCCTGATGCAGTGACTGCATCTCGGCCTCCAGTTCAATGACTCTGAGCCGAAGCTCTTCGAGCCACAAACACTTAATGCAGACGTGTTTGCCCTGGATCACACTGGCTGCAAATTCAGTGGCAGGACAGGCGCTCCAATATCAGTGTCCTCTCTCAGGTCAACATCCCCAGTATTGAGACACTAGTTATGGCTAGTCAGTTACATTGGATGGACCACATCGTCCCCATGCCTGACACAAGATTACCAAAACAAGCTTCCTGCTCCGAGTTCCGTCACAGCAAGAGGCTACCAGGAGGGCAGAGGAAATGCTACAAGAATGTCCTTAAAGCCTCCTTGAAAAAATGTGACATCTCCACTGATTTGTGGGAATCGCTTGCCCAAGACCGCCAAAAATGGAGAAGGAGCATCTGCAAAGTTGCCAGTTCGAACAACGTCGACATGCCCTGGCAGCGACTAAGAGCAAACAGAGGAAGGAGCGTTTGGAAATTCGAGCATCCCATTCACTCACCTCACCAAACACCACCTGCCCCACCTGTGGAGTGTGTGCAGATCCAGAATCAGACTATTCCGTCATCTAAGGACCCACAACCCTAGAATGGAAGAAAGTCATCATTGTTCCCGAGGGACTGCCTAAGAAGAAGGAGATTGCTGAAGGGCATTCACCTTTTTCCTATCTCTCTATGTTCTTCCTTCCTCTGATAGCCTCAACAACAGTTAATGGCTTGAAATTTCTGAGTACTCCTCCCATGCAGATTGGCTCCCTTCACTTAATGCTAACTTGTTCTGAAGCAGATAAATAGTTCTGGAAGTTTGAATAGCTCGTGGAGTAACACTCGGGTGCCCATCCTGAGTCCAAGGTGCATTGTATGAGTAGAGGAACACTCATCCTGCTGCTAGGTCAAGCTGAGACAATATTTTTCTGTGAAGTCAGCTTGAGATGTGAGTATGACATGAGCGCCAATTGCAAGTTGAAGCTGCTGTATGTTCATGCATAGTATGCAATGATAAGCAAACTGTCAATCTGTCTGAGTCCTTTTGTATGGGACAGCTACCATCGGGTTGCCAACTCTGATTGGACAGCTTCTTAGAAGTGTCATCACATGACCTCAACCCACCCCAGCATTGGTTGCCTGACTTGTCCATCCTCATGATGCACCACCTTCCTGCATTGATTGGATAGCGAACAGACTCTTTGTCCCCTAATTGGATGATTCTTGACTGTCAGTCAAACAGCTTTTTCCCCTTTCCAATATTATCATAACAAATCAACAAGTATTCAAAGGAAATGAAAAAGGACACAGAATTTCTTTCAATGCCCTTTTGATCTTTCTCCTGGATTGTCTGCAGCAGTGTCCTGGAGTTTAAACTTAAAATCCTGGAGGCTCCAGGATTATCCTGGAGAGTTGGCAACCC
Source organism: Heterodontus francisci (assembly GCF_036365525.1). Classification (NCBI taxonomy): domain Eukaryota; kingdom Metazoa; phylum Chordata; class Chondrichthyes; order Heterodontiformes; family Heterodontidae; genus Heterodontus; species Heterodontus francisci. The sequence continues at coordinate 104,015,966 of NC_090379.1, forward strand.
AAAACAATCAGGTATAACAGGTTGAGAGGAAATACACGTCAACATTGCATTTCTCCTCTATACTGGAAACTGTTACCTTTCAGGTTTGTGAACTTCTTGCTTATTTTCATTCATCTCTGCCAGGCGATGCAGATGGAATTCACTCATCACTAATACTGATTGTCCACCTTTTGGACATTGTCCCAAAGTATGGTCCAATTTGAAGAGAGCTCAGCAGAGGAGTCTGAAGTACAGATCTCTATGGATAGGTACACAAAGATTGATTAATAAAGAGGTTCAATTATCCAGGTGCAATAATACATTTGACAATTGATCACTATAGTTCACTAAATTTATTTCATTAAAAATGTTAAATATAATCAATCAGACTTAATGCCCTCATTCCAAGAAGAAATATTAAAAATGGTAGTGATTCCTAAAATCGATTGTACTCTTGCCCCTGGTGAATGAATCCAAATTTTCAGAAAATTAATTCTTTCTACAGTGATGTTGCCGAGGGACACGAGTAACCCAGAACTATTTGGAAAAAATGCAACATGCTTATCAATGAGTGTGTGTGGGTCTCCTTAAAACAAAATTAACAAATTGCACCCTGAAATGTTTTTGAAAAAATGTACTTTTTTAAAAAAGTTTGTTGCTTTGAGAATTCCATTCCTATTACGATGTGCCTGCAGTGGATGAGGTCGGGTAACGATATAACTTCCTGTTAAGACAGAGCTCGGTGTGGAATAACAACAACAACTTACATTTCTCCGGGTGCTCTGGTTTCCTCCCACAAGCCAAAGGACTTGCAGGTTGATAGGTAAATTGGCCATTATAAATTGTCACTAGTATAGGTAGGTGGTAGGGAAATATAGGGACAGGTGGGGATGTTTGGTAGGAATATGGGATTAGTGTAGGATTAGTATAAATGGGTGGTTGATGTTCGGCACAGATTCGGTGGGCCGAAGGGCCTGTTTCAGTGCTGTATCTCTAATCAAAATAAAGTGCCTTTAACATAGCAAAACATCCAAAAGCACGTCACGGGAGTGTTATACCTATCGGGAAAGGTTGAATAGGCTGGATCTCTTTTCTATTGAAAATAGGAGGTTGAGAGGTAACCTAATAGAGGTCTTTATGAAAGGTTTTGATATAGTAGACACATACAGAGTGTTTCCACTTGTAGGGAAGAGCAAAACTAGAGGCCATCAATATAAGATAGTCATCAAGAAATCAAATCGTGAATTCAGAAGAGTGGGGAGAACGTAAAACCTGCTACCACACGGAGCGGTTAAGGCAAATGGTATAGATGTATTTGAGGGGAAGCTAGACAAGCATATGAGGGAGAAGAATTAAATGAGGAAGGATAGGAGGAGGCTCATGTGAAGTATGGATGATGACATGGACTGGTTCGGTCCATTAGCCTGTTTCTGCACTGCATATTCTGTGTAATTCAATGTTATCAAACAAAATTTGACATTCAGCTGCATAAGGAGATATCAGGGAAGATAACCAAAAGATAACCAAAGTAGTAGGCTTTCAGGAATGCCTCAAAGGAGGAAGAAGAGGTCGAGAGGCAGAGAGGTTTTGAGAGGGATTTACCAAACCTAGGGCCTGGGCAGCCAATGGCGGAGAGATTAAAATCGGAATGTGCAAGAGGTCAGAATTGGAGTTGCACAGAGATCTTGGAGGGTTGTAGGGCTGTGGAAGGTTATAGAGATAGGGAGGTGCAAGGCCATGGAGCAATTTAAGGGTCCCAAGTACAGAGAACACTAAAAGCTAGTGGACAGGTAGAAAAAACAATCAAAAAGCCTAATGGAATGTAGACCTTTATCTCAAGGGGCCTAGAATACAAAGTGATGGAAGTTACAGCTGTACCGAGCTCTGGTTAGACCCTTTCTGGCAAATGGAGTTAAAATACAGATCAGCCATGATCTAGTTGAATGACAGAACGGACTTGAGGGGTTGAGTGTCCTCCTTCTGTTCCTATGTTCCTGAAGATATCCAGTGTTCGAACTGGCTGCTCAGACTGGGAAGATGTTTATTTTGTAACATTAGGCTGGCGCAAGACAGAGGCGCAAGGGGAGAGCCAACTGTGCAACAGCCCCAACAAACAAATTTCTCTGCAGCACCTGTGGAAGAGCCTGTCACTCCAGTATTGGCCTTTATAGCCACTCCAGGCGCTGCTTCACAAACCACTGACCACCTCCAGGCGCGTATCCATTGTCTCTCGAGATAAGGAGGCCCAAAAGAAGGCTGGCTACCACTGCAAATATTAAATTGATGACTGTTTATATTATAATGGGGATTTGTAGGATATTATATTTCACAACAAAAGACAAAACTATTTTGAATTGATTATAACCATATTTCTCACATGCTGGGTGATATAGTGGCCTTGGAAGAGGTCCAGAGAGAGCTATGAGATTGATTCCCAGTTTAAAGAACCTCAGCTACTCAAGTAGGCTTAAGGAACTGGGTCTATTTACTTTAGAGCAGCATAGACTGAGAGGCAACCTGGTAAGATCCATGAAATAATGAAAGGGCTGGATAGCGTCCCTATTGAGAAATGATTCCAGTTTAACAGATTGAGGAGGACTAGGGGACAAAGATTAAACTATGTAAGAGTTGGAATAGACTGGATGTTGGGCCGTTCTTCCTTCCCCAGAGAGTAGGGAGCCTCTGGCAGGTTTTGGCTCTCTGCACGCCTTCAAGAGGGCACTGGACCAATTCCTGACTGGAGCAGGGGTCACATCACAAAGAAGGTAAATGACTTTATTATGGTCCATGTGATCTTCTGGATTAGTTTCGGTCCCCTGAAGGGGCCGGCGAGGAATTTTCCAGAGAATTTTTCCCTTTACTGGCCCTAGGTTTTTACCTTTTTTTTTGCTTCTCCCAGGAGATTGCGTGAATGCAGGGTTGGGTGGGAAGTGTCTCGTCATAATGCTCCAGACATCATGAGTGTTTTGCAGGCTTGGTAGGCCAACTGATCTTTACCAGTATACATTTGTCTATGTGAATATTAACTTAACAAAGACTGCTTGACTATCTATTTGGCTCATTTATTAAACTGGCGGCCAAGTGTGAAAAAAGGCCATAAAGACAAAGACATCCCCATTGGACATTGATCTGAGTGAGGCTGGCAGTATGCTGCTGCAATGGCACCTCAGCACTCCTAGACTAGGAAAGAAGAGATGCAGCCAAAGTTGCTGAGGAATAGTCAATGGCTCTTGGCACAATGTACGCTAATATGGTTGTTGGGTGAAGGCAGGATCAGGAAGAGTTATGATACCCTTTTGTCCCGGTGGTCAATCAGCTTGCCCAATCAGTTGCTACCTTGTGGAGAGGAAAAAAGAAACAAAAAGACTTCCTTTGTCATTTTATGCAGGATGAAAGAGAGACTTTTCTGCAATGGATTACAAGACTTGAGGGTAGAAAAGAAACTTGACCAGTCTCAATGGACAGAATTATCTTCTTCACGCACTTCCATCCAACCAGTTTGAATGGGAGATGCAGCATTCACTTAAAGGGACTGATTAACTTTAGAGGTCAAGGGAATATTGGCACCCAGTTAAATATAGAATGACAAGGTTTTGGACAGAGATGCTTTCTTACATCTTTCTCTCCTCAGAGTAATACTTAACCTTGAAAAGAAGTGGAGGGGAGATTAGGAGAATTGTTTTTACACAGTGAGTTGTTATGATCTGGAGTGCATTGAAAGGGTGGTGAAAGCAGTTTAAGAGTAAAAGGAACTTTCAAATGGGAATTGAATAAATATTTGAAAGGAAAGCATTTGCAGGGATAAAGGGAAAGAGCAGGGGAGTGTGACTAATTGGATAGCTCTTTCAAAAAGCTGGCACAGGCACGATGGACCAAATTGACTCCTTCTGCGCTGTACAATTCTGTGATTCCCAAATGACGATCGAGATAGAGTGCTCATAAAGCATCTGGACCGGTTTGTGAGAAAATTATATGGATGGCTGAAAATGTATAAATTGTGAACGATTTTGAAGTCATTCAGCTGGAACCATGTCCTTCAAACGAAGTTGTCTGAGGTGAGATACTCCAGAACTCAGGAGGCCTGTATGGTGACCGTTCATCAAATCCATTCCTTCATTCTTTTACAGCCTTTGAGATCTGTCCTAGGCTATTAATCCACATACTATTAGGGGATATTAATTGCTCAGTGAAGTGAAAGCCTTAGTCATGAAATCTGTATAACATCCAATAGACAGTTCAGACTAGAACCTCTGCTTAACCATAATGCCAGCAACTAGGAGAAACCATAACAGTTTCCTTTATTGCAGGGGGAATAAAGGCACTGAGAGTGTACATCACACAATAGGGTTAATCAGAGTTCTCCACCAAATGAAAACACAGGATCTAAAAACAAGGCAGTCTTCTGCTTTTCAAATTCTTAGTCCTAACAATGGTGTTATCACGGACCCTGCATTGATCGAGGTACTAAGAAAGAAGAAAGACTTGCATTTCTTAAATGCCCTTCACAACCTCAGGGTATCCCAAAGGGCTTTACAGCCAATAAAGTACTTTTGAAGTGTACTCACTGTTGTAATGCAGGAAATGCGACAGCCAATGTGCGCACAGCAAGCTCCCAAAAACAGCAATGTGATAATGACATCAAAACAGAAAATGCTGGAAATACTCAGCAGTTCAGGCAGCATCTGTGGAGAGAGAAACAGAGTTAACATTTCAGGTTGATGACCTTTCATTTTTATGCCCAGTGTTTCGGCGTCCCTGATTTTAATCACCCCACCACTGGTGGGCATGCCTTTAGCTCCCTAACCTGGAATTCCCTCCCTAAATCTGTGTGCCTCTCTACCTCCTTTAAGATGCTCCTTGAAACCTTTGACCAAATTTTTGGTCACCGGTCTTAATATTTCCTTATATGGCTCGGTGTCAAATTTTGCTTGATAATCACTTCTGTGAGACGCCTTGGGATGTTTTACTGCATTAAAGGTGTTATGTAAATGCAAGTTGTTGTAGTAGTGTTACGACCCTCTCTATGACCTGTGCTCAGAGCCAAAGGTGGAGTCTTGTAAAATTATCCCTCTCACCTGTGTAGATTACTTGGGCTGGTTAACACTGGTTTACACAAATTTTGGTTTCAAGTGCTTGGTTACGAGTATTCATTTGAAATGATTAGATGAGTCACATTATGAGGAGGTTAACAGTTGTTCTGAGAAACTCAGAAATACTGTGGGTCCTGTCAATTAGTATGGAAATGTAACATTTCAGCCAAGTACTCATTCCACTCCCACAAGGAGACAAACACACCAGGTCAGCACACAATGGGTCTCTCCGGTAAGCAATTAACTTTTTCAATTTTAATGTTATGTTTGTACTTGTATAAGTTTACATTGAAATTGTAATGTTAGGTATCTGAGTAGTAATGGACATTGAGGGGGTTGGGGAGTGGTTCATTGAACCCCCACCCCACCCCCCTTCTCCCCTCCCCCAACCGCTGCCTACCTAGTGCTTTAATTTTGATTGATAGAAATGTTTGGATAAGGGGAACATTACACTGATCCTATTTCTCCATTGGCTCGGTTGGTGAAGGCATCGTACAACCAAATCACATAGATCAGAAGGTCCGGGTTCAATTCCCAGGGTACACTGAGTTCACCAGGCATGAGGGTGAGGGGTATGTGTGCCACGTTGGTTCTCAGTGCCTCTGAACTATGGAAGAGAACATCAGCCAGGGTTTGTGCTCCTGATCACTAACCAGAGATCACTGCTGAAAACTACATGAGGAAATAGCCTGGCAGTGCTTATTTGGTGAAGCAATGGAGGGCAATCAACATCTATAGAACTGTTTCCCAAAAGAAGTCATCACCTTCAGGAGAGCTTGGGGGAAACTTTAGAGGTGAGGGGGAAATAAGAGGCTTCCAGGGGCATCTCTCTCTAACTGGGATGAATTGGAACTTAAGCTCTAAGGTGAAAGCACAGTGTTGTCTCACTCACTGTCAGAGGAGACAGCATATTATTCGTACTGTTCAATTAGTCCTGAGTTCATTTCTATCCCAGATACTGGGCACCAAGGTCTCAAAGGAACAGAGAAACAGGAGTAGGCCATTCAGCTAAAATAAGAGCAAAATACTGGGGCTGCTGGAATTCTGAAATGAGAACAGGAAGTCCCAGAAATACTCAGCAAGTCTGGCAGCATCTGTGGAGCGAGAAACAGAGTTAACGTTTCAGGTCCTTCATCAGAACTGGCAAAAGTTAGAAAGGTAACAGTCTTTGAGCAAGTGAGAGGGAGGAGGGGGGAAGAAGAACAAGAAGGAAGAACTGTGATAGGACAGAGGGGGGAGAGATTAGATGACAGATGTCATGGAACAGAACGCAAATGGAGTGCTAAATAGTTGTAGCGAAAGACAAAGCATGAGTCCAGAGAGAGTGCTAATGGCAGAATAATGAACAGGTCTGTATGAAAACAAAAACATGGTTAAAAAATAAATAAATAAAATTTTGAAAACATATAGATATATATGTATAAACAGCCTCTTGAGCCCATTTTGCCATTCTATTAGATTATGACTGATCTGTATCTGAACTCTATCTACCTGCTTTGGTTCTGTAACCCTTAATACTCTCACTAAACAAGAATCCTCACGTGGCTATTGTTTGACAATATTTTGAGTGCCAGATTCACTCTGACACTGATGTAAATTCAGCCCCTAAAAGTACAAAATGGGAACCTCCAATCCACTGCTCATCACAGCCACAGAAAATGGAAATCATTTGTGACAAAGGTAGACTGTGTGAAACAGATAAGAACACTTCACCAATAAGTCCCTTGCAGCCATCACTGAGGACTCACCAGTGTCAGCCATCCTGAAATAAATGTTAATTAGCTCTACACAGACTCAACGGGAGGCTCAAACTGGCATCGGGAACACATGTGCATTGATTTTGCGGTGGAGGTGGAGCACAGATTCACCAGAATGATAGCAGGGGTAAAAGAGTTAAATTATGAAAACCATTTGCATAGACGAGGTTTGTCTTCCCTTGAGTATAGAAGATTAAGGGGTGATCTAACTGACGTGTTTAATATGATTAAAGGATTTGATGGGGTAGGTGGAAAGAAACTCTTTGCTCTGTTGGGAGAGTCCAGAACAAGGGAACATAGCCTTAAAGCTAGAGCTGGGCTTTTCAGGGGTGATGTCAGAAAATCCTCCTACACACACAAAAAAGCCATAGAGGATGGGGGTTAATTAAATAATCCAAAACTGAGATTGATAGATTTTCATTAGCCAAGGGTATTACATGTTACAGAACCAAGGCGGATAAATGGATTTCAGATACAGAGCAGTCATGATCTAATTGAATGGTGGAAGAGGCTTAAGGGGCTGAATGACCTCATTCTGTTCCTAAGTTCCCAGCTTGCTGGCATGAAAATTGGGTTGTGCCAATTCTTGGCCACTGAATACCAAAATCTGTGAATAAGTTTGGTGCCTGAACATACTGAGAAAAAGAAATTAATATAAATTTGAATTTGAACTGAGAAAAGTGAGTGGGATGAGAAGCCAAGCAATATGAATCAAATTAAATTCAAATATCTTTCTTACATTAATTTAGCAATAATTCTGTTCTCAAGAGAAGTTTATTTTGTTTGAGTGCCTTTCTAATCAGAAATCTGGTGCAAATGTGTATTCAGCACAATCAAACAAGTAGCAGTAAAGGACAGAGAAAATAAACTCACTGACAGCAAGCACAACTCATAAAAGTGGAAGCTTCAAAGCAGTTATTTGCATTATCAATTCAATGAGTCAGTGTAATTGTCTATTTGATTAAAAAGCATCTTATAAATAAACGGCATAAAGAGTGGAAACTTAAAGTGATTGATTACAATTTCTCAAAGGATACATTTCAATGCTGTTCTAAATGTTAAAAATATGTAATTATTCAACTTTAAAGTGGAAACTCAATTCAATGACTCTCAATTCTGAGAGGAACACTCATATAACAAATATGTAACAGTGAAACTTGCATTTATATCCATAGAAAAACAACCCAAGGTGCTTCACAGGGGCATTAGGAAGAAACGGATGCCAAGGCAGAGAAGAAGATATTGGTAGAGATGACCAAATGTTTGGTAAAGAGGTGAATTTTAGGGAAGGCACTAAAGGAGAGGGAGGTGGAGGGGTTTAGAGAGCGAATTCTAGAGAGTAGGGCCCATCCAGCAAAAGACATGGCTGCAAAGGAGGCGAGGAGTGTACAAGAGGTCAAAGTCAGAGGAAAGGAGAACTCAGGAGGAGGGGTTTCAGAGATGGAGTGGCTTACAGCGATCGGCAAAGGCCATGAAGGGACTGAAACACAGGATGAAAATTTTAAATCTGCCATGCTGGGAGATTGGGAGGCAATGTAGGTTAGGAGAGAAGAGGATGATGGGTGAATAGGAGTGTGGGATAGGACATGGGCAGCAGAATTTTCAATCAACTGAAGTTTTTGGAAGATGAGAGGACAAAGCAGTGGAATAGTTGAGTCTGGAGGTAACAGAGACATGGATGGAATGTGGCGATGGCTGGTGATTGTTGATCTGCTGGGTGGGTGGAGAAAGCGGGATGGAAAGGAGACTGGAGAGGTTGGTCCCCTGCTGGGCGAGAAGGTTGGCAAAAAATGAGCATAGAATAGTCGAAGTCACTACTTGTGAGGAGGGAGTGCCAGGTGCCTCAGTGGAACTGTAAGAGAATGTCAACATTGGCACAGAGGGTAGATGGGGGCTTAGGATTCAAGCCTGGAATGGTGGAGGGGAGAGTGGGAAGTAATGTAGTAATGGGTTGGGATAGATATTGATTGGTGCAAAGTATCCAAGAGGGGAGAAATTCAAAGTGAAATGACTCGAAAACCAGAAGGATAGGAGACAGGCGAAAAAATCCCAAGGGGGCAAAAGGTGGGGAAAAAAGGGGATAGAAGTTAAGGGTGACAACCAAAATGCACACTCAAATGGACATAGAGGAAATTAAATTTATATTGGCATAGCAGAACACAGAAGATATGTATTCTGAATTTAGTGAGTAAATCTTGGAACACAAAATTCTGATCTTCAAAGCAGAAATTTCAATGAAGTCACAAAAATCAAAGCAAAATCATGCAGATGCTGCAAATCTGAAATAAAAACAGAAAATGCTAAATATACTCAGGAGATCAGGCAGCATCTTTGGAGAGAAGAGCAAAGTTAACATTTCAGGTCTGTGACCTTTCATCATGCCAAACCTGCTGAGTATTTCCAACATTTTCTGTTTTTATTTCAATGGGGTCATTTGAATTTCCAATGCAATGAGTCAACTGACATCTTTCTGACGTAAACAGCTTGCAAGCTTTGATGGAAATGTAGAAAAATCTCAAATCTGACAGAAACACTGATGACAAATGGAAAGAAACAGGCTGTGGCTGTTTTTGGCATTCCAGATCACTTAAAAGATTTGCTAACGTTTCAGATACACAAAAAAGACATAGAAACATACCTACCTGCAGATCAATATGTTCCATTGTTCTTGTGTCAACAAAAAGATTTTCAACACAATGTAAACACTTCTCAAGCAGCTGCATGTTCAAGGAAAGAATTTTATAATGAGTAAAGTCTGTAACTTTTGTGCAGATATTGGTACAGGGGCGTGTACCCAACAATCATTGATATAGAAGGGGTAGTGTGCCAAACGACCATTGATACAGATGGGGTAGAGTGCCCAGGAACCATTGATACAGTTGGGGTAGTGTGCCCAAGAACCATTGATACAGTTGAGGTAGTGTGCCCAGGAACCATTGATACAGTTGGGGTAGTGTGCCCAAGAACCATTGACAGTTGGGTTAGTGTGCCCAAGAACCATTGATACCGTCGGGGTAGTGTGCCCAAGAACCATTGATACAGATGGGGTAGAGTGCCCAGGAACCATTGATACAGTTGGGGTAGTGTGCCCAAGAACCATTGATACAGTTGGGGTAGTGTGCCCAGGAACCATTGATACAGTTGGGGTAGTGTGCCCAAGAACCATTGACAGTTGGGTTAGTGTGCCCAAGAACCATTGATACCGTTGGGGTAGTGTGCCCAAGAACCATTGATACAGATGGGGTAGAGTGCCCAGGAACCATTGATACAGAAAGGGTAGTGTGAGTAAGAACCATTGATACAGTTGGGGTAGTGTGCCCAGGAACCATTGATACAGTGGAGTAGTGTGCCCAAGAGCCATTGACACAGAGGGGGTAGTGTGCCCAGGAACCATTGATACAGTTGGAGTAGTGTGCCCAAGAACCATTGATACAGTTGGGGTAGTGTGCCCAGGAACCAATGATACAGTGGAGTAGTGTGTCCAAGAACTACTGATACAGATGGGGTAGAGTGCCCAGGAACCATTGATACAGACAGGGTAGTGTGCCCAGGAACCATTGATACAGTTGGGGTAGTGTGCCCAAGAACCATTGATACAGTTGAGTAGTGTGCCAAGAACCATTGCCACAGAGGGGGTAGTGTGCCCAGGAACCATTGATACAGTTGGAGTAGTGTGCCCAAGAACCATTGATACAGTTGGGGTAGTGTGCCCAGGAACCATTGATACAGATGGGGTAGTGTGCCCAAGAATGAATGATGCAGTTGGGGTAGTGTGCCCAGGAACCATTAATACAGTTGGAGTAGTGTGCCCAAGAACCATTGAAACAGATGGGGTAGTGTGCCCAAGATCCATTAATATAGTTGGGGTAGTGTGCCCAAAAACCATTGATACAGATGGGGTAGTGTGCCCAGGAACCATTGATATATATGGGGTAGTGTGCCCAAGAACCATTGATACAGATGGGGTCGTGTGCCCAAGAACCATTGATACAGATGGGGTAGTGTGCCCAAGAACCACAGTTGGGCTAGTGTGCCCAAGAACCATTGATACAGATGGGGTAGTGTGCCCAAGAACCATTGATACAGATGGGGTAGTGTGCCCAGGAACCATTAATACAGTTGGAGTAGTGTGCCCAAGAACCATTGATACAGACAGGGTAGTGTGCCCAAGAACCAGTGATACAGATGGGGTAGTGTGCCCAAGAACCATTGATACAGATGGGGTAGTGTGCCCAAGAACCATTGATACAGTTGGGGTAGTGTGCCCAAGAACCATTGATACAGATGGGGTAGTGTGCCCAAGAACCATTGATACAGATGGGGTAGTGTGCCCAAGAACCATTGATACAGTTGGGGTAGTGTGCCCAAGAACCATTGATACAAATGGGGTAGTGTGCCCAAGAACCATTGATACAGTTGGGGTAGTGTGCCCAGGAACCATTGATACAGTTGGAGTAGTGTGCCCAAGAACCATTCATACAGATGGGGTAGTGTGCCCAAGAACCATTGATACAGTTGGGGTAGTGTGCCCAAGAACCATTGATACAGATGGGGAAGTGTGCCCAAGAACCATTGATACAGATGGTGTAGTGTGCCCAAGAACCATTGATACAGTTGGGATAGTGTGCCCAAGAACCATTGATCCAGATGGGGTAGTGTGCCCAAGAACCATTGATACAGTTGAGGTAGTGTGCCCAAGAACCATTGATACAGATGGGGTATGTGCCCATGAACCATTGATACAGATGGGGTAGAGTGCCCAAGAACCATTGATTCAGTTAGGGTAGTGTGCCCAGGAACCATTAATACAGATGGTGTAGTGTGCCCAAGAACCATTGATACAGATGGGGTAGTGTGCCCAAGAACCATTGATACAGTTGGGGTAGTATGCCCAGAAACCATTGATACAGTTGGGGGAGTGTGCCCAGGAACCAATGATACAGTGGAGTAGTGTGTCCAAGAACCATTGATACAGATGGGGTAGAGTGCCCAGGAACCATTGATACAGACAGGGTAGTGTGCCCAGGAACCATTGATACAGTTGGGGTAGTGTGCCCAAGAACCATTGATACAGTGGAGTAGTGTGCCAAAAACCATTGACACAGAGGGGGTAGTGTGCCCAGGAACCATTGATACAGTTGGAGTAGTGTACCCAAGAACCATTGATACAGTTGGGGTAGTGTGCCCAGGAACCATTGATACAGATGGGGTAGTGTGCCCAAGAACGAATGATGCAGTTGGGGTAGTGTGCCCAGGAACCATTGATACAGTTGGGGTAGTGTGCCCAAGAACCATTGACAGTTGGGTTAGTGTGCCCAAGAACCATTGATACCGTTGGGGTAGTGTGCCCAAGAACCATTGATACAGATGGGGTAGAGTGCCCAGGAACCATTGATACAGAAAGGGTAGTGTGAGGAAGAACCATTGATACAGTTGGGGCAGTGTGCCCAGGAACCATTGATACAGTGGAGTAGTGTGCCCAAGAGCCATTGACACAGAGGGGGTAGTGTGCCCAGGAACCATTGATACAGTTGGAGTAGTGTGCCCAAGAACCATTGATACAGTTGGGGTAGTGTGCCCAGGAACCAATGATACAGTGGAGTAGTGTGTCCAAGAACCACTGATACAGATGGGGTAGAGTGCCCAGGAACCATTGATACAGACAGGGTAGTGTGCCCAGGAACCATTGATACAGTTGGGGTAGTGTGCCCAAGAACCATTGATACAGTGGAGTAGTGTGCCCAGGAACCATTGATACAGATGGGGTAGTCTGCCCAAGAACGAATGATGCAGTTGGGGTAGTGTGCCCAGGAACCATTAATACAGTTGGAGTAGTGTACCCAAGAACCATTGATACAGTTGGGGTAGTGTGCCCAGGAACCATTGATACAGATGGGGTAGTGTGCCCAAGAACGAATGATGCAGTTGGGGTAGTGTGCCCAGGAACCATTAATACAGTTGGAGTAGTGTGCCCAAGAACCATTGATACAGATGGGGTAGTGTGCCCAAGATCCATTGATACAGATGGGGTAGTGTGCCCAAGAACCACAGTTGGGCTAGTGTGCCCAAGAACCATTGATACAGATGGGGTAGTGTGCCCAAGAACCATTGATACAGATGGGGTCGTGTGCCCAAGAACCATTGATACAGATGGGGTAGTGTGCCCAAGAACCACAGTTGGGCGAGTGTGCCCAAGAACCATTGATACAGATGGGGTAGTGTGCCCAATAACCATTGATACAGATGGGGTAGTGTGCCCAGGAACCATTAATACAGTTGGAGTAGTGTGCCCAAGAACCATTGATACAGACAGGGTAGTGTGCCCAAGAACCAGTGATACAGATGGGGTAGTGTGCCCAAGAACCATTGATACAGATGGGGTAGTGTGCCCAAGAACCATTGATACAGTTGGGGTAGTGTGCCCAAGAACCATTGATACAGATGGGGTAGTGTGCCCAAGAACCATTGATACAGATGGGGTAGTGTGCCCAAGAACCATTGATACAGTTGGGGTAGTGTGCCCAAGAACCATTGATACAGATGGGGTAGTGTGCCCAAGAACCATTGATACAGTTGGGGTAGTGTGCCCAGGAACCATTAAAACAGTTGGAGTAGTGTGCCCAAGAACCATTGATACAGACAGGGTAGTGTGCCCAAGAACCATTGATACAGTTGGGGAAGTGTGCCCAAGAACCATTGATACAGATGGGGAAGTGTGCCCAAGAACCATTGATACAGATGGGGTAGTGTGCCCAAGAACCATTGATACAGATGGGGTATGTGCCCATGAACCATTGATACAGATGGGGTAGAGTGCCCAAGAACCATTGATTCAGTTAGGGTAGTGTGCCCAGGAACCATTAATACAGATGGGGTAGTGTGCCCAAGAACCATTGATACATATGGGGTAGTGTGCCCAAGAACCATTGATACAGTTGGGGTAGTGTGCCCAGAAACCATTGATACAGATGGGGTAGTGTGCCCAGAAACCATTGATACAGATGGGGTAGTGTCCCAAGAAACCATTGATACAGATCGGGTAGTGTGCCCAAGAACCACTGATACAGATGGGGTAGTGTGCCCAAGAACCATTGATACAGATGGGGTAGTGTGCCCAAGAACCATTGATACAGATGGGGTAGTGTGCCCAAGAACCATTGATACAGTTGGGGTAGTGTGCCCAAGAACCATTGATACAGATGGGGTAGTGTGCCCAAGAACCATTGATACAGATGGGGTAGTGTGCCCAAGAACCATTGATACAGATGGGGTAGTGTGCCCAAGAACCACAGTTAGGCTAGTGTGCCCAAGAACCATTGATACAGATGGGGTAGTGTGCCCAAGAACCATTGATACAGATGGGGTCGTGTGCCCAAGAACCATTGATAAAGATGGGGTAGTGTGCCCAAGAACCACAGTTGGGCGAGTGTGCCCAAGAACCATTGATACAGATGGGGTAGTGTGCCCAATAACCATTGATACAGATGGGGTAGTGTGCCCAGGAACCATTAATACAGTTGGAGTAGTGTGCCCAAGAACCATTGATACAGACAGGGTAGTGTGCCCAAGAACCAGTGATACAGATGGGGTAGTGTGCCCAAGAACCATTGATACAGATGGGGTAGTGTGCCCAAGAACCATTGATACAGTTGGGGTAGTGTGCCCAAGAACCATTGATACAGATGGGGCAGTGTGCCCAAGAACCATTGATACAGATGGGGTAGTGTGCCCAAGAACCATTGATACAGTTGGGGTAGTGTGCCCAAGAACCATTGATACAGATGGGGTAGTGTGCCCAAGAACCATTGATACAGTTGGGGTAGTGTGCCCAGGAACCATTAAAACAGTTGGAGTAGTGTGCCCAAGAACCATTGATACAGACAGGGTAGTGTGCCCAAGAACCATTGATACAGTTGGGGAAGTGTGCCCAAGAACCATTGATACAGATGGGGAAGTGTGCCCAAGAACCATTGATACAGATGGGGTAGTGTGCCCAAGAATCATTGATACAGTTGAGGTAGTGTGCCCAAGAACCATTGATACAGATGGGGTATGTGCCCATGAACCATTGATACAGATGGGGTAGAGTGCCCAAGAACCATTGATTCAGTTAGGGTAGTGTGCCCAGGAACCATTAATACAGATGGGGTAGTGTGCCCAAGAACCATTGATACATATGGGGTAGTGTGCCCAAGAACCATTGATACAGTTGGGGTAGTGTGCCCAGAAACCATTGATACAGATGGGGTAGTGTGCCCAGAAACCATTGATACAGATGGGGTAGTGTCCCCAGAAACCATTGATACAGATCGGGTAGTGTGCCCAAGAACCATTGATACAGATGGGGTAGTGTGCCCAAGAACCATTGATACAGATGGGGTAGTGTGCCCAAGAACCATTGATACAGTTGGGGTAGTGTGCCCAAGAAGCATTGATACAGATGGGGTAGTGTGCCCAAGAACCATTGATACAGATGGGGTAGTGTGCCCAAGAACCATTGATACAGATGGGGTATGTGCCCAGGAACCATTGATACAGTTGGGGTAGTGTGCCCAAGAACCATTGATACAGATGGGGTAGTGTGCCCAGGAACCATTAAAACAGTTGGAGTAGTGAGCCCAAGAACCATTGATACAGACAGGGTAGTGTGCCCAAGAACCATTGATACAGATGGGGTAGTGTGCCCAAGAACCATTGATACAGATGGGGAAGTGTGCCCAAGAACCATTGATACAGATGGTGTAGTGTGCCCAAGAACCATTGATACAGTTGGGATAGTGTGCCCAAGAACCATTGATACAGATGGGGTAGTGTGCCCAAGAACCATTGATACAGTTGAGGTAGTGTGCCCAAGAACCATTGATACAGATGGGGTATGTGCCCATGAACCATTGATACAGATGGGGTAGAGTGCCCAAGAACCATTGATTCAGTTAGGGTAGTGTGCCCAGGAACCATTAATACAGATGGGGTAGTGTGCCCAAGAACCATTGATAGAGATGGGGTAGTGTGCCCAAGAACCATTGATACAGTTGGGGTAGTGTGCCCAGAAACCATTGATACAGATGGCGTAGTGTCCCCAGAAACCATTGATACAGATGGGGTAGTCTGCCCAAGAACCATTGATCCAGATGGTGTAGTGTGCCCAAGAACCATTGATACAGTTGGGATAGTGTGCCCAAGAACCATTGATACAGATGGGGTAGTGTGCCCAAGAACCATTGATACAGTTGAGGTAGTGTGCCCAAGAACCATTGATACAGATGGGGTATGTGCCCATGAACCATTGATACAGATGGGGTAGAGTGCCCAAGAACCATTGATTCAGTTAGGGTAGTGTGCCCAGGAACCATTAATACAGATGGGGTAGTGTGCCCAAGAACCATTGATACAGTTGGGGTAGTGTGCCCAAGAACCATTGATACAGTTGGGATAGTGTGCCCAGAAACCATTGATACAGATGGCGTAGTGTCCCCAGAAACCATTGATACAGATGGGGTAGTGTGCCCAAGAACCATTGAGACAGATGGGGTAGTGTGCCCAAGAACCATTGATACAGATGGGGTAGGGTGCCCAAGAACCATTGATACAGTTGGGGTAGTGTGCCCAAGAAGCATTGATACAGATGGGGTAGTGTGCCCAAGAACCATTGATACAGTTGGGGTAGTGTGCCCAAGAACCATTGATACAGATGGGGTTTGTGCCCAGGAACCATTGATACAGATGGGGTATGTGCCCAGGAACCATTGATACAGATGGGGTAGAGTGCCCAAGAACCATTGATACAGTTAGGGTAGTGTGCCCAGGAACCATTAATACAGATGGGGTAGTGTGCCCAAGCACCATTGATACAGATGGGGTAATGTGCCCAAGAACCATTGATGCAGTTGGGGTAGTGTGCCCAGAAACCATTGATACAGATGGTTTAGTGTGCCCAGAAACCATTGATACAGATGGGGTAGTGTGCCCACAAACCATTGATACAGATGGGGTAGTGTCCCCAGAAACCATTGATACAGATGCGGTCGTGTGCCCAAGAACCATTGATACAGTTGGGGTAGTGTGCCCAGAAACCATTGATACAGATGGGGTAGTGTGCCCAAGAACCATTGATATAGATGGGGTCGTGTGCCCAGAAACCATTGATACAGATGGGGTAGTGTGCCCAGACATCATTGATCAAGATGGGGTAGTGTGCCCAGAAATCATTGATACAGATGGGGTAGTGTGCCCAAGAACCATTGATACAGTAGGGGTAGTGTGCCCAGGAACCATTGATACAGATGGGGTAGTGTGCCCAGAAACCATTGATACAGATGGGGAAGTGTGCCCAGAAACCATTGATACAGATGGGGTAGTGTGCCCAGAAACCATTGATACAGATGGGGTAGTGTGCCCAAGAACCATTGATACAGATGGGGTAGTGTGCCCAGAAACCATTGATACAGATGGGGTAGTGTGCCCAGAAACCATTGATACAGATGGGGTAGTGTGCCCAGAAACCATTGATACAGAGGGGGTAGTGTGCCCAGAAACCATTGATACAGATGGGGTAGTGTGCCCAAGAACCATTGATACAGATGGGGTAGTGTGCCCAGGAACCATTGATACAGATGGGGTAGTGTGCCCAGGAACCATTGATACAGATGGGGTAGTGTGCCCAGAAACCATTGATACAGATGGGGTAGTGTGCCCAGAAACCATTGATACAGATGGGGTAGTGTGCCCAAGAACCATTGATACAGATGGGGTAGTGTGCCCAAGAACCATTGATACAGATGGGGTAGTGTGCCCAAGAACCATTGATACAGATGGGGTAGTGTGCCCAGAAACCATTGATACAGATGGGGAAGTGTGCCCAGAAACCATTGATACAGATGGGGTAGTGTGCCCAAGAACCATTGATACAGATGTGGTAGTGTCCCCAGAAACCATTGATACAGATGGGGTAGTGTGCCCAGAAACCATTGATACAGATGGGGTAGTGTGCCCAGAAACCATTGATACAGATGGAGTAGTGTGCACAGAAACCATTGAAACTGATGGGGTAGTGTGCCCAAGAACCATTGATAAGGATGGGGTAGTGTGCCCAGTAACCATTGATACAGATGGGGTAGTGTGCCCAAGAACCATTGATACAGATGGGGTAGTGTGCCCAAGAACCATTGATACAGTTGGGGTAGTGTGCCCAGAAACCATTGATACAGTTGGGGTAGTGTGCCCAAGATCCATTGATACAGATGGGGTAGTGTGCCCAGAAACCATTGATCCAGATGGGGTTGTGTGCCCAGAAACCATTGATACAGATGGGGTAGTGTGCCCAGAAACCAATGATACAGATGGGGTGGTGTGCCCAAGAACCATTGATACAGTTGGGATAGTGTGCCCAAGAATCATTGATACAGATGTGGTAGTGTGCCCAAGAACCATTGATACAGTTGAGGTAGTGTGCCCAAGAACCATTGATACAGATGGGGTATGTGCCCATGAACCATTGATACAGATGGGGTAGAGTGTCGAAGAACCATTGACTCAGTTAGGGTAGTGTGCCCAGGAACCATTAATACAGATGGGGTAGTGTGCCCAAGAACCATTGATACAGATGGGGTAGTGTACCCAAGAACCATTGATACAGTTGGGGTAGTGTGCCCAGAAACCATTGATACAGATGGGGTAGTGTGCCCAGAAACCATTGATACAGATGGGGTACTGTCCCCAGAAACCATTGATACAGATGGGGTAGTGTGCCCAAGAACCATTGATACAGATGGGGTACTGTCCCCAGGAACCATTGATACGGATGGGGTATGTGCCCAGGAACCATTGATACAGATGGGGTAGAGTGCCCAAGAGCCATTGATACAGTTAGGGTAGTGTGCACAGGAACCATTAATACAGATGGGGTAGTGTGCCCAGAAACCATTGATACAGATGGGGTAGTGTGCCCAAGAACCATTGATACAGATGGGGTAGTGTTCCCAAGAACCATTGATACAGATGGGGCAGTGTGCCCAAGAACCATTGATACAGTTGGGGTAGTGTGCCCAAGAAGCATTGATACAGATGGGGTAGTGTGCCCAAGGACCATTGATACAGTTGGGGTATTGTGCCCAAGAACCATTGACACAGATGGGGTATGTGCCCAGGAACCATTCATACAGATGGGGTATGTGCCCAGGAACCATTGATACAGATGGTGTAGAGTGCCCAAGAACCATTGATACAGTTAGGGTAGTGTGCCCAGGAACCATTAATACAGATGGGGTAGTGTGCCCAAGCACCATTGATACAGATGGGGTAATGTGCCCAAGAACCATTGATGCAGTTGGGGTAGTGTGCCCAGAAACCATTGATACAGATGGTTTAGTGTGCCCAGAAACCATTGATACAGATGGGGTAGTGTGCCCAGGAACCATTGATGCAGATGGGGTAGTGTCCCAAGAAACCATTGATACAGATGGGGTAGTGTGCCCAAGAACCATTGATACAGTTGGGGTAGTGTGCCCAGAAACCATTGATACAGATGGGGTAGTGTGCCCAAGAACCATTGATATAGATGGGGTAGTGTGCCCAGAAACCATTGATACAGATGGGGTAGTGTGCCCAGAAACCATTGATACAGATGGGGTAGTGTGCCCAGAAACCATTGATACAGATGGGGTAGTGTGCCCAGAAACCATTGATACAGAGGGGGTAGTGTGCCCAGAAACCATTGATACAGATGGGGTAGTGTGCCCAAGAACCATTGATACAGATGGGGTAGTGTGCCCAGGAACCATTGATACAGATGGGGTAGTGTGCCCAGGAACCATTGATACAGATGGGGTAGTGTGCCCAGAAACCATTGATACAGATGGGGTAGTGTGCCCAGAAACCATTGATACAGATGGGGTAGTGTGCCCAAGAACCATTGATACAGATGGAGTAGTGTGCCCAGAAACCATTGAAACTGATGGGGTAGTGTGCCCAAGAACCATTGATACAGATGGGGTAGTGTGCCCAGTAACCATTGATACAGATGGGGTAGTGTGCCCAAGAACCATTGATACAGATGGGGTAGTGTGCCCAAGAACCATTGATACAGTTGGGGTAGTGTGCCCAGAAACCATTGATACAGTTGGGGTAGTGTGCCCAAGAACCATTGATACAGATGGGGTAGTGTGCCCAGAAACCATTGATCCAGATGGGGTTGTGTGCCCAGAAACCATTGATACAGATGGGGTAGTGTGCCCAGAAACCAATGATACAGATGGGGTGGTGTGCCCAAGAACCATTGATACAGTTGGGATAGTGTGCCCAAGAACCATTGATACAGATGGGGTAGTGTGCCCAAGAACCATTGATACAGTTGAGGTAGTGTGCCCAAGAACCATTGATACAGATGGGGTATGTGCCCATGAACCATTGATACAGATGGGGTAGAGTGTCGAAGAACCATTGATTCAGTTAGGGTAGTGTGCCCAGGAACCATTAATACAGATGGGGTAGTGTGCCCAAGAACCATTGATACAGATGGGGTAGTGTGCCCAAGAACCATTGATACAGTTGGGGTAGTGTGCCCAGAAACCATTGATACAGATGGGGTAGTGTGCCCAGAAACCATTGATACAGATGGGGTACTGTCCCCAGAAACCATTGATACAGATGGGGTAGTGTGCCCAAGAACCATTGATACAGATGGGGTAGTGTGCCCAAGAACCATTGATGCAGTTGGGGTAGTGTGCCCAAGAAGCATTGATACAGATGGGGTAGTGTGCCCAAGAACCATTGATACAGTTGGGGTAGTGTGCCCAAGAACCATTGACACAGATGTGGTATGTGCCCAGGAACCATTGATACGGATGGGGTATGTGCCCAGGAACCATTGATACAGATGGGGTAGAGTGCCCAAGAGCCATTGATACAGTTAGGGTAGTGTGCACAGGAACCATTATACAGATGGGGTAGTGTGCCCAGAAACCATTGATACAGATGGGGTAGTGTGCCCAAGAACCATTGATACAGATGGGGTAGTGTTCCCAAGAACCATTGATACAGATGGGGTAGTGTGCCCAAGAACCATTGATACAGTTGGGGTAGTGTGCCCAAGAAGCATTGATACAGATGGGGTAGTGTGCCCAAGGACCATTGATACAGTTGGGGTATTGTGCCCAAGAACCATTGACACAGATGGGGTATGTGCCCAGGAACCATTCATACAGATGGGGTATGTGCCCAGGAACCATTGATACAGATGGTGTAGAGTGCCCAAGAACCATTGATACAGTTAGGGTAGTGTGCCCAGGAACCATTAATACAGATGGGGTAGTGTGCCCAAGCACCATTGATACAGATGGGGTAATGTGCCCAAGAACCATTGATGCAGTTGGGGTAGTGTGCCCAGAAACCATTGATACAGATGGTTTAGTGCGCCCAGAAACCATTGATACAGATGGGGTAGTGTGCCCAGGAACCATTGATGCAGATGGGGTAGTGTCCCAAGAAACCATTGATACAGATGGGGTAGTGTGCCCAAGAACCATTGATACAGTTGGGGTAGTGTGCCCAGAAACCATTGATACAGATGGGGTAGTGTGCCCAAGAACCATTGATATAGATGGGGTAGTGTGCCCAGAAACCATTGATACAGATGGGGTAGTGTGCCCAGAAACCATTGATACAGATGGGGTAGTGTGCCCAGAAACCATTGATACAGATGGGGTAGTGTGCCCAGAAACCATTGATACAGAGGGGGTAGTGTGCCCAGAAACCATTGATACAGATGGGGTAGTGTGCCCAAGAACCATTGATACAGATGGGGTAGTGTGCCCAGGAACCATTGATACAGATGGGGTAGTGTGCCCAGGAACCATTGATACAGATGGGGTAGTGTGCCCAGAAACCATTGATACAGATGGGGTAGTGTGCCCAGAAACCATTGATACAGATGGGGTAGTGTGCCCAAGAACCATTGATACAGATGGGGTAGTGTGCCCAAGAACCATTGACACAGATGGGGTATGTGCCCAGGAACCATTGATACAGATGGGGTATGTGCCCAGGAACCATTGATACAGATGGGGTAGAGTGCCCAAGAACCATTGATACAGTTAGGGTAGTGTGCACAGGAACCATTAATACAGATGGGGTAGTGTGCCCAGAAACCAGTGATACAGATGGGGTAGTGTGCCCAAGAACCATTGATACAGATGGGGTAGTGTTCCCAAGAACCATTGATACAGATGGGGTAGTGTGCCCAAGAACCATTGATACAGTTGGGGTAGTGTGCCCAAGAAGCATTGACACAGATGGGGTAGTGTGCCCAAGGACCATTGATACAGTTGGGGTATTGTGCCCAAGAACCATTGACACAGATGGGGTATGTGCCCAGGAACCATTCATACAGATGGGGTATGTGCCCAGGAACCATTGATACAGATGGTGTAGAGTGCCCAAGAACCATTGATACAGTTAGGGTAGTGTGCCCAGGAACCATGAAGACAGATGGGGTAGTGTGCCCAAGCACCATTGATACAGATGGGGTAATGTGCCCAAGAACCATTGATGCAGTTGGGGTAGTGTTCCCAGAAACCATTGATACAGATGGTTTAGTGTGCCCAGAAACCATTGATACAGATGGGGTAGTGTGCCCAAGAACCATTGATACAGTTGGGGTAGTGTGCCCAGAAACCATTGATACAGATGGGGTAGTGTGCCCAAGAACCATTGATATAGATGGGGTAGTGTGCCCAGAAACCATTGATACAGATGGGGTAGTGTGCCCAGAAACCATTGATACAGATGGGGTAGTGTGCCCAGAAACCATTGATACAGAGGGGTAATGTGCCCAGAAACCATTGATACAGATGGGGTAGTGTGCCCAAGAACCATTGATACAGATGGGGTAGTGTGCCCAGGAACCATTGATACAGATGGGGTAGTGT
Source organism: Heterodontus francisci (assembly GCF_036365525.1). Taxonomy (NCBI): domain Eukaryota; kingdom Metazoa; phylum Chordata; class Chondrichthyes; order Heterodontiformes; family Heterodontidae; genus Heterodontus; species Heterodontus francisci. Next base: position 104,038,715 of record NC_090379.1, read on the forward strand.
GCCCAGAAACCATTGATACAGATGGGGTAGTGTGCCCAGAAACCATTGATACAGAGGGGGTAGTGTGCCCAGAAACCATTGATACAGATGGGGTAGTGTGCCCAAGAACCATTGATACAGATGGGGTAGTGTGCCCAGGAACCATTGATACAGATGGGGTAGTGTGCCCAGGAACCATTGATACAGATGGGGTAGTGTGCCCAGAAACCATTGATACAGATGGGGTAGTGTGCCCAGAAACCATTGATACAGATGGGGTAGTGTGCCCAAGAACCATTGATACAGATGGAGTAGTGTGCCCAGAAACCATTGAAACTGATGGGGTAGTGTGCCCAAGAACCATTGATACAGATGGGGTAGTGTGCCCAGTAACCATTGATACAGATGGGGTAGTGTGCCCAAGAACCATTGATACAGATGGGGTAGTGTGCCCAAGAACCATTGATACAGTTGGGGAGTGTGCCCAGAAACCATTGATACAGTTGGGGTAGTGTGCCCAAGAACCATTGATACAGATGGGGTAGTGTGCCCAGAAACCATTGATCCAGATGGGGTTGTGTGCCCAGAAACCATTGATACAGATGGGGTAGTGTGCCCAGAAACCAATGATACAGATGGGGTGGTGTGCCCAAGAACCATTGATACAGTTGGGATAGTGTGCCCAAGAACCATTGATACAGATGGGGTAGTGTGCCCAAGAACCATTGATACAGTTGAGGTAGTGTGCCCAAGAACCATTGATACAGATGGGGTATGTGCCCATGAACCATTGATACAGATGGGGTAGAGTGTCGAAGAACCATTGATTCAGTTAGGGTTGTGTGCCCAGGAACCATTAATACAGATGGGGTAGTGTGCCCAAGAACCATTGATACAGATGGGGTAGTGTGCCCAAGAACCATTGATACAGTTGGGGTAGTGTGCCCAGAAACCATTGATACAGATGGGGTAGTGTGCCCAGAAACCATTGATACAGATGGGGTACTGTCCCCAGAAACCATTGATACAGATGGGGTAGTGTGCCCAAGAACCATTGATACAGATGGGGTAGTGTGCCCAAGAACCATTGATGCAGTTGGGGTAGTGTGCCCAAGAAGCATTGATACAGATGGGGTAGTGTGCCCAAGAACCATTGATACAGTTGGGGTAGTGTGCCCAAGAACCATTGACACAGATGTGGTATGTGCCCAGGAACCATTGATACGGATGGGGTATGTGCCCAGGAACCATTGATACAGATGGGGTAGAGTGCCCAAGAGCCATTGATACAGTTAGGGTAGTGTGCCCAGGAACCATTGATACAGATGGGGTCGTGTGCCCAGGAACCATTGATACAGATGGGGTAGTGTGCCCAGAAACCATTGATACAGATGGGGTAGTGTGCCCAGAAACCATTGATACAGATGGGGTAGTGTGCCCAAGAACCATTGATACAGATGGAGTAGTGTGCCCAGAAACCATTGAAACTGATGGGGTAGTGTGCCCAAGAACCATTGATACAGATGGGGTAGTGTGCCCAGTAACCATTGATACAGATGGGGTAGTGTGCCCAAGAACCATTGATACAGATGGGGTAGTGTGCCCAAGAACCATTGATACAGTTGGGGTAGTGTGCCCAGAAACCATTGATACAGTTGGGGTAGTGTGCCCAAGTACCATTGATACAGATGGGGTAGTGTGCCCAGAAACCATTGATCCAGATGGGGTTGTGTGCCCAGAAACCATTGATACAGATGGGGTAGTGTGCCCAGAAACCAATGATACAGATGGGGTGGTGTGCCCAAGAACCATTGATACAGTTGGGATAGTGTGCCCAAGAACCATTGACACAGATGGGGTAGTGTGCCCAAGAACCATTGATACAGTTGAGGTAGTGTGCCCAAGAACCATTGATACAGATGGGGTATGTGCCCATGAACCATTGATACAGATGGGGTAGAGTGTCGAAGAACCATTGATTCAGTTAGGGTAGTGTGCCCAGGAACCATTGATACAGATGGGGTAGTGTGCCCAAGAACCATTGATACAGATGGGGTAGTGTGCCCAAGAACCATTGATACAGTTGGGGTAGTGTGCCCAGAAACCATTGATACAGATGGGGTAGTGTGCCCAGAAACCATTGATACAGATGGGGTACTGTCCCCAGAAACCATTGATACAGATGGGGTAGTGTGCCCAAGAACCATTGATACAGATGGGGTACTGTCCCCAGGAACCATTGATACGGATGGGGTATGTGCCCAGGAACCATTGATACAGATGGGGTAGAGTGCCCAAGAGCCATTGATACAGTTAGGGTAGTGTGCACAGGAACCATTAATACAGATGGGGTAGTGTGCCCAGAAACCATTGATACAGATGGGGTAGTGTGCCCAAGAACCATTGATACAGATGGGGTAGTGTTCCCAAGAACCATTGATACAGATGGGGCAGTGTGCCCAAGAACCATTGATACAGTTGGGGTAGTGTGCCCAAGAAGCATTGATACAGATGGGGTAGTGTGCCCAAGGACCATTGATACAGTTGGGGTATTGTGCCCAAGAACCATTGACACAGATGGGGTATGTGCCCAGGAACCATTCATACAGATGGGGTATGTGCCCAGGAACCATTGATACAGATGGTGTAGAGTGCCCAAGAACCATTGATACAGTTAGGGTAGTGTGCCCAGGAACCATTAATACAGATGGGGTAGTGTGCCCAAGCACCATTGATACAGATGGGGTAATGTGCCCAAGAACCATTGATGCAGTTGGGGTAGTGTGCCCAGAAACCATTGATACAGATGGTTTAGTGTGCCCAGAAACCATTGATACAGATGGGGTAGTGTGCCCAGGAACCATTGATGCAGATGGGGTAGTGTCCCAAGAAACCATTGATACAGATGGGGTAGTGTGCCCAAGAACCATTGATACAGTTGGGGTAGTGTGCCCAGAAACCATTGATACAGATGGGGTAGTGTGCCCAAGAACCATTGATATAGATGGGGTAGTGTGCCCAGAAACCATTGATACAGATGGGGTAGTGTGCCCAGAAACCATTGATACAGATGGGGTAGTGTGCCCAGAAACCATTGATACAGATGGGGTAGTGTGCCCAGAAACCATTGATACAGAGGGGGTAGTGTGCCCAGAAACCATTGATACAGATGGGGTAGTGTGCCCAAGAACCATTGATACAGATGGGGTAGTGTGCCCAGGAACCATTGATACAGATGGGGTAGTGTGCCCAGGAACCATTGATACAGATGGGGTAGTGTGCCCAGAAACCATTGATACAGATGGGGTAGTGTGCCCAGAAACCATTGATACAGATGGGGTAGTGTGCCCAAGAACCATTGATACAGATGGAGTAGTGTGCCCAGAAACCATTGAAACTGATGGGGTAGTGTGCCCAAGAACCATTGATACAGATGGGGTAGTGTGCCCAGTAACCATTGATACAGATGGGGTAGTGTGCCCAAGAACCATTGATACAGATGGGGTAGTGTGCCCAAGAACCATTGATACAGTTGGGGTAGTGTGCCCAGAAACCATTGATACAGTTGGGGTAGTGTGCCCAAGAACCATTGATACAGATGGGGTAGTGTGCCCAGAAACCATTGATCCAGATGGGGTTGTGTGCCCAGAAACCATTGATACAGATGGGGTAGTGTGCCCAGAAACCAATGATACAGATGGGGTGGTGTGCCCAAGAACCATTGATACAGTTGGGATAGTGTGCCCAAGAACCATTGATACAGATGGGGTAGTGTGCCCAAGAACCATTGATACAGTTGAGGTAGTGTGCCCAAGAACCATTGATACAGATGGGGTATGTGCCCATGAACCATTGATACAGATGGGGTAGAGTGTCGAAGAACCATTGATTCAGTTAGGGTAGTGTGCCCAGGAACCATTAATACAGATGGGGTAGTGTGCCCAAGAACCATTGATACAGATGGGGTAGTGTGCCCAAGAACCATTGATACAGTTGGGGTAGTGTGCCCAGAAACCATTGATACAGATGGGGTAGTGTGCCCAGAAACCATTGATACAGATGGGGTACTGTCCCCAGAAACCATTGATACAGATGGGGTAGTGTGCCCAAGAACCATTGATACAGATGGGGTAGTGTGCCCAAGAACCATTGATGCAGTTGGGGTAGTGTGCCCAAGAAGCATTGATACAGATGGGGTAGTGTGCCCAAGAACCATTGATACAGTTGGGGTAGTGTGCCCAAGAACCATTGACACAGATGTGGTATGTGCCCAGGAACCATTGATACGGATGGGGTATGTGCCCAGGAACCATTGATACAGATGGGGTAGAGTGCCCAAGAGCCATTGATACAGTTAGGGTAGTGTGCACAGGAACCATTATACAGATGGGGTAGTGTGCCCAGAAACCATTGATACAGATGGGGTAGTGTGCCCAAGAACCATTGATACAGATGGGGTAGTGTTCCCAAGAACCATTGATACAGATGGGGTAGTGTGCCCAAGAACCATTGATACAGTTGGGGTAGTGTGCCCAAGAAGCATTGATACAGATGGGGTAGTGTGCCCAAGGACCATTGATACAGTTGGGGTATTGTGCCCAAGAACCATTGACACAGATGGGGTATGTGCCCAGGAACCATTCATACAGATGGGGTATGTGCCCAGGAACCATTGATACAGATGGTGTAGAGTGCCCAAGAACCATTGATACAGTTAGGGTAGTGTGCCCAGGAACCATTAATACAGATGGGGTAGTGTGCCCAAGCACCATTGATACAGATGGGGTAATGTGCCCAAGAACCATTGATGCAGTTGGGGTAGTGTGCCCAGAAACCATTGATACAGATGGTTTAGTGCGCCCAGAAACCATTGATACAGATGGGGTAGTGTGCCCAGGAACCATTGATGCAGATGGGGTAGTGTCCCAAGAAACCATTGATACAGATGGGGTAGTGTGCCCAAGAACCATTGATACAGTTGGGGTAGTGTGCCCAGAAACCATTGATACAGATGGGGTAGTGTGCCCAAGAACCATTGATATAGATGGGGTAGTGTGCCCAGAAACCATTGATACAGATGGGGTAGTGTGCCCAGAAACCATTGATACAGATGGGGTAGTGTGCCCAGAAACCATTGATACAGATGGGGTAGTGTGCCCAGAAACCATTGATACAGAGGGGGTAGTGTGCCCAGAAACCATTGATACAGATGGGGTAGTGTGCCCAAGAACCATTGATACAGATGGGGTAGTGTGCCCAGGAACCATTGATACAGATGGGGTAGTGTGCCCAGGAACCATTGATACAGATGGGGTAGTGTGCCCAGAAACCATTGATACAGATGGGGTAGTGTGCCCAGAAACCATTGATACAGATGGGGTAGTGTGCCCAAGAACCATTGATACAGATGGGGTAGTGTGCCCAAGAACCATTGACACAGATGGGGTATGTGCCCAGGAACCATTGATACAGATGGGGTATGTGCCCAGGAACCATTGATACAGATGGGGTAGAGTGCCCAAGAACCATTGATACAGTTAGGGTAGTGTGCACAGGAACCATTAATACAGATGGGGTAGTGTGCCCAGAAACCAGTGATACAGATGGGGTAGTGTGCCCAAGAACCATTGATACAGATGGGGTAGTGTTCCCAAGAACCATTGATACAGATGGGGTAGTGTGCCCAAGAACCATTGATACAGTTGGGGTAGTGTGCCCAAGAAGCATTGACACAGATGGGGTAGTGTGCCCAAGGACCATTGATACAGTTGGGGTATTGTGCCCAAGAACCATTGACACAGATGGGGTATGTGCCCAGGAACCATTCATACAGATGGGGTATGTGCCCAGGAACCATTGATACAGATGGTGTAGAGTGCCCAAGAACCATTGATACAGTTAGGGTAGTGTGCCCAGGAACCATGAAGACAGATGGGGTAGTGTGCCCAAGCACCATTGATACAGATGGGGTAATGTGCCCAAGAACCATTGATGCAGTTGGGGTAGTGTTCCCAGAAACCATTGATACAGATGGTTTAGTGTGCCCAGAAACCATTGATACAGATGGGGTAGTGTGCCCAAGAACCATTGATACAGTTGGGGTAGTGTGCCCAGAAACCATTGATACAGATGGGGTAGTGTGCCCAAGAACCATTGATATAGATGGGGTAGTGTGCCCAGAAACCATTGATACAGATGGGGTAGTGTGCCCAGAAACCATTGATACAGATGGGGTAGTGTGCCCAGAAACCATTGATACAGAGGGGTAATGTGCCCAGAAACCATTGATACAGATGGGGTAGTGTGCCCAAGAACCATTGATACAGATGGGGTAGTGTGCCCAGGAACCATTGATACAGATGGGGTAGTGTGCCCAGAAACCATTGATACAGATGGGGTAGTGTGCCCAGAAACCATTGATACAGAGGGGGTAGTGTGCCCAGAAACCATTGATACAGATGGGGTAGTGTGCCCAAGAACCATTGATACAGATGGGGTAGTGTGCCCAGGAACCATTGATACAGATGGGGTAGTGTGCCCAGGAACCATTGATACAGATGGGGTAGTGTGCCCAGAAACCATTGATACAGATGGGGTAGTGTGCCCAGAAACCATTGATACAGATGGGGTAGTGTGCCCAAGAACCATTGATACAGATGGAGTAGTGTGCCCAGAAACCATTGAAACTGATGGGGTAGTGTGCCCAAGAACCATTGATACAGATGGGGTAGTGTGCCCAGTAACCATTGATACAGATGGGGTAGTGTGCCCAAGAACCATTGATACAGATGGGGTAGTGTGCCCAAGAACCATTGATACAGTTGGGGAGTGTGCCCAGAAACCATTGATACAGTTGGGGTAGTGTGCCCAAGAACCATTGATACAGATGGGGTAGTGTGCCCAGAAACCATTGATCCAGATGGGGTTGTGTGCCCAGAAACCATTGATACAGATGGGGTAGTGTGCCCAGAAACCAATGATACAGATGGGGTGGTGTGCCCAAGAACCATTGATACAGTTGGGATAGTGTGCCCAAGAACCATTGATACAGATGGGGTAGTGTGCCCAAGAACCATTGATACAGTTGAGGTAGTGTGCCCAAGAACCATTGATACAGATGGGGTATGTGCCCATGAACCATTGATACAGATGGGGTAGAGTGTCGAAGAACCATTGATTCAGTTAGGGTTGTGTGCCCAGGAACCATTAATACAGATGGGGTAGTGTGCCCAAGAACCATTGATACAGATGGGGTAGTGTGCCCAAGAACCATTGATACAGTTGGGGTAGTGTGCCCAGAAACCATTGATACAGATGGGGTAGTGTGCCCAGAAACCATTGATACAGATGGGGTACTGTCCCCAGAAACCATTGATACAGATGGGGTAGTGTGCCCAAGAACCATTGATACAGATGGGGTAGTGTGCCCAAGAACCATTGATGCAGTTGGGGTAGTGTGCCCAAGAAGCATTGATACAGATGGGGTAGTGTGCCCAAGAACCATTGATACAGTTGGGGTAGTGTGCCCAAGAACCATTGACACAGATGTGGTATGTGCCCAGGAACCATTGATACGGATGGGGTATGTGCCCAGGAACCATTGATACAGATGGGGTAGAGTGCCCAAGAGCCATTGATACAGTTAGGGTAGTGTGCCCAGGAACCATTGATACAGATGGGGTCGTGTGCCCAGGAACCATTGATACAGATGGGGTAGTGTGCCCAGAAACCATTGATACAGATGGGGTAGTGTGCCCAGAAACCATTGATACAGATGGGGTAGTGTGCCCAAGAACCATTGATACAGATGGAGTAGTGTGCCCAGAAACCATTGAAACTGATGGGGTAGTGTGCCCAAGAACCATTGATACAGATGGGGTAGTGTGCCCAGTAACCATTGATACAGATGGGGTAGTGTGCCCAAGAACCATTGATACAGATGGGGTAGTGTGCCCAAGAACCATTGATACAGTTGGGGTAGTGTGCCCAGAAACCATTGATACAGTTGGGGTAGTGTGCCCAAGTACCATTGATACAGATGGGGTAGTGTGCCCAGAAACCATTGATCCAGATGGGGTTGTGTGCCCAGAAACCATTGATACAGATGGGGTAGTGTGCCCAGAAACCAATGATACAGATGGGGTGGTGTGCCCAAGAACCATTGATACAGTTGGGATAGTGTGCCCAAGAACCATTGACACAGATGGGGTAGTGTGCCCAAGAACCATTGATACAGTTGAGGTAGTGTGCCCAAGAACCATTGATACAGATGGGGTATGTGCCCATGAACCATTGATACAGATGGGGTAGAGTGTCGAAGAACCATTGATTCAGTTAGGGTAGTGTGCCCAGGAACCATTGATACAGATGGGGTAGTGTGCCCAAGAACCATTGATACAGATGGGGTAGTGTGCCCAAGAACCATTGATACAGTTGGGGTAGTGTGCCCAGAAACCATTGATACAGATGGGGTAGTGTGCCCAGAAACCATTGATACAGATGGGGTACTGTCCCCAGAAACCATTGATACAGATGGGGTAGTGTGCCCAAGAAACATTGATACAGATGGGGTAGTGTGCCCAAGAACCATTGATGCAGTTGGGGTAGTGTGCCCAAGAAGCATTGATACAGATGGGGTAGTGTGCCCAAGAACCATTGATACAGTTGGGGTAGTGTGCCCAAGAACCATTGACACAGATGTGGTATGTGCCCAGGAACCATTGATACGGATGGGGTATGTGCCCAGGAACCATTGATACAGATGGGGTAGAGTGCCCAAGAGCCATTGATACAGTTAGGGTAGTGTGCACAGGAACCATTATACAGATGGGGTAGTGTGCCCAGAAACCATTGATCCAGATGGGGTAGTGTGCCCAAGAACCATTGATACAGATGGGGTAGTGTTCCCAAGAACCATTGATACAGATGGGGTAGTGTGCCCAAGAACCATTGATACAGTTGGGGTAGTGTGCCCAAGAAGCATTGATACAGATGGGGTAGTGTGCCCAAGGACCATTGATACAGTTGGGGTATTGTGCCCAAGAACCATTGACACAGATGGGGTATGTGCCCAGGAACCATTCATACAGATGGGGTATGTGCCCAGGAACCATTGATACAGATGGTGTAGAGTGCCCAAGAACCATTGATACAGTTAGAGTAGTGTGCCCAGGAACCATTAATACAGATGGGGTAGTGTGCCCAAGCACCATTGATACAGATGGGGTAATGTGCCCAAGAACCATTGATGCAGTTGGGGTAGTGTGCCCAGAAACCATTGATACAGATGGTTTAGTGTGCCCAGAAACCATTGATACAGATGGGGTAGTGTGCCCAGGAACCATTGATGCAGATGGGGTAGTGTCCCAAGAAACCATTGATACAGATGGGGTAGTGTGCCCAAGAACCATTGATACAGTTGGGGTAGTGTGCCCAGAAACCATTGATACAGATGGGGTCGTGTGCCCAAGAACCATTGATATAGATGGGGTAGTGTGCCCAGAAACCATTGATACAGATGGGGTAGTGTGCCCAGAAACCATTGATACAGATGGGGTAGTGTGCCCAGAAACCATTGATACAGATGGGGTAGTGTGCCCAGAAACCATTGATACAGAGGGGGTAGTGTGCCCAGAAACCATTGATACAGATGGGGTAGTGTGCCCAAGAACCATTGATACAGATGGGGTAGTGTGCCCAGGAACCATTGATACAGATGGGGTAGTGTGCCCAGGAACCATTGATACAGATGGGGTAGTGTGCCCAGAAACCATTGATACAGATGGGGTAGTGTGCCCAGAAACCATTGATACAGATGGGGTAGTGTGCCCAAGAACCATTGATACAGATGGGGTAGTGTGCCCAAGAACCATTGACACAGATGGGGTATGTGCCCAGGAACCATTGATACAGATGGGGTATGTGCCCAGGAACCATTGATACAGATGGGGTAGAGTGCCCAAGAACCATTGATACAGTTAGGGTAGTGTGCACAGGAACCATTAATACAGATGGGGTAGTGTCCCCAGAAACCAGTGATACAGATGGGGTAGTGTGCCCAAGAACCATTGATACAGATGGGGTAGTGTTCCCAAGAACCATTGATACAGATGGGGTAGTGTGCCCAAGAACCATTGATACAGTTGGGGTAGTGTGCCCAAGAAGCATTGACACAGATGGGGTAGTGTGCCCAAGGACCATTGATACAGTTGGGGTATTGTGCCCAAGAACCATTGACACAGATGGGGTATGTGCCCAGGAACCATTCATACAGATGGGGTATGTGCCCAGGAACCATTGATACAGATGGTGTAGAGTGCCCAAGAACCATTGATACAGTTAGGGTAGTGTGCCCAGGAACCATGAAGACAGATGGGGTAGTGTGCCCAAGCACCATTGATACAGATGGGGTAATGTGCCCAAGAACCATTGATGCAGTTGGGGGAGTGTTCCCAGAAACCATTGATACAGATGGTTAAGTGTGCCCAGAAACCATTGATACAAATGGGGTAGTGTGCCCAAGAACCATTGATACAGTTGGGGTAGTGTGCCCAGAAACCATTGATACAGATGGGGTAGTGTGCCCAAGAACCATTGATATAGATGGGGTAGTGTGCCCAGAAACCATTGATACAGATGGGGTAGTGTGCCCAGAAACCATTGATACAGATGGGGTAGTGTGCCCAGAAACCATTGATACAGAGGGGGTAATGTGCCCAGAAACCATTGATACAGATGGGGTAGTGTGCCCAAGAACCATTGATACAGATGGGGTAGTGTGCCCAGGAACCATTGATACAGATGGGGTAGTGTGCCCAGGAACCATTGATACAGTTGGGGTAGTGTGCCCAGAAACCATTGATACAGATGGGGTAGTGTGCCCAGAAACCATTGATACAGATGGGGTAGTGTGCCCAAGAACCATTGATACAGATGGGGTAGTGTGCCCAAGAACCATTGATACAGATGGGGTAGTGTGCCCAAGAACCATTGTTACAGATGGGGTAGTGTGCCCAGAAACCATTGATACAGATGGGGAAGTGTGCCCAGAAACCATTGATACAGATGGGGTAGTGTGCCCAAGAACCATTGATACAGATGTGGTAGTGTCCCCAGAAACCATTGATACAGATGGGGTAGTGTGCCCAGAAACCATTGATACAGATGGGGTAGTGTGCCCAGAAACCATTGATACAGATGGAGTAGTGTGCACAGAAACCATTGATACTGATGGGGTAGTGTGCCCAAGAACCATTGATACAGATGGCGTAGTGTGCCCAGTAACCATTGATGCAGATGGGGTAGTGTGCCCAAGAACCATTGATACAGATGGGGTAGTGTGCCCAAGAACCATTGATACAGTTGGGGTAGTGTGCCCAGAAACCATTGATACAGTTGGGGTAGTGTGCCCAAGAACCATTGATACAGATGGGGTAGTGTGCCCAGAAACCATTGATCCAGATGGGGTTGTATGCCCAGAAACCATTGATACAGATGGGGTAGTGTGCCCAGAAACCAATGATACAGATGGGGTGGTGTGCCCAAGAACCATTGATACAGTTGGGATCGTGTGCCCAAGAACCATTGATACAGATGGGGTCGTGTGCCCAAGAACCATTGATACAGTTGAGGTAGTGTGCCCAAGAACCATTGATACAGATGGGGTATGTGCCCATGAACCATTGATACAGATGGGGTAGAGTGTCGAAGAACCATTGATTCAGTTAGGGTAGTGTGCCCAGGAACCATTAATACAGATGGGGTAGTGTGCCCAAAAACCATTGATACAGATGGGGTAGTGTGCCCAAGAACCATTGATACAGTTGCGGTAGTGTGCCCAGAAACCATTGCTACAGATGGGGTAGTGTGCCCAGAAACCATTGATACAGATGGGGTACTGTCCCCAGAAACCATTGATACAGATGGGGTAGTGTGCCCAAGAACCATTGATACAGTTGGGGTAGTGTGCCCAAGAACCATTGACACAGATGGGGTATGTGCCCAGGAACCATTGATACAGATGGGGTATGTGCCCAGGAACCATTGATACAGATGGGGTAGAGTGCCCAAGAACCATTGATACAGTTAGGGTAGTGTGCCCAGGAACCATTAATACAGATGGGGTAGTGTGCCCAGAAACCATTGATACAGATGGGGTAGTGTGCCCAAGAACCATTGATACAGATGGGGTAGTGTTCCCAAGAACCATTGATACAGATGGGGTAGTGTGCCCAAGAACCATTGATACAGTTGGGGTAGTGTGCCCAAGAAGCATTGATACAGATGGGGTAGTGTGCCCAAGAACCATTGATACAGTTGGGGTATTGTGCCCAAGAACCATTGACACAGATGGGGTATGTGCCCAGGAACCATTCATACAGATGGGGTATGTGCCCAGGAACCATTGATACAGATGGTGTAGAGTGCCCAAGAACCATTGATACAGTTAGGGTAGTGTGCCCAGGAACCATTAATACAGATGGGGTAGTGTGCCCAAGCACCATTGATACAGATGGGGTAATGTGCCCAAGAACCATTGATGCAGTTGGGGTAGTGTGCCCAGAAACCATTGATACAGATGGTTTAGTGTGCCCAGAAACCATTGATACAGATGGGGTAGTGTGCCCAAGAACCATTGATACAGTTGGGGTAGTGTGCCCAGAAACCATTGATACAGATGGGGTAGTGTGCCCAAGAACCATTGATATAGATGGGGTAGTGTGCCCAGAAACCATTGATACAGATGGGGTAGTGTGCCCAGAAACCATTGATACAGATGGGGTAGTGTGCCCAGAAACCATTGATACAGAGGGGGTAATGTGCCCAGAAACCATTGATACAGATGGGGTAGTGTGCCCAAGAACCATTGATACAGATGGGGTAGTGTGCCCAGGAACCATTGATGCAGATGGGGTAGTGTGCCCAGGAACCATTGATACAGATGGGGTAGTGTGCCCAGAAACCATTGATACAGATGGGGTAGTGTGCCCAGAAACCATTGATACAGATGGGGTAGTGTGCCCAAGAACCATTGATACAGATGGGGTAGTGTGCCCAAGAACCATTGATACAGATGGGGTAGTGTGCCCAAGAACCATTGTTACAGATGGGGTAGTGTGCCCAGAAACCATTGATACAGATGGGGAAGTGTGCCCAGAAACCATTGATACAGATGGGGTAGTGTGCCCAAGAACCATTGATACAGATGTGGTAGTGTCCCCAGAAACCATTGATACAGATGGGGTAGTGTGCCCAGAAACCATTGAAACAGATGGGGTAGTGTGCCCAGAAACCATTGATACAGATGGAGTAGTGTGCACAGAAACCATTGATACTGATGGGGTAGTGTGCCCAAGAACCATTGATACAGATGGCGTAGTGTGCCCAGTAACCATTGATGCAGATGGGGTAGTGTGCCCAAGAACCATTGATACAGATGGGGTAGTGTGCCCAAGAACCATTGATACAGTTGGGGTAGTGTGCCCAGAAACCATTGATACAGTTGGGGTAGTGTGCCCAAGAACCATTGATACAGATGGGGTAGTGTGCCCAGAAACCATTGATCCAGATGGGGTTGTATGCCCAGAAACCATTGATACAGATGGGGTAGTCTGTCCAGAAACCAATGATACAGATGGGGTGGTGTGCCCAAGAACCATTGATACAGTTGGGATCGTGTGCCCAAGAACCATTGATACAGATGGGGTCGTGTGCCCAAGAACCATTGATACAGTTGAGGTAGTGTGCTGAAGAACCATTGATACAGATGGGGTATGTGCCCATGAACCATTGATACAGATGGGGTAGAGTGTCGAAGAACCATTGATTCAGTTAGGGTAGTGTGCCCAGGAGCCATTAATACAGATGGGGTAGTGTGCCCAAAAACCATTGATACAGATGGGGTAGTGTGCCCAAGAACCATTGATACAGTTGGGGTAGTGTGCCCAGAAACCATTGCTACAGATGGGGTAGTGTGCCCAGAAACCATTGATACAGATGGGGTACTGTCCCCAGAAACCATTGATACAGATGGGGTAGTGTGCCCAAGAACCATTGATACAGTTGGGGTAGTGTGCCCAAGAACCATTGACACAGATGGGGTATGTGCCTAGGAACCATTGATACAGATGGGGTATGTGCCCAGGAACCATTGATACAGATGGGGTAGAGTGCCCAAGAACCATTGATACAGTTAGGGTAGTGTGCCCAGGATCCATTAATACAGATGGGGTAGTGTGCCCAGAAACCATTGATACAGATGGGGTAGTGTGCCCAAGAACCATTGATACAGATGGGGTAGTGTTCCCAAGAACCATTGATACAGATGGGGTAGTGTGCCCAAGAACCATTGATACAGTTGGGGTAGTGTGCCCAAGAAGCATTGATACAGATGGGGTAGTGTGCCCAAGAACCATTGATACAGTTGGGGTATTGTGCCCAAGAACCATTGACACAGATGGGGTATGTGCCCAGGAACCATTCATACAGATGGGGTATGTGCCCAGGAACCATTAATACAGATGGTGTAGAGTGCCCAAGAACCATTGATACAGTTAGTGTAGTGTGCCCAGGAACCATTAATACAGATGGGGTAGTGTGCCCAAGCACCATTGATACAGATGGGGTAATGTGCCCAAGAACCATTGATGCAGTTGGGGTAGTGTGCCCAGAAACCATTGATACAGATGGTTTAGTGTGCCCAGAAACCATTGATACAGATGGGGTAGTGTGCCCAGGAACCATTGATGCAGATGGGGTAGTGTCCCAAGAAACCATTGATACAGATGTGGTAGTGTGCCCAAGAACCATTGATACAGTTGGGGTAGTGTGCCCAGAAACCATTGATACAGATGGGGTAGTGTGCCCAAGAACCATTGAGAGATGGGGTAGTGTGCCCAGAAACCATTGATACAGATGGGGTAGTGTGCCCAGGAACCATTGATACAGATGGGGTAGTGTGCCCAGGAACCATTGATACAGATGGGGTAGTGTGCCCAGAAACCATTGATACAGATGGGGTAGTGTGCCCAGAAACCATTGATACAGATGGGGTAGTGTGCCCAAGAACCATTGATACAGATGGGGTAGTGTGCCCAAGAACCATTGACACAGATGGGGTATGTGCCCAGGAACCATTGATACAGATGGGGTATGTGCCCAGGAACCATTGATACAGATGGGGTAGAGTGCCCAAGAACCATTGATACAGTTAGGGTAGTGTGCACAGGAACCATTAATACAGATGGGGTAGTGTGCCCAGAAACCAGTGATACAGAGGGGGTAGTGTGCCCAAGAACCATTGATACAGATGGGGTAGTGTTCCCAAGAACCATTGATACAGATGGGGTAGTGTGCCCAAGAACCATTGATACAGTTGGGGTAGTGTGCCCAGAAACCATTGCTACAGATGGGGTAGTGTGCCCAGAAACCATTGATACAGATGGGGTACTGTCCCCAGAAACCATTGATACAGATGGGGTAGTGTGCCCAAGAACCATTGATACAGTTGGGGTAGTGTGCCCAAGAACCATTGACACAGATGGGGTATGTGCCTAGGAACCATTGATACAGATGGGGTATGTGCCCAGGAACCATTGATACAGATGGGGTAGAGTGCCCAAGAACCATTGATACAGTTAGGGTAGTGTGCCCAGGATCCATTAATACAGATGGGGTAGTGTGCCCAGAAACCATTGATACAGATGGGGTAGTGTGCCCAAGAACCATTGATACAGATGGGGTAGTGTTCCCAAGAACCATTGATACAGATGGGGTAGTGTGCCCAAGAACCATTGATACAGTTGGGGTAGTGTGCCCAAGAAGCATTGATACAGATGGGGTAGTGTGCCCAAGAACCATTGATACAGTTGGGGTATTGTGCCCAAGAACCATTGACACAGATGGGGTATGTGCCCAGGAACCATTCATACAGATGGGGTATGTGCCCAGGAACCATTAATACAGATGGTGTAGAGTGCCCAAGAACCATTGATACAGTTAGTGTAGTGTGCCCAGGAACCATTAATACAGATGGGGTAGTGTGCCCAAGCACCATTGATACAGATGGGGTAATGTGCCCAAGAACCATTGATGCAGTTGGGGTAGTGTGCCCAGAAACCATTGATACAGATGGTTTAGTGTGCCCAGAAACCATTGATACAGATGGGGTAGTGTGCCCAGGAACCATTGATGCAGATGGGGTAGTGTCCCAAGAAACCATTGATACAGATGTGGTAGTGTGCCCAAGAACCATTGATACAGTTGGGGTAGTGTGCCCAGAAACCATTGATACAGATGGGGTAGTGTGCCCAAGAACCATTGAGAGATGGGGTAGTGTGCCCAGAAACCATTGATACAGATGGGGTAGTGTGCCCAGGAACCATTGATACAGATGGGGTAGTGTGCCCAGGAACCATTGATACAGATGGGGTAGTGTGCCCAGAAACCATTGATACAGATGGGGTAGTGTGCCCAGAAACCATTGATACAGATGGGGTAGTGTGCCCAAGAACCATTGATACAGATGGGGTAGTGTGCCCAAGAACCATTGTTACAGATGGGGTAGTGTGCCCAGAAACCATTGATACAGATGGGGAAGTGTGCCCAGAAACCATTGATACAGATGGGGTAGTGTGCCCAAGAACCATTGATACAGATGTGGTAGTGTCCCCAGAAACCATTGATACAGATGGGGTAGTGTGCCCAGAAACCATTGAAACAGATGGGGTAGTGTGCCCAGAAACCATTGATACAGATGGAGTAGTGTGCACAGAAACCATTGATACTGATGGGGTAGTGTGCCCAAGAACCATTGATACAGATGGCGTAGTGTGCCCAGTAACCATTGATGCAGATGGGGTAGTGTGCCCAAGAACCATTGATACAGATGGGGTAGTGTGCCCAAGAACCATTGATACAGTTGGGGTAGTGTGCCCAGAAACCATTGATACAGTTGGGGTAGTGTGCCCAAGAACCATTGATACAGATGGGGTAGTGTGCCCAGAAACCATTGATCCAGATGGGGTTGTATGCCCAGAAACCATTGATACAGATGGGGTAGTCTGTCCAGAAACCAATGATACAGATGGGGTGGTGTGCCCAAGAACCATTGATACAGTTGGGATCGTGTGCCCAAGAACCATTGATACAGATGGGGTCGTGTGCCCAAGAACCATTGATACAGTTGAGGTAGTGTGCTGAAGAACCATTGATACAGATGGGGTATGTGCCCATGAACCATTGATACAGATGGGGTAGAGTGTCGAAGAACCATTGATTCAGTTAGGGTAGTGTGCCCAGGAGCCATTAATACAGATGGGGTAGTGTGCCCAAAAACCATTGATACAGATGGGGTAGTGTGCCCAAGAACCATTGATACAGTTGGGGTAGTGTGCCCAGAAACCATTGCTACAGATGGGGTAGTGTGCCCAGAAACCATTGATACAGATGGGGTACTGTCCCCAGAAACCATTGATACAGATGGGGTAGTGTGCCCAAGAACCATTGATACAGTTGGGGTAGTGTGCCCAAGAACCATTGACACAGATGGGGTATGTGCCTAGGAACCATTGATACAGATGGGGTATGTGCCCAGGAACCATTGATACAGATGGGGTAGAGTGCCCAAGAACCATTGATACAGTTAGGGTAGTGTGCCCAGGATCCATTAATACAGATGGGGTAGTGTGCCCAGAAACCATTGATACAGATGGGGTAGTGTGCCCAAGAACCATTGATACAGATGGGGTAGTGTTCCCAAGAACCATTGATACAGATGGGGTAGTGTGCCCAAGAACCATTGATACAGTTGGGGTAGTGTGCCCAAGAAGCATTGATACAGATGGGGTAGTGTGCCCAAGAACCATTGATACAGTTGGGGTATTGTGCCCAAGAACCATTGACACAGATGGGGTATGTGCCCAGGAACCATTCATACAGATGGGGTATGTGCCCAGGAACCATTAATACAGATGGTGTAGAGTGCCCAAGAACCATTGATACAGTTAGTGTAGTGTGCCCAGGAACCATTAATACAGATGGGGTAGTGTGCCCAAGCACCATTGATACAGATGGGGTAATGTGCCCAAGAACCATTGATGCAGTTGGGGTAGTGTGCCCAGAAACCATTGATACAGATGGTTTAGTGTGCCCAGAAACCATTGATACAGATGGGGTAGTGTGCCCAGGAACCATTGATGCAGATGGGGTAGTGTCCCAAGAAACCATTGATACAGATGTGGTAGTGTGCCCAAGAACCATTGATACAGTTGGGGTAGTGTGCCCAGAAACCATTGATACAGATGGGGTAGTGTGCCCAAGAACCATTGAGAGATGGGGTAGTGTGCCCAGAAACCATTGATACAGATGGGGTAGTGTGCCCAGGAACCATTGATACAGATGGGGTAGTGTGCCCAGGAACCATTGATACAGATGGGGTAGTGTGCCCAGAAACCATTGATACAGATGGGGTAGTGTGCCCAGAAACCATTGATACAGATGGGGTAGTGTGCCCAAGAACCATTGATACAGATGGGGTAGTGTGCCCAAGAACCATTGACACAGATGGGGTATGTGCCCAGGAACCATTGATACAGATGGGGTATGTGCCCAGGAACCATTGATACAGATGGGGTAGAGTGCCCAAGAACCATTGATACAGTTAGGGTAGTGTGCACAGGAACCATTAATACAGATGGGGTAGTGTGCCCAGAAACCAGTGATACAGAGGGGGTAGTGTGCCCAAGAACCATTGATACAGATGGGGTAGTGTTCCCAAGAACCATTGATACAGATGGGGTAGTGTGCCCAAGAACCATTGATACAGTTGGGGTAGTGTGCCCAGAAACCATTGCTACAGATGGGGTAGTGTGCCCAGAAACCATTGATACAGATGGGGTACTGTCCCCAGAAACCATTGATACAGATGGGGTAGTGTGCCCAAGAACCATTGATACAGTTGGGGTAGTGTGCCCAAGAACCATTGACACAGATGGGGTATGTGCCTAGGAACCATTGATACAGATGGGGTATGTGCCCAGGAACCATTGATACAGATGGGGTAGAGTGCCCAAGAACCATTGATACAGTTAGGGTAGTGTGCCCAGGATCCATTAATACAGATGGGGTAGTGTGCCCAGAAACCATTGATACAGATGGGGTAGTGTGCCCAAGAACCATTGATACAGATGGGGTAGTGTTCCCAAGAACCATTGATACAGATGGGGTAGTGTGCCCAAGAACCATTGATACAGTTGGGGTAGTGTGCCCAAGAAGCATTGATACAGATGGGGTAGTGTGCCCAAGAACCATTGATACAGTTGGGGTATTGTGCCCAAGAACCATTGACACAGATGGGGTATGTGCCCAGGAACCATTCATACAGATGGGGTATGTGCCCAGGAACCATTAATACAGATGGTGTAGAGTGCCCAAGAACCATTGATACAGTTAGTGTAGTGTGCCCAGGAACCATTAATACAGATGGGGTAGTGTGCCCAAGCACCATTGATACAGATGGGGTAATGTGCCCAAGAACCATTGATGCAGTTGGGGTAGTGTGCCCAGAAACCATTGATACAGATGGTTTAGTGTGCCCAGAAACCATTGATACAGATGGGGTAGTGTGCCCAGGAACCATTGATGCAGATGGGGTAGTGTCCCAAGAAACCATTGATACAGATGTGGTAGTGTGCCCAAGAACCATTGATACAGTTGGGGTAGTGTGCCCAGAAACCATTGATACAGATGGGGTAGTGTGCCCAAGAACCATTGAGAGATGGGGTAGTGTGCCCAGAAACCATTGATACAGATGGGGTAGTGTGCCCAGGAACCATTGATACAGATGGGGTAGTGTGCCCAGGAACCATTGATACAGATGGGGTAGTGTGCCCAGAAACCATTGATACAGATGGGGTAGTGTGCCCAGAAACCATTGATACAGATGGGGTAGTGTGCCCAAGAACCATTGATACAGATGGGGTAGTGTGCCCAAGAACCATTGTTACAGATGGGGTAGTGTGCCCAGAAACCATTGATACAGATGGGGAAGTGTGCCCAGAAACCATTGATACAGATGGGGTAGTGTGCCCAAGAACCATTGATACAGATGTGGTAGTGTCCCCAGAAACCATTGATACAGATGGGGTAGTGTGCCCAGAAACCATTGAAACAGATGGGGTAGTGTGCCCAGAAACCATTGATACAGATGGAGTAGTGTGCACAGAAACCATTGATACTGATGGGGTAGTGTGCCCAAGAACCATTGATACAGATGGCGTAGTGTGCCCAGTAACCATTGATGCAGATGGGGTAGTGTGCCCAAGAACCATTGATACAGATGGGGTAGTGTGCCCAAGAACCATTGATACAGTTGGGGTAGTGTGCCCAGAAACCATTGATACAGTTGGGGTAGTGTGCCCAAGAACCATTGATACAGATGGGGTAGTGTGCCCAGAAACCATTGATCCAGATGGGGTTGTATGCCCAGAAACCATTGATACAGATGGGGTAGTCTGTCCAGAAACCAATGATACAGATGGGGTGGTGTGCCCAAGAACCATTGATACAGTTGGGATCGTGTGCCCAAGAACCATTGATACAGATGGGGTCGTGTGCCCAAGAACCATTGATACAGTTGAGGTAGTGTGCTGAAGAACCATTGATACAGATGGGGTATGTGCCCATGAACCATTGATACAGATGGGGTAGAGTGTCGAAGAACCATTGATTCAGTTAGGGTAGTGTGCCCAGGAGCCATTAATACAGATGGGGTAGTGTGCCCAAAAACCATTGATACAGATGGGGTAGTGTGCCCAAGAACCATTGATACAGTTGGGGTAGTGTGCCCAGAAACCATTGCTACAGATGGGGTAGTGTGCCCAGAAACCATTGATACAGATGGGGTACTGTCCCCAGAAACCATTGATACAGATGGGGTAGTGTGCCCAAGAACCATTGATACAGTTGGGGTAGTGTGCCCAAGAACCATTGACACAGATGGGGTATGTGCCTAGGAACCATTGATACAGATGGGGTATGTGCCCAGGAACCATTGATACAGATGGGGTAGAGTGCCCAAGAACCATTGATACAGTTAGGGTAGTGTGCCCAGGATCCATTAATACAGATGGGGTAGTGTGCCCAGAAACCATTGATACAGATGGGGTAGTGTGCCCAAGAACCATTGATACAGATGGGGTAGTGTTCCCAAGAACCATTGATACAGATGGGGTAGTGTGCCCAAGAACCATTGATACAGTTGGGGTAGTGTGCCCAAGAAGCATTGATACAGATGGGGTAGTGTGCCCAAGAACCATTGATACAGTTGGGGTATTGTGCCCAAGAACCATTGACACAGATGGGGTATGTGCCCAGGAACCATTCATACAGATGGGGTATGTGCCCAGGAACCATTAATACAGATGGTGTAGAGTGCCCAAGAACCATTGATACAGTTAGTGTAGTGTGCCCAGGAACCATTAATACAGATGGGGTAGTGTGCCCAAGCACCATTGATACAGATGGGGTAATGTGCCCAAGAACCATTGATGCAGTTGGGGTAGTGTGCCCAGAAACCATTGATACAGATGGTTTAGTGTGCCCAGAAACCATTGATACAGATGGGGTAGTGTGCCCAGGAACCATTGATGCAGATGGGGTAGTGTCCCAAGAAACCATTGATACAGATGTGGTAGTGTGCCCAAGAACCATTGATACAGTTGGGGTAGTGTGCCCAGAAACCATTGATACAGATGGGGTAGTGTGCCCAAGAACCATTGAGAGATGGGGTAGTGTGCCCAGAAACCATTGATACAGATGGGGTAGTGTGCCCAGGAACCATTGATACAGATGGGGTAGTGTGCCCAGGAACCATTGATACAGATGGGGTAGTGTGCCCAGAAACCATTGATACAGATGGGGTAGTGTGCCCAGAAACCATTGATACAGATGGGGTAGTGTGCCCAAGAACCATTGATACAGATGGGGTAGTGTGCCCAAGAACCATTGACACAGATGGGGTATGTGCCCAGGAACCATTGATACAGATGGGGTATGTGCCCAGGAACCATTGATACAGATGGGGTAGAGTGCCCAAGAACCATTGATACAGTTAGGGTAGTGTGCACAGGAACCATTAATACAGATGGGGTAGTGTGCCCAGAAACCAGTGATACAGATGGGGTAGTGTGCCCAAGAACCATTGATACAGATGGGGTAGTGTTCCCAAGAACCATTGATACAGATGGGGTAGTGTGCCCAAGAACCATTGATGCAGTTGGGGTAGTGTGCCCAAGAAGCATTGACACAGATGGGGTAGTGTGCCCAAGGACCATTGATACAGTTGGGGTATTGTGCCCAAGAACCATTGACACAGATGGGGTATGTGCCCAGGAACCATTCATACAGATGGGGTATGTGCCCAGGAACCATTGATACAGATGGTGTAGAGTGCCCAAGAACCATTGATACAGTTAGGGTAGTGTGCCCAGGAACCATGAAGACAGATGGGGTAGTGTGCCCAAGCACCATTGATACAGATGGGGTAATGTGCCCAAGAACCATTGATGCAGTTGGGGTAGTGTTCCCAGAAACCATTGATACAGATGGTTTAGTGTGCCCAGAAACCATTGATACAGATGGGGTAGTGTGCCCAAGAACCATTGATACAGTTGGGGTAGTGTGCCCAGAAACCATTGATACAGATGGGGTAGTGTGCCCAAGAACCATTGATATAGATGGGGTAGTGTGCCCAGAAACCATTGATACAGATGGGGTAGTGTGCCCAGAAACCATTGATACAGATGGGGTAGTGTGCCCAGAAACCATTGATACAGAGGGGGTAATGTGCCCAGAAACCATTGATACAGATGGGGTAGTGTGCCCAAGAACCATTGATACAGATGGGGTAGTGTGCCCAGGAACCATTGATACAGATGGGGTAGTGTGCCCAGGAACCATTGATACAGTTGGGGTAGTGTGCCCAGAAACCATTGATACAGATGGGGTAGTGTGCCCAGAAACCATTGATACAGATGGGGTAGTGTGCCCAGGAACCATTGATACAGATGGGGTAGTGTGCCCAAGAACCATTGATACAGATGGGGTAGTGTGCCCAAGAACCATTGTTACAGATGGGGTAGTGTGCCCAGAAACCATTGATACAGATGGGGAAGTGTGCCCAGATACCATTGATACAGATGGGGTAGTGTGCCCAAGAACCATTGATACAGATGTGGTAGTGTCCCCAGAAACCATTGATACAGATGGGGTAGTGTGCCCAGAAACCATTGATACAGATGGGGTAGTGTGCCCAGAAACCATTGATACAGATGGAGTAGTGTGCACAGAAACCATTGATACTGATGGGGTAGTGTGCCCAAGAACCATTGATACAGATGGCGTAGTGTGCCCAGTAACCATTGATGCAGATGGGGTAGTGTGCCCAAGAACTTTTGATACAAATGGGGTAGTGTGCCCAAGAACCATTGATACAGTTGGGGTAGTGTGCCCAGAAACCATTGATACAGTTGGGGTAGTGTGCCCAAGAACCATTGATACAGATGGGGTAGTGTGCCCAGAAACCATTGATCCAGATCGGGTTGTATGCCCAGAAACCATTGATACAGATGGGGTAGTGTGCCCAGAAACCAATGATACAGATGGGGTGGTGTGCCCAAGAACCATTGATACAGTTGGGATCGTGTGCCCAAGAACCATTGATACAGATGGGGTCGTGTGCCCAAGAACCATTGATACAGTTGAGGTAGTGTGCCCAAGAACCATTGATACAGATGGGGTATGTGCCCATGAACCATTGATACAGATGGGGTAGAGTGTCGAAGAACCATTGATTCAGTTAGGGTAGTGTGCCCAGGAACCATTAATACAGATGGGGTAGTGTGCCCAAAAACCATTGATACAGATGGGGTAGTGTGCCCAAGAACCATTGATACAGTTGGGGTAGTGTGCCCAGAACCATTGCTACAGATGGGGTAGTGTGCCCAGAAACCATTGATACAGTTGGGGTACTGTCCCCAGAAACCATTGATACAGATGGGGTAGTGTGCCCAAGAACCATTGATACAGTTGGGGTAGTGTGCCCAAGAAGCATTGATACAGATGGGGTAGTGTGCCCAAGAACCATTGATACAGTTGGGGTAGTGTGCCCAAGAACCATTGACACAGATGGGGTATGTGCCCAGGAACCATTGATACAGATGGGGTATGTGCCCAGGAACCATTGATACAGATGGGGTAGAGTGCCCAAGAACCATTGATACAGTTAGGGTAGTGTGCCCAGGAACCATTAATACAGATGGGGTAGTGTGCCCAGAAACCATTGATACAGATGGGGTAGTGTGCCCAAGAACCATTGATACAGATGGGGTAGTGTTCCCAAGAACCATTGATACAGATGGGGTAGTGTGCCCAAGAACCATTGATACAGTTGGGGTAGTGTGCCCAAGAAGCATTGATACAGATGGGGTAGTGTGCCCAAGAACCATTGATACAGTTGGGGTATTGTGCCCAAGAACCATTGACACAGATGGGGTATGTGCCCAGGAACCATTCATACAGATGGGGTATGTGCCCAGGAACCATTGATACAGATGGTGTAGAGTGCCCAAGAACCATTGATACAGTTAGGGTAGTGTGCCCAGGAACCATTAATACAGATGGGGTAGTGTGCCCAAGCACCATTGATACAGATGGGGTAATGTGCCCAAGAACCATTGATGCAGTTGGGGTAGTGTGCCCAGAAACCATTGATACAGATGGTTTAGTGTGCCCAGAAACCATTGATACAGATGGGGTAGTGTGCCCAAGAACCATTGATACAGTTGGGGTAGTGTGCCCAGAAACCATTGATACAGATGGGGTAGTGTGCCCAAGAACCATTGATATAGATGGGGTAGTGTGCCCAGAAACCATTGATACAGATGGGGTAGTGTGCCCAGAAACCATTGATACAGATGGGGTAGTGTGCCCAGAAACCATTGATACAGAGGGGGTAATGTGCCCAGAAACCATTGATACAGATGGGGTAGTGTGCCCAAGAACCATTGATACAGATGGGGTAGTGTGCCCAGGAACCATTGATGCAGATGGGGTAGTGTGCCCAGGAACCATTGATACAGATGGGGTAGTGTGCCCAGAAACCATTGATACAGATGGGGTAGTGTGCCCAGAAACCATTGATACAGATGGGGTGGTGTGCCCAAGAACCATTGATACAGTTGGGATCGTGTGCCCAAGAACCATTGATACAGATGGGGTCGTGTGCCCAAGAACCATTGATACAGTTGAGGTAGTGTGCCCAACAACCATTGATACAGATGGGGTATGTGCCCATGAACCATTGATACAGATGGGGTAGAGTGTCGAAGAACCATTGATTCAGTTAGGGTAGTGTGCCCAGGAACCATTAATACAGATGGGGTAGTGTGCCCAAAAACCATTGATACAGATGGGGTAGTGTGCCCAAGAACCATTGATACAGTTGGGGTAGTGTGCCCAGAACCATTGCTACAGATGGGGTAGTGTGCCCAGAAACCATTGATACAGTTGGGGTACTGTCCCCAGAAACCATTGATACAGATGGGGTAGTGTGCCCAAGAACCATTGATACAGTTGGGGTAGTGTGCCCAAGAAGCATTGATACAGATGGGGTAGTGTGCCCAAGAACCATTGATACAGTTGGGGTAGAGTGCCCAAGAACCATTGACACAGATGGGGTATGTGCCCAGGAACCATTGATACAGATGGGGTATGTGCCCAGGAACCATTGATACAGATGGGGTAGAGTGCCCAAGAACCATTGATACAGTTAGGGTAGTGTGCCCAGGAACCATTAATACAGATGGGGTAGTGTGCCCAGAAACCATTGATACAGATGGGGTAGTGTGCCCAAGAACCATTGATACAGATGGGGTAGTGTTCCCAAGAACCATTGATACAGATGGGGTAGTGTGCCCAAGAACCATTGATACAGTTGGGGTAGTGTGCCCAAGAAGCATTGATACAGATGGGGTAGTGTGCCCAAGAACCATTGATACAGTTGGGGTATTGTGCCCAAGAACCATTGACACAGATGGGGTATGTGCCCAGGAACCATTCATACAGATGGGGTATGTGCCCAGGAACCATTGATACAGATGGTGTAGAGTGCCCAAGAACCATTGATACAGTTAGGGTAGTGTGCCCAGGAACCATTAATACAGATGGGGTAGTGTGCCCAAGCACCATTGATACAGATGGGGTAATGTGCCCAAGAACCATTGATGCAGTTGGGGTAGTGTGCCCAGAAACCATTGATACAGATGGTTTAGTGTGCCCAGAAACCATTGATACAGATGGGGTAGTGTGCCCAAGAACCATTGATACAGTTGGGGTAGTGTGCCCAGAAACCATTGATACAGATGGGGTAGTGTGCCCAAGAACCATTGATATAGATGGGGTAGTGTGCCCAGAAACCATTGATACAGATGGGGTAGTGTGCCCAGAAACCATTGATACAGATGGGGTAGTGTGCCCAGAAACCATTGATACAGAGGGGGTAATGTGCCCAGAAACCATTGATACAGATGGGGTAGTGTGCCCAAGAACCATTGATACAGATGGGGTAGTGTGCCCAGGAACCATTGATGCAGATGGGGTAGTGTGCCCAGGAACCATTGATACAGATGGGGTAGTGTGCCCAGAAACCATTGATACAGATGGGGTAGTGTGCCCAGAAACCATTGATACAGATGGGGTAGTGTGCCCAAGAACCATTGATACAGATGGGGTAGTGTGCCCAAGAACCATTGATACAGATGGGGTAGTGTGCCCAAGAACCATTGTTACAGATGGGGTAGTGTGCCCAGAAACCATTGATACAGATGGGGAAGTGTGCCCAGAAACCATTGATACAGATGGGGTAGTGTGCCCAAGAACCATTGATACAAATGTGGTAGTGTCCCCAGAAACCATTGATACAGATGGGGTAGTGTGCCCAGAAACCATTGATACAGATGGGGTAGTGTGCCCAGAAACCATTGATACAGATGGAGTAGTGTGCACAGAAACCATTGATACTGATGGGGTAGTGTGCCCAAGAACCATTGATACAGATGGCGTAGTGTGCCCAGTAACCATTGATGCAGATGGGGTAGTGTGCCCAAGAACCATTGATACAGATGGGGTAGTGTGCCCAAGAACCATTGATACAGTTGGGGTAGTGTGCCCAGAAACCATTGATACAGTTGGGGTAGTGTGCCCAAGAACCATTGATACAGATGGGGTAGTGTGCCCAGAAACCATTGATCCAGATGGGGTTGTATGCCCAGAAACCATTGATACAGATGGGGTAGTGTGCCCAGAAACCAATGATACAGATGGGGTGGTGTGCCCAAGAACCATTGATACAGTTGGGATCGTGTGCCCAAGAACCATTGATACAGATGGGGTCGTGTGCCCAAGAACCATTGATACAGTTGAGGTAGTGTGCCCAAGAACCATTGATACAGATGGGGTATGTGCCCATGAACCATTGATACAGATGGGGTAGAGTGTCGAAGAACCATTGATTCAGTTAGGGTAGTGTGCCCAGGAACCATTAATACAGATGGGGTAGTGTGCCCAAAAACCATTGATACAGATGGGGTAGTGTGCCCAAGAACCATTGATACAGTTGGGGTAGTGTGCCCAGAAACCATTGCTACAGATGGGGTAGTGTGCCCAGAAACCATTGATACAGATGGGGTACTGTCCCCAGAAACCATTGATACAGATGGGGTAGTGTGCCCAAGAACAATTGATACAGTTGGGGTAGTGTGCCCAAGAACCATTGATACAGTTGGGGTAGTGTGCCCAAGAAGCATTGATACAAATGGGGTAGTGTGCCCAAGAACCATTGATACAGTTGGGGTAGTGTGCCCAAGAACCATTGACACAGATGGGGTATGTGCCTAGGAACCATTGATACAGATGGGGTATGTGCCCAGGAACCATTGATACAGATGGGGTAGAGTGCCCAAGAACCATTGATACAGTTAGGGTAGTGTGCCCAGGAACCATTAATACAGATGGGGTAGTGTGCCCAGAAACCATTGATACAGATGGGGTAGTGTGCCCAAGAACCATTGATACAGATGGGGTAGTGTTCCCAAGAACCATTGATACAGATGGGGTAGTGTGCCCAAGAACCATTGATACAGTTGGGGTAGTGTGCCCAAGAAGCATTGATACAGATGGGGTAGTGTGCCCAAGAACCATTGATACAGTTGGGGTATTGTGCCCAAGAACCATTGACACAGATGGGGTATGTGCCCAGGAACCATTCATACAGATGGGGTATGTGCCCAGGAACCATTGATACAGATGGTGTAGAGTGCCCAAGAACCATTGATACAGTTAGTGTAGTGTGCCCAGGAACCATTAATACAGATGGGGTAGTGTGCCCAAGCACCATTGATACAGATGGGGTAATGTGCCCAAGAACCATTGATGCAGTTGGGGTAGTGTGCCCAGAAACCATTGATACAGATCGTTTAGTGTGCCCAGAAACCATTGATACAGATGGGGTAGTGTGCCCAGGAACCATTGATGCAGATGGGGTAGTGTCCCAAGAAACCATTGATACAGATGTGGTAGTGTGCCCAAGAACCATTGATACAGTTGGGGTAGTGTGCCCAGAAACCATTGATACTGATGGGGTAGTGTGCCCAAGAACCATTGAGAGATGGGGTAGTGTGCCCAGAAACCATTGATACAGATGGGGTAGTGTGCCCAGAAATCATTGATCCAGATGGGGTAGTGTGCCCAGAAATCATTGATACAGATGGGGTAGCATGCCCAAGAACCATTGATACAGTAGGGGTAGTGTGCCCAGGAACCATTGATACAGATGGGGTAGTGTGCCCTGAAACCATTGATACAGAAAGGGAAGTGTGCCCAGAAACCATTGATACAGATGGGGTAGTGTGCCCAGAAACCATTGATACAGATGGGGTAGTGTGCCCAAGAACCATTGATACAGATGGGGTAGTGTGCCCAGAAACCATTGATACAGATGGGGTAGTGTGCCCAGAAACCATTGATACAGATGGGGTAGTGTGCAAGAAACCATTGATACAGAGGGGGTAGTGTGCCCAGAAACCATTGATACAGATGGGGTAGTGTGCCCAAGAACCATTGATACAGATGGGGTAGTGTGCCCAGAAACCATTGATACAGATGGGGTAGTGTGCCCAAGAACCATTGATACAGATGGGGTAGTGTGCCCAGAAACCATTGATACAGATGGGGTAGTGTGCCCAGAAACCATTGATACAGATGGGGTAGTGTGCCCAAGAACCATTGATACAGATGGGGTAGTGTGCCCAAGAACCATTGATACAGATGGGGTAGTGTTCCCAAGAACCATTGATACAGATTGGGTAATGTGCCCAGAAACCATTGATACAGATGGGGAAGTGTGCCCAGAAACCATTGATACAGATGGGGTAGTGTGCCCAGAAACCATTGATACAGATGGGGTAGTGTCCCCAGAAACCATTGATACAGATGGGGTAGTGTGCCCAGAAACCATTGATACAGATGGGGTAGTGTGCCCAGAAACCATTGATACAGATCGGGTAGTGTGCCCAGAAACCATTGATACAGATGGGGTAGTGTGCACAGAAACCATTGATACTGATGGGGTAGTGTGCCCAAGAACCATTGATACAGATGGGGTAGTGTGCCCAGTAACCATTGATACAGATGGGGTAGTGTGCCCAAGAACCATTGATACAGATGGGGTAGTGTGCCCAAGAACCATTAATACAGTTGGGGTAGTGTGCCCAGAAACCATTGATACAGTTGGGGTAGTGTGCCCAAGAACCATTGATACAGATGGGGTAGTGTGCCCCGAAACCATTGATCCAGATGGGGTTGTGTGCCCAGAAACCATTGATACAGATGGGGTGGTGTGCCCAGAAACCATTGATACAGATGGGGTAGTGTGCCCAAGAACCATTTATACAGATGGGGAAGTGTGCCCAAGAACCATTGATACAGATGGGGTAGTGTGCCCAAGAACCATTGATACAGATGGGGTAGTGTGCCCAGAAACCATTGATACAGACGGGGTAGTGTGCCCAGAAACCATTGATACAGATGGGGTAGTGTGCCCAAGAACCATTGATACAGATGGGGTTGTGTGCCCAGAAACCATTGATACAGATGGGGTAGTGTGCCCAGAAACCATTGATACAGATGGGGTAGTCTGTCCAGAAACCAATGATACAGATGGGGTGGTGTGCCCAAGAACCATTGATACAGTTGGGATCGTGTGCCCAAGAACCATTGATACAGATGGGGTCGTGTGCCCAAGAACCATTGATACAGTTGAGGTAGTGTGCCCAAGAACCATTGATACAGATGGGGTATGTGCCCATGAACCATTGATACAGATGGGGTAGAGTGTCGAAGAACCATTGATTCAGTTAGGGTAGTGTGCCCAGGAACCATTAATACAGATGGGGTAGTGTGCCCAAAAACCATTGATACAGATGGGGTAGTGTGCCCAAGAACCATTGATACAGTTGGGGTAGTGTGCCCAGAAACCATTGCTACAGATGGGGTAGTGTGCCCAGAAACCATTGATACAGATGGGGTACTGTCCCCAGAAACCATTGATACAGATGGGGTAGTGTGCCCAAGAACCATTGATACAGTTGGGGTAGTGTGCCCAAGAACCATTGATACAGTTGGGGTAGTGTGCCCAAGAAGCATTGATACAGATGGGGTAGTGTGCCCAAGAACCATTGATACAGTTGGGGTAGTGTGCCCAAGAACCATTGACACAGATGGGGTATGTGCCTAGGAACCATTGATACAGATGGGGTATGTGCCCAGGAACCATTGATACAGATGGGGTAGAGTGCCCAAGAACCATTGATACAGTTAGGGTAGTGTGCCCAGGAACCATTAATACAGATGGGGTAGTGTGCCCAGAAACCATTGATACAGATGGGGTAGTGTGCCCAAGAACCATTGATACAGATGGGGTAGTGTTCCCAAGAACCATTGATACAGATGGGGTAGTGTGCCCAAGAACCATTGATACAGTTGGGGTAGTGTGCCCAAGAAGCATTGATACAGATGGGGTAGTGTGCCCAAGAACCATTGATACAGTTGGGTTATTGTGCCCAAGAACCATTGACACAGATGGGGTATGTGCCCAGGAACCATTCATACAGATGGGGTATGTGCCCAGGAACCATTGATACAGATGGTGTAGAGTGACCAAAAACCATTGATACAGTTAGGGTAGTGTGCCCAGGAACCATTAATACAGATGGGGTAGTGTGCCCAAGCACCATTGATACAGATGGGGTAATGTGCCCAAGAACCATTGATGCAGTTGGGGTAGTGTGCCCAGAAACCATTGATACAGATGGTTTAGTGTGCCCAGAAACCATTGATACAGATGGGGTAGTGTGCCCAGGAACCATTGATGCAGATGGGGTAGTGTCCCAAGAAACCATTGATACAGATGTGGTAGTGTGCCCAAGAACCATTGATACAGTTGGGGTAGTGTGCCCAGAAACCATTGATACAGATGGGGTAGTGTGCCCAAGAACCATTGAGAGATGGGGTAGTGTGCCCAGAAACCATTGATACAGATGGGGTAGTGTGCCCAGAAATCATTGATCCAGATGGGGTAGTGTGCCCAGAAATCATTGATACAGATGGGGTAGCATGCCCAAGAACCATTGATACAGTAGGGGTAGTGTGCCCAGGAACCATTGATACAGATGGGGTAGTGTGCCCAGAAACCATTGATACAGAAAGGGAAGTGTGCCCAGAAACCATTGATACAGATGGGGTAGTGTGCCCAGAAACCATTGATACAGATGGGGTAGTGTGCCCAAGAACCATTGATACAGATGGGGAAGTGTGCCCAGAAACCATTGATACAGATGGGGTAGTGTGCCCAAGAACCATTGATACAGATGGGGTAGTGTGCCCAGAAACCATTGATACAGACGGGGTAGTGTGCCCAGAAACCATTGATACAGATGGGGTAGTGTGCCCAAGAACCATTGATACAGATGGGGTTGTGTGCCCAGAAACCATTGATACAGATGGGGTAGTGTGCCCAGAAACCATTGATACAGATGGGGTAGTCTGTCCAGAAACCAATGATACAGATGGGGTGGTGTGCCCAAGATCCATTGATACAGTTGGGATCGTGTGCCCAAGAACCATTGATACAGATGGGGTCGTGTGCCCAAGAACCATTGATACAGTTGAGGTAGTGTGCCCAAGAACCATTGATACAGATGGGGTATGTGCCCATGAACCATTGATACAGATGGGGTAGAGTGTCGAAGAACCATTGATTCAGTTAGGGTAGTGTGCCCAGGAACCATTAATACAGATGGGGTAGTGTGCCCAAAAACCATTGATACAGATGGGGTAGTGTGCCCAAGAACCATTGATACAGTTGGGGTAGTGTGCCCAGAAACCATTGCTACAGATGGGGTAGTGTGCCCAGAAACCATTGATACAGATGGGGTACTGTCCCCAGAAACCATTGATACAGATGGGGTAGTGTGCCCAAGAACCATTGATACAGTTGGGGTAGTGTGCCCAAGAACCATTGATACAGTTGGGGTAGTGTGCCCAAGAAGCATTGATACAGATGGGGTAGTGTGCCCAAGAACCATTGATACAGTTGGGGTAGTGTGCCCAAGAACCATTGACACAGATGGGGTATGTGCCTAGGAACCATTGATACAGATGGGGTATGTGCCCAGGAACCATTGATACAGATGGGGTATGTGCCCAGGAACCATTGATACAGATGGGGTAGAGTGCCCAAGAACCATTGATTCAGTTAGGGTAGTGTGCCCAGGAACCATTAATACAGATGGGGTAGTGTGCCCAAAAACCATTGATACAGATGGGGTAGTGTGCCCAAGAACCATTGATACAGTTGGGGTAGTGTGCCCAGAAACCATTGCTACAGATGGGGTAGTGTGCCCAGAAACCATTGATACAGATGGGGTACTGTCCCCAGAAACCATTGATACAGATGGGGTAGTGTGCCCAAGAACCATTGATACAGTTGGGGTAGTGTGCCCAAGAACCATTGATACAGTTGGGGTAGTGTGCCCAAGAAGCATTGATACAGATGGGGTAGTGTGCCCAAGAACCATTGATACAGTTGGGGTAGTGTGCCCAAGAACCATTGACACAGATGGGGTATGTGCCTAGGAACCATTGATACAGATGGGGTATGTGCCCAGGAACCATTGATACAGATGGGGTAGAGTGCCCAAGAACCATTGATACAGTTAGGGTAGTGTGCCCAGGAACCATTAATACAGATGGGGTAGTGTGCCCAGAAACCATTGATACAGATGGGGTAGTGTGCCCAAGAACCATTGATACAGATGGGGTAGTGTTCCCAAGAACCATTGATACAGATGGGGTAGTGTGCCCAAGAACCATTGATACAGTTGGGGTAGTGTGCCCAAGAAGCATTGATACAGATGGGGTAGTGTGCCCAAGAACCATTGATACAGTTGGGGTATTGTGCCCAAGAACCATTGACACAGATGGGGTATGTGCCCAGGAACCATTCATACAGATAGGGTATGTGCCCAGGAACCATTGATACAGATGGTGTAGAGTGCCCAAGAACCATTGATACAGTTAGGGTAGTGTGCCCAGGAACCATTAATACAGATGGGGTAGTGTGCCCAAGCACCATTGATACAGATGGGGTAATGTGCCCAAGA
Organism: Heterodontus francisci; assembly: GCF_036365525.1. Lineage (NCBI taxonomy): Eukaryota > Metazoa > Chordata > Chondrichthyes > Heterodontiformes > Heterodontidae > Heterodontus > Heterodontus francisci. Next base: position 104,072,467 of record NC_090379.1, read on the forward strand.
ACCATTGATGCCGTTGGGGTAGTGTGCCCAGAAACCATTGATACAGATGGTTTAGTGTGCCCAGAAACCATTGATACAGATGGGGTAGTGTGCCCAGGAACCATTGATGCAGATGGGGTAGTGTCCCAAGAAACCATTGATACAGATGTGGTAGTGTGCCCAAGAACCATTGATACAGTTGGGGTAGTGTGCCCAGAAACCATTGATACAGATGGGGTAGTGTGCCCAAGAACCATTGAGAGATGGGGTAGTGTGCCCAGAAACCATTGATACAGATGGGGTAGTGTGCCCAGAAATCATTGATCCAGATGGGGTAGTGTGCCCAGAAATCATTGATACAGATGGGGTAGCATGCCCAAGAACCATTGATACAGTAGGGGTAGTGTGCCCAGGAACCATTGATACAGATGGGGTAGTGTGCCCAGAAACCATTGATACAGAAAGGGAAGTGTGCCCAGAAACCATTGATACAGATGGGGTAGTGTGCCCAGAAACCATTGATACAGATGGGGTAGTGTGCCCAAGAACCATTGATACAGATGGGGTAGTGTGCCCAGAAACCATTGATACAGATGGGGTAGTGTGCCCAGAAACCATTGATACAGATGGGGTAGTGTGCAAGAAACCATTGATACAGAGGGGGTAGTGTGCCCAGAAACCATTGATACAGATGGGGTAGTGTGCCCAAGAACCATTGATACAGATGGGGTAGTGTGCCCAGAAACCATTGATACAGATGGGGTAGTGTGCCCAAGAACCATTGATACAGATGGGGTAGTGTGCCCAGAAACCATTGATACAGATGGGGTAGTGTGCCCAGAAACCATTGATACAGATGGGGTAGTGTGCCCAAGAACCATTGATACAGATGGGGTAGTGTGCCCAAGAACCATTGATACAGATGGGGTAGTGTTCCCAAGAACCATTGATACAGATTGGGTAATGTGCCCAGAAACCATTGATACAGATGGGGAAGTGTGCCCAGAAACCATTGATACAGATGGGGTAGTGTGCCCAGAAACCATTGATACAGATGGGGTAGTGTCCCCAGAAACCATTGATACAGATGGGGTAGTGTGCCCAGAAACCATTGATACAGATGGGGTAGTGTGCCCAGAAACCATTGATACAGATGGGGTAGTGTGCACAGAAACCATTGATACTGATGGGGTAGTGTGCCCAAGAACCATTGATACAGATGGGGTAGTGTGCCCAGTAACCATTGATACAGATGGGGTAGTGTGCCCAAGAACCATTGATACAGATGGGGTAGTGTGCCCAAGAACCATTAATACAGTTGGGGTAGTGTGCCCAGAAACCATTGATACAGTTGGGGTAGTGTGCCCAAGAACCATTGATACAGATGGGGTAGTGTGCCCCGAAACCATTGATCCAGATGGGGTTGTGTGCCCAGAAACCATTGATACAGATGGGGTGGTGTGCCCAGAAACCATTGATACAGATGGGGTAGTGTGCCCAAGAACCATTGATACAGATGGGGAAGTGTGCCCAGAAACCATTGATACAGATGGGGTAGTGTGCCCAAGAACCATTGATACAGATGGGGTAGTGTGCCCAGAAACCATTGATACAGACGGGGTAGTGTGCCCAGAAACCATTGATACAGATGGGGTAGTGTGCCCAAGAACCATTGATACAGATGCGGTTGTGTGCCCAGAAACCATTGATACAGATGGGGTAGTGTGCCCAAGAACCATTGATACAGATGGGGTAGTGTGCCCAGAAACCATTGATACAGATGGGCTAGTGTGCCCAAGAACCATTGATACAGATGGGGTAGTGTGCCCAGAAACCATTGATACAGATGGGCTAGTGTGCTGAAGAACCATTGATACAGATGGGGTAGTGTGCCCAGAAACCATTGATACAGATGCGGTAGTGTGCCCAGAAACCATTGATACAGATGGGCTAGTGTGCCCAAGAACCATTGATACAGATGGGGTAGTGTGCCCAGAAACCATTGATACAGATGCGGTAGTGTGCCCAGAAACCATTGATACAGATGGGGTAGTGTGCCCAAGAACCATTGAAACAGATAGGGTTGTGTGCCGAGAAACCATTGATACAGATTGGGTAGTGTGCCCAAGAACCATTGATAGAGATGGGGTTGTGCGCCTAGAAACCATTGATACAGATGGGGAAGTGTGCCCAGAAACCATTGATACAGATGGGGTAGTGTGCCCAAGAACCATTGATACAGTTGGGGTAGTGTGCCCAGAAACCATTGATACAGATGGGGCAGTGTGCCCAGAAACCATTGATACAGATGGGGTACTGTCCCCAGAAACCATTGATACAGATGGGGTAGTGTGCCCAAGAACCATTGATACAGATGGGGTCGTGTGCCCAAGAACCATTGATACAGTTGGGGCAGTGTGCCCAAGAAGCATTGATACAGATGGGGTAGTGTGCCCAAGAACCATTGATACAGTTGTGGTAGTGTGCCCAAGAACCATTGACACAGATGGGGTATGTGCGCAGGAACCATTGATACAGATGGGGTATGTGCCCAGGAACCATTGATACAGATGGGGTAGAGTGCCCAAGAACCATTGATACAGTTAGGGTAGTGTGCCCAGGAACCATTAATACAGATGGGGTAGTGTGCCCAGAAACCATTGATACAGATGGGGTAGTGTGCCCAAGCACCATTGATACAGATGGGGTAGTGTTCCCAAGAACCATTGATACAGGTGGGGTAGTGTGCCCAAGAACCATTGATACAGTTGGGGTAGTGTGCCCAAGAATCATTGATACAGATGGGGTAGTGTGCCCAAGAACCATTGATACAGTTGGGGTATTGTGCCCAAGAACCATTGACACAGATGGGGTATGTGCCCAGGAACCATTCATACAGATGGGGTATGTGCCCAGGAACCATTGATACAGATGGTGTAGACTGCCCAAGAACCATTGATACAGTTAGGGTAGTGTGCCCAGGAACCATTAATACAGATGGGGTAGTGTGCCCAAGCACCATTGATACAGATGGGGTAATGTGCCCAAGAACCATTGATGCAGTTGGGGTAGTGTGCCCAGAAACCATTGATACAGATGGTTTAGTGTGCCCAGAAACCATTGATACAGATGGGGTAGTGTGCCCAGGAACCATTGATGCAGATGGGGTAGTGTCCCAAGAAACCATTGATACAGATGGGGTAGTGTGCCCAAGAACCATTGATACAGTTGGGGTAGTGTGCCCACAAACCATTGATACAGATGGGGTAGTGTGCCCAAGAACCATTGATATAGATGGGGTAGTGTGCCCAGAAACCATTGATACAGATGGGGTAGTGTGCCCAGAAATCATTGATCCAGATGGGGTAGTGTGCCCAGAAATCATTGATACAGATGGGGTAGCATGCCCAAGAACCATTGATACAGTAGGGGTAGTGTGCCCAGGAACCATTGATACAGATGGGGTAGTGTGCCCAGAAACCATTGATACAGAAAGGGAAGTGTGCCCAGAAACCATTGTTACAGATGGGGTAGTGTGCCCAGAAACCATTGATACAGATGGGGTAGTGTGCCCAAGAACCATTGATACAGATGGGGTAGTGTGCCCAGAAACCATTGATACAGATGGGGTAGTGTGCCCAGAAACCATTGATACAGATGGGGTAGTGTGCAAGAAACCATTGATACAGAGGGGGTAGTGTGCCCAGAAACCATTGATACAGATGGGGTAGTGTGCCCAAGAACCATTGATACAGATGGGGTAGTGTGCCCAGAAACCATTGATACAGATGGGGTAGTGTGCCCAGAAACCATTGATACAGATGGGGTAGTGTGCCCAAGAACCATTGATACAGATGGGGTAGTGTGCCCAGAAACCATTGATACAGATGGGGTAGTGTGCCCAAGAACCATTGATACAGTTGGGGTTGTGTGCCTAGAAACCATTGATACAGATGGGGTAGTTTGCCCAAGAACCATTGATACAGATGGGGTTGTGTGCATAGAAACCATTGATACAGATGGGGTAGTGAGCCCAAGAACCATTGATACAGATGGGGTAGTGTGCCCAGGAACCATTGATACAGTTGGGGTAGTGTGCCTAGAAACCATTGATACAGATGGGGTAGTGTGCCCAAGAACCATTGATACAGATGGGGTAGTGTGCCCAGGAACCATTGATACAGATGGGGTAGTGTGCCCAAGAACCATTGATACAGATGGGGTAGTGTGCCCAGAAACCATTGATACAGATGGGGTTTTGTGCCCAAGAACCATTGATACAGATGGGGTTGTGTGCCTAGAAAGCATTGATACAGATGGGGTAGTGTGCCCAAGAAGCTTTGATATAGATGGGGTAGTGTGCCCAGAAACCATTGATACAGATTGGGTTGTGTGCCCAAGAACCATTGATACAGATGGGGTAGTGTGCCCAAGAACCATTGATACAGATGGGGTAGTGTGCCCAAGAACCATTGATATAGATGGGGTAGTGTGCCCAGAAACCATTGATACAGATGGGGTAGTGTGCCCAGAAATCATTGATCCAGATGGGGTAGTGTGCCCAGAAATCATTGATACAGATGGGGTAGCATGCCCAAGAACCATTGATACAGTAGGGGTAGTGTGCCCAGGAACCATTGATACAGATGGGGTAGTGTGCCCAGAAACCATTGATACAGAAAGGGAAGTGTGCCCAGAAACCATTGTTAAAGATGGGGTAGTGTGCCCAGAAACCATTGATACAGATGGGGTAGTGTGCCCAAGAACCATTGATACAGATGGGGTAGTGTGCCCAGAAACCATTGATACAGATGGGGTAGTGTGCCCAGAAACCATTGATACAGATGGGGTAGTGTGCAAGAAACCATTGATACAGAGGGGGTAGTGTGCCCAGAAACCATTGATACAGATGGGGTAGTGTGCCCAAGAACCATTGATACAGATGGGGTAGTGTGCCCAGAAACCATTGATACAGATGGGGTAGTGTGCCCAGAAACCATTGATACAGATGGGGTAGTGTGCCCAAGAACCATTGATACAGATGGGGTAGTGTGCCCAGAAACCATTGATACAGATGGGGTAGTGTGCCCAAGAACCATTGATACAGTTGGGGTTGTGTGCCTAGAAACCATTGATACAGATGGGGTAGTGTGCCCAAGAACCATTGATACAGATGGGGTTGTGTGCATAGAAACCATTGATACAGATGGGGTAGTGAGCCCAAGAACCATTGATACAGATGGGGTAGTGTGCCCAGGAACCATTGATATAGTTGGGGTAGTGTGCCTAGAAACCATTGATACAGATGGGGTAGTGTGCCCAAGAACCATTGATACAGATGGGGTAGTGTGCCCAGGAACCATTGATACAGATGGGGTAGTGTGCCCAAGAACCATTGATACAGATGGGGTAGTGTGCCCAGAAACCATTGATACAGATGGGGTTTTGTGCCCAAGAACCATTGATACAGATGGGGATGTGTGCGTAGAAAGCATTGATACAGATGGGGTAGTGTGCCCAAGAAGCTTTGATATAGATGGGGTAGTGTGCCCAGAAACCATTGATACAGATTGGGTTGTGTGCCCAAGAACCATTGATACAGATGGGGTAGTGTGCCCAAGAACCATTGATACAGATGGGGTAGTGTGCCCAAGAGCCATTGATACAGATGGGGTAGTGTGCCCAAGAACCATTGATACCGTTGGTGCAGTATGCCCAAGAACCATTGATACAGATGGGGTAGTGTGCCCAGAAACCATTGATACAGTTGGGGTAGTGTGCCCAAGAACCATTGATACAGATGGGGTAGTGTGCACAGGATCCATTGATACAGATGGGGTAGTTTGCCCAGAAACCATTGATATCGATGCGGTAGTGTGCCCAAGAACCATTGATACAGATGGGGTAGTGTGCCCAGTAACCATTGTACAGATGGGGTAGTGTGCCCAGCAACGATTGATACAGATGGGGTAGTGTGCCCAGAAACCATCGATTCAGATGGGTTTAGTGTGCCCAGGAACCATTGATATAGATGGGGTAGTGTGCCCAGAAACCATTGAGACCGTTGGGGTAGTGTGCCCAGTAACAATTGATACAGATGGGGTAGTGTGCCCAGCAACCATTGATACAGATGGGGTAGTGTGCCCAAGAACCATTGATACAGATGGGGTTGTGTGCCCAGAAACCATTGATACAGATGGGGAAGTGTGCCCAGAAACCATTGATACAGATGGGGTAGTGTGCCCAAGAACCATTGATACAGATGGGGTAGTGTGCCCAGAAACCATTGATACAGATGGGGTAGTGTGCGCAGAAACCATTGATACAGATGGGGTAGTGTGCCCAAGAACCATTGAAACAGAAGGTTGTGCGCCGAGAAACCATTGATACAGATGGGGTAGTGTGCCCAAGAACCATTGATAGAGATGGGGTAGTGTGCCTAGAAACCATTGATACAGATGGGGTAGTGTGCCCAAGAACCATTGATACAGATGGGGTAGTGTGCCCAGAAACCATTGATACAGATGGGGTAGTGTGCCCAAGAACCATTGATACAGATGGGGTAGTGTGCCCCGAAACCATTGATACAGATGGGGTAGTGTGCCCAGAAAACATTGATACAGATGGGGAAGTGTGCCCAGAAACCATTGATACAGATGGGGTTGTGTGCCTAGAACCCATTGATACAGATGGGGTAGTGTGCCCAAGAACCATTGATACAGATGGGGTTGTGTGCATAGAAACCATTGCTACAGATGGGGTAGTGTGCCCAAGAACCATTGATACAGATAGGGTTGTGTGCCTAGAAACCATTGATACAGATGGGGTAGTGTGCCCAAGAACCATTGATAGAGATGGGGTTGTGTGCCTAGAAACCATTGATACAGATGGGGTAGTGTGCCCAAGAACCATTGATACAGATGTGGTAGTGTGCCCAGAAACCATTGATACAGATGGGGAAGTTTGCCCAGAAACCATTGATACAGATGGGGTAGTGTGCCCAAGAACCATTGATACAGATGGGGTAGTGTGCCCAGAAACCATTTATACAGATGGGGTAGTGTGCCCAGAAACCATTGATACAGATGGGGAAGTGTGCCCAGAAACCATTGATACAGATGGGGTTGTGTGCCTAGAAACCATTGATACAGATGGGGTAGTGTGCCCAAGAACCATTGATACAGATGGGGTTGTGTGCATAGAAACCATTGATACAGATGGGGTAGTGTGCCCAAGAACCATTGATACAGATGGGGTAGTGTGCCCAGGAACCATTGATACAGTTGGGGTAGTGTGCCTAGAAACCATTGATACAGATGGGGTAGTGTGCCCAAGAACCATTGATACAGATGGGGTAGTGTGCCCAGGAACCATTGATACAGATGGGTTAGTGTGCCCAAGAACCATTGATACAGATGGGGTAGTGTGCCCAGAAACCATTGATACAGATGGGGTTTTGTGCCCAAGAACCATTGATACAGATGGGGTTGTGTGCCTAGAAAGCATTGATACAGATGGGGTAGTGTGCCCAAGAAGCTTTGATATAGATGGGGTAGTGTGCCCAGAAACCATTGATACAGATTGGGTTGTGTGCCCAAGAACCATTGATACAGATGGGGTAGTGTGCCCAAGAACCATTGATACAGATGGGGTAGTGTGCCCAAGAGCCATTGATACAGATGGGGTAGTGAGCCCAAGAACCATTGATACCGTTGGTGCAGTATGCCCAAGAACCATTGATACAGATGGGGTAGTGTGCCCAGAAACCATTGATACAGTTGGGGTAGTGTGCCCAAGAACCATTGATACAGATGGGGTAGTGTGCCCAGGATCCATTGATACAGATGGGGTAGTGTGCCCAGAAACCATTGATACAGATGGGGTAGTGTGCCCAGTAACCATTGTACAGATGGGGTAGTGTGCCCAGCAACCATTGATACAGATGGGGTAGTGTGCCCAGAAACCATCGATTCAGATGGGTTTAGTGTGTCCAGGAACCATTGATATAGATGGGGTAGTGTGCCCAGAAACCATTGAGACAGTTGGGGTAGTGTGCCCAGTAACAATTGATACAGATGGGGTAGTGTGCCCAGCAACCATTGATACAGATGGGGTAGTGTGCCCAAGAACCATTGATACAGATGGGGTTGTGTGCCCAGAAACCATTGATACAGATGGGGTAGTGTGCCCAAGAACCATTGAAACAGATAGGGTTGTGTGCCTAGAAACCATTGTTACAGATGGGGTAGTGTGCCCAAGAACCATTGATAGAGATGGGGTTGTGTGCCTAGAAACCATTGATACAGATGGGGAAGTGTGCCCAGAAACCATTGATACAGATGGGGTAGTGTGCCCAAGAACCATTGATACAGATGGGGTAGTGTGCCCCGAAACCATTGATACAGATGGGGTAGTGTGCCCGGAAACCATTGATACAGATGGGGAAGTGTGCCCAGAAACCATTGATACAGATGGGGTTGTGTGCCTAGAAACCATTGATACAGATGGGGTAGTGTGCACAAGAACCATTGATACAGATGGGGTTGTGTGCATAGAAACCATTGATACAGATGGGGTAGTGTGCCCAAGAGCCATTGATACAGATAGGGTTGTGTGCCTAGAAACCATTGATACAGATGGGGTAGTGTGCCCAAGAACCATTGATAGAGATGGGGTTGTGTGCCTAGAAACCATTGATACAGATGGGGTAGTGTGCCCAGAAACCATTGATACAGATAGGGTTGTGTGCCTAGAAACCATTGATACAGATGGGGTAGTGTGCCCAAGAACCATTGATACAGATGGGGTAGTGTGCCCAAGAACCATTGATACAGATGGGGTAGTGTGCCCCGAAACCATTGATACAGATGGGGTAGTGTGCCCAAGAACCATTGATACAGATGGGGTACTGTGCCCAGAAACCATTGATACAGATGGGGTTTTGTGCCCAAGAACCATTGATACAGATGGGGTTGTGTGCCTAGAAAGCATTGATACAGATGGGGTAGTGTGCCCAAGAAGCTTTGATATAGATGGGGTAGTGTGCCCAGAAACCATTGATACAGATTGGGTTGTGTGCCCAAGAACCATTGATACAGATGGGGTAGTGTGCCCAAGAACCATTGATACAGATGGGGTAGTGTGCCCAAGAGCCATTGATACAGATGGGGTAGTGAGCCCAAGAACCATTGATACCGTTGGTGCAGTATGCCCAAGAACCATTGATACAGATGGGGTAGTGTGCCCAGAAACCATTGATACAGTTGAGGTAGTGTGCCCAAGAACCATTGATACAGATGGGGTAGTGTGCCCAGGATCCATTGATACAGATGGGGTAGTGTGCCCAGAAACCATTGATATCGATGCGGTAGTGTGCCCAAGGACCATTGATACAGATGGGGTAGTGTGCCCAGTAACCATTGTACAGATGGGGTAGTGTGCCCAGCAACCATTGATACAGATGGGGTAGTGTGCCCAAGAACCATTGATACAGATGGGGTAGTGTGCCCAGTAACCATTGATACAGATGGGGTAGTGTGCCCAAGAACCATTGATACAGATGGGGTAGTGTGCCCAAGAGCCATTGATACAGTTGGGGTAGTGTGCCCAGAAACCATTGATACAGTTGGGGTAGTATGCCCAAGAACCATTGATACAGATGGGGTAGTGTGCCCAGAAACCATTGATCCAGATCGGGTTGTGTGCCCAGAAACCATTGATACAGATGGGGTGGTGTGCCCAGAAACCATTGATACAGATGGGGTAGTGTCCCCAAGAACCATTGATACAGATAGGGAAGTGTGCCCAGAAACCATTGATACAGATGGGGTAGTGTGCCCAAGAACCATTGATACAGATGGGGTAGTGTGCCCAGAAACCATTGATACAGATGGGGTAGTGTGCCCAGAAACCATTGATACAGATGGGGTAGTGTGCCCAAGAACCATTGATACAGATGGGGTTGTGTGCCCAGAAACCATTGATACAGATGGGGTAGTGTGCCCAAGAACCATTGATACAGATGGGGTAGTGTGCCCAGAAACCATTGATACAGATGGGGAAGTGTGCCCAGAAACCATTGATACAGATGGGGCAGTGTGCCCAAGAACCATTGATACAGATGGGGTAGTGTGCCCAGAAACCATTGATACAGATGCGGTAGTGTGCCCAAGAACCATTGAAACAGATAGGGTTGTGTGCCTAGAAACCATTGATACAGATGGGGTAGTGTGCCCAAGAACCATTGATAGAGATGGGGTTGTGTGCCTAGAAACCATTGATACAGTTGGGTAAGTGTGCCCAGAAACCATTGATGCAGATGGGGTAGTGTGCCCAAGAACCATTGATACAGATGGGGTAGTGTGCCCGGAAACCATTGATACAGATGGGGTAGTGTGCCAGAAACCATTGATACAGATGGGGAAGTGTTCCCAGAAATCATTGATACAGATGGGGTTGTGTGCCTAGAAACCATTGATACAGATGGGGTAGTGTGCCCAAGAACCATTGATACAGTTGGGGTAGTGTGCCCAAGAACCATTGATACAGATGGGGTAGTGTGCCCAGGATCCATTGATACAGATGGGGTAGTGTGCCCAGAAACCATTGATACAGTTGGGGTAGTGTGCCCAAGAACCATTGATACAGATGGGGTAGTGTGCCCAGGATCCATTGATACAGATGGGGTAGTGTGCCCAGAAACCATTGATACAGATGGGGTAGTGTGCCCAAGAACCATTGAAACAGAGGGTTGTGCGCCTAGAAACCATTGATACAGATGGGGTAGTGTGCCCAGCAACCATTGATACAGATGGGGTAGTGTGCCCAAGAACCATTGATACAGATGGGGTTGTGTGCCCAGAAACCATTGATACAGATGGGGAAGTGTGCCCAGAAACCATTGATACAGATGGGGTAGTGTGCCCAAGAACCATTGATACAGATGGGGTAGTGTGCCCAGAAACCATTGATACAGATGCGGTAGTGTGCCCAGAAACCATTGATACAGATGGGGTAGTGTGCCCAAGAACCATTGAAACAGAGGGTTGTGCGCCTAGAAACCATTGATACAGATGGGGTAGTGTGCCCAAGAACCATTGATAGAGATGGGGTTGTGTGCCTAGAAACCATTGATACAGATGGGGTAGTGTGCCCAAGAACCATTGATACAGATGGGGTAGTGTGCCCAGAAACCATTGATACAGATGGGGTAGTGTGCCCAGGAACCATTGATACAGATGGGGTAGTGTGCCCCGAAACCATTGATACAGATGGGGTAGTGTGCCCAGAAACCATTGATACAGATGGGGAAGTGTGCCCAGAAACCATTGATACAGATGGGTTTGTGTGCCTAGAAACCATTGATACAGATGGGGTAGTGTTCCGAAGAACCATTGATACAGATGGGGTTGTGTGCATAGAAACCATTGATACAGATGGGGTAGTGTGCCCAAGAACCATTGATACAGATAGGGTTGTGTGCCTAGAAACCATTGATACAGATGGGGTCGTGTGCCCAAGAACCATTGATACAGATGGGGTAGTGTGCCCAGGAACCATTGATACAGATGGGGTAGTGTGCCCAAGAACCATTGATACAGATGGGGTACTGTGCCCAGAAACCATTGATACAGATGGGGTTTTGTGCCCAAGAACCATTGATACAGATGGGGTTGTGTGCCTAGAAAGCATTGATACAGATGGGGTAGTGTGCCCAAGAAGCTTTGATATAGATGGGGTAGTGTGCCCAGAAACCATTGATACAGATTGGGTTGTGTGCCCAAGAACCATTGATACAGATGGGGTAGTGTGCCCAAGAACCATTGATACAGATGGGGTAGTGTGCCCAAGAGCCATTGATACAGATGGGGTAGTGAGCCCAAGAACCATTGATACCGTTGGTGCAGTATGCCCAAGAACCATTGATACAGATGGGGTAGTGTGCCCAGAATCCATTGATACAGTTGAGGTAGTGTGCCCAAGAACCATTGATACAGATGGGGTAGTGTGCCCAGGATCCATTGATACAGATGGGGTAGTGTGCCCAGAAACCATTGATATCGATGCGGTAGTGTGCCCAAGGACCATTGATACAGATGGGGTAGTGTGCCCAGTAACCATTGTACAGATGGGGTAGTGTGCCCAGCAACCATTGATACAGATGGGGTAGTGTGCCCAGAAACCATCGATTCAGATGGGTTTAGTGTGCCCAGGAACCATTGATATAGATGGGGTAGTGTGCCCAGAAACCATTGAGACAGTTGGGGTAGTGTGCCCAGTAACAATTGATACAGATGGGGTAGTGTGCCCAGCAACCATTGATACAGATGGGGTAGTGTGCCCAAGAACCATTGATACAGATGGGGTTGTGTGCCCAGAAACCATTGATACAGATGGGGTAGTGTGCCCAAGAACCATTGAAACAGATAGGGTTGTGTGCCTAGAAACCATTGTTACAGATGGGGTAGTGTGCCCAAGAACCATTGATAGAGATGGGGTTGTGTGCCTAGAAACCATTGATACAGATGGGGAAGTGTGCCCAGAAACCATTGATACAGATGGGGTAGTGTGCCCAAGAACCATTGATACAGATGGGGTAGTGTGCCCCGAAACCATTGATACAGATGGGGTAGTGTGCCCGGAAACCATTGATACAGATGGGGAAGTGTGCCCAGAAACCATTGATACAGATGGGGTTGTGTGCCTAGAAACCATTGATACAGATGGGGTAGTGTGCACAAGAACCATTGATACAGATGGGGTTGTGTGCATAGAAACCATTGATACAGATGGGGTAGTGTGCCCAAGAGCCATTGATACAGATAGGGTTGTGTGCCTAGAAACCATTGATACAGATGGGGTAGTGTGCCCAAGAACCATTGATAGAGATGGGGTTGTGTGCCTAGAAACCATTGATACAGATGGGGTAGTGTGCCCAGAAACCATTGATACAGATGGGGAAGTGTGCCCAGAAACCATTGATACAGATGGGGTTGTGTGCCTGGAAACCATTGATACAGATGGGGTAGTGTGCCCAAGAACCATTGATACAGATGGGGTTGTGTGCATAGAAAACATTGATACAGATGGGGTAGTGAGCCCAAGAACCATTGATACCGTTGGTGCAGTATGCCCAAGAACCATTGATACAGATGAGGTAGTGTGCCCAGAAACCATTGATACAGTTGGGGTTGTGTGCCCAAGAACCATTGATACAGATGGGGTAGTGTGCCCAGGATCCATTGATACAGATGGGGTAGTGTGCCCAGAAACCATTGATACAGATGGGGTAGTGTGCCCAAGAACCATTGAAACAGAGGGTTGTGCGCCTAGAAACCATTGATACAGATGGGGTAGTGTGCCCAGCAACCATTGATACAGATGGGGTAGTGTGCCCAAGAACCATTGATACAGATGGGGTTGTGTGCCCAGAAACCATTGATACAGATGGGGAAGTGTGCCCAGAAACCATTGATACAGATGGGGTAGTGTGCCCAAGAACCATTGATACAGATGGGGTAGTGTGCCCAGAAACCATTGATACAGATGCGGTAGTGTGCCCAGAAACCATTGATACAGATGGGGTAGTGTGCCCAAGAACCATTGAAACAGAGGGTTGTGCGCCTAGAAACCATTGATACAGATGGGGTAGTGTGCCCAAGAACCATTGATAGAGATGGGGTTGTGTGCCTAGAAACCATTGATACAGATGGGGTAGTGTGCCCAAGAACCATTGATACAGATGGGGTAGTGTGCCCAGAAACCATTGATACAGATGGGGTAGTGTGCCCAAGAACCATTGATACAGATGGGGTAGTGTGCCCCGAAACCATTGATACAGATGGGGTAGTGTGCCCAGAAACCATTGATACAGATGGGGAAGTGTGCCCAGAAACCATTGATACAGATGGGTTTGTGTGCCTAGAAACCATTGATACAGATGGGGTAGTGTTCCGAAGAACCATTGATACAGATGGGGTTGTGTGCATAGAAACCATTGATACATATGGGGTAGTGTGCCCAAGAACCATTGATACAGATAGGGTTGTGTGCCTAGAAACCATTGATACAGATGGGGTAGTGTGCCCAAGAACCATTGATACAGATGGGGTAGTGTGCCCAGGAACCATTGATACAGATGGGGTAGTGTGCCCAAGAACCATTGATACAGATGGGGTACTGTGCCCAGAAACCATTGATACAGATGGGGTTTTGTGCCCAAGAACCATTGATACAGATGGGGTTGTGTGCCTAGAAAGCATTGATACAGATGGGGTAGTGTGCCCAAGAAGCTTTGATATAGATGGGGTAGTGTGCCCAGAAACCATTGATACAGATTGGGTTGTGTGCCCAAGAACCATTGATACAGATGGGGTAGTGTGCCCAAGAACCATTGATACAGATGGGGTAGTGTGCCCAAGAGCCATTGATACAGATGGGGTAGTGAGCCCAAGAACCATTGATACCGTTGGTGCAGTATGCCCAAGAACCATTGATACAGATGGGGTAGTGTGCCCAGAAACCATTGATACAGTTGAGGTAATGTGCCCAAGAACCATTGATACAGATGGGGTAGTGTGCCCAGGATCCATTGATACAGATGGGGTAGTGTGCCCAGAAACCATTGATATCGATGCGGTAGTGTGCCCAAGGACCATTGATACAGATGGGGTAGTGTGCCCAGTAACCATTGTACAGATGGGGTAGTGTGCCCAGCAACCATTGATACAGATGGGGTAGTGTTCCCAGAAACCATCGATTCAGATGGGTTTAGTGTGCCCAGGAACCATTGATATAGATGGGGTAGTGTGCCCAGAAACCATTGAGACAGTTGGGGTAGTGTGCCCAGTAACAATTGATACAGATGGGGTAGTGTGCCCAGCAACCATTGATACAGATGGGGTAGTGTGCCCAAGAACCATTGATACAGATGGGGTTGTGTGCCCAGAAACCATTGATACAGATGGGGTAGTGTGCCCAAGAACCATTGAAACAGATAGGGTTGTGTGCCGAGAAACCATTGATACAGATGGGGTAGTGTGCCCAAGAACCATTGATAGAGATGGGGTTGTGTGCCTAGAAACCATTGATACAGATGGGGAAGTGTGCCCAGAAACCATTGATACAGATGGGGTAGTGTGCCCAAGAACCATTGATACAGATGGGGTAGTGTGCCCAAGAACCATTGAAACAGATAGGGTTGTGTGCCTAGAAACCATTGTTACAGATGGGGTAGTGTGCCCAAGAACCATTGATAGAGATGGGGTTGTGTGCCTAGAAACCATTGATACAGATGGGGAAGTGTGCCCAGAAACCATTGATACAGATGGGGTAGTGTGCCCAAGAACCATTGATACAGATGGGGTAGTGTGCCCCGAAACCATTGATACAGATGGGGTAGTGTGCCCGGAAACCATTGATACAGATGGGGAAGTGTGCCCAGAAACCATTGATACAGATGGGGTTGTGTGCCTAGAAACCATTGATACAGATGGGGTAGTGTGCACAAGAACCATTGATACAGATGGGGTTGTGTGCATAGAAACCATTGATACAGATGGGGTAGTGTGCCCAAGAGCCATTGATACAGATAGGGTTGTGTGCCTAGAAACCATTGATACAGATGGGGTAGTGTGCCCAAGAACCATTGATAGAGATGGGGTTGTGTGCCTAGAAACCATTGATACAGATGGGGTAGTGTGCCCAGAAACCATTGATACAGATGGGGAAGTGTGCCCAGAAACCATTGATACAGATGGGGTTGTGTGCCTGGAAACCATTGATACAGATGGGGTAGTGTGCCCAAGAACCATTGATACAGATGGGGTTGTGTGCATAGAAAACATTGATACAGATGGGGTAGTGAGCCCAAGAACCATTGATACCGTTGGTGCAGTATGCCCAAGAACCATTGATACAGATGAGGTAGTGTGCCCAGAAACCATTGATACAGTTGGGGTTGTGTGCCCAAGAACCATTGATACAGATGGGGTAGTGTGCCCAGGATCCATTGATACAGATGGGGTAGTGTGCCCAGAAACCATTGATACAGATGGGGTAGTGTGCCCAAGAACCATTGAAACAGAGGGTTGTGCGCCTAGAAACCATTGATACAGATGGGGTAGTGTGCCCAGCAACCATTGATACAGATGGGGTAGTGTGCCCAAGAACCATTGATACAGATGGGGTTGTGTGCCCAGAAACCATTGATACAGATGGGGAAGTGTGCCCAGAAACCATTGATACAGATGGGGTAGTGTGCCCAAGAACCATTGATACAGATGGGGTAGTGTGCCCAGAAACCATTGATACAGATGCGGTAGTGTGCCCAGAAACCATTGATACAGATGGGGTAGTGTGCCCAAGAACCATTGAAACAGAGGGTTGTGCGCCTAGAAACCATTGATACAGATGGGGTAGTGTGCCCAAGAACCATTGATAGAGATGGGGTTGTGTGCCTAGAAACCATTGATACAGATGGGGTAGTGTGCCCAAGAACCATTGATACAGATGGGGTAGTGTGCCCAGAAACCATTGATACAGATGGGGTAGTGTGCCCAAGAACCATTGATACAGATGGGGTAGTGTGCCCCGAAACCATTGATACAGATGGGGTAGTGTGCCCAGAAACCATTGATACAGATGGGGAAGTGTGCCCAGAAACCATTGATACAGATGGGTTTGTGTGCCTAGAAACCATTGATACAGATGGGGTAGTGTTCCGAAGAACCATTGATACAGATGGGGTTGTGTGCATAGAAACCATTGATACATATGGGGTAGTGTGCCCAAGAACCATTGATACAGATAGGGTTGTGTGCCTAGAAACCATTGATACAGATGGGGTAGTGTGCCCAAGAACCATTGATACAGATGGGGTAGTGTGCCCAGGAACCATTGATACAGATGGGGTAGTGTGCCCAAGAACCATTGATACAGATGGGGTACTGTGCCCAGAAACCATTGATACAGATGGGGTTTTGTGCCCAAGAACCATTGATACAGATGGGGTTGTGTGCCTAGAAAGCATTGATACAGATGGGGTAGTGTGCCCAAGAAGCTTTGATATAGATGGGGTAGTGTGCCCAGAAACCATTGATACAGATTGGGTTGTGTGCCCAAGAACCATTGATACAGATGGGGTAGTGTGCCCAAGAACCATTGATACAGATGGGGTAGTGTGCCCAAGAGCCATTGATACAGATGGGGTAGTGAGCCCAAGAACCATTGATACCGTTGGTGCAGTATGCCCAAGAACCATTGATACAGATGGGGTAGTGTGCCCAGAAACCATTGATACAGTTGAGGTAATGTGCCCAAGAACCATTGATACAGATGGGGTAGTGTGCCCAGGATCCATTGATACAGATGGGGTAGTGTGCCCAGAAACCATTGATATCGATGCGGTAGTGTGCCCAAGGACCATTGATACAGATGGGGTAGTGTGCCCAGTAACCATTGTACAGATGGGGTAGTGTGCCCAGCAACCATTGATACAGATGGGGTAGTGTTCCCAGAAACCATCGATTCAGATGGGTTTAGTGTGCCCAGGAACCATTGATATAGATGGGGTAGTGTGCCCAGAAACCATTGAGACAGTTGGGGTAGTGTGCCCAGTAACAATTGATACAGATGGGGTAGTGTGCCCAGCAACCATTGATACAGATGGGGTAGTGTGCCCAAGAACCATTGATACAGATGGGGTTGTGTGCCCAGAAACCATTGATACAGATGGGGTAGTGTGCCCAAGAACCATTGAAACAGATAGGGTTGTGTGCCGAGAAACCATTGATACAGATGGGGTAGTGTGCCCAAGAACCATTGATAGAGATGGGGTTGTGTGCCTAGAAACCATTGATACAGATGGGGAAGTGTGCCCAGAAACCATTGATACAGATGGGGTAGTGTGCCCAAGAACCATTGATACAGATGGGGTAGTGTGCACAGAAACCATTGATACTGATGGGGTAGTGTGCCCAGAAACCATTGATACAGATGGGGTAGTGTGCACAGAAACCATTGATACTGATGGGGTAGTGTGCCCAAGAACCATTGATACAGATGGGGTAGTGTGCCCAGTAACCATTGATACAGATGGGGTAGTGTGCCCAAGAACCATTGATACAGATGGGGTAGTGTGCCCAAGAGCCATTGATACAGTTGGGGTAGTGTGCCCAGAAACCATTGATACAGTTGGGGTAGTGTGCCCAAGAACCATTGATACAGATGGGGTAGTGTGCCCAGAAACCATTGATCCAGATCGGGTTGTGTGCCCAGAAACCATTGATACAGATGGGGTGGTGTGCCCAGAAACCATTGATACAGATGGGGTAGTGTGCCCAAGAACCATTGATACAGATGGGGAAGTGTGCCCAGAAACCATTGATACAGATGGGGTAGTGTGCCCAAGAACCATTGATACAGATGGGGTAGTGTGCCCAGAAACCATTGATACAGATGGGGTAGTGTGCCCAGAAACCATTGATACAGATGGGGTAGTGTGCCCAAGAACCATTGATACAGATGGGGTTGTGTGCCCAGAAACCATTGATACAGATGGGGTAGTGTGCCCAAGAACCATTGATACAGATGGGGTAGTGTGCCCAGAAACCATTGATACAGATGGGGAAGTGTGCCCAGAAACCATTGATACAGATGGGGCAGTGTGCCCAAGAACCATTGATACAGATGGGGTAGTGTGCCCAGAAACCATTGATACAGATGCGGTAGTGTGCCCAAGAACCATTGAAACAGATAGGGTTGTGTGCCTAGAAACCATTGATACAGATGGGGTAGTGTGCCCAAGAACCATTGATAGAGATGGGGTTGTGTGCCTAGAAACCATTGATACAGATGGGTAAGTGTGCCCAGAAACCATTGATGCAGATGGGGTAGTGTGCCCAAGAACCATTGATACAGATGGGGTAGTGTGCCCGGAAACCATTGATACAGATGGGGTAGTGTGCCCAGAAACCATTGATACAGATGGGGAAGTGTTCCCAGAAATCATTGATACAGATGGGGTTGTGTGCCTAGAAACCATTGATACAGATGGGGTAGTGTGCCCAAGAACCATTGATACAGTTGGGGTAGTGTGCCCAAGAACCATTGATACAGATGGGGTAGTGTGCCCAGGATCCATTGATACAGATGGGGTAGTGTGCCCAGAAACCATTGATACAGTTGGGGTAGTGTGCCCAAGAACCATTGATACAGATGGGGTAGTGTGCCCAGGATCCATTGATACAGATGGGGTAGTGTGCCCAGAAACCATTGATACAGATGGGGTAGTGTGCCCAAGAACCATTGAAACAGAGGGTTGTGCGCCTAGAAACCATTGATACAGATGGGGTAGTGTGCCCAGCAACCATTGATACAGATGGGGTAGTGTGCCCAAGAACCATTGATACAGATGGGGTTGTGTGCCCAGAAACCATTGATACAGATGGGGAAGTGTGCCCAGAAACCATTGATACAGATGGGGTAGTGTGCCCAAGAACCATTGATACAGATGGGGTAGTGTGCCCAGAAACCATTGATACAGATGCGGTAGTGTGCCCAGAAACCATTGATACAGATGGGGTAGTGTGCCCAAGAACCATTGAAACAGAGGGTTGTGCGCCTAGAAACCATTGATACAGATGGGGTAGTGTGCCCAAGAACCATTGATAGAGATGGGGTTGTGTGCCTAGAAACCATTGATACAGATGGGGTAGTGTGCCCAAGAACCATTGATACAGATGGGGTAGTGTGCCCAGAAACCATTGATACAGATGGGGTAGTGTGCCCAGGAACCATTGATACAGATGGGGTAGTGTGCCCCGAAACCATTGATACAGATGGGGTAGTGTGCCCAGAAACCATTGATACAGATGGGGAAGTGTGCCCAGAAACCATTGATACAGATGGGTTTGTGTGCCTAGAAACCATTGATACAGATGGGGTAGTGTTCCGAAGAACCATTGATACAGATGGGGTTGTGTGCATAGAAACCATTGATACAGATGGGGTAGTGTGCCCAAGAACCATTGATACAGATAGGGTTGTGTGCCTAGAAACCATTGATACAGATGGGGTCGTGTGCCCAAGAACCATTGATACAGATGGGGTAGTGTGCCCAGGAACCATTGATACAGATGGGGTAGTGTGCCCAAGAACCATTGATACAGATGGGGTACTGTGCCCAGAAACCATTGATACAGATGGGGTTTTGTGCCCAAGAACCATTGATACAGATGGGGTTGTGTGCCTAGAAAGCATTGATACAGATGGGGTAGTGTGCCCAAGAAGCTTTGATATAGATGGGGTAGTGTGCCCAGAAACCATTGATACAGATTGGGTTGTGTGCCCAAGAACCATTGATACAGATGGGGTAGTGTGCCCAAGAACCATTGATACAGATGGGGTAGTGTGCCCAAGAGCCATTGATACAGATGGGGTAGTGAGCCCAAGAACCATTGATACCGTTGGTGCAGTATGCCCAAGAACCATTGATACAGATGGGGTAGTGTGCCCAGAAACCATTGATACAGTTGAGGTAGTGTGCCCAAGAACCATTGATACAGATGGGGTAGTGTGCCCAGGATCCATTGATACAGATGGGGTAGTGTGCTCAGAAACCATTGATATCGATGCGGTAGTGTGCCCAAGGACCATTGATACAGATGGGGTAGTGTGCCCAGTAACCATTGTACAGATGGGGTAGTGTGCCCAGCAACCATTGATACAGATGGGGTAGTGTGCCCAGAAACCATCGATTCAGATGGGTTTAGTGTGCCCAGGAACCATTGATATAGATGGGGTAGTGTGCCCAGAAACCATTGAGACAGTTGGGGTAGTGTGCCCAGTAACAATTGATACAGATGGGGTAGTGTGCCCAGCAACCATTGATACAGATGGGGTAGTGTGCCCAAGAACCATTGATACAGATGGGGTTGTGTGCCCAGAAACCATTGATACAGATGGGGTAGTGTGCCCAAGAACCATTGAAACAGATAGGGTTGTGTGCCTAGAAACCATTGATACAGATGGGGTAGTGTGCCCAAGAACCATTGATAGAGATGGGGTTGTGTGCCTAGAAACCATTGATACAGATGGGGTAGTGTGCCCAAGAACCATTGATACAGATGGGGAAGTGTGCCCAGAAACCATTGATACAGATGGGGTAGTGTGCCCAAGAACCATTGATACAGATGGGGTAGTGTGCCCAGAAACCATTGATACAGATGGGGTAGTGTGCCCAGAAACCATTGATACAGATGGGGTAGTGTGCACAGAAACCATTGATACTGATGGGGTAGTGTGCCCAAGAACCATTGATACAGATGGGGTAGTGTGCCCAGTAACCATTGATACAGATGGGGTAGTGTGCCCAAGAACCATTGATACAGATGGGGTAGTGTGCCCAAGAGCCATTGATACAGTTGGGGTAGTGTGCCCAGAAACCATTGATACAGTTGGGGTAGTGTGCCCAAGAACCATTGATACAGATGGGGTAGTGTGCCCAGAAACCATTGATCCAGATCGGGTTGTGTGCCCAGAAACCATTGATACAGATGGGGTGGTGTGCCCAGAAACCATTGATACAGATGGGGTAGTGTGCTCAAGAACCATTGATACAGATGGGGAAGTGTGCCCAGAAACCATTGATACAGATGGGGTAGTGTGCCCAAGAACCATTGATACAGATGGGGTAGTGTGCCCAGAAACCATTGATACAGATGGGGTAGTGTGCCCAGAAACCATTGATACAGATGGGGTAGTGTGCCCAAGAACCATTGATACAGATGGGGTTGTGTGCCCAGAAACCATTGATACAGATGGGGTAGTGTGCCCAAGAACCATTGATACAGATGGGGTAGTGTGCCCAGAAACCATTGATACAGATGGGGAAGTGTGCCCAGAAACCATTGATACAGATGGGGTAGTGTGCCCAAGAACCATTGATACAGATGGGGTAGTGTGCCCAGAAACCATTGATACAGATGCGGTAGTGTGCCCAAGAACCATTGAAACAGATAGGGTTGTGTGCCTAGAAACCATTGATACAGATGGGGTAGTGTGCCCAAGAACCATTGATAGAGATGGGGTTGTGTGCCTAGAAACCATTGATACAGATGGGTAAGTGTGCCCAGAAACCATTGATGCAGATGGGGTAGTGTGCCCAAGAACCATTGATACAGATGGGGTAGTGTGCCCGGAAACCATTGATACAGATGGGGTAGTGTGCCCAGAAACCATTGATACAGATGGGGAAGTGTTCCCAGAAATCATTGATACAGATGGGGTTGTGTGCCTAGAAACCATTGATACAGATGGGGTAGTGTGCCCAAGAACCATTGATACAGATGGGGTTGTGTGCATAGAAACCATTGATACAGATGGGGTAGTGTGCCCAAGAACCATTGATACAGATAGGGTTGTGTGCCCAGAAACCATTGATACAGATGGGGTAGTGTGCCTAGAAACCATTGATACAGATGGGGTAGTGTGCCCAAGAACCATTGATACAGATAGGGTTGTGTGCCCAGAAACCATTGATACAGATGGGGTAGTGTGCCCAAGAACCATTGATAGAGATGGGGTTGTGTGCCTAGAAACCATTGATACAGATGGGGTAGTGTGCCCAGTAACCATTGATACAGATGTGGTAGTGTGCCCAGAAACCATTGATACAGATGGGGAAGTGTGCCCAGAAACCATTGATACAGATGGGGTAGTGTGCCCAGAAACCATTGATACAGATGGGGTAGTGTGCCCAGAAACCATTGATACAGATGGGGAAGTGTGCCCAGAAACCATTGATACAGATGGGGTTGTGTGCCTAGAAACCATTGATACAGATGGGGTAGTGTGCCCAAGAACCATTGATACAGATGGGGTTGTGTGCATAGAAACCATTGATACAGATGGGGTAGTGAGCCCAAGAACCATTGATACAGATGGGGTAGTGTGCCCAGGAACCATTGATACAGTTGGGGTAGTGTGCCTAGAAACCATTGATACAGATGGGGTAGTGTGCCCAAGAACCATTGATACAGATGGGGTAGTGTGCCCAGGAACCATTGATACAGATGGGGTAGTGTGCCCAAGAACCATTGATACAGATGGGGTAGTGTGCCCAGAAACCATTGATACAGATGGGGTTTTGTGCCCAAGAACCATTGATACAGATGGGGATGTGTGCCTAGAAAGCATTGATACAGATGGGGTAGTGTGCCCAAGAAGCTTTGATATAGATGGGGTAGTGTGCCCAGAAACCATTGATACAGATTGGGTTGTGTGCCCAAGAACCATTGATACAGATGGGGTAGTGTGCCCAAGAACCATTGATACAGATGGGGTAGTGTGCCCAAGAGCCATTGATACAGATGGGGTAGTGTGCCCAAGAACCATTGATACCGTTGGTGCAGTATGCCCAAGAACCATTGATACAGATGGGGTAGTGTGCCCAGAAACCATTGATACAGTTGGGGTAGTGTGCCCAAGAACCATTGATACAGATGGGGTAGTGTGCCCAGGATCCATTGATACAGATGGGGTAGTGTGCCCAGAAACCATTGATATCGATGCGGTAGTGTGCCCAAGAACCATTGATACAGATGGGGTAGTGTGCCCAGTAACCATTGTACAGATGGGGTAGTGTGCCCAGCAACCATTGATACAGATGGGGTAGTGTGCCCAGAAACCATCGATTCAGATGGGTTTAGTGTGCCCAGGAACCATTGATATAGATGGGGTAGTGTGCCCAGAAACCATTGAGACAGTTGGGGTAGTGTGCCCAGTAACAATTGATACAGATGGGGTAGTGTGCCCAGCAACCATTGATACAGATGGGGTAGTGTGCCCAAGAACCATTGATACAGATGGGGTTGTGTGCCCAGAAACCATTGATACAGATGGGGAAGTGTGCCCAGAAAACATTGATACAGATGGGGTAGTGTGCCCAAGAACCATTGATACAGATGGGGTAGTGTGCCCAGAAACCATTGATACAGATGGGGTAGTGTGCCCAAGAACCATTGATACAGATGGGGTTGTGTGCCCAGAAACCATTGATACAGATGGGGAAGTGTGCCCAGAAACCATTGATACAGATGGGGTAGTGTGCCCAAGAACCATTGATACAGATGGGGTAGTGTGCCCAGAAACCATTGATACAGATGCGGTAGTGTGCCCAGAAATCATTGATACAGATGGGGTAGTGTGCCCAAGAACCATTGATAGAGATGGGGTTGTGTGCCTAGAAACCATTGATACAGATGGGGTAGTGTGCCCAAGAACCATTGATACAGATGGGGTAGTGTGCCCAGAAACCATTGATACAGATGGGGTAGTGTGCCCAAGAACCATTGATACAGATGGGGTAGTGTGCCCCGAAACCATTGATACAGATGGGGTAGTGTGCCCAGAAACCATTGATACAGATGGGGAAGTGTGCCCAGAAACCATTGATAGAGATGGGGTTGTGTGCCTAGAAACCATTGATACAGATGGGGTAGTGTGCCCAAGAACCATTGATACAGATGGGGTTGTGTGCATAGAAACCATTGATACAGATGGGGTAGTGTGCCCAAGAACCATTGATACAGATAGGGTTGTGTGCCGAGAAACCATTGATACAGATGGGGTAGTGTGCCCAAGAACCATTGATCGAGATGGGGTTGTGTGCCTAGAAACCATTGATACGGATGGGGTAGTGTGCCCAAGAACCATTGATACAGATGTGGTAGTGTGCCCAGAAACCATTGATACAGATGGGGAAGTGTGCCCAGAAACCATTGATACAGATGGGGTAGTGTGCCCAAGAACCATTGATACAGATGGGGTAGTGTGCCCAGAAACCATTGATACAGATGGGGAAGTGTGCCCAGAAACCATTGATACAGATGGGGAAGTGTGCCCAGAAACCATTGATACAGATGGGGTTGTGTGCCTAGAAACCATTGATACAGATGGGGTAGTGTGCCCAAGAACCATTGATACAGATGGGGTTGTGTGCATAGAAACCATTGATACAGATGGGGTAGTGTGCCCAAGAACCATTGATACAGATGGGGTAGTGTGCCCAGGAACCATTGATACAGTTGGGGTAGTGTGCCTAGAAACCATTGATACAGATGGGGTAGTGTGCCCAAGAACCATTGATACAGATGGGGTAGTGTGCCCAGGAACCATTGATACAGATGGGGTAGTGTGCCCAAGAACCATTGATACAGATGGGGTAGTGTGCCCAGAAACCATTGATACAGATGGGGTTTTGTGCCCAAGAACCATTGATACAGATGGGGTTGTGTGCCTAGAAAGCATTGATACAGATGGGGTAGTGTGCCCAAGAAGCTTTGATATAGATGGGGTAGTGTGCCCAGAAACCATTGATACAGATTGGGTTGTGTGCCCAAGAACCATTGATACAGATGGGGTAGTGTGCCCAAGAACCATTGATACAGATGGGGTAGTGTGCCCAAGAGCCATTGATACAGATGGGGTAGTGAGCCCAGGAACCATTGATACCGTTGGTGCAGTATGCCCAAGAACCATTGATACAGATGGGGTAGTGTGCCCAAGAACCATTGATACAGATGGGGTAGTGTGCCCAAGAACCATTGATACAGATGGGGTAGTGTGCCCAGGATCCATTGATACAGATGGGGTAGTGTGCCCAGAAACCATTGATACAGATGGGGTAGTGTGCCCAGTAACCATTGTACAGATGGGGTAGTGTGCCCAGCAACCATTGATACAGATGGGGTAGTGTGCCCAGAAACCATCGATTCAGATGGGTTTAGTGTGCCCAGGAACCATTGATATAGATGGGGTAGTGTGCCCAGAAACCATTGAGACAGTTGGGGTAGTGTGCCCAGTAACAATTGATACAGATGGGGTAGTGTGCCCAGCAACCATTGATACAGATGGGGTAGTGTGCCCAAGAACCATTGATACAGATGGGGTTGTGTGCCCAGAAACCATTGATACAGATGGGGTAGTGTGCCCAAGAACCATTGAAACAGATAGGGTTGTGTGCCTAGAAACCATTGATACAGATGGGGTAGTGTGCCCAAGAACCATTGATAGAGATGGGGTTGTGTGCCTAGAAACCATTGATACAGATGGGGAAGTGTGCCCAGAAACCATTGATACAGATGGGGTAGTGTGCCCAAGAACCATTGATACAGTTGGGGTAGTGTGCCTAGAAACCGTTGATACAGATGGGGTAGTGTGCCCAAGAACCATTGATACAGATGGGGTAGTGTGCCCAGGAACCATTGATACAGATGGGGTAGTGTGCCCAAGAACCATTGATACAGATGGGGTTGTGTGCCTAGAAAGCATTGATACAGATGGGGTAGTGTGCCCAAGAAGCTTTGATATAGATGGGGTAGTGTGCCCAGAAACCATTGATACAGATTGGGTTGTGTGCCCAAGAACCATTGATACAGATGGGGTAGTGTGCCCAAGAACCATTGATACAGATGGGGTAGTGTGCCCAAGAGCCATTGATACAGATGGGGTAGTGAGCCCAAGAACCATTGATACCGTTGGTGCAGTATGCCCAAGAACCATTGATTCAGATGGGGTAGTGTGCCCAGAAACCATTGATACAGTTGGGGTAGTGTGCCCAAGAACCATTGATACAGATGGGATAGTGTGCCCAGGATCCATTGATACAGATGGGGTAGTGTGCCCAGAAACCATTGATATCGATGCGGTAGTGTGCCCAAGGACCATTGATACAGATGGGGTAGTGTGCCCAGTAACCATTGTACAGATGGGGTAGTGTGCCCAGCAACCATTGATACAGATGGGGTAGTGTGCCCAGAAACCATCGATTCAGATGGGTTTAGTGTGCCCAGGAACCATTGATATAGATGGGGTAGTGTGCCCAGAAACCATTGAGACAGTTGGGGTAGTGTGCCCAGTAACAATTGATACAGATGGGGTAGTGTGCCCAGCAACCATTGATACAGATGGGGTAGTGTGCCCAAGAACCATTGATACAGATGGGGTTGTGTGCCCAACAACCATTGATACAGATGGGGTAGTGTGCCCAGGAACCATTGATACAGATGGGTTAGTGTGTCCAGGAACCATTGATATAGATGGGGTAGTGTGCCCAGAAACCATTGAGACAGATGGGGTAGTGTGCCCAAGAACCATTGATACAGATGGGGTTGTGTGCATAGAAACCATTGATACAGATGGGGTAGTGTGCCCAAGAACCATTGATACAGATGGGGTAGTGTGCCCAGGAACCATTGATACAGTTGGGGTAGTGTGCCGAGAAACCATTGATACAGATGGGGTAGTGTGCCCAAGAACCATTGATCGAGATGGGGTTGTGTGCCTAGAAACCATTGATACGGATGGGGTAGTGTGCCCAAGAACCATTGATACAGATGTGGTAGTGTGCCCAGAAACCATTGATACAGATGGGGAAGTGTGCCCAGAAACCATTGATACAGATGGGGTAGTGTGCCCAAGAACCATTGATACAGATGGGGTAGTGTGCCCAGAAACCATTGATACAGATGGGGAAGTGTGCCCAGAAACCATTGATACAGATGGGGAAGTGTGCCCAGAAACCATTGATACAGATGGGGTTGTGTGCCTAGAAACCATTGATACAGATGGGGTAGTGTGCCCAAGAACCATTGATACAGATGGGGTTGTGTGCATAGAAACCATTGATACAGATGGGGTAGTGTGCCCAAGAACCATTGATACAGATGGGGTAGTGTGCCCAGGAACCATTGATACAGTTGGGGTAGTGTGCCTAGAAACCATTGATACAGATGGGGTAGTGTGCCCAAGAACCATTGATACAGATGGGGTAGTGTGCCCAGGAACCATTGATACAGATGGGGTAGTGTGCCCAAGAACCATTGATACAGATGGGGTAGTGTGCCCAGAAACCATTGATACAGATGGGGTAGTGTGCCCAAGAACCATTGATACAGATGGGGTTGTGTGCCTAGAAAGCATTGATACAGATGGGGTAGTGTGCCCAAGAAGCTTTGATATAGATGGGGTAGTGTGCCCAGAAACCATTGATACAGATTGGGTTGTGTGCCCAAGAACCATTGATACAGATGGGGTAGTGTGCCCAAGAACCATTGATACAGATGGGGTAGTGTGCCCAAGAGCCATTGATACAGATGGGGTAGTGAGCCCAGGAACCATTGATACCGTTGGTGCAGTATGCCCAAGAACCATTGATACAGATGGGGTAGTGTGCCCAGAAACCATTGATACAGTTGGGGTAGTGTGCCCAAGAACCATTGATACAGATGGGGTAGTGTGCCCAGGATCCATTGATACAGATGGGGTAGTGTGCCCAGAAACCATTGATACAGATGGGGTAGTGTGCCCAGTAACCATTGTACAGATGGGGTAGTGTGCCCAGCAACCATTGATACAGATGGGGTAGTGTGCCCAGAAACCATCGATTCAGATGGGTTTAGTGTGCCCAGGAACCATTGATATAGATGGGGTAGTGTGCCCAGAAACCATTGAGACAGTTGGGGTAGTGTGCCCAGTAACAATTGATACAGATGGGGTAGTGTGCCCAGCAACCATTGATACAGATGGGGTAGTGTGCCCAAGAACCATTGATACAGATGGGGTTGTGTGCCCAGAAACCATTGATACAGATGGGGTAGTGTGCCCAAGAACCATTGAAACAGATAGGGTTGTGTGCCTAGAAACCATTGATACAGATGGGGTAGTGTGCCCAAGAACCATTGATAGAGATGGGGTTGTGTGCCTAGAAACCATTGATACAGATGGGGTAGTGTGCCCAAGAACCATTGATACAGTTGGGGTAGTGTGCCTAGAAACCATTGATACAGATGGGGTAGTGTGCCCAAGAACCATTGATACAGATGGGGTAGTGTGCCCAGGAACCATTGATACAGATGGGGTAGTGTGCCCAAGAACCATTGATACAGATGGGGTTGTGTGCCTAGAAAGCATTGATACAGATGGGGTAGTGTGCCCAAGAAGCTTTGATATAGATGGGGTAGTGTGCCCAGAAACCATTGATACAGATTGGGTTGTGTGCCCAAGAACCATTGATACAGATGGGGTAGTGTGCCCAAGAACCATTGATACAGATGGGGTAGTGTGCCCAAGAGCCATTGATACAGATGGGGTAGTGTGCCCAAGAAGCTTTGATATAGATGGGGTAGTGTGCCCAGAAACCATTGATACAGTTGGGGTAGTGTGCCCAAGAACCATTGATACAGATGGGGTAGTGTGCCCAGGATCCATTGATACAGATGGGGTAGTGTGCCCAGAAACCATTGATATCGATGCGGTAGTGTGCCCAAGGACCATTGATACAGATGGGGTAGTGTGCCCAGTAACCATTGTACAGATGGGGTAGTGTGCCCAGCAACCATTGATACAGATGGGGTAGTGTGCCCAGAAACCATCGATTCAGATGGGTTTAGTGTGCCCAGGAACCATTGATATAGATGGGGTAGTGTGCCCAGAAACCATTGAGACAGTTGGGGTAGTGTGCCCAGTAACAATTGATACAGATGGGGTAGTGTGCCCAGCAACCATTGATACAGATGGGGTAGTGTGCCCAAGAACCATTGATACAGATGGGGTTGTGTGCCCAACAACCATTGATACAGATGGGGTAGTGTGCCCAGGAACCATTGATACAGATGGGTTAGTGTGTCCAGGAACCATTGATATAGATGGGGTAGTGTGCCCAGAAACCATTGAGACAGATGGGGTAGTGTGCCCAAGAACCATTGATACAGATGGGGTTGTGTGCATAGAAACCATTGATACAGATGGGGTAGTGTGCCCAAGAACCATTGATACAGATGGGGTAGTGTGCCCAGGAACCATTGATACAGTTGGGGTAGTGTGCCTAGAAACCATTGATACAGATGGGATAGTGTGCCCAAGAACCATTGATGCAGATGGGGTAGTGTGCCCAGGAACCATTGATACAGATGGGGTAGTGTGCCCAAGAACCATTGATACAGATGGGGTAGTGTGCCCAGAAACCATTGATACAGATGGGGTTTTGTGCCCAAGAACCATTGATACAGATGGGGTTGTGTGCCTAGAAAGCATTGATACAGATGGGGTAGTGTGCCCAAGAAGCTTTGATATAGATGGGGTAGTGTGCCCAGCAACCATTGATACAGATGGGGTAGTGTGCCCAAGAACCATTGATACAGATGGGGTTGTGTGCCCAGAAACCATTGATACAGATGGGGTAGTGTGCCCAAGAACCATTGAAACAGATAGGGTTGTGTGCCTAGAAACCATTGATGCAGATGGGGTAGTGTGCCCAAGAACCATTGATAGAGATGGGGTTGTGTGCCTAGAAACCATTGATACAGATGGGGTAGTGTGCCCAGAAACCATTGATACAGATGGGGAAGTGTGCCCAGAAACCGCTGATACAGATGGGGTTGTGTGCCTAGAAACCATTGATACAGATGGGGTAGTGTGCCCAAGAACCATTGATACAGATGGAGTTGTGTGCATAGAAACCATTGATACAGATGGGGTAGTGTGCCCAAGAACCATTGATACAGATAGGGTTGTGTGCCTAGAAACCATTGATACAGATGGGGTAGTGTGCCCAAGAACCATTGATAGAGATGGGGTTGTGTGCCTAGAAACCATTGATACAGATGGGGTAGTGTGCCCAAGAACCATTGATACAGAGGTGGTAGTGTGCCCAGAAACCATTGATACAGATGGGGAAGTGTGCATAGAAACCATTGATACAGATGGGGTTGTGTGCCTAGAAACCATTGATACAGATGGGGTAGTGTGCCCAAGAACCATTGATACAGATGGGGTTGTGTGCATAGAAAACATTGATACAGATGGGGTAGTGTGCCCAAGAACCATTGATACAGATGGGGTAGTGTGCCCAGGAACCATTGATACAGTTGGGGTAGTGTGCCTAGAAACCATTGATACAGATGGGGTAGTGTGCCCAAGAACCATTGATACAGATGGGGTAGTGTGCCCAGGAACCATTGATACAGATGGGGTAGTGTGCCCAAGAACCATTGATACAGATGGGGTAGTGTGCCCAGAAACCATTGATACAGATGGGGTTTTGTGCCCAAGAACCATTGATACAGATGGGGTTGTGTGCCTAGAAAGCATTGATACAGATGGGGTAGTGTGCCCAAGAAGCTTTGATATAGATGGGGTAGTGTGCCCAGAAACCATTGATACAGATTGGGTTGTGTGCCCAAGAACCATTGATACAGATGGGGTAGTGTGCCCAAGAACCATTGATACAGATGGGGTAGTGTGCCCAAGAGCCATTGATACAGATGGGGTAGTGAGCCCAAGAACCATTGATACCGTTGGTGCAGTATGCCCAAGAACCATTGATACAGATGGGGTAGTGTGCCCAGAAACCATTGATACAGTTGGGATAGTGTGCCCAAGAACCATTGATACAGATGGGGTAGTGTGCCCAGGATCCATTGATACAGATGGGGTAGTGTGCCCAGAAACCATTGATATCGATGCGGTAGTGTGCCCAAGAACCATTGATACAGATGGGGTAGTGTGCCCAGTAACCATTGTACAGATGGGGTAGTGTGCACAGCAACCATTGATACAGATGGGGTAGTGTGCCCAGAAACCATCGATTCAGATGGGTTTAGTGTGCCCAGGAACCATTGATATAGATGGGGTGGTGTGCCCAGAAACCATTGATACAGATGGGGTGGTGTGCCCAGAAACCATTGATACAGATGGGGTGGTGTGCCCAGAAACCATTGATACAGATGGGGTAGTGTGCCCAAGAACCATTGATACAGATGGGGAAGTGTGCCCAGAAACCATTGATACAGATGGGGTAGTGTGCTCAAGAACCATTGATACAGATGGGGTAGTGTGCCCAGAAACCATTGATCCAGATGGGGTAGTGTGCCCAGAAACCATTGATACAGATGGGGTAGTGTGCCCAGAAACCATTGATACAGATGGGGTAGTGTGCCCAAGAACCATTGATACAGATGGGGTTGTGTGCCCAGAAACCATTGATACAGATGGGGTAGTGTGTCCAAGAACCATTGATACAGATGGGGTAGTGTGCCCAGAAACCATTGATACAGATGGGGAAGTGTGCCCAGAAACCATTGATACAGATGGGGTAGTGTGCCCAAGAACCATTGATACAGATGGGGTAGTGTGCCCAGAAACCATTGATACAGATGCGGTAGTGTGCCCAGAAACCATTGATACAGATGGGGTAGTGTGCCCAAGAACCATTGATACAGATAGGGTTGTGTGCCGAGAATCCATTGATACAGATGGGGTAGTGTGCCCAAGAACCATTGATAGAGATGGGGTTGTGTGCCTAGAAACCATTGATACAGATGGGGTAGTGTGCCCAAGAACCATTGATACAGATGTGGTCGTGTGCCCAGAAACCATTGATACAGATGGGGAAGTGTGCCCAGAAACCATTGATACAGATGGGGTAGTGTGCCCAAGAACCATTGATACAGATGGGGTAGTGTGCCCAGAAACCATTGATACAGATGGGGTAGTGTGCCCAGAAACCATTGATACAGATGGGGAAGTGTGCCCAGAAACCATTGATACAGATGGGGTTGTGTGCCGTGAAACCATTGATCCAGATGGGGTAGTGTGCCCAAGAACCATTGATACAGATGGGGTTGTGTGCATAGAAACCATTGATACAGATGGGGTAGTGTGCCCAAGAACCATTGATACAGATGTGGTAGTGTGCCCAGAAACCATTGATACAGATGGGGAAGTGTGCCCAGAAACCATTGATACAGATGGGGTAGTGTGCCCAAGAACCATTGATAGAGATGGGGTAGTGTGCCCAGAAACCATTGATACAGATGGGGTAGTGTGCCCAGAAACCATTGATACAGATGGGGAAGTGTGCCCAGAAACCATTGATACAGATGGGGTTGTGTGCCTAGAAACCATTGATACAGATGGGGTAGTGTGCCCAAGAACCATTGATACAGATGGGGTTGTGTGCATAGAAACCATTGATACAGATGGGGTAGTGTGCCCAAGAACCATTGATACAGATGGGGTAGTGTGCCCAGGAACCATTGATACAGTTGGGGTAGTGTGCCCAGGAACCATTGATACAGATGGGGTAGTCTGCCCAAGAACCATTGATGCAGATGGGGCAGTGTGCCCAGGAACCATTGATACAGATGGGGTAGTGTGCCCAGAAACCATTGATACAGATGGGGTTTTGTGCCCAAGAACCATTGATACAGATGGGGTTGTGTGCCTAGAAAGCATTGATACAGATGGGTTAGTGTGTCCAGGAACCATTGATATAGATGGGGTAGTGTGCCCAGAAACCATTGAGACAGTTGGGGTAGTGTGCCCAGTAACCATTGATACAGATGGGGTAGTGTGCCCAAGAACCATTGATACAGATGGGGTAGTGTGCCCAAGAACCATTGATACAGTTGGGGTAGTGTGCCCAGAAACCATTGATACAGTTGGGGTAGTGTGCCCAAGAACCATTGATACAGATGGGGTAGTGTGCCCAGGATCCATTGATACAGATGGGGTAGTGTGCCCAGAAACCATTGATACAGATGGGGTAGTGTGCCCAGAAACCATCGATTCAGATGGGTTTAGTGTGCCCAGGAACCATTGATATAGATGGGGTAGTGTGCCCAGAAACCATTGAGACAGTTGGGGTAGTGTGCCCAGTAACAATTGATACAGATGGGGTAGTGTGCCCAGCAACCATTGATACAGATGGGGTAGTGTGCCCAAGAACCATTGATACAGATGGGGTTGTGTGCCCAACAACCATTGATACCGATGGGGTAGTGTGCCCAGGAACCATTGATACAGATGGGTTAGTGTGTCCAGGAACCATTGATATAGATGGGGTAGTGTGCCCAGAAACCATTGAGACAGATGGGGTAGTGTGCCCAAGAACCATTGATACAGATGGGGTTGTGTGCATAGAAACCATTGATACAGATGGGGTAGTGTGCCCAAGAACCATTGATACAGATGGGGTAGTGTGCCCAGGAACCATTGATACAGTTGGGGTAGTGTGCCTAGAAACCATTGATACAGATGGGGTCGTGTGCCCAAGAACCATTGATGCAGATGGGGTAGTGTGCCCAGGAACCATTGATACAGATGGGGTAGTGTGCCCAAGAACCATTGATACAGATGGGGTAGTGTGCCCAGAAACCATTGATACAGATGGGGTTTTGTGCCCAAGAACCATTGATACAGATGGGGTTGTGTGCCTAGAAAGCATTGATACAGATGGGGTAGTGTGCCCAAGAAGCTTTGATATAGATGGGGTAGTGTGCCCAGAAACCATTGATACAGATTGGGTTGTGTGCCCAAGAACCATTGATACAGATGGGGTAGTGTGCCCAAGAACCATTGATACAGATGGGGTAGTGTGCCCAAGAGCCATTGATACAGATGGGGTAGTGAGCCCAAGAACCATTGATACCGTTGGTGCAGTATGCCCAAGAACCATTGATTCAGATGGGGTAGTGTGCCCAGAAACCATTGATACAGTTGGGGTAGTGTGCCCAAGAACCATTGATACAGATGGGGTAGTGTGCCCAGGATCCATTGATACAGATGGGGTAGTGTGCCCAGAAACCATTGATATCGATGCGGTAGTGTGCCCAAGGACCATTGATACAGATGGGGTAGTGTGCCCAGTAACCATTGTACAGATGGGGTAGTGTGCCCAGCAACCATTGATACAGATGGGGTAGTGTGCCCAGAAACCATCGATTCAGATGGGTTTAGTGTGCCCAGGAACCATTGATATAGATGGGGTAGAGTGCCCAGAAACCACTGAGACAGTTGGGGTAGTGTGCCCAGTAACAATTGATACAGATGGGGTAGTGTGCCCAGCAACCATTGATACAGATGGGGTAGTGTGCCCAAGAACCATTGATACAGATGGGGTTGTGTGCCCAGAAACCATTGATACAGATGGGGTAGTGTGCCCAAGAACCATTGAAACAGATAGGGTTGTGTGCCTAGAAACCATTGATGCAGATGGGGTAGTGTGCCCAAGAACCATTGATCGAGATGGGGTTGTGTGCCTAGAAACCATTGATACAGATGGGGTAGTGTGCCCAGAAACCATTGATACAGATGGGGAAGTGTGCCCAGAAACCGCTGATACAGATGGGGTTGTGTGCCTAGAAACCATTGATACAGATGGGGTAGTGTGCCCAAGAACCATTGATACAGATGGGGTTGTGTGCATAGAAACCATTGATACAGATGGGGTAGTGTGCCCAAGAACCATTGATACAGATAGGGTTGTGTGCCTAGAAACCATTGATACAGATGGGGTAGTGTGCCCAAGAACCATTGATAGAGATGGGGTTGTGTGCCTAGAAACCATTGATACAGATGGGGTAGTGTGCCCAAGAACCATTGATACAGAGGTGGTAGTGTGCCCAGAAACCATTGATACAGATGGGGAAGTGTGCCCAGAAACCATTGATACAGATGGGGTTGTGTGCCTAGAAACCATTGATACAGATGGGGTAGTGTGCCCAAGAACCATTGATACAGATGGGGTTGTGTGCATAGAAAACATTGATACAGATGGGGTAGTGTGCCCAAGAACCATTGATACAGATGGGGTAGTGTGCCCAGGAACCATTGATACAGTTGGGGTAGTGTGCCTAGAAACCATTGATACAGATGGGGTAGTGTGCCCAAGAACCATTGATACAGATGGGGTAGTGTGCCCAGGAACCCTTGATACAGATGGGGTAGTGTGCCCAAGAACCATTGATACAGATGGGGTAGTGTGCCCAGAAACCATTGATACAGATGGGGTTTTGTGCCCAAGAACCATTGATACAGATGGGGTTGTGTGCCTAGAAAGCATTGATACAGATGGGGTAGTGTGCCCAAGAAGCTTTGATATAGATGGGGTAGTGTGCCCAGAAACCATTGATACAGATTGGGTTGTGTGCCCAAGAACCATTGATACAGATGGGGTAGTGTGCCCAAGAACCATTGATACAGATGGGGTAGTGTGCCCAAGAGCCATTGATACAGATGGGGTAGTGTGCCCAAGAACCATTGATACCGTTGGTGCAGTATGCCCAAGAACCATTGATACAGATGTGGTAGTGTGCCCAGAAACCATTGATACAGTTGGGATAGTGTGCCCAAGAACCATTGATACAGATGGGGTAGTGTGCCCAGGATCCATTGATACAGATGGGGTAGTGTGCCCAGAAACCATTGATATCGATGCGGTAGTGTGCCCAAGAACCATTGATACAGATGGGGTAGTGTGCCCAGTAACCATTGTACAGATGGGGTAGTGTGCCCAGCAACCATTGATACAGATGGGGTAGTGTGCCCAGAAACCATCGATTCAGATGGGTTTAGTGTGCCCAGGAACCATTGATATAGATGGGGTGGTGTGCCCAGAAACCATTGATACAGATGGGGTGGTGTGCCCAGAAACCATTGATACAGATGGGGTGGTGTGCCCAGAAACCATTGATACAGATGGGGTAGTGTGCCCAAGAACCATTGATACAGATGGGGAAGTGTGCCCAGAAACCATTGATACAGATGGGGTAGTGTGCCCAAGAACCATTGATACAGATGGGGTAGTGTGCCCAGAAACCATTGATCCAGATGGGGTAGTGTGCCCAGAAACCATTGATACAGATGGGGTAGTGTGCCCAGAAACCATTGATACAGATGGGGTAGTGTGCCCAAGAACCATTGATACAGATGGGGTTGCGTGCCCAGAAACCATTGATACAGATGGGGTAGTGTGCCCAAGAACCATTGATACAGATGGGGTAGTGTGCCCAGAAACCATTGATACAGATGGGGAAGTGTGGCCAGAAACCATTGATACAGATGGGGTAGTGTGCCCAAGAACCATTGATACAGATGGGGTAGTGTGCCCAGAAACCATTGATACAGATGCGGTAGTGTGCCCAGAAACCATTGATACAGATGGGGTAGTGTGCCCAAGAACCATTGATACAGATAGGGTTGTGTGCCGAGAATCCATTGATACAGATGGGGTAGTGTGCCCAAGAACCATTGATACAGATGTGGTCGTGTGCCCAGAAACCATTGATACAGATGGGGAAGTGTGCCCAGAAACCATTGATACAGATGGGGTAGTGTGCCCAAGAACCATTGATACAGATGGGGTAGTGTGCCCAGAAACCATTGATACAGATGGGGTAGTGTGCCCAGAAACCATTGATACAGATGGGGTAGTGTGCCCAAGAACCATTGATACAGATAGGGTTGTGTGCCTAGAAACCATTGATACAGATGGGGTAGTGTGCCCAAGAACCATTGATAGAGATGGGGTTGTGTGCCTAGAAACCATTGATACAGATGGGGTAGTGTGCCCAAGAACCATTGATACAGATGTGGTAGTGTGCCCAGAAACCATTGATACAGATGGGGAAGTGTGCCCAGAAACCATTGATACAGATGGGGTAGTGTGCCCAAGAACCATTGATACAGATGGGGTAGTGTGCCCAGAAACCATTGATAGAGATGGGGTAGTGTGCCCAGAAACCATTGATACAGATGGGGAAGTGTGCCCAGAAACCATTGATACAGATGGGGTTGTGTGCCTAGAAACCATTGATACAGATGGGGTAGTGTGCCCAAGAACCATTGATACAGATGGGGTTGTGTGCATAGAAACCATTGATACAGATGGGGTAGTGTGCCCAAGAACCATTGATACAGATGGGGTAGTGTGCCCAGGAACCATTGATACAGTTGGGGTAGTGTGCCCAGGAACCATTGATACAGATGGGGTAGTCTGCCCAAGAACCATTGATGCAGATGGGGCAGTGTGCCTAGGAACCATTGATACAGATGGGGTAGTGTGCCCAGAAACCATTGATACAGATGGGGTTTTGTGCCCAAGAACCATTGATACAGATGGGGTTGTGTGCCTAGAAAGCATTGATACAGATGGGTTAGTGTGTCCAGGAACCATTGATATAGATGGGGTAGTGTGCCCAGAAACCATTGAGACAGTTGGGGTAGTGTGCCCAGTAACCATTGATACAGATGGGGTAGTGTGCCCAAGAACCATTGATACAGATGGGGTAGTGTGCCCAAGAACCATTGATACAGTTGGGGTAGTGTGCCCAGAAACCATTGATACAGTTGGGGTAGTGTGCCCAAGAACCATTGATACAGATGGTGTAGTGTGCCCAGAAACCATTGATACAGATGGGGTAGTGTGCCCAGAAACCATTGATACAGATGGGGTGGTGTGCCCAGAAACCATTGATACAAATGGGGAAGTGTGCCCAAGAACCATTGATACAGATGGGGAAGTGTGCCCAGAAACCATTGATACAGATGGGGTAGTGTGCCCAGTAACCATTGATACAGATGGGGTAGTGTGCCCAGAAACCATTGATCCAGATGGGGTAGTGTGCCCAGAAACCATTGATACAGATGGGGTAGTGTGCCCAAGAACCATTGATACAGATGGGGTTGTGTGCCCAGAAACCATTGATACAGATGGGGTAGTGTGCCCAAGAACCATTGATACAGATGGGGTAGTGTGCCCAGAAACCATTGATACAGATGGGGAAGTGTGCCCAGAAACCATTGATACAGATGGGGTAGTGTGCCCAGAAACCATTGATACAGATGCGGTAGTGTGCCCAGAAACCATTGATACAGATGGGGTAGTGTGCCCAAGAACCATTGATACAGATAGGGTTGTGTGCCTAGAAACCATTGATACAGATGGGGTAGTGTGCCCAAGAACCATTGATAGAGATGGGGTTGTGTGCCTAGAAACCATTGATACAGATGGGGTAGTGTGCCCAAAGAACCATTGATACAGATGTGGTCGTGTGCCCAGAAACCATTGATACAGATGGGGAAGTGTGCCCAGAAACCATTGATACAGATGGGGTAGTGTGCATAGAAACCATTGATACAGATGGGGTAGTGTGCCCAGAAACCATTGATACAGATGGGGTAGTGTGCCCAGAAACCATTGATCCAGATGGGGTAGTGTGCCCAAGAACCATTGATACAGATGGGGTTGTGTGCATAGAAACCATTGATACAGATGGGGTAGTGTGCCCAAGAACCATTGATACAGATAGGGTTGTGTGCCTAGAAACCATTGATACAGATGGGGTAGTGTGCCCAAGAACCATTGATAGAGATGGGGTTGTGTGCCTAGAAACCATTGATACAGATGGGGTAGTGTGCCCAAGAACCATTGATACAGATGTGGTAGTGTGCCCAGAAACCATTGATACAGATGGGGTAGTGTGCCCAAGAACCATTGATACAGATGGGGTAGTGTGCCCAGAAACCATTGATACAGATGGGGTAGTGTGCCCAGAAACCATTGATACAGATGGGGAAGTGTGCCCAGAAACCATTGATACAGATGGGGTTGTGTGCCTAGAAACCATTGATACAGATGGGGTAGTGTGCCCAAGAACCATTGATACAGATGGGGTTGTGTGCATAGAAACCATTGATACAGATGGGGTAGTGTGCCCAAGAACCATTGATACAGATGGGGTAGTGTGCCCAGGAACCATTGATACAGTTGGGGTAGTGTATTTAGAAACCATTGATCCAGATGGGGTAGTGTGCCCAAGAACCATTGATGCAGATGGGGTAGTGTGCCCAGGAACCATTGATACAGATGGGGTAGTGTGCCCAAGAACCATTGATACAGATGGCGTAGTGTGCCCAGAAACCATTGATACAGATGGGGTTTTGTGCCCAAGAACCATTGATAAAGATGGGGTTGTGTGCCCAGAAACCATTGATACAGATGGGGTAGTGTGCCCAAGAACCATTGATACAGATGGGGTAGTGTGCCCAGAAACCATTGATACAGATGGGGTAGTGTGCCCAGAAACCATTGATACAGATGGGGAAGTGTGCCCAGAAACCAT
Source organism: Heterodontus francisci (assembly GCF_036365525.1). Classification (NCBI taxonomy): domain Eukaryota; kingdom Metazoa; phylum Chordata; class Chondrichthyes; order Heterodontiformes; family Heterodontidae; genus Heterodontus; species Heterodontus francisci. The sequence goes on from NC_090379.1 coordinate 104,112,408, forward strand.
TGATACAGATGGGGTTGTGTGCCGTGAAACCATTGATCCAGATGGGGTAGTGTGCCCAAGAACCATTGATACAGATGGGGTTGTGTGCATAGAAACCATTGATACAGATGGGGTAGTGTGCCCAAGAACCATTGATACAGATAGGGTTGTGTGCCTAGAAACCATTGATACAGATGGGGTAGTGTGCCCAAGAACCATTGATAGAGATGGGGTTGTGTGCCTAGAAACCATTGATACAGATGGGGTAGTGTGCCCAAGAACCATTGATACAGATGTGGTAGTGTGCCCAGAAACCATTGATACAGATGGGGAATTGTGCCCAGAAACCATTGATACAGATGGGGTAGTGTGCCCAAGAACCATTGATACAGATGGGGTAGTGTGCCCAGAAACCATTGATACAGATGGGGTAGTGTGCCCAGAAACCATTGATACAGATGGGGAAGTGTGCCCAGAAACCATTGATACAGATGGGGTTGTGTGCCTAGAAACCATTGATACAGATGGGGTAGTGTGCCCAAGAACCATTGATACAGATGGCGTTGTGTGCATAGAAACCATTGATACAGATGGGGTAGTGTGCCCAAGAACCATTGATACAGATGGGGTAGTGTGCCCAGGAACCATTGATACAGTTGGGGTAGTGTGCCCAGGAACCATTGATACAGATGGGGTAGTCTGCCCAAGAACCATTGATGCAGATGGGGCAGTGTGCCCAGGAACCATTGATACAGATGGGGTAGTGTGCCCAGAAACCATTGATACAGATGGGGTTTTGTGCCCAAGAACCATTGATACAGATGGGGTTGTGTGCCTAGAAAGCATTGATACAGATGGGTTAGTGTGTCCAGGAACCATTGATATAGATGGGGTAGTGTGCCCAGAAACCATTGAGACAGTTGGGGTAGTGTGCCCAGTAACCATTGATACAGATGGGGTAGTGTGCCCAAGAACCATTGATACAGATGGGGTAGTGTGCCCAAGAGCCATTGATACAGTTGGGGTAGTGTGCCCAGAAACCATTGATACAGTTGGGGTAGTGTGCCCAAGAACCATTGATACAGATGGGGTAGTGTGCCCAGAAACCATTGATACAGATGGGGTAGTGTGCCCAGAAACCATTGATACAGATGGGGTGGTGTGCCCAGAAACCATTGATACAAATGGGGTAGTGTGCCCAAGAACCATTGATACAGATGGGGAAGTGTGCCCAGAAACCATTGATACAGATGGGGTAGTGTGCCCAGTAACCATTGATACAGATGGGGTAGTGTGCCCAGAAACCATTGATCCAGATGGGGTAGTGTGCCCAGAAACCATTGATACAGATGGGGTAGTGTGCCCAGAAACCATTGATACAGATGGGGTAGTGTGCCCAAGAACCATTGATACAGATGGGGTTGTGTGCCCAGAAACCATTGATACAGATGGGGTAGTGTGCCCAAGAACCATTGATACAGATGGGGTAGTGTGCCCAGAAACCATTGATACAGATGGGGAAGTGTGCCCAGAAACCATTGATACAGATGGGGTAGTGTGCCCAGAAACCATTGATACAGATGCGGTAGTGTGCCCAGAAACCATTGATACAGATGGGGTAGTGTGCCCAAGAACCATTGATACAGATAGGGTTGTGTGCATAGAAACCATTGATACAGATGGGGTAGTGTGCCCAAGAACCATTGATAGAGATGGGGTTGTGTGCCTAGAAACCATTGATACAGATGGGGTAGTGTGCCCAAGAACCATTGATACAGATGTGGTCGTGTGCCCAGAAACCATTGATACAGATGGGGAAGTGTGCCCAGAAACCATTGATACAGATGGGGTAGTGTGCCCAAGAACCATTGATACAGATGGGGTAGTGTGCCCAGAAACCATTGATACAGATGGGGTAGTGTGCCCAGAAACCATTGATCCAGATGGGGTAGTGTGCCCAAGAACCATTGATACAGATGGGGTTGTGTGCATAGAAACCATTGATACAGATGGGGTAGTGTGCCCAAGAACCATTGATACAGATAGGGTTGTGTGCCTAGAAACCATTGATACAGATGGGGTAGTGTGCCCAAGAACCATTGATAGAGATGGGGTTGTGTGCCTAGAAACCATTGATACAGATGGGGTAGTGTGCCCAAGAACCATTGATACAGATGTGGTAGTGTGCCCAGGAACCATTGATACAGATGGGGTAGTGTGCCCAAGAACCATTGATACAGATGGGGTAGTGTGCCCAGAAACCATTGATACAGATGGGGTAGTGTGCCCAGAAACCATTGATACAGATGGGGAAGTGTGCCCAGAAACCATTGATACAGATGGGGTTGTGTGCCTAGAAACCATTGATACAGATGGGGTAGTGTGCCCAAGAACCATTGATACAGATGGGGTTGTGTGCATAGAAACCATTGATACAGATGGGGTAGTGTGCCCAGGAACCATTGATACAGTTGGGGTAGTGTGCCTAGAAACCATTGATCCAGATGGGGTAGTGTGCCCAAGAACCATTGATGCAGATGGGGTTGTGTGCATAGAAACCATTGATACAGATGGGGTAGTGTGCCCAAGAACCATTGATACAGATAGGGTTGTGTGCCTAGAAACCATTGATACAGATGGGGTAGTGTGCCCAAGAACCATTGATAGAGATGGGGTTGTGTGCCTAGAAACCATTGATACAGATGGGGTAGTGTGCCCAAGAACCATTGATAAAGATGTGGTAGTGTGCCCAGAAACCATTGATACAGATGGGGTAGTGTGCCCAAGAACCATTGATACAGATGGGGTAGTGTGCCCAGAAACCATTGATACAGATGGGGTAGTGTGCCCAGAAACCATTGATACAGATGGGGAAGTGTGCCCAGAAACCATTGATACAGATGGGGTTGTGTGCCTAGAAACCATTGATACAGATGGGGTAGTGTGCCCAAGAACCATTGATACAGATGGGGTTGTGTGCATAGAAACCATTGATACAGATGGGGTAGTGTGCCCAAGAACCATTGATACAGATGGGGTAGTGTGCCCAGGAACCATTGATACAGTTGGGGTAGTGTATTTAGAAACCATTGATCCAGATGGGGTAGTGTGCCCAAGAACCATTGATGCAGATGGGGTAGTGTGCCCAGGAACCATTGATACAGATGGGGTAGTGTGCCCAAGAACCATTGATACAGATGGCGTAGTGTGCCCAGAAACCATTGATACAGATGGGGTTTTGTGCCCAAGAACCATTGATACAGATGGGGTTGTGTGCCTAGAAAGCATTGATACAGATGGGGTAGTGTGCCCAAGAAGCTTTGATATAGATGGGGTAGTGTGCCCAGAAACCATTGATACAGATTGGGTTGTGTGCCCAAGAACCATTGATACAGATGGGGTAGTGTGCCCAAGAACCATTGATACAGATGGGGTAGTGTGCCCAAGAGCCATTGATACAGATGGGGTAGTGTGCCCAAGAACCATTGATACCGTTGGTGCAGTATGCCCAAGAACCATTGATACAGATGTGGTAGTGTGCCCAGAAACCATTGATACAGTTGGGGTAGTGTGCCCAAGAACCATTGATACAGATGGGGTAGTGTGCCCAGGATCCATTGATACAGATGGGGTAGTGTGCCCAGAAACCATTGATATCGATGCGGTCGTGTGCCCAAGAACCATTGTACAGATGGGGTAGTGTGCCCAGCAACCATTGATACAGATGGGGTAGTGTGCCCAGGAACCATTGATATAGATGGGGTAGTGTGCCCAGAAACCATTGAGACAGTTGGGGTAGTGTGCCCAGGAACAATTGATACAGATGGGGTAGTGTGCCCAGCAACCATTGATACAGATGGGGTAGTGTGCCCAGGAACCATTGATACAGATGGGTTAGTGTGTCCAGGAACCATTGATATAGATGGGGTAGTGTGCCCAGAAACCATTGAGACAGATGGGGTAGTGTGCCCAAGAACCATTGATACCGATGGGGTTGTGTGCATAGAAACCATTGATACAGATGGGGTAGTGTGCCCAAGAACCATTGATACAGATGGGGTAGTGTGCCCAAGAACCATTGATACAGTTGGGGTAGTGTGCCTAGAAACCATTGATACAGATGGGGTAGTGTGCCCAAGAACCATTGATGCAGATGGGCTAGTGTGCCCAGGAACCATTGATACAGATGGGGTAGTGTGCCCAAGAACCATTGATACAGATGGGGTAGTGTGCCCAGAAACCATTGATACAGATGGGGTTTTGTGCCCAAGAACCATTGATACAGATGGGGTTGTGTGCCTAGAAAGCATTGATACAGATGGGGTAGTGTGCCCAAGAAGCTTTGATATAGATGGGGTAGTGTGCCCAGAAACCATTGATACAGATTGGGTTGTGTGCCCAAGAACCATTGATACAGATGGGGTAGTGTGCCCAAGAACCATTGATACAGATGGGGTAGTGTGCCCAAGAGCCATTGATACAGATGGGGTAGTGTGCCCAAGAACCATTGATACCGTTGGTGCAGTATGCCCAGGAACCATTGATACAGATGGGGTAGTGTGCCCAGAAACCATTGATACAGTTGGGGTAGTGTGCCCAAGAACCATTGATACAGATGGGGTAGTGTGCCCAGGATCCATTGATACAGATGGGGTAGTGTGCCCAGAAACCATTGATATCGATGCGGTCGTGTGCCCAAGAACCATTGTACAGATGGGGTAGTGTGCCCAGCAACCATTGATACAGATGGGGTAGTGTGCCCAGGAATCATTGATATAGATGGGGTAGTGTGCCCAGAAACCATTGAGACAGTTGGGGTAGTGTGCCCAGGAACAATTGATACAGATGGGGTACTGTGCCCAGGAACAATTGATACAGATGGGGTAGTGTGCCCAGCAACCATTGATACAGATGGGGTAGTGTGCCCAGGAACCATTGATACAGATGGGTTAGTGTGTCCAGGAACCATTGATATAGCTGGGGTAGTGTGCCCAGAAACCATTGAGACAGTTGGGGTAGTGTGCCCAGGAACCATTGATACCGATGGGGTAGTGTGCCCAGAAACCATTGATACAGATGGGGTAGTGTGCCCAGAAACCATTGATACAGATGGGGTAGTGTGCCCAGAAACCATTGATACAGATCGGGTAGTGTGCCCATAAACCATTGATACATATGGGGTAGTGTGCCCAGAAACCATTGATACAGATGGGGTAGTGTGCCCAAGAACCATTGATACAGATGGGGTAGTGTGCCCAGAAACCATTGATACAGATGGGGTAGTGTGCCCAAGAACCATTGATACAGATGGGGTAGTATGCCCAAGAACCATTGATACAGTTGGGGTAGTGTGCCCAGGAACCATTGATACAGATGGGGTAATGTGCCCAGGAACCATTGATACAGATGGGGTAGTGTGCCCAGGAACCATTGATACAGATGGGGTAGTGTGCCCAGAAACCATTAATACAGATGGGGTAGTGTGCCCAAGAATCATTGATACAGATGGGGTTGTGTGCCCATGAACCAGTGATACAGATGGTGTAGCATGCCCAAGAGCCATTGATACAGTTGGGGTAGTGTGCCCAGGAACCATTGATACAGATGGGGTAGCATGCCCAAGAACCATTGATACAGATGGGGTAGCATGCCCAAGAACCATTGATACAGATGGGGTAGTGTGCCCAGAAACCATTGATACAGATGGGGAAGTGTGCCCAGAAACCATTGATACAGATGGCGTAGTGTGCCCAGAAACCATTGATACAGATGCGGTAGTGTGCCCAGAAACCATTGATACAGATGGGGTAGTGTGCCCAAGAACCATTGATACAGATAGGGTTGTGTGCCTAGAAACCATTGATACAGATGGGGTAGTGTGCCCAAGAACCATTGATAGAGATGGGGTTGTGTGCCTAGAAACCATTGATACAGATGGGGTAGTGTGCCCAAGAACCATTGATACAGATGTGGTCGTGTGCCCAGAAACCATTGATACAGATGGGGAAGTGTGCCCAGAAACCATTGATACTGATGGGGTAGTGTGCCCAAGAACCATTCATACAGATGGGGTAGTGTGCCCAGAAACCATTGATACAGATGGGGTAGTGTGCCCAGAAACCATTGATACAGATGGGGAAGTGTGCCCAGAAACCATTGATACAGATGGCGTTGTGTGCCTAGAAACCATTGATCCAGATGGGGTAGTGTGCCCAAGAACCATTGATACAGATGGGGTTGTGTGCATAGAAACCATTGATACAGATGGGGTAGTGTGCCCAAGAACCATTGATACAGATGGGGTTGTGTGCCTAGAAACCATTGATACAGATGGGGTAGTGTGCCCAAGAACCATTGATAGAGATGGGGTTGTGTGCCTAGAAACCATTGATACAGATGTGGTAGTGTGCCCAGGAACCATTGATACAGATGTGGTAGTGTGCCCAGAAACCATTGATACAGATGGGGAAGTGTGCCCAGAAACCATTGATACAGATGGGGTAGTGTGCCCAAGAACCATTGATACAGATGGGGTAGTGTGCCCAGAAACCATTGATACAGATGGGGTAGTGTGCCCAGAAACCATTGATACAGATGGGGAAGTGTGCCCAGAAACCATTGATACAGATGGGGTTGTGTGCCTAGAAACCATTGATACAGATGGGGTAGTGTGCCCAAGAACCATTGATACAGATGGGGTTGTGTGCATAGAAACCATTGATACAGATGGGGTAGTGTGCCCAAGAACCATTGATACAGATGGGGTAGTGTGCCCAGGAACCATTGATACAGTTGGGGTAGTGTACCTAGAAACCATTGATCCAGATGGGGTAGTGTGCCCAAGAACCATTGATGCAGATGGGGTAGTGTGCCCAAGAACCATTGATACAGATGGGGTAGTGTGCCCAGAAACCATTGATACAGATGGGGTTTTGTGCCCAGGAACCATTGATACAGATGGGGTAGTGTGCCCAAGAACCATTGATACAGATGGGGTAGTGTGCCCAGAAACCATTGATACAGATGGGGTTTTGTGCCCAAGAACCATTGATACAGATGGGGTTGTGTGCCTAGAAAGCATTGATACAGATGGGGTAGTGTGCCCAAGAAGCTTTGATATAGATGGGGTAGTGTGCCCAGAAACCATTGATACAGATTGGGTTGTGTGCCCAAGAACCATTGATACAGATGGGGTAGTGTGCCCAAGAACCATTGATACAGATGGGGTAGTGTGCCCAAGAGCCATTGATACAGATGGGGTAGTGTGCCCAAGAACCATTGATACCGTTGGTGCAGTATGCCCAAGAACCATTGATACAGATGTGGTAGTGTGCCCAGAAACCATTGATACAGTTGGGGTAGTGTGCCCAAGAACCATTGATACAGATGGGGTAGTGTGCCCAGGATCCATTGATACAGATGGGGTAGTGTGCCCAGAAACCATTGATATCGATGCGGTAGTGTGCCCAAGAACCATTGTACAGATGGGGTAGTGTGCCCAGCAACCATTGATACAGATGGGGTAGTGTGCCCAGGAACCATTGATATAGATGGGGTAGTGTGCCCAGAAACCATTGAGACAGTTGGGGTAGTGTGCCCAGGAACAATTGATACAGATGGGGTAGTCTGCCCAGCAACCATTGATACAGATGGGGTAGTGTGCCCAGGAACCATTGATACAGATGGGTTAGTGTGTCCAGGAACCATTGATATAGATGGGGTAGTGTGCCCAGAAACCATTGAGACAGATGGGGTAGTGTGCCCAAGAACCATTGATACAGATGGGGCTGTGTGCATAGAAACCATTGATACAGATGGGGTAATGTGCCCAAGAACCATTGATACAGATGGGGTAGTGTGCCCAGGAACCATTGATACAGTTGGGGTAGTGTGCCTAGAAACCATTGATACAGATGGGGTAGTGTGCCCAAGAACCATTGATGCAGATGGGGTAGTGTGCCCAGGAGCCATTGATACAGATGGGGTAGTGTGCCCAAGAACCATTGATACAGATGGGGTAGTGTGCCCAGAAACCATTGATACAGATGGGGTTTTGTGCCCAAGAACCATTGATACAGATGGGGTTGTGTGCCTAGAAAGCATTGATACAGATGGGGTAGTGTGCCCAAGAAGCTTTGATATAGATGGGGTAGTGTGCCCAGAAACCATTGATACAGATGGGGTTGTGTGCATAGAAACCATTGATACAGATGGGGTAATGTGCCCAAGAACCATTGATATAGATGGGGTAGTGTGCCCAAGAACCATTGATACAGATGGGGTTGTGTGCCTAGAAACCATTGATCCAGATGGGGTAGTGTGCCCAAGAACCATTGATAGAGATGGGGTTGTGTGCCTAGAAACCATTGATACAGATGTGGTAGTGTGCCCAGAAACCATTGATACAGATGTGGTAGTGTGCCCAGAAACCATTGATACAGATGGGGAAGTGTGCCCAGAAACCATTGATACAGATGGGGTAGTGTGCCCAAGAACCATTGATACAGATGGGGTAGTGTGCCCAGAAACCATTGATACAGATGGGGAAGTGTGCCCAGAAACCATTGATACAGATGGGGTTGTGTGCCTAGAAACCATTGATACAGATGGGGTAGTGTGCCCAAGAACCATTGATACAGATGGGGTTGTGTGCATAGAAACCATTGATACAGATGGGGTAGTGTGCCCAAGAACCATTGATACAGATGGGGTAGTGTGCCCAGGAACCATTGATACAGTTGGGGTAGTGTACCTAGAAACCATTGATCCAGATGGGGTAGTGTGCCCAAGAACCATTGATGCAGATGGGGTAGTGTGCCCAAGAACCATTGATACAGATGGGGTAGTGTGCCCAGAAACCATTGATACAGATGGGGTTTTGTGCCCAGGAACCATTGATACAGATGGGGTAGTGTGCCCAAGAACCATTGATACAGATGGGGTAGTGTGCCCAGAAACCATTGATACAGATGGGGTTTTGTGCCCAAGAACCATTGATACAGATGGGGTTGTGTGCCTAGAAAGCATTGATACAGATGGGGTAGTGTGCCCAAGAAGCTTTGATATAGATGGGGTAGTGTGCCCAGAAACCATTGATACAGATTGGGTTGTGTGCCCAAGAACCATTGATACAGATGGGGTAGTGTGCCCAAGAACCATTGATACAGATGGGGTAGTGTGCCCAAGAGCCATTGATACAGATGGGGTAGTGTGCCCAAGAACCATTGATACCGTTGGTGCAGTATGCCCAAGAACCATTGATACAGATGTGGTAGTGTGCCCAGAAACCATTGATACAGTTGGGGTAGTGTGCCCAAGAACCATTGATACAGATGGGGTAGTGTGCCCAGGATCCATTGATACAGATGGGGTAGTGTGCCCAGAAACCATTGATATCGATGCGGTCGTGTGCCCAAGAACCATTGTACAGATGGGGTCGTGTGCCCAGCAACCATTGATACAGATGGGGTAGTGTGCCCAGGAACCATTGATATAGATGGGGTAGTGTGCCCAGAAACCATTGAGACAGTTGGGGTAGTGTGCCCAGGAACAATTGATACAGATGGGGTAGTGTGCCCAGCAACCATTGATACAGATGGGGTAGTGTGCCCAGGAACCATTGATACAGATGGGTTAGTGTGTCCAGGAACCATTGATATAGATGGGGTAGTGTGCCCAGAAACCATTGAGACAGATGGGGTAGTGTGCCCAAGAACCATTGATACAGATGGGGTTGTGTGCATAGAAACCATTGATACAGATGGGGTAATGTGCCCAAGAACCATTGATACAGATGGGGTAGTGTGCCCAGGAGCCATTGATACAGTTGGGGTAGTGTGCCTAGAAACCATTGATACAGATGGGGTAGTGTGCCCAAGAACCATTGATGCAGATGGGGTAGTGTGCCCAGGAGCCATTGATACAGATGGGGTAGTGTGCCCAAGAACCATTCATACAGATGGGGTAGTGTGCCCAGAAACCATTGATACAGATGGGGTTTTGTGCCCAAGAACCATTGATACAGATGGGGTTGTGTGCCTAGAAAGCATTGATACAGATGGGGTAGTGTGCCCAAGAAGCTTTGATATAGATGGGGTAGTGTGCCCAGAAACCATTGATACAGATTGGGTTGTGTGCCCAAGAACCATTGATACAGATGGGGTAGTGTGCCCAAGAACCATTGATACAGATGGGGTAGTGTGCCCAAGAGCCATTGATACAGATGGGGTAGTGTGCCCAAGAACCATTGATACCGTTGGTGCAGTATGCCCAAGAACCATTGATACAGATGGGGTAGTGTGCCCAGAAACCATTGATACAGTTGGGGTAGTGTGCCCAAGAACCATTGATACAGATGGGGTAGTGTGCCCAGGATCCATTGATACAGATGGGGTAGTGTGCCCAGAAACCATTGATATCGATGCGGTCGTGTGCCCAAGAACCATTGTACAGATGGGGTAGTGTGCCCAGCAACCATTGATACAGATGGGGTAGTGTGCCCAGGAACCATTGATATAGATGGGGTAGTGTGCCCAGAAACCATTGAGACAGTTGGGGTAGTGTGCCCAGGAACAATTGATACAGATGGGGTAGTGTGCCCAGCAACCATTGATACAGATGGGTTAGTGTGTCCAGGAACCATTGATATAGATGGGGTAGTGTGCCCAGAAACCATTGAGACAGTTGGGGTAGTGTGCCCAGGAACCATTGATACCGATGGGGTAGTGTGCCCAGAAACCATTGATACAGATGGGGTAGTGTGCCCAGAAACCATTGATACAGATCGGGTAGTGTGCCCATAAACCATTGATACATATGGGGTAGTGTGCCCAGAAACCATTGATACAGATGGGGTAGTGTGCCCAAGAACCATTGATACAGATGGGGTAGTGTGCCCAGAAACCATTGATACAGATGGGGTAGTGTGCCCAAGAACCATTGATACAGATGGGGTAGTATGCCCAAGAACCATTGATGCAGTTGGGGTAGTGTGCCCAGGAACCATTGATACAGATGGGGTAGTGTGCCCAGGAACCATTGATACAGATGGGGTAGTGTGCCCAGGAACCATTGATACAGATGGGGTAGTGTGCCCAGAAACCATTAATACAGATGGGGTAGTGTGCCCAAGAATCATTGATACAGATGGGGTTGTGTGCCCATGAACCAGTGATACAGATGGTGTAGCATGCCCAAGAGCCATTGATACAGTTGGGGTAGTGTGCCCAGGAACCATTGATACAGATGGGGTAGCATGCCCAAGAACCATTGATACAGATGGGGTAGCATGCCCAAGAACCATTGATACAGATGGGGTAGTGTGCCCAGAAACCATTGATACAGATGGGGTAGCATGCCCAGAAACCATTGATACAGATGGGGTAGTGTGCCCAGAAACCATTGATACAGATGGGGTAGTGTGCCCAAGAACCATTGATACAGATGGCGTTGTGTGCCCAGAAACCATTGATACAGATGGGGTAGCATGCCCAAGAACCATTGATACAGATGGGGTAGCATGCCCAAGAACCATTGATACAGTTGGGGTAGTGTGCCCAAGAACCATTGATACAGATGGGGTAGCATGCCCAAGAACCATTGATACAGATGGGGTAGTGTGCCCAAGAACCATTGATACAGTTGGGGTAGTGTGCCCAAGAACCATTGGTACAGATGGGGTAGCATGCCCAAGAACCATTGATACAGTTGGGGTAGTGTGCCCAAGAACCATTGATACAGATGGGGTAGTGTGCCCAGAAACCATTGATACAGATGGGGTAGTGTGCCCAGAAACCATGGGCGAGTGAGAAAGAAGGGAGGAGTAAAGCTGTTCATCAGTTGTGATTGACACATTAACAATTCACTTTCTCAGTTCAGGCCCTTCATTTATCATCAGTGGGCTGAGAGGAAAGGAAGGTACCCCACAATTGGTGGTTTATGCATTACTTTATCCAACTGCAACGATCCATCTTACTGGTCAACTGCCAGAAGAGTCGGACAGAATGCCAGCTAATTTGATAATCAAATAGTAACATACTGAATGGCAATTGGTCTCCAATTGCAATGCTAGCATCAGCATTCCATTTTCCTCCTGTTAGGAAATGGATCTTCTTGCATAGAACTTGATATTATTCCACAAGATAATCGGGTTCAAAGGCATTTATTGACTTTCATAGGAATTAAGCATAAAATGATGGCCATCGTTGCCATTAATTACACACGAAGACCGGAATTTTACCTTCAGCGGAGGGGAGCCGGCCACCACTGGAAAGAAGGTGGTGAACCCGCCTCCGCCTCGCCTGGGGATTCAACCTGTATTTTGCGGATCCCCTGGCTTCAATTGATGCGGGACTTCCACCCACTTGAGGTTGGAAGTCCCGCCTAATAGAGCTGCCGGCCAATCAGCCACTGCTGGGACTGCAGCCCAGCATGAAGACAAGATGCTTGGGAACCGGGAAGGAAGGCAAGTTTTGGTTGCCTCGCCGGGGGTAGTCGGTCAGGCCCCGGTGAGGCAAGGGTGCTCGATTGGGGGAATGGGGCGTGTTGGATCTTGGGGATGGTTGGGGTCGTGGGGGCGGCCCTCCGTCGGGCACAGGGTGCCTGACTGTGAGACCCACCCCGGGACGTTCGTAAGCCGCCTACTTTCGTTAGGCTCCAGGGCGCCTGTTTGCCGCATATAAAATCCGCGTGGAGGTGGGCGAAGGTCCTTAAGTGGCCACTTAAGGGCCTTGATTGGCCTGGGGCAGGTGGGCCATTTTTCGATGCCACCGCCCTGTGTAAAGTGGCAGCGGAGGCGGGAGCAGGTCGGGAAGACCTCCCGGTGCCTCCCATTCCATTTAACGCCACCTCCCCCCAGCCCCCGCCATCATCCCGCTCGTTGGGGTGGGGTAAAATTCCGGCCATACAAAGTAATAACAGCACAGAAACAGGCCACTGAACCCAACAGGTGCATGCCAGTGTTTATGCTCCACATGAACCTCCTCCCACCCCTCTTTATCCGATCCTATCAGAATATCCTTCTACAAAAGTGAAATGCTGTGGATGTTGGAAATTTGAAATCAAACAGAAAATACTAGAAATACTCAGCATCTGTGAAGAGAGAAATAAAGTTAACATTTCAGGTCAATGACCTTTCATCTGTTAATTTCTTCCTCATGTGTTTTACTAGCTTCCCTTTGAATGCATTCATGCTATTTGTCTCAACTACTCCATGTGCTGGCAAGTTCCACATTCTAGCCACTCTCTGTGTAAAGAAAGTGCTCCTGAATTTCTATTGGATTTAGCTATCTTATATCTATGGTCCCTAGTTCTGGTCTTGCCCAGAGGTGGAAACATCTTCTTTGCATCCATCTTATCAAACCCTCTCATAATCCTAAAGGCTATACCTGAGACACAATATCAAGTACTGGAGAATTCGCTACATCACAGGTTTCATAGAATCATAGAATGGTTACAGCGCAGAAGGAGGCCATTCAGCCTGTCGTGTTCGTGCTGGCTCTCTGCAAGAACAATTCTCTTAGTCCCACTCCCCTTCCTTTTCCCCGTAGCCCTGCAGAGTTCTTTTTCTTCAGATAATTATCCAGTTCTCTTTTGAAGGCCTCGATTGAATCTGCCTCCACCACACTCTCAGGCAGAGCATTCCAGATCCTAACCACTCGCTGAGTAAAAACATTTTTCCTCATGTCGCTGTTGCTTCTTTTGCCAATTACCTTAAATCGGTGTCCTCTGGTTCTGGATCCTTTGGCCAATAGGAACAGTTTCTCTCTATCTACTCTGAACACCTCTATTAAATCTCCTCTTAATCTTCTCTTCTCCAAGCAGAACAGCCCCAGCTTCTCCAACCTATCCATGTAACTGAAGTCTAGTTCAAACAAGGGGGGACCAGTTGGGCGAGCTTTGTCAAATTCTGAAGTATCTATTCTCTTTTCATACATTTCTTTCACTTTAGCTACGTGAAGATCACACATTTCAAAGTATTACCTCATCCACTTAGCTTCAATAACTTCAGTTTTAACAAGAATAACTCCTCATGACTTGACTCACTCCCTAAATTTAGAGATCTATGGCAGGTACCTTTTCAAGGTTGGAGCTGACAGAGGCACTTTTGTGGCCTCTGCTTATCATCTAAAATGCTGTCTGACTGGAATCCCTTTTATTAACCGGACATTGCTAACAGAAACTCACTTAAAAGCTAAAGTTACTATGAAGAATTTAATCGCTTCTTTCCACTGCAACCACTTTGAATGTACTCCCGTCAACATGCAACTCAAGGTACAGGTTGGACAATGATTCCATTTTCACCTTCACCCTTAAGTCCTGATTTTTGTGAAGTCCTACTGACAGATTATGGCCTTGCATGCAGTGAGTGTGGCTTAAAAAATTGGGCACCTGCCTCACATCACTGCTTTGCATGGAGTCCAATTTTCCAAAGGGCCATTACAGGGTCTGACCTTTGGCCATACTACTGGCATGTATTACACAAGTAATGTCATTAATGGTCCTGCACCAAATTTCACATTTGGGCAAGGCTTTATCAACACTAGCCTTCCCCTAAAAAGTAAGCACAGGCATGTCCCAGGACTTATCCTGCTCAAGTAGGCCTCAAGGCCAAATGGATGGCTTTCAGGGCCATTTTTGTTTCGTGTGTTTTTCCTCTCCTCTTGCTGAAATAGTTGGTTTTGCTGAGCAGTGTTCCATTTTGGGCTTCTTTCTCGATCGATAATTTCTTTCATTAGTCTCGGTTTCCGCAGGCATTCGAATCGCATACAAAGAGGTGAGGATGAATATTTCTTTAGGAGTTCCAAACGTGCTGTTATATTGAAGCGCAGTTCGTGAGGGTCCAGCAAACACAATGACCACTGTAATGTTTTTGTCTATAACCATCGGTCAGGCGGCATCTGCTCCCATCAAAATCACGCTGTGGGATCTTTTACGTCCACCTGAGAGGGCAGATGGACCTCAGTTTAACATTTCATCTGAAAGACAGTACCTCCAACAGGACAGCACCTGCTGAAGTATCACTGATGTAAAAGATTCTATGCCAGTATTTCAAAGAAGAACAAGGGTGTTCTCCTCAGTGCCCAGTCCAATATTTATCCATTCAAAGTAATTCATGACAACGCTACTTCATCGACACGTCATCAGGATGCGCCGCGGTGCGCACATGCGCAGACGGTTTCATGCCCCCTGCGCATGCGCTGCGGTCCAGCTTACCAGGACCGCTTTGCGCATGCGCAGACGACACGGTACGCGCATGCGCACACAGTCTCCTCATCTCTGTGCATGCGCTGCGGTCCGACCTGCCGGTCAGGTTGTGCGCATGCGCAGATGACGTCATCGCGTTATTTCGTCTTCCTCGCCGACGCGCCAGTTTGGCCTCTGCGCATGCGTCAAAGCTTCGGCGCGACTTTTTGAAAGTGGAAGGAGGAGAGGTTTCGTCGGGCATTTTCTCGCATTTTATCTGAATTATTTATTCGTTTTGGAGACTTGCTTCATTTTTATTTGACACAGGAGATTGTTACAAGGTAAGTTGCTCTGCCTTTGTAAGTTGCTCTGAAAACATTTCCATTGTCTGGGCCACCGCATGTTCTCCAGTCCCTGTTGTGAGTTGCTCTGAAAACATTTCCATTGTCTGGGCCACCGCATGTTCTCCAGTCCCTGTTGTGAGTTGCTCTGAAAACATTTCCATTGTCTGGGCCACCGCAGGTAGCAGGATGAAGGCACAGTGACTGTGATTTCTGGCGCCAAACAGTACACACTGCAGATACATGATGGCCAGGCTACCTGCAGCTGCATCTTCTCCATTCAGACTTTGTTGCCCTGCAAACATGCTGTTGTTGTGCAGAGGCATCTGGGTTTGCCTTTGGACAGGCTCGCCCCCAATTGTCGCTGGCGTCCATCTCAGACACCAACGACGACAGGCATGGCTGCTGCCATTGTGATTACAGAGGAACAGCCAAGGCCCCTCAGCCACAATGAAAAATACCGCTTGCTTTCAGATCAATTGTACCAGCTACAACAGGCCGTTCTGCAGAGTGGAACGGCAGCATTCATGAGGAGACTGGACTGGCTACGGCAACAAACTCTCCGCTGGCAGCAAGGACTGGCTGATGAGATGGAGCCATTTACTATGCCCAACAGTTGCCCGGAAGCACCTTCGGATGGAGGTGGCCGCGCGCTGGACATCAGTCACGTGTCACAAACCCTGGATCCTGAGCGTCTCACCCCCTGGCCTAATGATCTGATGGACCATACATATGCCTGCCTGTTCAAATCTCCACTTCCCCTACCTGCGGTACCCTCTCCTTGCTGCTCAGTTACACAGTCACCTGCTCCTACACCCATCAGGGCAGTGCACATGGACACACAGTTACCTGCTCCTACACCCATCAGGGCAGTGCACATGGACACACAGTTACCTGCTCCTACACCCATCAGGGCAGTGCTCATGGACACACAGTTACCTGGTCCTACACCCATCAGGGCAGTGCTCATGGACACACAGCCAC
This sequence comes from Heterodontus francisci, assembly GCF_036365525.1. Classification (NCBI taxonomy): domain Eukaryota; kingdom Metazoa; phylum Chordata; class Chondrichthyes; order Heterodontiformes; family Heterodontidae; genus Heterodontus; species Heterodontus francisci. The sequence continues at coordinate 104,128,895 of NC_090379.1, forward strand.
CTGTTTCCCCATCCGATGTTGAAACAACCATGCAGAGCCTTGTGAGACTCCGCAATTGCCAGTTGCTGCCTGTCAAGCAGAGAGGGCGTCCAAAGGGGTCAAGCGCTTGGGGAACATTCATCAAGAAGAGACTGAGCACTAAAAGAAACAAGCATGCCGTGTCCAGTGGTAGCAGAAATGTGAATGCTCTTGCTGTGAACACAACTGGTGATAGTAGTAGGCAGGATTAAATGGGAATAGATGGGAAGACGCACGAGTAACATAACCACTGGCAGGGAACTGCTGGGCTAAATGGCCAGCTTTATGTTCATAGCCCAAAAGAAATGTGCTTCTTTTCCAGCATCCTCACATCATTCATGTTTTCCCTGAGAGCAGCATTGAACCATCACGAGATAGGGGCAGTAACATCATCCTGCCTCCTACAGCTGAGGTGGGTACTAAGTGATTCATTGGCGGTGTTATCAGTACATGCCTTTACCGCAGAACACAAAGCATGCTCAACAGTAATTTCATTAGAGGGAGGGAAGCTCTGACACTGATGTTCTTTCCTTATTTTCTTTCATGTAAAACGTGCCCTTGAGAAAACAATCCTTGACACTTAAGGACGGCATTCCAGCAAAGGAGGCAGTGCGGGAGAGGACGCAAGGATGTGCTGATTCCTGCATCTGAGGTGGGTAATAAGTGCTTCATTGGCGACGTTATCAATTGGTGCCTTCACTGCAGAACTTAAAATGGTGTGCACAACAGTAATTTCAGTGGATGGAGGGAGGCAAGCTCTGACTCTGATTTGCTTTATTTCTTTTCATGTAAAACATGCCGTCGAGAAAACAATCCTTGAGACTTAAGGTCAGCATTCAAGCAACGAAGGCAACTGGATCATGCTGCAGAGCTCATCACGATGTGGAAAGGAACATTGCATTTATGGATGAATTGGGAATGCACATTGGGATGCGCTTGGGGAACATTCACCAAGAATAGACTGAGCTCAGACTCTTGTGACTTTGCCTTCTTCACATGGACAATATAGTAGTGGAATAGAGAGCCAAGCATTCATTCACCACAAGGCTCTCCAGGAACAATCTCTTTAGCTGTGCATAGCAGAGACTCGGCCTGTCTGTCTCACGGGAATGCTGGACACAACACTCATGTATCCATGCACAGCAGTTCCTCGGATACTTAATGAACTTAATAAAACTTTTCAATAATTAAACCCAGAATTGTTGAGGTTTTGTTTTGCATGCTATTTCCCCGACTTTGCAACTGCACTTCAGATATTCAACTGTGGTGGGGGGGTAGAGGGAGGGGTGGGTGAAGAGGGGGAGGGGTGGGGAGAGCGGGGAGGGGTGGGGAGAGGGAGCATGCAAAATGCAGGGACCAAACAGTTGCAATGCCTGTGGAGAAGTAGAGAAAGCAACTGGATTGGGCATCCGCAGCTGGAGGGAACGGCTGAATGGAGAGGGCCGGAAGCGAGAGGCCGTAGAGAGCCACGGGGAGCGAGTGTGCAAAGACCTTGGTGTCACCGGGTCCAGGGACTGGCCAGTAAGTCTTTTGCTGTTGTGTTTATGGCGCATGCACAGAAAAAGGCACTCCTCTTCCGTTCCGCTGCTCCCCCCCCCACTCTCTCCCCTTCCTCCCTCTCCCCCCAGCTCTCTCCCTCCCCCCTTCCTTACCCCTCCCTCTCCCTCTTTCTCCCCCCTCCCCCTCTCCCTCTTTCTCTCCCCCTCCCCCCTTCCTTACCCCTCCCTCTCCCTCTTTCTCCCCCCCTCTCCCTCTTTCTCCCCCCTCTCCCTCTTTCTCCCCCCTCCCTCTTTCTCCCCCCCTCTCCCTCCCTCTTTCTCTCCCTCTCCCTCTTTTTTTCCCCCTCCCTCTCCCTCTTTCTTCCCCCCTCCCTCTCCCTCTTTCTCCCCCCTCCCTCTTTCTCCCCCCTCCCTCTCCCTCTTTCTCCCCCCCCTCTCCCCCTCTCCCTCTTTCTCCCCCCCTCCCTCTTTCTCCCCCCTCCCTCTTTCTCCCCCCCTCCCTCTCCCTCTTTCTCCCCCCTCGCCCCCCGGCACCACTACCGCTGGTCTCCCCGCGCTGCTGTCCCCGGTCCCCGCGCTGCTGTCCCCGGCCCCCGCGCTGCTCTCCCCGGCCCCCGCGCTGCTCTCCCCAGCCCCCGCGCTGCTGTCCCCGGCCCCCGCGCTGATCTCCCCGGCCCCCGCGCTGCTCTCCCCGGCCCGCTCCACACTCTCACTCCGGCCATTGTATTCTGCCATGTGTTTGTTAGGTTTCATCTCTGTGATTCTTTGAGCAGCGCCATCTTTAGTCCTGGCAGCTGCTACAGTCGCAAGCTGTGACGTTTTCGTGGCACATGCTGTATTTGCGCATGTGCCAAAACAGCGCCACCTACCGATCGCGTTGTCAACAATTGCGGTCTTATCCATTACACAGCATCACTGAAAACAGATTATCTGGTCATTATCACAATGGTGCCTGTGGGAGCCTGCTCTGTGCACATTGGTTGTCGCATTTCCTACATTACATCAGTGACTACACTTTAAAAGTACTTCCTGAGGTTGTGAAAGGCGCTATCGAAATGCTAAGTCTTTTTTCAATATCGTAGGTGGCTGGTGAACTGTGCTCTCAGCACCATCTACTGGCTCCAGCTAGAAACTACACTGTAGATTGGGAATGAAAATAGATTATAAAGATCCTTATATACATTAGTTTAAATAACGCTTCAGGAATAAAGATGGGTGTGATTTTAAACCTAGGGAGGAGAAAGTATTTTGCACTCTCCCACTCTCTCCCACTCTCTCTCTGACCTCCTTGTCCTCATACCTTCGGGTCTCCTTTCCTTTCCAGCTGTCCTTCAAAGGGATGGGCCATAAATGAGCAGATCGGACTGGAACTCAAAGAGCTGAGGGACTGAAGTGAGTTGAGTGCTCCCAAGGATGGGAGGAAGAGGACAAACTCTCCAAACAAGCAGGCGTGGATGGAAGTGGCCGAGGAAGTCAGCAGCAGATGTGTGGCCCCTCCAACCTGGAGACAATGCACCAAGAGGATCCAGGACCTCAGGAGGGCAGGAAATATGACTGGCACTTTCAGGTGTCAAAGTGCACACTCTGACTTGCCCAGCATTCTCCTGCACAGCACAGAAATGCAGAATCACAAAATTGTTACAGCATAGAAGGAGGTCATTTGGCCCATCGTGTCTGTACTGGCTCTCCGAAAGAGCAATTTACCTCGTGCCACTCCCCTGCCTTATCCCCGTAACCCTGCACATTCGTCCTTTTCAGATAACAGTCCAATTCCCTCTTGAATGCCTCGATTGAATCTGCTTCCACCACACTCTCAGGCAGTGCATTCCAGATCCTAACCACTCACTGTGTAAAAAAGATTTTCTTCATGTTGCTGTTGCTTCTTTTGCCAATTAAGTTAAATCTGTGCCCTCTTCTCATTCTTCCACCAATGGGAACAGTTTCTCTCTATCTATTCTATCCAGACTCCTCATGATTTTGAATACCTCTAACAAACCTCCTCTTAACCTTCTCTTCTCCAAGGAAAATAATCCTAACTTCTCCAATCTATCTACGTAACTGAAGTTCCTCATCCCTGGAATCGTTCTCGTGAATCTTTTCTGTACTCTCTCCAATGCCTTCACATCTTTCCTAAACTGCAGTGCCCAGAACTGGATGCAGTACTCCAGTTGAGGCCGAATCAGTGTCTTATACAAGTTCAACATAACTTCCCTGCTTTTGTACTCTATGCCCCTATTAATGAAGCCCAGGGTACTGTATGCTTTATTAACAGCTCTCTCAACCTGTCCAGGTCCCTCTGCTCCTGCACCCTTTTTAGAATTGTACCCTTTATTTTATATTGTCTCTCTGTGTTCTTCCTACCAAAATGAATCACTTCACATTTCTCCGTATTAAATTTCATCTCCCACTTGTCCACCCATTCCACCAACCTGTGTCCTTTTGCAGTTCTACACTATCCTCCTCAGAGTTCACAATACTTCCAAGTTTGATATCATCCACAAATTTTGAAATTGTGCCCTGTACATCAAGGTCTAGGTCATTAATACATATCAAGAACAGAAAAGGTCCTAACATGGACCCATTGAGGAACTCCACTACAAACCTTCCTTCAGTCTGAAAAACATCCATACTCTTTGTTTCCTGTCACTCAGCTAATTTCGTATCCATGCTGCTACTGTTCTTTGTATTCCATGAGCTACACCTCAGTACAACACACCTTGCAGCTCCACTCATTCCTCCCTTTGCAGGGATCTCCTCACATTTGAACAGCCAACACTCACGTTCACTGTCAGCCTCTTGATACCTCGCACCCATGCCTCACAGTCACCCTTCACAAATGGTGTCCTTCCCTTCTCTGCACACAAGTCATTACACACACCTCTCTGCTTTCTTTCTTTGCAGGTAAAGAGAGCTCACAACTTGGTGAGAAGCAGAGACCCAGGGAGGAGTGGGGGTTGGCCCTCCAGTAACAGGCACCTTGTTGGCCATTGCCAATGTGTGCCCACCTGCTCCACTGGGAAGGAGGTCTTGTTCCAGGAGGCTGCAGATATTCAGCAGTCTGCAGTAACAGCCTGAGCCTCCTGAGGCACCGGTACTCAGATATGTCGGGAGAATTGATCCTCTGCCTGTAGACTCCGTGCTGGGGGCCTCGCCTCCTTCCAGCTACATCTCTGTATCCATTCCCTCTGACCTGTGGAGGGGCATGCAGTGGATGAGAAGGAAACTGATGCAGCTGCTGTTGTTGCTCCTGCAGCTGCTAGAGCAGTTCGTGGTTGTGTGGCCTCTGATTTTGACCCTCATCAAAAGCACAAGGTGGATCTGTATAAACTGCTCCCATGCCCTGCTGAAGGCTGGCAGCAGGAAAGTTCAACTGAAGGTGAGTGAAGTACTAGCCAGGCGAAGTGACTTCCAAGAAGTTGGCAATCACCTGTCAAGCAGTGAAGGCGCTCTTTGAGAGAAGAAGTGGTATGAGCATCAACCTCTCACCTGGCCATGGCTGCAGCTCTTCAGTTTGACTGATCAAAACTTTCCCAGCCTGTCAGTTTCACTGAGGAAGCTCCTCCCACTGTGCACTAGCCTCAGTGACCCTGACGAGTTGCTGACAGGTCGGGAAACAAGTGTCCAGCTGGGAATTTCAGAATTGAGAGTTAAAACAGTTCTTAATTTTTTTTTAACTACCTTAATTACTTACCCAACAGATCCAAGGGGGTTCCCCTCTCGCCTTCAATCCCGCTGCAGTGAAACACGGAAGAGGGCAGGATGGTGTCAGGATCCTGACCCATCATCACTTTTAGGAGATTTAACTCCCTGCCCACACCCACACCTTGCCTGGGAAAGTTCCTCCCTTTACTATAGTTAACAGATGTGATTTAGACTGAAGACACTTAATAGTGATGTCCGCCCAGGGATCGGTCCTGGGCCGGCTATTATTCACTGTTTTTATTAATGACCTGGACAATGGTGCTGGGAGTCTGATTAATAAGTTTGCAGATGAGGCCAAAATCTGTACTAGGATTCTGACAATAGAGGAGTGCAATCAAATGCAATCAGAATAGAGCTATAAGAATGATTCCCAGTTTAAACACCCTCAGTATTTAGTCATGTTACTCCAGCCAGCATGAGTGTGGGCAGACATGATGGACTGGTCTTTCCCCACTCATCAATTCTTTATGTTCTTATGTGACAATTCTGGTTGTGGGTGGATTTGCAGACGTCCTTTGGGCAGGAAAAACTAAATCTCTCTCTTGTTTTATTACATGAGTGATGCGCCATATTATTAAGTTTTTAGCAGCCAGAGAGTCATGACGACATACACAAGAGTGTTAATTGTATATTAATTGTGTTTAATTAAATGCAGGGGGAAGGCATTAATTGGGGTCTTAACTTGAGCACATATAAAGAGACACTTACTGAAACTGTGGGCTGGATTTTGTAGTCCCACCACTGGGCCCGGAACATGGCGCCCCACGGGACCCACATGGTGGGTGGCCACTTAACATATTGAAGGCAGCCACCCACCCCCAGAGAGATGCTGAGACACACAAGCAGAGCAGGAAAGGCCTAATTCTTAACCTAGTCTCTATTAAACCACACAGAGGGATACTGAGACACCCAAACAGAGTAGGGAAGGACAAATTCCATCCCTGGACTGTACTAAGCCACACACAGAAATAGTGAGACACACAAGCAGAGCAGGAATGGCATAATTCTGATACCAGTCTGCATTAAAGCACACAGAGAGATAATGAGACACACAACAGAGCAGGAAAGGCCTAATTGTATCCCCGGTCTGTATTAAATCACAGCGTCACCTGATGCAGGAGCAGGTGTGGCGCCATTTTTAAAAGGTTGCCAGCCCTGCAAACATAATGCAGAGTTGACCCTTCCCCACCTCGGTGGCGCCACATTCTCCTGGATGGGAAAGTGAAGATGCGTGAGTGCAGCACGAGGAGCTCAAGATTGAGAACTGAAGGTCAGATCACTGCAGATAACATTTAAATGAATACAAAGAGGTAATTATCATATGGAAAGCAGGGTCCTGTCGCAGAGGTGCCGCCACGGAGCCTTGCTTCCACTGGGAAGATCGGAACCAGCAATCCTGGCGTCGGGTTCCGTAACGGCCGCTGCTGCACCGATTCTCCGCAACACCCTCCCCCGCCATGAAAGCCGACGTCAGACTCAGAACAAAATCAAACAATATGGTTGAGTTAGGAGGTGTATGCTTGTAATGGTTCACTCTGTAAATAAGTATAAGACTGAGTAAAGATTGGCTCCAGTGTCATCTTTCACCAACAGTCTTTCTGGAATATAACAAAAAGGAGCTGCAAGTTGGAACAGGGACAGCACAAATACCAATTTGGGACATAGGCAGAAACTGCTGAATGTTAAGGCTGCAGTTAGACACTTTAAAATGCACAAACACACTGCAGGAATACTAAGAGAAGGAGTGCACAGAAAACCTTAAAAAGAGAGCTCAGTTTTAAGAATAGAGTTGAGATTGAGGACCTAATGGGATCAGGCGCACGGATGAATGTAAAAGTAAGCAACAGCACATGAACAAAGATATCAGGAGGATTTTAACTCCCCTCACCTCGTCCCGTCTCCTGATCAGTGAGAAAGGAGTGGGGCAGCAGTTACAACGGAGCGACTATTTCCTGCTCCACTCCCACTTTTTAGAGGCGCCAGAATTTAAGGTAGTTGGCAAAAGAAACGTAAAGAAGATAAGGAGAAAACGTTTAATGCAGCAAGTTGTTATGATCTGGAATGTGCTGCCTGAATGGATGGTGGAACCAGAATCAATAGTAACATTCAAAAGGAAATTGGATACATATTGAAGGGGAACTTTTTCAGGGCTATGGGAAAAACGCAGAGGGAGTGAGCTAATTAGATATATTACATGCTCAAGTCTCAGGAGTGGGACTTGAACTCATGAGCGTATGACTCAGAAACACGAGTGCTCCCAATGAGCCAATCACAGCATTCTGCAATAATCCAGTGCTCTCGTAGTTGCACTATTAATATGCATAAATTCTGACTCATCAGAATGGGTTATCAAAAGACAGCTTGGTGTGCTGTTATGGAAACACCCTGATAACACAGGGAGAAATGTCACAGAATCACATAATCGTTACAGTGCAGGAGGAGGCCATTTGGCCCATCATGTCCGCACCAGCTCTCCAAAAGAGCAATTCCCTCAGTTCCATTCCCCTGTCTTCTCCCCATAACCTTGCACATTCTTCCTTTTCATATAACTGTCTAATTCCCTTTTGAATGCTTCAATTGAACCTGCCTCCACCACATTCTCAGGCAGCACATTCCAGACCTTAACCACTCGCTGCATGAAAAAGTTTTTCCTCATGTCACTTTTGCTTCCCTTACCAAATACTTTAAATCTGTGCCCTCTCATTCTCAATCCTTTCACGAGTGGGAACAGTTTCTCTTTATCTACCCTGTCCAGACCCCTCATGATTTTGAATACCTGTATCAAATCACCTCTTAGCCTTCTCGTCTCCAAGGAAAACAGTCCCAACTTCTCCAATCTATCTTCATAACTGAAATTCCTCATCCCCGGAACCATTCTCATGAATCTTTTCTGTACTTTCTCCAATGCCCTCACGTCTTTCCTAAAATATGGCGCCCAGAACTGTACGCATTACTCCAGCTGAGGCCAAACTAGTGTCTTATACAAGTTCAACACAACATCCTTGCTCCTGTACTCTATGCTCCTATTAATAAGTCTAGGATACTGTATGCTTTATTAACTGCTCTCTAAACCTGTCCTGCCACCTTCAATGATTTATGCACATACACACCCAAGTCCCTCTGCTCCTGCACCCCCTTTAGAATTGTGCCCTTTATTCTATATTGTCTTTCCATGTGCTTCCAACCGAAATGAATCACTTCACATTTCTCTGCATTGAACTTCATCTGCCACCTGTCTGCCCATTCCACCAACTTGTCTATGTCTTTTTGAAGTTCTACGCTATCCTCCTCACAGTTCACAATGCTTCCAAGTTTTGTATCATTTGCAAACTTTGAAATTGTGCTCTGCACACCAAGGTCTAGGTCATTAATATATATCAGGAAAAGCAAGGGTCCCAACACTGACCCCTGGGGAACTCCACTACAAACCTTCCTCCAGCCCAAAAAACATCCATTAACCACTACTCTTTGTTTCCTGTCACTCAGCCAATTTTGCATCCATGTTGCTGCTGTCCCTTTTATTCCATGAGCTCTAACTTTGCTCACAAGTTTGTTGTGTAGCACTGTATCAAACGCCTTTTGAAAGTCCATGCACACCACATCAACAGCATTGCCCTCATCAACCCTCTCTCTCTGTTACCTCCTCAAAAAACTCCAGCAAGTTAGTTAATCCTGATTTTCCCTTAAGAAATCCATGCTGGCTTTCCTTAATTAACTTGCATTTGTCCATGTGATTATTGATTTTGTCCCGAATTATTTTTTCTAGAAGTTTTCCCACCACCGATGTTAAACTGACTGGTCTATAGTTGTTGGGTTTATCTTTACACCCTTTTTTGAACAAGGGTGTAACATTTGCAATTCTCCGGTCTTCTGGCATCAATCCTGAGTCTAAGGAAGACTGAAAAATTATAGCCAGTGCCTCTGCGATTTCCGCCTTCACTTCCCTCAATATCCTTGGATGCATCTCATCTGGCCCTGGTGTTTTATCCACTTTAAGTACAGACAACCTATCTAACACTTCCTCTTTAGCAATTTTAAACCCCTCTAGTATCTGACTTACCTCCTCTTTCAACATTGCCTGGATTGCATCTTCTTCCTTGGTAAAGACAGATGCAAAGTATTCATTTAATACCTCAGCTATGCCCTCTGCCTCCATGTGTAAATCCCCTTTCTGGTCCCTAATTGGCCCCACTCCTCCTTTTACCACCCTTTTACTATTTGTATGGCTATAGAAAACTTCCGGATTTCCTTTAATACTAGCTGCCAGTCTCTTTTCATGCTCTCTCTTTGCTTCTCCTCTTTGCTTTTTCACTTCCACTCTGGACCTTCTATATTCAGCCTGGTTCTCAATAGTATTTTCTACCTGGCATCTGTCATAATGACACTTTTTCTTCTTTATCTTAATCTCCAGCTCTTTTGTCATCCAGGGAGCTCTGGATTTGATTTCCCCACTTTTCCCCTTCGTGGGAACATACCTTGACACTGCCCGAACTATCTCATCTTTGAAGGTAGCCCCGTGTTCATCTACCGGTTTTCCTGCCAGCTTTTAACTCCAATTTATTCCCCCCCCACCAGCTCCATTCTTACCCCATTGAAGCTGTCCTTCTCCCAGTTAATTATTCTTACCCTGGATTGCACTTTGCCCTTTTCTACAGTCAGCCTGAACCTTATGATACAATGATCACTATCAGATAAATGCTCTCCTACTGATACTTGATCCACTTGGCCCACCTCATTCCCAAGAACCAGGTCTAGCAATGCTTCCTTTCTTGTTGGACTAGCAACATACCGTTGTAGAAAATTTTCCTGAACACACTCTAGGAACTCTTGCCCCTCATTGCACTTTACACTGCTTTATCCCAGTCTGCATGTGGAATGTCAATAATGACTTTGTAAGTGCCATGTTACTCGTTTAATAAAGAAATAATTTCTATAGTGTCGTTCACATCCTTTAGTGCTTTACAATCAATGATGTGCTTTGAAATGTAGTCACTGCTTTAATATTAATCCATGTAATCTCCACCCTTAATATGGCATTATAAATATGTCAAGAGGTCCCTGTTATAATGAAAGGAAAACAGATTCTTAATCAGTGTATTTCTGCATCCAATTCACTGGAACTTTTAGTTCAACAATTGGATCTATTATGTAATAAAGTATCCCCTCCATATCTATGGAATATCAGTTATATTAAGCCTTGAGATTGTTTGCAACTTTGTACCCTTTCTCCATATGTAAGGCACTGAAATGTATTTAATTAAAAGCAAAATACTGCGGATGCTGGAAATCTGAAATAAAAACAAGAAATGCTGGAATCACTCAGCAGGTCTGGCAGCATCTGTGAAAAGAGAAGCAGAGTTAACATTTCAGGTCAGTGACCCTTCTTCGGAACTGACAAATATTAGAAAAGTCAAAGGTTATAAGCAAGTGAGGTGGGGGTGGGGCAAGAGATAACATAGGAGAAGGTGTAGATTGGACTAGGCCACATAGCTGACCAAAAGGTCATGGAGCAAAGGCAAACAATATGTTAATGGTGTCTTGAAAGACAAAGCATTAGTACAGCTTAGGTGTTAATGCACTGAATATTGAACAGCAGCAAGTGCAAACCTGAAAAAAAAACAGTGGGTAAGCAAACTGAACAAACTAAGATGAAATAAAATAAATGCAAAAAAAGATTGTAAAAAATGTAAAATAGAATGTAAAAAAAAGAAAAAATAACTAAAAATGAAAGTAAAATGGGGAGCTGTCATGCTCTGAAATTATTGAACTCAATGTTCAGTCCGGCAGGCTGTAGTGTGCCTAATCGGTAGATGAGATGCTGTTCCTCGAGCTTGTGTTGATGTTCACTGGAACACTACAGCAATCCCAGGACAGAGATGTGAGCATGAGAGCAGGGGGGAGTGTTGAAATGGCAAGCAACCGGAAGCTCAGGGTCCTGCTTGCGGATTGAACGGAGATGTTCCGCAAAGCGGTCACCCAGTCTGCGCTTGGTCTCCCCAATGTAGAGGAGACCACACTGTGAGCAGCGAATACAGTATACTACATTGAAAGAAGTACAAGTAAATCGCTGCTTCACCTGAAAGGAGAGTTTGGGGCCTGGGATAGTGAGGAGAGAGGAGGTAAATGGGCAGGTATTACACCTCCTGCGATTGCAGGGGAAGGTGCCATGGGACAGGGACGAGGTGGTGGGCGTAATGGAGGAGTGGACCAGGGTGTCGCGGAGGGAATGATCCCTTCGGAATGCTGCCAGGGGAAGGGAGGGGAAGATGCGACTGGTAGTGGCATCACGCTGGAGGTGGCGGAAATGGCGGAGGATGATCCTTTGGATATGGAGGCTGATGGGGTGGAAAGTGAGGACAAGGGGAACCCTGTCACGGTTCTGGGAGGGAGGGGAAGGGGTGAGGGTATTTGTTTTATATGCTGATCACTGATCAGAGGTTTAACAGAATTTTCTAATGGTTAAAGCTTTTTAGGTTTAGTATATCGTATAAGCCAAAGTGAAAACAGAAGCCAGCAGGACAGTCAGTCAGTAATGAGAAAAGGCAGGTTATGATGTTTCAGGTATGCCCATATCATAACTCACTTGTCTCAATCTCACTCACCATGTGCTCACTGATCGACATTGGCTCCCAGTCCACCAACACCTCGATTTTAAAATTTCATCCCTGTGTTCAAATCCCTCCATGGCGTTTCCCTTCCCTTCCTCTGTTAACCTCCTCCAGCCCTACAAGATCTCTAGTACTTCCATCATTACCTACGCCACATCATTGGTGGCCGTGCCTTCAGCTGTCCAGGCCCTAAGCTCTAGAATTCCCTCCCTAAGTCTCTTCTCCTCTCTCTCCTCCTTTAAGACATCCTTAAAACCTAGCTCACTGTTCCTAATGTCTTCTTCTTTGGCTTAGTGTTGATTCTTTTTTCTGATCATGGTCCTTTGAAGCACCTTGAGACATTTTACATAATTCAAGATGACATAAAAGTAAGGTGCTGACTGATCTGCTGTGCGTATCCAAATATTCCTGTTTTTATTTCAGATTTCCAGCATTTACATCAAACATATGAAAATGACCGGCAGGAAAAGACCATCTGATCCATAAACCTGCCCAAATAATCATGATACCTGTAGCATCGTGACTAGACATCCTCCTACCTACCAGCAGCCATGTATTCCTCTGGGAGAGGAAAAAGATAAAAACCCAGGGCCAATTGGGAATGAAAATCTGGAAATTTCCTCTTTGATCCCTTTAGACAATCAAAAACTAGTTCAGGAGACTACAATGACCCTGTTTCTATTATGTGATATTTCAGCTACCTTTAATAAGATGTGACCTCCACCCCAGTTATTGGTTGGTCCAGCTGTCTTTAGAAGGTTTGCAGAGAGTCGCACTCATCACATGAGCCAGCAACCTAAGAACGGAAAGAACTGCCAAACATCTAAACTAGCTCTACCCTTGCAAAACTTTTCTTTTTCTTTTTCTTTTTATTTTACTCCACAATCCAAAGATTGGTGTGTTGTTCAGAACGACAACTGTAGCTTATTTGACTGCAAGAGTAATCTGCTTCACAGTTCCATAAATGTATATTTGGATCTTGGTAGCCGAGTAACACCGCAAACATGAACTATAAATCAACCTAGTTCACTCAGTGTAGTATTGCAAGTTTGCTGGACCTCATAATTCAAAGCAATTGACCATTTGATTCTTTCACTAATTTCAGGGTTTTGAACATTGGTAATTGTCTGGTGTCTCTCATTATTCTCTTGCTTCAAAACTTGTTAAACTAAGGGCAGCACATCAAACAAGATCATTTCTTTTAAAGTTTTAGCCCATATTACCCCAGTGCTCAGTCGCTGATTTTTCAATTCCAACTTTTGAATAGAATAATTATTTTTAATCCCTAAAACCAGGCCTTCCTGTCATTCACAACAGTGGTCATTAAGTTTTGAACTCAAAATATTTGTGTGTAATGTGTGTTTTTCAGTTACTGGAACTGTTGTTTAGTTTCTGGTATGACCCTCATCTCTGCCGCCTTTAAGCCAAGGGACACAGGCCTAAACAGATATGGTGGACAACTGGTTTCGTCATTCTTTGCCATATCTGGCAGGACGACACAAAACGCTTTTGGGCCTTGCCCTCGTCTGCTAAAACTGCTCACTATCGCAGGATCATCCTGGAATGCATAAATTACCCCTAGCTTATTTTCTCTACTGCAAACCATCTCCCTGGTAAACTCCCCTCCCCTGTCTCCTCCGCCCTCACCTTCAACAAGTACGAGAAGCTCATGGACTCCTTTGTCACTAAGATAGAGACCATCTGATCAGCTACCTCTCTCACTTCCCTCTCTTCCCCTAGCCAATCGGACCAAACTTGCATTGTCCTCTAGTTTCTCCAAGTTCATCTTATCCATGAGACCCACATCCATAGATCAACTTCATTCTTCCATTGATCTTAAGGTTCAGCTTCACAAAACAGTGGTGGAAAATCCAGTATGGACAGGGGTTACATCTTTACCAGAAAGGAAGCAAGGAATAGCCCTTACACTTTCACTTCCCACCAGAAGCAAGATCGGGGCAAAGTGTTCTCGGAGCTAGAGACTCATCATTTGACACACAGCACCACAGCAGATGGTGAGATTTGAATTCAGTCCATAAATCTGGAATTAAAAAGCTAGTCTAGTGGTGCCCGTGAAACCACTGTCGATTGTTGTAAAAATCCATCTGGTTCAGTAATGTCCTTCAGAGAATGAAATCTGCAGTCCTTACCTGGTCTGGCCTACATGCGACTCCAGATCCACAGCAATGTGGCTGACTCTTAAATGCCCTCTGAAATGGCCTAGCAAGCCACTCAGTTCAAGGGCACTCAGGATAGGCAATAAATGCTGGCCTAGCCAGTGATGCCCACATCCCATGAACGAAAAAAAAAACTCCCTTAGTAATGCACTAGAGCGTCAAGTCTCCAGAGTAGGACTTGAACCGCGGGCTGGATTTTTAGGTCCTGCCAGGGACGGAAACAGAGGCAGGCAGGTGATGAAAATACATGCGCAAGCAAGTCTGCCAGTTTCCCATCGCTGTTCCCAGCACCAGCGAGTTTCACCAGGGCGGGAGAACCCACCTGATCCATTAGTAAGTGTAATATAGATTTTTAAAGAGCCCATTGAGAGCTCAGTGAGGGGCAGGTTGAGATTTTGGTGGGGGTGCATGGGCAGCACACTGGGTCAGGGGCAGACCAGGTGCATACAGGCGGGAAAACAGTGAGCAGCTAGTCATGGTCACCCCAACAAATTAGATGGATATGTAAAAGGGAGAACGGCTCAGGTGCCATCAGACCAGCGCAGGTTGCAGGAAGAGTGGTCACAGCGCCCTGGCAGTGCAGGGGGGTCATCGCCCTACTGGCATCACAGAGACAGAAGAGGAGGGGACAAGGCTTCCAAACAAAATTGGGAGGCTACATGAGCACAAGGAAGGCAGCAGCTGGCAATGGGAGTACAACTCTCAGATGGTGGGTCCAGTGGCAATGAACAGCAACATCCTCCATAGAAGGAGCACAGCCATGGGCATGAGGAGGGCAGAGGAGAGGGGCAAGAAGATAATGGGGGCCATACTCTCAGCATGGCATGTACTGCCTAAGAGAGAGCTACCTTAAAATGGCCGAGAATCAGTGCTGCAGGAGACTGTAACTCTCCAGGAAGATGATTACAAAGATCTGTGTCCTTGTCATGGAAGACCTCACACCCTACAGCACTGCTTGCCATGCCCTGCCAGTAGTCATCAAAGTCACTGTAGCCTTGAACTTCTTCACCTCTGGTTCCTTCAAAGGATCAGCAGTGGACCTTGGTGGCATCTTGCAAATGGCGGCACATGATTACGTCTCCCAGGTCACTGATGCCCTATTTGGGAGAGCTAGACAGTAGATTCAATTCCATACAGATGGTGCCTCACAGACACAGAGGGCAGTGAGTTTTGGCTGCATCGCTGGATTCTCACAGGTGCAGCACATATTCAATTGCACCCATGTGGCCATCAAGACTGAGCAGCCAGTGGGATTCGTCAACAGGAAGGATTTCCACTCCCTCAAAGTTCAACTGGTCTGCAACTACAAGAGCTTCTTCCATGTGTGTGCTCGCTTTCCTGGCAACTGCCATGACACCTTCATCCTCCAGCAGTCCAGGCTGCCACAGCTCTTCACTCCAACCCCCAAACTCCATGGATTGATTCTAGGGCACAAGGGATATTTTTGAAGTGATGGCCACTCACCCCTCGATGAGAACCCCACAGAGAGGCACATAGGTGCTACAACTGAAGCCATCTGCTCGCTAGGACAAGCATTGAGCAAACAATTGGGCTTCTGAAGATGCAGTTCCACTACCTGGACTGGATGGGTGATGCCTTGCAATACACTCCTGCAAGGGTCTTGCATGATGGTCTGCGACATTCTCCATAAGATGGCCCTCCAGAGAGGTGTGGACTTTGAAGAGAGTGAAATACTAGATGGACACAGCTCATCAGAGGAAGAGGAGGAGCAGGATTTGGAACAGGAGGAGGAGAAGGAAGATGCAGAACACAGAGGTGCCCCAGCTGCACAGAGAGGTTGTTTGTGTCTAATAAGTTCTGTTGATGGATGTTAAATACCTAGTGGTTGAAGGTAATAGGGTGAACAGGTGTTGGGTGTTGATTTGTTAATTGTACTCAGATGTATATATAAAGAAGAGCCAGCCAGCACTGGCTGGAGTGTGTTAGGAGTGGAGTAGTGAACTCTGTGGCAAGCAATAAACAGTCTCCACTAAAGCATCCTAGTCTCAGTGTCCTCTTCACAAACAGGCTTGGAAGTTTCTCTGACATTGGTAGCAGAGGATGGTTGCCTGAAAGTGAAGATTGTATTCAGACAGGACATTAGAATTGGACTCAATTTTTTGAGAAGTCTATAATTTGAGAGTTTTTTTGAATAAAGGTGATTAAAAGCTGGTGTAAGGTGTTGTGATATGATTTTCCACCACTGTTTTGTGAAGTCGAACCTTATGATCAATAGAAGAATGAAGTTGATCAATGGATACGGGTTATGTCTTTACCTAAAAGGAAACAAGGGAAGGCCCTTGCACTTGCACATCCCACCAGAAGCAAGATCAGGGGCAAAATGTTCTCGGAGCTAGAGACTCATCATTTGGACAATGAGGAAGGTTTGGACAATCTCTTAAAATTTATGGATAAAGTTTATATGATAGGCACTCAATAAGTTATCTATGAGGTGTGGTTGGACGTTGATAAATTTAGAAAAATGGATGGTTCTTTCAGAGAAAAATATATTATGGAGTTTAACCAACAATATGCAAGGTTGCAGCAATTCTACTTGGAAATTCTTAAATCAGTACTTGCAGTAAAATTATTGGAATATGCTAGGATATCGAACATGGATAAGCTCTTGGTATTAACCGAAGTAAGATTCAAAGAAAGAGATACACTTTTTGATCAGATGTCTGACACCCTGAAATAATTTTGGGAAAACGTTCCTTTCCGGCTGCTTTAATGGCACGGATGGGCTCTTCGGTGGTGACACCAAAGGTGAATATACAATGCCAGCAGAATTTTGAGGCTGTTCAAGTATGGGGCCCAAACGTCAGTACGAAAGGAGAAACACAAACAAAACAAATGAGGATGCCCTTTTGGCAGCTAACAGATAGCAGGAATTGGGAAATTATGGCAGAAGGATGAACCCCAGGAATATACAAGGGGTGGTCAAAAGGTGTTTACGATGTTACTCAAAGTATCATTATGCGTTGCATTGTCCAAAAAGGAATAACAGGGTTTTTGAAATGACACATGATGTGGAAGGTTCGGAATGTGAGGATGGCGCTACTGATCAATCAGAAGGAATTGTACTGGTCACGAGAAGCTTCAGTCCGGTAATGAGTGTCCTAGTCGCAGATTCATTCAATTGAGCAGTACGAGACAGTGGGTATACATCCACAGTATGTGGAGTGGACTGGTTAAGACGTTACATGGTTCCTTTAAGTAAGAAAGACCGAAGTAAGGTCAAGGAATATGACAGTTCTACCTGTTTCAGGTTTGGGGATGACAACACCTTGAAATCACTAAAAAGAGTGGTAATTCCCTGTAAAATAGCAGGGGTAAACCATTTTATTAGTACAGATGTAGTATCCAGTGAAATACCTTTACTGTTAAGTAAACTGTCTATGAAAAAGGCTCAAATGAAATTGGATATGGAACATGATAAGACAATTGTCTTTGGGAAATCTGTAGCTTTGCAGTTTACACAGTCGGGACATTATTGTATTCCTTTAGAGAGATTTAACATCTCTAAGCAGGATGTTAAAGGTATTAATAGCATCTGGGGTAGGGATTTAAAGGAGAAAAGGCAAATTATTTCCAAACTGCATTGACAGTTTGAACATCCACCTTGTCATAGGTTGAAGATTCTGTTCAAAGATGCAGGGGTAATAAGTTTAGTGTAGTCATCATTTATCGAGAATATCTGTGAAAAATGTGATATCTATAAAAAAACAGGAGGACGCCATCGCGACCTGTAGTGAGATTTTTTTTTCCAAAATATACTTTATTCATAAAAATCTGTAAAAAAAATACATTTCCAAACAGTTTCAAACAGCACCAAAAAATACAAGCATTGCAAGGGAGATTAGTTTCCTTCAATACAATCATGTGTTGCCTCACAACCCTTCCATTTCATTGTCATGCCATATACATTTTTACATTTTACAGCGCACAAAATTTTCCCGATACAGTTTGAAGGGTTTCCCATGGATCCAGCCCCTCCGTTCAGCTTGGTGGGGGGACCTTACACAGTGGTTTTTCCCCATTGAGCCTTTGCTGCGGCTGCCCCGAGCTTTAGTGCGTCCCTCAGCACGTAGTCCTGGACCTTGGAATGTGGCAGTCTGCAACATTCGGTCGTGGACAACTCTTTGCGCTGGAAGACCAGCACGTTTCGGGCGTCTTTCACCGAATTGATAGTCCTCCAGCAGCAGTTGATGTTTGTCTTGGTGTGTGTCCCTGGGAACAGCCCGTAGAGCACAGACTCCTGTGTTACAGAGCTGCTTGGGATGAACCTCGACAAAAACCACTGCATCTCTTTCCACACCTGCTTTGCAAAGACACATTCCAGAAGGAGGTGGGCAACCGTCTCTTCCCCACCACAGCCACCGCGGCGGCATTGCGCAGAGGGGGCGAGACTTCGGGCGTGCAGGAAGGATCTGACGGGGAGGGCCCTTCTCACCACCATCGTTGGCCTTTTGGCTGAGATCAAGTGTAGTATCTGTTCTTATCAGTGCTTACTTGGTTGAGAAGAGACCATGATCATTGCCTTTTGATCCTGGGTAGGCTTTGAGTAAAATGGCAAAAATCAATCTTCGAGCTTCAGGCCTGGGAGTGCGCAACACCGTTTGGGTGGTCATGAAGGACAAGGATGGAGATGCACCGGTCGATCGCACCTTCTTCATCAAGAGGATCCTCCTCGAGTGCTGTGGATTTCAAGCTACAGACGTCTTCTGCCTGCAAGATTTCCCCAGCAGTGGATACTTCGACGTGACGTTCCGGAACGTGGCGGGATGCATCAAGTTCCTGAAGGCGTTCAAGGAGAAAGGGGACCGGGCGCCACTGTCGATCCTCACAGCGGAGCCGCTCTTCACGCTTCCGTCACAACGGGACCGGGTGGTGACGATTCACCTCTACAACCCCCATGTTCCGGTGGTGGATGTACTCACCTTTCTCGCCAGGTACGTCGAGGTGGCCGGCAGCAGCACTGATGTCAAGGACCTCTTTGGGATTTGGACCAGCAAGCGGCAGGTCAAGGTGACCTTGAAGGTCGATGCCAATGAAGACATCATCCACCCTCCCTCCAGCTTCGCTATCGGGGGAAGTCGAGGCTTCTTGGTCTACGCTGGGCAGCCCAGAGTTTGCCGCACCTGTGGCAAATCTGGTCACATGGCAGCCAACTGCAGCACGGTTGTTTGCAAGAACTGCAAGGAGGAAGGCCATCAGACCAAGGACTGTAAGCAGACTAAGTGTTGCAACTTGTGCGGTGCGGCAGCCCACCTCTACAAAACCTGCCTCAAACGCTGCCTCAGTTATGCTCAGGCGGCAAGGTCCAAGGAAAGGCCGGGAGAAGGTTTGACGAAGGCATCTGGTGTTCAAAAGGAGACCAGCAACCCTCTCCGCAGTGAGGAGCTTCAACCTGAGAAGGAGAAGGAAGGGGAGGCAGCTGAAACCAGCGACCCAGCACCTACCCTGCACCCGGAAACCCCTCCTCCACAGACAGAATCAATGGAGGAAGAGGCAGCAGATGGACAAACTGGTAAGTGGCAAGTGGTCCAGAGGAAAACCACAAAGAAAAAACATCCAAAAGCGGAACAGGCCACCACCCAAACCAGTGGCAAGAGGAGGCTACCTTCTGAAACAGACTACAACAGCGCCTCTTCACTGGACCGGGAAATGCTGGAACGACAGCCCCTTCAAAAGAGGCGGCAGAACTCCATGGAGATGGAAGGTAAAGCCCCCCGGGCACGGGAAGCTGTGATGGGCCCGGCGTGCCCCAACCCCAAAGCGCCACACGTAACGACGTGGCCAACGCATCTCAGCTCCGGGACACCGAGAGCAAAGACACGTCTGGCGCACCTCAGCTCCGGGAAGCCGGGAGCAGTGATGTTTTTGAGGAGGAACAGAGGGAAGCAGCAGAGGACAACCCAATCTTTGCTGACTACAAGAACCCCCCGATGTCACCCCAGCGGAACAAACCCTGCATGAAAAACCAAGAGGGGTTTCTGAGCCCAACCAACGTGAAACTGCTCGCGTACACTATGGGTATGCAGGAACATCCTGAAGGACTGGGACTAGCAAGGACAAATGGTATGGGAAGCAACAACTAACTTTAAAAAATGGGTGTAAGGATTGCTTCCATTAATGTGCGTAGCATTAAATCTACTATGCGATGTGTTTCAACCTTGGATTACCTTGCCAAGGTCAAAGCTGACCTACTGTTTCTGCAGGAGTGTGGAATACCACACCTCAGCACCTACAGGCAGTGGTCGCGATGGTGGTCCCACGGGCCATCGATCTGGTCGGGGGGTAATGATTGCCGTTCCTCCGGCCGGGGTATTCTGCTGCGGGGAGGTAACTTCACCATCTCCGAAGTTAAGGAGGTGGTGGGCGGTTGCCTCCTCGTAGCAGACGTGATGTACAACAACGCTCCGCTCCGGTTGATCAACGTGTACGCCCCGGTATAATGCAGCGAGCGGCTGACCGTTTTCCAGCAGCTCCCACTGCTGCTGGCGACGTCCAGGCCGGTCATCCTAGGCGGTGACTTCAACTGCATCATCGATGCGGCTGGACGATCCGGCAGTGACGACAGCAAACTGGATGCTACCTCCAGATTCCTAATAGAAACAGTTAAAGATACCAAACTGCACGACGTCTTCAGCAAACCTGCAGAAGGAGCGCAGCGCAGATACACATGGTCAAGATCGGACGGGTCTGCCTGTTCCAGGATTGACTTCCTGTTTGTGTCCTGTGCTGTCACGGTCGGATCCACCGACGTCAAGCCGGTGTTCTTCTCCGACCACTGCCTCTTACTGGCCGACTGTCACTTACAGGACAACCAACGGGTTGGCAGAGGGACGTGGAAGCTCAATGCTACACTGCTGACCCCAGAGAACGTTGAGGAACTCAAAAGGGATTACAAAGGTTGGAGGACCGTGAAACCCCTCTTTGAGTCTCCAGTTCACTGGTGGGAAGCGATTAAGGAGAATATCGAGAGGTTCTTCATCCACAAAGGTGTTCAGAGGGCGAGAGAGAGACAGAGGGAAATGTCCCGACTCCAGGAAAGTATGCAAAATCTGCTCCGGTTGCAGTCAATGAGGGTCGAGGTCAAGGAGGACCTCCATGAGGTGAAGAGCCAGCAGGCCTCGCTCTTTGCCAAGGAGGCCTCCAAGATCATCTTCCGGTCCAGAGTCCACTCCATTGAGCAGGATGAGACGTGCTCGCGTTACTTCTTCCAAAAGGTACACAGAGAGAGCTCTGTTATCAGCAGCCTGAAGGAAGAAGATGGCTCGGCAACGTCTTCGCAGTCCGACATACTAAGGATCAGCAAATCCTTTTATGCTGGGCTGTATGACGCGAAGCCCACAGACAGCAGAGCCTCCCAGTCCTTCCTATTATCTATCACAGAGGTCTTAGATGACAGCAGGAGGGAGAGACTGGACAAGCCGCTAACTCTGGACGAGCTGACAAAGGCCGTCGAGTCCTTCGAGGCGAGTAAAACTCCCGGAAGCGACGGCTTACCAGTCGAGTTGTATTCGGCCCTGTGGGACTGGGTCGGCCCGGACCTGCTGGAAGTATACGAGAGTATGCTCCTGGCCGGCAGCATGTCAGAATCCATGAGGAAAGGCATCATCACCCTCATTTACAAGTGGAAGGGGGAGAGGGCAGAAATCAGAAATTGGCAGCCCATCTCACTGCTTAATGTTGACTACAAGATTCTGTCCAATGTCATAGCCAGTCTTGTCAAGTCTGCTCTGGAGTTGGTGATTCACCCCGATCAGACTTGTACTGTACCTGCAGGAAGATCTCTGATAGTCTCGCGCTACTCAGGGATACGATCGCCTATGTGCGGGACAGGAGGGTGGACACCTGCCTCATCAGCCTGGACCAGGAGAAGGCTTTTGACAGGATATCACACACCTACATGATGGACGTGCTTTCCTAATTGGGGTTTTGGGAGGGAATCTGCAATTGGATCAACCTGCTCTACACAAACATCAGTAGCGCAGTCTCAATCAATGGGTGGGAATCGGAAAGTTTCCCGATCCAATCTGGAGTCAGACAGGGCTGTCCTCTCTCCCCGGTCTTGTTTGTTTGCTGTATTGAACCCTTTGCTGAGTCTATTAGGAAGGATGCGAGCATAAGAGGGGTGACAATCCCAGGCAGTGGAGGCACTCAGGTTAAAACCTCCCTGTACATGGATGACATCGCCGTCTTCTGCTCAGATCCGCTGTCTGTGCGCAGACTGATGAACATCTGCGACCAGTTCGAACTGGCCTCAGGAGCCAAAGTTAACCACGGCAAGAGCGAGGCCATGTTCTTTGGGAACTGGGCTGACTGATCCTTTGTCCCCTTCACCGTCAGGTCAGACTACCTGAAGGTGCTGGGGATATGGTTCGGAAGGGCCGGGGCATGCACCAAAACCTGGGAGGAGCGAGTAGCCAAGGTACAGCAAAAGTTGAGCATGTGGGGGCAGCGATCTCTCTCCATTGTGGGTAAGAACCTGGTCATCAGGTGCGAGGCGCTCACGTTGTTGCTGTACGTGGCGCAGGTCTGGCCCATACCCCACTCCTGCGCTGTGGCAGTCACCCGAGCCATTTTCCGCTTCACCTGGGGATCTAAAATGGACCGGTTCCGGAGGGACACGATGTTCAAATCTCTGGATAAGGGCGGGAAAAATGTACCCAACGTGGCCCTCATCCTGATGACCAGCTTCGTGGGCGGCTGCATCAAGCTGTGTGTAGATCCCCAGTACGCAAACTCCAAGTGTCACTACGTGCTGAGGTTCTATCTGTCCCCAGTGTTGTAAAGGATGGGCCTGGTCACATTCCCGTGGAAGGCTCCATGCAGTTGGACCGTGCCATACCACCTATCCTTCGTGGAGCAGTTTCTGCAGGAAAACACCTTTGACCACCAGTCCATCAGGCAGTGGTCTGCACGGAATGTCCTCAAGGCCCTACGGGAAAAGGAGATGGGGGATCCTGTCGGATGGTTCCCCGAGCAGACCGCCAAAGTCATTTGGCGGAATGCCTCATCACCAGAACTTTCAAACAAGCACCAAGATGTAGCTTGGCTGGTGGTGAGAAGGGCCCTCCCCGCGACCTGTAGTGAGTCTCCCATTAGCAAGGGACTTTAATGAAACCATGGCGATGGACTTGAAGGTATGGGATATAGACAAACATTTTTTTTCTACACTTTATAGACATCGCGACTAGATTCAGTCTGTCATTTGTAATTTATAGTAAAGACAAAGATGTAATAGTAGACAAGATAATGGAAAGATGGATAGGAACGGGTCTGGGAGCACCAGCTAGATTTCTAACTGACAATGGAGGAGAATTTGCCAATGATGAGTTCAGGAGTATGTGTGAAAATATAAATATTGTAGCAATGCTCACGGCAGCAGAAAGTCCTTTTAGTAATGGGATTTGTGAGAGAAATCACACCGTGATTGATGAAATGCCCTGAATAATTTTCACCGAGCAACCAAATTGTAAATTGACAACTGCTCTGGTGTAGACAGTACAATCGAGAAACACACTTCAAATGGTTGGGGGCTACAGCCCTTATCAATTAGATTATGGCAGGAATCCGAAAATACCTTCACTAATGTGGGATCATCCCCCGGCTTTAGAGGGGACTACAATTAGTTCCATTTTTGCAGAACATTTGAATGCCATGCATGCAGGCGAAGAACATTTATTCAGGCAGAAGTTTCAGAAAAAATCAGGAGAGCTTTGAAGTATTGGATCAGCCCATCAGAAAATCATTTTAATACCGGGGATATGGTGTATTACAAAAGAGAAGGGCAGAAAGAATGGAGAGGCCCAGGAAAAGTTATAGGCACTGATGGCAAAACGGTGATTTTGCAACATGGGAACCAAACTGTTCGAGTACATTCCTTGCAGCTTATTGGCACTGATTATACACTGACAGAATCTGAACAAATGATGGACACTGAATGTGCATCATGTACTTCACATAACCATATGTCAGACCTTTACGAGCAACAGATTGTGGCAGATAATGGGCTAACCGAGAGTGGACAAAGTGATAGTGAAGATCGAGTTAAGGCCATTTATCCCAAAGGTCAACTACTGAAAGTTGGGACTAGAGTGACGTATATGCCAGAAGTGGATAGTGAATGGAGGGAAGCCACCACGACAGGAGGGGAAGGAAAGGCCACAGGGAAATACAAACATTGGCTGAATGTGCAAGACAAGGGACAGGATATCAGAACTGTAGATTGGCAGAAGGAAGTGAAACTGTGGAAGGTCAGAAAACGTAGTGTCAGTTCAGACAGTGGGCCTGAAGATGATCATAGTCCAAGGAAAAGGTCACGGACTTGTGAGAGGATGTCTGGTCATAGGAGGGACAGGTAGAGTAGTGGCAGTCCAGAAAGGAATAGGAAATCTAGTAGGGGAGGTGGTTTAACAATAGCAAGTACCAGAGAGAAGGCAAGGAGCGCCACAGGAAGTAGGAGCCCTTACGATAGAGAAGCTCTAGTGACAACTAACAAGTTAGGTGGTAAGTTGGTAAAGGATGCAAAACAAAAAGAGCTTGACAGTTGGAGACAGTTTGGCGTATACACAGAGGTGTCAGATAAAGGACAAGCAGCATTGTCCCATAGATTTAATAAATAAAAGCAAAGTACTGCAGATGCTGGAGACCTGAAATAAAAACAAAGTGCTGGAAATACTCAGCAGGTCTGGCAGCATTTGTGGAGAGAGAAGTAGAGTTAATGTATCAGGTCTGTGATCTTTCATCAGAACTGGCAAAGGTTAGAAATGTAATAGGTTTTAAGTAAGTGAAGCGGAGGTGGCGAGGGTGGGGGGACAGAGAACAAAAGGGAACATGTGTGATAGGACAGAGGACAGGAGAGATTAACTGACAAGGAGGTCATGGGACAAGGACAAAGGGAGTGTGCTAATGGTGTGGTGAAAGACAAAGCATTGGTGCAGAGAGAGTGTTAATGACAGAATAGTGAACAGCTCTGTCCAAAAGCACAAACATGAAAAATCAAGTTTAAGGAAGGCTAATGGTTAGAAAAATGATTAAACAAATTAAAATAAAATAAAATAGACAGTCATGCTCTGAAATTGTTGAGTACCTAATCGGAAAATGAGGTGCTGTTCCTTGAGCTTGCGTTGATGGTCACTGGAACACTGCAGCATGCAAAGGTCAGAAATGCGGACATGAGAGAAGGGGGTATCCCTTATTTCCTCCTATCTTTTCTCCCCGGTCCAGTCTCTTCCCACCTACATTGTGACTCTTCTAATGCCACACGTCATTTTGACAATTTCCAGTTTCCTGGCCCTAACGGCCTCCTCTTCACCATGGACGTCCCATCTCTCTACACCTCCATCTCCCACCAGGACGGTCTGAGGGCTCTCCGCTTCTTCCTTGAACAGAGGCCCAACTAGTCCCCATCCACCACCACCCTCCTTGCCTGGCTGAACTTGTTCTCACATTGAACAACTTCTCCTTCAACTCCACTCACTTCCTTCAAGTAAAAGGTGCTGCTATGGGTACCCACATGGGTCTTAGTTATGCCTGTCTTTTTGTGAGGTATATAAAACGTTCATTGTTCCAGTGCTATTCAGGCCCCCTCCCCCAACTCTTTTTCCAGTACATTGATGACTGTATCGGTGCTGTTTCCTGCTCTCGCTCCGAACTGGAAAACTTTAACTTTGCTTCCAATTTCTACCCTTCTCTCACCTTTACATGGTCCATCTCCGGCATTTCCCTTCCCTTCCTCGACTTCTCTGTCTCCATCTCTGGGGATAGGTTGTCCACTAATATTCATATTAAGTCCACCGACTCCCGCAGCTACCTCGACAACACTTTCTTACACCCTGCATTACATCCATTCCATTCTCCCAATTTCTCCATCTCCAATGCATCTGCTCTGATGATGCTACCTTCCACAACAGCGCTTCTGATATGTCTTCCTTATTCCTCAACCGAGGACTCCCACCCCCCACCCCCGCCCCCCCCCAATTGTGGTCGACAGGGCCTTCAACTGTGTCCGACCCATTTCCCATACTTCTGCCCTCACCCCTTCCCCTCCCTCCCAGAACCACAGCAGGGTTCCCCTTGTCCTCACTTTCCACCCCACCAGCCTACACATCCAAAGGATCATCCTCCGCCACCTGTACAATGTAAGATAAAGAAAAATCATTATTTTGTCTTTTTTTTGTCTTTTTTGGCTGGCGTTCCAAATGGCTGGAACAGACCACCAGCTGATGTGCAACTGGCATCCCCTTCAAACTTCTCTGTGCCACTGACTGGTCAAGGCTACATAGTGTGACATGCACCCTGTGAACATCAGTGCACAGTTCCTGCATGCACTTCAAGTGCTGTCACATATGGCTGTCCATGAGGTGGTCACTCTCTCAAGCCCTGAGCCATGGTAGCACATATGAGGTGAATGGACTGCTCCATTCTCAGCCCATGACCCGCACTGCCTCAGGGAACTCTGACATGTGGGAGCACATCTGTTGCTGCTGATCTAAGTAAAGCTTCCTTTCCTGTGACTCCCGAGGCTCTGCAGGGCTTTGTTTGTCCTCCTTCCTCTGTGGAGGACTGTCCAAAGCTGCCTCTGCCACTGTCTCACCCATGATGTGCACCCCACAGGGCTGTGGAGGCTTAGGCATTGAGTACATTCAAGACACAGATCGATAGATTTCTAGATATTTAAGATATCATAGGTTATGGGGACAGTGTGGGAAAATGATGTTGAGGTAGAATATCAGCCATGATCTAGTTGAATTGTGGAGCAGGCTCAAGGGGCCGAATGGCCTACTCTTATTTCCTATGCTCATCACCCAGTGCCACCCTATCTATCCGCACATGAGGACCCACCGAGGTGACTGTATCTGTGCTGGTGGAGGGTGCACTTATAAAGTGTGACGGTGCTTGGTCTGAGGTCAGCTCTGGCAGCGTTTGGCCTGCTGATGATACAAGAATCAGTCTTGGCCCCTCAATGTTTGAACCTGTGGGAAACACAAGAAGCATCTGCAGTGCTGAGGTTTCCCAGTGCAGCTGAGTCTTTGGCATGCTGCCAGACGGGCTGGAGTGCAATGTACCCCCTTAATCAATGCATTCCAGTTTCTATTCACCCTGTCTACCAAGGATGCCCATTTTGCCATCCCAGACTTGTGCATGCTCTGCGACCCTGGTGATCTCCATGGTTCCCTCTTCCATGCTGATGATGTGTAGAATGGGAACCCCTCCTCCTGTCTGGGCCCTCCCGTGAGCATTATGTGCCTGTTTCTCCTGCAAGGACAATAGAGAGAGAGATAAGGCTTCTATGGCCAAAGCCAGCAGCTCATTTTCATTAGTCTCTGCTGACAGGTCCTCAGCAGCTTTATGTCTCGGAACCTTGCTGAGGGGTCAATAGGTGCCCTGGGGTCAAATTCCTCATGTTCAGGAGCAACAAGTGGCATCAGGCTCCTCAGCTGGAGGTGAACACCCATTGGCCTCTCCTGAGGGTTTGGCGATGCATTAACCTTGCCAGAATGAATAAGGTAATTGAACCAATTCCTGCATTGGACCCAGTTCCTCTGCACTCTGTCTGCTCACTGTCTCCGCAATCTTGATCCAGGCTTACTTGTTCTAGGAGGGTGACCTTCTCCTACCACCCTCCGGAAAGAGGACCTCCCTCCTCTCCTTCGCTGCCTCGAGGAGGATCTCCAGGTCAGCAACCGCAAAGTGAGGGGCAACCCTGCCCCAGGTTCCATGCCTCTGCCTTTCCTGTTGCCTGCATTCCAGCAAGTAAACCTGTAAAATGGCGGCCACCGTAATAGCTACCATTGTGAGTTTAAATCTGACCCGCTCTCTTTCAGTCCCACCTCCATTTCCTCCCTACGACTGCTAATTAGCCACCAATCCCACCCTTCAGCCAATTAACAGTCCGCCCCTATGAAAATTGGGGGCTGTGACTGCTTTCCCCACCACCACCATCCACACCCACCCCCCAAGCCCCGCCAGGACGGGATTGGGACCCGGGAACAGTCCCGATGTCTGTTTCCCGTCCCCAGAAGAAAAATGCTGCTCCACAATTTTGTTATTCAGAGGCCTGTATGCTACCCACTGAGCCATGGCTGACGTATTCAGATTCCATTTCCATGGAGCCCTGACAGATAGATCCAAGAAAGTTACTGACTTCAGAACCAAGCTTTTAAGAGAGACTGCAACTTTCAACTAAATTGGTTAATGAAGCTAGTCAGACACAAAAGTCAGCTTTATCAGTAACTTTAATCATTGCTGTTGTTGGAAGACAAAGAGCAAAAAAAAGGTGAAACAAAGAAGTTTCAAAAAGCATTTTGATCAATTTGCTTTCTCTTTGCCAAAATATTTGCATTGAGTGAATCAAATAAATAAATTTGAAACTCAATTAGAAAACTTACTCCGACCTATTTCCCGCACTTCTGCCCTCACCCCTTCCCCCTCCCTCCCAGAACAGATAGGGTTCCCCTTGCCCTCACTTTCCACCTCACCAGCCTCCACATCCAAAGAATCATCCTCCGCCATTTCCGCCACCTCCAGCGTGATGCCACCACCAAACACATCTTCCCTTCCCTGTTAGCATTCCAAAGGGATCGTACCCTCCGCGACACCCTGGTCCAATCCTCCATCGCCCCTGATCCCTTGTCCCCTTCCTATGGCATCTTCCCATGCAATTGCAGGAGGTGTAAAACCTGCCCTTTTACATTCTCTCCTCACTATCCCAGGCCCCAAACACACCTTTCAGGTGAAACAACGATTTACTTGTACTTCCTTCAATTTAGTATACTGTATTTGCTGCTCACAATGCGGTCGCCTCGATATTGGGCAGAGCAAATGCAGAATGGGTGACCGCTTTGCGGAACACCTCCGCTCAGTCCAAAAGCATGACCCTGAGCTTCCGGTTGCTGGCCATTTCAACAACCCCCAACCCCCCCTGCTCGCATGGCCACATTTCTGTCTTTGGCTTGCTCCAGTGTTACAGTGAACATCAATGCAAGCTTGAGGAGCAGCAGCTGATCGTTCAATTAGGCACTCTACAGCCTTGCGGACTGAACATTGTGTTCAATAACTTCAGAGCATGACTGGCCTTTTTTAACATATCTTTATATTTTTTGTCTTATTTTATTTTTCCACCATGTGTCTGTTTTTCATGTAGACAGAGCTGCTCATTAACACTCTCTCTGGACTAATGCTTTGTCTTTCACCACAAGCATTAACACACTCTTTGCCTTTGTCCCAGGACAGCTTTGTCATTTTAGTCTCTCCTGCCCTCTGCCCTGATACGCACCTTCCCTTTTGTTCTCTTCCCCACCAACCTACCCCCTGCCCCCCACCCCTTCACTTGCTTAAAACCTAATTCTTTTCTAACCTTTGCCAGTTCTGATGAAAGGTCACAGACCTGAAACATTAACTCTGCTTCTTTCTCTGCAGATGCTGCCAGACCTGCTGAGTATTTCGAGCACTTTCTGTTTTTATTTCAGATCTCCAGCATCCGCAGTATTTTGCTTTTATTATAGAAAACTTGCGTATTAGCAATGAAGTGATAGAAATCTAAGTTGAAGTGGGAGAAACTTGAATATTCGCTGCTAACTGTATGACACAGAAATTTGCATTACGTGTGACAGACATTGGAAGTACAATGCACAGGAAGTGTGTGTAATGTGAAGTTTTTAGTGCATTACCAGTAGATTTCCCTTGGCATTATTCATGGGAAATCAATCCACTGGACGCATTCTATATAATATATTCAAGATTTCCAAAAATTCTACAATCAGGGGCCACGGACACAAACTTGAAAAGAGGAAAGTTATACAGCCAGTTTAGATTTAACTATTTTTAACAGAGGAACATATGGTCTGTCCGGGGAGGTGGGTAGTGTGGAGAAAATTAGGGGAGAATTTGATAACTATTTCAGGATGGGCAATTGAGGAGTGTTTGTTTTGGAGGTAGGCCAGGTGGATTGCAAAAGTGGAATACTGCGGGTGCTGGAAACACTCAGCAGGTCAGGCAGCATCTATAGAGAGAGAAACAGAGTTAACATTTTACTCCGTGACCTTTCATCAGGTGGATTTCAGTCTTACTGGTTCTGACTTTGATGGAAATGAAAAGTAAGAGAGATGCATAATGAGTGGCTGTATTGATATCGCCCGTTTTATATTAATGTCCAGTCAAAATTGCCCCACGAGTTCTGTCTTTTCAATGTGCTCACAGGTTTTTAGATTTTACTCCGTTAAAGGATTGGCAATGGAATTTTAATCGATCATTGTGCATCACATCTGTTGGCCAGAGTGCAGGGATAGGCCCAGGAAGCACATGGAATCAGTCTGAAGTTAAATAAAGCTGTAAAGGGATAGTGTGAGTTAAACACAAACTACCTGAGTGCAATTATCGACAATTATTATGCCTCACAAATGAATACAAGATCATGCCTCTCCTCCATCACAATGACTACATCTAACTCAATGCTACAAAGCCACCCAGTGGTGTTTGATGTGGAAATGCATGCTGCCTTTTAACAGCAATATACAATAAGAGCTATGTGACTTTTAACATTGTACAAGCTCTCACAGCACCACTTACAGTCGTAACAGGTACTGCAGGTAAATGTCAGCACTTTTACGATTAATTTTCTCAGTGAGATTGCTGACATAGCAGTTTCTAAATGAAATGTATTGTGACAATTCTTTATAAAACACTGGTTAGGCCTCAGCTGGAATATTATATCCAATTCTGTATACTACACTTTAGGAAGGAGAGGGTGCATAGGAGATTTACTGGAAGGATACCAGGGATGAGGGACTTCAAATAGATGAAGAGACTAGAGTAGCTGGGATTGTTTTCCTTGGAGCAGGTAGGTTAAGGGGAGATTTAATAGAGGTGTTCAAAATTATAAAGGGTTTTGATTGATTTAATAAGGAGAAACTGTTTCCATTGGCAGAAGGGTCAGTAACCAGAGGACACAGATTTAAGATAATTAGTTTAAAAAAAAAAGGTAAGGGCACCTTTTTGTGATACAGCAGGTTGTTATGCTCTGGAATGCAAGGCCTGAATGGGGGTGAAAACATTTATGAGCCTCACTAGCTTTCCATGCTCCAGTGAATTGGCCAAAATTCGTGTCTTCACTTTTAAATCCCTCCATGGCTCTCGCTTCCACTCCCCACTCCCCTAATGATCTCCAACCTATTATCCCTGTACACTTCCTCCACTGCTCTAACACACCAGGTTACCTCTTGTTCTTCATCCCATTTACATCCTTTATACTTCCGTCATCTATAGAATTTCCTTTCCAGCTGCTCGCCAGTTGCTGTCTCTCTCCCTGCCTTCAGAAACCTCTTCAAATCCTGCTCTTTGATTCTGCACTTGGCCCTCTTCCAACCCTTTGTTTTCCCATCTCATTTCATGCACTTTGATGCACCTTCCTGGATGTGAGGTGTGCTGACAAATTGCAAGTTGTTGTTGTGGTGGCAATTCAATAACTGGTAATTTACGACTTTGCCTCATACACTTAATGTCAGGCACAACTTTAATGGATTGTGAATTTTACGCGGGTGGCTTTCAACTGGACTAATCTGTCCTGATTTCCTTTGGGCTGCTAAAGTTGTACTATAGGTACCAGCCTCAGAGGCAGTGCCAGAATGTCCAAGTTGTGCTACCAGCTCCTACACTCTGCCAGCAACCCAACAGCTCCTTTACAATTGCAATATGGCCCTGGTTTCTCTGTGGGTTCACTTTGAGTTCCTTTTCCAATCCTATGCTATTACAAAGTATTTGAAGCACAGAAACGGGCCATTCACCCCAACTGGTCTATGCGGTGTTTATGCTCCACATGAACCTCCTAACACCCCTCATCTAACCCTATCCATATCCTTCTATTCCTTTCTCCCTATGTGCTTATCTAGCTTCCGCATGAATGCATCTATGCTATTCAACTCAACTACTTGTGGTAGTGAATTCCGCATTCTCACCACTCTCTGGGTAAAGAAGTTTCTCTTGAATTCCCTATTGGATTTATTAATGAGTATATTTATGGTCCCTAGTTCCGGTCTCACTTACAGTGGAAACATCTTCTTTACGTCTACTCAATCAAACCCTTTCATAATCTTGAAGACCAAGATCAGGTCACCCCCGTTCAATCTTTCCTAATAGGTATAACCAACCGCTAAGTTCTGGTATCATTTGAGTAATTCTTTTTTTTTACACCTTCTCCAGTTCCGCTATGTCCTTTTATATAACATTGTGACCAGAACTGTTCACAGTACTCCAAGAGTGGAGTGGAGCAACTAGCCATTTGACCATTTACCTCCTAGACTGCCAATGTGCAGAAGTGGTCCTATTCCTGTTAATCTGTGATTAGTACATTGTTCTAATGTGAAGTCACTGGATTCCTGCTTTGAACAGCATCCCACAATTTCCCAGCCTGTGTTTCCGGACAGCGGATTGAGCTTCATTATGCATGCTCAATACACTTAATTAGTCTCCGTTTTCAGAGTTTTGGGCAGATATTCAGAAGTTTAAAGGCAAGCTGTATTTTCGTATGTTGGGAACAGAGCTCTGAGAGGGAGTCATTCTCAACCTGCCAACCTTTCATTAAATATCAGGCTTGCTGTCAATGCCCCATAAGTTTTACCGCCCATCTCCAACCTCCCTTTCCTTTTCAAGGTCCTTATAAGTGTTGTCTCTTCCAAAATCTGTGCCCATCTTTCCTGAAACTCCATGTTTGAATCCCTCTAATCAGGTTTCCGCCCCGTCACAGTACTGAAACGACCCTTTCTAAGGTCACAATTGGCATTATTTGTGACCGTGACCATGATAAACTATCCCTCCTCAGCCTGCCTGCAGCCTTCGGCATGATTAAATACAGCATCCTCCTCCTCCAGTGCTTCTCTCCATCGTCCATCTGGGTGGGGCAGCACTCACCTGGTTACATTCTTATCTATACAATCGTAGCTAGAGAATCACCTGCAATGACTGTTCTCCCAGTCCCAGACTGTTAGCTCTGGTGTCCCCTAAGGATCTATCCTTGGCCCCCTAGTTCTCATCTACATACCCCTCAGCAACTGACAATGTCAGTTTCCGCATGTATGCTGGTGAGACCCAGCTCTACCTTATCACTGTCTCTCTGGACCCCCCATTGTTTTGGGTCACCACCACAAACTTGGTTCCCTAGCCATCGACTCCATCTCTCCCCACCAACCATCTGGGCTCAACCAGACCATTTGCAACCTTGGTATCCTATTTGACCTTGAGATGAGCTTCCGACCATATATCTTTGCCAACACAAGACCGTCTTCTTACCCCTCCACAACATTGCTAGACTCCGCCCCTGTCTCAGCCCAACTGTTGCTGAAACCCTCATTCGTGCCTTTGTTACCTCTGGACTTGACTATTCCCAATGCACTCCTGGCCGGCCTCCCACATTCCACCCTCCGTAAACTTGAGGTCATCCAAAACTCTGCTGTCCAAGTGTTAACTCACATCAACTCCCATTCATCCATCACCATAAGTGCTCATTGACCTAGACTGGCTACCAGTCCAACAACACCTCATTTTAAAAATCTCATCTTTGTTTACAAATCCCTCCAAGGCCTCACCCCTCCCGATCTCTATAACATCCTGCAACCCTACAATCCTCTGAGATATCTGTGCTCCTCCAATTATAGCCTCTTGTGCATCATCTATTTTAACCATTCCACGAGTGGCTGGCTATACCTTCAGCTGCCAAGGCCCTAAGCTCTGGAACTCCTCCACCACTCTCCACAAAAAAAATCTCTCTGCCTCTCTCTTCTCCTTTCAGACGCTCCTTAAACCCTACCTCCTTGACCAAGCTTTTGGTCAATATTTCCTTATGTGGCCGGGTTTCAAACTTTGTTTGATAGTGTGCCTGCGAAGCGCCTAGGGATGTTTTCCGTTAAAGGCACTATATAAGTGCAAGGTGCTGTTTCCCACTGATTAGCAGTAGCAGAATCATACAATGTGCAGTGGGGATTACAGATACGGTCATGTAGAACGCCCATATGGAGACTAACTGAAAATACAGCACAGTTTGAGTGCACGTGCAGGATCTACTGTGCACGGCATCATTAAAATTTCAGTATGGCAAAAAGTCTAAATGTAACCTGCATCCTGCATGTGTGCTCTGCTCCACATGGCAATTAAACATGAAAGATTTGCAGTGATGTAGCTCCGTTCACAAATTCAGGACATCACAAAGTACTTTACAACTGATGAAGTACTTTGGAAGTGTAGTCACTGTTGTAATGCAGGAAACGCAGCAGCCAATTTGCGAACAGCAAGGTCCCACAAACAGCATTGTGACCATAACCAGTTCAGCTGTTTTAGTGATGTTGGTTGAGGCATTAATTCAGAGGCTTAAAAGCTCGTTAAGTGGCTTGGTGTCAAATCGTGTTTGATAACCCTCCTGTGAGTGTTTTATTTAATTAAAAGCGCTATATAAATACAAATTGTTATTGTTGCTACCACCGAGCCATGGCCATGCATGATAGCTTTAGAGCAGTAAAACAAGTTCTGAGGATATATTTTATGCCATGCAGACTTGGAACAGACACTTGCTACAAGAATCTGTTGGGTGGCATTCATGTGACACATGTCCTCATCTCTGCTGCCATCTTTCATATTTACAGCCAGTTGTCTGGACATTTCAGAGACCAAATGTCCTGTCAGCCATCTCTGGGGACAGTACTTGAGTGTCAACCAGGAAAAACCCTCTGTGCCTCAAGATATGCACCATCCTCGAACATGCTGTATGTTGTATGCTTTTAGTTTTAGTTTTAGAGATACAGCACTGAAACAGGCCCTTCAGCCCACCGAGTCTGTGCCGACCATCAACCACCCATTTATACTAATCCTACACTAATCCCATATTCCTACCACATCCCCACCTGTCCCTATATTTCCCTACCACCTACCTATACTAGGGGCAATTTATAATGGCCAATTTACCTACCAACCTGCAAGTCTTTTGGCTTGTGGGAGGAAACCGGAGCACCCGGAGAAAACCCACACAGACACAGGGAGAACTTGCAAACTCCACACAGGCAGTACCCAGAATTGAACCCGGGTCGCTGGAGCTGTGAGGCTGCGGTGCTAACCACTGCGCCACTGTGCCGCCCATTGGGTGAAAAATAACGTGAATCCTTAAACATCCTCCTTTCAGTTCAGACAGAACGGGAGCATAATTCAGATAATTCATTAGTTGAATTTCAACAGGTATCTTTCATTTTTTCACTCAATGGGGTAACCTTGACTTTGTAGATACTGTAAAACAGGTGATAGCAACATGATAGCCCATTTACATCTCACCCAATTTTTATTCCCGGTGAAGCCAATGAAAATAAAAATCCTGGGAGATGTAAAACAGGCTGCTGTTACACTATCACATGTTTTACACTATCATATCAAGACAAGGTCTACTCCAATGATTTTATTTGTAGTTCATGAGAGGAAACCTTAAATGAGATTTTGGCTGCAGCTTGCTCACCTCTCCCTTCTTAACCTCCCGGAAGTTGCCTTTTAAGGAAATGCCACAGTATCAAAAATTTCAGACTTTAAACAGTTTCTGCTTATCACTGCAAAAGTCAAACAAGATTCAAGATAATGCGAGATACTGAACACTCAGCACCTCTACAGGGCAAAAATGTTTTAAGCTCGCTGTTGCCACAACCTTGTGATTTGTCACTCTTTACATAGAATGTACAGCACAGAAACAGGCCCAACTGGTTAGTGCCCTACCAAATTCAGTCAAATTCTACAAATTTCATGGTCATGCCATTTTCAGGATCATGAATTTCACAACTTCACATATTTAAATCATAAATTTCATGGGGTTGCAACAAACCATGAAAATTATCTATTTAAAACAAAAAAAGGACAAGGGAGGTTTCTCATTTCAAATGGCATTTATTGTAAATTCTAAAACTATTGTAAAAAGCTGACTATAAATGGGTCACATTCTTCACTCACTGAAATCAATATACCACTTGCAGAATTTGGCTTCCAAATTCTTTCACCCAACGTGCTGCAGTAATGGTTGTGGCTGTTTTTAATTTGCTCATTCTGGCATTCTCATTTGTCTGCTAACCTTGAGACTGCTTCTCTCAAAACTGTATTGGAAGCCCTCCCTCAACTACCAATCAGCAAGTTGAGCCTTGTGTCAATCACTAAAAGGCATGAAGCTTGCAACATACCCAACAATCAGCTAGTTCCGCCTTGTGTCAATGAATAAAACACACTAAGTTTGCAAATTGGCCAATTTCGTGGCCATTTTACGGTCTGCAACACATTATTCATGGCTGTGAATTTGGTAGGGCCCTGATGATGGTGTTTATGCTCAACATGACCCCCCTCACCACCCCACCCCCCCCCCCCCCACATTACTTCACCTCATGCCACATGCATAAACTTCCATTCCTTTTTCTCTGATGTGCTTAATTGCATCTATTATTAGGCTCAAGTACTCCTTGTGGTAGTGAATTCCACATTCTAGCCACTTTCTGGGTAAAGATGTTTCTCCTGAATTCTGTATGGGATTTATTAATGATTATATTACATTTATGGCTCCTAGTTTTGATCTCCCAAATGTGTAAACAAAATCTCTACGTCTACCCCATCTAATTTCTTCATAACCTTACAGACCTCTATCAGGTCATCCCTCCGCCTTCTCTTTCCTAGAGAAATGAGCCCCAGCCTGTTCAATCTTTTTTGACAGGTAAAGCAGAATCTGGTTTAAGCTTGATATTTTTGGTACTGTGACATTTCCTTAAAAAGCAACTTCTAGTAGGTTAAGAAGGGAGAGGTTGGGCAAGCTGAAACAAAAGTCACATTTAAGGTTTCCCCTACAAATAAATTAATTGGAGTAGATCTTGTCTTTGTATGAGTATAAAATCAGTGATAGCGTGCAGGAACCTGTTCTACAACTCTCAGTTCTGGCATCATATTTGTAAATCTTTACTGCAGGCAACAGGCGCCAATGCCGAAAACAAAAAACCATTGTGTCGCCTCACAGCTTCACGTGAGGCACTTGTGGCAGAACCTGCTTCTCAAGGATTGGCTTTCACAGCCATCAGCAAAGGTGCATCAAAAGAAGACACCTAACCTACATGGATTGTATGCTGCGTGTTCATCATCTTTCGTAGATGAAAGGATGCCAACACTGCAGGTAAAATTGTGAATTCACTTTCCTTGTTTGTGTAATGTAACTCTTTATGCAACTGGACAGACTTTTTCCTATCTCATTTATTTCTAGGATAGCAAGTCTTGGTAAGAACAGTGTGTTTGATTCACCTGTGTGCTGCAAATGCATCCTGGTGAGTCATTGTGACTTACCATTTTTATATCCTGCAGCAGGAACATAATAAAAGCTACAAACTTTTAAAAAGCCCTTTACTTCTGTTTGAAATAAACATCTCCCATCTCTTCCAGTTCTCCAGTTGTTACTTGAATTGCTTTTTATAATCCATTGTGTTAAAAACAGTCTATGCAATATGAGGGAAACAAATGAACCCAACGCTGTAAATCCTCTCTCCCTACATACTACTCCCAAAGTTAGCCCACAGCATGAGGAGCGTTTGCATGGAATGCTCAAAATGAGCGCTGAACCAAAAGTTCAAGTGGGAATGAGGGTGCACGGTATGTCAGGTGGATGCCAGGCTGTGCACTATTCCCACACTGGCCACTCCCACCACTGAAAGCCTACCCTAGTATTTCACCTTTCTTCTTAACACATTACAGCACATTGATTGGGTCACTGACTTTAGCAGTTCTGCCTATACTTGTGTATATTTCTTTCAAAATCTTCGACTTCATTTCACAAAAATAGCGGACAGGAGTCCATCGACTCTCAAACTGTTCTGTCCTTCTGATGTTTTGTCCCACTGCCTTTGTGTAGCTGTTTTAGATCCCTTTCTACAAGAACTACTTGCATTTGTATAGTACCTTTAATGTAGGAAAACATCCCAAGATGCTTCACAAGAGGTGGAAGAAAAAGTACATGCCTAGCTAAAAGAGATATTAAGAGGGATGACCAAAACCTTGGTCAAATTGAGTTCCTTCATTCTTTAATTTCTCTTCACTGGTTGAATGAGCAGTTTTACTCCCCATTCACCTTTTGAGTTCTTATTTAAATACTTGATAATCTTTGTACGTTGCACAACAGCAGATTTATACTTGTTCTAACTTTATATGTACTTTCTACACACTATTAAGCTGCTTCTTTGCAGCAGCAATGAGCATTGTTGCCTCTTGACCTAGTTTTCCTCCCCTTACCTCTTGCCTCTTTTTTTTAGTCCTATAAAGGATTTACTTATCTTTCAGTTATAAGATCTTGCCTGAACTGTTAACCTGCCTTCTCTCTTTGCAGATGCATGTGTTCCCATCAAGTTTCAGCATTTTTAAAACACTTTTGTTTCAAATCCCTTCCTTGGAGATCTATTCCACTGAGGTGGCTTTGGGCCCTGGATTTTTAAGAACTTGCTGCTTTCCTCCTCAGAGACTACACATGGCTTACACAAGGGGTGGCACAGTGGTTAGCACCGCAGCCTCACAGCTGCAGGGACCCGGGTTCGATTCTGGGTACTGCCTGTGCGGAATTTGCAAGTTCTCCCTCTGACCACGTGGGTTTTCGCCGGGTGCTCCGGTTTCCTCCCACAGCCAAAGGGTTGCAGATGATAGGTAAATTGGCCATTGTAAATTGCCCCTAGTGTAGGTAGGTGGTAGGGAATATGGGATTACTGTAAGGTTAGTATAACATGCGTTCACATGCGTTCAAGTCCTCTGAAGAAGGAATTTTCCTCCACACAAGATCAGGGGGCAGGTTGTTCAACCTTGCCCGTCTAAGAGCAAAGTCCAAAGTACGGAAAGTCCTCATCAGGGAACTCCTCTTTGCAGACGATGCTGCTTTAACATCTCACACTGAAGAGTGCCTGCAGAGTCTCATCGACAGGTTTGAGGCTGCCTGCAATGAATTTGGCCTAACCATCAGCCTCAAGAAAACTAACATCATGGGGCAGGACGTCAGAAATGCTCCATCCATCAATATTGGTGACCACGCTCTGGAAGTGGTTCAAGAGTTCACCTACCTAGGCTCAACTATCACCAGTAACCTGTCTCTAGATGCAGAAATCAACAAGCGCATGGGTAAGGCTTCCACTGCTATGTCTAGACTGGCCAAGAGAGTGTGGGAAAATGGCGCACTGACACGGAACACAAAAGTCCGAGTGTATCAGGCCTGTGTCCTCAGTACCTTGCTCTACGGCAGCGAGGCCTGGACAACATATGCCAGCCAAGAGCGACGTCTCAATTCATTCCATCTTCGCTGCCTCCGGAGAATACTTGGCATCAGGTGGCAGGACCGTATCTCCAACACAGAAGTCCTCGAGGCGGCCAACATCCCCAGCTTGTACACACTACTGAGTCAGCGGCGCTTGAGATGGCTTGGCCATGTGAGCCGCATGGAAGATGGCAGGATCCCCAAAGACACATTGTACAGCGAGCTCACCACTGGTATCAGACCCACCGGCCGTCCATGTCTCCGCTATAAAGACGTCTGCAAACGCGACATGAAATCCTGTGACATTGATCACAAGTCGTGGGAGTCAGTTGCCAGCGTTCGGCAGAGCTGGCGGGCAGCCATAAAGACAGGGCTAAAATGTGGCGAGTCGAAGAGACTTAGTAGTTGGCAGGAAAAAAGACAGAGGCGCAAGGGGAGAGCCAACTGTGCAACAGTCCCGACAAACAAATTTCTCTGCAGCACCTGTGGAAGAGCCTGTCACTCTAGAATTGGCCTTTATAGCCACTCCAGGTGTTGCTTCACAAACCACTGACCACCTCCAGGCGAGTATCCATTGTCTCTCGAGATAAGGTGGCCCAAAAGAAGAAGAAATATAAATGGGTGGTTGTTGGTCGGCACAGACTCAGTGGGCCGAAGGGCCTGTTTTAGTGCTGTATTTCTAAATAAAATTTAAAAATGGCTTCCTCAACAGAAGAGGCATTATTGTCTTGCGTTGTACTCTGTTCATCTATAAAAATGCAAATAATAAACTTATGACATTGGAAAGATTGTTAACTGTGATTCTGATTTTCTGTCTTACTTGATTTTACTTTTAAATTATGAAGTCAAATCTATTCTGGCTGATTTTCAAGCTGCAAACGGTTTTGAATGCTTTCATTGCTCAACGACAAGCTCGTCTCTCCCCTCAACATTATCACGAAACAGAATGAAATACTTGCATTTATATAGTGCCTTTCATGACCTCAGGATGTCCCAAATTAATTTATAGCCAATGGATTACTTTTGAAGTGTAATAGTTACTGTTACAATGTAGGAAACATCATTTAACAATCATACCGACTGGAGTAATGTCACTATAAATGTCTATTTCTTTGCAACTCAAATAGTTTATTGCCAAGCCATATTCAATTCTCACCAACCAGGCACAGGAAGGATTTTTAAATCTTTTCCTGGACACCTCACTCAAGTACAAGTTTTGTGCCCCAAATCAACCCATTAGGCACCAAGCATTTCTCTGAACTTCCTGGACTGGTGACTTCATAGAATCATGAAATGTTTATAGCACAGAAACAGGCCATTCAATCCATCAAGACTGACCTGTTTTTCTCTATATGAAAAAAAACTAGCCTAATCCCATTCTATTTGCTCTCTGTATCCTTTAAGATTCCTCTTTAAGCACTTAATTGGATGTCTTGAGGTCACAGAATCACAGAATAATAAAGCGCAGAAGAGGCCCTTCGGCCCATCGAGTCTGCACCGATGAAAGTCTCTATTGAAAATCAAGACTTTAAAGCACAAACACAGTGCTCAAGATGGATGCAAAAACTAGAGGAAGGGTAGGAATTGTAAAGCGAGTGTGGCGTTTCTTGTTACTGCTAATTACTGCAGTGTTTCATTAAATATCTTACTGGTATATTGAAGCCCTATTGGCAGACTATTGGTAGAAAAAACCTGTATGAAATGAAGTAGGTGGGAGGAGGCTCGTGTGGAGCTTAAACACTAGCAATGTGGTTGACTCTTACATGCCCTCTGAAATGGCCTAGCAAGCCACTCAGTTGTATCTAACCACTACAAAGTCAAAAGAAAGGAATGAAACCGGATGGACCACCCGGCATCTACCCAGGCACCGGAAACGACAACGGCAAACCCAGCCCTGTCGACCCTGCAAAGTCCTCCTTACTAACATCTGGGGGCTTGTGCCAAAGTTGGGAGAGCTGTCCCACAGACTAGTCAAGCAACAGCCTGACACAGTCATACTCACGGAATCATACCTTACAGACAACGTCCCAGACACTGCCATCACCATCCGCGGGTATGTCCTGTCCCACTGGCAGGACAGACCCATGAGAGATGGTGGCACAGTGGTATACAGTAGGGAGGGAGTTGCCCTGGGAGTCCTCAACATCGACTCTGGACCCCATGATGTCTCATGGCATCGGATCAAACACGGACAAGGAAACCTCCTGCTGATTACCACCTATCGCCCTCCCTCAGCTGATGAGTCGGTACTCCTCCACGTTGAACAGCACTTGGAGGAAGCACAGAGGGTGGTGACGGCACAAAATGTACTCTGCGTGGGGGACTTCAATGTCCATCACCAAGAGTGGCTCAGTAACAACACTACTGACTGAGCTGGCCCAGTCCTAAAGGACATAGCTGCTGGACTGGGTCTGCGGCAGGTGGTGAGGGAACCAACACGAGGGAAAAACATACTTGACCTCGTCCTCACCAATCTGCCTGCTGCAGAATCATCTGTCCATTATAGTATTGGTAGGAGTGACCACCGCATAGTCCTTGTGGAGACGAAGTCCCACATTCACATTGAGGATACCCTCCATCGTGTTGTGTGGCACTACCACTGTGCTAAATGGGATAGATTTTGAACAGATCTAGCAATGCAAAACTGGGCATCCATGAGGCGCTGTGGACCATCAGCAGCAGCAGAATTGTACTCAACCACAATCTGTAACCTCATGGCCTGGCATATCCCCCACTCTACCATTACCATCAAGTCAGGAGACCAACCCTGGTTCAATGAAGAGTGCAGGAGGGCATACCAGGAGCAGCACCAGGCATACCTCAAAATGAGGTGTCAACCTGGTGAAGTTACAACACAGGACTATCTGCGTGCCAAACTGCGTAAGCAGCAAGCGATAGACAGAGCTAAGCGATCCCCTAACCAACGGATCAGATCTAAGCTCTGCAGTCCTGCCACATACAGCTTTGAATGGTGGTGGACAATTAAACAACTAACTGGAGGAGGTGGCTCCACAAATATCCCCATCCTCAATGATGGGGAGCCCAGCACATCAGTGTGAAAGGTAAGGCTGAAGCATTTGCAACAATCTTCAGCCAGAAGTGCCGAGTTGATGATCCATCTCGGCCTCCTCCTGAAGTCCCCAGCATCACAGATGCCAGACTTCAGCCAATTCAATTCACTCCGCGTGATATCAAGAAACGACTGAAGGCACTGGATACTGCAAAAGCTATGGGCCCTGACAATATTCCGGCAATAGTACTGAA
The DNA here is from genome assembly GCF_036365525.1 of Heterodontus francisci. NCBI lineage: Eukaryota > Metazoa > Chordata > Chondrichthyes > Heterodontiformes > Heterodontidae > Heterodontus > Heterodontus francisci. Next base: position 104,171,448 of record NC_090379.1, read on the forward strand.
GACCTGTGCTCCAGAACTTGCCGCGCCCCTCGTCAAGCTGTTCCAGTACAGCTACAACACTGGCATCTACCCTGCAATGTGGAAAATTGCCCAGGTATACCCTGTACATAAAAAGCAGGACAAGTCCAACCCGGCCAATTACTGCCCCATCAGCCTACTCTCAATCATCAGTAAAGGGATGGAAGGTGTCATCAACAGTGCCATCAAGCGGCACTTGCTTTGCAATGACCTGCTCAGTGACGCTCAGTTTGGGTTCCGCCAAGGCCACTCAGCTCCTGACCTCATTACAGCTTTGGTTCAAACATGGACAAAAGAGCTGAACTCAAGAGGTGAGGTGAGAGTGACTGCCCTTGACTTCAAGGTAGCATTTGACCGAGTATGGCATCAAGGAGCCCTAGCAAAACTGAGGTCGATGGAAATCGGGGGAAAACCCTCCGCTGGCTGGAGTCATACCTAGCGCAAAGGAAGATGCTTGCAGTTGTTGGAGGTCAATCATCTGAGCTCCAGGACATCACTGCAGGAGTTCCTCAGGGTAGTGTCCTAGGCCCAACCATCTTCAGCTGCTTCATCAATGACCGTCCTTCAATCAAAAGGTCAGAAGTGGGGATGTTTGCTGATTATTGCACAATGTTCAGCACCATTCATGACTCCTCAGATACTGAAGCCGTCCGTGTAGAAATGCAAGACCTGGACAATATCCAGGCTTGGGCTGATAAATGGCAAGTAACATTCGCGCCACACAAGTGCCAGGCAATGACCATCTCCAACAAGAGAGAATCTAACCATCTCCCCAACAGCATTACCATTGCTAAATCCCCCACTATCAACATCCTTGGGGCTACCATTGACCAGAAACTGAACTGGAGTAGCCATATAAATACCGTGGCTACAAGAGCAGGTCAGAGGCTAGGAATCCTCACCTCCTGACTCCCCAAAGCCTGTTCACCATCTACAAGGCACAAATCAGGAGTGTGATGGAATACTCTCCACTTGCCTGGATGGGTGCAGCTCCAAAAACACTCAAGAAGTTCGACACCATCCAGGACAAAGCAGCCCGCTTGATTGGCACCCCATCTACAAACATTCACTCCCTCCACCACTGACGCACTGTGGCAGCAGTGTGTACCATCTATAAGATGCACTGCAGCAATGCACCAAGGCTGCTTAGACAGCACCTTCCAAACCCGCGACCTCTACCAACTAGAAGGACAAGGGCAGCAAATGCATGGGAACACCAGCACCTGCAAGTTCCCCTCCAAGTCACACACCATCCTGACTTGGAACTATATCGCCGTTCCTTCACTGTCGCTGGGTCAAAATCCTGCAACTCCCTTCCTAACAGCACTGTGGGTATACCTACCCCAAATGGACTGCAGCGGTTCAGGAAGGCAGCTCACCACCACCTTCTCAAGGGCAATTAGGGATGGGCAATAAATGCTGGCCTGGCCAGCGACGCCCACATCCCATGAATGAATTTTTTAAAAATTTCTTTTCACTTGAGCTGAATGGCTTATTTCTTTGGTGTAAATTCTATGTAAGAAATGATCTCCTTCCTTCTGAAAATATCTATTGGCTCTGATTCATTCAACAATGGTTAGTGACAAAGAATGTCACATTTTAACTATCATCTGTGCTATTTTTTTTTAAAAACCTTCTCTTTAATTTTTGGGATAATCCTAATTTTGGCTCCATTAGTGCCAGCCTTCCAACAAATGGAAACTATCTTAACATTATATAATCTTACATTAGCATCCAGGAACTGCTATGTGCTGTCGGCTTTGCCTCTAGAGTTGCCAACCTTGGTTGGACATATTCCTGGAGGTTTCATCACATGACCTCCCTCCTCCACTGCCCCACCCAGGCAAACAGCCTTTCTCCAAACCATCTCTAATATTTTTATAACTAATCAACAGTAGTCTTCAAAGAAAAATGTATGGAATGATTTTTTTAATGTCTATTTTTTTCTCCTGAGTTGGTTTGCAGCAGTGCTCAGATTAATCTTTAATTCCTGGTGAACTTGCAACCTTAATTACCTCCGTCTTCTCTCATGAGCACAGATAGATTACATAGGTAACCCTAGGGTTAAGGGTTAAGGCCCAGCAAAGAAAAGACAGCTTCCACCTAACCCCAAGTTAACTGATGCTGAAAATCTGAATTAAGAACAGAAAAATGCTCAAACTCAGCAGCTCAGGCAGCATATGTGGAGAGAGAAGTCTTTCATCAGAACTGGAAAACGTTAGTGATGTAATTGGTTTTAAGCAAGTACACAGGCATGGAAAGGGTTGGGAGAGGATAAAGAACAATGAGAAGTTTTGTGATAGGTTGGAAGGCAGGAGAGATTAAATGACAAAAGGGATGATGGTCTCATTACCATCTTGTTTTGCCTTGTATCATTGCCCTTTTGTCATTTAATCTCTCCTGCCCTCCCTTTTCCGCCTCTGCACTTGTTTTGAAGGTACCAATGACATAGGGCAGGACAAGGAAAGAGGTTCTGCATAATCATTATGAGGAACTAGGCGCCAAATTAAGAAGCAGAACCTCAAAGGTAATAATCTCAGGATTATTACCTGAGCCACGTGCAAATTGGCATAGGGCAAATAAGATTAGAGAAATTAATGTTTGGCTCAAAGACTGGTCTGGCAGAAGTGGGTTCCAGTTCGTGGGGCACTGGCACCAGTACTGGGGAAAGTGGCGGCTATACCATTGGGACAGTCTACACCTGAACCATACGGGGGACGATGTTCTCGCAAGCCGCATAACTAGGGACGTAGGGAAGTGGGGGCAAGAGATCAAATTTGGGAAGATATGGTAAATCAAGGAGTAGAGACAAGGCAAGAGAGAAAGGTATTAATATGGGAAATGATAAACAGACTGTGACAGGAAGGGACAGAACATACAAATCTAAGAGTAAATCAACAGATAAGACTAGAGGTTACAAACATAATAAAAGGATAAAACTAAAGGCGCAGTATCTGAATGCACGTAGCATTCGAAACAAAACAGATGAACTGAGAGCGCAAATAGAAATAAATAAGTACGATCTGATAGCCATTACAGAGACATGGCTGCAGGACAACATAGATTGGGACCTGAATATTGATGAGTACATGGCATTTAGGAAGGACAGGAAGCTAGGAAAAGGTGGAGGGGTAGCTCTGTTAATTAATGATGGTATTAGCACAATAGAGAGGGATGACCTAAGTTCAGGAGGCCAGAAAGTAGAAGCAGTTTGGGTAGAGATGACAAATCATAAAGGCAAGAAGTCACTTGTGGGAGTGGTGTACAGGCCACCAAAGATTAAACAGACTGTGCGACGGGCTATAAAGGAAGAAATAATGGCAGCTTGTCAGAAAGGTACAGCGATAATTATGGGGGAGTTTAACCTACATATATACTGGAAAAATCAGATGGGCAGAGGTAGCCTAGAAGAGGAGTACATAGAATGTTTTCGGGATAATTTCTTGGAACAATACATTCTGGAGCCAACCAGAGAGCAGACTATACTAGACCTGGTATTGTGCAATGAGATAGGACTAATTAATGACCTCATAGTTAAGGCGTCCCAAGGTAGCAGCAATCACAATATGATTGAATTTTACATTCAGTTTGAGGGAGAGAAGTGTGAGTCCAAGACTAGTATTTTCATCTTAAATAAGGGCAATTATGAGGGCACGAAAGCAGAACTAGCTAAAGTGAACTGGCAAATCAGGTTAAGGGATATGTCAATAGAGATGCAGTGGCAGACATTTCAGGGGATATTTCAGAATACACAGAATAGATACATTTGAACGAGAAAGAAAAATTGCAAGGGTGGGACCCGCCATCCGTGGTTAACTAAAACAGTTAAAGATAGTATCAAACTTAAAGAAAAAGCATATAATTGTGCAAAGATGGGAGGCAGGTCAGAAGATTGGACAGAATATAAAAACAGCAAAGAATGACTAAAAGATTGATAAGGAAGGTAAAATTAGAGTATGAGAGAAAGCTATCTAGAAATATAAAGACAGATAGTAAGAGTTTCTATAGATATTTTTAAAAAAGAGTTGACAAAGTTAGCATTGGTCCTATAAAAAATGAGTCTGGCGAATTAATAATGGATAATAAGGAGACGGCAGATGAATTGAATAGATATTTTGCATCGGTCTTCACTATTAAGGATACAAGTAACATCCCAGAATTCGCTGTAAGTCAGGAAATGGAAGGGAGGGAGGAACTCAAGGAAATGACAATCACCAGGGAAGTGGTACTGAACAAATTGTTGGAGCTGCGGGCTGACAAGTCCCCTGGTCCTGATGGACTTCATCCTAGGGTGTGAATAGAAGTGGCTAGTGAGATAGTTGATGTATTAGTTTTAATTTTCCAAAATTCCTTAGATTCGGGGAAGGTTCCTTTGGATTAGAAAATAGCAAGTGCAACTCCTTTATTCAAAGAGGGAGGGAGACAGACAGCAGGAAGCTACAGGCCAGTTGGCTTAACATCTGTCTTAGGGAAAATGTTGGAAGCTATTATTAAAGATGTTATAGCAGGGCATTTAGAAAAATTCAAGGTAATCAGGCAGAATCAACATGGTTTTGTGAAAGGGAAGTCATGTTTAACCAATTTATTGGAGTTCTTTGAGGGAGTTACAAGTGCTGTGGATAAAGGGGAACCAGTGGATGTATTGTACTTAGATTTCCAGAAGGCATTTGATAAGGTGCCTCATAAGAGGTTATTGCAGAAAATAAAAGCTCATGGTGAAGGGGATAACATATTGGCATGGATAGAAGATTGGTTAGTGAAGAGGAAACAGAGAGTAGACATAAATGGGTCATTTTCTGGTTGGCAGGATATAATGAGTGGTGTGCCGTAGGGATCAGTGCTGGAGCCTCAACGTTTTACAATTTATATAAATGACTTAGATGAAGGGACCGAAGGTTGCTAAATTTGCTGATGACACAAAGATAGGTAGGAAAGTAACTTATGAAGAGGACATAAGGAGGCTACCAAGGGATTATAGATAGTTTAAGTGAGTGTCAAAGATCTGGCAAATGGAGTATAATGTGGGAAAGTATGAAATTGTCCACTTTGGCAGGAAGAATAAAAAAGAAGCATATTATCTAAATGATGGGAGTTTGCAGAGCTCTGAGATGCAGAGGGATCTAGGTGTTCCAGTGCATGAATCGCAAAAAGTTAGCATGCAGGTACAGCACGTAATTAGGAAAGCTAATAGAATGTTATTGTTTACTGTAAGGGAAATTGAATACAAAAATTGGGAGGCTATGCTTCAACTATACAGGGCATTGGTGAGACCACCTCTGGAGTACTGTGTACAGTACTGGTCTCCTTATTTAAAGAAGGATGTAAATGTGCTGGAGGCAGTACAGAGAAGGTTTATTAGACTAATACCTGGAATGGGTGACCTGTCTAACAAGGAAAGATTGGACAGGCTAGGCTTGTATCCGCTGGAATTTAGAAGAGTAAGAGGCAACTTGATGGAAACATATTAGATCCCGAGGTGTCTTGACAGGGTGGATGTGGAAAGGATGTTTCCCCTTGTGGGAGAATCTCAAACTAGGGGTCGCTGTTTAAAAATAAGGGGTCGCCCATTTAAGACAGAGATGAGAAATTTTTTCTCTCAGAAGGTCATGAGTCTTTGGAATTCTCTTCCTCAAAAGACAGTGGAAGCAGTGTCTTTGAATATTTTTAAGGCAGAGGTAGATAGATTCTTGATAAGTAAGGGGGTGGAAGGTTATCAGGGGTAGGTGGTAATGTGGAGAAATCAGTTCAGCCATGAACTTATTGAATAGCGGAGCAGGCTCGAGGAGTCGAATGGTCTACTCCTGCTCCTAATTTATATGTTCGTATGTTTTAAACCTGTTACATGTCTACCTTTTTCCCGTTCTAATGAAAGGTCAATGACCTGAAATGCTGGGGTAGATTTTTAGATCCCGCTGGGGGTGGGAATGGAGACAGGCAGGGGATGAAAATAGCAGCGTTGGCCGGCATTCTGGTTTCCTGATGCCGTTCCCGTTGCTGGTGAGTTTCACCAGGGTTTGAGGAGGCCATCGGTGACCTGCGAGATGCAGTGCTGTGCAGCTGTTAGCAAAATGCCACCAAAGGTCCACAGCTGATCCTTGGAAGCAGTCAGAGGCGAAGAAGTTCAAGGCCACAGTGGCTTTGACATCTACTGGCACACCATGGTGAGCAGTGCTGTAAGGTGTGAGGTCCTCTGCAACGAAAGCACAAATCTCTGTGACCATCTTCCTGGAGAGTGGCAGTCTCCTCTGGCACAGGTTCTCAGTCATCTCAAGGTAGTTCCGTCTTTGGTTGCAGATCCTATGCTGAGTGATTGGTCTCCATTACTTTCCTGCTTCGTGTGTCAATATTTCCATGGTGCTCAAAATGACAAAAAGTTACACGTGATAGACACATCAGTGATCCACTCAGTGCTTTGCCTGATGCAGTAGCCTTCACTCTTGGCCATTTCTACACAGTGGTCTCATGGCCTTGGAGGAGGTGGAAGTAGCCTGCTCACTTGTCTCGGCTTGAGGCTGAGATGCATGTTGTGGTCGTCCTCATTGTGGAGCACCTCCAGAAGCTGCTGCAGCGGTGTCATTTTAGGAGGAGCCTCCATCATGGACCCTGCTGTACAAATGGTCCCTCAGTCAGATGGGCCAAGGAGGCTGCTGTTGATGATGGTGCCCTGTGACGAATGGCACCCTCTTCCTCCTCAGTGACTGCCTCAGCCCTTGGCTGGCACTCCAGATGGTTCAAGAGGACCACCAGCTGGGGTGCAACTGGCATCCCATTTAATCATCTATGTGTCATCAGTGCCACTGACCAGTCAAGGCTACACAGTGTGGCTTGCATCCTGTGAACATTAGTGTGCAGTTCCTGCAAGCACTCTGTGTACTGCCACATATGGCTCTCCATGAGTCAGGCTACTGACTCAATAGAGGAGCTTGTGCACTCAAAATCCTAAGCCATGGTGGTGCTCATGAGCTGGATGGACTCCTCCATTGTCAGCCCCTGACCCCGCACAGCCTCAGGGAACTTGACATGTGGGTAAACATCTGTTGCTGCTGATCTAAGTAGAGCCTCCTTTCCTGTAAATCTTGAGGCTCTACATCTGTACCCAGCTGAGCAGGGCTGTTTCCATCCTCCATACTCAGAGGGGGACTGCTCACAGCTGCCACCTCCTCCTGCACATCACCCAGTGCCATCCTAACTAACCGCGGGCAAGGACCCATTGAAGTGACTGTATTTGTGCTGGTGGAGGGTGCGCTTGCAAGGTGTGACAGTGCTTGGTCTGAGCTGTGCTCTGGCAGCGCTCGGCCCGGTGATGGTGCAGGAATCAGTCTTAGTGCCTTGCCGTGACCACCTATGGGAGACACAAGAGACCATGAGAACTAGCTTTGAAGAGCAGAAACATCCACAGTGCTGAGACTTCCCAATGCAGCTCAGTCATCGGCATACTGTCGGACAGGCTGGAATGCAATACACCCCTTTAATGTACGCATAGTGGTCTCTATTCACCATCTCCACCAGGGATGCCCATCTCACCTTCCTCAACTTGCTCTTCACCAGCGACCCTGGTGTTATGGAAAGATGGGAAATGATAGGGGTGGTTTCCCTTATTGATCTCCCAACTGTCCGCCGTGTTTTGATTAGAATAGTAGGGGGTTCAATCTGAGAATTGTCTGGATCCCCTTCTTCCTCTTCACTGTGGTTTCCACCCTCAACTGTACTCACTGCCTGGCACACATTCACTGGTTTCTCCTGTTCCCGATTATAGTTCTTCAGCATATTGATGTGGCGCTGTCTTTGTTTCTTTCTCCGGTCTGGGGTGTTGATCAGGTAATTTACTTCACTGATCTTTCTCCCCATATAGTACAGGCCACTGAATCTCACTTTCAGGGGATCGCCCTGTAATGGCACCAGCACTAGGATTTGATCCCAATTTAAATATCTGAGCCTGAGCATGTCTGTCTGCCTGACTCTTCATGTTTTGCTGAGAGGCTTTTAGGTGCTCTTTAGCCACAGCACATGCTTTTAAAAGTCGCTCGCGAAAGGCGGATATGTAATTTAACAATGAGATTTCCTCCCTTTGATCTAGAAATGTTTCTTTGCTCAGTTTAAGGGGGCCTCTTACCTCATTCCCATAGATCCATTCAAATGGACTGAAGCCTGTTAATTCATTGGTTGAATCTCTGGTGGCAAACAGCAGAAAAGCTAACCCTTTATCCCAACCGTGGGGGTACTCAGTATCGGCTCTGATCATGGGTTTCAGGGTTTGGTGCTATCGTTCCAGAGCCCCTTGTGACTGTGGGTGATATGCGGAGGATTTTAGCTGTTCAATGCCAAGGCTATGCATGACCTCTGGTAATACCTGGGACATGAAGTTAGATCCTTGATCTGAATGGATTCCTTTGGGCAGTCAATAGTGGGTGAAAAACTGGGTCAGCCCCTTGACCACAGCTTTGGCTGTAATTTTTCTCAAGGGTATGGCCTCTGGGAATCGGGTGGCCACCTCCATGATTTTTAGTAGATATTGTAAACTTGTCCTAGTTTTGGGTAAAGGTTCCACACAATCTACCAGAACTCTGCTTAAGGGGCCTTCGAAAGCAGGTATGGGTAATAGTGGGGTGGGCTTGATTGCAGGCTGTGGTTTCCCAACAACCTGGCAGGTATGGCAGGTCCTACAAAATGTAACCACATCCTAGTGGAGGGGATACCAATAAAAGTGCAGGCTTATCTGGTCCTGGGTCTTTCGGATACCCACATGCCCAGCCATTTGAATTTCATGGGAAATCCTCAAGATTTCCCTATGATATTTGGGGGGAATGAAAAGTTGGTGGACCACTGTCCACTCCTTCTCTGCAGATTGCTGTGGAGGCGGCACAGTGGCGCAGTGGTAAGCACCGCAGCCTCACAGCTCCAGGGACCCGGGTTCGATTCTGGGTACTGCCTGTGCGGAGTTTGCAAGTTCTCCCTGTGTCTGCTTGGGTTTTCTCTGGGTGCTCCGGTTTCCTCCCACAAGCCAAAAGACTTGCAGGTTGGGAGGTAAATTGGCCATTATAAATTGCCACTAGTATAGGTAGGTGGTAGGGAAATATAGGGACAGGTGGGGATGTTTGGTAGGAATATGGGATTAGTGTAGGATTAGTATAAAAATGGGTGGTTGATGGTCGGCACAGACTCGGTGGGCCGAAGGGCCTGTTTCAGTGCTGGATCTCTAATCTAATCTACTCTGTTTTTAAAGTGATAGCATTCAGGCACTCTTTCTGCCTCTGCTTCAGAACAGGCAGTCTGCACTATTTTTAAATCAGGATCTGCATGCTGAGCTTCAATCAGGGAAGATCTACTGTACACATCCTTCTCCTCTCCTAAATCTCCAAAAAAAAGTTTCAGCCAGCCAGACCTTTGGGTCATCTGGCTGAATTACTGGCTCACCTGTCTCTGGCTGAGCTTCCTTAGCCATGGACCTGGTTACTACATAGTCAGGGAAGGTTCCAGGGACTTTCTCCTGTATCTGTTCCATCTCCTTCTCATCACTTGACTGGATTAAGACTACTGGGGCTGTGATCACTCTACCCCCAGCCAAATCATTGCCTAATAGCAAATTTATTCCAGCCACAGGCAGACTAGGAACAAACCCTACTGTAACTGGTCCAGAGACTAAGTGGACTTGACATAGGGGTACGGAAGTTTTTTTATTTTTTCCACAGGATATGGGCATTGCTGGCAAAGCATTTATTGCCCATCTCTAATTGCCCTTGAGATGGTGGTGGCCTTCTTGAACCACTGCTATCCATGTTGTATAGGTGCACGATACATTGATACCTGGAATGAGCCGGTTGTCTTATGAGGAAAGGTTGGACAGACTGGAGTGAGGGGAGACTTTATTGAAGTTTATAAGATCCTGAACAGTCTTGGCAAGGTGGATGTGGAAAGGATGTTTCCTCCTATGGGGGAGTCCAGAAGTAGAGGGCACTGTTTTAAAATTAGGGGTCGCCCTTTTAGAACAGATATGAGGAGAATTTCTTTCTCAGAGAGTTGTGCAACTTTTGAAACTCTACCTCAGAAGGTGGTGGAGGTGGGGGTCATTGAATAATTTTAAGACAGGGGTAGATAGATTCTTGTTCGGCAAAGGAATCAAAGCTTATCCAGGGTAGATGGGAGTGTGGAATTCGGGACATAAACAGATCAGCCATGATCTTACTGAATGGCAGACCAGGCTAGAGGGGCCAAATGGCCCACTTCTGCTCCTACTTTGTATGTATGTTCGCATGTACCAACAATGCTGTTAGGAAGGGAGTTCCAGGATTTTGACCCAGTGACAGTGAAGGAACGGCAATATAGTTCCAAGTCAGGATGGTGTGTGACATGGAGGGGAACTTGCAGGTGGTGGTGTTGCTATGCATCTGCTGCCCTTGTCCTTCTAGGTGGTAGAGGTCACAGATTTGGAAGGTGCTTTGGTGAGTTGCTGCAGTGCATCTTGTAGATGGTACACACTGCTGCCACTGTGCCCGGTGGTGGAGGGAGTGAATATTGAAGGAGGTGGATGGGGTGCCACTCAAGCGGGCTGCTTTATCCTGGATGGTGTCCAGCTTGGAGAGTGTTGCTGCAGCTGCACCCATCCAAACAAGTGGAGAGTATTCCATGATACTCCAGACTGTGTTTTGTAGATGGTGGACAGGCACTGGGGAGTCAGGTGAGTTACTTGCCACAGCATTTCCAGCCTCCAAACCTGCTCTTGGAGGCAAAGTATTTGCTGTTTTTGTACTAGTACGGAGCTTTGGGTCTGTCACACCAGCTGCAATGTTGCTGTGCCTCGCTGCAAAGTCTCTTGCGCGGTGGGTTAATAGGTGAAAGCAAAAACAAGAAATGATGGAAATACTCAGCAGATCTGGCAGCATCTGTGGAGAGAAGCAGCGTTGACGTTTCAGGTCAGTGACCCTTCTTCAGAACTCACTGACCTGCAACATTAACTCTGCTTCTCTCTCCACAGGCGCTGCCAGACCTACTGGGTATTTCCAGTGTTTCTTGCTTTTATTTCAGATTTCCAGCATCCGCAGTATTTTGCTTTTATAATAGGTGAAAGTAACTGGTTGAGGAGGGACACATTTAAACATCCAGCCAACACGCGAGGGGAAGTAACCAGAAGTTTGTTCGGTGAAACGAGTTTCAGTTCACTGATGCTGCCAGACCTGCTGAGTATTTCTGGCATTTTCTGTTCTCGTTTCAGAGTTCCAGCATCCGCAGTACTTTGCTCTTGTTTCAGTTTTACTGATGCCTGAATGTGACAACAATGGGCCACCGAGGCCGGCGGAAGTAGATTTCCGGAAATTACCGAAGCGCCTCTGAGCGAGTTCCGGAGATTGCCGAAGCGACTTGGAACAAGTTCCGGAAATTACCGAGTACCCAGCAGGAAATGACGGAAATTACCGAGCGGGGATGTGAAAGGAAGAGGCGGTTTCGGCAGACCAGTTGATCCGGAGAGGGAATATAAGGGTCTGCTGAAAGTACTGACCACAAAGTCTGGCAAGTGTCCAATCGTAAACGCCATTTAGCAGCCTTGATGCTCCAGCTCCCTGCATAGCGACCAGGGAAACCTCATGCGCTGAGGATCACATGATTTATATCCCCAGGCGACGGTTAGAAAGCGCCGTTTATATTTGCTCCATGACTTGCGAAATTATAGAGCCGCATCCTTTTTGTGTGGTTAATTTATTCATTGTTAATATAAGTTTATTGTAACAACCGAGTGCAAATGGTGAGGTTTTTTTTACGTTTTTAATTGGAAATATTGGGGAAATGAATTCTCCCGCGCATGGAGGTTTCTGGACTCACGTGATTGTAAGACGCGCACGGGATTCGCTCGGCGGCTCGAGCTTCCGGAGGGGGCGCGGAGCCCTTGAGTCACGTGAGACATGTGACGTCAGGGAATCCCGCCAAAGTGACGCAGCAGGAATGTTGTTGGAATTGTCTGGACCTGCCCCTTCAAGGCACGGGGCGGGTCAGTAGCTAAAGATAATAAATCGACCACCAAATTTTAATAGACTGCAGATGAGCAATGTAGTGGAAGATTTACTAGACTTGGATGTGCAGGGCACAATTTCAAAATTTGCAGAATACACAAAATCTGTAAGTATTGTGAACTGTGAGGAGGATAGTGAGAGACTTCAAGAGCACACAGACAGGCTGATTGTAGATGAAATTTGATGCAGAGAAGTGTGAAGTGATTCATTTTGGTAGGAAGAATGAGGACAGGCAATATAAAGTAAAGGGTACAATTCTAAAGGGGATACAGGAGCTGAGGTACTTGTGGGTAAAAGTGCACAAATTGTTGAACGCGGTAGGGCAGGTTGAGAAAGTGGTTAATACATAGGATCCTGGGCTTTATAAAGCCTGACATAAGAGTACAAAAGCAAGGAAGTTGTGATGAACCTTTTATAAACTGTAGTTCGGCCTCGCCTGAAGTATTGTGTCCAATTCAGTGCAACACACTTTTGGAAGGATGTGAAGGCGAAAAGATTTACGAGAATGGTTCCACGGATGAGGGACTTCAGTTACGTGGAGAAGCTGGTGGTGTTCTCCTTGAAGAGAGAAGGTTGTGCGGACATTTGGTAGAGGTGTTCAAAATCATGAAGGATCTAGGCAGAGTAGATGGAGAGAAACCGTTATGTTTGCAGAAGGGGCGACAACCAAAGAACACCAATTTAAGCTGATTGACACAAGAACAAATGGCGATATGAGGAAAAACATTTTTATGCAGCCAGTGGTTAGGATCTGGAATGCACTGCTTGAGAGTGTGGTAGAGGCAGATTCAATGTGGTTTTCAAAAGGGATATGGATAAGCATCTGAAGAGAAAAAGATTTTCAGGGCTACAAGGAAAAGACAGGCGAGTCGGACTACCTGAGTTGCTCTTGTAAGGCCATGTAGCTTCCTTCTAGGCTGTAATCATATCTTAGTTTTATTTCCCCAGCTCAAGTTTCCTGCAAGTTTTTATTGTTGTATTAAACTCATATTAAACTTTAAATCCTATGTAAAAGTTGTGAAGAAACCAAAATATTACATTTGCTGAGTGAAAATTCAGGACTGATAAATTTAGTGTTACTGACGATCTCTGCAAAACACCACGTATATTTTACTTCTCTTTTACAGACTTACAGTTTTAAATGTTTATTTTAAACATGCTAAAATATACAATGAGAAAATTTTGCAAAATATAATAGTCTAAATATATTTTTAAAAGTTTGCTTTTTGATCGCTTTATTTCATTCTTGTAATGGTAGAGGATTTCATCCCTGGATGGTTCAAGAGTTCTAGTTTTAGATTGTACAGTGCCTGTGCTGGAGATCACCTTTTGTATCAGGTTCATCTCGGGTTGTGAGATCTACCCCCATGTGATTCATCTGAACTGCCTGCTCTTTGATGCACTGTTAACACTGTTCTCATGCCCATTAAAACTGCTGTTGTTGATCCCTCCTCAAAAAACCTACCCTCAGACCCTCTGTCCTCTCCAATTATTGTCTGTGTCTAACTTCCAAGATCTTTCAATGCTCTGTTCATATAATAGCAGCATAGAATAATACAGCACAGAAGGAGGCCATTCAGCCCATCGAGTCTGTGCCAGCTGTTACAATCGAGGCAGGAGCAATGCACTGTCAATTCAGCTCCATTACTCCACAGATCATAACATATTATTAAAGTTTTCCCACCTAACTGGAAAACAGCCAAATTAAACACTTTATTAACCCCCGAATAAAATACACCAAACCAGGTATCTTTAGACAACAAAAAATTAACTATTTATTAAATAACTAAAACACTATTAAGATAAAGCTATGTCTAAAAGAATTTATAGCTTCTTTATCCTAACCCCCATGCATACACACAGACATTCAAAAATCAACGGTTAACTGGTTTTAACAATGGTGTTTCTTAGGAATAAAATAAGTAGCTTGGTTGTAAGTCCTGGTGTGTTATGTTCCCAGTTAATGAGGTGTCCCAGAGTAGAATAATCAGATGACACTCTGTCTCCAGGCAAATTCGACGAAACAGTCTTTAATAGATAGGTATTCAAAGTACTTCAGCTGCAGCCGGTGTCACATAGTTCTTTCAATGAAGAGTATAATAAGTGATCTACTTGGATCTTCAAATTGGCAGTCCTTTGGTAGAAACGTTACTGAGAATTCCAGCGAACACAAAGTTACTTCTGTATCAGAGACTTCTTAGAGTTTCAAAGTAAACTAGAATTTACTACCTCCAACAATGAAAATGCTGTTTCCAGTTTTTTTCTCCTTGGACAAACACAGTCTGAGCTCAGTGTAGATTTTCTGCTGAGATATAGACAGCTTTTTTAGTAAGCACACTTCGTTGGGTTCCAGTTCAGACCAGTTTCAGCCAGTCCCTGCACAGAGTCAAATTCCAGCACATCATCTGCTGTTGCTTAGGAAACAGACTTGCTGGGCACATTGTTCTCAAAGAATCTAAAAACTTCTCTCTCGCTCTCAAAAGTATACTGTTTTTAGACAGCTATTCTGAAATGCACTTGTGACTAGGGAATGAAAGGAGATGAACAACTAGGCCTCGCAGGCATCTGCTGTAATGCTGTTTTGGTAACTGCATAGGAGCATTAAATACCTGCATTAAAATAATGGACAGAAGAATGTGTTACAAATATGTTAAGCATTGATCTACTAATATATCACTTGGGTCTATGTGATGGAATTTGTTGTTTTATAAGGGTTTACTTGCTTGGGTCTACTATTGTGTCCAGGTATTTCAAACTACTGTTTATCTCCAAGGTAGGACGTGCAATATCCTTGGTGATATGGTGATATTAATAAACATTACCTCAATTTCTGCTGCTGAGGCACAATTCTCCTTTCATGTAATGGGCTGGCAGAATTAGCATCAATGCATTGTGTTCCTTTTGGGTATTGGGTCAATACTGAGCAATGGTCAGTGCTTAATCTCCATGCCACTCAAATAGAGCTTCATGATCTCTGGTACTTGGTAGAGATCACAAAATATGCACAGCTCTTTGCAAGGATGGACGGAGAGACATCAGTACATTTTTGGATATTGCTCCCAAGGTGGGAGTGAGGGATGCTGTGTAAAATGGGTTGGCTCCATGTATTGAGGAACACCAAAAGGGGTTTAAAAATAGCAATATTCAAGCTTCATGTTCGCACCAAGGAAAACGTTTGGTTGAGTTCATAACAATTCAGTTCCCTCAATCTGTTTAGGTAATGACCAGGTGAGGAGGGGGTTTCAGTCTCTCCTCTTGCCCCTTCCTCTTATTTGACCACAACGGGGTTTATTCCTTTTAAACAGTGGTTGTGCTTAGTGAGTGTTTTATCTTTTTCCTTTACTGTGATGCAAAAGAACCAATCGGACAGGTTTTCTTGAGTTTAAACAAGAAAGTGGTAAGTTTATTATACTTGGCACTCTACCCCAATTTAAAAATACTAAACATACGTTACACATTCACATGAGAATCACACGCACACAAGTAGATTATAGGAGGGAAAGTAGATTTGGTGGCTGGATTAAAGTCCAGAATAAATGGAACTTAAATACAGTCTGTAAATCCATTAGTCCTCAGCTGAAGCTGTATTCTTGAAGTTCTTGGTTGTTCAAAGTGTATTTTGGCTGGCTGGCTTTGCTCAGGGTTTTCCTGAAGGCAGAATCTGTAGTTGACTCTCTTCCCTGGTCCCTGGCTGTAGTGGTCTGTAGGCTTGGAGATTCTCCCAGTCGCTGACGGTTTTCACTTGATGTTTTTTGGGGAGAGAGAAGAGAGAGCCAGCAGAGCAGCAGCCTTCTGTGCTGCTGTACACTCAGTTACTGCTTGTCTGTATAACAACATTTGTTTCTTGAGAGATGAACAGGTGGTCACATGGTTCTTCTCAATCCCCTTTGTTTCTAATGAGGTTTTTCTGGCATCTTCTTATGAAATTCAAGGTTCTACATTCTCCAGGATGTCCACTCACACTTGGAGGGGGTTGGCTTTTTCAATGTCAATGGGTGGGGGTGGCCTTGACTGTTCTGCTAATGAAGCCATTCTAGGTAATTCATCAATTAGAGCAAGCCATTGTCCTGTCTGGGCTTCTTGTTAGACTTTTTGTCTCCAGTCCAATCTCCTGGTATTTCAGCTGTAAATGGTAGTGGCCATCTTGGCTGCTAGTTATTTAAAAGTTACTTGTGGAGTTTCTGTCCATTAAAGGTCTGAGGTAAGTTTCCAACTGCTGAAATTAATATGTCCCATTTGGCATATAGGGTTTTTCTGACAGAATTAGTCCACATATGCACACACTTCTTGCCCTGGGATGCTGCAGCTTTCCCTGGGGAAGAAGACTGATGGAGCCAGCATAGAATTCTGGGAAATCCACTAAAGTCTGTCATGAGGTTCCACTTTACACTTTTCTACTCTACTGTGCTATGAGTATTGCATGAACGTGAAAAACAATCAGAATCATTCAATTGATATTTTGTTAAACTCACATTATCTGTCTCTTTCTATGTCTGCTCTTGATCCTTTCTTGCTTTTTAAATTATTTGTTCACATTTAAGTTAGTACTTCGCTACATTTTCAAATAATATATCTGGGAGATACCAAGACTGTTAATGAGCTTTCTTAATGCTTTGTTTCTTTCAGATATCAATATACCGGAACTGTATATCTCCCTGGAGCAATTATTGCAATAAGAGGAGAAGACTTATCAAATGAGGACACTTAAGCTTGGAAAAGGTGTTGATCATGATCAGTCTGACGAGGCCTGTTTCCTGACTGATTCTGAAATGTCAAAGTAAAGAAAGAATGACTTGCATTTAGTCAGGGCCTTTCATGACCTCTGGACACCCCAAAGTGTTTTTCAAAGTGTTTAAGTACTTTTTGAAATGTAGTCACTGTTATAATGTAGGAAATGCAGCAGCCAATACATGCATAGCAAGATCCTACAAACAGCAATCTGATAATGACCAGATAATCCACCTAAGAGGGTAGATGGGGCCTCAGTTTAATGTACCATCCGTAAGACAGCGCCTCTGACTGGACAGCATTCCCTCAGTACTGCAATGGAGAGCCTGGATTGTCTGCTGAGGTCTCTGTCATGGGACCTGAACCCACACATTCTGACTCAGAGGCAACAGTACTACGACTGAACCACAGCTGACAGCTGAATGTAGTGTGTTAATAGACCTCTGGTAGGGGTAAATCCACAGCCAGTCCAGGAAAAGGTGAATACAACACTTACTTGCACTTATACGCGCTTTGCAATGGCTTCTGTTCCCACTCCTGCAGTATTACCTCCGAAGTCCCCTAAGGATCTCTCCTTGACCCCCTTCAATTTCTCATCTATATGCTACTCCTCGACCATTTCATCTGAAAACACATCTGGTTCCACATGTGTGCCAACAACACTCCGCTCTATCTCACCACCACCTCTTTGGACCTCTCCACTGAATGATTTGTCACACTGCTTGTCCAGCACCCAATGTTGGATGAGCAGAAATTTCCTCCAGCTAAATGTCTTTGGTTTGGCTACCACTCCATCCCTGGCAACTGTCTTAAGCTGGGCAAACCATTCGCAGTCTTGGTGTTGTATTTGACCCTGGGATGTGTTTTCTGCTACATATCCACACCATCATAAAAACTGTCTACTTCCACCTCTGTAACATTGCTTGACTCCTACCCTGCCTCAGCTTATCCACTGCTTTTGTTACCTTTAGACTTGCCTATTCTAATACTTACCTGGCTGACCTTCACTGACGATGAAAATGCCATGATTTAAAAATGCTCACTCTTGTTTTCAAATCCCTTCATGTCTTCACCCCTCCCTATCTCTGTAACCTACAGCCCTCCAAGCCTTCGGGATCTCCGCGCTGTACCAATTCTGGCCGCTTACGCATCCCTGATTTTAATCGCTCCACCATTGACTGCGTGCTTTCAGCGACCAGGCCATAAGCTCTGGAATTCCCTCCCTAAACCTCTTCACTTCTCTATCTGTCTCTTTTTCTTTAAGATGCTTCTTAAAACTATCTCTTTGATCAAGCTTTTTGTCATCTGCCCTGATACCTCCTTCTGTGGCTCGGTGTCAATAATGTTTAAAATGTTTTTATTGATATTGCTCTTGCTAAGCACCTTGGAATATTTACGCCATTAAATACACTATATAAATGTAAGTTGTTTTAACGCTGAAAATAAAAATGCCCCACTTTGCTCCAGCGATGAAAAAGTGTGCATACAATGGGTTGGATTTTACAGAGCCCCGAAGTCAGGTTTTGTGGCGGGGAGGGTTGGAATGTGTCTCGGGGAGAGGGCCACTAGGCACCGCGTCAGAGGGAGGGCCCAGCCCGATATTGCCAGCGGCGGTGTGGCCTTGTGGTTGCCCCCCAACCCCACCGCTCGGTGACGGGACCCCCATTTGCATATTTACATAAATTAAAATGAATGCATTAATTAGACTTGCGTCCCCACCTGAGTTCCCGTTCTGATCTTCAGCCCAGTGGCCGGCACCCCCATGTCTTCAGATTCCCGTCCAGGTAAATGAGGCGGAACACTTGGGAGCAGAAAGGAGGTAAGTTTCTCAGTGCGGGGGGGTGGGTGGATGGGGTCAAAGTAACGTCATTGCTGTAGAGGATGGTGGTTTGAGGTTAAGGTTTATGTGCTTTGTGAGGGGGGGGGAAGGTGGACAAGCTAAGTGTTTTTGGGGGAGGAGAGGGCGAGTAATTAATTTAATTGTTATTGGGGGTATTGACATTCGGCTGGCACAGGCGGACTGCTGTTTTTTTCACCCATCATCAATGCCGCCGGCAGGCTTATAAAATTCAGCCCAGTGAGTCATTGTGCAAGTACTAGGAAAATTGACTGAAAGCTTGGTCAAAGAGTTTTGAGAAGCTTTCTGAGCATGGGGAGAGAGGAAATCGAAACTGGAGGGATATAAGAAGCAGTCCTAGAGATTAGGGCTGAGAAGATTGAAGTCTGTGCCACTGATTGGTGGAGCAGAGGGAAGGGAGAATGCACAGGAGTCTGGAGTCAGAAGAAAGGAGGACATGGGCAGGTGCAAGTGTGGAGGAATTTGTAGATGAACACAAGGATTTAAACATTAATGTGTTGAGGAGCAAGGCTGCACTGTAGGTCAGCTAAATGGCCAAGTAGAACTTGCTGCATGACAGGATGTGTGGATGGTGGAGTTTTGAATGAATTGGAGTTCAGGAGGCCAACAAGGACGGTGTTGGAGAAATCGAGACTAGATGTGATAAAAGTTTGCATAAGGGATTCGGCAGTCATGGGAATGATACAAGGGTCAAGATGGGCAATGCTGACTCTACTTAAGTGGAACTAAACCATCCTGCTGGTAGCTTATGAAGTTTAAAACTCACCTCTGAGTATGAGTTTAAGTTATGCCTAATGCCCTAGTTTGAGGAGGGGAATGGTGTCCATAGTAAGGGAGCAGAGTGTTTTCTGAGGGCCCAAAAAATGGTTTGGTTTTCCAGATATTCAGTTGAAAATTCTGGCATAGCCAAAACAATATAAAATGGGTCATCTGCCAGCACAGAGGCACTTAGGGAGTTGAGAGGTGGATCTGGCTAGCATCAGCAAAAATATGCAAACTGTCACTGTGTACAGGTGAAAAGAGAGAATAAAAGCATTATTGACAATAAACCATACTAGACATGAAAACACACCCTTGCTAGGCGTAAGGGCTGTGTGTGTTTAGTTGATCCTGTTGATCGTTAGCATGTCCCCTCCACACTAGCAACTATATCTTTTCTGACGCCTCTCCGTTTGATTTGTGGCCATTACATAAAGTTAAGCTTTTATTCTTCCAACTTTATATAAATATGGCCTATACAATTAAAGGCTTTACATCTAGAACTTGTCTGGTGTGGCAAATCTCTGCTGAGCAAAAATTTATGATTGGCCAACATGAGGCATTATCTGTAATGATTTGCCAACATGCAGTATTATCAGTAATGATTGGTCAAAATGAGACAATATCTGTAATGATTGAGTGAGGCAGGTATGGGGATCCAGAAGGTAGCACTGGAGGAGCCTCAGCCCTCGCACCTGTCCAACAGGTATGAGGTTCTTGCAGCTTGTGTGGATGAGAGCAGGGACTGCGGGACGGATGAGCAAGCTGACCAAAGCACAGTGGTGCAGGGGGCCATTCAAGTGGGGCAAGTAAAAAGGAATGTTATAGTAGTAGTAGAAGTGACAAAATAGTTAGGGGGCTAGATACTACTCTCTACAGCCAACAGTATGAGTCCCGAAGGCTGCTTTTCCTGCCCGATACCAGGGTTAAGGACATCTTGGGACTGATGAGGAACGTGGAGTGGAAGGGGAAGGATCCAGTTGCCGTGGTCCATGTGGATACTAACAACGTAGGTAGGACTAAGAAAGTGGTTCTGCTAAGGGAGTATGAAGGGCTAAATTAAAAAGAACCACAAAGATTACTGTCTGAGCTACCAGGAAATTGGCATAGAATAATTAGGATCAGAAAATTGAATGCGTGTCTCAAAGATTGGTATGGGCAAAATGGATTTCGATTCATGGGGCACTGGCAGCAGTACTGGAGAAAGAGCGAGCCGTTCTGTTGGGACGGCCTTCACTTGAACCATGCTGAGACCAATGTTCTGACAGATTGAATTGTATAACTGGGGCTGTAGAGAGGGGTTTAAACTAAATAGTGGGGGGGGGTGGAGGGTCCAGGTGAGGGGAAATTTAGGAAGTTAATGATAAAGGACAAGGCAATAGTGCAGGGTAATAATACGGGTAATGATAACCAGAGTGTGACAGGAAGGGATAGAGCGTACAAACATAAGGGTGCACCAACAAGTAGGGTCAGACTGGGGTAAAATGTTAAAAAGACAGAATTAAATGCTTTTTATCTGAATGCATGCAGCATTTGTAACAAGATGGATGAATTGATAGGGCAAATAGAAATAAATGGGTTTGATCTGATCGCCATTACAGAGACGTAGTTGCAGAGTGACCAAGGCTGGGAACTGAGTATTCAAGGGTATTTGACATTTTGGAAGGATAGGAAAAGGGGAAGAGGAGGTGGGGTATCTCTGTTAATAAAGGAAGAGATCAGAACAGTAGTGAGAAATGATCTTGGCTCAGAAGAACAAGATGTAGAATCAGAATGGGTGTTGATAAGAAATAGCAAGGGAAAGAAGTGGGAGTAATTTATAGACCACCTAACATTAGCCACACTGCAGGGCAGAGTATAAACCAAGAAATAGTAAGGCGTGTAAGAAAGGTACTGCAATAATCATGGACAATTGTAATCTTCATATCGATTGGACAAATCAAATTGGCAAAGGTAGCCTTGAGAATGAGTATATAGGGTATATTCGGGACAGTTTCTTAGAACAATATCAACCAAGGCACAGGCTAATTTACACCTGGTAATGTGTAATGAGACAGGATCAATTAATGATCTCATAGTAAAGGATCCTCTAGGAGTTAAGAGTGATCTTAACATGATAGAATTTCACGTTCAGTTTGAGGGTGAGAAACTTGGGTCTGAAACTTTTGTCGTAAACTTAAGTAAAGGTATTTACAAAGGTATGAAGACAGAATTGTCTACAGTGGACTGGGAAATGGGTTCAAAGGTAACTGTAGATAAACAGTGGCAGACATTTAAGGAGATATTTCATAACTCTCAACAAAGATGTATGCTTTTGAGAAAGAGACACTCAGAGAAGGATGCACCATCTGTGGCTAACAAAGGAAGTTAAGGATTATATCAAATTGGAAGAAAAGGCATACAATGCATAGGCCAAATGGTAAATGTTCCTTTTTAAAAAATGTTTTTTATGATGATCCGGGCGCCTGACATGTCCATATACCTACCAAGTCTCCAAAAGAAACTACTGACAAATCAACACATGCTTCTGTTTGCCCAATACAGAGTGTTTGAACTCTCTTCGGAAGGACAAGCCACACTCACCAAAGTTCAGAGAGCTTAAATGCATTTTGGAAGAACCAAGTCTTAGAAACAGCCCCTCATCACCAAGTGTGTGAAGGACTTTAACCAACTAAAATATACAGTTTTTCAGCTTCACACTGCTTGTCTAGCTCTCTAAGAATATTGGCTTCCAGGATTATCTATAGCCAAGCAGGCAAAATCCTGGTCCCCAGAAAGTGTTCCCCTCCCAGTTCCAATATTGAATAAGGCTGGCTTGTCATTATCTACAGTATCCTGAAATATTGTGAACCTGCATGATTCAGGTATCTGATTAATAAGTCTAATACAGAGGGTTGATCTGGATCAAAACTTCCATCATAATCACTCCTGTAAGCAAGTTAAGCATCTTAAAAGTTGAGTTGGTTGCTAGTATAACCCAGGGATGTAGCATCTACTGATTTGAACTGGATATTCATTTCTTTCACATGTACTTCAATCTCTCCAAAGATGGACCAAACATTTGGTGAGAGGAGGTTTGATATGAATCATGAAGCTGCATTTCCCCACATCAGTCGGTCACCTTGCTTAACTCCATTTCGAACTTCTCGTGCATTGTGTGCCCTTTGAGCCTTTTTGTTGGGCTATACTAATTTCTCCGTAGAAACCCGACTAAACTTTCTGGAAATTAAAGAGCTGGGATCCATAAAAATTACCTTGAAGCTGTTGGTTTGTCATTAAACACCGACTAGTTCACTAATCTTCTTTAGAGAAGGAAACCTGCTATCCTTATCCAATCTGGCCTTTATGTGACTCCAGTCCTACACCCATTTAGTTGATTCTTAACTGCCCTCTAAAGTGGCCTAACAAGCCAGTCAGTTGTATAAAACCACTACCAGTGGTTCCAGAAAAAGGCCTACTCCCTTCTCTGGGTAACTAGGGATGGGCATAAATGGCTGTCTTGCCAGCACTGCCTACAGCCAAAGACAGAATTTAAAAATACCCAAATTATACTTGGAAAATGGGTGTGCTGGTGGACTATGCCAGGAGAAGAGAGAGGGTAAATTACTCAGGACAACATAATGCTTTCCCCAAATCTCAATGGTGCCTTTCTAATTGCATCATCCTTTTTTTAACTTCATTACACCTCATTGTTAACATAGCAACATCTTAATACTGCCATTATCTTGTTTGGATCGACCTGTTCTGCCAAGCCTCCAGGCAGATGCATCAAAACTTGAAGAAGCTTGTTTGTTTTACCTCCACGCTCCCAGGTCCGCTCTGACCTCATTTGGAATAAGAAAGACTGGAGATTTATTCTTTAGCTTTGTGCATTCTGTTGTCATGCTCACTGACTCTGATAATTAAATAGCAGCCATCAGTAATGATTTGAGCAATTGATTATGTTGTCTTTTCAAAACATAATAGAGCATGCCAAACATTTAAGGCCCTTAATTTTGCGGGGAGGATGTGGGAGTGAGTGGTAGCATGAGGAAAACCTGGCAAGGCTAGGGGCATGGAGGTCTTGCTAAATTTGACAGCAGGACCTCATAATTTTTTTCTTCCATTTTCTACCCACAGCTGGACAAATTAACAGTTTGGCCTAATGCTGGGCAGAAAAACCAGCAGCAGGAGGCCACAGCCAGGGAACCTTGGGGACAGTCCCTGATGATTGGGAAGGAGGGAAAGAGAGATCGGGTTTGGTGCATGGGGTAAAAGAGTGAAATTCGGGAGGGAGGAAACGAGAGCTTGGGATTTGGGGAGGTAACGAGCCAAACATCAGAGCTAGTTGTGGGGTGGCGGGGTGAAGAGATTGCTGGTTGTGGCAGGATGGGGAGAGAGAGACTGCAAATAGCAAAGGGGAGGCCAAAGGCCTCCTTTAGGTGCTGGGAGAATATTCCTGCTTCTCCTGACCCACAAGGAATGCTGTAAAAAAACACGTGTTCTGGAGCCAGCAGCTCTGCTTTCCTTTTACTGCTCAGTTTCCCAAGCCTTGGGAAACCCAGCGGGCAACCGTTAAATTTAAATCAGTCTCCCAATTGGACTGTATTACTGAAGCGTTCTGCCAACGGAAAACCCGAGCACCATGTTAGCAGCAGGCGCATACGTGGTGGGTTGAAGACGCATTCCCCATTTAAAAACTTTGAACTCTCATCCCCTGACCATCACTTGCCCTTCATGGGGGTGGGTGTTGGTGTTAACACCAAAGCCTTAAATTCTAGCAACTGTTCTTCCCTCACCTGTGTGCTGCAGGAAGCTGCAGCAAATGGAGACAATTCTCTTAGCAACCACAACACTACCCAGTGAACTAACCAATTAAAACTCTTGCGTTAGGATTACAAGGCCTGCAAATGTCAGCCAGAACAAACACTTCACTGATCAGATGTTTCCACTTGTAGGACAGTCCAAAACCAGGAGCCACGAATATAAGTCAGTCCCTAGTAAATCCAATAAGGAATTCAGGAGAAACTTCTTTACCCAGAGTGGTTAGAATGTGGAGCTTGCTACTTCATGGAGTAGTTGAGGCGTATAGCATGGATTGAAGGGGAAGCTAGATAAATGCAAGAGGGACAAAGAAACAGAAGGTTATGCTAATAGTGAGATGAGATAAGGTGGGAAGAGGCTTGTGTGGAGCATAAACACCTGAATAGACCAATTGAGCTGATGACCTGTTTCTTCGCTGTAAAATCTATGATCTCTGTTGACCTGGATTCCTGTCAACTTAGCTCAGTTGGGTACCGCGTCTGCCTCTGAGGCCGAAGGTTGTAGATTAAAATTTAGTTCCAGCCAGATACTTCAGTGCAGTAAAAATGGGAAGTGTTCAATTGTTAGTGATTCTGTCCTTCAGATGAGATGTTGATGCAAAACCTGCCTGCCAGTTCCAGAAGGACATTCAGAAATCCCATGGCACTATTCAAAGATGAGCAAGGGGTTCTCCCGGTGTCCTGGCCATCATTCTTTGCTTGATTAACTCCACAAAAAAAGGATAAACTGCTCTTTCCATCTCAATTATGGTTGTAGGAACTCACTGCATGCAAAATACTTACATAACAGTGACTGCACTTTAAAGAATTAATTGTGCATGAAGCACTTGGGAATGTTTCTGAGAGATGTAATAGGATATTATATAAAAATAAGTAAATGCAAAATACTGCAGATGCTGGAAATCAGAAATAAAAACGAAGTGCTGGAAATACACAGCAGGTCTGGCAGCATCTGTGGAGAGAGAGAAACAAGAGTTAACGTTTCAGGTCTGTGACCTTTCATCAGAGCTGGCAAAGGTTAGAAATGTAATACATAGCCTATTACGATTTCTGCTTGTCCAGTACTGGATGTTGGACAAGTAGTCTGACAATTTAGAGATAATGGAGGAGACAGGCGAACTGGTGGTGAGGTAGAGCTGGGTGCCGTTTAAATTGTGATGATGCTGCCAGGGACAGCATATAGATCAGAAATAGGAGGGGGCCAAGGATTGATCCGGGGGAGACTGCAGATGTAACGGTGCTGGAGCAGGAAGAGAAGCCATTGCAAGTGATTCTCTGGCTACGATTAAGTAGCTAAGAATGGAACCAGATGAGAGCAGCTCCACCCAGCTAGGTGACAGTGGAGAGGCATTGGAAGGAGATAGTATGATCAACCGTGTCAAAGGCTGCGGACAAGCCAAGAAAGATGAGGAGGATTGTTTATCTTTGTCACAATCAAATAGGATGTAATTTTTGGCTTTGATGAGAGCCATTTCAGTACTGTGACAGGGATGGAGACCTGATTGGAGGGATTCAAACATGGAGGTCGGAGAAAGATGGACACGGATTTGGGATGCGATAGTACGTTCAAGGACTTGGTTGGAGTTGGGGATTTTGCATGGACACTGGGGTCTAGTGTGGGCTTTTGTGGAGAGGGCTGATGACAGCAGATTTGAAGGAGAAGGGGACATAACCTGAGGAGACAGAACTGTTAACAATATCAGCTAACATGGGGACCAGGAAGGAAAGTTTGGTGGTCAGTAGTTCAGTGGGAAAAGGGTTGAGAAAGGAACAGGTGGGTCTCATGGACAAGGTGAGCTCAGAGAGGGCATGAGAGAAGAGTAACGGGTGGGCTAATGGAAGGGAAGAAAGTGGCAGAGACAGCTGATTGGATAGTCTCAATCTTAGTGACAAAGAAGTCCATGAGCTCCTTACACTTGTTGGAGGTGAGGGTGGACAAAGGAGAGGGATTTATGAAGACAGTTTGCAGTAGAGAAAATAAATCTGGTGTTACCTTTGCATTGCAGGATGATCCTGGAACAGTAAGCAGTTTTCGCATATGAGAGCAGGACCCGATAGTGCTTTATGTGGTCCAGACAGATCTGGCGATGAATAGCTAAACCAGTTGTCCGCCATATCTGTTCAAGTCTATGTCCCTTGGACTTAAATGAGTGAAGATGAGGACTGTACCATGAGAACAGCCTGGGTGAGAGAAAAAGTAATGGTTTTTTTGGAGCTGAGGCTGTGGTTGAGCAGATCGGTAGCTGCAGAAATGTTGTGATGAATAGAGAAAGTTGGGATTTTGAAAGTGCAGTTGCAAATGATTTGGGAGATATTTTTCCAGTGGAAGACAGAGAAGGAAGTAGGGTTGGGAGGGGGAAGCAGGATGGAGAGTGATACAAGGAAGTGATCAGAGATGGCCTTTTCTGTGATTATACTATGGGAGTAACAAAGCCATGTGAGATGGCAAGATCGAGGGGTGCCTGTGAATATGGGTTGGGGAGTTTATATGGAGGAAGAGATTAAGGGAGGAGAGGAAAGCAGTGAACTCGGAGGCTGATAGAAGAAAACAGTGAAGATAGCTTGGTATGAAAATTGGGCATGGAACTTGGGTGGGTGGTAGGGAATAAAGATTTTAAATGAGAGGTGAGTGGTGTGGAACAAAGTGAGATGCTCAAAGGAGGTGAAAGTGCCAGGGGAGTAATGGGACAGACCAAAGTTTGATTTGGTGATAAGAGCCACACTGCCGCCGCGATGGTCTTGATGGGGCAAGCGGTGGAAGGTATAGCCAGGCAGGGAGGCTTCAATTAGGGGGAAGGTGGCGTCACCCCTCAGCCGAGTTTCTGTCAAGGCCGTGATGTTGATGCAATCTTTCACAATAAGCTCATGGATAGCAAGGGCCTTGTTCACAAATGAACTGAAATTCTTTGAGGGAGAAGTCTCAAGAGAGTGGAATGAACTCAATAGAGGAAAATGTGATAAAGGAGAAAGGGGATGGGCCAAGGTGGATTTTTCTTTCTTTTCACTACCATATCTTCAAATTTCTGTGTTTTTTAAAAAATACCTTTTCAAAAGAGGTCGTAAGGCATTTTCCTATTTATCGCATTAGTGCACGCTGTCAAATTTTTCTTTATATTTACTTCTAAGGAGACACACGACATAAAAAGACAATAGAAATAAATATAAAGAATAAATTTAACAGCATACACAAGTGTGGTAAATAAAAATGTTCCACCTGGCTTCTATGGCTGGATCCCGTCGGATTAAACTTCTGGTTGCAAAAAAGTTTATGTATGAACACATAACACATTTGTACTGCATTTCTACATGAACTGTCTTCATTACGTGAACCTTGCTAATTGGATGTTCTACCCTAATGCTTTTGGTTGTTTGCCAACACATTTATATTGGTCCCAGTTTTGCTAAGAATTCAGTTGGTACAAATTATACCAATTCCATACCTTTTAGTCATTTTATTCAGGGATAAGCTGAGGATTGTAAGTGCCAACCGTGCTCCAGTGTTGCAACTTGAAGCACCTGCAGCTGTGCATCATGCCCAGTGGCTCTGAAGGTCAGTAAGCAACATGGCCTGCCAAAAACAAACCCAAGATGGAAATAGCTTGCATACTGTTCTCTTCTGGGGCATAAAGTAATCCTGCTTCCCCCTTCTGTAATAACCAGGGGAATAGGAAATGTTTGTGCCCAAACCAGTTCAGCAATTCACTCATTCTACCAAATACCGAATCAATCCACAAAACCAACAGGAACAAGAACCACCAGTTCAAAAAGAATAGGTTGAGACCATTTTTATCTGTCTCTTCTCTCTCTTCCCCTAGCCCACCAAGCCAGCTTTGCATCTCCCCTAACCCTGAGTGCACCTCTTTCTCTAGTTTCTCCCCTTGTGCCCTCTCAAAGCTCATCTTGTCCATAAGGCCTACCTCCTCGGCCTTATTCTCACCAAACTGCTGACCACCCAACTTCCCTACTTGGCCCTTTTTAGCTGATACAGATAATGGTTGCCCCCTCTGATACCGTACTCTTACCCTTCAAACCTGCCATCATCACCCACCTCTTCAAAAAGCCCACACTTGCACCCTCTATCCCTGGAAACGGCAGCCTTATCCATAACCTTCCTTTTCTTTCCAAAGTCGTTGAACATGTTGTCACCTCCCAAATCTTTGTGCATCTTTGCCGGAACTCCATGT
Source organism: Heterodontus francisci (assembly GCF_036365525.1). Lineage (NCBI taxonomy): Eukaryota > Metazoa > Chordata > Chondrichthyes > Heterodontiformes > Heterodontidae > Heterodontus > Heterodontus francisci. The sequence continues at coordinate 104,199,799 of NC_090379.1, forward strand.
TTGAATTCCTCCAAGTAGATTTCTGCCTCTTCTACAGTATGACATCCCATGTGACTGTAACAAAGGTAAACTATCCCTCCTTGCCCTTCTCAACCTGTCTGCAGCCTTTGACACGGTTGACCACAACATCCTCCTTCAATGCCTTTCCACTGTCGTCCAGCTGGGTGGGACTGCTCTCACCTGGTTCCATCCAGTCATAACCAGAGAATCACTTGTAAAGGCTTCTCTTCCTGCTCCCGCACCATTACCTCTGGAGTCCCCCAAGGATATATCCTTGGTCCCCACCTATTTCTCATCTACATGCTGCCTCTTGGCTACAACTTTGGAAAACAAAACATCAGATTCCACATGTACGCTGACGACACCAAGCTCTACTGACCACCTCTCTCGACCCTCCACTGTCTCTGATTTATCATGCTTGTTTGATGAGCAAAAGTTTCAATGAAATATTAGGAAGACTGAAGCCATTGCCACAAACTCCATTCCATTGCCACCGACTCCATCCCTCTCCCTGGCCACTGTTTGAGGCTGAACCAGACTGTTGCTAAACATGGCATCCTACAGACCCCATATCCTCTCCATCACCAAGACTGCCTACTTCCATTTCTGTAGCATCACCCATCTTCACCCCTGCCTAATCCTAACATTGGAACCCTCATCTATGCCTTTGTTACCTCTGGACTTGACTATTCCAGTGTTCTCCTGGCTGGCCTCCCACTTTGCACCTTCCATAAACTTGAGCTCATCCAAAGCTCATCCAAAACTCTGCTGCCATATGCTAATTCGCACCAAATCCCATTCACCCATCGCCACTGTGCTCACTGTCCTGCATTGGTTTCCAGTTCAGCAACACCTTGAATTTTTAATTCTCATCCTTGTTTTCAAATCCCTCATGGCCTCACGCCTCCCTATCTCTGTAACATCCTCCAGTCCTACAACCCTCCGATATCTCTGCATTTCTTCAATTCTGGCCTTATACACATCCCCAATTTACTTTTCTCCACAGTTGGCTGCCATTGCCTTCAGTTGTCTAGATCCTAAGCTCTGGAATTTCTTTCCTAAACTTCTCCATTTCTCTCCCCTCTAAGACCGTCTTTAAAACCTACGTCTTTAACCAAGCTATTGGTCACCTTTCCTTTATGTGTCAAATTTTGTTTCATATTGCTTCTGTGAAACAACTTGGGACATTTTACATCATTAAAGATGTGAGATAAGTGCAACTTTTAGTTTTGTTTGCAAAAAGTTTATATATAATGTAAGTTTGATTATTGTACATTTTTTGTTTCTTATGTTATTTCACTCATAAATAAATTTGGCCAAATAGCTTTAGTCTGATGGAATGTTATTTTCTGCATTTCAGAAGTGACAGAAAAATGTATTGTGCATATATTGTCAAGGAAACGGAGGATAGCACCGGGGCCTCGAAAAGGCTGAGGCAGGGCTCTCCTGCCTTTTCAGCCTGGTGCCACGAGCCCTGCTGTCACCACAAAATCCAGCCCTTTGAGTGCAGTTCCCACTTCCATGTTCCCTTTCACCATCATCCTTCTCCTGAGCCAGGGACACATCACCCCTGCCTCTCTGTGGGAGAGGAGCTTGGAGAAGAGCAGTGATGCCTTGCGAGGCCACAGCTAAGGTATCTGTCATTCTGTTTAAAGCAACAGAAATGTCAGTGTCCATAATTTCCACAGCCATCGTTAGGGTGTGCAGGGACCAATTAATGTGCCACAATTCACATTCCACTGTGGAGGCCACTCTATCCGTGGATGACATCCTCGCAATGGGCCTGTGACATCAACGCATAAATGCTTGAGCTTCATCCTCTCTGCTATTGTGGGAAGTGTACTCGGGCGAGGTACCGGCAGTCTTGCCATTTGCTGCTGACCCTCTATCATTCTCCAAGACAACAGTAAAATACTGTGGATTCTGGAAATCTGAAATAAAAACAGGAAATGCTGGAAATACTCAGCAGGTCAGGCTGCATCTGTGGAAAGAGAAAAACAGATGGTTTATTTATTCAGAGATACAGCACTGAAACAGGCCCTTTGGCCCACCAAGTCTGTGCCAACCAACAACCACCCATTTATACTAATCCTACATTAATCCCATATTCCCTACCACATCCCCATCATTCTCCTACCACCTACCTACACTAGGGGCAATTTACAATGGCCAATTTACTTATCAACCTGCAAGTCTTTGGCTGTGGGAGGAAACCAGAGCACCCAGCGAAAACCCACGCGGTCACAGGGAGAACTTGCAAACTCCGCACAGGCAGTACCCAGAATCGGACCCAGGTCCCTGGAGCTGTGAGGCTGCGGTGCTAACCACTGCGCCACTGTGCTGCCCCAATGATGACCTTATGTCAGGTCATTCTGATAAAAGGTCATTGACCTGAAATATTAACTCTGTTTCTCTCCAGATCTGCTGAGTATTTCCAACATTTTCTGTCTCCATCATTCTCTGCTTTATTGATGGCCCCCAGGTTTCAGCATTTCTGTCCAGCTGAACAGAGTTTGGAGAGAATGGTGTCCACTAACATGGACTGTCCACAGCTGTGCCTACCACTGTTTTCTGCTCGTGCTCACTCGTGAACTGTGATTCCCAAGGTGACATCCCACCTAGCTGTCTGGCAGGACTCATCAAAGTGCTCGTATTTGCACTGGTGCCTGTTAAGCATGTACCCTGTGATAGTGCATCCTCAGAAGGAATCAGCTCCTTTGAGAAACAGTTGTCTGCAAAAGGCATAGGCTGTCATTCATTGAATGATGGCCCTGGTGAAGACTGACTTAATCATAGGTGTGTAAAAATGTTGAAATTCACATGATTACATTCATATATTACATCATATTTCATTCAGTGCTAAAATCAGAGCAACATGATTTGGTTTTGTATGAGACGTGGGTCGGAGTTATTTAATGCTGTTATCTTGCAGCACTGATGTTCAAGTCTCTTCATCTCCAATGCTCAGTGATGCTGATATCCCACTTATCTCCATAGCCTCCTGCTCTGCAGATATCAATTGGACAGTCTATGATGGCCCACCTCTGGTCCTCTCCTTCGCCCTTGTATATTGTGCTCTCTTCTATGAGTGTCTATAAGGCATGTGTTCACCCCATGAATGCAGTACATTCAGTGGGGTGACTATCAGGCAGATGCACATGAGTGGCACTGATATGCATTTGAGGACATGTTGACTGCCATTTGGGGATGTGTGCTGAGAATCGGGTTAGCTGACTGAAGTGGGATCGCATTACCTAAGGACTGGAGTGTATGGTAGAGAGGATGGAGAAATGGAGAAAATCACCCAAAATGGAAAATGTCATTAACTTTGCTTCCAATTTCTTCCCTTCCCTTGCCTTCACATGGTCCATCTCCAACTATTCCTTTCTCTTCCCTGACTTCTTTGTCTCTATTTCTGGCGATAAGCTACCAAACAATATCCACTAAAAGCCCACTTCCTCCTACTGCACTTCCTATAAGGACTAGTAATCCAGAGGCCTGGACTAGTGAGTTCAAATCTCGCCCATGATAGCTGGGGAATTTAAATAAATCTAGAATAAAAATCTAGCATCAATAAATGACTATGAAACTACCAGATTGTCATAAACTCCGATCTGGTTCACTAATGTTCTTTGGGTCAACCACATTGCTATGGGTCTGGAGTCACATACAGACCAGACCAGGTAAGGACAGTAAATTTCATTTCTCAAAGGACATTAGTGAATCAGATGGGATTTTATGACCATCCGGTAGTTTCACAATCACTATTGTTATTACTAGCTTTTTAATCCAAATTTATTTAATCAAAATTCCAGCGGTCATGGTGTGATTTAAACTCTAGTCACCAAATCATTAGTCCAGACTTCTGGATTACTAGTTCAGTAACATAACCACTATGCTAATGTGGCCCTACTGTTGGTAATTATTCTGCTATTCTCATTTAAACCTTGTCTAGACCCATCTTTTGTTTCTTTACCATCCATCTCCTTTATCCTTGCATCATTTTTTTTGCCATTTAATCTCTGACGTCTTTCAACCTATTGCATATCTTCCCTCTTGTTCTTTGTTCCCCTCCCCCTTTCCTTGCCTCTGCACTTGCTTAAAAGCTATTACATCTATAACTTTTTCCAGTTATGATGAGAGGTCATAGACTTGAAACGTTAGCTCTGTCTCTCTCTTCTTGGATGCTGTCTAACCTGCTGAGTACTACCAGCATTTTCTGATTTTATTACAGAAAGTTGGGCTTGTCTATTCCAATGCCCTCTTAAATCTTAATTACTGCCAAACAACCTTTCTTGCACTGAAAATTATCTTTATCAAGTGTGGAATCTCATTCCTTCAGCTTTGAATTATTGTTGGAGATGTTTAAAAAATGCAAATAAAATTAGTTTTTTTCACAATTTCCTTTCTGTCTCTTTTCTCTCTCACTCTTAATCTAAACTTTCCTTTTCTTTATTTTACTTTCTGTACATAATTTTATATTGAATTAAATATTCTAACTTACACTTTCTGGTTCAGACTCTGCTTCTCATTAATGAGTTTTTCAATCTGATTGGTTGAGGACACACACAGTTGCTTGCCCTGTTCATACAATTCCCAGATGCCTGTGGAGAGGCCACTGTGCTGTTTCAATGCCATGCTGACAGCAACTTGCTATCTCCCCCCCGTCCACCCCCCGGCCATATAAAGTCTGTCTGTAGGCAATAATAAGTCGAATAGTGGATGCTGTTTGTTCACCACTCACAGCAAAACCTGGCCTATATATCCAAACTATAACATCTGATATCATGGGCTTTTTGTTGATAAGTTGGAAATAAAACAGAGATTGTTTATTAAGAATGAATTTCTTTTTTACACATTCACCTGTTTATTTCTAAAAAAAAAAGTTTTCTGAAAGCTTACAGACATTTTTTGGATTAAAAGTTTAGAAACTGTAATGATGAACTTTTGAGTGTTTCATGAAGCCACTTTTGTTTGTTTAGGAAATGTATACTCTTTAAAGACTATATAAATCCTCAAGCTCACCAGTAGTGAATTAAGGGATATCTTGTTCACTCCTACAATCCTGGCACATGCCAGCAGCACCAACTCAGCAATAGCTCATAATTTTAAAATGAATTTCAGGGGTTGGAGTTGCACAATTTCTCCTTACTAGGCTGCTAAACAGTATTTTCGCCAATACTACCAAATCAAGTCTTCGATACTGCTCTGCTCCACCATTGCCTTGAAATTATCTCCCATGTCCAGGAACTGCCTCTTCAGATTTCTCTCACCCCTAAATCCCAGGATTACAAGTGTGATACTTGGAACTGTGACAGACATCAGCAAAACTATTGCTTGATCTCTCACGGTGTTTCACACAGGAAATGAAAGCCAACAGTACCTTGAGGTGAAGCAAGATGAGAGAGCAGGGAATAATTAGACCATCACTTAGTCATTCTATCTTTATTTTTATATTGTTATAAATTCCTATATCCACATTAATAATAGAAACTGCCTATCTAAACTTGTCAAGCTGTAATGTGTGCCCTCCAGCAACTGATGGCACCACAGTGCCTTTACTGGAGGGAGGGTGCAGGTACAGCACGACAAGTTAACATTGGCAGTATCTATTGTAAATGGGAATGGGGAGAGGGAAAAAAGAAAGTACTTGCATTTCTATTACGCTTTTCACAACCTGAGGACATCCCAAATCGCTTCACAGCCAATGAAATACTTTTGAAGTGTCGTCACTTCTGTAATGTAGGAAACACAGCAGCCAATTTACATACAGCAAGGTCCAACAAACAGCAATGTGATACTGAACAAATTATGTTTTAGTGATGTTGATTGAGGGATAAATATAGGACACCGGGGAAAACTTCCCCATTCTTCTTTGAAATAGTGCCACAGGATCTTTTATGTCTTCCTGACAGGGGCCTTGGTTTAATGCCTCATCCAAAAGTAAACAATATCTGCTGACCCACAAAGTAGTTGGCACATAGTGATCACAGAACAGAGTGCGTTGCAGTGTAAACGATGGGAATTTGGTGCAAGTGAACTCTCTGGTGGTAGTGAGTGTGTAGTGTCTAACTGAAATTTAGTTTAACTTTTTAATTTTAACTAGGAACTTTAAAAACTGTAAAAGAAACTGCACGCTAGTCAATACTTAGCAGAAACTGCCTGTCAGTGGCAGTTAACTTTCAGTCAGCTCGAAGTGATTGCCTGAATAGGTGCGAATAATTGTCAGCAGGAAGCGGTTGTAACATGGGTGTGGCTCAACAAGGCGTACAGAAGTAAACAGTAGCTGCTGACATACAGAGTGGTCATAAAGTGGTCATCACAAACGGAGAGCAGAAGTTGGTAATTCGGTGCAGCGGGGGGGAGGAGGTGCTGCTTTCTGCCACCAATACTTGCAACGGTTTGTGTTACAGGTAAACAGGTAATCTGCCTATAAATTAAATTAGATCAAGTAATTCATTAAAATACTAAAAACTGTAAGCTATACATAAAGAGAGCAGAGGAGAAGGTTCAGGACAGTGTGCAGACCTGAGCAGATGCAGCAGTATATATACAGCAAATCTAAAGACAAAAAAAAACAAATCAGGGAGTAACTTCACAGGACAGCAGGTAGGTGATTGGGTGATGAGTATTACTGTTACCTTTTTTTCCTTTCTAAGCTTAGGCAGTGAGTAAAACTAAGAAATGTAGTTAATGGTCAAATAAATAGAGGCACAGCAGGGCACCTCAGTCCTGATGAATGCATATCCTGTGTCATGTGGGAGCTCCATGTTGCTTCTCGTGTCCTGGATAACAACATGTGCAGAAAATGTCGTCAGTTGGAGGAACTCAAGGTCTGCGTTTTGGATCTTGAGCAGCAGCCAGTGCCGCTGCAGTGCATTCATGAGGCTGAAAGCTACATGGATAGCATATTTTAGGAGGTGGTCACTCCGCAGCTTAAGAGTGAGCAGGCAGAGAGGGAATGGGTGATCACCAAACAGACAAGGAGAACAAGGCAGTTACTCTGAGCAGTACAGCCAGAGGCAAGTCCACAGCATTATGGATGGCTCAGCTGCATAGGGGAGAAGGAGGAAGATCAGGAAAGCAAAAATGATTCAATAGTTAGGGGAACAGACAGTTGTTTTTGTGGCCATAGATGTGTCTCCAGGAAGGTAATGTTGCTTCCCTGGTGCCAGGGTCAAGGATGTCACTGAGTGGCTGCAGAACATTCTGAGGGGAGAGGTGAACAGCCAGAGGTTGCGGTCCATATTGGTACCAATGACCTAGGTAGAAAGAGGGATGAAGTTCTTCAGGCAAATTTTAGGGATCTAGGAGAGAAATTAAAATGCAGAACCTCAAAAGCAGTAAGTAATCTGTGGATTACTCCCAGTGCCACACACTGGTGAGTACAGAAATAAGAGGATAGTGCAGATGAATGGATGACTGGAGAGATGGCTTTAAATTCCTGGGGCATTGGGACCGGTTTTGGGGTCATGGGACCTGTACCAGCTGGACGAGTTGCACCTCAACAAGGTTGGGACCAATATTATCTTGGGAAGGTTTGCTCGTGTTTTTGGGGAGGGTTTAAAATAGCTTGGCAGGAGGATGGGAACATGCATGTAGATTCAGAAGGGAGAGAAGCAAAGCTTGAAATGGGAGACAGAAAATTAATAAGCGAGTATGGAAAGCAGAGGAAACAATTGCTAGAAAACAGGCAACAAAGGTGTTCTTCAATGATGAATGGTATATACTTCATTGCAAGGAGCCGTGTGAATAAGGCAGATGAGCTGAGGGCACAGATTGACACTACTTAGAAGTATGATATCATAGCCATTACTGAAATTGTGGCTGAAAGAAGGGCAGGAATGGCAGCTCAACATTGCTGGTTACAGGGTTTTCAGGCAGGATAGAGAGTGGGATTAGAAAGGAGATGGTTGCAATATTGCTTAAAGTAACAATCACAGCTGTGAGGAGGGATGATATGCTAGAAGGATAATCAAATGAGGTATTATAGGTTGACTTGAGGAACAAAAAAAGTGCAGTCACACTGCTGGGAGTATTCTATAGATTCCCAAACAGTCAGAGGGAGATAGAAGAGCAAATACATAGGCACATTGCTGAAAAGTGCAAAAAGAATAGGGTAATATTAGTAGGCGTTTTCAACTACCCTAATATTAACTGGGATAAAATCAATGTAAAAGGTATTGAGGGCTTAGAATTCTTCAGGTGCATTCAGGAGAACCTTGTTAACCAGTACACAGCAAACCCAACAAGAGAAAGGTAGTTCTGGACCTCGTTTTTGGGAATCTGGGCCGAGGAAGGTGTATCAGTGGGAAAGCATTTTAGTGGTAGTGATCATAATTCAATTAGACTTAGCGTAGTTATGGAAAAGGACAAAGATAGGCGTAGAGAAAAAGTTTTAAATTGGGGACAGGCCTATTTTAATAAGCCGAGATGTGAATTGGCAAAAGTGGATTGGAAACAGACTTGAAGGTAAATCAGTGTCAGGGATACAAGGAAGAGGTAATGAGGGTTCAGAACAAATATATTTCCACAAAGAAAAAGGGTGAGACTCCCAAGTCTAGACCCAGTCGAAATCAAAGAACATACTGGGTAGGGAAAGGCAAAAAAGGGAAGCTTGTGTCCAATACCTAGAGCTCAATACTGAAGAAAGCCTAAGGGAATATAGAAAGTGCAGGAGTGAAATTAAAAAGAAAATTAGCAAAACAAAGAGATGGCTTGAACAAAATATTGACAAGTAAAATCAAGGAAAACCTGAAGATGTTTTATAAATACATAAAGAGCAAGAGAATAATTAAAGAAAGTGTAGTGCCTATTAGAGATCAAAAAGGGAGGCAGAAGATGTACGTATGGTTCTTAATGAATACTTTGTCTTCGTAAAAGAGGGAGTTGTAGTTAAGGAGGAGGAGTGTGAAATATTGGATGAAATAAAAATAGTGAGAGAGGAAATATTAAGGGATTTAGCATCTTTGAAAGTAAATAAATCATCAGGCCTGGATGAAATGTATCCCAGGCTGCTAAGAGAAGCAAGAGAGGAAAGAGTGGAGGCTCTGACCATGATTTTGCAATCCTCTCAGGCTACAGGTGTGGTGCCAGAGGACTGAAGGACTGCTAATGTTGTACCGTTGTTTAAAAAGGGAGAAAATGATAGACTGAATAATTACAGTGCAGGCATCTTAACTTTGGTGGTAGGCAAAAATTGGAAAAGTTTCTAAGGGATGATATTAATCGTCATTTTAAAAGGCAGGGATTAATCAAGGAAAGTCAGCATGGATTTGTTAAGCAAAGGTCTGATTAACTTGATTGAATTTTTTTGAGTTGGTAAAAAGGAGGGTTGATGAGGGTCATGCATTTGATGTAGTCTATGGATTTTAGCAAGGCTTTTGGCAAGGTCCCACATGGCAACTTGATCAGAAAATTAAAAGGCTATGGGATTTAATTGAGGTATCTAAAACTATGAGGAGCATAGATAGAGTGGATGGGAAGGACCTATTTCCTCAATAGAGAGGTCAATAACCAAGGGACATAGATTTAAAGTAATTGGCAGAAGAACTAGAGACAAGTTGAGGAGTAATTTTTTTACGCAGAGGGTGATGGGGATCTGGAATTCACTGCTTGAAAGGGTGATAAAGGCAGAAACCCTTCACCGCATTTAAAAATATACTTGAAAATACAGTTGGTGCCATAACCTATAGGACTACAGACCAAGATTGGAAAGTGGGATTAAGCTGGATAGCTTTTTCAGATGGCACGGAGCAATGGGCCCTAAGTTTTCTATGTTTCTAGATATCACCCTACGAGCTGAATTTAATGAGCCTGCCGCCAGAGTATGGCACCGGTCACCCCCAATCACATGGTGGGGGCAGGAGGCGAGCTGCCAATTACAGCATCAGCTGACAGTAGATCAGGTGCTGGTGCTATCTTTAAAAGCTTGCCAGCCCTACATTCACTTCTGCCTTGCAGTCAATAGAAGCTTTGTGTACTGTGAAGCATAAACATTTACAGCACTGTTTCCTGCAGCATCCAACCCCCCACACTGCACCCCCAGGAAGAGTTGACAGAATGGCTGCGGGTAGACCAAGGGTAGCCCCACGGTTCAGGGACACTTCCCTGCAGAATCTCCTCCAGGCTGCAAGGGAAAGGTGGAAGGTTCTCTTCCCAAACAATGGCATGAAGAGGTCCTCCTGCCTGACCAAGCAAGCCTGGGTGGAGATCGCAGAGGAGGTCAGCAGCCCTGGGGTCACCTGGCGAAACTGGGTCCAGTGCAGGATAGGGTCAATGACCTCCTGCATTCAGCCAAGGTGAGTGCTACGTTCCAATGCTCTTTGTGGGGTTTGCATGTGACTACAGGGTGTGTGTGACATGGTGAGGGTGCCACTGCCAACACGATGACAGATTATAATCTCATCATGGCAGGTGCATGGCTGCATCTAGACCACATGCCACCCTTGTTCCTAGCCCACCCCTAGTAAATCCTATGACAGTGTATGTCATTATGAGATAAATCAGATCCCCCATTTGGGGACGAGGGGCCCATAGGAGCAGAACAGTCATGGTAATACGTATGCCAATTTATAATTTCTCCATCCCTCCTCTTGCAATAGAAGACGGCCCATAACAAGAGAGAGGCGGCCAGGACTGGTGGAGAGGCCCCTGACATTTGGCCTCCAAGCCACACTGAGGAAGAGGCTTTTGAACTGGCGGGGAGCCAGGGCGGGCACACAATATCCAATGGGGAGAGTGGAGTCTCTGCACAAGACAGTGATTATTGCCGTTCATCGAAATATTCATGAATAATGGAGAACCCACATCAGACATGTTTGGCATTATGGGATATGTGCAGCCTAACCCAGACATGTTTTCGTTCTCTCATACAGGTCGGTGTTCGCAGGTGACTGCAGTACCAGAGGGACACCTGTCAACCTCTGAGGATGAGGATTACTCAGAAGATGCACCGTCCCATGACTCTCCTGCACCTTCCACCAGTGCAGATACTTCCACCTCGGTGGGTAATCAATTGGCATTACAATCAGGGTCACTAGCTGTTGAGAGCACCACACACGCGCCCAAGCAGCTGGCTGAGGCTGAGACAGCCGAGGCCACCAACAGTCAGAGGACTGTGGGCGGCCAGGCCCATGCTGAGCCCCAGAATGATGACGGGCCTCTGCTGTCGACAGCACAGGGCATGCTGGAGTTGCAGAGAGGGATAGGGCAACATCTGGCAGAGGTGCCAAAGGCAATGCGGAGTTGTGAGCGGATGATGGAGGAGTCCATCCATGCCATGAGAACTGTCAAGTCTCAGGCATGTGAGCGCATGGCTTCCAACATTAAGAGGTTGGCGACCCTCATGGAGGGGCTACCACGGATGCACGAGGACCTGCACACAGTCCCCTTGGCCATGAGCTAAATGCAGCAGTGGCAAGGCGAGAGAAGGACCAGGAGCCTGGAGACTTCTCCTGCTCCTAGTCCCTCTCTGATGAGCAGGGAGTTTCCAGTGACCCTTGAAAGGGATGAGGAGAAGCTGCCCTCCATATCGGGGAGGGGCGCCCCTCAGGGAGCTCCGAGTGTGGCCACCAGCTCCTCAGCCCCTTCGCCTGTGACTACCAGTCGCGTTTCAGGCCTCATGCAGCCAGAGTATGGCTGCTGTAGTCATCACAGGCCAAGGGGAAACCTGATCTGCAGCCTGTGTAGGAGCACCCGCAAACATATTAAGAAAAGCACCTAGCCACACATGGGTATTCACAGTGTTGCAAATATATTTTTAGGAATATAATTAAAAGATTTTTTTTGTGCCAATCATTAGCCATCATTGTGCGAAACTCATGTTCCATCATTGTGAGCTTCTGACTTCCACCCTACCCCTCAGTGCAGTGCCAATGTGAACACAGCCCTCATTATCATGGTAATGTGGCTGCAGACCTCATTAACATATGCTCTCCCATGGGCACTAGCGCACATTGCAGTTGGTCAGCATTCAGGAAACGCAGATGTACAGGAGACAACATGCACGAAGGTGAGTCTTTATTGAATTCTCAATGAGTGGACATCAGGGTGGCTGAAAGTGGGTCATTACGAGGTTGTCTCTTGCCTCCTTTGCGCATCGTTCAACCTGTCTGGGCTCCATCACCATGTTATCATCATCCATGCTGCTAGCCCCGTCACTCCTTTTTAAGGCAGAGGTAGATAGATTCTTGATAAGCTAGGGGGTGAAAGGTTATTGGGGGTAGGTGGAAATGTGGAGTAATCAATTCGGTCCTGAACTTATTGAATGGCGGAGCAGGCTCGAGGGGCCGAGTGGCCTACACCTGCTCCTAATTCGTATGTTCGTATGCTGCTCTGCATCCTCCTCGTCAGAGGATGATTGTCGCTCAGGCATATCTTCCTCATGCAAGGCCTCCCCCCTCTGTAGTGCTAGATTGTGCAGAGCACAACAGACCACCACGATACACGAGACCCTCACTGGGAAATACTGCAGGGCTTCTTCAGCAGCCCAACGACCTGCTCGATGGTCGCTCAGGTGGAGCCATGGCAAGTGTTGTACCTCTCCTCCGCTGCATTACAAGGGTTCCTCATTGGTATCAGAAGCCATGTCTTCAATGAGTAGCCCTTGCCCTCAAGAATCCATCCCTGAAGGCAAGTGGGGGGGGCCTGAAAAGCTGTGCTCGGACATTTGGAGGTCGGTGATGAAAGTTCTGCAGACTCTCTGGTGTACGTGGGCCCTTCTTGGCTTCCTGCTCTTGTCGTGGAGCTTCTGGGTCAGGTGCAGCTGCCTGTTGGGCCTGCCTCCGTTGGAGGCGCCTCAACATGCCAAAGGGATCCAAAAGCACAGGATGTATGAGACCCATGGCAGGTGTCCTGGGGCCTTCGGATTGCTTCAGATGCAGAGATGACCCTGGTTTGGCAACTATGCTTATCAATATTTGCTCGGCTGAATGCCTGATGTACCTCAGAACTCAAACTTACTGATGGACCATCATCTTTGACACTAGTGTGAGTCACCACACACAGTAACACAGCAGTTTTGAGACCCTCTACTGCCCATCCACACCCGACCTAAGCCCTCACAGAGCCCCCGATACACACAACCCCTTTGAAGAGCCCCCCGATATACACAACCCCTTTGCAAAGCCCCCAATACATACAACCCCTTTGTAGAGCCCCCAATACACACAACCCCCTTGCTGAGCCCCCAATTGACACAACCCCCTTGCAGAGCCCCCGAAAGACACAATCCCCTTGCAGAGCTCCCGATACACACAACCCCCTTGCAGAGCCCCTGATAGACACAACCCCCTTGCAGAGCCCCTGATAGACACAACCCCCTTGCAGAGCCCCTGATAGACACAACCGCCTTGCAGAGCCCCTGATAGACACAATCCCCTTGCAGAGCCCCTGATAGACACAATCCTCTTGCAGAGCCCCTGATAGACACAACCACGTTGCAGAGCCCCTGATAGACACAGCCCCCTTGCAGACCCCTGATTGACACAACCGCCTTGCTGACCCCTGATAGACACAACCCATTTGCAGAGCCCCTGATAGACACAACCGCCTTGCAGAGCCCCTGATAGACACAACCCCCTTGCAGACCCCTGATAGACACAACCGCCTTGCAGACCCCCGATAGACACAACCCCCTTGCAGACCCCTGATAGACACAACCGCCTTGCAGACCCCTGATAGACACAACCCTCTTGCAGAGCCCCTGATAGACACAACCGCCTTGCAGACCCCTGATAGACATAACCCCCTTGCAGAGCCCCTGATAGACACAACCCCCTTGCAGAGCCCCTGATAGACACAACTGCCTTGCAGACCCCTGATAGACACAACCCCCTTGCAGAGCCCTTGATAGACACAACCGCCTTGCAGACCCCTGATAGACACAACCCCCTTGCAGAGCCCCTGATAGACACAACCCCCTTGCAGAGCCCTTGATAGACACAACCGCCTTGCAGACCCCTGATAGACACAACCGCTTTGCAGAGCCCCTGATAGACACAACCGCCTTGCAGACCCCGATAGACACAACCGCTTTGCAGAGCCCCTGATAGACACAACCGCCTTGCAGACCCCTGATAGACACAACCCCCTTGCAGAGTCCCTGATAGACACAACCCTCTTGCAGAGTCCCTGATAGACACAACCCCCTTGCAGAGCCCCTGATAGACACAACCGCCTTGCAGAGCCCCTGATAGACACAACCCCCTTGCAGAGCCCCTGATAGACACAACCGCCTTGCAGAGCCCCTGATAGACACAATCCCCTTGCAGAGCCCCTGATAGACACAATCCTCTTGCAGAGCCCCTGATAGACACAACCGCCTTGCAGAGCCCCTGATAGACACAGCCCCCTTGCAGACCCCTGATTGACACAACCGCCTTGCAGACCCCTGATAGACACAACCCTCTTGCAGAGCCCCTGATAGACACAACCGCCTTGCAGAGCCCCTGATAGACACAATCCCCTTGCAGAGCCCCTGATCGACACAATCCTCTTGCAGAGCCCCTGATAGACACAACCGCCTTGCAGAGCCCCTGATAGACACAGCCCCCTTGCAGACCCCTGATAGACACAACCGCCTTGCAGACCCCTGATAGACACAACCCCCTTGCAGACCCCTGATAGACACAACCGCCTTGCAGACCCCTGATAGACACAACCCTCTTGCAGAGCCCCTGATAGACACAACCACCTTGCAGACCCCTGATAGACACAACCGCCTTGCAGACCCCTGATAGACACAACCCTCTTGCAGAGCCCCTGATAGACACAACCACCTTGCAGACCCCTGATAGACATAACCCCCTTGCAGAGCCCCTGATAGACACAACTGCCTTGCAGACCCCTGATAGACACAACCCCCTTGCAGAGCCCCTGATAGACACAACCGCCTTGCAGACCCCAGATAGACACAACCCCCTTGCAGAGCCCCTGATAGACACAACCCCCTTGCAGAGCCCTTGATAGACACAACCGCCTTGCAGACCCCTGATAGACACAACCGCTTTGCAGAGCCCCTGATAGACACAACCGCCTTGCACAGCCCCTGATAGACACAACCGCCTTGCAGACCCCTGATAGACACAACCCCCTTGCAGAGTCCCTGATAGACACAACCCTCTTGCAGAGTCCCTGATAGACACAACCACCTTGCAGACCCCTGATAGACACAACCCCCTTGCAGAGTCCCTGATAGACACAACCCTCTTGCAGAGTCCCTGATAGACACAGCCCCCTTGCAGAGCTCCTGATCGACACAACCGCCTTGCAGAGCCCCTGATAGACACAACCGCCTTGCAGACCCCCGATAGACACAACCGCCTTGCAGAGCCCCTGATAGACACAACCCTCTTGCTGAGTCCCTGATAGACACAACCGCCTTGCAGAGCCCCTGATAGACACAACCGCCTTTCAGACCCCTGATAGACACAACCCCCTTGCAGAGCCCCTGATAGACACAACCGCCTTGCAAATCCCCTGATAGACACAACCGCCTTGCAGAGCCTACATCAGCAGAGTAACAATAGCCTCAGAACCCCCACTTCTCCAATGCTGCAATGATCAGGATATCTCCCCATCGCGGCACTGAGGCTTCTTGCCTCGGTGCCGCCAGCTTTTAATGATCGCAAAGCTGAAGGCACGTGAATGCCGTATGCCACTCACAAAATCATGGTCCAGTCATTAAATCGGAGATAATTACATGTAAATTCATGTTAAACAGCATTTCAGCAATTTAAATTAGGTTCCTGTCACGTCAATGCCGCCATGGTACTTCCCCGCCTCTGACAAAATTGGGAGCCTTGATGAGTTGCTGCAGTGCATCTTGTCAATGGTACACACTGCAGCCACTGTGTGTCGGTGGTGGAGGGATTGTTCTCAACAGACGCCAAATGAATCAATCCTGAGTTCATAAGGCATGAAACAAAATATTAAAAAATAAAAGCAGCAAATGGGAAATTTAAATTTGTCAAGCAAATTTACTTGTCTGGAGAAAACACTTTTAAAGGAGTCAAGATTTCTGGGCTGAGCAACTTCTTCCACATGGATAACTATGACCAGTTTAATTCAACAAAACCCATTATAAAAGTAGACAGAAAACGTATAACAGGAAAAAGTGTTAACTTTTTAACACAAAGTTAAAGTGTCATGTAAAACATGTTCTTTTTTATTCATTCTCAGGATATGACTTGACAAGGCTGACATCTTTAGTTGCCCTGAGAAGGTAGTGGTTTGTCTTTCTTGAATCACTGCCATTTTGACACAACTGAGCAGCTTGCTAGGCTACTTCTGGGGGCAGATAAAGTCAACCATGTTGGTGTGGGTTGCAAGACATTTTTTTTTCCAAAAATATACTTTATTCATAAAAATATGTAAAAAATGCATTACAAAACAGTTCAGAACAGCACCAAGTTGGCATTCCAAAAGGTGCAAAGGAAATCAGTTTTCTTCAATACAGGAGTGAGTTGCCTCACAACCCTTCCATTCCATTTTACAGGCCATGTACATTTTACAGCAAACCCATATTTGGTGTATCCAGCCCGAGGGGTTTCCCATGGGTCTAGCCCCGCAGTTCACTTTGGTGGGAGGACCTTGCACAGTGGTCTTTCCCCATTGAGCCTTTGCAGCAGCTGCCCCAAGTATTAGTGCGTCACTCAGCATGTAGTCCTGGACCTTGGATTGTGCCAGTCTGCAACACTCGGTCGTGGACAACTCTTTGCGCTCGAAGACCAGCAAATTATGGGCAGACCAAAGAGCATCTTTCATCGAATTGATGGTCCTCCAGCAGCAGTTGATGTTTGTCTCGGTGTGCGTCCCTGGAAACAGCCCGTAGAGCACAGACTCCTGTGTTACAGAGCTGCTTGGGATGAACCTCGACAAAAACCACTGCATCTCTTTCCACACCTGCTTTGCAAAGACACATTGAGAAGGAGGTGGGCAACCATCTCTTCCCCACCGCAGCCACCTGGAGGGCAGCGTGTGGAGGGGACGAGACTCCGGGTGTGCAGGAACGATCTGACAGGGAGGGCCCTTCTCACCACCAGCCAAGCTACGTCTTGGTGCTTGTTTGAAAGTTCTGGTGATGAGGCATTCCGCCAAATAACTTTGGCAGTCTGCTCGGGGAACCATCCGACAGGATCCACCATCTCCTTTTCCTGTAGGCCCTTGAGGACATTCCGTGCAGACCACTGCCTGATGGATTGGTGGTCAAAGGTGTTTTCCTGCAGATACTTTCCCATGAAGGATAGGTGGTACAGCACGGTCCAACTGGATGGCGCGTTCCGTGACAATGTGACCAGACCCATCCTTCGTAACACCGGGGACAGATAGAACCTCAGCACGTAGTGACACTTGGTGTTTGCATACTGGGGCTCTACACACAGCTTGATGCAGCCGCACACAAAGGTGGTCACAAGAATGAGGGCGACGTTGGGTACATTTTTCCTGCCCTTATCCAGAGGTTTGAACATCGTGTCCCTCCGGACCCGGTCCATTTTGGATCTCCAGATAAAGCGGAAAATGGCTCAAGTGACCGCCACAGCGCAGGAGTGGGGTACGGGCCAGACCTGCGCCACATACAGCAACAAGGTGAGCGCCTCGCACCTGATGACCAGTTCTTACCCACAATGGAGATGGATCGCTGCTCCCACATGCTCAGTTTAAGGTGTACCCTGGCTACTCACTCCTTCCAGGTTTTGGTGCACACCCCAGCCCTTCCGAACCATATCCCCAGCACCTTCAGGTAGTCTGATCTGACGGTGAAAGGGACAAAGGATCGGTCAGCCCAGTTCCCAAAGAATATGGCCTCGCTCTTGCCGTGGTTGACTTTGGCTCCCGAGGCCAGTTTGAACTGGTCGCAGATGCTCATCAGTCTGCGAATTGACAGTGGATCCGAGCAGAAGACAGCAACGTCGTCCATGTACAGGGAGGTTTTAACCTGAGTGCCTCCACTGACTGGGATTGTCACCCCTCTTATGCCCGCATCCTTCCTAATGGACTCAGCAAAAGGTTCGATACAGCAAACAAACAGGACAGGGGAGAGAGGACAGCCCTGTCTGACTCCAGATTGAATCGGGTAACTTTCTGATTCCCACCCATTGATTGAGACTGCACTACTGATGTTTGTATAAAGCAGCTTGATCCAATTGCAGATTCCCTCCCCAAACCCTGTTTTGGAGAGCATGTCCATCATGTAGGTGTGCGATATCCTGGTCCAAGCTGATGAGGCAGGTGTCCACCCTCCTGTCCCGTACATAGGCGATCGTATCCCTGAGTAGCGCAAGACTATCAAAGATCTTCCTGCCAGGTACAGTGCCCATAGTGTACACAAGCTGTTTCACATTCGTTGGGCTCAGAAACCCCTCCTGGTTTCTCATGGGGTGACATCGGGGGGTGGGGGGGGGGTCTTGTAAGCAGCAAGGCTTGGGCTGTCCTCTGCTGTTGGTGTCTTTCCCCTCTGTTCCTCTTCAAAGACATCACTCTGGCTTCCCGGATCTGGAGTGCACCAGATGCTTCTTTGCTCTCGGTGTCCCGGAGCTGGGGTGTGCTGGGCATGTCGCTGGGTTTGGCGCCTTGGGTTTGGGGCGCACTGGGCCCCGGAGCTGGGGGGCTTTATCTTCCAGCTCCTTTGAGTTCTGCCACTTCTTTTGCAGGTGACGTCGTTCTGGCCCTTCCTCGTTCAATGAGGAGGAGCTGCTGTAGTCTGTCTCAGATGGTAGCCTCCTCTTGCCACTGGTTTGGGTGGTCACCTGTTCCTTTTTTGGAGGTTTTTTCTTTGTGGTTTTCCTTTGTACCACTTGCCACTGACCAGTTTGTCCATCTGCTGCCTCCTCCTCTATTGATTCTGTCTGGAGAGGAGGGGTTTCGGGGCGCGGGGTAGGTGTTGGGTCACTGGTTGCAGCTGCCTCCTCTTTCTTCTTCTCAGGTAGACGTTCCTCGCTGCGGAGAGGGTTGTTTGTCTCCTTCCCAGCACCAGACGCATTCACCGTTCCTTCTCCCTGCCTTTCCTTGGACCTTGCCGCCTGAGCATAACTGAGGCAGGTTTGTAGAGGTGGCCTTCCTCACTGCACAGGTTGCAGCACTTACTCTGCTTACGGTCCTTGGTCTGATGGCCTTCCTTCTTGCAGACAACTGTGCTGCAGTTAGCTGCCACGTGACCAGATTTGCCACAGGTGCGACAACTCTGGGTTGCCCTGCATAGACCTCAACTTCCCCTGATAGCGAAACTGGAGGGAGGATGGATGATGGCTCCGTTGGCATCGACCTTCAAAGTCACCTTGACCTGCCACTTGCTGGTCCAAATCCCAAATGGGTTCTTGACATCAGTGCTGCTGCCGGCCACCTCGACGTACGTGGCGAGGAAGGTGACAGGAACATGGGGATTGTAGAGGTGGATTGCCACCACCCGGTCGCGTTGCGACGGCAGCGTGAAGAGTGGCTCCACTGTGAGGATCGACATCGGCGCCTGGTTTCCCCTCTCCTTGAACACCTTCAGGAACTTGATGCATCCCGCCACATTCTTGAACATCACGTCGAAATATCCACTGCTGGGGAAGTCCTGCAGGCAGAAGATGTCCGCAGCTTGGAATCCACAGCAATCAATAAGGATTTTCTTAATGAAAAAGGTACGGTCAACTGGTGCACCTCCTTCATTGTCCTTCACCACCACCCGAAAGGTGTTACGCACTCCCTGGCCTGAGGTTCTAGAATTGGTTACAGCCATTTTACTCAAAACCTACCTGGGACAGGATCAAAGGTCACTGATCCATGGTTTCTTCATACAGACCCTGTAAGGATGGCTGGTTTCATTCCCTAAGGGACAAGTAGGCAGCTAACAATAATCAAACCTCTTCATGGTCACTTTTATTGATACCAGCTTTCTATTTCCAGGATTTTTAAGCCTAAATGCAAATTGTCAAACAGCTATGGTGGAATTTGAACTCACATTCTCTGGATTATTAGCCCAGATCTCTGAATTACTAGTCCAGTAAAATAACCACTACATGACCATGCCCTATACAACGTTCATTGATGTAAAATTTTAAATTTCAATACATACAAGTAAATCTCCTCTGACATTGCTCATAGTTGGATAACTGGAAAGTGGCTTATGGGGTCGGCAAGATGTTATTGTGGTGTATAGATTTTGTCATTTATTTTGTGGGGATCTGGTGACTGTTGTATGTTTGGTTAATCTGCTGCCACCTTAGTATATTTGGTTAGTCTAGCTAAAGTGATCACTGAGTCTTCAGTAATTTGAACATGAACTCTTTTGGCTCTTACCTTCCGGGAGTGGAGAGGACTGGAGTGGACCTGTGGGGAGAACGCCGGGAGCAGAGCCTATAAGTTGACCCCGAGGATCGAGGCCCAGTCTCTTCCCTTCCGGGAGCGGAGTAGAGAGGAGCGGAGTGGACTTGTGGGGAGAAGGCCGAGAGCGGAGCGGAGGACACTTCTTCCAGTGCTCCGGAGATTTGAAAAAAAAAGGCAAACAGTGACATCAGAGGAGAACTGCAAGGTGATTGGTTGGTGAGAAGCAGCTGTTAGAATATCTTAAAAAAATAAGGGGAAAGTTGTTTTATTTTGTTGGAAAAAAAAACTCTGGTGATAAGGTGAGTACTACTAAAGTGTTTTTTTTAAGGACTTTAGATTGAAGTGGGTAGAACAAGGCCCCTAGTATAATTAGTATTTTTAAATTCAGGGAGTAACTAATTAATCTAAAGGCAAGTCATGGCAGGAGAGCTCAGCCCTGTGATATGCTCCTCCTGCGCTATGTGGGAAATCACGGATGCTTCCAGTGTCCCTGACGACCATGTGTACAGGAAGTGTATCCATCTGCAGCTACTGGCTACCCGCATTACGGAGCTGGAGCTGTGGGTGGTTTCACGGTGGAGCATCCGCGATGCTGAGGACGTCGTGGATAGCACGTTTAGTGAGGTGGTCACACCGCAGGTAATGGCTGCACAGGCAGAAAAGAGATGGGTGACCACCAGACGGAGTAGTAGGCACAGGCAGGTAGTGCAAGAGTCCCCTGTAGCCATCCCCCTCTCAAACAGATATACCGCTTTGGATACTGTTGGGGGGATGACCTCTCAAGGGAAAGCAGCAACAGCCAAGTTCGTGGCACCACGGAGGGCTCTGCTGCACAGCAGGGGAGGAAAAGGGTTGAAAGAGCTATAGTGATAGGGGATTCTATCGTAAGGGGTGCAGATAGGCGTTTCATAGAGATTACAGGATGGTATGTTGCCTCCCTGGTGCTCGGGGCAAGGAAGTCTCGGAGCGGCTGCAGGACATTCTGAAAGGGGAGGATGAGCAGCCAGAGGTCGTGGTCCATATTGGTACTAACGACATAGGAAGGAAGAGAGATGAGGTCCTGCAAAGTGAATATAGGGAGTTAGGCAGAAGGTTAAAAAGCAGGACCTCTAGGGTTGTAATCTCAGGATTACTCCCTGTGCCACGTGTTAGTGAGGGTAGGAATAGGAGGATTAGGCAAATGAATGCATGGCTGAAGAGCTGGTGTAGGCGGGAGGGCTTCAGCTACTTGGATCATTGGGATCTCTTCTGGTGCAGAGGTGACCTGTACAAGAAGGACGCGTTGCATCTAAACTGGAGGGGGACCAATATCCTTGCGGGGAGGTTTGCTAGTACTACTCGGGAGGGTTTAAACTAGTCTGGCAGGGAGGTGGGACCCAAAGTAGTAGTCTCTCCGATGAGATAGTTGAGGCAAATGTAGAGGTTAAAGCAACAAGTCCAGTAGGCAGGCCGTGCAGGGGCAGGACAGGGAATGTGGAAGGTCTGATAGGTTAAACTGCATTTACTTTAATGTAAGAAGCCTTACAGGTAAGGCAGATGAACTCAGAGCATGGATCAGTACATGGGATTGTGATATTATTGCTATTATGGAAACGTAGTTGAGGGATGGGCAGGACTGGCAGCTCAATGTTGTGGGGTACCGATCCTTCTGGCGTGACAGAGGTGGAGGTAAGAGAGGAGGGGGAGTTGCACTATTGATTCGGGAGGACATTACGGCAGTACTTAGAGAGGAAATCCCGGGGGGAATGTCCAGCGAGGCCATATGGGTAGAACTTAGAAATAAGAAAGGTGTGATCGCTTTGATGGGATTATACCATAGGCCCCCCAATAGTCAGAGGGAGGTGGAGGAGTATATATGTAGGGAAATCACAGATAGGGTAGGAATTATAGGGTTGTAATAGTAGGTGATTTTAACTTCCCTAATATTGACTGGGACTGCCTTAGTGTTAAGGGATCAGATGGGGAAGAATTTGTTAAGTGTGTCCAGGATAGTTTTCTGAAGCAGTATGTGGATGGCCCTACTAGAGAAGGGGCTACACTCGATCTCCTCTTAGGAAATGAAGATGGGCAGGTGGTTGATGTGTCAGTGGGGGAGCACTTTAGGACCAGTGACCATAACTCTATTAGCTTCAAGACAGTTATGGAAAAGGATAGGACTGGTCCTCAGGTTGAAGTCCTAAATTGGGGGAAGGCTAATTTCGATGGCATCAGACAGGAATTCTCAAAAGTTGAATGGGAGAGACTGTTTACAGGTAAAGGGACTTCTGGCAAGTGGGAGGCTTTTAAAAGTGAGATAGGAAGAGATCAGGGCCGGCATGTTCCTGTTAGATGGAAGGGCAAGGCTGGCAGGTTCAGGGAACCTTGGTTGATGAGGGATATTGAGGGTCTGGTCAGGACAAAGAAGGAGGCATATGTCAGGTATAGGCAGCTGGGATTGAGCGAGTCCCTCGAGGAGTATAGGGGATGTAGGACTACACTTAAGGAAATTAGGAGGGCGAAAAGGGGCCATGAGATTTCCCTGGCAGATAAGATAAAGGAGAATCCTAAAAGATTCTATAAGTATATCAAGAGTAAAAGGGTAGCTAGGGAGAGAGTAGGTCCCCTTAAGGATCAGTGTGGCAATCTATGTGTGGAGCCACGGGAAATGGGCGAGGTCTTAAATGAATATTTCTCGTCCGTATTTACCATGGAGAAGCTCATGGAAGCTAGTGAGTTCAAGGGAGGGAACAGCGATATCCTGGAGCATATCAACATTACAAAGGAGGAGGTGTTGGAGGTTTTGAAGTGCATTAAGGTGGATAAATCCCCAGGGCCTGACCAGGTGTATCCTAGGATGCTATGGGAAGCAAGGGAGGAGATTGCTGGGGCCCTGGCAGAGATTTTTGTATCATCGTTAGCCACGGGTGAGGTACCGGAAGACTGGAGGATAGCTAATGTTGTGCCTTTATTTAAGAAGTGCAGCAGGGATAGGCCAGGGAACTACAGGCCGGTGAGCCTTACATCAGTGGTGGGAAAGTTATTGGAAGGGATTCTGAGAGACAGGATTTATATGCATTTGGAAAGGCATGGTCTGATTAGGGATAGTCAGCATGGCTTTGTGCGTGGGAAATCATGTCTCACGAATTTGATTGAGTTTTTCGAGGAGGTGACCAAGAGGATTGACGAGGGCAGGGCGATGGACGTTGTCTACATGGACTTTGGCAAGGCCTTTGACAATGTCCCGCATGGTAGGCTAGTCCAGAAGGTTCGAACACATGGGATCCAGAGTGAGCTAGCAAATTGGATACAAAATTAGCTTGGTGATAGGAGGCAGAGGGTGGTAGTGGAGGGTTGTTTTTCAGATTGGAGGCCGGTGACCAGTGCTGTGCCGCAGGGATCGGTGCTGGGCCTTCTGTTGTTTGTCAAATATATTAATGACTTGGATGTGAATGTAAGGGGCATGATTAGTAAGTTTGCAGATGACACCAAAATTGGTGGTATAGTGGACAGTGAAGAACGTTGTCTGAGGTTACAATAGGATATAGATCAACTGGGAAAGTGGGCAAGGGAGTGGCAAATGGAATTTAATGCAGGCAAGTGTGAAGTGATGCGTTTTGGGAAGTTAAACCGGGGCAGGACATATACAGTGAATGGCAGGGTCCTGGGGAGTGTTCTTGAGCAGAGAGACCTTGGGGTGCAAGTACATAGTTCCCTGAAAATGGCAACACAGGTAGACAGGGTGGTGAAGAAGGCATATGGCATGCTTGCCTTCATCGGCTGAGGCATTGAGTACAAGAGTTGGGACGTCATGTTACAGTTGTACATAACATTGGCTAGGCCGCATTTGAAGTACTGTGTGCAGTTCTGGTTGCCGCACTACAGGAAAGATGTGATTAAGCTAGAGAGGGTGCAGAAAAGATTCACAAGGATGTTGCCTGGTTTGGAGGGCTTGAGTTATAAAGAGAGATTTGATAGGCTGGGTCTGTTTTTCCTGGAGCAAAGGAGGCTGAGAGGGGACATGATAGACGTATATAAAATTATTAGAGGCATAGATAGGGTAGATAGCCAGAGTCTGTTTCCCATGGCAGGGGTGACTAAAACTTGAGGGCATAGATTTAAGGTGAGAGGGAGGAGGTTTAAAGGGGATCAAAGGAGTAAATTTTTC
This sequence comes from Heterodontus francisci, assembly GCF_036365525.1. Lineage (NCBI taxonomy): Eukaryota > Metazoa > Chordata > Chondrichthyes > Heterodontiformes > Heterodontidae > Heterodontus > Heterodontus francisci. The sequence continues at coordinate 104,224,253 of NC_090379.1, forward strand.
ACACAAAGTATAGTGGGTATCTGGAATGAGCTGCTTGAGGAGGTGGTGGAGGCAGGAATAGTAGCGACATTTAAGAGGCATCTGGTACTTGAATGAGCAAGGCATGGAGGGATATGGAATTAATGCAGGCAGGTGGGATTAGTTGGCATGGACGCGGTGGGCCGAAGGGCCTGTTTCTATGCTGTTAGACTCTGACTCTTTTATTACATTTTAACTATATACAGCTTTACATAAGTTTGTATGACTTCTTTGAAGCCACGCTGCATCTCCTTCCAATCTCTCTCACATATGATATCTTCATCATGTTGTGAGGTGTTCATCACACTGTCTCAGACATTAACCCTTTCAAACCCTTATACTACATCTCCCACCGGTTTTTATCCAAATATATATATTTATACATTCACTTTTTTATTTTTACATATGACCCCATCTCCCTTCAAGTCTCTAACATCACAGATTCAATCTGTCAGGAGGCTTCACAACTCTCCCTGATCGTGTTGTTGTCAGATGCCGAAGATCAGTAGTTTTTCTCTGAACTCTTGTTTCTTGATTTGGATGGCCTTCATTGAGGTTTGTAGTATCTGGTACTTTCTGAATTTCAGGTTCAACATCTGGTTCGTCCAAATGTATGACTGATTGATTTTTTGTGAGGAATAGAAATAAGATTCCTCCTATTTCTTCTTCCAGTACCTTCTGAAGTATGTACAAAAAAAGATCTCTGTTGATTCTTATGTCTCTGGACAATTACTCCTCCACTGACGTGGTCTCGTACCCATACCTTTTCTCCTTCCATCAACTTAGGTAGCTTCCTCGTACGATATTTCCTATTATAATTATAAGCTTTTTGCTTTCGTTAAGACTTTTTCTGTCTTGAATTCTCTGATAATCCTGGACTTCTAGCCCTGGAAGTAACCTTTTTAGGTAGGATAGGAAGTTGTGTTTTAAGTTTTCTCCCCATCAACAGTTCAGACGGTGCTAATCCACATAGCAATGGAGTAGTTGTGTAGTTCAGGAGTACTGTTTCAAAATCTTCATTTTTTTCTTTAACAGTCTTTTAATAGTTCTGACTCCTCTTTCAGCTTCACCATTAGATTGAGGATATCTAGGGGCACTTGTAAGATGTACAGATTCACAGTTTTCTGCAAAGTCTGTGAAATAGTCATTTACAAATTGTGGTCCATTGTCAAAAAATATCTGGTCAGGTATACCATGTGTTGCAAAGATTTCTACTAACACTCAAATGACTCTCTCCATTGTCGTTGTGTACAAACGTTTGACCTCAATCCACCTTGAAACGTAGTTGATGACAATCAGGCAGAATTTTCCATTAAACACAAATAGATTCATCGCCAGATGTTCCCACGGTCTGGTTGGGAATTGAGATGAGGGGTTCCCTCTGATCCTGTCTGTGCACTGCACATACCTGGCAATTTGAAATAATGTCTTCTATATCCTTCGATATTCCTGGCCACCACATGGACAACGGAGCCCATGCTGTACATTTCGTTATACCCATGTGGCCCTGGTGTATTTTCGCCAAGATGTCTACCTGGAGTGAGTCCGGTATCACCAGCCTCTCGTCATATACCAGCAAATCATCCACAATCGTAAAGAGTCTACCATGTTCAAAGACGATTTTCATCCTCTTACCATTGCTGCGGCCAAACTTGCTTGCAATATAGGCAGATACAGACACATTCCTCATCTTGCATCTGAGCATGATGAATTTCTTGGAGCTTTTTTGAACTTGCCGGCTATTGTGATGCAGTGAACTGAGAATATGACTCAATCTCATTAATAAAGTTAACATCCTGTTGTGTAGGAAGGTCGACAGTAACTCTGGACAATGCATCTGCTGTCATTTGTTGCTTGCCTTGTACATATACTGTTTCATACATGAACCTCATTAGTCTCAACCAGAATCTCTGGATTTGTGGAGGCATCCTAGTGATTTCCTTTTCATCAAGTAAGGAAACTAGGGGTTTGTGGTCTGTCTCTATGACAACCTTTAAGCCGACAATATAATCTGAGAATTCTCACAAGCCCACATGACTATGAGAGATAGGATTAATTAATGACCTCATAGTTAAGGCGCCCCTAGGTAGCAGCGATCATAATATGATTGAATTTTACATTCAGTTTGAGGGAGAGAAGAGTGGGTCCGAGACCAGTATTTTAAACTTAAATAAGGGCAATTATGAGGGCATGAAAGCAGAGCTAGCTAAAGTGAACTGGAAAATTAGGTTAAGGGATAGGTCAATAGAGATGCAGTGGCAGACATTTAAGGGATATTTCAGAATACACAGAATAGATACATTCCAATAAGAAAGAAAAATTCCAAGGGGGGGGGGGGGGAACCCTCCAACTGTGGTTAACTAAAACAGTTAAAGATAGTATCAAACTTGAAGAAAAAGCATATAATTGCGCAAAGATGGGAGGCAGGTCAGAAGACTGAATATAAAAAACAGCAAAGAATGACTAAAAGATTGATAAGGAAGGTAAAATTAGAGTACGAGAGAAAGCTAAGTAGAAATATAATGACAGATAGTAAGAGTTTCCACAGATATTTAATAAAGAAAAGAGTTAAAGTGAACGATGGTACATTAGAAAATGAGTCGGGGAATTAATAATGGATAATAAGCAGATGGCAGATGAACTGAACAGGTATTTTGCATCGGTCTTCACTATAGAGGATACAAGTAACATCCCAGAATTAGCTGTAAGTCAGGAAATGGAAGGGAGGGAGGAACTCAAGAAAATTGCAATTACTAGGGAAGTGGTACTGAATAAATTGTTGGAACTGCGGGCTGACAAGTCCTCGGGTCCTGATGGACTTCATCCTAGGGTCTTAAAAGAAGTGGCTAGTGAGATAATATAGGTTAGTTTTAATTTTTCAAAGTTCCCTAGATTCAGGGAAGGTTCCGCTGGACTGGAAAATAGCGAATGTAACTCCTTTATTCAAAGAGGGAGGGAGACAGGAACCTACAAGCCAGTTAGCTTAACATCTGTCTTAGGGAAAATGTTAGAAGCTATTATTAAAGATATTATAGCAGGGCACTGCGAAAAAATTGAAGGTAATCAGGGAGAGTCAACATGGTTTTGTGAAAGGGAAATCATGTTTAACCTATTTATTGGAGTTCTTTGAGGGAGTTACATGTGCTGTGGATGAAGGGTAACTGGTGGATGTACTGTACTTAGACTTTCAGAAGGCATTTGATAAGGTGCCACATCAAAGGTTATTGCAAAAAATAAATGCTCATGGTGTAGGGATAATATATTGGCTTGGATAGAAGATTGGCTAGCTAAGAGGAAACAGAGAGTAGGCATAAATGGGTCATTTTCTGGTTGGCAAGATGTGACAAGTGGTCTGCCACAGGGATCTGTACTGGGGCCTCAACTTTTTACAATTTATATAAATGACTTAGATGAAGAGAATGGTTGCCAAATTTGCTGATGATACGAAGATAGGTAGGAAAGTAACTTGTGAAAAGGACATAAGGAAGCTACAAAGGGATATAGATAGGGTAAGTCAGTGGGCAAAAATCTGGCAGATGGAGTATAATGTGAGAAAATGCAAAGTTGTCCATTTTGGCAGGAAGAATAACAAAGAGGCATATTATCTAACTGGGAGAGATTGCGGAGCTCTGAGATGCAGAGGGATCTGGGTGTCCTAGTGCATGAATCGCAAAAGACTGGTATGCAGGTACAGCACGTAATTAGGAAAGCTAATAGAATGTTATTGTTTATCGTGAGGGGAATTATATACAAAAGTAGGGAGGTTATATTTCAGCTATACAGGGCATTGGTGAGACCATTTCTGGAGTATTGTGTACAGTATTGGTCTCCTTATTTAAGGAAGGATGTAAATGCATTGGAAGCAGTTCAGAGAAGGTTTACTGGACTGATACCTGGAATGGGCGGGCTATCTTATGAGGAAAGATTGGACAGGCTAGGCTTTTATCTGCTGGAATTTAGAAGTGTAAGAGGTGACTTGATTGAAACATATAAGATCCTGAGGGGTCCTGACAGGGTGGATGTGGAAAGGATGTTTCCCCTTGTGGGAGAATCTAGAACCAGGGGTCACTGTTTAAAAATAAGGGGTCGCCCATTTAAGACAGAAATGAGGAGAATTTCTTTTCTCTCAGAGGGTCGTGATCTTTGGAACTCTCTTCCTCAAAAGGCGGTGGAAGTAGAGTCTTTGAATATTTTTAAGGCCGAGGTAGATAGATTGTTGATAAGCAAGGGGGTGAAAGGTTATCGGGGGTAGGTGGTAATGTGGAGAAATCAGTTCAGCCATGAACTTATTGAATGGTGGAGCAGGCTCGAGGGGCCGAGTGGCCTACTCCTGCTCCTAATTCATATGTTCATATAAGAGATTCTTTCTCTATGACTGCATACCTCGTCTCAGTCACAGATAATGCTCGTGACGCAAATAAACTAGTGTTCAACATCCATCTGGTTGTTCCTGAAATAGGACTGTCCCATCTCTGTGAATGAGACATCTGCTGCAGTTGTGGTTTGCTGTGAGAGGTTGTAATCTGCTAAGATATCTGGTGAAATCAGCATCCCCTTGATCCTTTGAAATGCTTGCTCCTGATGTGCATCCCAATAACATGCTTGAGCTTTCCTTTTGTTACAATGGTTCAGTAACTTGTGCTGGATTAGGTAAAAGGTTTGCAAACTGATTAACCAAGGAATCGTTGAAGATCTTGGAGAGAAGTAGGAAGTGTGAATTCACTAATAGCTGTCATCTTTTGCGGGTCTGCCATTATGCCATTGCTACTGATAATGTGTCCTAAGAAACAAATAGACGTTTTCGAGAATTCACACTTTTTATTAAGTGTCAAGCCTTCTTGTAGATGATTCAAAACCACTCTAACCCTCAGGTCATGTTCGACAATGGATTCACCATGGACTAAGATGTCATCCATATGGCATATTACTCCTTTACAGTCCTGTAGAATGCTCGACATAGTTCTTTGGAATATTTCTGATGTTATACCAAATGGAAGACGATTAAAACAAAATCTTACAATGGAGTAATGAAGATTGTCAATAACCTTGACTTCTTATCCAATGGAACTTGCCAAAAGCCACTGTTCACATCAAACTTCATAACTTTACCAAGCTTTCGTCCGCTGAGGACATCGGATGACCTTCTGTTGCTACAGCCTTACTGAGTTGAATTAATTCTACACAAATGCAAAGATTACTGTTAGGTTTATGAACCAGAACCATTCCCGAACACCACTTTGTAGGTACGGTGACAGGAGAAATGATTCTCATCCTGGTCACCTCTTCTCATTGATGTTGGACTTCCTAGGCATGAAAAGACATACAGGTTTAAGCATCTTTTCTCAATGTAATGTTGTATTTGGTCTTCAGTCTTTCTAGACCAGTAAATCATTTTGGAAAGTCTTTTTGGAAGTGACTCCTGGGTTTTAGTTGCTTAACATCTTCCACTTTTTTTATAAGATGAAGGTCAATACAATATCTTCTACTTAAGAAGAATTCCTGATTCTGTAGAACACACAGTGTTTCCAATATCTGCTTTCACTTGTATTGAAGTGCTGCCTGTAGCTTCCCCATGACTTTCAGTTCAATCCCTCCTGGGCCCTGTAATTGAGTTTCTGTTGGTTGCAGGTCACGCGTTGATAACCACGGTTCATTGTCTGATAAGATCGTTACACTTGCTCCAGTGTCTATTTTAAAATTGGTGAAATATCTGTTGACATATATATCTGCAGACCAGACTGCCTGATCAGGGTCATTGATCTCACCAAGGAAGTTTTCTGATTTCCTTCCTGATAGAGATTGTTCAACGTCATTAACAGCTTTATGCTTGAACACTTTTTCTTTCAAACCTGTGGGAGTAGAGATTTTACTTAGATACATCTTCCCGAAATGGCCTATTTTCTTACAGTGGAAGCATTCTGCTTTGTATGCAGGACACTGTTCGAGCCTGTGGGTCTTTTTGGCATCACAGCGCTGGCAGGGTTTCATGGTGTCTTGCACTTCACCTCCCCCGTCCCCCCCCCCCCCCTCCCCCAAGGGTACTTTCTTTTCTGGTGCTTCTTAAACAGCCCTCTGATTAAGGAACTGTATAGTCGCTGGAGGTTTCCTGAACCAAAGTCTTTCTTCACCTCCTAGGATTGCTCTGTTCTTCCTCCGGACCTTTGCTTGTCTCACCAGCTGAATTGCTTTTGTCTAGGGTGAGGTTTTCCTTAGACTGCAATAAATCTGATGGGGATTCATCAGCAATACCCACTACAATACGGTCTCTTATTAATTCTGCTTTTAGGTCTCCATATACACATCATTCAGCTAGTTGTAAAGGTCATTTAAAAAAGCATCAACCTGGTTTCTGGACCCTTCTGGTAAATCGTGCCCTTTCCAGAATCTTGTTGCTTCTCAGGTTGAAATAGCTATCAAAGCCTTTTAAAACTTCATCAAATTTGGCAGATATCTCATTAATGCCTTGTCTTGCAATAACATTGTCTGCTATAGCTCCAATGGAATTCAGCAATATGTTAACTTGCTCTGCTTCAGACTGGCTGTCTAATTTGGAAGCAATTCTGTATCTCAAAAAATCTTTTTTGCCAGAGTGTCCAATTTTGAGTTTGATTTGGCCCTTCCATGTGTCCAAACCTCTCTGGTATTGTGAATTTAAGATCCATGGCTTTCTATTTGGTTTACTTGGTTTTTAAAATTTTCCCTCCAGTATCAGAAGTTCTCTGCACTGTTCAACCTTGCGCTGACACCCGCTATGGTCACCATTTCTCCCTGTGAAACTTGCCACTCGACTCTATTTCTTTCTTTCTTTAAATGCAGTTTTGTGGTGTTTTTTCTATACTCTACTCCCTTCCCTTAGCATATTGAGTATTTGCAGCCTCTTTTCTTTTCTCATGGTAACCACGTATAATGACATCAACCTCAGATCTGCCCTTGCTACAGACTTTTGGTTTTCCCAGTGCTGCCTGCCTAGAGCTGTTAGGAACAATTTTTTAAAATTCTGTTACAGGGTTGCTCACCAGATCCGTAAACATTGCTTGGTTCTCCGACTCAAAGCCTGCGATCGCTGGACCTGAATTTTTTCATAGACTACCCACCTCTGTGGTGCAGCCTGAATGCCTCTACAAGCCGATTTGCTGACTCTCCATGCCTCCTTCATCCACAGAGCAGTTCTGGAGCTTTCTCACAGCCTCTTCTCGAGTTCTGCAATTGTGGCGTTTTTTTCAGGTCAGCCTTCTTCAAAGTATTTTCTCAAATTCTTCTGGGTGTTGCTTGGTAAGAACCACCGCTGTTCACCATATTGTATGTTTGGTTAGTTTGCTGCCACCTTAGTATATTTGGTTAGTCTAGCTAAGAGAGATTATTGAGTCTTCAGTAATTTGAACATTAACTCTTTTATTATATTTTCACTTTACACAGCTTTACTTAACTCGGTATGTCTTTTTTAAGCCATGCTGCATCTCCCTCATGTCTCTCTCACATGTGATCTCTTATATCATCGTGGTGGGAGGTATTCCTCCCACTGTCGCAAACCCTTATACTACAGTGACCTTGCTAAAGCAAATTGCTTTTACATCATGCAAAGATTAATGAATAAAATTGATGGGTAAAATTTTCTGTCGTGTGTTTCAATCAGGTGAGGGGAGGGGTTGAAGGGCTCCCCTCTTGTCCCCCTCCTTGTTTGACCGCAACAGGGTTTATTTCATTTTTAAAGTGAAGGTGTTTGCCAATTCAGTGAATGTTTAACCATTTGTGTGCTATGATCATAAAAGAACCAATCAGACTGGTTTTCTTGAGTTTAACAAAGAAAGAGGTTAGCTTTATTGTGCTTAAACTGATCAAATTAAAATAATAAATTACGTACCAACTTTCACAAACACACACTCAAGGTTCACACACACACACACACAAATAGGTTGCATAGTGGGGAAGGATAGATTGGCCGATTAGCGTCCGGAGCAATAAAAAGGGGTAGAGGCCTGCTGCCTGACCCAAACCCGACAGGACTTGACATGTGTCTGGTTCGGGTCGGGTCAGGCCCATCTTCCGGGGCCGGCTTTCGGGCTCGGGTCGGGTCAGGCCGAGTCCAGATTGAGTCGGGTCGGGTTGGGCCGGACATACACAGTAAGTGCTCTGCTGGTAAGTCTTAAAAAAAAAACTTACCTGAGCTGGAAGTCCAGGACCAAACTGAGTCTGCGCAGTGAGCGAGTGACATCACTATGACATCTCGTGCATGTGCTGCAGCTTCTTGCAGGTCCGATGTCAGGTAAAGGGATGGTCGGGTTGGGCTCGGGTCGGGCCGACTAGTGGCGGGTTGGGCTCGGGGAAAAATCGGAGGGACTCGGGCCAGATCGGGCTCGGGCCTGCTGTGGTTCGGTCGGGTTCTTTTTCCCGACCAAAGCAGGCCTCTAAAAAGGGGTATATAATCTGTGGAGTTTGGTTAACTCAGTGGGCTTCCGGCTGAACTCGGTAATCTGAGATTTCTGGCTAGTAGATGTGGACACCAGAGTCAGTAGTTCTCCTGGAAACAGCGATGCAGATGAGTTCCTTCACGGGGTCTCTGTCTGCAGCAGTGATAGGCTTAGGGGGTTATGGACAGTAGGCAGGGTTCGAAACTTGCAAGGTGGACTGGAGAGAGCGAGGGACCCCACTTGGGTCTTTGATCAGTGTCTAGTTGCTGGTCTGGCTGCAGAGAAATAAAAACCAGCTTAAAACACATGGATGGCTCAGTGTGCATTTCCACTTGCAACTTAATTAGTTCCTGTCTAGGAATTCCTTTCTCTCAATCAGTGTCCCATTGTTCAAGTGCTTGCCTTTGAGTGGTTCATCTCCACCAGTTTAATATCCCAAGTGATTGCCTTTAATGTCTTGTTGATGGGGACCGATCAAGTGATTCACTCAAAATTCTGCAAGTAATTGTTCTGAAGGGGACTGGCCAGACAATTCAACTCCACCTTGATGCATTGGAATGTAGAGTGTTTTGATGCAAATTTCAGTGGCCATTTCAGCTGCTAGCAGTCACATTTAAAAAAAATTAATTTAGGTTTCCAGCTGATGGATTAAAAAAATCATCATTCAGCTTAGCACGTGTTTGTGACAAGTGCTTGTTGGGTTTTGATGCAGGAATCATGGACAGACTCACCTGTGGTAAGATTTGAAAATGGCAGGTGTTTAATACAGCCACTTAACTACTTTCTGAAGTATAGTTACTGTTGTATTGTAGGAAATGCAGCAGTCAATTTGCACAGAGGAAGGTCCCACAAAAACAATGGGATAAGGACCAGATAATCTGTTTCAATGATGTTGATTGAGGGATAATTGTTGGCCAGGGCACAGGGAAGAACTCCCCTCCTCTTCCTTGAAAATGTGCCTGGAATTTTTTATGTCAACCTGAGAGGGAAAACGGGGAAAACTCTAACATCTCATCCAAAAGATGACACCTCCAAGTGGAGCACTCATTCAGTATTGCACTGAGATTGTCAGCCTGGATTATGTGCTTAGGTCCCTGGAACACAAAACCCACTGACTCAGAGGCAAGAGTCACAGGTGACACATCAAGGTTAAAGAAGATAGACAGCTGGATGTGTGATGGAGGAATTCTAGAAGCATATTAGTTGTGCCACAATGTTGAAAATGATGAGAGTTTTAAAATATATCTATATTTAAATCATAGGTTTTTCAGGTCAAAGATGGGCAGCAGGACTATCTAGTTCTTAAATAAAAGCAAAATACTCAGCTGGAAATCTGAAATAAAAACAGAAAGTGCTAGGAATACTCAACAGGTCTGGCAGCATCTGTGGAGAAAGAAACAGAGTTAACGTTTCGGGTCAGTGACCTTTCATCAGAACTGTTTCATCAGAAGTGGCAGCAACTCTGTCAGAGGGGAGGGGATGTACTGGATTGCAGGACCTAGGAGATTGGAAGAGGTAAGAGCAAAGAGAGCATGTGCTTGGGAAACACCATTGAGAGTGACAGCAGTGTCAAAATCAAGGTGAAGAAGCAGTAAGCCTGGGAAGGAGGAAGGGGCATAGACCATTGCTATAGGAACGAGACACAAGTGTGGAGTCAGGCAGGAGTGTTGTTAAAGAAGTCTAGATTGGTGTGATATTTTTGTTGATCAGAGGAGGAGGGCAATATTTTAATGGCTGGTAAGGCCAAAGAAAGAAGCTTTGGGAGCAGGGTGGGTGCAGGGTGAAAGAATCTGGAGTAGGCCATGGTAGCTGGTGAAGAAGGAAGTAAGCATCAATGGGAATAAAATTAATACCACATTACAACAACAACTTGCATTCATTTGGAGCCTTTAATGTAGTAAAACAGTCCAAGGCGCTTCACAGGAGTGTAATCAGACTAAAACTGACACTGAGCCAAAGAAAGGAAGCATTAGGACTGGTGACCAAAGGCTTAATCAAAGAGGTAAATTTAAGGAGTATTGTAAAGGAGAAGAGAGAGGTGGAGTGGTTTCGGGCAGGAATTCCAGAGTTTGGGGCCTACATTTGTGACTTCTTGGTTTTGAGAATAAGGGGTTTAAAAGACTAGCAGTATATAAAATGTAAAAGTAAACAGACCTAATTTATTCATTCACAAGATATGGGCATTGCTGGTGAGGTCAGCATTCATTGCCCATCTCTAATTGCCCTCAGGAAGGTGATGATGAGCTGCCTTCTTGAACCACTGCAGTTCGCGTGGTGAAGGATCTCCCGTACTGTTGCGAGGTAGGGAATTCCAGCATCTTGACCCGGTGTTGATGAAGGAACACTGGTAGTGTTTCCAGGTTGGGTGGTGTATGACTTGGAGGGGGAAGTTGGAGGTGGTGATATTCCCATGCACCTGCGGCTCTTGTTCTTCTAGGTGATAGAGGTCGTGGGTTTGGAAGGTGCTGTTGTAGAAGCCTTAGTGAGCTACTGCAGTACATCTTATAAATAGTACACACTGCAGCCACATTACACTGGTGGTGCAGTGAATGAATGTCTAAGGTGGTGGAAGGGCTGCCGATCAAGCGGGCTGCTTTGTCCTGAATGGTGTTGAGGTTCTTGAGGGTTGTTGGAGTAGCACTCATTCAGGCAAGTGGAGAGTATTCCATCAGACTCCTGATTTGTGCCTTGTAGATGGCGAGCAGACTTTGAGGAGTCAGGAGCTGAGTCACTCACTGCAGAATTCCCAGCCTCTGACCTGTTCTTATAGCCACAGTATTTATCTGGCTGGTCTAGTTAAGTTTCTGGTCAATGGTAACCCCCAGGATTGATGGGAGAATTCGATGAAAGTAATGCCATTCAATGTCAAGGGAAGATGGTTAAATTCTCTCTTGTTTGAGATGGTCATTGACTGGCACACGTATGGTACGAATGTTACTTGCCACTTACCAACCCAAGCCTGAATGCTGTCTAGGTGTTGCTGCATGCGGGCACGGACTGCTTCATTATCTGAGAAATTGTGAATGGAATGAAACAGTGTGCAATCAAAGTGTGCAATGAACATCCCCATTTCTGACTTTATGGTAGAGGGAAGGTCATTGCAGTTGAAGATGGTTCGGCCTAGGACACTGCCCTGAGGAACTCCTGCAGTGATGTTCTGGGCTGAGATAATTGGCCTCCAATAACCGCAAGCATCTTCACTTGGAGGAAGAAAATGATGGAGGCAGTATTTGCGATGGTAACTATCCAAATAGTATCAGGCATTACTGTAACACTTTAGACATTACTAAATGTAACAAGTATTACTAACTGTGACTAACATTTTTTTAATACTCAGTCTTGGGATATGGGTGTCATTGGCGAGGCCGGCATTTATTACAGAACTACCTAGTTCCCCTTGAGAAGGTGGTGGTGGGCCTTCTTGAACTGCTGTACTCCATGTGGTGAAGGTACTCCCACAAAACCTTTAGGCAGGGAGCTCCAGGGTTTTGACCCAGTGATAATGAAGGAACAGTGATATATGTCCAAGTTGGGATGGTGTGTGATTTGGAGGGTAACTTGGAGGTGATGGCATTCCCAAGTATCAGCTGCTCTTGTCCTTCTAGGTGGTGGAAGTCGCGGGTTTGGCGATGCATCCTGTAGATAGAACACACTGCACCTTGGTACACCGGTGGTGGAGGGACTGGATGTTTAAGCCAGTGATTGGGGTGCTGGTCAAGCAGGATGCTTTGTCCTGGATAATACTGAGCTTCTTGAGTGTTGTTGAAGCTGCATCCATCCATGCAAGTGAAGAGTATTCCATCATACTCTGATTTGTGCCTTGTAGGTGGTGAAGAGGCTTTGGGGAGTCAGTGGATGAGCCAGTCGTTGCAGTATACCAAGTCTCTGACCTGCTCTAATAGCCATGGAATTTAGGTGGCTGATCCAGTTCAGTTTCTGGTCAATTGGGCCTGTCAAAGAAGAAAATTAAGTGTAATAAGTATTTTTTTTAAAATCCTCTGAGTACCTGGCATTAGTTTCCAGTCCGTACTGCACTTTAGGTTATGCATTATCTAATCCAGAGTTTTAGAGGTTGGAACCTCAACTCGGGGTTTGGATGATTTATATGCAGAGCACTGGAGTTACAGGCTGGATGTCAGGAGTTGGAAAGCTTTATGTATAGAATAGTGGATCCCTTAGAATAACCTATAGCGTGAAATCTAATCAAACAGTTTGAATTTTTTAAATTCTTTCATGGGATGTGGACGTCACTGGCATGACCAGCATTTGTTGCCGATCCCTAGTTTCCCTTGGCAACTGAGTGATTTGCTAGGCCATTTCAATGGGCAGTTAAGAGTTAAAAACATTGATGTGGGTCTGGATACACATGTAGGCCAGACCAGGTAAGGACAGCAGATTTCCTTCCCTAAAGAACATTAGTGAACCAGATGGGCTTTTATGACAATCGATGATAGTTTCATGGCACTGTTACTGAGACTAGCTTTCAATTCTAGATTTTTAAATTAATTAATTGAATTTAAATTCCACCAGTTGCCGTGACGTTATCACTATGCCACCATCACATACAAAATAGGAGCAGGAAAAGGCCAAATGGCCCCTCGCTCCTGCTCTGCCATTCAATGATTATGATTGCACTTCTACGTCAACTGCATGGTTCTGCCATTTCTCAATATCCCTTGATTCCTTTGGTGCCCAGTCATCTATCAATCTCAGTCTTGAATATACTCAATGACTAGGCACCCAGAGCCCTCTGGGTTAGAGAACTCCAGAAGTTCACAACCCTGAGTGAGGAAACTGCTCCTCATTTTAGGCCTAAATGGTTGACCCCATATTCTGAGACTATGGCCCCTAGTTTCAGACTCTCCAGCCAGGGGAAACAACTTCTCATTCTTCTAAACTCCAGAGAATATAGGTCCATTCAACTAAATCCCCCCGGAGAAGAGCCCTCTTATTCCAGGAAGCTGGAAGTAAACATTTGGTATATCTCCTCGAAGATAACGAAACCAGAACAGTATAGTACTCCGGGTGTGATCTCACCAAAGAAAGATTTCTTTACTCTTACACACTAACCCCTTGCAATAAAGGCCAACAAACCATTTGCCTTCCTAATATATTCCTCACATAGAATATAAGGAGTTACTAAAGTGGAATTTAATCATGATTAAAACGCTGTAGTTATGTGTGTGGATTGTAGAATAATGACGGACAACTGTAAGTGAGTGACTAAGGGCTCACCAGGTCAGATTTACATGCCGGAATATAATCTGTGAGTGGACATCCTGAGGAGTGAAGCTTGAGTATTTTATAACCATGATCAAAGCTCAGTACTTTCTATTGCAAGTTATTAGGTTGAATATGGAGCTGTTCGGACCCGTTTCATGCTATCTCTATTCATTTTTCTGCGATTTATAAGTGTTAAAAAAGACATGGCTCGTCATAACGTAAAAGTCGGTTTGATGTAAGGACATATCACTCCCAAAAAATAAAGAACGTGCTGTAAACAAGGTACGCCACAGGGTAAAAGATCACCATCAATTCGCTCACTACCACACGGGCATCTAACAAAGAAGCATTTAAATAGCGCCTTTGACGACCCCAACACATCCCCACATGCTTTACAGATTGACTATCACAGACAATGAGAATAATAAACTTTATTATCTGAAAATGGAAGAATATCCTTTGCAAAGGAGTTATTTATACATACATTAAGACTCCAATTAAAGCACGGATGGTGGCTTCAGCTACCTGGGTGGAGTCTGGCTTTGTTACCGGTGTGAACGCTGTGAAGCATTGTAACAGTGCGGCTAAAGTGTTACAGCGCAGCAATTAAAGGCACTGCGTGCTTCCCGCTCTGTCTGCAAAGCCCCGCGCGTCAGTGTTCCTCTACTAGGCAGCTCTTTGGGAGGAGGGAGAGGGGCGTGAACCTACTTGCATTCTTCCCCCACCCCACTACGAGACTCCATGCACCGTCAGCGCTTTTCTTTTTTGCAAGAACGTCTCGCGCTCTCCGGGATAGCTACTTTCCCGTCCCCCGCAAAAAAAACGACTAAGCTACACAGGCGCACAAGAGCCCCTCGCACCTCCTCCCCCTCGAGGCACGAACAACCCCACCTCTGCGCATGCGTTCTTCCCGGCGAGTTGGGAGGAGGCGGGGGGGCAGCGTTGCCCGCCGCGCAAGCGTGTTGGGGACGAAATTCGGGCTCGACAACATCAGGAGTGGAGCCTCGGCGCAAGGGCAGTCGGGAGTCCGGCGTATAGCGCACGCGCGGTGCTGCCGAAAGCGTCAGTGCGCACGCATGTTCCGAGCCGTTAGGTCACACGCAGAAATGGTTGGAGCGGAAGAAGCAGGCGTTTGGGTTGTGTAACCGGGACAAATGACAAAAGACCTGTGGTTGTATTGAAACGATATCGTAGATTGTGGGTTGCAACTTTGTTTTACTTTGGTCTAAATTGACGGTGTCGCGTGTGAGGGGGGGGGAATGAAGTCGGTGAGGGACTGGCACGCGCGCGCACGGGCAGGCCCTGGTTTTCACACGCGCGCTGAGCGCCAGTAACCGCCCAGTAGGAACAACAACAGCTCCTCCTCCCAGTCCACTCCTCCGCCTTCCCGAGGTGCAACGTTCGGTCGACGGGGCGGCTTCACGGCAGCAGGCAAAAACAAGAAGGGAGGGAGCACGTGATATAGAACGAGGTGGAGAAATAGAGCGGGATCCGGGAAGAGGGCGCCCAGGTAGCGGCCGAAATAGCGGTGAGGTTAGAAACGGATCGGGGGGGGTTTGGGTGGCGGGAGAAAAGAACGCGATGAGACAGCTACATGGTTTCCGTACACTAAGAGGAAATTTGCCATCAGGGAGGAGTTGGCGAGCTGCAGAAATTAGCACCTAGTGGGAACCGCGCTTCTTCAGTCTGCAGGATTCTGGGAACTCAGGGGCCGCATGCAAGACATCCTGCCCCCTTTTGGAAGGAATTGGTGGAGAGGGCAACCTAGCACTGTGGGTGAACATCAGGTACCAATCCCCACCCAATGCATACTCTCCAAAGTAATGGTCTGCAAAATAGTTTCTGGGTACTCATCGAGGCTCTGTGGTTAGAAAATTAAGAGGAGGGCGTGAGACTTGACCTCGATGAAGGGTTTTTCTTTGTTTGGAGATTGGCACCGACCGCTCGCAGGATTAAAGGTCTCGTTGATGGACATGCAGAGGCTGCTTTTCACGCGAGAGGGTAAGGAGTCTCATTTTTAAACTCAGCAACGCCTTGATTTTACCTCCCAACATTTTAATTGTACAGAGCGTGTGTAGAACATGCTCAGTCTTTTGGTATCATCATCTCAGGAGGAGGCTGATAACTTATTTTTATTTTTTTAAGAAAAACACTGAACAATGCACAGCGCTGATTACCGTGTTGTTTAGAACTCATGAGTAGAAATGCAGTGTCTGCTTATTAAGGCAAGGTGGGAGTTTGCAATTCCTGCAGATTTGTTTCAGCATCGTGTGTGGTTGTAAATTGGGAGGGGGAGTCCAGGCCTGCGGCTTGAACGGGAAAGCATGGAGGTGCGATGCCTGGGCAGATTGCTGACTTGAAAAGAGGGCGAAGTGCTCAGTGGTGAGGAGGGAAGCTGTGCTGGAAGTGTGAAGCCCGGGATGTAATGTCATGGCTGCATTCTGCGCGGTTCTGGGAACAGTCGGACCGACAGCAGCTTTCTGTTCCGACACGTGTGGAAACACCCAGACCGGGCTCGGAAGCCCACTGCAGTGCAGAGTCAGCCCATTCCCAAATATCAAACACAGACGCTAATCCCTTTTAAATCTTCCCTTGAGTGCATGACCCTGGCAGCACTTGGCCCCGGGGAGACCGCTGTTACTTAGGTGTTCATATTTGTGCTGGGAGTGGGTTTGTCTCACCGCTTCGCATTTGATGAAGCCCCGTTTCGGGGCCTCTCCCCATCCCTTTTGAGTTGGAGTCTGGGAGACTGCAGAGCCTGGTGGTAGAGGATGCGAGTTTGGGGAGGAGGGGTGATGTTGCCGAATCGGCAGGGTCGTTATTGTCCCCCCGCTCCATGGAGGACCAGGATGGAGCTCTTTCAGTGACTCGAGTGTTGAGCTGGAGAATGTCCCGTTCCCCTGCGATCCCCAGGGCTGTTGTGGAGGGGTTGGGGATCCCGGGCTCTGATCCCAAGGTCAGTGTGGGGTTCCCGGGCTCTGATCCCCAGGGCATGTGTAGGTGTGGGGTTCCCGGGCTCTGATCCCCAAGGCAATGTGTAGGTGTGGGGGTCCCGGGCTCTGATCCCCCGGGTCGGCGTGTGGGTGGGGGTCCCGGTTCTTAACCCCCGGGTCGGTGGGGTTGGGATCCCTGGGCTCTGATCCACAAGGTCGGTGGGGATGGGTGTCCCGGGCTCGATCCCTCCAGCTACGCTACTGTTACTTTGTATCAGCGCGAACAGTGTTGCCAAGTCGGGGGTCGCCCGGTTGCGCTACCCGCCGCCTTCTCAGCCGTTTGATGGGATCCATGCGGTGGGGGAGGGACAAGGGGATCATTGCCCAACAATCGGGGATGGGAGTCTTTAGGTGGGGGGTATTGAAAGCTCGGAACCGGGGCGGATCGAGGAAGGCGCCAAATCAGGTCGGGGGAGCTCGATTGGAGCGGCCTGGGGCGGCAACAGCTCCCCCGTTCACGTGGCGGGGAAGAAGCAATGAAACTCCTGGTAATGTATCCCGACCGGGGATCTCCACCGGCTCATCGACTGTGTTCCCGGCGGCCGCGTGATCCATGGGGGTCTGGGTGCAGGGACTGCTCGACCCAAACCTGCCTAAACCAGACAGGATAAATCGAGCGGAGCATCCTGTTTGCCGATTTCAGTCCTTGGTTGCTCAGCCCCTTGCTGGGGGTGGGGTGGGATGCAGCGCACTGTCCTGTCCACACGCTTCCTTTGGTCACTGCAGGGCAGGGTAATCGGAGTCTGCTTAAACGAACCAGGGTTCATCGGACTTGCACCGTGGATAATCTATTGTATATAAGTAGGTATTTATGCAATTTGGATGCAAGCTGTTTTGCAGTTTGGAGATCTGAAAAGTACATTGGGTGATTGATTTTAGTATACTCAGCATTGCACTGAGTTGTGGGCTTGTTTATACAAAAAAAACTGTTCAGCGTTTGGAGGAACCACAACAAAACCAATATCAACCTGCCAGTAGGGAAACAAAATTTTAGATTTGTTGCTTTCCAGTTTATCTGCTTAATGTGTAACTTTTAATGTGTCATACCAATATTTTGAGATAAATTATGATAAATACTTCCTGTGTTTCACAAACACTTTTTTTTGGTCACAGGAACTGTTCCTTTTATAACATCACAAAACTTTGTTTTAATTACTTGGAATGGATTGAACCATGTTTAATTATTTGGAAAATAGATATGAATGGAACAAAGGTCACACAGTGATGAGAGTCTGAAATAGTTTATCATCTGTGTTTTATGTTTTGTTGTTAAGTGTCTTTGCACTACTCATTGTTACCAGATATTAAAATTGCATGCATAATCATAGCACAGATCATTTTGTTAAACAACAACTTACATTTGAATAGCACCTTTAATGTGTAAAATGCCCTGAGGTGCTTCGCTGGAGCATTATCAGACCAAAAAAGAACACACTAAGCCATATAAGGAGATATAAGGACACATTCTTGGTTCAAGAGGCAGGTTTTATGGAGATTTAAAGGAGAATAGAGAGACGGAGAGATTTAGGGAGACATTCCAGAGCTTAGGGCCTAGATAGCAGAAGGCACAGCTGCCAATGGTGGCACAAAGGAAATTGTGGATGTGCAAGAGGCCAGAAATGGACTTCTATTTCGTCATTTCCTTGGAAGTATCCAGAATGGCCACCTCTAGGCGCGTATCCATTGTCTCTCGAGACAAGGAGGCCAAAGAAGAAGAACCAGAATGGCATTTTTTTTAATTGGAGTTTACACCAAATAACCAAAATATTGCAAGAATTTAATTTTTTTCCTAAGTTAATTTCTATTGTACGAAATTATATATATCTAGAAATCATTTACATGCTAGAATTTAGTTTGAGAAATTCAGATGGTTTATATATTTGTAGAGTAAAGGATACCTGGGAGAAAGTTACAAGAATTTAATTGAGAGGTTGAATATTTTGAGTTTATAAATTTATACACAGGAATGAAATATCATCTGGCATCTAGTTGAGTGGATAGTACATAAAGCTAGAGTGCTAAGTATGAAACTGAAGCAGTTTGTAATTGCACTGGGAAACTGACAATCTTGGGATGCTTCTATCTTACCATTGTGACTGTAGCAGCTAGAAATGGCAGTCGTCATGCATTTTATAGGTGTATATACTGTCAATATGCCATGATTACTATTTGTAATCTTTATTCCACCAGATATATGCATGTATATGTAATGTATTTCTTTGTAAGTTAATATTTCAAATAATGTGTTTGGAAAATGGTTAGAAACCAGTTACAGTTGTGCAACTTTTCAATGATGACAAACTTGGACTGATGTGACTGGGACTAAATTATTTGCAGTTGAAAATTTCCATGTATCTGAATATTGTATTTGGAAAGTTCTTTTGCTTTGAAACATTGGTTGAATCAGACAGGCGGGTGATATTCTGCAAGTGTCAATGATAGTTGTGCTGTTTTTCTTCTATTAACGATCATGGAGATTAGGTGTTAGTACATTGTGGGGGTGGGCACAGATGTGAGTTTTGGCTTGTTTCATTATAGGGCTGGATTTGGGTGCTGTAAGTTCTGCTTCAGTGATTGCTTGGGACTAATGTGACTGGGAAGCCTTGGTTTTGGCTCTGGGTTAGAAGGTAATCCGTACTGTAGTTTTCAAACAAAAGATAATTTATGTTATTACCTCTTCTGATACTGGGGAGCAGCACATCCTATTTCAAACATAGTATTGGAGAGCTAGTTTACAGAAGGTATTAATTGTGCAACAATCTTGCTTGGACTTGGTAACCAATATGATACTGAACAAACATTCTATATTACTGCTAGTTACATGGGCTGAGACTAGTGGATGCTCAACATTGGTGGCTTGTTGTCTTGTCTTTTTTTCACACACCGTGTTTCTTGCTTCTGTTCTGTCTTGAATTGTTTGACAGGGTTCAAGGAATATATTAGGAATATTAAATATTGTGCATCAGATGGCCTGCTTTAAGGATATAAAAGATATATGTCAGGGACCCTAATTGGATATGATCTATATCAGAAACTTGGATCCAACCAAAGAACATGCAAGCAACATACTTAACCTTCACCTGAAAATAGCAAGTTGAGTAAATTTCATTCCCTGCTAGGAAGCTTCTCTTTTAGTATCAGGATTCATTGTATGGCACTGATACGTGTTAACGTGGAGCTGAGAGTTGGAGCTCCTTGAGCTGCTATCATGGGCGCAGAGAAATTGAGTTTGAGATCCTGTTGGAAATTTATTTGATGCTGTAAATGTTTTTATTTGTATCTTGCAGGGTGGTAGATGGGCCTCTCTTGACGACAGGTTTGGATATCTCTTTCTCTCTCTCTCTCTCTTTCTCTCTCGGATGGGCTTTGACCTCCAAAGAATATGGAGAAACAGGAATTAGTATATGCAAAGCAGGAGAGCAGCAGCTCACCAAACTCGGGTACACCCGCTGCATACTTTGTCATTCTCAAGCAGGCGTCTGGTGGTGGCAGCACTGAGCGTAGCATGTTGGTGGCTAAGCAAGAACTTGGGGGTGTCGGTTGCATCCTGGAGAAAAGAAACAAACTGGGACCAGGGAGAGTCCGCCACCCATTTGAGTGCCGTTCTGGAAATGTCTGCGTCACCTTAGAGAACCAGGAGATGTGGAATCAGTTTTACAAGCGTGGCACGGAGATGATCCTAACAAAACACGGCCGCCGCATGTTCCCAAATTGTAGATTCTGTATCTCAGGGCTTGATTCTTCAAGGAAGTACATCCTAGTAATGGATATTGCTCCTGTTGACAACCACCGCTACAAGTGGAATGGACGGTGGTGGGAGGTAAATGGTAAAGCGGAACCACATGTCCTTGGCAGGGTGTACATTCATCCCAATTCACCTTCCAGTGGAAGCTACTGGATGAGGCAGCCCATCTCCTTTTACAAACTGAAACTTACCAACAATACTCTAGACCAAGAAGGTCACATTATCCTGCATTCCATGCATCGATACCTGCCACGCTTGCATGTGATCCCTGCTGACAAACTCACTGATGTAATTCCTCTCAATGGCCCAAATGTACTCACTTTCACTTTCCCACAGACGGAGTTTGTGGCTGTGACTGCTTATCAGAACATAAAGATCACTCAACTGAAGATTGACTTCAATCCATTCGCAAAAGGCTTTCGGGATGATGGACTGAACAGTAGGCCCATGCGAGAGTTAAGGCACCGGGGCAATGACTTAACGGATGGAGGTTGCAGCGATGACTCTGCTTCTTCCAGGAGTGTGGTAACTGAACCCAGTGGGCACTTCAAAATTAAAAGTGAGGAACAATCTGAAACACAATCTGAGCACAGGAAAATGCAGGGTGACATCCATGCATCTCCATGCGTAAGTTTTGATGGGGAATTGTATAACACTGATGAAGAGGAAGGATGCCTGGAAGCCGAGATACCAAAAATAAGTGAATTTAATGCTGGAATGGGCATCAGGAAGAAAAGAACAACTGAGAGGTAAGCAAAGACTTTGAAAGAACAACAAATCTGCTATACCTCCTTGTTTTAATGTCTTATCAATTTTTCAAATTTGGCTGCCCTATGACAGCAAGGTAACCCCTTTCATTTTATACTGGCAATAAAAATCTCTTTCAAAAACATGCTGTCTAATTTCTCTAACGTTTAGATTGCTGGCTTTTTTTCTGTACATTGTTTTGATATGCTTTGTATTCACCAAGATCAGTAAAACTCCCTCCACACCTCCCTCCATCACATGTTCTGAGGAGAATTACAGCATGGGGAGTTAAGACTACATTAATTCTTCCCCAACTCTAACATCAAGCACCCCCACTCCAACAGTGTGACATTTCCATTTCCCAACTAGGCCTTGTGACTTCTTTTTACTTATTATAATGAGCTATTTTAATATGTATGTTCCCATTGGAAACTGAATTTGAGTGCTCCGAACTTGTTTTGCTTAGGCCCAATAGGTACAAGAGAAGTGACTTTCCATGTTGGTATGAGATTTCAGGAGTAAAAGGACAGTGTGCTGCTCCATTGGGCTAACCAGTTTTCAAACACCCGTTAAGTTTCTTACTGTAGTGACTTCCTTAGAATGAGGTATTGTGAAGAAGATTAGCTGGTAGGCTCCAAAGGATAGGCAAGTAAATAAATTGCGAGTTGGATATGTGGAAAATTGGAAAGTGACAATTTGAGTTGGTGTGTGATGCTTGTCAATGTATTTGATGGCACATCTAATCCATTCCAAAGGTAATATGTTTGGTTCCAGACCAGCTATCTGTTAAATAGTAGCCATTTATCTTGACTCTAGTTTCAGAACATTGAAATTTCCTGTATTTGGTGCGTTGCACTGAATAGTTATTTGCCTGATGGAGTAAACTAAATCTACTGAAACATGGTAGGAGCCCTGCCATTGAATTTGTTGTTTCATTAGTGTCCAGGGGAAACTTGACATTTCTTTCTTGAGGATGTGAATGAAATCTGAGCAGAGCAGCACATAAACCGAGTGGTTTATCATTGTAGTCTGTTGCAAACTGTTGCTTTGCCTCAGCAGAAAATTCAGTTGAAAAGTTTTATGCAAATGGTGCCTGGAAAGTTGAACCATTTGACAAGTAACACCATATGAAATTTGAATCTTGTGTTCAACAAGCATATCTTGGATACATTTGACATAATTTTGCTTCGACCTAGATTCCCTTCAGGATTTAAAACTAGTGAATTCCACGCCTTAGTGATAGGTCCATCTACTCTTGTTTGACATGTGGATAAGGCAGTTATAAGACCATGTGTAATTAGCCTGAGATTTATTCTGTTCCCAGCATTCATAGGGAATTTAAAATTTAAAGGGCTTTCACATCCTGCAAAGATAGAATAAAAATGTTTCAGTCTAGGGAATGAAAATCTTTGTTTCTTGCAAAAGGATACATTGCATAAACTCGCTAAAGAGATTAACAAACTTTATTGTGGAACATAACACCAAATGTATTACCTTGCTGACTGGGATCTGCTTGAGAAATTTGGTACTCACTCAACATGGGAGGAGGTGGCGTGGAATGTTATGGACATGACGGGGGTCTTGGCTGCCGACTGGAGAGCTGGCAATTTTTGGGAAAGGCCCATCATATGACGAGCCAATCAGGCACTTGAGAGACTACTGGTGGGCCTTTCCCAAGATCGGGACCCTGGAGATGGGAATTCCCGCCCGCTGAGAGCTGCCGGCCATTCAGAGGCTGGCAGCTGTTTTGCTCCGCATCCTCACCAGGGAGGTGATGGCTGCTGCTAGAACACCACCCATCAGAGGCCCAGGGTCATAGGGCAACCCAGGCCAGTGGTAAGTGCTGGTGGGAGGGGTTTCGCTGATTGGGGGTCGCAGGGGAGAGGTGTAGGATGGTTGGCAGCCAGGGCAGCAGGGTGTCTCTCAGCAGCCCCCCCCCCCCCCCCCCTTTTCTGATGCCATGTTCCTCAATCAAGCTGTCAGCACGCTTATCTAAGCTAGGAGATTGTTTTATGTACCGTGATGACTTAACTCTTTTATCTCACTATACCTATTTGCCTCAAAGCTTTTGGACTTTCAGTTGTTTCTGCTCCTAAGGCATGGTCTCTGAATTTTCAAAACTGTTATCATCTTTAATTCTCTCTTCCCTCCAGAACCAACCGAACTCCAACATTCCCTTTCTCTGAAGCCCTGGAAAGTTGTCACCACCCAGCTCCATATCAACCTGTCCCATTATTCTCTCTGAATTCCTTCAGTTTGTTTTCTGCTATGTCCATAGCACTGAAACTACCCTGGTCAAAGTCGCCAGTCACCTCTTTTGTTTCTGATAACTGTAATGTGTGGGTGTTCCTGCTGCACATGTATTACTGCTCTGTGGCTAAGATTGGCTTAGAACCGCCAAAGTGAATACCCTCAAATATTCCCACGTTATACTCCATCTGCCAAATTTTTGGCCACTCAATTAACCTATTTATATCCCTTTGCAGACTCTTTGTGTCCTCCTCACAACTTGTTTTCCCACCTATCTTTGTATTGTCTGCAAATTTGGCTACACTCAGTCCTTTCAGTCAGATCATTAATATATATTGTAAACAGTTGAGGCCCCAGCACTGATCCCCGTGGCACCCCACTAGTTACAGTTTGCCAATCTGAAAATGACCCATTTATCCTGACTGTTTTCAGTTAGTTAACAAATTCTTAATCCATGCTAATAGATTATACCCAGCACCATGAACTCTTGTCTTGTGCAGTAACCTTTAATGTAGCACCTTATCGAATTCCTTTTGGAAATCCAAATATACTACATCTACTGGTTCCTCTTTATTTGCCTGCTCATTACATCCTCAATGAACTCTTAATAAATTTGTCAAACACAATTTACCTTTCATAAAACCATATTGACTCTGCTTGATTTGAATTATGATTTTCTAAATGCCCTGCTACTACTTAGTAATGGATTCCAGCATTTTCCCACTGACAGATGTTAGGTTAACTGGCTTTCTGTCTCCCTCCTCCTATGAGTAGGGGGTTATGTTTGTAGTTTTCTAATCCACTGGGATCTTTCCAAAGTCTAGCAAATTGTGGAAGATTACAACCAATGTATCCATGATTTCTGCAGCCACTTTTTTTTAAGACCCTAGGATGCAGACCATTCAGGTCCAGGGGACTTTTCAGCCTTTAGTCTCATTAGTTTTCCTCGTACTTTTTCTCTAGTGATAATTGTTTTCAGTTCCTCCCTCCCTTTTACCTCTTGATTTTCTGCTAATCTTGGGGCACTTTTTGTGTCTGCTGTGAAGACAGATACTAAATACATGTTTAAAGCCTCTGCCATTTCCTTTTTTCCCATTATTAATCCCCCCCCCCCCCCCATCCCATCCTCTAAGGAACTAACGTTTACTTTACATGCTTTCTTCCTTTTTATCTACTTGCAGAAGATTTTACTGTCTTTTTTTCTGTGTTTTTTTATATTTCTTGCTAGTTTACACTCATATTCTAAGTTATGCCTTTTTTTCGTCCTTTGCTGGTTTCTGAAGTTTTCCCAATCTTCTGGCCTACCATTAATCTTCGCGGCATTGTGTGGCTTTTCTTACAATTTGATAGCACCCTTAACTTACTTAGTTAGCCATGGATGATGCAGCCTTCTCATAGTGTTTCTTTCTTTATGGAATATATCTTTGTTGAGAATTATGAAATAGCTCCTTTAAATGTCTGCCACTGCTTATCTACGGTCTTACCTTTTACTCTGTTTTCGCAATCCTCTTTAGCCAATCCTGTCTTCATGTCTTTATGTAAGTTTAAGACACTACCTTTAGACCCAAATTTCTCCCCTCAAACTGAATGCGAGATACATTGTGTTATGATCACTCTTGCCTAGAGGACCCTTTACTATGAGATCAGTCTTGTCTCTGCACATTACCCGATCTAAAATAGCCTATTCCCTGGTTCGTTCTGCTACGTGGTGTTCTAAGAAACTGACCTGAATATGCTCTATTTACTCATCCTCAAGGCTGTCTTTGCCAATTTGATTTGCCCAATCTACATGAAGATTAACGTCACCCACAAATATTGCAGTACCTTTCTTACAAGGCCCCAGTATTTCTTGATTTATACTCTGTCCTACAGTGTGGCGACTGTTAGGGGGCCTATATAGTACTCACACCAGTGACATCGTTCCCTTGTTATTTCTTATTTCCACCCAAACTGATTTTCCATCTTGATTTTCTGAGCCAAGATCATTTCTCACTACTGTATTGATCTCATCCTTTATTACCAGAGCAATGCACCTCCTTTTCCAGTTATTCACAATCTATATCAATGATTTGGATGTGGGGACCAAATTTAATATTTCCAAGTTTGCTGATGACACAAAACTAGGTGGGAACATGAGAGGAGAATGTAAAGTGGCTTTGAGGGATTTAGACAGGCTAAATGAGTGGGCAAGAACATGGCAGATGGAATATAATGTGGAAAAAATATGAAGTTATCCGCTTTGGTAGGAAAAACAGAAATGCAGAGAATTTCTTAAATGGTGAGAGATTGGGAAGTGTTGATGTGCAAAGAGACCTGGGTGTCCTTCTTAAATCACTGAAAGCTCATATGCAGGTGCAGCAAGCCATTAGGAAGGGAAATGGCATGTTGATCTTTATTGCAAGAGGATTTGCTTACAGGAATATAAAAGTCCTTCTGCAATTGTATAGACACTTGGTGAGACCGCACCTGGAGTATTGTGTACAGTTTTAGTCTCCTTACCTAAGGAAGGATATACTTGCCATAGAGGGAGTGCAGTGAATGTTCACCAGACTGATTTCCTGGGATGGCAGGATTGTCTTATGAGGAGAGTTTGAGGAGACTGGGCCTATATTCTCTAGAGTTTAAAAGAATGAGAGGTGATCTCATTGAGGTATGCAAAATTCTTATATGGCTCAACAGGGTAGATGCAGGAAGGATGTTGCTCCTGGCTAGGTGGGGGGAATCTAGAACCAGGGGACACGGTCTCCAAATAAGAAGTAGGCCATTTAGGACTGAGATGAGGAGGAATTTCTTCACTCAGAGGGTGGTGAATCAGTGGAATTTTGTACCCCAGAGGGCTCTGAAGGCTCAGTCATTCAGTATGTTCAAGACAGAGATCAATAGATTTCTAGATATTAAAGATATCAAGGAATATAGGGTTAGTGCAGGAGAATGGCATTGAGGTAGAAGATCAGCTGTGATCGAGTTGAAGCAGACTCAAGGGGCCAAATGGCCTACTCCTGCTCCTATTTCCTAGGTTCCTTTCTGCCTATCTTTCTGAAATTTCAAGTACATCTGAATATTCAGATAAAAAGCCTTGAATTTTGTCTTTATACCATATTTCTCTACTGACTCACCTAACGTTTGTAAGCTTTGTGCCTTCCAGTCACACTTGGGTTACCATTACCCATATTGCTACCAGGCACTATTGCCTTGCTTTTGCTCTTTTTAACTTACTAAATTTCCCCTCACTTGAGCCCTACCCGCACAATTTAGTTTAAAGCCCTATCTACAGCCCTCGTTCGATTTGCCAGGGCACTGCTCCCAGCACAGTTCAAGTGAAGCCCATCCCAACAGAACAGCTCTCTCCCCAGTACTGGTGCCTGTGCCCCATGAATTGAAACCTGTTTCTCCCACACCAATCTTTGAGCCACACAACTTTCTGATCTTATTTACCCTATGCCAATTTGCTTGTAGCTCGGGTAGTAATCCAGATATTATTACCTTTTGTGGTTCTTTTTTTTAACTTAGCCCCTAGCTGCTTATACTCCCTCAGCAGTACCTCTTAATCCTTTTTTTTATTCGTTCACGGGATGTGGGCATTGCTGGCTAGACCAGCATTTATTGCCATCCCTAATTGCCCTTGAGAAGGCGGTGGTGAGCATATATTTTCACTAATTTGTGCACATGGAACACCTGACAAATAATATAGTAACATGTGAATACTGAGGAGTTAGTTATAGGTTGTATTCTATCCAATAATATTCACATTCTGTGTCTGTGTGTGTCTCCTGTGTTGTTGCCCAGAGTCAGAGGATACAGTGCCTCTGCCATGTTTATGTTGTTGCTTCTCTCTCTATCTGACTCTGCTTGTCTCTTTTTCTCACACTTTTTGTTACTCAATTTCTCACTTCTTCAAATCCTCTATTGTATTATAAATTATTCTGCTGAGTATAGGGATAGCCACATTTTGATGGAGCAGTTGTTGGGACAGAGCATATTTTCCAGTGGCAAGTATGAGATGTTGGTTGGGAAGGGATCTGGTTAGTAACCGAAGAAGGGAGAGGGCAAGAGGCTGGAAAGCACCACTGCTTGCAGTGAGAGGCAGTGAGGAGCTGAAAGGAATGGACAGTTAACAGGAGGGGTTGGGAAGAAGAGGGAAAAGATAAGAGTTGAGAAGAAATGAACAATTGCGGTGGTATGCTATGGAGAGGGAAAAGATAGATGTTGAGAGGCTGCTTACCTTGGCTGGAGAGTCTAGAACTAGGTAGCATAGTGTCAGGATAAGCGAAAGGCCATTTCACTGTGTGATGAGGATAAATTTCTTCACTCGTAGAGTTATGAACCTTGGGAATTTTCTACCCCAGAGGGCTGTGGATGCTCAGATATTGAGTATATTCAAAGCTGAGATCGATTAGATTTTGGACTGTAAGGGATTGGATGGGAAAGCGGAGGTTAAAATCAACCATGGAGCAGATGTGAGTTATAAAGGCCTGCTACCCGACCCGAACCTGACGGGACCCAATGACGTGTCGGGTTTGGGTTGCTTTTCCGGTTCCGGCTTTGGGGCTCGGGTCAGGCCAGGTCCGGGTTGGACACTCAAAGTACTACCTTTTGCTCTGCTTGGAGGAAAAGGGAAGTTGAGTAAGTAAGTGCCAAAATTTGAAAAGCCTGCCTGAGCTGGGAGTCCGGAACGTCAAGGAGGGAAACGTGCATCCGGAGTCCACAGACTGAGTCTGCGCAGTGAGCGAGTGAACGTCTCTATGACATCATCGCACTCATGCTGCAGCTTCCTTCTATTCCATCCATCCAAAAGTGGTAAGTATAGTGAGTGCACTATGGTCGGGCGCAGGAGGACTCTGGCAGGGTCGGGCTTGGGTCTGATGTGGTTCTGTCGGGTTTGGGTCGGGGTTTTTTTGCCCCAGACCTGAGCAGGCCTTTAATATGGCCTGCTTCTATTTCTTATGTAAGATGCAGACACTGAGGGTTTTTTGGGGGGGAAGCGGTAAGGTTTAGTGTTGGAAAGTAGCGAAGAGAAGTGGAGCTAGGGGTAGAGGCTCAGGGTGTGACTGGGCAAAAAGCCTGCTGAAGAAAAGTATGTGATGGAAATGGTGCTGCAGCTGATACCTGCACCACATTTTTAAAGCTGATTCTTGGTCCTAAGCTGGGAAGCAACAATTTGTTTATAAATTAGTTGTAGCTCTTTAAACAGATTAGTGCTATAGGACCTTTTGAAAACAGATTGTGGATTGCCAACATAATGCTCGGAAGCAGGGAAGAGAATGGGAGTCTTTTGGGAACTGATGTAGTGTGTCACACTGGAAGGAACTCAAGCCAGGTTGAGGATGTAGTTTGTGACGTAGTTTGAGCAGCTCAGCAGTGAGGTTGTGAAGAGAAAGAGGCAAGAAAAGAATTGAAGAGCTGACGGGTCTGAAGGGGATTGAGGGAAGAGAGCAACATTGGGCAGGAATGGGGACAACAGGAGAATAAGGAAGGTATGGGGCAGGAATGCATACTTTCCTCCCAGGAAAGAGGAGGCCAGAGGGAGCTCCAGAGAAAGAATCAGAGTCTTGGGCAGGAGAAAAGTAGGGTAAGGTCAGGGAAAGCTATGCGGGCAGGAGCAGTAGGGTAAGGTTGGGAGGAATTTTGAGACTGAATATAGCTGCAGTTTCCATGGGTTGGCAAAGTGTCCTTACACGGACACTATTGTGTATGGTAAAAGATTCTGAAGTCCGTGACTGATAACTTCAGGGGCATGAAATTTCCCATTGGCGGCTTCTTTACGACCAGATAGACTTTCACAGCTGACGGCTAATGGATTCTGAGAGCGGGAAAAGTAGCTTCTGAACTTCGGACAGATTTGGTGTTTTCCGGCGGATTCTGAATTTTTAAAAAAAAGTCTGTCGGAAACCCTGAATCTGTCCGAAGTTCAGGAACTGCTGTTCCTGCTTTCTGTAGTGGTCAGTGACAGAGAGGGAGGAGCGGGGGGGCGGTGGAGGGAGGGGGAGACACCGAGCACAGAGAGAGAGGTGACAGATGGGCACAGAGGGGATAGGGACTGACACAGAGCGAGAGGAGAGAGAAAGGGATCAAGATCACTCCTGATAGATGGACATCTGTCTGGATTCTCCGCGTTGCAGCATCAAGTGTGTGGGCAAACATTGACTATTTGTGCAAGCAAAAACAATGCTAGCTATTCACTAAATTGGATGAAATGCATTTTAAATTGGACTGTGTTTTGGCTATACAGACAGAGATCAGCCATGATCATCTTGAATGGCGGAGCAGGCTCGAGGGGCCGAATGGCCTCCTTCTGCTCCTAACTTGTATGTTCGCATACACTTTTTATATACAGATTAATTGCCTCTTTGTCCGTGGTTGAGTCAATAATTCTGTCAAATATCCGTGGTGCAACATGTTGGTGCCTCTTCCTGGCAGGTTCTCAGAGGCAGAACAGGAGGAGGGAGAGCAGTGGAAAAAAAAACAGCTTTTAAAAAGAGAGGAAAAATTGACATCCAAAACTTGCTTGTGAAATTAGTGTGAAAAGGAAGATGGTGGACAGACCAAGTTGGAGACACAAAGGCATGGCCAAAATTTATGATAGCCTGAAGTAAGATTTGTGGACGGAAAGTGTGTACCATGTGCAACATTTTTCATTTTTATACAGTTAAATGGAAGACTGCAAATGCTGGTAATTAGATATACAGGCATAAAATGCTGGGCCTGCTTAGAAGTTTGGTTAACATCTAAATAAACACAGAATTTTTAGCAGGTTACTCTATCTTCTCTTTCATGTTCAGATACTGAGTTTCCTGCTCTGAATTTGCAGCATTTATTTTCTATTTTATTGTAGTCCAACTGAGGTGTCATGGGAGGAGGGTTACATGGTCCGGATTTTGCGGTAGTAATGACAGCAAAATTGTCAGTATTCAACATTACCCCTCTGAAACTGACTGCAATTTCAGGAGTCTGCATGGGCTGGATTTTAAGGAGTCCGTGGCAGGGGGTGCCTGATGATGGCCCTGGATGAGGCCCACCATGGACATAGACGCCGGCAGGGCCTGGCCTCCCCCAGCACCCCCCCTCCCCCCACTGCTTGGAAACGGGACCACAGTTTAATTATTTAAATGAATTAAAATAATTGTATTAATGAATCTTGTGTCTCCTCCTGACGTCGCACCGCGAACTTCATCCCGGTGGCCAACACTGCCGCACCTTTGGATCCCCGTCCGGGGAAATGAGGCGTAATGCTTGTGGGGTGGGAGGGAGGCAAGTTTATCAGTGTGGGGGTGAGAGGAGTGGCGAGGAACAGGATCAAATTAGCGTCCTGGATGTAGGAGATGATGGGAAGGGTTGAAGTTGAAAGTTTGTGCAGTTTGGGGGGGGGGTGGGGTGGGAGTTCAGGTGGTAAAGATGTTTTGGGGGTGGCGGGAAGGGCAAATAACTAATTTAATTGTTATTAGGAGGTGGGAGAGGGGCAAAAGAGATGTTTTTATTTAAATTCAAATTCCCTTTAAATATTTAAATTTCCCGTTAGGGCTGACAGCCCTTTAAAAATGGCAACAGCGCCTGCGCACAGGCAGCTGACACCATTGCCAGCGATGGATAGCCCGCTCCCCTCTACATGATTGGGGGTGAGGGGGTCCCGCTCCAGCTATTTAAATGAGCTGCCAAGGGCTGCCATTTTTTTCCCGTGGCGGGCTTATAAAATTCAGCCTCATCTGTGCAGTTTAAAAATGCAAATCCAGAAGTTGGTGTTAGTGCTTCTATGCTTCTCCAGAAGTGTGCTGTTGAGGGCCCCCGAATGCAGTCAATTAGAAATTATTGAACAATATGAACGTCCACCGTTACGCTCTTAGTCTTGCTGTAAGGACTCTTGAAAAAGTTTCCCCATGTTAAATGAAGTGTAACTGGGTTTATAATTACAACTAAACAGCCTCACGGGCCCAGAAAGTGTAATTTTATATTTGTTGAATGTCATATTTCTCCATTATGATGAGAAATTCCACATTTTTTAAAGTTTATGATTTTTAACTCCTACCTTAATCCTATGTGTATGTCCCATTATTTTATTTTGCTATCTGTAAAATTAAAAGTGAAAGTATTTGGTGGTTTTTCTTCCTAGTTAGCTGTTCGTGAGAACACCTCAATGTGATTGGCTGCTTACCCTGTTTGATGACATCACAGGTGCTGGATGCCTGGAGATCTTGTTGATTTGTGGGCTAATTAAGACTGATTTTGGGAAAGGGGAAATCTGTGCCACAGAAATCATTAGATCTTTGCGGCAGCTTTCTTTGAGATCCATGGTGAGCAGTGTTTTGCCGTTGCTTGCAAAATTCAGCTCTATATTTCAAGAATGAAACTTGTTTCTTTACATTCATAAAATTCACTTAAATTGTAATCACATTGCTCAGTTGCTATGGAGTAGGCCATTCAGCCCCTCAAACCTGCTTCATCATTCAGTTAGATCACAGCTGATCTGTACCTCCACTCCATTTATCTCCTTTTGCTCCATATCCCTTGACGCACCTTAACTGACAATGATCTATTGATCTCAGTCTTGAAAGCTCCAGTTGTTCCACAGCATCCTCATCCAGGTTCCTGCTATCCGTTCTGTAAAAAAAGTAATTCTTGATTTCCATCTTGATTGGCTTAGCTTTAATCTTATGTTCCCTCATTTTTGATCTCCCCACCAGAGGAAATTGTTGCTCTGCAACTACCCTATTGAATCCTTAAAACATCCCCCAATAAAAACTAATTTTCTGTAAGCATTTTATATGTCAGTAAGTTGTGCTGGTATCCATCAGTCCTGTGCTAATTTGAGATTGTCCTACACTGCTTCATTAGCTATTATAGGCTTACAGGTTGAAACGTGTGTTGAGGATATTCTGTAGTCAGTGTGCATTGTACTTCACTATTTTCTTTATTTCCCTCCAGCATCTTGAAACACCTCCCTGATGTGTATTCAACTCATCGATTCGATATTGCATCATCTGAAGATCAGGAAGAATCTTTTAATATTATTATCAAGGAAGAACCACCAGATGATGACGAGTACTACCATGCATTAAACCCGGAGGACCTTGATGGTACTGGGCTGGAATGTAAGAAGGAGGAGGATTATTTAGATACTACTTCTAGCCAGAACACTCCATCCTCAGGGGAACAGATGGATGAGACTAATTGTGAGCTAGCTAATCAAACTTTTGATGAAAATGGCACCGGTGAAGTTGTTGCAGCTACTGCTGGAGTTACCAAACGGCCACTGAGCAGCCCCGAAGGGGTAGCCAAAGCTAAAATGCTGCGAATGGAAAGTGGCAAAATGCCCATAGTTTACTTGGAACCCTGCACTGTTACAAAGGGTACTATAAAAATATCTGAACTGCCACAAAACCTGTTGTCTCCTTGTCGGAGGAAATGGGCACCTCCGATCACCCTTCCTCTCCGCTCTCCAAATGCAGCAGAAAAACCTAGCCGTTCACCCAGCTCTGCTGAAAAATCCAAACTAGGAAGTGTGGATTCATCACCAGAGTGCACTGGATACAAGGAGAATGACTCTGTGTCTGAAAGAACTAAGAAGAAAAGGAGCATCAGTGCACTGGCACATAGCTCAAATGCTTCGCAAAGTATGCCATCCCAGAAGGCCTCTGGACAAGGTTTTGGATTTTGCAAGATTAAACATACTGAAAAGGCAACAAGTTCTGGAATTTGGAGTCCTGCAGGTAAGGCCTGTAATTGTACTGAGAGCTCACCTGTCTGCTCTAAGTCGACTCGTTTGTCTACTAAGGCATTCAGTTTGGGGATCTGGAGACCTCCAGATGGCGCAACTGATAGTATTGAGGAATTGCCTATACCACGCACCACCAGTTCCAGGTCTCCACGTGTGGCGAAGCAGCAGTTTACAGTTAAAACCTATAGACGGGGTCGACCAAAAAAGCTGCAACAGTCTACAAAACTTTCCCATTCTGTCTCTGAAGCAGCCATTTCTCTGGCCTCCTCTGACCACCTTCTGGAACGGGAAGAAATGTTCTGTGACGTTAGTCCAGACCTAGACGATGTGGAGGGTGTTACCTTTGTGTCGTATGCATCTCAGGTAAGGCCGCTATTCATATATTGGGCGTATATCTCATACAACAATTTGTGTTGATGGTTAAAGAAGAGTGCGTCACAATGCCAAAAAGGTCATTGAAATAATTACCCAATTTAAAGTGCTAAGTGTATTGACAAAACAGTTACAAGTGGGCATTTCAGTATTTTGTGTGAATGCTTAGATATTCATAACTTAAAATATCCAAAAAAGCAAAATCAGAAATAAGCTAAGGGAGGTTTCTTTGTAATTGACCATCTCTGGATAACAATAGTTTGGGGAAGTTATTGAATCTAAAAGTATCAGTAAAAATAATCATTAAATGGGTACTGAGGGGTTGTGGTGGATTCATTCATGTGCAGGTTCAAGTGAAATTGGTGTATGCCAGCATTGTGAAGGTTCACATCAAATTAGAAGCCTGTTTTATACTATGCCTGCAAAGAAAATCTGGGTCAGACTCCAATTTGCCATGAACCCATATTGGACTGTTAGACCAATTTAACAACCGCTTGTAATCTAAAATGCGGTTATTCTCTATTATTGTTTTTAACACCACTGTACACACAAACCTGTTCAAAGTTGATCATAATTCATTTGCAGCGATAGGTTTAAGAAAAGAAATAAGGAGATGGCTCACTGACGTAACATGTAAGCTCCAGAGTTGTTCTTCTGTTCCCATCCTATGTTTGAGTTCCCATTGCAGCTGCTGTGTTTAACTTTGTTTTTTCAATCTGAGCCTTTTGTCTGAAT
The DNA here is from genome assembly GCF_036365525.1 of Heterodontus francisci. Classification (NCBI taxonomy): domain Eukaryota; kingdom Metazoa; phylum Chordata; class Chondrichthyes; order Heterodontiformes; family Heterodontidae; genus Heterodontus; species Heterodontus francisci. The sequence continues at coordinate 104,258,453 of NC_090379.1, forward strand.
GAAAAAAATGTGTGTGTGTGTGTGTGTGTGTGTGTGTGTGTGTGTGTGTGTGTGTAGCACCTCACATGACCTCGCCATCCCAAAGCACTTTACAACCAATTAAATACTTTTTGAAGTGTAGTCAGTGTTGTAATGTAGGAAATTCAGAACCAGAAATTGGGCACAAAATTCTGATCCATTAAGGAAGCCAAATGCCCTTTTGGTGTGTGCTGTGCCTTCAACTGTTCTCGCATGGCCTGCTCAGAGACCAAGTTGAGAAGGACACTCGTGGGCACTGGAAGCAGCTGGCATGGTGCCATTGAATTATTACACAGCCCTACTGGTTGATCTAACTGGTTGGTCCTAAATTTGGACCAGGTCCATTCAATGAATTCGCTTGTCACTCATCAAAGATCATTCAGCTGCAAGCAGGGCTTAGCATTAGAGTTACATAAAGGGCCAGGCACTCAGCTTGCAGGTAAGGTAATTTTGAATAATGTCTGCTGTTGCAAAGTCTCTGGAAGTACTCTGGAGTGTATTTGAGGATGTTGTGTTAAGTTCCTGGATTTGGCAGGGAGTGTTGCATCCTGACAGGGAGGGGCTGCAGTTGTAGTGCCTCTGGATCTGCAGGGTAAGAGGGAGATGGAACAGAGGCTGCAGAGAGGATAAGCTCTGTATGATGCACTCTGCCAAGTTGGAGCTGGACTCCTCCCTAACAGTGATAGGAGGCTCTCTGGCAGGCCAGCCAATGCACCTAACATCTCTGTATGTCCATCAGCACTCTGCTGTATCCTGCCTCATCAAGGTCCTCATCTGAGTCCTCTAAGGCAGAACTTGTTCATGTGCTATCAGCAGTTGCTGCTTGGTTCCCTGCTGAGTGCTCAGGCATCGAGCAGCGCAGGGGTGCTTGGCTCCACACTACAATCAGGTAAATGAGAACCACATTTTAATGCTGCCTACCTGCAGTTCAACAGGCATAGGCAGGCCATGAATTATGATTCCCGCACTCGAAAATGGTGTGCCCCAATTTCTAGCCCAATCTTGTTTAAGGGATAAATATTGACCAGGACACCGGGAAGAACTATCCTGCTCCTCTTCAAACAGTATGAGGGGATCTTTTGCACTTATCTGAGAGGGCTGATTATGTTTAACGTCTGATCTGAAACTATTGAAGTGTCAGTATAGACTTTATGGTGAAGTCTCAGGAGTGGGACTTGAGAGTGCTGCAACTGAACCACAGCTAACACCTGAGTAAGGGAGTAAGGCAATACATCTGGGAGGTGGGTACTGTCCTCGCCTCCCTCATGACACCTGTCATCTGAGTACCCTGCTGGTTCGTTACAGCTTCACTACAAGTGACAACTTGATGAACAATTCCTTTTGCACTTTCAGCAGGCATCAAAAATCTATTAGCGGCTAGCACATTAAACATCTACTCAATAAATCCCTGAATGGAATCGAACAAATGCCACAATGAAATCTGGAATATAGTAACTGGTTTATCAGAAAATTGCAGGTCAATTACTGTAATTTATCATCTGTGGGTTTGGGTCTCTGAAAATTCCATCTTTTGTATTTAAATATCTCATTCTTGCTCTTCTATTCAAGCTTTGTATGTGGCTAAGTAAGCAATGATAAAAACTGGTAATGAAAATGAGATGTTTACCTTTTCAAGGTTTTGGCCACATTCAGGAACCATGCGGCTTGCCTCAATACAGCTTAATTGAAGGTCGCATTCTAATATTGTACCTTATGTTGTTTTCTATGACATTAGGTGAAAGGTCTATTCATATCTGTTCAAATTTCTTCATGGGAATATGTTAACTGTGGTGCTTGTTCACCTACAAACTATTTTTAAAGGGTTTGGACCATTTTTTTTCTATACAGAGTTTCCAACCTCTGTGTATTACATCTCCCAACTCAATTTTTTATAATCTTTAATAAAGAAGTAAGCATTTAGAAATGCATAGGTTAATCAATGATGACCAGCATGGATTTGTCAAAGGCAAGTCAAGTTTGACAAATTTATAGTGGTCCCTGAGACCATTGCTGCTTTTAGGGGATAACTGCTCCTCCTAGCATTTCCCCTTGGTTGACGTAGAGCTTATCATTTTTCTGTGTTTCATGCATGAACTTTTGGCTCACCCATGCTGGCTCGTTTTGAATAAACTAACACAGAATGAAATCTTGTATATCAGGTGAAGACTAAGCTTGCATTGTGCTTTTAGTACAGTCTTAAAAGGGATTTTGTGGTGACTATTTTTCACCATTTGTGGTTGAACTAATGACTAGGAAGACTGTTCCCAATGCACCCAGATGTGTTTTATAAAAATTTGCTTGATCAACTTGTTGGTAAGCAATACTAATTTGTTTAACAGTGTTATTCCTCATTTAATTGACTTCTACTTATAAATAAAATATGAAATGCTTCCAAAAAAGGGAAAAAGTAATTTAAGGGCAATGTCCAGAAAGAAATTTATGCCCTTAGAATGGCACTTCTCCTTTTTATATGTTGAGTTAGAAGGAAAGCCAAACATATATAATGTAACATGTCATAAACTGGAGAAGGTGGGATGAGGTTATTGCAAGGAAGTTATTTGTGTTTCCAGTAAAGGTTGTTTTTTGAAAAAAAAAGTATTAGCTGGGAATTGAGTTGGCTGGCCTAAGGATCCTGTCCATCACTCCTTAACTGGCTGTGCACTCTTCTGTTCAGATGCTTTCTCTGGAATACCCTTTTTCTCTTCCCTTCTCATTCCCAACACTTATGACTTGTCCAAGATTGGTAGACTTGCTCTCATTGGAAATCCAGAGAGCAAACTAACAAACTTAATTCAGGACTAAATTTGAAACTCTGTTTCAGTACTGAGAGGTTACGTCTGGTGTATAAAGTTAACTTTTTGATCCCATACCTCAGCACAGATCTGCACTAACAGTTTGCTTAGGATTAAGAATAAGTATTGTAACCCCCTCTCAGATCCATTTTTCTTCAAGCTGGCATCTCCATTGGAGAATCGCTAAATCTACTTTTGTGTTTTGTTTGTCGACTTGGGTGTGAAAGATAATTGCCCAGATTTTGTGGTAATAACAGTGAGGCTGACAGTGCTCACCATTATTAAGGATTAAATCAGGCAACAACTTCTGGCGTTTACAAATGTGCAGTTAAATGTGAATGTCGGGAAGTTGCTGTCCGAGTTGCCCTGCTCCTCCAGAAGCTTTGCGACACCGACACCTCGCTAATAGGCTCGGCATTCGACTAGATGAGGGCATGAAGTTGTGTTACTTGCCCATTAGTTACACGTAAGCACACCGGAAAAAGTTAGGGCTTGTTCATTCAAGTATAAGTGGATTTTTAGCAGTGAGATAAGTCTTAGTTATTGTCAAACACACTCTTGGGCACTCGAAATTTAGTCGAGTCTCGTTCCTTTAGATTTTGATTATTGTTGGAGGCCCTGTCTGCCCTCGCAGGTGAATGTAAAAGATCCCATAGCATTGTTTTGAAGAAGAACAGGAGAATTATCCCTGATGTCGTGGCCAATATTTATCCCTCAGTCAGCATCACTAAGAAAGTTATCTGTTCAGCTTGCTATGCCGTGGTTGGTTGCTGCATTCTCTACATTACTTTCAGAAGTACTTGGTTGGCCGTAAAGCACTTTCGGACTTCCTGAGGTTGTGAAAGGCGCTGTATAAATGCAGGTTTTTTAAAAAAAAATTAGTTTGCTCACTTTTTTCTGTCTCTCTTATCTCTCCATCATATTTTTCTTTCCTTCTCTTTATTTTGCTGTCCGTATGTGATTTTACATTGAATTAAATATTCTCATGTGCATATTCTGGTTTAGACTGTGTGCCTTAGTAAGGATTCTTCAGTCTGATTGATTGAGGCGATGCTGACCTCAGATCTCCTGTAGAGAATGCCGTAGTTCTTTAACTGTCTGAAAACCACAAATCACAGTGTAAAAACCCATATAAATTCTGTGGGCAAATGTACACATACTGAATGGCAAGCGCCATTCGTTTGGTGCTGACCGTAACAATCTGGGCCATTAAAATGGCAACACCAGCTTGGGTATGAGGCAGGGGGAACGAGCAGTGGAATCTGAGAGATGACTTCGAAGGAGAAAGCAAGGGAACTTGACAGAGAGACTTAGAGTAAACTTTGGTGTTTGCTTTAGAGCTCAAACATGTCACAGTGTACTTTAACTGTTGGATGAGGGTTATGAAAAGGGTGGTTCAATCAGAACTGTTTGTTTTCCCTCCAATCGACATTTTGTAACTTCTATGTCTTTTTAAACCAGGGTTTGGTGACTGACGTGCCTTTGTGTGTAGTTCCAAATAGTTTTGTTATCTCACTTAACTATTTGGATTGATATTTGTACAGGATGCCCTGCAGTCCCACCTGGTTGAGCAGGAATCAGAGGACCCAAGTGATCCCATCCATCAGACAGGTACCAACCACACAATGTCTCCTTTTCCTTGTGCGCTAAGCTGTGATGCCATCAGCCACACACAAATCCCAATTAGAAGTTTCTCGGTATGGTATTTACCCAAGTTTCTGTTTGTACCAGAAGCTTTCTGTTCCTTTTGAAGAGTGTTAGGACACAACCGCTCAAGACAAAGCCCTCAATCAAGATATGATTCTGATTGCGGTGGGAGCAACACAGTGTCAATTCAGTCCCGTCACTCCACCGGTCGCATAACTTATATCTTTAAGCTTTCCCAAATCAAAGAAAGCAGCAGCCAAATTGAACAATCTAGTAGACTCTGAATGAGGCGAACCAAACCAGATATCTTTAGATATTAACAATTAACTGTTAATAGAAAAAAACCCCACAATCTTAAACACTACTAAGATAAACCAATATCTTAAATAAAAATAGAAATAACAGTATAGTCTTTGCAGATTTATGCTTCCTGACGAACAGTCCTCTGATTCAAAGTCCACTCGCAATCTTCCAGGGTCCGATGAGGAAAGAAAAACAGTTCTTCATCGATAGGCCATTCATAATTCAGTTCAACATTTGCAGCTTCAGACCCTTCTTTCCAGTGATGACCATAGCAGATAAACAATTCGTAACCACTTTCAAAAGAATCAATCTGGCTTAACTTTTAGAATTTTGAAAGGTAGAAATAAACAGTTTAAATTTGTTTCCTTCAGTTTAAATTGACTGAAAGATCTTTCCTTCAGTACAGGCTGGCACAGCTGTGTCTCTCAGAACAGACTGTCTCTCAACTATCTCTGCAAAGCCAGTTTTTTTTTCAGCTAGTTTCAAAGTTAAACGGCAACATTGTATGTCCTGTTCTCTGTCTTGAATGGTTGTATCCAGGGCAACCAAGATGCACCTTTACTTGGTAACTTCTGAAGCTTACTGCCTTAAAGAAGTAGTGACCTCTTACAGCCTTAAAGGCACACCTCATATTTCCTGAAAAAAACCCAACAGGATCATGACGAGAACTATGTGCAATTTATAATTCAGTGGTAGAAATGTGCAAAATCAACATGTAAATCTGAAACAATCTCTGGGAGAATGTTCAACAGAACTTTGTGCTGCTGTGAGAGCTGTATGATGTGAGTTTAAGAAAGGATTTCAACATCAGATACAGGCAGTAATATGAGGCACAAAGACATAATACATTCCTCACAGAGATGGATAAATAGGAACATAACATGGAACAGGAAAGGCCATTTAGCTCATCAGTCTTATTTCTTCTGCAGATCACACATCAGTTGCACTATCATTGTCTCTGCCAAATTATTAATATCCTGGGGAAAGGTATTTTGAACTTTTTCTGTTTCTCAATGGTAAATGAAGCAGGTCTGCAAAGTATTTGTCTAACTTTGGATTCTGCATTAAACGTCAGGCTAACTTGTCTTATACAACACTTGCAAGGTCACAGCAGCTTGTCAACATTTGAGTCCACACTGAATTTAATTATCTATCCTTATTTATCCCTATAACCTTCAGTCCCTTTCCTAACCAACTATTCAAACAGCTCTCTTTTTAAACATGTTATTTAGCAGGATGTTAGTGCTTCAGCTGAGTGTCTACTTTCACATATCCATTAGGAGGGTGGGAGATTCCTCCTTGTTTCAAGTTTTTTTGGAGCATATTAATTTTATATTAATGTTCTCTACTCAGTCTAAATTAAGACATCTGCTTGGGAGTGTGCAGGCTGAGATTTTAAGTGATTTAGTGAGGAAATCAAATTTGGATTTTAGTTCTGCTGCATTTTCTCTGATTCTTTTTTCTGTCTGTACTATCATGCTTATTGAAAATAATTGTGTTATGTGACTTCACATTCTTGAAGTTCCCCAAGAAAGTGATGAGGAGAAAATTGAACGACTGGAAGAGCAGCTGATCAAGGACTTGACTCATTTAGACCCCAGAGTTATTTTGCACCCATCACTTAAAACAGGTGAATGTTACTTGTATAAATAACATTGCATGAAAGATTGTGCCAATATGCTCGTCAGTGAAAAATGTTAAAAACATATCAAAGTGGTTTGAGATATGTCTAAATTGCCTTGATTCTTAGTTTGATTTGATCTATTTCATGTGGTTATTCTACAAATCGCAGTATTGTAATGTAATATAATCTAGACAAAAGGGAGAACATGAGCCACAACCTGTTTTTATGCTGGTTAGAGTATTATTTGCAAAGCTTTATGTCTGATTAACTGAATGTATTCCCCCTACAGCTGGTGTTAAGCCGAGTTCCCTGATGTCAACAGTCAGCCTAAACCTGAAACACTTAGGAGCGGTAATACTGCCCACATCAGCAGGAGTCATTAGACCTGCTTGGAGAGACACCTTATGCTCTCCTTCCAGTCAAACTGTCCAGGGGCCTCTAGGTGAGCAAGCAGCTAATTTAGTAGGAAATAATCTGTTACATGTCTGTGCATTCAACAAAAATATTTGGCACCCTGGACTAATAGAGCCCACATTCAGTTCTTCGCCCTCCATATCAGTATTGACTTTATCGCTGGAAATGATCTTGACTCAAAATTACATTTCCATCAATGACTATGAAAATTTGGACTAAATTCTTTCTGAAGATTATAATTAAAATTCAGAGACAAGACTGAAATCAAACTGATTAGTAGGCCCAACCATTTTTAGAATAGATGTTAGAAATTGAAATGCAGCTAATTTCTTAGTTTTCATTTAAGTGCTAGTTAATTGTGGATTTCTGAGTTTTGAGAGAAAGGACACAGTGACAACAATTTTGAAACACAAATTAAAAAAAAAAAAATCTGGAAAAGACTATAATGAAATATGGAAAGCAACATTTTTCACAATTTGTGATAAATAAAATACGTGACTAAAACTTGGTAATAAAAGTCTATAATTCAAAACTAGGTGGTTAGCGTTTTCAATGAAAGAACTATATAACCAAGTACAATTGGCACGAAGCAAGCTAAACCAGTTCTGTTTCCCACACGTTTCATCTTCCATGATATGCTGTTCTGAGGAGATATCAAGCAGAGGCCAGGAGATTTGGAGTGGCACAGTTGGAGGGAGAGCCCCTGTTGGTTATTTTTAGCCACATTAGTAGATGTCCAAGGGCAGGTTACTTGTGCGCTCCGTTTGGACATACGAAAATAACCATAAGTTATGATTCTCTATGTTTATCCAAGCAAAGATCTCAAGCATATTTAGTCACCAGGAATTATAACCCCCTTTTGTTCTGGTTAAGTTCCCTTTCTTTGCCTAAAAGTAATTTCTTCATCTTCTCCCTTCCCTACCCCCCAACTCAGGGATGCCATCCACAGCGCAGTTACTGGATTAGCTGTCTGCCCTCAGTCCACTCCAGTGCTCCCTCTAATCCAGTGTGCGAGTTGACTTAGCCTTGGATTATTGTTTCTCATCCTCAGCTTGTTCAGATAACTTCTGTTTTTTTTTACAAAAGACTCACAGAAAGAGATTATTCTCCCCTTTCCCTGCTTTTAGAAATAGAATGCTTTTCTCTGGAAGAATCTTGGTCCTTACAGCAGTTGTTTCAAACCAGCTGTAAACCCAGATTCTTAAAATAACAAGCAAATAGATCAGCAATAAGGCCTTATTTTTAAACTTTACTTCTCCCTACTCCCAGTCTTGTAAGTGGCTATTGCTGATGCACAAGCTTTTAGATTTGAAATTGTTGTGTAGTTGCAGTTGGTGTGGTCTCCTCTAATTGTTTTTATGAACATTCTGCAGAAGAAGAAATTCCCTTTGTTTCCAGAACAGGAAAAACAAATGATTTTACAAAGCTGAAGGGCTGGAAGCAAAAACTTGTACAGCAGTCAGGGGCATCTGCATCCAAACAGACTGAAGCAAGTAAGTTCATAAATAGTTGCTTTCTCGTGACCGTATAAAATTAATGGGGGTAACATTCAGCTGATGACCACGTGGAGTAGTTCATCCCATCCCATGTAGAAGCCACCTGATTTTTTCTTCCACTCCATTTGAAATCAGTGGAAAGACCGGGCAGGTTCTGTCAGGGACAAATGATTTATTCGAAGCACGTTAGAGACCATGCAATAAAGTTTTAAATACTATTCCCAAAATGACCTTACTATCCCACATTCAAAGAACACGCACCACTGTCAGCCATCGTACTGCCCTACCCCAACACTCCTCCACCCTGATCTTGCTAAGTTTCTCCCCTGCCTGATGGCTAGCATTCCCTCTTTTTTTCTCTTCCCCCTACCTTCCAACCCGATTTCCTTGTCCTCACTTACCTGATAGTCGCTGCAACACCTGCAGTGACCCACTCATCTAGAGCTCTTTGACAACGAGCTGCCTGTTGCTCTTTGTGACTCGGGGGCTCCGCAGCAATGAGGCGCAGCGTCAAGGGAGCCTTGAACCTTGCCAGTCAGGTCCTGGGATTGATCCAGGCCATAACGTTTGTATTTCATTATATGAGCATAACAGCAGGAGTTTGCCATAGAAGAAGGATTGCAATGTTTAGTCTGTGGCCTTTATTCTTTCAGTAGATTATATCATTGCATCTCTTGAGCAGAGTGCCTCAGAAACATGTTGATAACTAAGGGTTTTTTTAATTCATGTAAACTTTGTCATTCAAAATCAAAGCTAGCTTTCCCAAAGCAACTTGGTTCAGTATATGACGGTAGGCATGTTAAGAGTTGCACACCTACCATCAAGTGGCTGTGGTGAGGAGGGGGTACTCATTGAAGTACTCTAATTTCAGTCAATGAAAGTTTCTTTGGACTCAACAGCAGTGGCAAATGAACTGATACTTTGTGCTTTGGGGATTGTTCCAGGTACCAGTCTGGAAAGCTTCATGAAAAATCGCTCTGCCTTCCTAAGTGACAAACTGGATGAATACCTTGAAAATGAAGAGAAAGTCATCAAACAGCGGGCTGATCTATGTATTAGCAAAATATCAAAAGTTGTGTATAAGATGCCCACCAAAAGTTCCAGTTATGTCCGGACATTGGATAGTGTATTAAAACACCGGGCGCCCGAAGCCACCCTTGGAGGGTCTCACTCATCCAATCGAGCTACAATTTCCCCACAGCCCATTTCAGTTGGCTGTGTTTCCAAAGCTACCAAACAGAGTGGGAAAGTAATGGGGTCCAACTTGGCCTGCAAAGAGCAGAAGTCTGCAAGCAGTGCAAAACCAACCTCAACAGCAACAAAGTCACCAGCTAATTCCAGTTTACCCCTGTGCTCTGTGCTCATGAGACCCCCTGGGCTATCCAAAAAGGAGATAAAGTTGATTAATCTGGAGAATGGCGCCCTCTGGGATGGGAAGCCGAGGACTTATATTACAGAAGAACGAGCAGAGGCATCTCTTATTACCCTACTAACAGCACAGGTACCAGTTCTGTTTTATATTGAAGAAGGAAACTGGGGAAATGTGTTGATAAAGGGCTAAAAGAATGCAAAGCTCAAGACGTTTAACCTCTATCTTTAATTAACACTGCAGTGCACCCACTATAATAGTTGTTGATCATGTTAAGCGTAGTTAGGACAAAAAGAGAGAATGTCTTAACTGACTTTCAAATGCTAATTATATTGGAAGTTTTTTTGGTTAAAGCAAAACTAGTCGTCTGCTTTGCTTTAATGACATTTTAATTATAGAATGTGCTAACTTTCACACTTGTTCAACCTGAGCACACCAAAGAATAGGCCTCCTGAGTGGGAGAAATTAGGTCACACTGCTCTTTTGAAGAGCTTGGTGCCTTACAGTAAACATGGAAGCATGTACATTCACTTTTTGCTGACTTGTTAGACTCTGTAATTTTTTCAGACTCCCGTTCCTCTGAAGATGTCATGGAAAAGTACAATTTAAAAAAAATATTGATTTTCCAACTTTTTCAATATCTATTGTCTCATGGTTTTCCTGCTTTCTGATAGGTTACTTTATGCCTTGTAATTGGTTATTTTCCAAATTACATTTACACAAGAACAGTTGGTCAAATTCCAGCTGCTATTGCTGTTGTTTTGTTCTCCACTGACAGATTAAATGGTGAGGTAAGTGTTGAGAAGCGCGTGCAAGATGTTTATGCTGTCGTTGAAAGTCAGCTGGAGAATTGTGCAGGGCAGTCGAAGGATATCGAGGTTGTAGTGCTGCAGGAGATTGCATTAGGTTTTTGCTAACTAATCTCACAAGACAAACAGAAAAATGGGGAGCTCTTAAGCAGATTACTTTCTTTTCTATAGGAGTACTGATAATGCTTCCCTTATGATGAAGTTTATGCTGGCCTAAGTTGAGTTGACGGATTTATTATTGGATTTTGTTAGTAATAAAGATGCATTTTCCTTCACCATCTCCCAGGGAACACTTCCATCAAGAAAGCGGCGGGTGATACCTAAGCGGGCACCGATGTGTAAGAATGAGTTCTGCCGCTTAGGCTGCATCTGTTCCAGTCTGTCACACATGAAGCAGCCGCCTACGCATTGCCGCAAGCCAGAGTGCATGTTCAGCTGCAAGTGCCCGAAACGCGAGGTGTTGGTGCTGAAGACATTTGGGAGACGCAGAAGGCAGCTGAACAAGGCATTGCGGGAGGATCTGATATTCTATGATGCACTGGCAGAAGACGATGAGTGGAAACCAAGAACCAAAAAGAGAAAAAAGAAGAAAGTGGTTGAATATGGTTAGTACTTGCCGCATAAATTATATAATGCGGGAAGTAGTTTTGGTAACTGCGTAGAAGTTGAAAATGCTAGTCCATTAACACAGTGCACGTTCCTTCAGATTTACTTGCCTGATCTCTCAGTCATCTGTTGTATGACATTCATTCTGCACAGTACACAGTTGCAGCAGTTGTAATAAAATAGCTTGGATCTCTGACAAACTATTCTGAAACGAAAATTGATTCTTTTTAATACTTTGCAGTGAGCTCTTAATAAACAAAGATATAAACAGAATTCAAAATAAATACGTGCATTTTATAATTCTTCCAGTTGAATTATCTGCACATGCCAAAAGATCTATGATTTTCTTTTGTTTAGTGGCCAATGGCATTATGACAATGGAGGCAGTTCATATTACTACTGTTAAGACCATGATTTTTTTCTTGGGGCTGGAAAGATTGGTAGGGGTCTGAAGGAGATTTTCAGATAGGAAACCTGGAAGTATGATTTTCCGGATGCTGTGGCGAAATTGATTGCTGAACGTCTTTTAGATTAAAAGTTTTCCAGTCAGACAGCCAGCCAGAGTGACAGGCTTGGATGCCTTTCAGACAGGAAAGCAACCAGGGAGTGAATGTCAGATAGTCTGACATCTGATTGGGAGGGATGGGCATGGTGGTGGTGTGGGAGGAAACATTCTCACTTCTGTTGGTTCACAAGCAGTGCAATAAAGGCATTCACCTCATGGGTCCAGTTCTCCCCACTCCTACCTGCAAGGATTCCAAAGGCCCAGAATCCTGGCCTCCATGAGTTAAAAGAATACTACTACACAATGTTACATCAAGGCTTGCTTCTTCTTCACCAGCTCCTTCATTCATGATATCGTGTCCCTTCCCCAATATACTAAGAGTCCCTTAATGCTTAAAAAAAAAAATCTGGCCATATACTAGAATCTATACCTCACTTACCTTTTTGTTTTTGACTTCCTGGCCTAGTCTTGTCTGCTTCTTTGCCACCTACTGACCTGACTATTTCTCACACTGTGTTGCTTGCAGTGTTGCCTTTTTTCCTCCCTGTTTTCTGCTGTTGCTATTGTCAGCTTTGTGTTTCCCATCACGTATTATATCATTATCTGGTGTCCACCACAAAGTTGATATGCTTTGAAGCTTCAGCTTTACCCTTCCTAGGGCTGCAAGATTGGTAAATGTTGCTTCCTGAATGGTGAAAATGACTACTCCTAAATTGATATAAATCTACCAAATCAGGGAGCAGGATGTCCTGGAAATATACAGAGTGAGGCTGAAAGTCTGCATTGTGCACAAATGTACAAAGAATATTAGGAGCATGAACTGTGAAATGAACTCATGGGCCATGAGCTTGTAAACTACTGTGGGCCATGGCTTGTATAATTTTTCACTGCAGTACTGAGGGAGTGCTGCATTGTTGGAGGTGCCGTCCTTTTGACACGATGTTAAACTGAAGTCTCATCTTCCCTTTCTAATGATCAAGGTGGGTGCTAAAGATCTCGTAGTATTATTCGAGGAAGAACAGGGAGTTCCCCCAGTGTCCTTAGACAGTCAATGAGACCACTGTGAAAGTTCTTCCTTTCTATCTTAACCCTTCCATTAAACATTTTGAATGGCTCATGCTTTCCAGACATCATCTAAAAGTTAATTGCTGACAGGCAAAATGAATATTAATCACAGCACTGCTGTATATATTATATATGTAAATATTTTTGTTTTTCCATTATTTTTGATCTATTAAAATATTGCTTTAACAACATAAACTTTAATAGATTTTAAATTGGTTTCCAAGGTGGGCAAGATATTTGAAATATGTATTTGGTTTGTTCTTATGATTGAAAGAAAAACAGTATGACATGATGACTATTGTATACATGGTATATTAAATGAAAGAGAAAGATCGCAGAAGTTTAAAGAAATTTCCACAGGTCTGAGTGCATTCTGGAGTTTTGGGTAGGGTGGAGGGGAGGAAGCAACAGGGGAATCGGGACCTACATAATTCCAGACTTTGACCATCGGACCTGTTGAAATACATGTAATGTGCATTTATTGCTTGAATGTCAATCTTCTGATAAAGTGGGGATGGCGACTATTAATTTGTAACAGAGAAACTTCCAGACCCTGCAAAATTCCCATAGCATTAAAATATGAGGAAAACCCTTAACAAATGTCTGCGCACCTGAACATTATGAATACTCAACTGGTGTGCTCATGGGGGCGGTGGTGAAGGTAAATACTGTCTTCAGTTTTTTTCTTTTCCCTGCAGCAATCCCGGAACCAGAGCAATCCATACGTTCATATCCTCTGTGGGTTCGGCAGGAGGGGGAGGTGGACCCTGAGCCAGTCTACACTGCACCTCACTTGAAATCCTGTCACACCAACAAATGCTCCTCTTTATCCCAACCGCAATCTCCACTTAGTCCAAAGGAACCTGACTCTATTGAAGTGCACACAGTGTTATCGACTCCTGCCAGTTCACCAAAGCCCTCTGAGGTAAGCAAATGGAAATTATGTAAAATACCTCCAAGAAATGTACATTCAGAATTAGCAGTGCTGTTTGGCAATCTGTTTGCCTTTTGTACACAACATAACTTTTTCCACCCATTTGAAATTCGCCTAAGCTGTTAAGACTTTCAAGACTCGCTGATGTTGTGTATTTATCATCAATAGGGCACCTGGAATTTTGTTCTATGAGCACAAGTGATGCACTTATCTTTGTGATAGGGAGCACCACCAAGGCAGATGCTTTTATTTTCACTCCTGCTTCTGGACACTGCACCAGTGCAGTCCCTACATTGACAATACAAATGTGTGGGTTAGCAACATGGTAGCAGATGCTGTCTTGTAGAAGAGTTAGTTCAGGGAATCTTTTAGGAGTTGGGTCAATCTAGAGGTAGACCTGTTAGCCATCATCTCCTCTGTGTTTGAGGGTAGAGATGGTGTAATTCAGGAGGCTGATGGTCTTTACTTTTTCTGGGCACAGAAGTTTGTTTGTGTTTCCTTAGTTTACCCTGATCCCATGGACCATTTAAAGGATATAAGCAGATGTGGTGAAGATTTAATTAACACCATATTAGCCCTGCAAACTGCGATCCTTGAAGTGTGTAGAGACGGAATCCTGTTGATTTGCAGGAGCAATCTCAGTTGGGGTGGGAGCAGCAGTCAAATATTGAAGTCGCACCTGCAGACATCCTGATTGATTGCATGATTAATGAAAAATGGCAACCTTTTGCTAAGACTCTAATAGTAGTAACTATATTAGTTACTCAATACATCCACTAACAACACAAAATGGAAAAATCTGTGTAGTGGTTTTCTAGGACTTCAGTTCTATCTCCTGTGATATCAAAAATGTTCTGTTTAAAGAAAAATGTTCTATTTGTATTCATAATGCAGTTTTTGCAGTATTTTTCTACATTGAATTTCATCTGCCACCTGTCTACCCAATTTCCAATCATATCCAAATCCTCTTGTAACTTACCCTGTTCAGCTTTGCAGTCTCCCACGTTCATTAGCTTTGCATCACCTGAAGATTTAGCTATTCTGCTTGTGACTCTTGACTCCAGATAATTTACAAAGGTAATGAACAAAAGAGATTTCAGCATAGTTTCCTGTAGCACCCCACTGGTAACCTTCTCCCAGGCTGATGACAGTCCCTGTACCATCATGTGTGGATTTTGTTTGTCAACCAATTACGTATCCATTGTAAAATATTTCCACTAATTAAAGCTTTTTTATTTTCAGTACCAGCCTTTCCACATGAACGATGTCAAAGTGCTTTCTGAAATCCAAGTACACTAAATCCAATGGCAATACCCCTATTAAGCTCCTCTGTCGAACCCTCAAAGAAAACCAGAAAGTTAGGTTGGCCGACCCTCCCATTCATGAAATAAAAGCAAAACACTGCAGATGCTGGAAATCTGAGATAAAAACAAAGTGCTGGAAATACTCAGTAGGTAAGGCAGCATCTATGGAGAGAGAAGCAGAGTTAGATAAGACAAAGGGTGAAATGAAACTGCCGAGCAGAACAGCTTTGAGATAAGGTGAGGGGGTGCATCTGGAGAGAGAGGTCAAGTATGTACATGTGGCGGCGAATGGCACTGAGTGTAGATCTCAGGATGTGGTGATGAAAGGTCACAGACCTGAAACGTTAACTCTGCTTCTCTCTCCACAGATGCTGCCTGACCTGCGTATTTCCAGCACTTTTCTGTTTTTACTCCCATTCATGAACCTATTGGCTATCTAATTATAGGGTCACAGTTCTATTAGTAAATGCTGAAGTGTGCGTTTTGCCTGGTGAGCAAAGTGCTTTGCAGTTGCTGCATGTGGCTCTGAGAGCCTCTTCCACTGCCACCTTCTTAGAAGCAGTGTCTGCTAACCTTATATTTATTCCTTTTGAAGGCCAAAGCAGTATTGCTCCTCAAAAGTAAAAACTGCAAAATTATTCCAGGAATATGTTGAAATACAAACACTGATTAATTTCATTCTGTAATTCCACTTAGAATATACCAGACATAAAAATTGTCCTCCAGATATTCAGGGCTGAGCCAGTGATGTGCGTATGTTATTTTCAGCCATTCAATAATCATATAGTAGGTGAGCAAATTATTTTTGTGATGCATGGTCAATCTTTTTGAAAATTTTGTGTCTTTTTATTTTAATGCTTACTCAAGGCTGATGAGAAGGGTCCAGTGTACTGGTATTTTGAGAGTATGATGACCTGCGCACGTGTTCGTGTCTTCGAACGCAAGGATGTTGAGAGGCCGATAACCTGCACCTGCAGTTCAAAGCACTGCTGTGGACAGGTAAACTACAAATCTGTACTATTAGGTTTCTCTTTCTGAGGGAATGGCCAGAGGACAGAAGTTGGAGTGTTGTTGTAGTATCTTTATGTACTCCAGTTGCAATCCAGGAATTTGACGTCTTTTGGATGAGGCTTTAAACAGAGATTCCGTGTGACATGTCATGTGGACACAGAAGATGTCACTATACAAAGATGACCAGGGAATGCTCCCTGGTGTCCTGGCCAATATTTATCCCTCAACGAACATTAATAAAACTGATTATTTGGTCATTAACGCATTGCTTTTTGTGGGAGCTTGTTGTGTGTAAGTTGGCTGTGGGGTTTCCTGCATTACAGTAGTGGCTATATACTTCAGTTCACTTCATTTATTTATTCAGAGATACAGCACTGAAACAGGCCCTTCGGCCCACCGAGTCTGTGCCGACCATCACCCACCCATTTATACTAATCGTACACTAATCCCATATTTCTACCGCATCCCCACCTGTCCCTATATTTCCCTGCCACCTACCTATACTAGGGGCAATTTATAATGGCCAATTTACCTACCAACCTGCAAGTCTTTTGGCTGTGGGAGGAAACTGGAGCACCCGGAAAAAACCCACGCAGACACAGGGAGAACTTGCAAACTCCACACAGGCAGTACCCAGAATTGAACCCGGGTCGCTGGAGCTGTGAGGCTGCGGTGCTAACCACTGCGCCACTGTGCCGCCCAAATTGGATTTAAATTTAATTGGATGTAAAATGTCCTGAGTTTGTGATGGGCACTATATCAATGAAAGTCAATCTTTCTTAATATAGGTGAGGCAATGTTAGTTGTGCAGGGAGGGGAATGCCATAGCAGTGTTTTGGTTCCCTGTCCTTTAGTACAAATGAGGGAGAGTGATGTTGGAATGGTTGTTATCTTGTTCATGAAATGTTGGGGTTGCTGCTGCAGTTTCCGTTTCCTGTCCTTCAATGGATGGGAGGAATGCTTCAGTGGTGTCTGAATTTCAATTTAAAAAATAATTGCAAGCCTATGGAACAATTTCCTTTTTTTGGATCTGGTCAGGAAAAGAGTCTAGTGTATGTCCGTTTCCAGACATATGATCGGTCCTGGTAACCAATTTTCCTGCTCTTTCCCAGCCTACCAGCTACAAGCTGCCTGCTGACTCTTGCTTCTGTCTAACTTCCTGGGTGGTCCCAACGTGGAGTTGACTCAGCTGCAATGAACATGAAACAGCAGTGCCTGCTCTCCACTTCCCTTCTGCAATACATGTTGGCTTCTAGGCCAGTTCTAGAGCTGGTCTCCCTAACGTTTGGGTACATTAGGTTGGCAACTGTAGTGAGTACAAAATGGTGGGAGCACCCTACCTGGCCTTAGAAAAGCTGGCCTTTTGCTGTACTTACTCCTCTTCTGTGTACAGGCCAGCAATTAGCACGTGCCAGGGCCTGTCATAGATAGATGAGAGGGTTGAAGAGGAGCAGGCTGCTCGCATTTACCATAGATCCAGCAGTTCTGTACTTCGGCTGACCAGCTGGGAAAAACTGACAGTGCCTTCAGCCTCATGCCTATTAATTCTTGCAAGGTCCAGCCCAAGTCCCAGCAGATGGCCTAGCTCACCATGCTCTTCAAGTCTTTTTCTGTTATCCATGCATGTTGCAACAGTTCAGTCATGCCAGTATTGGTACCCAATATTGTAGCAGAAGATGGATTATATGGGCCCTCTCTCCTGTGCCAACCAACCCCCACCAAGTCTCCCTTCACTTCTCTGAAATTAGAGGAAAAGCATTTAGAGAAATATATAGGAAGTGTGAGGTGTGTGTGAATGGTATGCAGAGAGATTGGAAGACATAAAGAACAGTGATCAAACATGGGGAACGTCACAAAAAGAGAATGAACAAGGAAAAGGTCAGGTGGACAGATGAGGATTCATGTGGGGCAGAGCTAAAGAAAGGGCAACAAGGGAAGCCTTGGAATATATACAGAAAAAGAGCAAGGCCAGTGAGAAGAATGGACAAGGCCTGCGATTGGGCAAAACCTGGAGATGAGAGAGATGGAAAGAAAGATAGGCTTACATTTATAATAGCACTTTTCACAACCTCAGAATGACCAAAAACGCTTTACAGTCAAAGTATTTTTGAAGTGTAGTCACTGTTGTAAAGTAGGAAACAAGGCAGCCAATTTGCACACAGCGATGTCCCACAAACAGTGAGATAATTACCATATAATCTGTTTGCATGTGTTGATTGAGGGATAACTATCAGCCAGGAGTCCAGGGAGAATCCCTTGCTCTTTGCAATAATGCTATGAGACCTTTTATGTCCACCTGAGAGGTTTAATGTTTCATCCAAAAGACAGCACCTCCAACAGTGTAGCACTCCCTGAGTGCTGTACTAGAGTGTCAACCTAGATTTTGTGGTCAAGTCCTGAGAGCATGGCTGCTGAGCCACAGCTGATGCCATGTGAGACAAATTTGTGTGAGGTATGCCGGAAAAGGGAGACAGGCAGTTTTTTAAATTAAAAAAACAACTTGTTCATTAATACCATGATAGATTAACTAGTATTGGTAAAATATGACTAACCCATTGGAACAGTAGAAAAGTGGAGTCTTACTGTATTTTTGTACAGGGACATTAATGATTAAAATTGGTGTTTTATCTATCTAACCTTTCTTCGTTCTTAGGCTTTAGCTTACGAATCAAGTCATCATCCTTATTAGCTGATGCTGCTTAGTTCTCCAGAATTTATTCAACAGCACCTTTTCTGTTTTTAGGAAAACAGTCTATACAGTATGGTGAATAACAATGAAACTGTTGAAGAATGCAAGTTGAAACAATGCAGTGACTCCAGCTCCAGAGAGGGTAAGGATCACTTTGTACCATATTACAGAACTCGTATACATATTGTATGCAAAATCTTGGTAAATGGAAGTGAAATTGAGAATGTAAGATTGCAGGAAGCAAATATTCATGGGAATCGGGCAGGGGTCGTCAACACATTGATCACAAGCTACTGGTAACTCGGGTCAGCCTTTGAGTAGCGCGCATAATGCTCCTGATGCTCACATCATACTGCCAGCATTAATCCGTGCATATGCATCGTGACGTCGCCAAGTACTGATGTCACAATAGGAAGAGTGAGCAGGGTTGAGGGGTGCCAGCGTCAAATCCCGAGTGGGATGGGGGTGCGAGAGGTGAGTGTGGGGCCCAACAGAGAGCGGTGGATAGAGCAGTGAGGGAGCGGGGTAACGAGGTAGAATGCGAAGGGTGTGTTCGGGGGGTGGGGGCATTGCACAAAGAGAAGCAACTATAGGGGGAAGGGCCTGTTGAGACAAATTGAGCAGCGCCATCTTTTATTACTGGCAGCTGCCTGAGATGTTGCAGACATTTGTCCTTTGCACATGTGCAAGTAGTGCGCCACCTATCGGTGGTGTTGTAAACACATTTTTTTCCTTTAACAGAAGTAGCTCTCACTCAGGAAAAGGTTGGTGATCACTGGAATAGCGTTTAATGATTGCAGCCACATGAACCCCCAATCCCCAAGTGTTTTTGAAGTAAGTCATACAGGGGCGGATCTGATAGGCTCATGATTGTGCGTGTTAGTGTACCTAACTTGAAGGATCAACTAGTGTTTGTCCTTCCTGTAATATTGTGACCAGGCATGTGCACAAAACCCCAGATGGGGATGAACCCTGTACACGTGCAGTATTATATCCTGTTATTTTGAGTTCTGTTCAATGTGCTAGATAACCCCGTGTCCTATTTATCACTGCTGAAGTCAGGAATGGAGAGTTTGGTGAGAGATACAGGATTGGACGAGGATAGAGATCGAGTAGTGAAAGTTCCTGGA
The DNA here is from genome assembly GCF_036365525.1 of Heterodontus francisci. NCBI lineage: Eukaryota > Metazoa > Chordata > Chondrichthyes > Heterodontiformes > Heterodontidae > Heterodontus > Heterodontus francisci. The sequence continues at coordinate 104,278,169 of NC_090379.1, forward strand.
GGAATTTAAAGATCATAGAAATTTTCAGCACAGAAGGAAGCCATTTGGCCCATCGTGTCTGTGCCAACTGACAAGTAGCCATCCAATCTAATCCCATTTTCCGGCTCTTGATCCATAATCTTCTAGATTATCGCACTTCACGTGCGTGGCCAAGTACTGTTTAAAACGTTGAGGGCTTCTGTCACCACCACTCTTTCAGGCAGTGACTCCAGATCCTTACCACCCTCTGGGAGAAAGAATTTCCCCTCTAAACCTCTTACCCTAAATCTGTGTCCCCTGGTTATGGACTTCTCAAAGAATAGGGTGAGGATTTTAATCTTAGGCATGGGGAGGGTACCAGATAACAGGGATGGGACTTGGCCTGGAACAGAAAAGTTGGGAGTTTATGGAGTGTTGCAGGTTAGCAAGGAAAGTGGTGAAGTAATTGAATTTGGAGGTGATGAAGCCATGCAGGAAGGTGCAGAGTCTGAGGTAGGAGCCGAGGTTGGTGATCCTGTATAGCTTGAATTAAACAGCCTTTGGGTGGTTATCGTGTCTGAAGTTCAACTCGGGGTTGAACAGGATGTCAAGGTTGCAAACTACCTGACCCAGCTTCTGTGTTTGGGGGAGTGGAATCAATGCCATGAGAGCCAAGTTTGTGTTGGGGCTGAAACAATGTCTTTGCTCTTCAGTGTTGAGCTAGACACTCAGTCATATCGGACATATCTCTCCAACAGTGAGCCAGTCAAAGAGTTGAGAGTTAAAGCTGAGTATCATCCGCTTAATGTGAAAACTGATCCTGTGTCTGTGGATGATGTCACCAAGAAGTGGCATGTAGATAAGGAGATCAAGGACAGATCCTGGGGACTCCTGAGCTGATGGTATGGGCTGGAAAGAAGTGCTGTTGCTGGAGATGTTCTGGCTGTGCTTGGATGCGAAGGAGTGAAACCATGTGAAAGCTGGACAGTGGACCGGTGTTCCAAATTAAATTTGTGAAGATTTCTTCTGTTGTAAACACTTTTAGCATCACAGAAGGCTTCTCATGCCAGTTCAAATAGTTGGTTTAAAAACAGAAAGTGCTGGAAATACTCAGCAGGTCAGGCAGTATTTGGGGAGAGAGAAGCAGAGTTAACGTTTCAGGTCTGTGACTTTCATCCGAACTGACCTGAAACATTAACTCTGCTTCTCTCTCCACGATGCTGCCTGACCTGCTGAGTATTTCCAGCACTTTCTGTTTTTATTTATGATTTCCAGCATCTGCAGTATTTTGCTTTTATTCAAATATTTGGTTAATGTTCTGACTTTTAAGCCGTAATATAGTGCACTAATAAATCGAGCTGTTCCGATTATCAGAAGCAGAGTTAATAATATCATATAAATTGACCATTGTTATTAAAACATACACACAAAATGGATATTAAACACTTGTGCCATTATCGCTTTTTGCTCCTGTTCATGCCTCCTTATTTTTCTCTTTGAACTTTATTTACATTTTACTTTTGTTTTCCATTAAAATAGGATATATTGGCTTTCTTATCTATTTTGTCCTAATTTTGGAAAAATCTATCACAATGCTTTGTTTCCCCTCTTCTTTGGGGTCCTGTGTCCATTCTGAGGCTCGGACCCAATTTATTCAAAAAAGGTTTTTCAGCCAGTTGAGATTCAAGACTTAAAGCATTGACCTGTTTGTCCCTTCATGCTATCTGGTCCAGTGTCCCATATAATGCACAACAGCAGCTTTATGCAGAGTGAAGCTCCCTTCGTGCAATCCAGTAGGAAATCATACATGATGTACAACAATGTCTTTTTTGCACACCTCTTGATTTTCCTCTTCCACCATTGACTGCTGTGCCTTCAGCTGCTGAGGCCATAAGCTCTGGAATTTCCTCCCTGAAGCTTTTTGCCTCTCTACCCCCCTCTCCTCCTTTTAAGTTTCTCCTGGGTAATAATAGTAGGGGATTTTAACTTCCCGAATATCAACTGGGATAGTCTTAGTGCAAAAGGCTTAAAGGGGGCGGAATTCTTAAAGTGCATACAAGAGAGCTTTTTGAGCCAGCACGTAGAAAGTCTTACAAGAGAAGGGGCGGTACTGGACCTAATCCTAGGGAATGAAGCCAGACAAGTGTTAGAAGTGTCAGTGGGGGAGCATTTCGGAGATAGTGACCATAGCTCTAAGATTTAAGGCAGTTATGGAGAAGGACAGGGGACCGGAAATAAAAGTACTGAATTGGAGGTACTGATTTCAATAGGATAAAACAGGATCTGGCCAAAGTAGACTGGGAGCAGTTACTTGTAGGAAAGTCTACACCAGACATTCAAAAAGGAAATAGTAAGAGTTTAGGGCCAACATGTTCCCGTTAAAGTGAAGGTAGGTCCAACAAGTCCAGGGAACCCTGGAAGTCGAGGGTTATAGAGGATTGGATAAGGAAAAAAAAGGCTAATGGCAGATTCAGAGCGCTGTAAACAGTGGAGGCCCTAGAGTATAGAAAGCGTAGAGGGGTACTTAAAAAAAAAAATTAGGAGAGTGAAGAGGGGACATGAAAAAACACTGGTGAGCAAGATAAGGAAAATCCCAAGGTGTTTTATAAGTATATTGAGAGCAAGAGGATAACCAGGGAAAGAGTAGGGCACATTAGGGACCAAAGTGGCAATGTGTGTGTGGAGCTGGAGGACGTAGGTGAGATTTTAAATGATTACTTTTCATCCGTGTTCACCACGGAGAAGAACGATATAGGTGTAGAGATCAGGGAGGGGGATTGTGATATACTTGAACAAAATAGCATTGAAAGGGAGTAAGTATTAGCTGTTTTAGTGTGCTTAAAAGTGGATAAATCCCTAGGCCCAAATGAGATGTATCCTAGCTGCTATGTGAGGTAAGGGAGGAGATAGCAGGGGCTCTGACACAAATTTTCAAATCCTCTCCTGCCACAGGAGAGGTACCAGAGGACTGGAGGACAGCGAATGTGATAGAAGGATAGCAGGGATAAACCAGGTAATTATAGGCCAGTGAGTCTAACAACAGTGGTAGGGAAACTATTGGAAAAAAATTCTGAGGGGCAGGATTAATCTCCACTTGGAGAGGCAGGGATTAATCAGGGATAGTCAGCATGGCTTTTTCGGGGGGAGATTGTGTCTAATAAACTTGATTGAATTTTTCGAGGAGGTGATTAGATGTGTAGATGAAGGTAAGGCAGTTGATGTGGCCTACATGGACTTCAGTAAGACTTTTAATAAGGTCCTGCATGGGAGATTGGTTAAGAAGGTAAGAACCCATGGGATCCAGGGCAATTTGGAAAATTGGATCCAAAATTGGTTTAGTGGCAGGAGGGGGATGGTTGAGGGTTGTTTTGCGAGTGGAAGCCTGTGACCAGTGGTGTACCGCAGGGATCGGTGCTGGGACCCTTGCTGTTTGTTGTGTACATTAATGATTTAGACATGAATATAGGAGGTACGATCAGTAAGATTGCAGATGACATGAAAATTGGTGTCGTAAATAGTGAGGGGAAAGCCTTAGATTACAGTACGATATAGATGGGCTGGTAAGATGGGCAGAGCAGTGGCAAATGGAATTTAATCCTGAGAAGTGTGAGGTGATGCATTTGGTAAGACTAACAAGGCAAGGGAATATACAATGGATGGTAGGACCATAGGAAGTACCGAGGGTCAGAGGAACCTTGGTGTACTTGTCCATAGATCATTGAAGGCAGGAGCACAGGTAGATAAGGTGGTCAGGAAGGCATATTGCCTTTATTAGCCAAGGCATAGAATATAAGAGCAAGGAGGTTATGATGGATAATAAAAGCAAAATACTGCAGATGCTAGAAATCTGAAATAAAAACAAGAAATGCTGGAAATACTCAGCAGGTCTGGCAACATCTGTGGAGAGAGAAGCAGAGTTAATGTTTCAGGTCAGTGACCCTTCAGAACTGGCAAATATTAGACATGTGAAAGGTTATAAGCAAGTAAATCGGGGGTGGGGCAAGAGATAACAAAGGAGAAGGTGTAGATAGGACAAGGTCATGGAATAGCTGACCAGAAGGACATGGAGCAAAGGCAAACAGTATGTTAATGGTGTGTTGAAAGACAAAGCATTAGTACAGATAGGGTGTTAACGGACTGAAAATTGAACAGCCGCAAGTACAAACATGAAAAAAACAGTGGGTAAGCAAACTGAACAAACTAAGATGAAATAAAATAAAACAAACAAATAAAAAGAAAAAATAACTAAAAATAAAAGTAAAATGGGGGGGCCCCGTCATGCTCTGAAATTATTGAACTCGATGTTCAGTCCGGCAGCTGTAGTGTGCCTAATCGGTAAATGAGATGCTGTTCCTCGAGCTTGCGTTGATGTTCACTGGAACACTGCAGCAATCCAAGGAGAGAGATGTTAGCATGACAGCAGGGGCGCGTGTTGAAATGGCAAGCAACCGGAAGCTCGGGGTCATGCTTTCAGACTGAGCGGAGGTGTTGAGGATATGACGGAGCTGTATAAAATGCTAGTTAGGCCACAGCTGGAGTACTGTGTACAGTTCTGGTCGCCACACTATAGGAAGGATGTGATTGCACTGGAGAGGGTGCAGAGGGGATTCACCAGGATGTTGCCTGGGCTGGAGCATTTCAGCTATGAAGAGAGACTGGATAGGCTAGGGTTGTTTTCCTTGAGCAGAGAAGGCTGAGGGGGGACCTGATTGAGGTATATAAAATTATGATGGGGAATTGATAGGATAGATAGGAAGAAACTTTTTCCCTTAGTGGAGGTGTCAATAACCAGGGAGCATAGATTTAAGGTAAGGGGCAGGAGGTTTCGAGGGGATTTGAGGAAAAAATTTTTACCCAGAGGGTGGTTGGTATCTGGAACACACTACCTGAAGGGGTGGTAGAGGCAGGATCCCTCACAACATTTAAGAAGTATTTAGATGAACACTTGAAATGCCATAGCATACAAGGTTACAGGCCAAGTGCTGGAAAATGGGATTAGAATAGATAGGTGCTTGGCCAGCACAGACACAGTGGACCGAAGGGCCTGTTCCTGTGCTCTATAATTCTATGAAAACCTACCTCTGCTGTCCTAATATTTCTGTGGCTTGGTGTCAGAGTTTGTCTGATAATGCTCCTTTGGAGCACCTTGGGACGTTTTATTATGTTAAAAGGCAGTATGTGCATGCAAGATGTTGTTAGAACAAAGTAGTTAGTATTATATACTAACAGTTAAATCCAACCACAAGAGAACATCGTTTACTATACCATTGTGGCCTCTCTTTCACACACCAGCCATTTTCTGAGTGAAATTGTCAAATTTTGTGGAGTAGCTAACATGCAGCGAACATCAAACCAGGTTAAGATCACTCCAGACTCATTCGGCTTTCAATCTGTTAGTCTTGACCAGATTTGAACCTGTGCATTGTGCTGTCCAGCCCTCTGCCTAACTGGAATTTAAAGCTTGATGCTAACCGCTAATGTTTGACAGGCCATTTTGTGTAATCTTAAATGTATTTCCCTTTAAACTGTTATGTTGCTTGCTGTTTTTTCTAGTCATGCTGATATTTTAGTGCAGTGCTACTGGAGTGCGGCATTGTCACAAATGCCATGCTTTGGTTGAAGATATCGAACTATGCTCCCTGTCCCAGCAATTCAGGTGAATGTTAAAGATCTCATGGACCGCTTTATTGACTAGGACACTGGGAGAACGCCCTGCTCCTTTCTTGCCTCAATGGCCACCACTAAAAACAGATCATAACTGGTCATCCATCTTGTTGTCTGTGGGAGCTTGTTGTGCACAAAATAGCTGCTGTGAAAAAAAATCAGTTCATTCTCATACCTTATGAGAGGTTGTCAATTTAAGTGTTTAAATCAAAAGGAATGACACTTCAAATTAATTATTTGTACATGTACTTTATATTTTTCTGAGATATGGTAAGGTGCAATATAAATTTTAGCCTCTGTTGGATCGACCTTGTATTACAAAATTTAAAAAAAATTTCTTGTGATGTGGTGTTACTGGTAAGGCCATTGTTTGTTGCCCATCCCTACTTGCCCTGAGAAGGTGGCTGTGGACCTAATTGCTGAACTGTTGGTAGTGGCTTGTTACAGCTGCGTAGTTTGCTAGGCTACTTCAAAAGGCAGTTAAGGTCACCACATTGCAGGAAGGAAATAATTGCTCTGGAGAGAGTACAGAGGAGATTTACAATAATGTTCCCAGGGCTTGAAGGTTGCAGCTATGAGGAAAGATTGGATAGGCTCGGGTTGTTTTCCCTGGAACTGAGGAAGCCGAGGGGTGACTTAATTGAGGTGTACAAAATTATGAGAGGCCTAGATAAAGTGGGCAGAAAGGACCTATTTTCCCTGGCGGGGAGGTAGGTTACCAGGGGGCACAGACTGAAGGTGATTGGTAGAAGGATTAGAGGGGACATGAGGGGAAACCTTTTCACCTGGAGAGTAGTGGGTGTCTGGAATTCACTGCCAGGAATGGCAGTGGAGGCAGAGATTTTCAATTCTTTTAAAAGGTATCTGGACATGTACCTGAGGGCTGTAACCTGCGAGGCTATAGACCAGGTGCTGGAAGGTGGGATTAGTTTGGGCGGATAGTTTTTTCAGCCAGTGCAAACACGATGGGCTGAATGGTCTCCTTCTGTGCTGTACTTTTTCTATGGTTCTATTTCTAAGAGTCAACCACCTTAGCCAGATGAGGACAGCAGGTTTCTTTCCCTAAAGGACATTAGTGAGCCAGTTGAGTTTTTATAACAGTCTGACAGGTTCATGGTCACTTTTACTGATACCAGCTTTTTATTTCAAGCTTTCTAAGACTGACTTCAAATTATAAAACTGTCATTGTTGAATTTGAACTCGTGGACCTTGATATTAAACACTCACCCTGCAACGACATGGACTGGTTAAATATTTTAAAATGGTTTATGCAACCTCAACCTGCCGCATATGTGTCTGCCATCATTTTCATGGCAGGGGTTTTGTGTTGTGTGAGCGGAGAGGCAGGATTCTTCATTAACATAGTTAAAGCAGGTTTCTACAGTGCAATTCCTAGGGCTTGGGATACCCATCAGTAAAAAGGAGGCAGGAGCTGCTGGCTCAAGAAGGTAAGTGCTTTTTATAGCATTCCTTGTGGGCCAGGAGGAGTCCTCATCTTGGCCCCTCAAGGAGCCTTCTGCCTTCCTATTGCTGATATGGCCTCTCCCATGCCTCACCAAGATTGCAGACATCCCCACCACCCCCAAACACCTCAAGCCCTGATTTCTGGCCCCCACTGCAATTGCCAGGGTCCATCCCCAAGGCCCAAGCTGTGACTTCCTGGTGCCTCTGGCATTCCTGCTCAACAGCGGCCAACCTGTCAATTTGTCTGAGTGACAGGTGGGAAATGAAAGAAATAAATTGTATTGGGGTCCCACCATTAAATACAGCAGGGCCTCCATTTCCCCTACCTCGATATGTTCCCTGGCCATAAAAATCGGGGTCTTGTTGTTTGAATTCAGGTCCCTGCATTTTACAACAAATAACAACTTTCATTTATATAACTCCTTTTTATGTAGTAAAACTTCCCAAGGCTCTTGGAGTGATAATCAAACAAAATTTGACACTGAGCCACATAAGGAGGCATTAGGGCAGATAACCAAAAGGTTGGTGAAAGAAATAGGTTTTAAGGAGCATCTTAGAGGTTTAGGGAGCTTGGGGCCTTGGCAGCTGAAGGCACTGCTGCCATTGCTGGAGCAATTAAAATCAATGGTGCTCAAGAGGCCAGAATTTTTCTTTTCTTTTTATTCGTTCATGGGATATGGACGTCGCTGGCAAGGCCAGCATTTATTGCCCATCCCTAATTGCCCTTGAGACTGTGGTGGCGAGCCACCTTCTTGAACCACTGCAGTCCTTGTGGTTTAGGTGCACCCACAGTTCTGTTAGGAAGGGAGTTCCAGGATTTTGACCCAGTGACTGTGCAGGAACAGCGCAATATATTTTCAACTCTGGATAGCGTGTGACTTGGAGGGAAACTTGCAAGTGGTGTTCCTGTGCGCCTGCTGCTCTTGTTCTTGGTGGTAGACATCACAGGTTTGAAAGATGCTGTCGAAGGAGCCATGGTACGTTGCTGCAGTGCATCTTGGTACGAGTTAGGACACAAGCGCCAGAGTTTTAGATGACCTGAAGTATACGGAGGCTAGAACATGGGAGGGCAGCCAAGAGCGCATTAGAATAGTCAAGTCTAGAGGTAACGAAGGCATGAATAAGGGTTTCAGCAGCAGATGATCTGAGACAGGGGTGAAGTTGGGCAATGTTACAGAGGTGGAAATAGGTGCTCTAATTGATCACTTGCTATTTAGTTGGAAGCTCATCTCGGGGTCAAATACGACACCAAGGTGACAGACAGTCTGCTTCAGCCTCACATAGTTGCCAGGGAGAGAGATGGAGTCGGTCGCTAGGGAACAGAGTTTTTGGTGGCGACTCAAGTCAGTGGCTTCAGTCTTCCTAACATTCAGTTGAAGGAAATTTCTGCTCATCCAGTACTGGATGTTGGTTAATCCATATGGAGAGCTTGAGAGAAATGGTGGTGAGGTGGAGATGGGTGTCGTCGGAGTACATGTGGAAACTGACATTTTCAGTTAATGCTGCTGCAGGGTAGTATATAGATGAGTAATGGGGGACTCCAGAGATAATGGTGTGGGAGTGGGAAGAGAAGCCATTTCAGGTGAATTTATGGCTACAGTTCCATAGATGAGATTGGAACCAAGTGAGGGCAGTTCTACCCAGCTGGACAATGGAGGAGGTTGGTGTGGTCAACTTTGTCAATGGCTGCAGATAGGTCGCAAGGGATGAGGAGGAATAGTTTATCACAGTTGTAGTCACAAAGAATGTAATTTGTGACTTTGAGGACCATTTCAGTACTGTGCCTGGGCAGGAAACCTGATTGGGGGATTCAAATGTGGAATTGTGGGAAAGGTGGGCACAGATTTGGCAGGTGACAACACGCTCAAGGACTTCGGAGAGGAAAGTACGGTTAAGGGTTGAATGGTGGGCTAGTTTACATGAACAGGAGGTCAAGGGTGGGTATATTTGAGAAGAGGGGTGATGATGACAGATTTGAAAGGGGGTGGACAGTGTCTAAGGAGAGGGAACCATTAATAACATCAGCTAACATTGGGAACTGGAAGGGAAGTTGAGTCATCAACGGTGTGATTGGAATAGGATCGAGGGTGTTGGAGGTGGGTCTCATGAACAAGATGAGCTCAGAGAAAGCAAGGCAGGGGATGGGATAGAATCTAGAGAAAGATGAGAGTTTTGGGCTAGAGGAACATTAGGGGACGTCTGGACCAGTGGCTAGGGGAAGGGAGGGAAGCAACAGGCAGCTGAATTAGATGGCCTCAATCTTTTTAACAGAAAAAAGTCCATGAACTCCTTGCACTTGTCGGTGAGGGTGGAGGAGACAAGGGAGGGTGGTTTAAGAAGTCATTCTGAACTGAAGAGAAGTTGGGGGAAATATCTTCGCTTTCCTGGATGATCCTTGAATAGTGAGCAGTATTAGGGATGAAGAACAGGACCTGATGCTTTCTGTGGTCCAGCCAAATCTGACAATGGATGGTTTAAACCATGTCTGCCAAAGACATTCAAGTCTGCCCCTTGGACTTAATGGAGCAGAGATGAGGGATATACCAGGAGGAATGACTCGGATAGGAGAGAGTAGTGGTTTTAATGGGGGCAGTGGCATCGAAGTTGGTGGTGTGATTTAGCAGTAACATAACCACAACACCACCATACCAATTTTGCATTTAAATCAAGAAGTACTGAAATCTCATTAGAATTTAAGACAAGAATTTTCCATGGCTTATTATGTCATGCCTCCACCTAGTGTAGCATTAAGCCACACGGTTGAGAAGGTTCCAGAATAAATTTCTTGTGCCTGCTACATTGCCTCTGTTCCCTTTAGACTGGATAGAGGAAAATGTTATCCCTTCTGGAAACTCTATGTGGCTGCTGAGTGAGGACCAGATTGGGTTTGGCAGTTATGCTTTCCATGGGCAGGTAGTTTGTTCTTTATTACTGTCCAGCCTCTTCTTACAAGACAAATACATGGAGTAATCCTTTGCTCTGAAACATGGCACCTTGAGGTGGTATACACACTTTGAAGGAAGCTGGCTTCAATTTTGGATCTTCCTGTCTTGTCTTCTGGAGTTCTTTGACATAATTCACCTTTGTGTGGAAGTTGAACATTAACTTGACTGCTGTAGTTATGGCTGCCTTTATTCCTTGAATATTCAAATGTACCATGTACTCATCACCTTCCCGACACACCTCCTTTGTCCTATTATTAACTTGGAGCTTCCTGTTTACATTTCTTGGGAGTCGGTGGCATAGTGGTAATGTCACTGGGCTAGTAATCCAGAGACCCAGTCTAATGTCCTGGGGTCACGGGTTCAAATTCCACCACAACAGCTGGTGGAATTTAAATTCCATTAATTAATAAATTAAATTTTTTTTTTTTAAAAGCTTGAATTAAAAGCTAGTCTCAGTAAATGTGTCATGAAGCTATCATTTAATTGTTGTAAAAACCCATCTGGTTCACTAATGTCCTTTAGCGAAGGAAATCTGTCTTCCTTACCTGGTTTGGCAAACATGTGACTCCAGGCCCACAACAATGTGGTTGATTCTTAACTGCCCTCTGAAATGACCTACTCAGTTCAAGGGCAGTTAGGGATGGGCAACAAATGCTGCCTGCCAGCGATTCCCACATCCCTTGAAAAAGCAAAAAAAAATGAGAAGAAACGTAGACTGACTGCAGTCATTCCCTGGGAAAGAATTGAGGTGTGATACTAGAACAAAGTATTGTATGTTTAAGGTTGCTAGAGAAGGTTGTTTGCTCAAACTTTTTAAGAAACGTTGTTGTGGTGATTTTTGGCTGTTTACTTGTATATGAGGAGTGAAGTCACTTTTGAAAGAATGAGGGAGACCATGTCAACGGTAGGTAATCTAACCTATATCTGTAGTAACTCACCTCAGTGCAAAGTTTGTTATGTGCATGACCTGAGCCTCATCATACAAAGCTCTAAATGTCAATCACTTTGTTTGGCTTGTCTAGTACTGGACTGTGAGAAATTGGAGGATTTTGAGAGCAGCTCGATGTCACCAAATGCTGCTGAGATGTGCAAATCAAAGAGTACACAGGAGACAGACTCGCCTGTACAATGTGACAGTCCACAGAAAGAGATTGCAGAACTTCCGTCAGTAGAGCCACAGTCATCAGTGGACTCCAAGAATACACCCAAGCTGATTGAGATAATTTCAGATTGTAATTGGGAAGCAGAGCGTGCAAATATCCTTGGAGTCATTGCACGTCACACCGCCAATAAGGGGACCCCGGAGAAAATATGCATTGGCAACTTCCTTGTTGAGATCATGTCAAATTATGGGAAAGGCCAAGACCTTTCACCTGGAGCTGTACCAATTTATAGCTACTTAGTGAAGATTACTCAGCCCAGCAATGGAGAGAGAGAGGGCAACGTGCCTATTCACACTACGACTATTCAAAAGGTCTCCTACTCCTCTGGACCCAAGCTGACAGAAACACGACTGATTGCGCCAAAAGAAACACCTACCAGCCATATGGAAGGGAAAAGGGGGCTAACAGGCTCGCAAGCGAATAGCAAGCGAAAACCAGTATCTGTTGCTGCAGTGTCTGCTTCTCGCAAAAGTGGCATGATCCAGGTATGTCACAGGAGGGGAGAGAAAGATCATGTAGTTCTCATGATGCTTCACGTTGTTGTATTTTGAGTGTAGATGAGTTGAGCAGTATTAATTGATATAAAACAAAATATAAATGTAAGTTTAAATTTTGAGCATACAATTCTGTTAAATCTTTTGATTTATAAAAGGGTTTCCGTTGACATTCCCAGCAATCCAGGATCTTTTGAGGATATTTAAACAATTTTTTTCCCATGTGTCTCCATTCTGTGTCATTATTCCTTTTGATTAGGTCAGTGGAAATGACAATGGTGAAACAAAGCTGACGCTAGGACAGGTTGGAGCACTTCATCCGGTCAATAGGGTTATTGCTAACCTCACAAAGAAAATGAAGTCTGCTGAATCACTCAAAAAGTCTTTCTTCAGTACAGCTGTCTCTTCGACCTCATCCCATTTTATCTCAAAACATCCAGTTTCTTGCACCACACCCATTGGCAACAAAGTCTCACGGAATACCATTGATGCTGTTTCTGTTAACAAAGCCACAGGTAAGAAGGATACCCAGAAAAACAAGGTGTGTGTCGAAAAGGTTTGAGTGCGAGCTCTTACTGTGCCAATAGTCATCTGAGTTCTTGATGAAGGGATGAACAGTTGGCTTTAAGTATTGAAGAAGGCTATGTGCAATTATAAATGTCAGGTTGTGATGCAAGGATCTAAATGGCAGGTGGAACAAATTGTGATGGTCATTTGTTAGGTAGCCATATTTTAATTTAAACCATAAATTGGGGAGAAATTTGTTCGTGTGAAGTGATACAACACTGACGTTTTTCAATTCCCTGTGGGGGTGGGGGAGGCAGGCAGTGCGCAGGCTGTTATCAGTGCGGCCAGCATGGCATTCCTCATTGATTTCATCGTAAGTTGCTGTGCAGGTAGCGACCTGCAGCACTCTGTCTCTGGGGAATTGATGTAGTCACCACTAGGAGCGGTGCTACACCATGGAATTTCTCCCCCAAACAGTTTGCTCAATATTCAGGTTTATGCTGTATCATAGAGCAGTAAAACTGTTGGAGCTGATTTAATGAAATAAATGTTGGAGTTGTTCATCTGGACCTTGATGGGTTGGTGGGAGAAACTTGTTTAATTCCCTCAGTTGCTCAGTGTGACACTGAACACAGAATCATAAATCCCAGGTTCATTGTGTGTTGAGTTAGTTAACCTTGGTTGGGGTGCTGTCATGTCCTTCGGCTAGGAGAAGGGAAGTAGCCTTCTCTTAACTACATAGACTATAATATTTACAGGGAGGGAGCATGGTAGTGGAGGGGAAGCTGGACGACCTGAGGACGTGAAGGTCCTGCCCATATTAATGAGAAGACCTTATTACCATTTTCCTCTTCTGTTTCCTATCTGGCAGCTGGCCAAACTGGCCAACTGCACAGCAAGATAGCCAGCAGAAGGAGGCCGCAGCCGAAACAGACAATCTGCCGAAACAGACTCCGGCTCGGGAACAAAGCTTGGTACTGGGTGGAGTCAGAGCTTGACAGTCAGGGGGAGGCGAAGATCGTGGCTTGGTGGTAGCGGCCTGTCGTCACTGATCATGGCAGGGTTCCAAGGCTGCAATTGGCAGAAGGAAGGCTAAAGGCTTACTTGAGGGCTGGGGGAGCACTCTTGCTCCTCCTGGCTGTCACTAACCTGATGGAGCCTTCCTTTTGCTGCTGGAATGAATGTTACATTGTTTGGGTGTTGGGTGGTGATAGGCTTGGCTTTGATGTACTGGATGGTGATAAGCGCCCATGAACTAGACCCTAGCATGCTTCAGTGAGTTTGTAGAAGGGGAGATAATTGGAGAGGAAAAACCCAAAGACCCTACCGGTTAATAGGATTGCATTTTACTGTCCTGTCTGCATTCTGTGCCTCTTTATATGCATGATCACTATCTGGTTATGTTTTAATTCTCCCGTACCTTCCTTTCTTTGCAGGAATTCATACTGTACCTGATAGCTACACTCATCTTGTAATAAATAAAGTTGGAGCTTTGCAAAAATCAACATCCTGCTTCAGTTCATTGCAACCAGTGCTTAGCGGGCAGCAGGGTGGTCCTTCATTGTCCACATTTCCAGCAGTTAGCATTACTGCGTCAACAAGTACTTCTCTGTTATCAACTGTAATGGTTATGCCAGCTGCCCCAAGCTCTATCCCAGTTCTAGCTGGTCAGTCACAAAGTAGTGTTTTGATTGTTGCAGTAACCACAGGGACTTCCCCCTCAGCTGAGTCGTATTCACCATCAAAGACCTCAAATACTACAGATGTATTAGGGACACAATCTTCTGCAGTGCCCGCAGTAAAGAGACTTTCAGAAGAGAGTGCTGTATCTACGAATACAGTTCAAACTCCAGCAAAAAGTACAGCAACAACGCTATTTGCTTTGGTTTCTGCAAGTGCTTCAGGAGTCAGGACGATGCCGATGTTAACTAAAGTGCTCTCCCCCAGCACCTCTACCATGACCACTACTGCTATAACCAAAACTGTTGATACAAGAACAACCATTATGTCAGTAGCATCAACACCAAACAAAACTACAGGTAAGCTTCAGTTGGATTGACATGGCTGTACAATTGTGAAAGTTGGCATTTGAGCTGGATTGCTGTCCCTGTTCAAGCTGCAAGAATCAAGGTCAGCAGTGATCAGGGCACGTGTAGAGAGAAGGGGGAAATTTTAGTTCCTCCAGGACAGCCAGGAGAAGGGCAAGTTGTGAAATAATGGGAATTCTGACCCCAGCCTTCTGCAGACACACCTACTTCTGGTTTGACTGGTGGGGTGGGGGAGCTGGTGGCGCATAACCTGCTCTCAGGAGACAGGTGGGTGATTATAATGTTAATATGCCTGCGTGCCTCAGATTTTAACGACCATTTGGATTTATCGGCTGTGGGAGTGATTTCCCAAGGCTCGGGAAATCAGGCAGCTAAAGGGAGGAGAGAACTGCCAGACCGAGCACCTAAGTGCTTTTCTAGCACTGCTTGTGTGTCAGGATTGCCTCCATCTCCACCCCCCTCCAAAACTGATATTCCTCCCTCCTCATGATCTCCATACTGCCAGCAATCGGATCACCAGTCACACCAACCCCCAATCCCATCCCAAGTGGCTGCTGGTTGGGAAACTGAGCAGTAAAATTTTTCTGAGGTTCTTCCATTGAATTCAGTAGGACCTCCGCTTTTCCAGGTTTCTAGACTGCTGCATCCCTGTAGACATTGGAGTCAAAATGTCCTCCTTAAGTCCATGTTCCATATCCCCATGTTATCCATTCCTTGTCGTTGCCCTTTTTTCTCTCCCCTTATTTGTATCTGCCGTGATTGTGTTTGTTGAGCAAGGAGAAACTTCAGTGAATACTGCTATGATGAATGGCACTCTCAACATTGCTGTGCCTTTCTTGGCTCTTGAATATGGGTTTTAGCTACTTCTGCAATAATCTGAAGCAGATGAGGATGTTTAAAACCTCTGTGAACTGAATATTTTAACATAATTGTGGTCAAGATCAAAAGATCTGGTGCACATCTTCAGAAACTGGTGTGCACAAGTAGTAAACTATTTAAGAAAAAAATAGAAAATATCATTTAGGTACTCACCTAAACCATTCAATGGTGCAGTCTAATACATTGCCCTCCCAATTACTAATAATTCTAACTTCTGATGAGGAGACATAAAAGAAAACCTGTCCGCTTTCAGTAATACTTTAAGAAGAATTTGTCTCTGCCGACTGAATTCCAAGTTCTGAGAAACTGTAATTGGTTAAGATGTACTTAACAGACCCCCAATTGTTAGGAACGTAAGGCTGTACCAAGTCTAGGAAAGACTATTTCAGCTATTGGACCAACCTTAAAGGTTGCCAGTTTCTTTTATTACTGTATTGCATGTATCCTTCAACAGCCTGTCTACAGAAACCTTCCTGAAATTTATAACATCCTCTGCTTGTACCCTATGCTAGGCTGTTATATGTATTCACCACCCTCTGCGTGAAATTGTATCTTAACTATGTATTCACTTTGACTTGTCTAAGTATTAAAGGCCTGCTCGGATCTGCAAATGAAACCTGACCCGAACCCAACGGAACCACATCCACCCCGAGCGCGACCCAGCCAGAGTCCTTTGATTTTTTTTCCCGCGCCCGACCCGACCACCGGAATAAAGTTGATCATATTAAAGAGGTTGTGCTCTACCTTGGATGGAATCGCTCACTGCAGACTAGTACGGAGTCCAAATGCACGTTTCCCGCCTTGACGTCCTGGCTGTCACTGCACCCGACCCGACCCAAACCCGATACATGTTGTTGGGCCCGGTCGGGTTTGGGTCAGGTAGCCATGCTTTACTAAGTATAACTCAACATCCGCTTAAAGCAGCAGTAGATTTTGAACATCCCTTATGTCTAAGCTCCCTTCCCCTTGGTCTACAGTACCTAGAACTGTGTGCTACCCAAGGTGAAGATGTATTGGTGCTTTGTGGAAAGTATTTGTCACTTGCTGGGACTTGTGTTCTATCACCTGACCTATAGAATCTGATTACTTTTTTCACCATCTTTGTTAGCTTGTGGTGATGGTTTATGGATTTCTTTCCATTAAAACTCCCAGACCAACACCTCAAACTCTCATTGCCTCTAAACCTTCCATTTATTTTGTACTCTTTGTGAAACTGGGAAGGAAAGTAAAGAATCTGGTTTTCTCTATAAATGCTATTTCTACTTTTTGTTTAATGTGACCTGCCCAGATCAATCTGAAATTGCTCTGCTTGTGCTCTACCACCAGCAATTTCTTCCCTGTCCTGTCCCCCTAGTTTACGTAACTGGCAAACTGAGAGCTTTCTGTCTGTCCTGACTCCACATTATTAAATGTATATTGAAAACAGTAGTAGCCTTAGAACAGAACGCTGCAGTGCAGCTAATCATCTCTTTCCATGTCAGTATCACTCCCTTAACAACTAATTTTTCCCTCCTCAACTCGTTTATTTATCTATTTTAAAAGTTGGTCCCTATTCCATGCCTTTCTACCTTTATAAATTAGGGATCTCTGAAATATGGCCACTGGGTCAGTTTGAACTTGACACATGGGCTGTCTGGCCCACAAAATGTTATATTTCTTCAATGGCTTAACCTGCTTGAATTTTGTAAGCCTGGAGATTTAGAATGGGTTATTCTTGGCTGTGTTGGCTTATTGTTGGATAAATGATAATTCAGCACACCACAACCAAGTTATAATCAGCCACTAGAAATATTATAAATTAATGGGATACTTGATTTTAAAAGAAAACTTTGTGTAGCTTTCAAGAATCCATAATGTGTCTCTGTGACCCATGATGATCAAAATACTAAAACACTCACAGTATCATATATGAGATTACTATACAATATTAAAAACTTTGTAAAAGTCTAATGTCAACTGTGGCTCAGTTAATAGCACTCTCGCCACCTGAGTCATAAGATTATGGGTCCACTACAGAGATTTAAAGACAAAATATAGACTGACACTGTAGTGTAGTATTGAGGATGTGCTGCACTGCCGGGCATGCCAGTTTTTGTTAAACCGAGGCCCTATCAGGTGGGCATAAAAGATCCTGTGACACTATTCGAAAAAGAGCAGGGAATTCTCCCTGGTGTCCTCGCCAATTTTATCGCTCAACCAACATCAGCAAAATGGCTTCTCTGGTCATTATCTTGTTGCTGTTTGTGGGAACTTGGTACGTGCTGCATTTCCTACTTTACAACAGTGATTACACTTAAGTATTTCAGTGGTGCTATCGTGCTTTGAAATGCCCTGGGATCGTTAAAGATCCTGTATAAATGCATGTCTACTTTTTGTTAGGCTGAAAATCTTAGCCTCAATTGTGGATCTGGGGTGCATATTGGGCAGAAGGCCTGATGGAGATGGGAATTTTGGCATGATCCAGAAACAGTGGGTTGTTGCTTAAGAGTTTTACTGTCACTCAATTTGCACAAATGCAATTTCCAGCAACCCCAAAAAACAGGCACTTGGTTTCGGAATATCCTCGACCTCCAATCTCTGTCATTCCAGTGACCTGGAAGCTGGGCTGAATGTAGTGCACAGATCAGCGCCAGGGGTCCTGGCCTAGATGCCTCTGAGAATGCTGGCAAACTACAGTGACATTGGTTCTCCTTACCTTGGCGGAGTGGGATTGAACATGTCGTGGAAAATAGAACCAGTAACAGAATGGTGACGATGCAGCAAACGTCTGCCAGTGTCCCATTATTCCTCACCACACCCCAGTCATATTGATGCAACTGCCTGTTGATTATCGCTTGTTCCACTGCACCCCAGGCAATGAATTGAGCCCAAGACAATTTGGCTCCTCGATGTATTATATTAATGAGTTCCCCATGTCAAATAACTTGGTTATATCCTCAAAACTCAGAGTCAAAGAAGGTCTGCCAACTGTAAAGCTATTTTAAAGCTGTCTAGTTCAGGTGACTTTGAAGTATTAATCCTGTAGTTATTTTACTTAAGCACTCTCCTACTTTCTCATCTCCCCAGTTTTATTTCTCTCCTGCTGACTGACAGCGACTGGGGTAACGATTCCACAGATGTTGACAGCTCCCTGCTACCTCACCGCAGAGTTGATTCTTCCTTTTTGTGCATTATTTAAATCACGTCTTTAGGGTTAAAAGATACTGATGTAACTAAGCAGATTGCCAGTGAGTCGCAGTAATTGATGCATTCATCGGCTTTTTGTTATGGCAGGGATACCTAGACATCCTGAAGCTGTCAACTCTGCTCCACCTGATTCGTTTAAAGCTGTGAAAACTGATGGACCACGGCTACTTTTGATCCCGATGCAGCCTGGAGCTCCTTCTGTCCAGCCTGTCCAGAACCTGCAACTCACACCTGGACAGAAGATGATACTACAGCCCCTTAGATGTCCAGGTGGGAACCTCTTCCGACACCCAAATGGCCAGATCATCCAACTTGTGCCTTTACAAAATTCTGGTCCCGGGAATCGGCTGAATCTTCATCAGATGGTCACTCTTTCTGGACGGAATCCAGGTGAGTTCTGGCTTTGAATCTTGGAACTGACGTTCTGAAGTTTTTTTTGTTAAAAGTGAACTGATTATGAAATGAGCCCACAATCCTGCTTAATGGAGACAGAAGAGCTACTTTGAAGGAGTCTGGCAGAGCTCACTTTAGCTGTTCTTTCTTGGCACTTTAACAAGCAGAAGGACTTCTCTGGAAACTACAGGTGGTGAACTTGACATTTGTGGTTAAAATGCTAGAGGTTACTGTTTCTTTTTAAAAAAAAAATGTCATCAGGACAATTCAGTAGGGCTTTTAAGGGAGAAGACCTTGCTTAACAGGTGAATTGTGGAGTTCGTAAAACTCCATGGATATTGTTTTAGCAAGACTTTTGATAACAGTTCTGCACAGGAGGCTATTCCTTTATACAGAAAAGCATGAAATAGATAAGCAGTTAATGAATTGGTTTCGTAACTGGCTGCATCTAAAGCAACAGAATGGTTGTATGTGAAGCTGTATTGTTATGGTGGAAAGTGACTAGTAGGGTGTTTCAAGGATTGGTGCTAGGAACTTTACCGTGCACATTGCATGTCAATGATTTGAATGTGGGGATAGAGACAAGAGTATCAATTTACCACTGATATATTGGGAGGAATTGCATACAGGACCAGAGTGAACAGGTGCAAACATCTATGTTGATTAGGAAGTTGGGCTGAGAAACGACTAATGAAATCTGTTGTTAACAATAAATGAGACTAAAAAAGCAATAAATAGGAACAGACAGTCATTCAGCCCCTTGAGCCTGTTCGCCATTCAGTTAGATTATGGTTGATCTGTATCTTGATTCTATCTACCCATCTTGATTCTGTAACTCTTGACTAACCTCAGTCTTCAGATTTTCAGTTCATCTTTCCCCTCTCTTTTTGGGGAGAGAGTTCCATATTTCCACTACCCTTTGTGTGATGTGGTTCCTGGCATCACCCCTGAATGGCCTAGCTCTAAGTTTTTAAGGTTATACTCCTTGTTCCATGCTACCCCACTCACCAGAGGAAATAGTTTCACTTTAGCAACCCTATCAACTCCTGTAATCATTTAAAATTATTCAATTAGATAACCCGTCAATCTTCTATACTAGTCAATGCAACTGTTTTTCATAATTTAACCCTTTTAGCTCAAGTATCATTTGACTTTGGAACTAGTAGCCAAGTAGTATTAGTTTACACGTAGAAAAGAGCACAAATTACTGGATGTGACACTGAGCCTCCACAAGCCATTATTCCATCCCCAACTGGAGTAATGTCAAGAGAGGTAATCAAGGCTAATAACATCAGTGATTCTAAACAGGAATTGCATGTGATTCTATGGGAAAATCAGTTGAGGGATTTCAGTAGTGAATTATGTATTCTGTTTTTGAACTCTGGAATTAGCCAAATGGACATAAACGATCTTTTTCAGTCTTGTACATCTGTAGCCTGTAGAGGATGCGCTGTTTATTTTCTGAGTGAGCGAGATCTTGAGCTGGTCGGAGAATGCTCCGATCTCCATGAGTGGCATAAACCAGGTAATTCACGATTGCCCACTGTATGCTCTCATAACGCAAGTGAGATTTTCACTGCCAAATTTTGCTATATTTGAGTGTTAAAATTTACCATGAATTAATAATTGCAATTCTCTGTCATCAAAATTAATTATTTTGCATCACATGGGAGTATAGCTTAGCTTGTTGGGTTCTAAAAAAATCTGCCGAACACGCAGATGAAAATATTTTTATGCTACAAGGTAGCATGATTACCTCTCTTGACATTACTCCGGTTAGGGTTAGCCTTGTGGAGGCTCAGTGTCACATCCAGTAATTTGTGTTCTTTTCTATGTGTAAACTAATACCACTCAGCTGTTAGTTCCAAAATCAAATGATACTTGTGCTAAAAGGGTTAAATTATGAAAAATAGTTGCATTGACTAGTATAGTAGATTAAAGGGTTATCTAATTGAGTAATTTAAAATGATTTTATACATGGGGACTGCATGGAAGTTTCATTGTTGCACTTCTGGATCCCACGACAGAACAAGTAGATACAGAGAAGCGTAAAACGTTGCTACTCAGACCACTTAAAGGAGTGATTGACGCCACTACCGAGAAGAAATATGCACCAGACCCTGATTCGTAACAATGTATAATTGGATTGTGCAAACTTATAATTTATTTCCAGTGTACAAATCTTGGAATGTTTTATCTAACGTTTTCTTTTCACTCCAGGATCCACAGGTGACATCCGCTTCCCTCCACCTCCTGTTGTCCATCATGGGATAATACCACAAAGAGGAAGGCCACGTACTAATCCTGCAAAAGCCAACTCTTCTGCACTAAAAGTGACCTCCGCTGCTGCACCAGTTAACCCCATGGGGTTGGCATTTCCCATTACAACCATGCCACGGACAAAGTTCATAACTGTTAATGCTGCTGGTCAGCCTGCTGCTGGTCAGCCTGCTGCTGGTCAGCCTGCTGCTGGTCAGCCTGCTCCTGGTCAGCCTGCTCCTGGTCAACCTGTCTGTGCAGGCAGTCTGGTTCCCCTACAGCTGGGGGCATTTGCTTTGCTGCAGTTACCTCCAGGACAGAAACTTTTACCAAACACCATCATAACCACTGGGGGGCCACTGAGGTTTGTGAGTCCTCCAACTGGCGTGCCTTTGGCTGAAAAAGCAGACAGTGAGAAGAACAGTACAGGAGAGAAGACTGCCAACCAAGACAGTAGTAGCATGTCAGAAGAACAGTTGATTGATCTTGGACTAGAGGATATTCACATTACAGACTCTGAGCTTGTTGAGACAACTGTGTCAGAAGATTTACCAGAAGAGGACCGTGTAAATGCTGACCCATTACTGGAAGACAAATGTGATGGAGCAATGCCTTCCTCTCCTTCCCTCAGTGAGATGGATGATGAATTGGAAGATGATTCTTTGGGCCAGAAAACTGTACTAGAAAAACCTGCGCCAAAAGAGCTGGCTGACCATTCCTACAGCAGTGAAAAGCAGGCTGTAGAAGAAAGTGAAAATGGAAGTTCTTTTCAGGAGGATGCTGCAGGAGCTGTAAAAGAGAGGGCTGCTGAAAAAGATACTTCAGAATCTAACCATGAAATAGTTGAAAAGGAGCCTGACAATAGGCCCAGTACAGAGGAGAAAAACTGGGTACCAGATGAGACAATGGAGGTAGAGACAGAAGTAAAAGAAAGCTGTAGTGGAACAAATACTTCTGAAACTTCCTTTAAAGGGAAGGATATCCAGAAAGATTCAGGGAATGAGGAAACGATGGAATTTGATGAAGATCTGCAGTATGCAAACAGTCTGGAATCCGATAAAGATACGGACCTTCAAAGTGACATGGAGGATGGTGAGATTCCAAGTGACGTGGATGAAATCGATGTTGAAAAAATTGTGAGTGCTGTCATTTGTGAAAGCCATACAGCAGCTGGCTTCTCTGCATCACACTATATAGATTTATGCTATTTGAGTAATTTTGCCATTGTTCCTGATAAGACATGGGTTGCCTCTCTGCCTCCATTAAACTTGATTTTTGATGAAGTTTGGGTCCATTGGATGTTAAGTGTGGATCCACTGAGGAACAGTTGGATAACCAGTTTATCCCATTGCTGAAAGGTTGACAGTATGGTGTAAAAAGGTGTCTAACCTTTTCCAGTTGTGCGTACAAAGTGGGAATAGTGGGCGAAAATACATTTTTGTATTTGGTTTCCGTTAGGATAATTGAAAACAGGTGGGAGAATGTTTAACTTGAAAGTAAACTACACTGGAGGAGTATAGATGGGAAGTAATTATCCTTAACAACTGAGGTTTTTAAAAAAATCTTTCATTTGACTTCCATGTACAGAGAGATAAACATTTAACCTGACTAAGAAAGCATCGACTGGAATACTATCTCCATGAATTTACTGTAACTCAGTAGCCCGTGTTGCCATGCATCTTTGGTCCTTCAGTCCCTCACGAACTGCTGTATAAAGTCTGGCAGGGGGATGGGATACAGAGTGGAGCTACAGGAGAGGGTGATGCACAGTCAAATATAGAAGAGAAACTAAGTCCGCCTGGAAGGCAGAGCAAATATAGACCTGTTGAGGCACAAGCGAATAATGCAAGGTTGGATTGCATCTATTTTAACACACGGAGTCTTATAAGTAAGGCAGATGAATTGAGGGTGTTGATTAACGCATGGGAATATTATATTGTTATCACCGAGACATGGTTGAGGGAAGGGCAGGACTGGCAGCTCAATATTCCTGAGTATAGAATCTTCAGGCGTGACAGGGGAGGGTGTAAAAGAGGAGGTGGTATTGCACTGTTGATCAAGGAGTCAATTACTCCAGTTAGGAGGGATGATATCTTAGAAGGTTCCTCAAATGAGGCCATATGGGTAGAACTTAAAAACAAAAAGGGGGCAATCACTTGGCTGGAGTGTACTATAGGCCTCCAAACAGTCAGGGAGGGATAGAGGAGCAGATATGTAGGCAAATCTCAGCGAGGTGTAAAAATGATAGGGTAATAACAGTCGGGGATTTCAACTTCCCTAATATCACTGGGACAGTCTTAGTGCAAAAGGCTTAAAGGGGGTGGAATTCTTAAAGTGCATCAGCAAAAAGAAAAAGGAAGCATTCGTAAGGGCTAGAAGGCTGGGAACAGACTAAGCCCTTGAGGAATGTAAAGAAAGTAGGAAGGAACTTAAGCAAGGAGTCAGGAGGGCTGAAAGGGGTCATGAAAAGTCATTGGCAAACAGGATTAAGGAGAATCCCAAGGCTTATTTTACGTATATAAAGAGCAAGAGGGTAGCCAGGGAAAGGGTTGGCCCACTCAAGGACAGAGGAGGGAATCTAAACGTGGAGCCAGAGGAAATGGGCAAGGTACTAAATGAGTACTTCGCATCAGTGTTCACCAAAGAGAAGGACTTGGTGGATGATGAGCCGAGGAAGAGAGTGTAGATAGTCTGGGTCATGTTGATATCAAAAAGGAGGAGGTGTTGGGTGTCTTGAAAAACATTAAGATAGATAAGTCCCCAGGGCCTGATGGGATCTACCCCAGAATACCGAGGGAGGCAAGGGAGGAAATTGCTGGGGCCTTGGCAGAAATCTTTGTATCCTCATTGGCTACAGGTGAGGTCCCAGAGGACTGGAGAATAATCAATGTTGTTCCTTTGTTTAAGAAGGGTAGCAAGGATAATCCAGGAAATTACAGGCTGGTGAGCCTTACGTCAGTGGTAGGGAAATTATTGGAGAGGATTCTTCGGGACAGGATTTACTCCCATTTGGAAACAAATGGGCTTATTAGCGAGAGGTAGCATGGTTTTGTGAAGGGGAGGTCATGTCTCACTAACTTAATCGAGTTTTTTGAGGAAGTGATGAAGATGATTGATGAAGGAAGGGCAGTGGATGTTGTCTACATGGACTTCAGTAAAGCCTTTGACAAGGTCCCTCATGGCAGACTGGTACAAAAGGTGAAGTCACACGGGATCAGAGGTGAGCTGGCAAGATGGATACAGAACTGGCTCTGTCATAGAAGACAGAGGGTAGCAGTGGAAGGGTGCTTTTCTGAATGGAGGGCTGTGACTAGTGGTGTTCCGCAGCGATCAGTGCTGGTACCTTTGCTGTTTGTAGTATATATAAATGATTTGGAGGAAAATGTAGCTGGTCTGATTCGTAAGTTTGCGGACGACACAAAGGTTGGTGGAGTTGCAGATAGTGATGAGGATTGTCAGAGGATACAGCAGGAAATAGATCGGTTGGACTCTTGGGTGGAGAAATGGCAGATGGAGTTTAATCCGGACAAATGTGAGGTACTGCATTTTGGAAGGTCTAAAACAGGTGGGAAGTATACAGTAAATGGCAGAACCCTTAGGAGTATTGACAGGCAGAGAGATCTGGGTGTACAGGTCCACAGATCACTGAAAGTGGCAACGCAGATGGATAAGGTAGTCAAGAAGGCATACGACATGCTTGCCTTCATTGGTCGGGGCATAGAGTATAAAAATTGGCAAGTCATGCTAAGGCTGCACAGAACCTTAGTTAGGCCACACTTGGAATATTGCGTACAATTCTGGTCGCCACACTACCAGAAGGACGTGGAGGCTTCGGAGAGGGTACAGAAGAGGTTTACCAGGATGTTGCCTGGTCTGGAGGGTATTAGCTATGAGAAGAGATTGGATAAACTCTGTTTTCACTGGAACAACAGAGGTGGAGGGGCGACCTGATAGAGGTTTACAAAGTTATGAGTGGCATGGACAGAGTGGATAGTCAGAAGCTTTTTCCCAGGGTGGAAAAGTCAGTTACTGGGGGACATAAGTTTAAGGTGCGAGGGGCAAAGTTTAGAGGGGATGTGCGAGGCAAGTTCTTTACACAGAGGGTGGTGAGTGCCTGGAACTTGCTGCCGGGGGAGGTGGTGGAAGCAGTTATGATAGAGGCATTTAAGAGGCATCTTGACAAATACATGAATAGGATGGGAATAGAGGAATACAGACCCCGGAAGTGCAGAAGGTATTAATGTAGACAGGCATCATGATCGGTGCAGGCTTGGAGGGCCGAATGGCCAGTTCCTGTGCTGTACTGTTCTTTGTGCATACAGGAGAGCTTTTTGAGCAAGCACGTAGAAAGTCCTACAAGAGAAGGGGCAGTACTGGATCTAATCCTTGGGCGGCGCAGTGGTTAGCACCACAGCCTCACAGCTCCAATGACCCGGGTTCGGTTCTGGGTACTGCCTGTGCGGAGTTTGCAAGTTCTCCCTGTGACCGCGTGGGTTTCCGCCAGGTGCTCCGGTTTCCTCCCACAGCCAAAGACATGCAGGTTGATGGGTAAATTGGCCATTATAAATTGCCCCGAGTGCAGGTAGGTGGTCGGAGAATGGTGGGGATGTGGGAGGGAATATGGGATTAATGTAGGATTAGTATAAATGGGTGGTTGTTGGTCAGCACAGACTCAGTGGGCCGAAGGGCCTGTTTCAGTGCTGTATCTCTCTATGAATGTTACTCTATGAATGAAGCCAAACAAGTGGTAGAAGTGTCAGTGGGGGAGCATTTCGGGGATAGTGACCATAACTCTGTAAGATTTAAGGTAGTTATGGAAAAGGACAAAGAGGGACCAGAAATAAAAGTACTGAATTGGGGGAAGGCCGATTTCAATGGGATAAAACAGGATCTGGCCAAAGTGGACTGGGAGCAGCTACTTGTAGGAAAGTCTGCATCAGACCAGTGGGAGTCATTCAAAAAGAAAATAATGAGAATTCAGGGCCAACATGTTCCCGTGAAGGTGAAGGGTAGGACCAATAAGTCCAGGGAACCCTGGATGTCAAAGGATATAGAGGATTGGATAAGTGAAAAAAAGGAGGCTTATGGCAGATTCAGAGGGCTGAAAACAGCAGAGGCCGTAGAGGAGTATAGAAAGTGTAGAGGGGTGCTTAACAAAGTAATTAGGAGAGCGAAGAGTGGACATGAAAAAACACTGGTGGGCAAGACAAAGGAAAATCCCAAGGTGTTTTATAAGTATATTAAGGGCAAGAGGATAACCAGGAAAGAGTAGGGCCCATTTGGGACCAAAATGGCAATCTGTGTGTGGAACATAGGTGAGGTTTTAAATGATTACTTTTCATCTGTGTTTACCATGGAGAAGGATGATGTAGGTATAGAGATCAGGCAGGGGGATTGTGTTATACTTGAACAAAATAGCATTGAAAGGGAGGAAGTATTCGCTGTTTTAGCGGGCTTAAAAATGGATAAATCCCTAGGCCCAGATGAGATGTATCCCAGGCTGTTGTGTGAGGCAAGGGAGGAGATTGCAGGGGCTCTGACACAAATTTTCAAATCCTCTCTGGCCACAGGAGAGGTACCAGAGAGCTGGAGGACAGCAAATGTGGTACCATTATTCAAGAAGGGTAGCAGGGATAAACCAGGTAATTACAGGCCAGTGAGTCTAACATCAGTGGTAGGGAAACTGTTGGAAAAAATTCTGAGGGGCAGGATTAATCTCCACTTGGAGAGGCAGGGATAGTCAGCATGGCTTTCAGGGGCAGATTGTGTCTAACAAACTTGATTGAATTTTTCAAGGAGGTGACTAGATGTGTAGGTGAGGGTAAAGCAGTTGATGTAGCCTACATGGACTTCAGTAAGGCTTTTGATAAGGTCCCGAATGGGAGATTGGTTAAGAAGGTAAGAGCCCATGGGATCCAGGGCAATTTGGCAAATTGGATCCAAAAGTGGCTTAGTGGCAGGAGAGCGATGGTTGAGGGTTGTTTTTGCTAGTGGAAGCCTGTGACCAGTGGTGTACCACAGGGATCGGGCATGGGACCCTTGCTGTTTGTAGTGTACGTTAATGATTTAGACGTGAATATAGGAGGTATGATCAGTAAGTTCGCAGATGACACGAAAATTGGTGGTGTCGTAAATAGTGAGGAGGAAAGCCTTAGATTACAGGATGATCTAGATGGGCTGGTAAGATGGGTGGAGCAGTGGCAAATGGAATTTAGTCCTGAGAAGTGTGAGGTGATGCATTTTAGAAGGACTAACAAGGCAAGGGAATATACAATGGATGGTAGGACCCTAGGAAGTATAGAGGGTTAGAGGGACCTTGGTGTACTTGTCCATAGATCACTGAAGGCAGCAGCACAGGTAGATAAGGTGGTCAGGAAGGCATATGGGATACTTGCCTTTATTAGTTTAGTTTAGTTTAGAGATACAGCACTGTAACAGGCCCTTCGGCCCACCGAGTCTGTGCCGACCATCAACCACCCATTTATACTAATCCTGCACTAATTCCATATTCCTACCACATCCCCACCTTCCCTATATTTCCCTACCACCTACCTATACTAGGGGCAATTTATAATGGCCAATTAACCTATCAACCAGCAAGTCTTTGGCATGTGGGAGGAAACCGGAGCACCCGGAGGAAACCCACGCAGACACAGGGAGAACTTGCAAACTCTGCACAGGCAGCACCCAGAATCGAACCCGGGTCGCTGGAGCTGTGAGGCTGCGGTGCTAACCACTGCGCCACTGTGCCGCCCTAAGTCTAGGCATAGAATATAAGAGCAGGGAGGTTATGATAGAGCTGTATAAAATGCTAGTTACGCCACAGCTGGAGTACTGTGTATAGTTCTGGTCACCACATTATGGGAAGGATGTGATTGCACTGGAGAGGGTGCAGAGGAGATTCACCAGGATGTTGCCTGGGCTGGAGCATTTCAGCTATGAAGAAAGACTGGATAGGCAAGGGTTGTTTTCCTTGGAGCAGAGCAGGATGAGGGTGGACCTGATTGAGGTATACAAAATTATGAGGGGCAATGATAGGATAGATAGGAAGAAACCTTTTCCCTTAGCAGAGGGGTCAATAACCAGGGGGCATAGATTTAAGGTAAGGGGCAAGAGGTTTCGAGGGGATTTGAGGAAAAAGTTTTTCACCCAGAGGGTGGTTGGAATCTGGAACACACTGCCAGAAGGGGTGGTAGAGGCAGGAGCCCTCAACATTTAAGAAGTATTTAGGTGAGCACTTGGAACGTCATAGCATACAAGTCTACGGGCCAAGTGCTGGAAAATGGGATTAGAATAGATAGATGCTTGATGGCTGGCACAGACACGATAGGCCTAAGGGCCTGTTTCTGTGCTGTATAATTCTATGACTCTATGACCCAAACCCGGCTACAAGGTGGTGCAGTGGTTGGCACCGCAGCTTCACAGCTCCAGTGACCCAGGTTCAGTTCTGGGTAGTGCCTGTGCGGAGTTTGCAAGTTCTCCCTGTGACCGCGTGGGTTTCCGCCGGGTGCTCCGGTTTCCTCCCACAGCCAAAGACTTGCAGGTTGATAGGTAAATTGGCCATTGTAAATTGCCCCTAGTGTAGGTAGGTGGTAGGAGAATGGTGAGGATGTGGTAGGGAGTATGAGATTAATGTAGGATTGGTATAAATGGGTGGTTGTTGGTTGGCACAGACTCGGTGGGCTGAAGAGCCTGTTTCAGTGCTGTATCTCTCTCTGACTCTACTTGTGTCGGGTTCGGGTTGGGTCAGGTCTGTATTCAGCGTCCAGCATTTGGGCTCGCGTCAGGTCGGGCTGGACTATACTATTTTGTTTCATATTGTTTTTGTTTTAGTCTATGATCCTTTTCTATTTCAAAAATAGGTTATTTTTGGGTCGAATTGGGCATTTAAAAAAATGGAAGGACTCGGGGCTCGGTTCGAGTTGGCTGTTGTTGGGTCGGGTTTTAATTTTATACCCGAGCCAGGCTTTACTGCTGTATATCATGGCAAAGGGAGGCTGCCACTGTGAAATCTCATTCAGTAGTAGCACGGTTGCATATAAATCATGAAACATTGGAGGGCCAATTCTGAAACATGTGCTTCTATTGAGTGAGGCTGCTTTCTAAGGTGCCAGCTCTTTGAAAGAGCTATCCCATTAATTCCAGTTCCCTGTGTGCTTGAACCACATTTTCTTTTCTGTCTCTTTGCATCACATCAGCTCAATTGTCATCTATTTCTGAAAGGCATGAAGTGGAATCAAGAACAAAACCTTATAAGCAAAGGAGATTGGGGGAAAGGTGGGGAGGGTTGAATCCAGAGGGCTACATGACTTGATGGCAGTATTAGACAATATTCTCTTTTTTCTTTTTCTGTTTGAATGAGAACTTATACACCTGTAATTGCTGGATATTGTCACTTTAAAAATGAGGAAGAACATACAGAAAGTGAGAAGCCAGCATCCACATTAAACGTTGCTTCTCCAAGTTTTTCTAATCTATGTTTTCCCATTTCCTTGTATATTGGCACCACCTACTTAACAATCACGTAACGGCTAATATAATTCAGTGGGTAAAGCTGTTTAACATTAAGAAGTTGTCGCTATAAAGTGCATGTCGTATAGTCAGTCCTTCAGTGATAACGCTGAGGAACAGATGGAGCTCTTAGATTTAGATTATTAATATTTGAAATGAAATGCCTGTCACAACCAGAATTTCTATATACTAGGTCTTTGTGGTGGTTATACCTCGCGTTACCGTTCTCTTTAAGAACTGGCTAGTATTTGTACTAGGGAAGGAATGTCTATTTCAGTGACCAATACAGATGACAAATTTCATGGGTTTCAGTTTTATCCTTGTATACAGCGTGCAGGTCTGGGGGCTGCTGTGCTGTATGTGTACTGTATATTCATGAATGTATTGAATTGCACAGGAGTGAGGGAGTGGCTAGAAATGCTGCTGCTGTTTGTGGTCTTTTCTGACTCCTTAAAAACATTTTTGCAGTTTGATTCGACCTCCAGTGAGGAGGCGGTGGATATCGAGACAGTGGAGGAACTCTCTGAGAAAATCAACATTGCTCGTCTTATTGCTTCTGCTTCCCGCCATCATACCAAAACAAAGTATGGGATTGTTCTTTTAATTTTTAAAATATTGTAAAATGGTTTACGTATTTGTGCAGTTATGCATTTCATTTGACGCAGTATGATTTACAATTATGTACATTGATGCAAAGAATTTCAACATAAATGCACATATTGGAATAATCGTGTTAAAACTTCTGCATCAATATGGCCATGGGTGTGGGGAGGGTGGTGGGTTGGGTGTTAATCTAGCTGAACAACAGTGTGGGGTCTGTGTTGCCTTGAGCTCTGCAATAACTTGTCTGGAGGCTCACTATATTGGTGATTGAGTCGAATTCTGAAGAGGTGTATTAAAGAGTCGATGCATAGGGATTGCTTCATATAGACTGGACTAAATCTGCAGATAGCTGGAGAGTGATGATACAAAATTAGGATAGTTTGTGCCCATTTTTTGGGCACTGCAATTGTCCAAAATGGTATCTGCAGCATTCACAAACACACATTACAGGCACGAGTTAGGGGCAAGTCACCGAAAGTGAGTGCGTTCGTGTGCGCACAGTGAATGGCTGCTGAAAGAATGCAGAGTAGAAGATCATTTTTGATGCAGCTGTGCCATTTTGATAACCTCTGACATTCTATCTTAACCTCACACAATTCAACATGTATTGAACTGCAGGAAGGACCCCCCTCCCGCCCCTTCACCAGTAATATTTGAAGGGATCATCAAGTAGAAACATAGAAAATTTCTGGCACAGAAGGAGGCCATTCAGCCCATTGTGTCTGTGCCAGCTGAAAAAGAGCTATCCAGCCTAATCCCACTTTCCAGCCCTTGGTCCGTAGCCATGTAGGTTATGGCACTTCAAGTGCATATCCAAGTTACTTACACATGCGATGAGGGTTTCTGCCTCTACCACCCCTTGTCAGTGAGTTTCAGACTCCCACCACCCTCTAGGTGAAAAACTTTTCAACTCCCCTCTAACCCTCCTGGCAGTTACAGGTGTTTACAGCTTAGCTGCTGATTGATTTCTTCTGACAGTAACTTCAATTCTGCAAGTTTTTGTGCTTTCTGAAGTTACTTAAGGTTGATAAAATCTACAGAGGGTTGTGTAGTAGGCATTAAAGGACCTACCTGGAGGGAGTCAGAGGCGGCGGTGGACCTGCGAGGAACCAACTACCGGAGAGAGTATAAATCCAAACCCAGGTTCAGGGCCTTCATTTACCTGGACAGATCAGGAGCGGCAGCTGTGGCAGACCTGCGAGGAACCAACTACCGGAGGGACTATAAATCCAGACCCAGGCTCGGACCCTTCACTTACCTGGAGGGAGTCCAGAGCGGCGGCAGCTGCGGTGGATCTGTGAGGAACAAACTACTGGAGAGACCACATATCCAGACCCAGGTTTGGGGCCTTTGCTTGACTGGAGGGAGTCAGCAGCGGCTGTCCTGCGAGGAACCAACAATCTCTCCGCGCCGGACTTTGGGGAAAAAAGAAAATAAAGTCAAACCGTGACATCACAGGAAAATGGAGAGTTGATTTGGCTGGTGAGTATTTGCTGCTTAGGGACTGATTCTAAACAACTGGCGGTTTAAAAACATTAAAAATATTAAGATTTATCAACAAGTAACAAGTGAGTAGCGAGTGAGTCTTATCTTTTTATTTTTAAATATGGTTTATTGCTATTGGTGAGGTTATTACTACTATTTGTAATGTTTTAGTATTTCTTTTGGGCCTCCTTATCTCGGGAGACAATGGATACGCGCCTGGAGGTGGTCAGGGGTTTGTGAAGCAGCGCCTGGAGTGGCTATTAAGGCCAATTCTGGAGTGACAGGCTCTTCCACAGGTGCTGCAGAGAAATTTGTTTGTCGGGGCTGTTGCACAGTTGGCTCTCCCCTTGCGCCTCTGTCTTTTTTCCTGCCAACTACTAAGTCTCTTCGACTCGCCACAATTTAGCCCTGTCTTTATGGCTGCCCGCCAGTTCTGGCGAATGCTGGCAACTGACTCCCACGACTTGTGATCAATGTCACACGATTTCATGTCGCGTTTGCAGACGTCTTTATAGCGGAGACATGGACGGCCGGTGGGTCTGATACCAGTGGCGAGCTCGCTGTACAATGTGTCTTTGGGGATCCTGCCATCTTCCATGCGGCTCACATGGCCAAGCCATCTCAAGCGCCGCTGACTCAGTAGTGTGTATAAGCTGGGGGTGTTGGCCGCTTCAAGGACTTCTGTGTTGGAGATATAGTCCTGCCACCTGATGCCAAGTATTCTCCGGAGGCAGCGAAGATGGAATGAATTGAGACGTCGCTCTTGGCTGGCATACGTTGTCCAGGCCTCGCTGCCATAGAGCAAGGTACTGAGGACACAGGCCTGATACACTCGGACCTTTTGTGTTCCGTGTCAGTGCGCCATTTTCCCACACTCTCTTGGCCAGTCTGGACATAGCAGTGGAAGCCTTACCCATGCGCTTGTTGATTTCAGCATCTAGAGACAGGTTACTGGTGATAGTTGAGCCTAGGTAGGTGAACTCTTGAACCACTTCCAGAGCGTGGTCGCCAATATTGATGGATGGAGCATTTCTGACGTCCTGCCCCATGATGTTCGTTTTCTTGAGGCTGATGGTTAGGCCAAATTCATTGCAGGCAGCCGCAAACCTGTCGATGAGACTCTGCAGGCACTCTTCAGTGTGAGATGTTAAAGCAGCATCGTCAGCAAAGAGGAGTTCTCTGATGAGGACTTTCCGTACTTTGGACTTCGCTCTTAGATGGGCAAGGTTGAACAACCTGCCCCCTGATCTTGTGTGGAGGAAACTTTCTTCAGAGGATTTGAACGCATGTGAAAGCAGCAGGGAGAAGAAAATCCCAAAAAGTGTGGGTGCGAGAACACAGCCCTGTTTCACACCACTCAGGATAGGAAAGGGCTCTGATGAGGAGCCACCATGTTGAATTGTGCCTTTCATATTGTCATGGAATGAGGTGATGATACTTAGTAGCTTTGGTGGACATCCAATCTTTTCTAGTAGTCTGAAGAGACCACATCTGCTGACGAGGTCAAAGGCTTTGGTGAGATCAATGAAAGTAATGTAGAGGGGCATCTGTTGTTCACGGCATTCCTCCTGTATCTGACGAAGGGAGAACAGCATGTCAATGGTCGATCTCTCTGCACGAAAGCCACACTGTGCCTCAGGGTAGATGCGCTCGGCCAGCTTCTGGAGCCTGTTCAGAGCGACTTGAGCAAAGACTTTCCCCACTATGCTGAGCAGGGAGATTCCACGGTAGTTGTTGCAGTCACTGCGGTCACCTTTGTTTTTATAGAGGGTGATGATATTGGCATCGCGCATGTCCTGGGGTACTGCTCCCTCGTCCCAGCACAGGCATAGCAGTTCATGTAGTGCTGAGAGTATAGCAGGCTTGGCACTCTTGATTATTTCAGGGGTAATGCTGTCCTTCCCAGGGGCTTTTCCGCTGGCTAGAGAATCAATGGCATCACTGAGTTCCGATTTGGTTGGATGTATGTCCAGCTCATCCATGACTGGTAGAGGCTGGGCTGCATTGAGGGCAGTCTCAGTGACAGCATTCTCCCTGGAGTACTGTTCTAGGTAGTGCTCAACCCAGCGGTCCATTTGTTTGCGTTGGTCAGTGATTATGTCCCCCGATTTAGATTTGAGGGGGGGCGATCTTCTTGATGGTTGGCCCAAGAGCTCTCTTCGTGCCATCATACATTCCTCTGATGTTTCCGGTGTCTGAGGCCAGCTGAATATGACTGCATAGGTGTTGCCAGTAGTCGTTTGCGCAACGCCTAGCTGTTCTTTGTGCAGTACTTCTGGCTGCTTTAAGTGCTGCGGATGTTAAATCGCTGGGGGCTTTCTTGTAGTTCAACAGTGCAATGCGCTTAGCGGCTTTAGTATTGTTTTAGTATTGGTAGGGTATGTTAATAGTGATATGGTAGATTAGTATTGGTAAAGTATAGTATTAGGAATAGTAGGGTTATGATTACCATTGATAAGGTTTATTACTATTGGCAGAGTTATTAGTAATTACAGCAGCAGGGTTTATTAGAATCAGGATTTATTTGTATTACCAAGGTTTATTATTTAACAGATAGAGGAATTGCAGGGGCGGCTCCAACCTCTGCAGTGCACGTCCTGTGCTATGTGGGAATTCCAGGATGCTTCTTGGGTCCTGGATAACCGTACGTGCAGGAAGTGTCATCAGTTGCAGCAGCTTGAGCTCGGGTTTCAGAACTTGAGCAGCAGCTGCTGACGCTGTAGTGCATTCGTGAGAATGAGAACTTCGTGGATAGCAGGTTTATGGATATGGTCACCCTGCAGCTTAAGAGTATGGAGGGAGAGAGGGAATGGGTGACTGCCAGACAGTCAATAAGAAACAGGCAGGCAGTGCCAGAGACCCCTGAGTTCATCTCACTTCCAACAGAATACTGATGAGAGTGATGATTCATCTGGGGAGTGCAGCCTGAGCCAAGGCCATGGCACCACAGGTGGCTCAGCTGCACCAGGGGTGGGGTACAAGGAAGACTGGAAGAGCGATGGTAATAGCAGATTTGATAGTCGGGGAGCAGACAGATGTTTCTGTGGCTGCAGATGTGAATCCAGGATGGTGTGTTGACTCCCTGATGCCAGGGTCAAGGATGTCGCTGAGCGGCTGCAGAGCATCCTGAGTGGGGAGGGTGAACAGCATGGTCGAAAGAGGGATGTGGTCCTCCAGAAAGAGTTTTATTGAGCTAGTTAAGAAATTAGCAAGCAGGACCTCAAAAGCAGTAATTTATTACTCCCAGTGTCACGCACAAGTGAGTACAGGAATAGAAGGATAAGACCGATAAATGCGTGGCTGGAAAGTTGGTGCAGCAGGGAGGGCTTTAGATTCTTGGGACTTTGGGACTGGCCGTGGGGGAGGTGGGGCCTGTACAGGCCAGACGGGTTACAGATGAACAGAGCCGGGACTGAGTTCCTGCAGGACCTTTCGCTTGTGCTGTTGGGGAGGGTTTAAACTAGTTTGGCAGGTGGGTGGGGACCTGATGGTAGACTCACTTGGGACTAAATCAGAAATGAAAATGGAAGGCAGGAAATTATTGGATGAGTCTGGAAGGCTGAGGAAACAAAAGATAGAAAATATAAAAAAGCGTTTGGCAGTACTCAAGGATATCTAGTTCAATGCAAGGAGCATAGCATATAAAGCAGACGAGTTGAGGGCACAGATAGACACGTGGCAGTATGATATTATAGCTTTTACAGAAACATGGCTTAAGGAGGGACAGGAATGGCAACTCAACGTTCCAGGTTACAGGGTTTTCAGATGGGAGTGGGGGGTGGGGGGGGGTGGTGGCAATTTTGGTCAAAGAAACTATTACAGCTTTGAGGAGGGATGATATGTTTGAAGATTCATCAAATGAGGTCATGTGGATTGAGCTATGGAACAAAAAAAGGGGCAATCACACTGCTGGGAGTATAATATAGCCCCCCCCCCCCCCCCCCCCAAACAGTCAGAAGGAGATAGAAGAGCAGATATGTAGGAAAATCTGAGAATTGCAAAAGCAATAGGGCAGTAATTGGGGGATTTTAACTACCCCAATATTAATTGGGAGAACCTTTTTGGCCAGTATATAGCAAGTCCAACAAGAGAGGGCGCAGTTTTGCATTTAGTTTTAGGAAATTAAGCTGGGCAGATGGAAGGATTGGCAGCGGGAGAGCATTTTGGTGGTAGTGATCATAATTCAGTCAGTTTTGACATAATTATGGAAAAGGACAAAGATAGAACAGGAATTAGTGATTTAGTGAATGTGGATTGGTAACAGCAACTTGAAGGTAAATCAGTGTCAGAGCAGTGGAAGGCATTCAAAGGGGAGATTCTAGGGGTAAACATGCTCCCACAAAGAAAAAGGGTGGGACGGCCAAATCAAGAGCCCCCAGATGTCAAGGAGCTTATAGGGTAAGAGAAGGCAGAAAAGAAAAACTCATATAAAAGCAAAATACTGCGGATGCTGGAAATCTGAAATAAAAACAAGAAATGCTGGAAATGCTCAGCAGGTCTGGCAGCATCTG
Organism: Heterodontus francisci; assembly: GCF_036365525.1. Lineage (NCBI taxonomy): Eukaryota > Metazoa > Chordata > Chondrichthyes > Heterodontiformes > Heterodontidae > Heterodontus > Heterodontus francisci. The sequence goes on from NC_090379.1 coordinate 104,314,239, forward strand.
TGGAGAGAGAAGCAGAGTTAACGTTTCAGGTCAATGACCCTTCAGAACTGGCAAATATTAGAAATGTGAAAGGTTATAAGCAAGTAAAGTGGGGGTGGGGCAAGAGATAACAAAGGAGAAGGTGTAGATAGGACAGGTCACAGAATTCATGCTATTCTGCTATTCATAGTCAGCTATTCTGTGACCTTGTCCTATTTATTTATTTTATTAAAGGAAAACTTATGTCCGACGCCAAGAACTCAATAGTACAGAAAGCCAAAAGGATTATAGCAAATGGAATCAAAAAGGAAATTTGGAAAGCAAAGTGAGGGCATGAAAAATATTGGCAATCAAGGTTAACCTAAAAATGTTTTATCAATGCATTAAGATTAAGAGGATAACTAAGGAAAGAGTAGGGCCCATAAAAGACCAAAAAGGTAACCTTTGTGTAGGGGTGGAAGATATTGGTGTGGTTCTTAATGAATACTTTGTATCTGTCTTCGCAAAAGAGGGGGTGATGCAGATATTGTAGTTGAGGAGGAGTGTGAAGTATTGGATGTGATAAACATAGCGAGAGAGGAAGTATTAATGCGATTAACATTCTTGAAAGTGGATAAATCACCAGGGCCGGATGAAATGTACCCCATGCTGTTAAAAGAAGCCAGGGAGGAAATAGTGGAGGGTCTGTCATTCATTTTTCGGTCCTCACTGGATACAGGTGTGTTGCCAGAGGATTAGAGGACTGCTAACTTTGTACCTTTGTTCAAAAAGGGAGTGAGGGACAGACTGAATAATTACAGGCTGGTCAGTCTAACCTCAGTAGTGGGCAAATTATTGGAATCAATTCTGAGAGACAGGATAAACTATCACTTAGAAGCGCATGGAATAATGAAGGATAATCAGCATAGATTTGTTAAGGGAAGATGTCTGACGAACTTGATTGAATTTTTTGAAGAATAGGGACAATTGAAGAAGGTAGTACAGTTGATGTGGTCTACATGGATTTTAGCAAGGCTTTTGACAAGGTACCACATGGCAGACTGGTTTAAAAAAAAAATAGCCCATGGGATCGAGGGAAATGAAGCAAGGTGGATACAAAATTGGCTCAGTGGCAGGAAACAAAGGATAATATTTGGTGGGTGTTTTTGCAACTGGAGGGCTGTTTCCAGTGGTGTTCCACAGGGCTCAGTACTAGGAACCCTGTTTTTGTGGTATAAACGATTTGGATGTAAATGTAGGGGGCCTGATAAAGAAGTTTGCAGATGACATGAAAATTGGCTGTGTGGTTGATAGCAAGTAGGATAGCTGTAGGCTGCAGGAAGATATTGATGGACTGGTCAGGTGGGCAGAAAAGTGGCAAATGGAATTCAACCCGGAGAAGTGTGAGGTGATGCATTAGGGGAGGTCAAACAAGGCAAAGGAATACATGATTAATGGGAGAATACTGAGAGGTGTAGAGGAAGTGAGGGACCTTGGAGTGAATGTCCACAGATCCCTGAAGGGAGCAGGACATGTTGATGAGATACATGGAATCCTTTCCTTAATTAGCTGAGGTATCGAATATAAGAGCAGGGAAGTTATGCTGGAACTGTATAAATCATTGGTTAGGCCACAGCTTGAGTACTGTGTGCAGTTCTGGTCACCTCATTGGCAGAAAGATTAGAGTGGAGATGTGGAATTTTTTTTTCATCCAGTGGGTGGTGGGGCTCTGGAGCTCACTGCCTGAAAGGGTAGTGGAGGCAGAAACCCTCAACTCATTTAAAAGGTGTCTGGAAGTGCACCTCAAGTGCTGTAAACTGCAGGACTACGGACCAAGTGCTGGAAGATGGGATTAGGCTGGTTGGCTCGTTTTTTGGATGGTGCAAACACGATGGGCCAAGTGGCCTCTTTCTGTGCCGTAAACTTTTAATAATCCAAGACTTCAAGGCTTCTGCACAAACCATTTGTTCCTTGACGAGAGTTAGCTCTTAGGTATTCCTCTTGGAATACAATGTAACTTGGCGAATGAACAGAGGCCATGCTGAGCAGGACAAGCTGTTAAAGGAGGGGTGGATAGAAGGGCTCTCAGCAGGAGGCCATAGGGTCTTAAAAGAAGTGGCTAGTGAGATAGTTGATGCATTTTGATTTTCCAAAATTTTCCAGATTTGGGGAAGGTTCCATTAGATTGGAAAATAGTCAATGTAACTCCTGTATTCAAAAAGGGAGGGAGACAGAAGGCAGGAAACTACAGGCCAGTCAGCTTAACATCTGTCATAGGGAAAATGTTAGAAGCTATTATTAAAGATGTTATAGCAGGGCACTTAGAACAAATTAAAGGTAATTAGGCAGAGTCAACATGGTTTTGTGAAAGGAAAATCATGTTTAACCAATTTATTGGAGTTCTTTGAAGAAGTAACATGGGCTGTGGATAAGGGGGAACCGGTGGATGTACTGTACTTGGATTTCCAGAAGGCATTTGATAAGGTGCCACATCAAAGGTTATTGTGGAAAATAAAAGCTCATGGTGTAGGGGGTAACACTGGCATGGATAGAAGATTGGGTAGCTAACAGGAAACAGAGTAGGCATAGGTCATTTTCTGGTTGGCAATATGTAACGAGTGGTGTGCCACAGGGATCAGTGCTGGGGCCTCAACTTTTTACATTTATATAAATGAATTGGATGAAGGGACTGAAGGTATGGCTGCTAAATTTGCTGATGAGACAAAGATAAGTAGGAAAGTAAATTGTGAAGAGGACATAAGGAGGCTACAAAGGGATATAGATAGGTTAAGAGAGTGGGCAAAGACCGGGCAAATGGAGTTTAATGTGGGAAAATGTGAAATTGTCCATTTTGGCAGGAAGAATAAAATAGAAGCATATTATCTGAATGGTGAAAGATTGTAGAGCTCTGAGATCTGGGTGTCCTAGTGCATGAATCGCAAAAGGTTAGAATGCAGGTACAGCAAGTAAATAGGAAAGCTAATAGAATGTTATCATTTATTGCAAGGGGAATTGAATACAAAAGTAGGGAGGTTATGCAGGGTATTTGGTGAAACTATATCTGGAGTATTGTGTACAGTATTGGTCTCCTTATTTAAGGAAGGATGTAAATGCGTTGGAAGCAGTTCAGAGAAGGTTTACTAGGATAATACCGGGAATGGGCGGATTGTCTTAGGAAAGGTTGGACAGGCTAGGCTTGTATCTGCTGGTGCTTAGAAGAATAAGATGCGACTTGATTGAAACATATTAGATTCTGAGGGGTCTTGACAGGGTGGATGTGGAAAGGATGTTTCCCCTTGTGGGATAATCTAGAACTAGGGGTCACTGTTTAAAAATAATGGGTCGTCCATTTAAGACAGAGATGAGGGTTGTGAGTCTGGAACACTCTTCCTCAAAAGGCAGTGGAAGCAGAGTATGAATATTTTTAAGGCAGAGGTAGATAGATCCTTGATAAGCAAGGGGGTGGAAGGTTATTGGGGGTAGGTGGAAATGCGGAGCTGAGGTTACAGTCAGATCAGCCATGATATTATTGAATGGCAGAGTAGGCTTGAGGGCCTCAGTTGTCTAAACCTGCTTCTAATTCGTATGTTCATATGTATATCTGCCCAAGATATTCAGGGAACAATTCTCCTACCTGAGCCTCAGTGAAGAACAATGTCTGCAATATTTGCATCCTCGCTGAAATCTGCCATCAGCTACAGCCACAACTGCAACTTCAGAGCAGAGCAAGGTGACATTGATAATGAACTTTACTACACCTGGCCACTTCCAGGCTGGTGCTGGAGACATTTACAACTTCTCAGTTTGTGGTTCACTGTTGGAAGAGAGGTCACTGACGCACTCTCTTTATTAAGAGCTAACTACATTTCATTCTCTCCTGCCAGAGAAGCAGGCAAAGCAAACACAGGCTCTGCTAGGATTGTAACCTTCCCCATGGTGCAGGGTGCCACAGATTGCATGTGCATTGCTTTGCGGACACCGCGTATCAATCCTACCATATACCAGAACCGAAAGGGATTCTACTGCCTCAACGTCCAGCTCGTATGTGAACATAAGCAGGGAATCGTGTAGTTCAATCCCTTCATTCTGCACAGTCCACTGTGCCAGCTACATTTAAGCCACTCCAGCAAACCGAAGGGTGGCTACTGGGTGACGAGGGCTATTCACTGACTACATAGCTGATCACTCCAGTGTACAACCCCTGCCATGCTTCCACACGAAATGTGATGGAACAGACAATTGGCTGAACCAGTGCTTCCAATGCCCGGACCACCTTGAACAAGCCCTGCAATGCTTGGCAGAGCGAGTGCCAAGATTTGCTGTGGTCAGCTTCTTGCTGCACAATTTCGCCATCATGAGGGACAGCCCTTGCCACCAGCTGTACGGTGAGCAGGAGAAAGAGGAGTATAAGGAGGAGGAGGAAAAGGATTAGAGGATGCAACCTAGAGAGCCCCTTTCAGGTTGGGCTGTCTCTAAGGAGCTCATCTGAGTGTGATGCCAGTAACCGTTTTCCCATATCCCCATTCACCAGAAGTCCCACACCTTACCTTCCCTCTGTCACTGACCATCGCAGCATCCGCTTGACCACAATGCAAAGATAAAAACTAGCACAAAATAAAAATTCAAAACCAAATTTATGAATTAAATCATTCTATATTGCATACAAAATTCAGTTAATCACCCTTGTGCATTCCCTTCGTGCCTGTTTTCTGTGTGCCCCTACACAGTGTTACCCCACAGGCTGCAGCGTAGGTGTTGAAAGACTGCTAACTTTCAGTGTAGGAGACTGCAGATCGTCTTGGAGGGTGCCTTCAAGCAGTTCTGGGCTGAGAAGGTCCGGCTGCAGATTTCACCATCTCGGCATGGACAACAGCAGTCTTGGCAGGCAACAACAAGGGCACTGGCAGAGCAGCAAGGATAGGAGGATAAATGCTAACTTCCTCCATGGAGCTATTGCCACTCCCCCAGGGTGCACCTCAGCAATCCAAGTAATCTGTTGGAGGACTGGACTGCTGTAACACCCTGCAAGTCTATTTGCACACTGTAATCCACAGTCCCGATGACAGCAGTCTGAGCTTGCATGGCAGCAAGCTGATCTTGCTTGACTTCAGTCTGAGCTTCCACTGCTGCACTGAGTTCTGGTGGAAGCTGCTTGTGCAGCACTGGAAGGAAGCTAAGACATTGCCCATCTGATGCTGCATCATGGTTGGGACCATAAGTGTGTTGGTAGAATTCAAAACTGTTGAAACAGCCATGTGCCAAGTTGGTGCTTGACTCCTCCACGCTCCTGGGCATTGACTGCAGGTTTTCTGGCAGGCTTCCTAATGCATTTGATAGTACAAAAGAATACTGATGGATATTTACAATGCGCCATTAAGTACTCATCGGAGTCCTCTGCAGCAGAATTCACATGTGACCTTGTCCTCGAGCTGCACCTGTACTTTCATTATCCCCTGTGTTGACTGCAGACCACTCAGTGTACAATATCTCACCACATATAGATCTCGCCTCTGTGCTATCCTCTAAATTGCACACAATGTCAGTATCGGAGCTGGTGGCTGTGAGTGTGAAATCGAGTAACTGTGCGTCTTCTTCATCACTGTCATCTTGATATTCTTCCACTTCCTGGCCAGGTTGCACTTGTTGGGTTTCTGAAAGGCGAAAGGCACAGGGCTATGATTGTGGTGTGAGGAGGGGAGTAAGTAAGAGCTACATGATTATACCATCTGCAGTAAATCAGAAGAGTGTGTGGGATGTGGGGAGGTGGGATGTGAGGAGGAGGATTAAGTATGAGGAAACTGTCACATGCGATGGTTTCAGCCCTGCTGCTGGCCACAGCCTCAGCTATGGACATCCCAGGAATGGCCAGCACTGTCTTCACCATGGGCTTAGAGCATGCAGGCACACTATCCCCCTCTGGTTAGCTCCTGCTGTCTGGTTGTGTGCCACCGTAGCTGCAAGAGAGCTCGAAGTGTATCAGTGAGTGTGGTGCAATTTGTTTGGATGATATGGCTGTCATGGTTAAATAGCTGGCAGTGTGTACAAGCTGAGATGTGGGTGTGAGGTTTTTGCTCAGTGTGTAAGGATGCGAGGAGTGAATATCCGGTAGGAGTCATGATTGATAGAGATTGTGTAGGTGTGTTTGTGGGTATGGGAAATTGAGCAGTGGCTAAAGTTAGTGGTGCAGTTTGGTAGGGTGTGGCATTTGCAAACCTTAATCAATCATGTGAGGTCATTGAACTTCTTGTATCACTGCAGCCAGGTCATCGGGCTTGACTTTTGGCATGGGCCTGCATGACTATCTGCTTCCACTGCTGTCTAAGCATGTGTCTGATGAGCCACCTGGCCTCCTGTGGATACAGGTCATCTCTCCTCCTTTTCACTTCCTGCGCCAAGGTCTCCAGTGCACCATCCAAAAACCTTGGAGAATGCTACCTTCCATGTTGAGCCATTACTCAATGTTTCACAGGTCACAGTCACTTCCCGTACGACTGCAAGCTCCTGCTCTAGCCACTTACCATATTGACCCCCGGTGAAGCATCCAGTTAGAGTTATACAGGACTGAAACAGGCCCTTTGGCCCATCGTGTCCGTGCCAGCCATCACGCACCTATCTATCAATAGTGAGGAAGGATATTAGCTCAGAGAATCCTGATGTGGAATCTGTATGGGTGGAGCTAAGAAACACCAAGGGGCAGAAAACGTTGGTGGGGGTTGTATATAGACCCCCAAACAGCAGTGGTGATGTAGAGGATGGCATTAAATTAGGAAATTAGGGATGCATGCAATAAGGGTAAAACTGTAATTATGGGTGATTTCAATCTACATATAGATTGGGCAAACCAAATTAGCAATAATACTGTAGAGGAGGAATTCTTGGAGTGCGTACGTGATGGTTATTTTGGACCAATACTTTGAGGAACCAACTAGAGAACAGGGCATCCTAGACTGGGTATTGTGTAATGAGAAAGGATTAGTTAACAATCTTGTGTGGGGTCCCTTGGGGAAGAGCGACCATAACATGATAGAATTCTTCATTAAGATGGAGAGTGAGAGAGTTGATTCTGAGACTAGGGTCCTGAATCTAAATAAAGGAAACTATGAAGGTATGAGGCGCGAATTGGCTATGATAGGGGAATGTTACTTAAAGGGTTGACAGTGGATAGGCAGTGGGCTAGCATTTAAAGAGCACATGGATGAATTACAACAATCGTTAATTCCAGTCTGGCGCAAAAATAAAACAGGAAGGGTGGCTCAACCGTGGCTTACAAAAGAAATTAGGGATAGTATTAGATCCAAGGAGGAGAAATATAAAATGGCCAGAACAAGCAGCAACCCTGAGGATTGGGAGCAGTTTAGAATTCAGCAAAGGAGGACAAAGGGATTGATTAAGAAGGGGGAAAATAGAGTATGAGAGTAAGCTTGCAGAGAACATAAAAACTGACTGTAAAAGCTTATATAGATATGTGAAGAGAAAAAGATTAGTGAAGACAAATGTGGGTCCCTTACAGTCAGAAACGGAGGAATTTATAATGGGGAACAAAAAAAATGGCAGACCAATTAAATACATACTTTGGTTCTGTCAGGAGGACACAAATTATCTCCCAGAAATGTTGGGGAACATTGGGTCCAGTGAGAAGGAGGAACTGTATGAAATCAGTATTGTTAGGGAAATTGATGGGATTGAAGGCCGATAAATCCCCATGGCCTGATGATCTACATCCCAGAGTACTTAAGGAAATGGCCCTAGAAATAGTAGATGCATTGCTGGTCATTTTTCAAAATTCTATAGACTCTGGAACAGTCCCAACGGATTGGAGGGTAGCTAATGTAACCCCCTCAAAAAAGGAGGTAGAGAGAACACAGGGAATTATAGACCAGTTAGCGTAACATCAGTAGTGGGGAAAATGCTAGAGTCCATTATAAAAGATGTAATAGCAGAGCACTCGGAAAACAGTGACTGGATCGGACAAAGTCGACATGGATTTACGAACGGGAAATCATGCTTGACAAATCTGGAATTTTTTGAGGATGTAACTAGTAGGGAGAGCCAGTGGATGTGGTGTATCTGGACTTTCAGAAGGCTTTCGATAAGGTCCCACATAAGAGATTAGCGTGCAAAATTAAAGCACATGGGATTGGGGGTAAGGTACTGACATGCATAGAGAACTGGTTGGCAGACAGGAAACAAAGAGTAGGAATAAACGGGTCTTTCTGCGAGTGGCAGGCAGTGACTAGTAGGGTACCGAAGGGATCAGTGCTAGGACCCTAGCTATTCACAATACATATGAATGATATAGATGAGGGAATTAAATGTAATATATCCAAGTTTGCAGATGACACAAATGTGGGTGGGAGTGGGAGCTGTGAGGAGGATGCAGAGAAGCTCCAGTGTGATTTTGATAGGTTGAGTGTGCAAATACATGGCAGATGCAGTATAATGTGGATAAATGTGAGGTTATCCACTTTGGTGGCAAAAACAGGAAGGCCAATTATTATCTGAACGGTGATAGATTGGGAAAGGGGAGATGCAGCGAGACCTGGGTGTCCTTGTGCACCAGTCGCTGAAAGTAAGCTTGCAAGTGCAGCAGGCAGTTAAGAAGGCAAATGGTATGTTGGCCGTCATAGCGAGAGGTTTCGAGTATAGGAGCAGGGATGTCTTGCTGCAATTATACAGGGCCTTGGTGAGGCCACACCTTGCATATTGTTTGCAGTTTTGGTCCCCTTATCTGAGGAAGGATGTTCTTGCTTTGGAGAGAGTGCAGCGAAGGGTCACCAGACTGATTCCTCTGATGGCAGGACTGGCGTATAAAGAGTGACTGGGTTGATTAGGCTTGTATTCGCTCGAGTTTAGAAGAATGAGAAAGAATCTCATAGAAACCTACAAAATTCTAACAGGACTGGACAGACTAGATGCAGGAAGGATGTTCCTGATGGCGGGGGAGTCCAGGACCAGGGGGTCACAGTCTAAGGATAAGGGGTAAGTCATTTAGGACTGAGATAAGGAGAGATATTTTTCACCCAGAGAGTGGTGAACCTGTGGAATTCTCTACCACGGAAAGCAGTTGAGGCCAAATCATTAAATATATTCAAGAAAGAGTTAGGTATAGTTCTTGGCGCTGAAGGGATCAAGGGATATGGGGAGAAATCAGGAACAGGGTACTGAGTTTCGTTGATTAACCATGATCGTATTAAATGGTGGAGCGGGCTCCATGGCCTACTACGGCTCCTATTTTTCTATGTTTCTATTCTATTCTCATTTTTCAGCACATGGCCCGTAGCCTTGTATGCTATGGCATTTCAACTGCTTATCTAGATACTTCTTAAATGTTGTGAGGAAGTTAATCAACAGTGCGGCAGCATGAAGTTGGTGTGCTACCTGCATTACGGGCGCTGTTCATCCACATTACAGTCTTTGTGCCCATTTTCAGTGGTTATTGAATTTAGCCCTGAGGGTTCGGTCTCTTTCTCAAGTGGTTTATTGGAATAGATAGTATATAACCGATCTGTTTCAATTTTATTGAAGCAGGTTTACTAAAGGTGTGTTGAGCTTTATTCTTTTTTTTTAGGTTAAAATTTATAACGTGGGTCTTTACTTTTTTTAAAAAATTGCTTTGGGCACACTCTTAACCCAGCTGATTCTACCATCCTTAGATAGCTGAAGTGATGGGCAAGTTAGTGAAGTCTTTGATATACTTCACTCACAGCCTAGACTCATTCCATAGGCTGCAGATCAGGAGCATGCAGTTTCCCACGCTTAACATATCATCTGATAGGGTATTGAGAACCCTGCTGGAAATAGTTGCCATAGCGATTCAGCCACTGTTATTAAAAATGAAGTTTTCTCAAATCCTTTGGGTACTGATTGGTCTTTCCCTACTTTGAAAACAGTTGTATTATGCCATAATCTCTGCAACAAGAATTTCTGGTTAGTTTCTACATGCAGATGAATACAAGTAGAACTAGAGAAACGTGAGGAGCCATTGAGCTTCCACTTGTGTATACGTCCAATGGCACAGCATATTGGTGAGTCATAAGATGCAGGCAGGTTCTTGCTGTAATAAAAACAAGAAATGCTGGAAATACTCAGCAGATCTGGCAGCATCTGTGGAGAGAGAAGCAGAGTTAACGTTTCAGGTCAGTGACCCTCCTTCAGAACTAGCAAATATTAGAAATGTAAAAGGTTATAAGCAAGTAAAACGGGGGTGGGGCAAGAGATAACAAAAGAGAAGGTGTAAATAGGACAAGGTCACAGAATAGCTGACCAGAAGGTTGTGGAGCAAAGGCAAACAATATGTTAATGGTTTGTTGAAAGACAAAGCATTAGTACAGATAGGGTGTTAACGGACTGAAAATTGAACAGCCGCAAGTACAAACATGAAAAAAAAACAGTGGGTAAGCAAACTGAACAAGGTTCTTGCTGTAGTTCCCTCATGATGTGTGCTTATCCTAGCATTTGTAGGAAGAATGGAGACAGTGTCTGAGAGATTTTCTGCAGTTGAAAAAAAAACAAATCTCAGAGCAAAACAGCATACATAGACTGCCTTTGCAGATCTCATGTGCAGAGACTTTGGACCAGATTATCCATCTGCCTCTTTGAGCAAGGTATGGGGTAGGAAAAGGGTGTCCAAACTACACCCGGTGGTGTTAAGCCTTGGTGATCGTCAAAGTCCAGGCAACTATGTCGTCTTCATGCTTATATTGCTTACTCAGTTTTGTTCTGTTCATATTTTCTGGGTCTGGAAGATTGGAAAGGCCTTTATCTGTGCTTTGCCTCATTGATGGATAAATCCTAAATCCAAACAGCATGATCAATTAGAGCCAACAGCTTGAGATATATTCAAATTAATGTGTACATGGAGTTAAACTTTATGGGTTGGATATTATGGGTCCCCCCTGAGATGAGGTCAGAGGTGGTGGAGGGGGGGCCCATAGAATCATGGCGGAAGACCCGTTGCCACCCCATCACTAAGTGATTTTGCTGGGGCAGGATCGGCCGACGGTGGCCTTCCCACCCAGAGGCCAATTGAGGCCTTTGAATGGCCTATTAAAGGCCACTTAAGGGCCTTGCTGCTGCCACTAGGATCTAACCTGCGGCGTGGGGTGCCTCCGCCATGTGGGGAGGGCGCCTTGTAAAATGAGGCGCCCTCACCTTCCCTGTGAGCTTGGGGGGGTGGGGGTCCCTCCTCCATGGACAATCTGGGGCCCATGGAAGAGGCCTGTCAGCAAAACCTCCATATCTCTGGACCCCCTCCCCCTAGAGTTCATGCTGACGCCCATACACCTTGTCAGGGCCTTCAGGGCTGGCCTCAGCGACCCTGCCCAACTTACTTGAGGTCTGGAGTTCCAGTGTTGGGTCTGGATCCAAGGTCTCTGTAGTACCAGCAGTGGCCATGCACCCGGTGGCGATGCTGATCCTGCTGAGCTGCTGGCTGTCTGATTGGCCGGCATCTCTTGGAGGCGGGATCCCTGTCGTTAAAGGGATGGAGATTCCAGCACTGGAAACTTTGCCTCCAGAATGACAGAGGATCGCGCCGGGGCTGTGCAAAGGCCACAACCTCGTCTTTTCGGCCAGGGGCCCTGCCGCCTCCACGAGATCCTGGCCTATATATGGGCACCATGGTGCATGCTTGTGTGGTCTGCAAAATCAGAAAGGTTGGATGCTGCTTGTGCAGTGGATTTAAAAAACTTAAGGCAAGGTTGCCAAGTATTTAGCCTGGTCTCCTTTTGTTTTGAAATGGATCAATCAGTCTTGTTGTTGCAAAAATGTGTTCAGAAATCTCCAGGGTTTGTTAAGGGAGAGAATGTCAGGATTTGTTTTTCCACCTGCTCATGAACTATGTGAAGTAACCTTTTTTTTTGTTTCCAGATGCCACTTCCATAATCCATACCTCGCCAACAAATCCCCAGAGGAGGAATCCAAACCCAAGCAGGTGAGCAATAATGTGGGAAGCATTAGTGTGGGGGAAGACTCTGGATCCAAAGAGAATTAATTGCACTTGGAGGGAGTCAGTGACTGTACATGCAAAGTATTAGTGGCATCAGTGTGGGGAGGGGTACTGAACCTCGAGTTGCAATTCATGCTTTTTGGCAGGGTGGATTTACATACCATCAGTTGGACTGCTGGAGGTATCCATTGGGAAGTTTACAGCTGTAAAAGATAACCTTCAGAGGGTTTTGCTGGTTCTGTTCTCATTGAATTTTGAGTAGCTCCAGAAAGGTACTTGCTGGAAATTCTCTCTACTGCATTTCTTTCTCCATTAGAAACCCTGCACTTACCTCAGTAAGGAAGCAAAGGCTCAGCTGGATGCTCTAATGGTGTATCGGACCGCACACACAGTAAATGAGCGGCGGAGGCGCTCTGAGCTGCGAGACCTCTTCGAAAGACTTAAGAGAACTTTGGGGCTCCGCAGGGAGCAGAAGGCCTCAAAATACTATATTCTCAAACAGGTTTGAAACATTATTTGGTGTCAGGGAGGCATATAGAAACATTTTAATGGTAGAATTTACTGCTGGGTCTTATCATTCGAGCACTTAACACACTCGGAGCAAATTCCTCTGTCTACCATTTTAACAGAGGTATTGACCTGTCTGCTTCAATTATTATTTTGTGTCTCTTTTATGCTTCAATCTGAACTCAAATCCTTGGTCCTTATAATAGCAGGGAGGATGTGGGTTTGTTTTGGGGAGGCCTAGGAAGGCCAAGGATGTGGAAGCCTTATTGATCTTAACCTTCCAAAGTTGCAGCCTGATGACATCATGAATTGTTAATTAGGTCTCAGCCTACCTTTTGTAGGAGCCTGGTCAATGGCTGTTTATGGAAATTTAAACAGCTGGGAATGGAGTTGGGTTATTAGAAGACAATATTTTAACGCCACAGGGCCCTGTCCCTTTGGATTGAAGGTGGAGGTCTATTCTGTAAAATCCACATAGTGTCATGTAGAAATCGATTCCTAACGTGTATGGGAGAAGGACATCGGGAGAGTGATGCCTGGTCGGAATTACTTCATTTTACTTGAAATGCCAGAATAACTGTGTGGTAACTGCTTGCAATAGATCGGAAAATTTTATGCACGTTTGTTTCTGTGCTGTTTTAGGCATTTGCTGAAATCCAGAATCTGCAGGATCATTCTGATTGTCTATCAGCTGTGAGAAGCATCCAGACTCGCAAAAGGGATTTACTCATTCGCAAGGTCTCCCTCTTGACAGGTAAGGATTGGTTGCAGCTCTGTCATGGCAGAAAAGGGGAGTTGGAAGGACAGTTCTCTTGCAGTTAATCTAGGTAGAAAATTCTTGACAGCGTCCTTTCATGGTTTGAGGGGGTGCAATTGAGTTCTTTTTGTGCATCAAGGAGATATTGCGAGACTTTTTTTATTCTTTCATGGGATGTAGGCGTCGCTGGCCTAGGCCAGTGGCTGTTGCCCGTCCCTAATTGCCCTTGAGAAGGTGGTGGTGAGCCGCTGCCTTGAACCACTGCAGTCCATGTGGTGTAGGTACACCCACAGTGCTGTTAGGAAGGGAGTTCCAGGATTTTGACCCAGTGACAGTAAAGGAACGGCAATATAGTTCCAAGTCAGGATGGTGTGTGTGGCTTGGAGGGGAACTTGCAGGTAGTGATGCTACCAAGTAGTGTTGCCCTTGTCCTTCTTGGGTGGTAGAGGTTGTGGATTTGGTAGGTTCTGTCGAAGGAGGCTTGGTGAGTTGCTGCAGTGCATCTTGTAGATGGTACACACTGCTGCGGATCAGTGACGAAGGGAATGAATGTTGAAGGTGATAGATGGGCTGCCAGTCAAGCGGGCTGCTTTGTCCTGAATGGTGTCGAGCTTCTTGGATGTTGTTGAAGCTGCACTCATCCAGGCAAGTGGGGAGTATTCCATCACACTCCTGACTTGTGCCTTGTAGATTGGGACAGGCTTTAGGAAGTCAGGAGGTGAGCTCCTCGCTACAGAATTCCCAGCCTCTGACTTGCTTTTGTAGCCACAATACTTATATGGCTGGTCCAGTTAAGTTTCTCGTATTGAGATAGGAAGACCTACTTGTAGATTTAGTAACTTATTGGATAAAAAATCTCCTGCTGTCATACACTGTACAATTTCCAAACAGCCAAGACAGCATAAGTACCCAGAATTCTGTTCTTTTGAGGTTTTGTGTCAGGTCTACTGTATAATGGCAATTCCTTAAGCACGTAAAATGTGCTTTGATGTACTTAATGTAATAGCTCCTGCTTGCCTCATGTCTGGAAGAGCCATTTAACTGGAAAATTATAATATTTGTAGAAGGAAATAGCACTGGAAATGTGTCAAAGCTTTATACTGGAGTTTTCAGTTGTACACGACTCTGGGACATTGCTGTGCAGCACAACTTTGCTGTTCCCTCAGTTTTTGTATGTTCATTGCAACAGAGCTTAAGGGGATTCCCACTGCGTTTAAAAAAAAAAAATGTATTTTTGCAGAAGATTCTGCACAAGACTTGCACAAAAGATTGGGAAATGACAACAAGAGGTCTGGCTTGTATAAAAAAACGGGTATAGTAAAAAATTAATATATGGGGCTCAACATTCTGTGAATCTTTGAGGGGTTTGAACATAGCAACATAGGAACAGGAGTAGGCCATTCAGCCCATCGAGCCTGCTCCGCCACTCAATACGATCATGGCTGATCATCCACTTCAGTGCCTTTTTCCCACACTATCCCCATATCCCCTTGTCATTTGTATTTAGAAATCTGTCAATCTCTGCTTTAAACATACTCTATGGCTGAGCTTCCACAGCCCTCTAGGGTAGAGAATTCCAAAGATTCACAAGCCTCTGAGTAAATAAATTTCTCCTCATCTCTGTCTTAAGTAGCTTCCCCCTTATTTTGAAATTGTGTTCCCTGGTTCTAGATTCCCCAACCAGGGAAACATCTTAGCTGCATCTACCCTGTCTATCCCTTTAAGTATTTTGTAGGTTTCAATGGGATCACCTCTCATTCTTCAAAACTCTAGAGAACACAGGCCCAGTTTCCCCAATCTCTCTTCATAGGACAAGTCTGGTGAACCTTTGTTGCACTGCCTCGATGGCAATAATACCCTTCCTAAGATAAGGAGACCAAAACTGCACACCGTACTCCAGGTGCGGTCTAACCAACGTCCTATACAATTGAAGCAAGACTTCTCGACTCCTGTACTTAAATCCTCTTGCAATAAAGGCTACCATACCATTAGCCTTCTTAATTGCTAGTTTCATCTGGATGTTAGATTTCAGTGACTTATTGACGAGGATATCCAGGTCTCTTTGTACATCTACACTTTCTGATCTCTTACCATTTAAGAAATACTCTGCACATCTGTTCCTCTTACCAAAGTGGATAACCTCACATTTTTGCACATTACATTCCATCTGCCATGTTCTTGCTTACTCATTAAGTCTGTCCAAATCCCCTTGAAGCCGCTTTGCATCTTTCTCACAACACACATTCCCACCTGGTTTTCTGTCATACGTGAACTTGGAAATACTACATTTGGTCTCTACATCCAAATCATTGATATATATTGTGAACAGCTGGGCCCAAGCACTGATCCCTGGGGTTCCCCACTAGTCACAGCCTGTCAAAGCGAGAATGACCCGTTTATTCCTACTCTCTGTTTTCTGCCTGTTAACCAATCCTTAATCCATGGCAGTATATTACCTCCTATCCCATGTGCTTTAATTTTGCTAACCAACCTCCTGTGGGGGACTTTATCAAAGGCCTTTTGAAAATCCAAGTATACCACATCCACCAACTCCCCTTTATCAATTCTGTTAGTAACATCCTCAAAGAAACTCCCAATAGGTTCGTCAAACATGATTTCCCATTCATAAATCCATGTTGACAATACCCAATCAGATCATTATTATCCAAGTGCCCATTTATCACATCCTTTAGAATAGATTCCAGCATTTTCCCGACTCATGCAAGGCTAACATGTCTAATTCCCTGTTTTCTCTCTCCCTCCCTTCTTTAATAGTGGGGTGACATTTGTGACCTTCCAAGCTGCAGGAACTGCTCCAGAATCTATAGAATTTTGGAAGATGATCACCAGTGCATCCACTATCTCCATAGCTACCTCTTTCAACACTCTGGGATGTAGAATATCAGGTCCTGGGGACTTATCAACCTTCAGCCCCTTTAATTTCTCCAATAGAACCTTCTTACTAATACTAATTTCCTTCAATTCCTTATTCCCTCTAATCCCTTGGATCTCTAATTCTAGGAGCTTTCTTGTGTCTTCCTCAATGAAGACAGACACAAAGTAATTTATTTATTTTATTTATTTAGAGATACAGCACTGAAACAGGCCCTTCGGCCCACCGAGTCTGTGCCGACCATCAACCACCCATTTATACTAATCCTACATTCCTACCCCATCCTCACCTTCCCTCAATTCCCCTACCACCTACCTACGCTAGGGACAATTTACAATGGCCAATTTACCTATCAACCTGCAAGTCTTTGGCTGTGGGAGGAAACCGGAGCACCCGGCGAAAACCCACTCGGTCACAGGGAGAACTTGCAAACACCGCACAGGCAGTACCCAGAATCGAACCCGGGTCGCTGGAGCTGTGAGGCTGCGGTGCTAACCACTGCGCCACTGTGCCGCCCCACTGCGCCTTTAAACATGCAAAACATTCCCAAGGCACTTCATGGGAGCGATAATCAAAACAAATTTGACATCGATCCACATATGATGTTAGGACATGATCAAAAGCCTGGTCCAAAAGGTAGTTATGAAGGTCTTAAAGAAGGAAAAAGAGGAAGAGATGTGGAGATGTTTACAACGGCATTTCCAGAGCTTAGGGCCTCAGCAACAGAAGGCATGACCGCCAATGGTGAAGTGATTAAAATTGTAGTTGCTCAAGAGGCCAGAATTGGAGGAGCAGAGATACCTCAGAGAATTGTAGGACTGGAGGAAGCTGGAGAGATATGAAAACAAGGGATGCAAATTTTAAAATCAAAGTGTTGCTGAACCAGAATCCAATGTAGGTTAGGTGAACAGGACTTCACACAAGTTAGGACAAGGGCAGCAGAGTTTTGGATGACCTCAAGTTTACTGAGGGTAGAACATGGTAGAACATAGAACATTTAGCTTCTCTGCCATTTCTCTGTTCCCCATTGTAAATTCTCCTGACTCTGCCTGTAATGGACCCACATTTGTCTTAGCCAAACATTTCCTTTTTACGTACCGTTTACAGTTTTTATTTTTTTTTTCTGGCTTACATTCATATTCTATTCTCCCTTTCTTTATCAGTTTCTTCGTCCTCCTTTACTGTATTCTAAAAATCCTCCCAATCCTCAGGTTTACTACTATTTCTGGCAACTTTATAGGCCTTTTCTCTTTTAATCTTATACAATCCTTAACTTCCTTTGTTATCCACGATTGACTGCCTTTACTTTTGGGTTTTTTGTGCCTTCAAGGAATGTATAGTTGTTGTAAACCATGTAATATTTCTTTCAAACTGTCCATTGCCTATGTATTGTCATACCTTTTAATGTATTTTCCCAATCCACCTCAGCCAATTTGCCCCTCATACCTTCATACTTTCCTTTGTTCAAATGTAATACCCTGGCTTCAGATTGAACTCCTTCAATTACCAAACTCCCTTCTTCACACTCTGTGCCCTCCAGTAGCACCCGGTGCAGACAAGCAGCACTGAGAGTCCCCTTAATTTATACTCTGAAAACAATGCTGTGTCAGCTCTGCTAGAGCTCTGCTAAAGCTCAGAAACCAGTTTACGCTAGCTGCCGAATTAACTAGCTACAGCAACTCTGAGTTAGTATTTTCCTGTTTAAAACTGCAAGAAACCTCACTTACCTCTTAACTGAAGCAGGAATTTCAATTAATTGCTAGATGTAAACCAACTAAAAACTAGTCTTGACATATTAACCCTTAAAATCCACTCACTTACCGAACTGCCGCCTTCACACTCAGTGCAGAGAAAAGCATAAAGTTGCATTTCACTCGTCCTCATTTAGCTGCCAGCTTGACACGGGAGAGCCCCCCCCCCCCCCCCCCCCCCACCAAATCAGTGCCCCGGGATCTTTACATCCATCTGAGAGAGCAGATGGGGTTTTCGGTTTAACATCTCATTTGAAATTCAGCACCTCCAACGGTATTGTCCTGGAGTTTATGTGCTCAAGTCTCTGGAGTGGGACCTGAGCCCACAACCTGTGTCTCAGAGGCAAGTGTGCTACCCACTGAGCCACAGCTTAATGCAGTGAAACAGGACAAGACTTCCACCTTCTGCTTTGACTGGGCTGAACCCAACCCAGATGCTGGATTGGGATCATTTGCAGAGTTATGGTGGTTGAGTTGCACTTGTGGAGGTGCAGCAGAGGTACTTGCACCTTGTTGCTGTGAGTTAGAAAGCTTAAGGCCCTTTTGGGGTGAAGAAATAAGTTTCAAAATAAATCTTCATTCCCCTCAGTAAACTCTGAAAAAACATGAAGGAGGTCATTGATGCCTCTGGGCCCTGACACTTCGGGGACTTTTAGGATTAAATTATGAGAACACCTTGCGTAGACTGGGCTTGTATTCCCTCGAGTATAGAAGATTAAGATCTAACTGAATTTTAAGATGATTAAAGGAGTTGATAAGGTCGAGAGAGAAATTATTCCATCTGGTGGGGGGAATTCACAAAGGGGCATAACCTTAAAATCAGAGCTAGGCAGTTAAGTGTGATGTCAGGAAGTATTTCTTCAGCAAAGGGTAGTGGAAACCTAGAGCACTGTCTCCCAAAAAGCTGTTGAGACTGGGAGCAATTGAAAAATTTAAAACTGAGGTTGATAGATTTTTGTTAAACAAGGGTATTAAGGGTTACGAACCAAGATAGGTGAATGGAGTTAAGGTACAGATCAGACATGATCTAATTGAATGGCAGGACAGGCTCAAGGGATTGAATGGCCTCTTCCTGTTCCTATCTCAATTCATTTATAAAAAAAAACAAGATATGACTAAATATTTTATGGTGACTAGATATTTTGAGCAAATTGATGGTGTGGTAAATACTCTTTATGAAATGTAACCTGATTAATTAAAAATAATAACTTTATCACAGTACTTGAAAATTTAATGGGGGATCTTGTACAGATACAAAATTCCTCTCTTCTAGCTCTTGGTTTGTTCTTTTTATACTGTATAGAAATTAGGCTGCATGATATATGCTTAATGATTCAATATCAAATTATTTGGCTGATTTAACAGCAGCACTAACCTAGGTTAATGGCTCCCTCAAAGTAGTGGGCAGAGGAATTGAATGTCTTTTGCCAGTGCTATGTAATGATGCACATCTGTTAGCGCTTGGCAGTTTCAAAACGACATCATTTAATTACAAGACACTCCCTCCATTACTGATGCACAGTGGCAGCAGTGTGCAGCAACTCACCAAGGCTCCTTCGACTGCACCTTCCAACCGCAACCTGTACCATCTAAGAAGGACAAGGGCAGCAGATGCATGGGAAGAACACCACCTGCAACTTCCCCTCCAAGTCACACACCATCCTGACTTGGAACTATATCGCCGTTGCTTCACAGTCATTGGATCAAAATCCTGAAACTTCCTCCCTAACAGCACTGTGGATGTACCCTCACTAGATGGACTGCAGTGGTTCAAGAAGGCGGCTCACCACCACATTCTCGAGGGCAATTAGAAATGGGCAGCAAATGCTGGCTTTTGCCAGCAATGCCCACATCCCATGAAATAATAAAAAAAATTACAAGGCCTGAAACTCAGTTACATTTTGGATCTAGCAGCATTTAAGTTTACAATTAAAATAGAACACACAGGATAAGATATTTGATGGCATGCGATATAGGAGAGGGGAGAGACTGCTCAGGATGTTGAAGAAAGGATCATATCAGCTCAAATAAGACTTAATTAATAAAATTGATACAGTAATAATTATGTGCCCTTTCTTTTTAGGGAAGACTGAAGAGGTTATTTTGAAGAAACTGGAGTATATCTGTGCCAAGCAGAGAGCATTGGATGTTCAGAAGAAAAACAACTTGCAGCAAGGAGCTGACACAGGAAAGCAGCATTGCAGCAGCTGGAGAACAGCATCTAATGCATCTGAAGCTATGGACTCTATCCAGAAAGTGGCAATGAATTTGCAGACCCAGAAACCACCCAACGTCACTATGCTGACAGGCGGGCAGGACCTGGTGATAGAGGCCGGCACGGGCAAACCCCTTATTCTCACCAGGAAACGGTCGTTGACGGCTCCCCGTATGTAACTTTTACCATCTACACAACAGCATGACAATATTGCGGGAATGGACACAGAGTGCCCATTGGAGTAATAGTGTAACTCTGTTGTCTCCTCATCTATGATGTAATACAAAGCTGATTGAAAGCACTAACCTTTTCTGCAATACTTTGGAATATCGTGAGCTATTCCTAAACACACACTGTAGAATTAATCCTTTGTGGCTTCCTTTGCATTTATCTACAGTCTTCTGCAACAGAGTAATATGTAGAATTTTATATAGCTGGGAGAAGTCCTCTTCAGCTCTGAAGGTGTACTGAAGATCAGTGGCTCCAATATTCGTGTACAAGCTATGACTCTATGACAATTTGCTGACCGCAGAATATTGTATGTTTTTTTTAGTTACATGCTTGTGCAGTACAGTATTTTGGCAAAGGCTGAAGAAAATCATTTTCATTTTCATTTCCACCTTCTACTTGAAGGTTGCTCTGTTTAAAATTTATTTATTTTTTTGTTGAGAAAGTTAGGTGAAGGGCAGGCATGTAGATCAGAACACGATTAATAAGTTTAAAAAAAAATACAAGAATACAAATCTAGTCTTCAATTTCAGACCATATATTTGCATCTTAGAAAAATGGGAGGGAATATTCAGAGGCACAGTGACAAAGTCATATTGAAAAAAGTAAGAGAAAGACCATTTCTGGATCTCGAATTCCATCTCTGGCTTATGCTGAGACATTAGCATTGCCGTAGGTGTCTGAGTTATGGAAGGGATGTTTGACCAGTAGATTGCTATTTAATGATTCCATTGTAGGTGCCTGTATGTATGTCATTTGAGGCTGGAGCATGTTCGGCTGTGGTGCTTCCCTCCTTCATCCCCCCCACTTCCTGCGACTGATTAACCTGCTGACACTCATTATCAAGGGTGGGGCCACATAGATCTATATATTAGCAAGGAGTCAATACGTTCGAGGGAGGAGCAGAGAAAATTGACAAGAAAATAAAAGAAAGATCAGATAGACTAGAGATGACAGGAGGGTTGCTTAGCAGACAATATTTTGCTTGTATTTTGTTCAGGAGTACAAGAGAGGTTGAATTCAGTGTTAGCAATGCAACATTTGTTATAGGACTGTTACTTTGTTTTTTGACAGATTCTTCAACCTCTTCTCTCCCTCTGACTGCTGGGAATTTGCTGATGACACCACAGGGTCAGGTTCTGACTTTAAAAGGCCCTCTTGTTTCTGGTGAAACCCCAATCTTCACCACTGAGGGACTCCTACGTGGAAACCAGCTGGTACCCACGGGGGATGGCATTGCTGGGACGAGTATTGCAGGTAATACTGTTGAGTTTTGGACTAGATCTTGCATACGTTCTATTATTGTAAATGTGTGTTGACTGAGGCTTGGGCAGCACCGTGGCTTCGTGCGTTCATCTCTGCTGCAGGGTTTGCAATCCAGCCACAGTGTTCAGATTAAACATTTCTCTTCATGTTAACCAGTACAAACAGTTTTTAAAAAAAGAATTTGGCACACATTGCTGGATTGTTACTTCAGCCACTGGTGTAGCTTGTGTGGGAATGAATTGTCACATTGTAGTGGGTTACGGGCAAGACGTTGGTGTAGTGGTAATGTCACTGAACTGGTAATCCAGAAGCCCAGGCTAATGCCCGGGGGGCATAGGTTCAAATCCTACCATGGCAGCTGGTGGAATTTAAATTCAATTAATTAATAAATTCTATAATTAACAAAAAATCTGGAATTGAAAGCTAGTCTCAGTAATGGTGCCATGTTACTATCAATTGTTGTAAAAACCCATCTGGATCACTTATGTCCTTTGTTGTCCTTACCTGGCCTAGCCTATATGTGATTTCTGACCCACAGCAATGTGGTTGACTCTTAACTGCCCTCTGAAATGGCCACTCCATTGTCAAGGGCACTTAGGGATGGGCAACAAATACATCCCATGAAAGAATTTTTAAAAATGTTGAAACACAATAGTTCCCTTGTAACCTGGCAACACTTAATCTTGATATTGGGTATTCAAAGTGAAAGTGTTCCATTCCTAGCACTGACATCCCTCAACTAATGCAGAAGTTAAAGAAAAAAATCCAGAAGCTTTACAGAAAAGGCTGAAGCGTTTGAGACCATCTTCAGCCAGAAGTGCTGATTGGATGATGCATCCCGACCTCCTGCTGAGATCCCCAGCATCGCAGATGCCAGCCTTCAGCCAATTTGATTCACTCCTTGTGATATCAAGAAACAGTTGAAGGTACTGGATACTGCAAAGGCTATGGGTCCTGACGACACCATGGCTGTAGTACTGAAGACCTGTGCTGCAGAACTAGCCACGTCCCTGGCCAAGCTGTTACAGTATAGCTACAACATTGGCATTTACCCAAAAATGCCCACGTATGTCCAAGACAAATCCAATTACCGCCCCATCAGTCTGCTCTCGATGAAACATGTCATTGACAGTGCCATCAAGTGCCACTTAAACAGTAACAACCTGCTCACTAATGCTCAGTCTAGATTCCGCCAGTGTCACTCGGCTCCTGACCTCATTACAGCCTTGGTCCAAACATGGGCAAAAGAACTGAACGTGAGGTGAGGTGAGAGTGATGGCCCTTGATATCAAGGCAGCATTTGATCAAGTGTGGCACCAAGGAGCCCTAGCCAAATTGAGGTCAATGGGAATCAGGGGGAAAACTCTCCACTGGTTGGAGTCATACCTAGCATGAAGGAAAATGGCTGTGGTTGTTGGAGCCCAATCATCTCAGCTCCAGGACATCACTGCAGGAGTTCTTCAGTAGTGTCCTAGGCCCAACCATCTTCAGCTGCTTCATCAATGACCTTCCTTCAATCATAATGTCAGAAGTTCACTGATTTGTATGATGTTCAGTACCATTCACAACTCCTCAGATGCTGAAGCAGTCCATGTCCATATGCAGCAAGAACTGGACAAAATTCATGCTTGGGCTGATAAGTGGCAAGTAACATTCACGCCACACAAATGCCCGGCAATGACTATCACCAGCAAGAGAGAATCTAACCATCTCCCCTAACATTCAGTGGCATTACCATTGCTGAATCCCCCACTATCAACACCCAACCATTGACCAGAAACTGAACTGGAGCAGCCACATAAATACTGTGGCTACAAGAGCAGGTCAGAGGCTGGGAATTCTGCGCCGAGTAACCTACCTCCTGACTCCCCAAAGCCTGTCCATCATCTACAAGGCACAAATCAAATGGCATACTCTCCACTTGCCTGGATATGTGCAGCTCCAACAATACTCAGGAAGCTCGACAGCATCCAGAACAAAGCTGTCCGCTTGATTGGCACCCCGACAACCAGCGTAAACATTCACTCCCTCCACCACCGACGGGCAATGGCAGCAGTGTGTGTCATATACAAGATGACAACACCTTCCAAACCCCTCACCTTTACCACCTAGAAGAACAAGGGCAGCAGACGTGTGGGAACACTGCTATCTATAAGTTTCCCTCCAAGCCACATTCCATCCTGACTTGGCAATATATCTCTGTTCCTTCATTGTCACTGGATCAAAATCCTGGAACTCCCATCCTAACAGAAATGTGGTGCATCTGCACCAGATGGACTGCAGTGGTTCAAGAAAGCAGCTTGCCACCACCTTCTCCAGGGTAATTAGGGTTGGGCAACAAATGCTGGCCACATCCCATGAGACGAATAAAATAATAAATTAATGGAGGCATAGAGTACAAAAGCAAGAAAGATTATGTTGAAGATGAAAGTCTCTTCTTTAACAAGTGTTGAAATTAACACAGGGGGTCTTCATTCATGCATTCACAGTAGTGTTGTCTTATTGCCCCTGTGCTTGTTGACTGCATTGGCTGCTGGCCCAGCAACACCTTGAATTTAAAATTCTTATCCTTGTTTTCAAGCCCCTCTGTGGCCTTGCCTTTCTCTAACCTCTTCCAGCCCTCAGTCTTTCAGCTTCTCTACCCTTTTGTCCTTTTAAGAGGCTCTTAAAACCTGCTTTGGTCATCTGTGCTAATTATTCCTTAGTGTCAGTTGGTTGGTAGCACGCTTGCCTCTGAGTCACAAGATTCTGGGTTCAAGTCCCACACCAGGGCTTGAGCACAAAATTCAAGGCTGACACTCCAGTGCAATACTTAGGGAATGCTGCATTGTCAGCGATGCTGTCTTTTGCCTGTGAAGTTAAACTGAGGCCCCATCTGTTTAGGTGGATGTAAAAGATCCCTTGGCACTATATCCCCGATGTCCTGGCCAATATTTATCCCTCAGTCAACATCACAGAAACAGATTATCTGGTCATTATTACATTGCTGTTTGTGGGAGTTTGCTGTGCGCATGCTGGCTGCCGCATTTCCTGCATTCACAACAGTGACTACACTTCAAAAAAAAAGTATTTCATTGACTACAAAACACTTTGAGACATCTGGTGGTCGTGAAAAGTGCTACATAAATGCAAGTCTTTTTTTGTGTGGCTTGGTGTCAAATAACTACTTATTAATGCTCCTTTGAAAGGCCTTAAGGTGTTCTACTACATTAGGTGTGCTATATATATGCATGTTGTTAGGCTGGATTTATACTGAGCACTTCATAACATTATCCTGGTCAAAAAGAAGGACTCTATGAGAAGGATGAACCACCCGTGGTTAACAAAGGCAGTCAAGAAGAGAATCCAATCAAAAACTAAGGCTTACAAAGCGACGAAAACTAGTGATAGGCCAGAGGATTGGGAATTTTTAGGAACCAGCAGCGGATGACTAAAAAGCTAATAAAGAGGGAGAAAATTGATGAAAGTAAATTGACAAAGAATATAAAAACAAACAGCAAGAGCTTCTACGGGTATGTAAAAAGAAAGAGTAGCTAAAGTGAGCGTGGGACCCTTGGAAGATGCGACTGGAGAATTGATGACAGGGAACAAGGAAATGGCAGATAATTTAAACCAATATTTTGCATCGGTCTTCACGGTGGAGGACACTATAAACATCCCACAGATATCAGATAAGCAAGGAGCTAATGGGAGGAAAGATCTTGTAACAGTCTGGATCACGAGACTAGGAATCCTGCAGCGAGTAACTCACCACCTGGCTCCCCAAAGCCTGTCCACCATCGACAAGGCACAAGTCAGGGGCGTGATGGAACACTCTCCACTTGCCTGGATTGGTGCAGCTCCAACAACATTCGAGAAGCTCGACACCATCCAGGACAAAGCAGCCCGCTTGATTGGCACACCATTCACAAACGTTCACTCCCTACACCACCGAAGCACAGTGGCAGCAATGTGTACCATCTACAAGATGCACTGCAGCAATGCACCAAGGCTCCTTAGACAGCACCTTCCAAATCCGCGACTTCTACCAACTGTGAGTGGCGCAGTGGTTAGCACCGCAGCCTCACAGCTCCAGCGACCCGGGTTCAATTCTGGGTGCTGCCTGTGTGGAGTTTGCAAGTTCTCCCTGTGTCTGCGTGGGTTTCCTCCGGGTGCTCCGGTTTCCTCCCACATGCCAAAGACTTGCAGGTTGAAAGGTAAATTGGCCATTATAAATTGCCCCTAGTATAGGTAGGTGGTAGGGAAATATAGGGACAGGTGGGGATGTGGTAGGAATATGGAATTAGTGTAGGATTAGTATAAATGGGTGGTTGATGGTCGGCACAGACTCGGTGGGCCGAAGGGTCTGTTTCAGTGCTGTATCTCTAAACTAAACTAAACTAGAAGGACAAGGGCAGCAAATGCATGGGAACACCACCACCTGCAAGTTCCCCTCCAAGTCACACCATCCTGACTTGGAACTATATCAACGTTCCTTCACTGTCGCTGGGTCAAAATCCTGGTACTCCCTCCCTAACAACACTGTGGGTGTACCTACTTCCCATGGACTTCAGCGGTTCAAGAAGGCAGCTCACCACCACCTTCTCAAGGGCATTAGGGATGGGCAATAAATACTGGCCTGGCCAGCGACACCCACAGCCCATGAATGAATAAAATAAAACGAGGGATAAAGTATTTGACAAACTAATGGGACTAAAGGCAGACAAGTCGCAAGGACCTGATAGCCTACATCCAAGGGTTTTAAAGGAAGTGGCTGCAGAGATGATGGAGGCATTGGTCGAAGTATTCCAGAACTCACTGGATTCCGGGAGGGTCCCAGCGGATTGGAAAACCGCTAATGTTATGCCCCTGTTCAAGAAAGGAGGGAGACAAAAAGCAGGAAACTATAGGCCAGTCAGCCTAACATCGGTCATTGGAAGGAAGAAATAGCAGGACATTTAGAAAAGCTTAACGCAATCAAACAGAGTCAACATGGTTTTGTGAAAGAGAAATCATGTTTGACAAATTTGCTAGAGTTCTTTGAGGATATAACAAGCAGAGTTGATAAAGGGGAACTGGTAGATGTAGTGTATTTAGATTTTCAGAAGGCATTCGATAAGGTGCCACATAAAAGATTATTGCACAGGATGGGAGCTCTTGGTATTGGGGTAATGCATTAGCATGGACTGAGATTTGGTTAACTCACAGAAGACAGAGAGTCGGGATTAATGGGTCTGTTTCAGGTTGGAAAGACGTAATGAGTGGAGTGCCACAAGGATCAGTCCTCGGGCCTCAATTATTTACTGTCTATATTAATGACTTGGAGGAGGGGGCAGAGTATAATATATCCAAATTTGCTAATGATACAAAAATAGGTGGGAGGGCATGTTGTGATGAGGACATAAGGAATCTGCAAGGGGATATAGATAGGTTGAGTGAGTGGGCAAAAACTTGGCAGATGGAGTTTAATGTAGGAAAGTGTGAGGTCATGCACTTTGCAAGGATCAAAAGGCAGACTATTATTTAAATGGAGAGAGAAAAAAGTGCAGCACAGAGGGATCTGGGTGTTCTTGTGCCTGAGACACACAAAGTTAGCATGCAGGTGCAGCAAGTATTTAAGAAGGCAAATGGAATTTTGGCCTTTATTGCTAGGGGGTTGGAGTTTAAAAATAGTGAAATCTTGTTACAACTGTACAGGGTGTTGAGGCCGTGCCTGGAGTACTGTGTACAGTTTTGGTCCCATATTTAAGAAAGGATATACTGGGATTAGAGGCAGTTCAAGAGATTCCTGGGATGAAGGGGTTGACTTACCAAGATCGGCTAAACAGGTTAGGCCTTTATTCATTAGAGTTTAGAAGAATGAGGGGTGATCTTATTGAAAGGCACAAGATTCTGAGGGGGCTTGAGAGGGTAGATGTTAAGATGTTTCTACTAGTGGGGGAATCTCGAACTAGGGGGCATAGTTACAGAATAAAGGTACACTTATTTAAAACTGAGATGCGAAGGAATTTCTTCTCTGAGGGTAGTGATTGTCTCGAATTCTCTACCCCAGAGAGTTGTGGAGGCTAGATCACTGAAAGCATTTAAAGAGGAGGTAGATAGATTTTTTAGATATTGGGGAGTTGAGGGTTACAAGGAGCTGGCACAAAAGAGGAGTTGAGGTCTGGGGCAGATCAGCCATGATCTTATTGAATGGTGGGGCAGGCTTGAGGGGCCAAATGGCCTACTCCAGCTCCTATTTCTTACGTTCTTACAACACAGCTTTATTTGTGGGTGTGAGTGGGGTGGGATTCACACTTCCGAACTTGAGTGTACTCTGTACACCCGAGTTATACTGGCACTTCTATGTTGATGCTCAGCCAAAACCTTTTTATAAAAACTGAACACTAACATATGAACATACGAATTAGGAGGAGGAGTAGGTCACTCGGCCCCTTCAATAAGTGCTCTGCCATTCAATAAGTTCATGGCTGATCTGATTGTAACCTCAACTCCTCCACCCCCTTGCTCAGCAAGAATCTATCTACCTCTGCCGTAAAAATATTCAAAGACTCTGCTTTGACTGCCTTTTGAGAAAGAGAGTTCCAAAGACACACAACCCTCAGAAAAAAATTTCTTCTCATCTGTCTTAAATGGACGACCCTTTATTTTTAAACATGACCCCAGGATCTAGATTTTCCCACAAGAGGAAACATTCTTTCCACATCCACCCTGTCAAGACCCCTCAGAATCTTTTTTATTCTCTGAAACTGAGAAAACCCTACAATTAATTTGAGTTTTATTTTAATTGTGCTAATCAGAAGAAATTTAGCCCTAATGATTCTTCAATCGTTTTTGAGTATTAGTTTCATAAATATTTTCATTCCTCAGATTGTGAATGACAATATATACCATTGTATTATCCTAATTTTACTTGACTGCATACTGATTAACAGTGCATGTGAGCCAAAGGCTAACAGCGGTCAGGTAAATGTAGGTAAAACACTTTTTTCTGGCTTTTATATAGTTTGCGTACAAATTGCAGTGACAAAAATAAGAGTAAAGCTTTGAATGTTGAAAATCTGGAAGTGTAGATAGGTGAACGAGGGAAATCAGTTAGCCTGTCAGGAAATTACTAGAGTCTATAATTAAGGATAGAATGGCTGAACACTTTATATTTCAGCTGATCAGAGACAGCCAGCATGGATTTGTAAAGGGTAGGTCATAGCTGACGAGCTTGATTGATTATTTTTGACTAAAGTAGTGGACAGGGGCATGTGTATGGATGTGGTTATTTATATGGATTTCCAGAAGGCATTTAATAAGGTCCCTCATAAAAGTTGAAGCTCATGGAAATGAGGACAAATTATTGACCTGATTGGGAGATTGTCTCCTACTACTCAACCAGTGAGTAAGAATAATGGGCAGGTACTCTAATTGGCAGATATGATTAGTGGTGTCCCATATTGGTCAGTGTTGGACTCTCAACTATTCACTGTATTTAATAGAGAGTAACATATCCAAGTTTGCTGATGACTCGAAACTAGAGTTGTATACCCTAAAGTTTAGACAGTTAAGGGGTGATTTGATCAAAGTTTTCAAGGTATTAAAAGGAATAGATAGAGTAGATAGAAACTATTTCCACTGGTTGGGGAGTCTAGGACTAGGGGAAATCATCCAAAAATTAGAGCCAAACCTTTCAGGAGTGAAGTTGGGAAACCCTTGTTCCACGAATGGCAGTTGGTGCTGGGTCAGTTGTAAATTTTAAATTTGAGATTGACAGATTTCTGTTAACCAGTGCTATTAAGAGATATGGGTACAGATCTATTTGTTAGTGTACCAATGGTTTTAGTTGAAACTGGTTGCCACATTTTCCTACATTATAATAGTGACTACACTCAAAGCCACAAAGTTCGACTCCATACTATGGGGGCCAGCAGATGGAAAAATAGCATGAGGTCTGCTCTCGACGACTTGCGACACAGCCTGCGCCCATCGCCATGCTTGGCAGGGCAATAGCATTGGTGTCCCATGTGTGCACCGGAAGTCTGCAGAGTGGAAAGATTATGACATCATTCAGCATCTAATGCTAATTTGGCATCCAACTTGCCCTTTTGGATCGCTCAGGTCCAGTTAATGCTTTGGGGCCCCACCCCCTAGTTGCCACTATTTAAAGGGTCACCATTCACCTTTTTAAGGTGAGATGCTTCTGAGTTACTTTTGCAGTTGTTGGGCGAGTTGACAAAAGTTCTTTGAGTCAGAAGGGAGAGATGTGAATTTGAAAGGCTTCCTAACAGAAAACCTGCTTCCAATCATGGCTGTAATTGCAGTTCCTCTTGGACTGCAACGTGGCAGGGTAATTGAACAGATGCAGGAGGGAGGAGGAGAGCTTTCAGCAGAAGGTCTTGCCACCTAGGGTCTTCAGAGTACATTCCTCCTAACTCTACCTCAGCCAGGAACAGTGTCTGCTGGCTATGCTTCACCAACAAGGTGGTCACAGAACTGTGCCACCTCCTCCAATCATACCTGCAGCAGTAGGGTAGGGTGACGACAAAGCTGCAAGTGACCCTCAAGGTCACAGTGACCCTCAATTTCTATGCCTCGGGATCTCTCCAAGCAGGTGGAGGGGCACCGTGGTTTTGCCAGGATAGTGGACTAATGTTACAGGGTGCCTCTGACTATATGCATGTGGCTCTGCAGGCGCTGCATTGGATAATCTGGGACCCCTTCTCCGGTCTGCTGCCCAATTTGTCAGCTTTCTTCCTGCTTACAAAATCTTTCCCAGATGCTTCCAGCATCTGCTGTAGCTAGAATGCATCTCCCCTTTCAGAGGTGCAGACTGTCTTCAATTGGTGATAGCCTTACATGAATCTGGGCTGCCAGCTGAGCATGCAGCCACTAAGCAGTGCATTTAGCACTGGGCTGCAAACCACAATCAAGGAGATGAGCAGCCAGTACAAAGTTTACATGGTGCCTGCATCGCCTTAATTGAGCACAGGCAAATCACCCATCGCAATTCCCTGCACCTGCTAACAGGCCTTATCCAATCAAAAGGAACTCTATTCGCATTGCGCTTTGATATTATGGGCGGCACAGTGGCGCAGTGGTTAGCACCGCAGCCTCACAGCTCCAGCAACCTAGGTTCAATTCCGGGTTCTGCCTGTGTGGAGTTTGCAAGTTCTCCCTGTGTCTGCGTGGGTTTCCTCCGGGTGCACCGGTTTCCTCCCACAAGCCAAAAGACTTGCAGGTTGGTAGGTAAATTGGCCATTATAAATTGCCCCTAGTATAGGTAGGTGGTAGGGAAATATAGGGACAGGCGGGGATGTGGTAGGAATATGGAATTAGTGTAGGATTAGTATAAATGGGTGGTTGATGGTCGGCACAGACTCTGTGGGCCGAAGGGCCTGTTTCAGTGCTGTATCTCTAAATATAAAAAAAAAATAAACGTCCAACCGATACCTCTGAAGTATTTGGGGTGGCATACATCCAGAGCTTCCAACATAGTTCAGCTTGCCTCTCCATATCTGTACTTAATATGTGGGCAATTGTGTGCATGCTTGCGCGCATGGAGAACAATGCTTCCCATAGAGTACCTGAATCCTACCAAACTGTAGCACAACTTACTGATGCATCAGTGACCTAAATATGTGGAAGGTGCTATCTGTACCGAACCATTTGTTCTATTTTGTATTAAATTTGACTTCAAGACATGAGCTCCAACTATCCGCTTTTGTTATGGAATCTTAGGATATGAATGAAGTTCTCCCCATCTCTCTCTCCTTTCTCACCAGGCATTGCTTCAGTTACTATCCAACTGCAGGGATTGCCAGTTCCACTTCACGTAAACAACTTTACCATTGAGGGATCGCACAGCTCTACAGGGACAACATCTGCAGAGTCAAGCACCAGACCTCCTGAGACGGAGGCATTAGGCTCTGGTTCAGCTGATTTGACGCAAGGGAAAGAAGCTAGATCGAAAGTGGCAGCAGGTTCAGTTGGTAAGAAATAGTGTATCTGTACTTCCCTGTCTGTTTTCCGCAGTATATTTTAGAATACCAATGAATGTGTAGTCCTGTGATGGCATTTCGGTGCTCTATGTTCTATACGCAGTAGTTGGTGCACCATGTAGAGTATGTGCTGGTCCCATGAATGGAGTGCGGAAATGTGATCTGGTGAAAGCACCAGATGGCTGTAGACCAAAGTGTGCCAGGGAGTAAAGGTCTGCTCAGGTCGGGAAAAAGAACCTGACCCGAGCCCGACCGATCCACAGCGGACCCGAGTCTGACCTGGCCCGAGTCCCTCCAATGTCACCCCAACCCGAGCCCGACCTGACCAGCTCTTTACTTACCTTCCAACTGGGAAGCTTCATGAAGCTGCAGCATATGCGTGATGTCATAGTGATGTCACTCGCTCACTGCGCAGACTCACTTTCGTGTTGGACACCCAGCTCAGGTAGGTTTTTTTTTAATACTTACCGGCAGAGCACTTACCGTGTGTGTCCAGCCCGACCCAGACTCGGCCCGGCCTAACCCGACCCAAGCCCGAAAGCCGGACCCGGAAGAAGGGCCTGACCCGACCCGAACCCGGCACATGTCGTTGGGTTCGGGTTGGGTGGCAGGCCTTTACCAGGGAGTGTGTGGGCCAACATCTGGGACTCAAAAGCATTCAAAGGCCTTTACCAGAGGACTCACCAAGTACAGATTCCTGGATATCCAGCACCCACTCCCCACACTGTCTGCTTTGGGACGTAAAAGAGATTAGAGGGAGCATTAGTGGTATGAGTCATGAGAGATCTGAAGTCAACCACCTCGATCATTTTCAGTCAGTATTGCGTTTGACTTGGTGCTTCGTTGAGTTGTGAAGAGTGGTCTGAGTTAATGTTTTTTAAAGATGCACCCTAATACATGGAAGTTAATTTTGTTGATAGTTCTGTGACAACATGGCCTGGAATACATGGGGACATGACGTAAGGTTAACTGACATCATCTGAGTCAGAATGATTACTGTTGCAAGGATTTCAGATTTCCAGGGTTTGATCACAATGAAGTGACAATATAGGACAGGTGATGGTTCTTGCAGTTTCTCATGTGGAGTGTCTCCTGACAATGCAAAGCATGCGCAGAGTAATGGCTGACAAGGTGGAGTGCGAGTGGCTGAGGGGGTGAGGCGGGGAGCAGGTGGCTGAGCGGAGCCATCGGCAAGGTGGGGAGCGAGTGGCTGGGGGAGGTGTCAGGGAAGCGGGGATTGAGTGGCCGTGGGGAGGCAGTGGCGAGGTGGGGAGCGAGCAGCCAGCAGATGGGCACTGGAGGGAGCAGTGAAGAGGAGCACTGATGGCTGGAGGGAGCGGGGTACTGTTGAGGGTGGGATGGAGGCAGCGATTGCCGCCATTGAGGGGGTTTGGGTTTAATTTATTTTTGTGCCAAATTGAGCAGCGCCATCTTTATGACTAGCAGCTGTCTGAGACGTTGCAGACAGTGACTTTTCAGTCGATCAGGCTGCAGAAAAGCGCTCTTCCCCCCTCAGCCACTCACTCCAGGCGGCTCGCTCCTCGCCCCCCCCCCCCCAATCCCTGCTGCGCTAGCTCTAGGCTGTGGGCTGTCTCCCTCCTCTCGGCCACTTGCTTCGCCTAAAAGCGGGCCATGAGGGCTGACTGGGTGAGGTAGGAGTAAGTGGCAGAGAGGAAGGAAGCGGCCTGTGGCCTGGAGCTAGTGTCTGGAGGGAGATGGGGAGCGGGGAGTGAGCGGCCGGAGAGTGGGGGTGAGGAGGGAGAGCGAGGAGTGAGCGGTTGGAGAGCGGGATGCGGGGAGTGAGCGGCTGGAGAGTGGGGGTGAGGGGGGAGAGCGAGGAGTGAGCGGTTGGAGAGTGGGGGGTGGGGGAGCGGGGAGTGAGCAGCCAAAGAGCAGGATGAGGAGGTTGGGGGGGAAGCGGAGTGTGAGCGGCCAGAGAGCGGGGTGGGGGGCAGCAGGTCGTGAGCAGCCGGAGCAAGGGATGGGGGAAAGTGAGGAAAGAGTGGCTGGAGAGCAGGGTGGGAGGTTGAGCTGGATTGGGGGTGGGAGGTGTGGTGGTGGTGAGGGTAAGCGACTGGAGAGCGGGGTAGGGGGAAGCAGGGAGTGAGCGGCCGGAGAGCGGGGTAAGGGGTTGAAGGGAAGTGGGGAGTGAGCAGTCAGAGAGTGGGATGGAACTGAAACCTCACAGAATTACGCAGGGTGTGCAGGACTGTCAGAGGTGCTATCCTTCTGATGAGATTTTAAACAGTGCAATGTTCTCCATATATAATAAGTATACCGTTTTGGATACGGTTGGCGGGAACGACCTACCAGAGGAAAGCCACAGTGGCCAGGTCTCCGGCACTGAGCCTGGCTCAGTGGCTCAGAAGGGAAGGGGGGAGAATAGGAGAGCGATAGGGATAGGAGATTCAATGGTTAGAGGAACAGACAGGAGATTCTGTGGTCGTGAACGAGACTCCCGGATGGTATGTTGCCTCCCGGGTGCCAGGGTCAGGGATGTCTCGGATCGAGTCTACGGGATTCTTAAGGGGGAGGGGGAGCAGCCAGAGGTCGTGTTACATATCAGTACCAATGACATAGCTAGGAAAAGGGATGAGGACCTGAAAAGCGAATATAGGGAGTTAGGTTGGAAGCTGAAAGGCAGGACGAGCAGAGTAGTAATCTCAGGATTGTTACCGGTGCCACATGCTAGTGAGGCTAGAAACAGGGAGCGAGTGCAGCTGAACACGTGGCTACAGAACTGGTGTAGGAGGGAGGGATTCAGATATGTGGATCATTGGGATACCTTCTGGGGAAGGTGGGACCTGTACAAGAAGGACGGGTTGCATCTGAACTGGAGGGGCACCAATATCCTGGGCGGGAGGTTTGTTAGAGCTCTTCGGTAGGGTTTAAACTAGTTTGGCAGGGGGATGGGAACCGGAGCTACGGATCAGTGGATGGGGTAGCTGTTGAGCAGGCAGATACCGAGTGCAGAGAGTCTGTGAGGAAGGTTAGACAATTGACATGACAAAGTTGCAGCCAGTATGATGGGTTGAAGTGTGTCTATTTTAACGCAAGAAGTGTCAGAAATAAGGGTGATGAACTTAGAGCATGGATCAGTACTTGGAGCTACGATGTTGTGGCCATTACGGAGACGTGGATATCACAGGGGCAGGAATGGATGATGGATGTTCCGGGGTTTAGATGTTTCAAAAGGAATAGGGAGGGAAGTAAAAGAGGTGGGGGAGTGGCATTGCTAATCAGGGATAGTATCACAGCTGCAGAAAGGGAGGTCGTCGAGGAGGGTTCGTCTACTGAGTCATTATGGGTGGAAGTCAGAAACAGGAAAGGAGCAGTCATTTTGTTGGGAGTTTTCTATAGACCCCCCAATAGCAACAGAGACACGGAGGAACAGATTGGGAGGCAGATTTTGGAAAGGTGCAGAAGTAACAGGGTTGTTGTCATGGGTGACTTCAACTTCCCTAATATTGATTGGAACCTACTTAGTGCAAATAGTTTGGATGGAGCAGTTTTTGTCAGGTGTGTCCAGGAAGGTTTCCTGACTCAATATGTAGATAGGCCGACTAGAGGGGAGGCTATGTTGGACTTGGTGCTTGGCAACGAACCAGGCCAGGTGGCAGATCTCTCGGTGGGAGAGCATTTCGGTGATAGTGATCACAACTCCCTGACCTTTACTATAGTCATGGAGAGGGACAGGAGCAGACGGGATGGGAAAATATTTAATTGGGGGAGGGGGAATTACAATGCTATTAGGCAGGAACTGGGGAGCATAAACTGGGAACAGATGTTCTCAGGGAAATGCACGACAGAAATGTGGAGGTTGTTAGGGAGCACTTGCTGCGACTGCTGGATAGGTTTGTCCCAATGAGGCAAGGAAGGGATGGTAGGGTGAAGGAATTTTGGAGGAAAAGAGATGTGGAACAGCTAGTCAAGAGGAAGAAGGAAGCTTACTTAAGGTTGAGGAAGCAAGGATCAGACAGGGCTCTAGAGGGTTACAAGGTAGCCAGGAAGGAACTGAAGAATGGACTTAGGAGAGCTGGAAGGGGACATGAAAAAGTCTTGGCTGGTAGGATTAAGGAAAATCCCAAGGCGTTCTACACTTATGTGAGGAACAAGAGGATGGCCAGAGTGAGGGTAGGGCTGATCAGGGATAGTGGAGGGAACTTGTGCCTGGAGTCGGAGGAGGTAGGGGAGGTCCTAAATGAATACTTTGCTTCTGTATTCACGAGTGAGAGGGACCTGGTCATTTGTGAGGACAGCGTGGAACAGGCTGATATGCTCGAACAAGTTGAGGTAAAGAGGGAGGATGTGCTGGAAATTTTGAATGATATGAGGACAGATAAGTCCCCGGGGCCAGACGGGATATACCCAAGGATATTACGGGAAGCGAGGGAAGAGATTGCTGCGCCTTTGGCGATGATCTTTGCATCCTCACTGTCCACTGGAGTAGTACCGGATGATTGGAGGGTGGCAAATGTTGTTCCCTTGTTCAAGAAAGGGAATAGGGATAACCCTGGGAATTATAGACCAGTCAGTCTTAAGTCGGTAGTGGGCAAATTATTGGAGAGGATTCTGAGAGACAGGATTTATGATTATTTGGAAAAGCATGGTTTGATTAGACACAGTCAGCATGGCTTTGTGAGGGGCAGGTCATGCCTCACAAGCCTTAGTGAATTCTTTGAAGATGTGACAAAACACATTGATGAAGGAAGAGCAGTTGGTGTGGTGTATATGGATTTTAGCAAGGCGTTTGATAAGGTTCCCCATGGTAGGCTCATTCAGAAAGTGAGGAGGCATGGGATACAGGCGAAGTTGGCTGCCTGGATACAAAATTGGCTGGCCCATAGAAGACAGAAGGCGGTAGTAGATGGAAAGTATTCAGCATGGAGCTCGGTGACCAGTGGTGTTCCGCAGGGATCTGTTCTGGGACCTCTGCTCTTTGTGATTTTTATAAATGACTTGGATGAGGAAGTGGAAGGCTGGGTTAGCAAGTTTGCCGATGACACGCAGGTTGCCGGAGCTGTGGATAGTGTGGAAGGCTGTTGTAGGTTGCAACGGGACATTGACAGGATGCAGGGCTGGGCTGAAAAGTAGCAGATGGAGTTCAACCTGGAAAAGTGTGAAGTGATTCATTTTGGAAGGTCGAATTTGAATGCAGAATACAGGCTTAAAGACAGGATTCTTGGTAGTGTGGAGGAACAGAGGGATCTTGGGGTCCATGTCCATAGATCGCTCAAAGTTGCCACCCAAGTTGATAGGGTTGTTAAGAAGGCGTATGGTGTGTTGGCTTTCATTAACAGGGGAATTGAGTTTAAGAGCCACGAGGTTATGCTGCAGCTCTGTAAGGCCCTGGTTAGACCACACTTGGAATACTGTGTTCAGTTCTGGTCACCTCATTATAGGAAGGATGTGGAAGCTTTAGAGAGGGTGCAGAGGAGATTTGCCAGGATGCTGCCTGGACTGGAGGGCATGTCTTACGAAGAAAGATTGAGGGAGCTAAGGCTTTTCTCATTGGAGCGAAGAAGGATGAGAGGTGACTTGATAGAGGGGTACAAGATGATGAGAGGCATAGATAGAGTGGATAGCCAGAGACTTTTTCCCAAGGTGGAAAGGGCTATCACCAGGGGGCATAATTTTAAGGTGATTGGAGGAAGGTTTCGGGGAGATGTCAGAGGTAGGCTCTTTACACAGAGAGTGGTGGGTGCGTGGAATGCGCTGCCAGCGGTGGTAGTAGAAGCAGATACATTAGGGACATTTAAGCGACTCTTGGATAGGTACATGGATGATAGTAGAATGAAGGGTAGGTAGTTAGTTTGATCTTAGAGTAGGATAAAGGTTCGGCACAACATCGTGGGCCGAAGGGCCTGTACTGTGCTGTACTGTTCTATGTTCTATATCAAGCATGTCCATTATGTGCTGCCATGGGTTGTAGTTTTTCTGTGGTAATTTGAGCAGCGCCATCTTTAATCCTGGCAGCTGCCTGAACGTCGCAGACACTAACGTTCCAGTCGATGAGGCTGCATTTGCGCATGTGCTTGTACAGCGCCACCTAATTGCATTGTCAGCAAGCACAGCCTACTGATGATGGCCAAACACTTAACTGGAATGCAGATAGAAAGGTGACTCATT
Organism: Heterodontus francisci; assembly: GCF_036365525.1. Taxonomy (NCBI): domain Eukaryota; kingdom Metazoa; phylum Chordata; class Chondrichthyes; order Heterodontiformes; family Heterodontidae; genus Heterodontus; species Heterodontus francisci. The sequence goes on from NC_090379.1 coordinate 104,351,855, forward strand.
CAAGCTGATATGAGCAAAATACTGAAAATTGAACAGCCACAAGTACAAACATGTACAATCGCAGGAGGTGTAATACCTGCCCATTTACCTCCTCTCTCTTCACTATCCCAGGCCCCAGGTGAGGCAGTGATTTGCTTGTACTTCTTTTAATGTAGTATACTGTATTCGCTGCTCACAATGTGGTCTCCTCTACATTGGGGAGACCAAACGCAGACTGGGTGATCACTTTGTGGAACACCTCCGCTCAGTCCACAAGCATGACCCCAAGCTTCCGGTTGCTTGCCATTTCAACACAACCCCCCCCCCCCCCCCCCCCATTGCTCTCGTGCTCTCACATCTCTGTCCTGGGGTTGCTGCAGTGTTCCAGTGAACATCAACGCTTGCCCTGTGCATTCCCTTAGTGCCTGTCTTACAGATGTCTTTGCCTGGCCTAATGCTCCTACACATTGCTACCCGAGTGGCTGCAGCATAGCTGGTGGAAGGCTCCTGACTTTCAGCAGGGGAGCCTGCAAATGGCCTTGCAGTTAACCTTGAGCAGCTAGAAGGTTAGGCTTCAGACTGTGCCATCTTGTCACAGGTGTCAGCAGTCTGGGCTGGCTGCCTGATGGACAACAGCAGGGGCACTGGCAGAGTGGCAGTGGTGGGAAGATGAGTAATATCATCCCCTGAGGTGGAGCATCAGCAATCTTAGTATACTGTCAGAGGACAGACTGCTGAACCGCTGTGACACCCTGCAAGCCGCTTTGAACGCTTATATCCACAGCCATGCAGCAGTCTGAGCTTGCCTGACTTTAGTCTGAGATTCCATTGTAGCACACAAACATTTTGTGGCATCCGTTTGTGTTGCAGTTGCAACTGAGATATTGACCATCAGACGTCGTATCATGGTTGGATCCACAAGTGCGTTGACGGAGTTGGCCTGCACTTTCACGCTAGAAAGGATAGCCTCCAAGCTCTGTGCAAAACCATGTGCCAATCTGGTTCTGGAATTCCACAATGCTCCTTGACATTGAATGCTGGCTTTCTGGCAGGCTTCCCAATGCACCAAGCATTTCATTGTGCATACCCATCACTCTTCTTTTGTAATAAAAGTAAAATACTGCGGATGCTGGAAATCTGAAATAAAAACAAGAAATGCTGAAACCACTCAGCAGGTCTGGCAGCATCTGTGGAAAGAGAAACAGAGTTAATGTTTCAGGTCAGTGATCCTTCTTCAGAACTGGTTCCGAAGAAGGGTCGCTGACCTGAAACGTTAACTCTTCTTTTGTAACCTGGCCCATCCAAATCCTCATCTAAGTCTTCTGCAGCAGTCTTCCCCGTCTGTGGCCTTGCCCTCCAGGAGAGATGGTAGAATATGGCATTTGAAAATGACCTTAACCCACTTGTGTAAAATTCTTTCCGCACTGCATCCAGGCCCTTAGGGCTAAACCTCTGGCATTGACCTCGGTGGCTATCTGTTCCCGCTGCCTTTTCATCGTGTGTCTGGAGGGTCTCCTGGCCCTCTGCGAATACAGAATATCTCTCTTTCTTTGTAGCTTCTCCACCAAGACCTCCAGTGCAGTGCTGGAAAACCTGGCTGCTCACTCTCTCCCATGTTCAGCTATTCTTCTGTCATTCCTAGGTCAGTTCAGCTCACAAAAGATTCCCAGCACCTTCTCCAGCCACAATGCTCCTCTTTAAGAGGTACAATCTCTCTTTGAATAGTACAGTAAGTAGTGCTAGCAAGTATTGATTTTGGGCTCCCTGCTGATGCAAGAGCTAAACAACAGTGTGGTTAGAGCTGACCGCTTACAGAAATCATAGTAATGAGTAGATAACATGAAAATGGTATGCTGCCCACATTACAGTGAACAGGCATGGAGTATTTCCACATTGCAATCACCACACTTGTTTTCGGTGGCTACCCACATGTCTCATGCTGGGGTACAATTCCATGCACATCCGCACTGGTCATCCTATGAGCCTGAAGCGATCAACTAATTAAAGATTTTGTTACGACCTGGTGAGAAAGGTGTCTAGGGATCTTTTACTGTCTTCATCTGGTCTTATGGTAACAAGGTTTAATTTTTAAACACACTGTGTTTTGAGCTCTCCCCTTTAAAGGCCTGCTACCCGACCTGAACCCGACGGGACCCAACGACATGTGTCTGGTGCGGGTCAGGTCGCTCTTCCGGGTCCGGCTTTCGGGCTCGGGTCAGGTCGGGCCAGGTTCGGGTCCAGGTTGGGTAGGGTCCGGGTCAGGCTGGTTTGGGTCAGACACACACCGTATTAATTGGACTTGAAAAGTTGTTTAAAAAGATGAAGATTGGAGCCACAAAGTCATCCTGACAGTGTTCATTTTATATTTTTTATATAAATACTGTATATTTTATAATAATTTGTGTGTGGAATCGGAGGAGATAGGGGAAGTGTTAAATGAATATTTTTCGTCAGTATTTACAGTGGAGAAAGAAAATGTTGTCGAGGAGAATACTGAGATACAGACTACTAGGCTAGATGCGATTGAGGTTCACAAGGAGGAGGTGTTAGCAATTTTGGAAAGTGTGAAAATAGATAAGTCCCCTGGGCCAGATGGGATTTATCCTAGGATTCTCTGGGAAGCCAGGGAGGAGATTGCAGAGTCTTTGTCCTTGATTTTTATGTCGTCATTGTCGACAGGAATAGTGCCGGAAGACTGGAGGATAGCAAATGTTGTCCCCTTGTTCAAGAAGGGGAATAGAGACAGCCCTGGTAATTATAGACCTGTGAGCCTTACTTCGGTTGTGGGTAAAATGTTGGAAAAGGTTATAAGAGATAGGATTTATAATCATCTTGAAAAGAATAAGTTCATTAGAGATAGTCAGCACGGTTTTGTGAAGGGTAGGTCGTGCCTCACAAACCTTATTGAGTTTTTTGACAAGGTGACTAAACAGGTGGATGAGGGTAAAGCCGTGGATGTGGTCTATATGGATTTCAGTAAGGCATTTGATAAAGTTCCCCACGGTAGTCTATTGCAGAAAATACAGAAGTATGGGATTGAAGGTGAATTAGAGCTTTGGATCAGAAATTGGCTAGCTGAAAGAAGACAGAGTGGTGGTTGATGGTAAATGTTCATCCTGGAGTATAGTTTCTAGTGGTGTACCGCAAGGATCTGTTTTGGGGCCACTGCTGTTTGTCATTTTTATAAATGACCTGGATGAGGGTGTAGAAGGGTGGGTTAGTAAATTTGCAGATGACACGAAGGTCGGTGGAGTTGTGGATAGTTCCGAAGGATGTTGTAGGTTACAGAGGGACATAGATAGGCTGCAGAGCTGGGCTGAGAGATGGCAAATGGAGTTTAATGCGGAAAAGTGTGAGGTGATTCACTTCGGAAGGAGTAACAGGATTGCAGAATACTGGGCTAATGGGAAGATTCTTGGTAGTGTAGATGAGCAGAGAGATCTTGGTGTCCAGGTACATAAATCCCTGAAAGTTGCCACCCAGGTTAATAGAGCTGTTAAGAAGGCATATGGTGTGTTAGCATTTATTAGTAGGGGGATCGGGTTTAGGAGCCACGAGGTCATGCTGCAGCTGTACAGAACTCTGGTGCGGCCGCACCTGGAGTATTGCGTGCAGTTCTGGTCACCGCATTATAGGAAAGATGTGGAAGCTTTGGAAAAGGTGCAGAGGAGATTTACTAGGATGTTGCCTGGTATGGAGGGAAGGTCTTACGAGGAAAGGCTGAGGGACTTGAGGTTGTTTTCGTTAGAGAGAAGGAGGAGAAGAGGTGACTTAATAGAGACATATAAGATAATCAGAGGGTTGGACAGGGTGGATAGTGAGAGCCTTTTTCCTCGGATGGTGATGGCAAACACGAGGGGACATAGCTTTAAGTTGAGGGGTGATAGATATAGGACAGATGTCAGAGGTAGTTTCTTTACTCAGAGAGTAGTAGGGGCGTGGAACGCCCTGCCTGCAACAGTAGTAGACTCGCCAACTTTAAGGGCATTTAAGTGGTCATTGGATAGACATATGGATGAAAATGGAATAGTGTAGGTCAGGTGGTTTCACAGGTCGGCGCAACATCGAGGGCTGAAGGGCCTGTACTGCGCTGTAATGTTCTATGTTCAACGCAAGCTCGAGGAACAGCATCTCATTTACCAATTAGGCACACTACAGCTGCCGGACTGAACATTGAGTTCAATAATTTCAGAGCATGACGGGCCCCCCATTTTACTTTTATTTTTAGTTATTTTTTTTCTTTTTAATTTTTTTTTCTGTGTTTATTTCATCTTCGTTTGTTCAGTTTGCCTACCCACTTTTTTTTTCATGTTTGTACTTGCGGCTGTTCAATTTTCAGTCCGTTAACACCCTATCTGTACTAATGCTTTTACTTTCAACACACCATTAACATATTGCTTGCCTTTACTCCATGACCTTCTGGTCAGCTATTCTGTGACCTTGTCCTATTTACACCTCCTTTGTTATCTCTTGCCCCACCCCCGCTTTACTTGCTTATAACCTTTTACATTTCTAATATTAGTTCTGAAGAAGGGTCACTGACCTGAAACATTAACTCTGCTTCTCTCTCCACAGATGCTGCCAGGCCTGCTGAGTATTTCCAGCATTTCTTGTTTTTATTTCCTTCAAGCTGATGTTGCATACTTCACAGTAACCACTTAAGGACAATGGTAAATTAATAGAATGTGTTGTTTGCACATCCTGTGACTGGAGGCATGGTAGATAGGAATCAGGAGAAAAATATCTTATAAATTTTTGCTACAGTGCAACTGAAGTACACAAAAAAGGTACCTACGGGTGTATCAGCAACTTACAATTATGTGTTTTAATTCTTTTCTATCTCACTCCAGATAATAAAACTTCCTTCCTGATGCCAAAAATAGTGAATGTGACCTCTCTGGCTACTGGGGAAGCTCCATCGCTGAATGTAGAAGGGGTGAACGATTCCTTTGCAGAAGTGGGTCCTCAACCTCTTGACTTCAGCATGAAAGGGTGCAAACAGCGTGCATCACAAGGACAGCAAACTCCTACAGACAGTATAAGAACATCAGACCTAAACAACAGCTCACAGATAACTGGGGAGTTTACTGTACCTGGAGAAAGTGAGGTGGTGCCATTTCTTATTGTGTCACCCGAGGCTTCAAGGTCCGAACGTTCCCAGCAACCAACCCAGCAGATTGTAACTTCTCGTGTAACGGGTGCTGACGAGATCAGTGGGTCACCAAAGGCATTGGATCTCTCTGGTTTGCCTGATGGAGCTGCAATGTCTTGCACAGAACAAGCCTGGACTCGAGAGGTGACCTCGGCTGGGTCAGGGCCAATAACCGAAGTAATACTGGGAGATAAATTGGAACTTCAGTTGATGAATGGTCGGGTGCAGGCATGCAGTGCGGGTAAAACTAGTGGGCAGAGCGATGGAGATGCAGAACTGTCAACATCTCAGCTACTTGAACCACTGTTGAAAGCACATGGCACAGCAGCTGGTGAGATGGTGGACACTGAGGGATATGAGCCGTTCACTTCACTTTTAAATGAGCTCGCGTTTTTAAATCAGCAGTTCTCTGACGACGAGGAAAATCCAGGTGCATCTTCAATGTCAGATCACCAGGCATTGGGCTTTATTGACAGCGGAAATCAAGGGGATGATATGGATGAATTATCATTGATCCACGGGCCACTAAGGCTGGTGGATATGGATGGTGCTGACGGAACCACTGATCTGAAGCAGGTGTCAGAGAGGGAGAGCGGTGGCTCCACTAGCCCCCTGGTATTGCAGTTGGAAGGGGAAGATTTGAATGTTGAGCAGTTGCTTGGCAGTGGGATGCCTGTGGATTCTCAAAGTGAGTTGGACGATGATACACTGGACTTTGAGGGCACCCCTACATGTGCGGATAGTTCGGTAAATGTTTCCCCTCCCCCGCTCGTCCACATGAAGGCAACCTCTCCTTCAAACACTGAGGTCCCAAGCAGTTTAGACATGCTTTGGAGACCAATGCCTAAGCTGGCACCCCTAGGCTTAATCAGGGTACCTGGAAAGGGTGAATCAGTAACACTGACTGAGCACACTCCAGAAAATAGCAGGCCTATGCCTGCACTAGCACGGATCTCATCTCCACAACACGCAAGCACAGAGAGTCCAAGCAGTGTTTCTGGAGAACACTGCAACAGTTCCTCTGAGAAAGAGTGATTTAACTGCTGCTTCAAAATTACTCTCATCTTGCCAGCTTTTGAGGATTCTGTACAGGAAGCTAATAAGCTGTTAGACCTCTCCAATGGGGAGTTTAAATATGGAATTGAAATGGATGTGAATGGAATTGAACTTTGGAGATCTGTGGTGATCATGCAGGGAGTGTTATTAAAGTAACCGATGAAGTGTGTTTAATCTAGCAAGTCACCAGTTAATGGATCTAATGTATAGTTTCCAGCTGCTATTCCCCAGGAAGTTGTGGTGATCACAAAGCTGATTGCCATAGCGCGAGGATTCACAGAAAACCCGGCAGAAACTGGGCATTTTGGAGTTTGATTTTGTGATGCTAAGTTTTCCATTTGAAATCATTTCTGGACTTTTTAAAGTTTCTTAACATGCCACCTTAAGCATGAAGATGCTGAGCATTACTTCCTGGGTGGGCGAATAAACACCTTTTGTATGTCGCTTGTATAATATGGAGATTTGGGCTTCGTTTGCTAGAGCAATCATTCAGCTGTAGTACAAACTGACTTTGTCTCGATGCTTTTGTTAAGCTAATGTTCTGAATAGCTGAGGGGTTGTTGGTGCATTTGAAATGCACCAAACCTACCTTTTGGATTTCCTAGTACTGGAACAAATGAGATTTGAATAGAATCTATTGTGTTGATGCTGATGAAAATGAATTGATTATGTTGAGGAGTTCAAGAAGTTGGACAGACAAAATCTCATGTTTGGCGTGTCTTACATAATGTGTAAATACTGTATTTCACAATGTGGTTTTTAAAATATGTAGTAGAGATTTCTTAATTTTTTTTTGTTTTCTTTTGTCGAGATCCCACTATTTTTTTAGGAAATACACACTGCTAATACAGACCTGATTAGAACCTCCTGTGTATGTGGTAAGAGGGCATGTCTGGCCTTGCAATAAAACCAGTTAAACCAGATACTTTATTTGTCTTTAACAAACAATGTATGCATTTTTGTAATTTGTTGTATTAGCAACTGCAGTGAAGGCAGTCACTTTTTCTTGTGTTTCACTTGGATTTTGATTGGCGCTGGAGGACTGTGTACTTCATGGAATTTACTCTTAAAGTGGTACTTAAATGGAATCAGGTCACTTAACATTATTCATTCATTTAGTCTTCATTTGAAAAGTATAAGCCCTCTTCATCCCTTCCCCACGCCTAGTTAAGATTGATGTGGCAGTCCCTTTAAGACTGACATGGCATTCACACATAACCGGTTCTGTTCCATTCTGTCAAATTCAGGATTCACTTGTTCTCCTTCCAGCATACATATCCAGAAAAAAAAAATCCTTCAGTTTATTTGATCAATTTTTGAATGCTACCTTTATCGAAAATTTTCACAAACTTTGCACCTTATGTTTAGACCTTACTTCCTGTTGTCACAATTTTAAGTCATGTTTTTGAATCAACATTTAACATTGTAATCTGCTGTTTCAAAGGTATACTGTAGGCTGTAGTCACTAGGTGGTTCAGTGGAACGGGTTTCTGAAGTCTCCCAGCTCTGACACCATCTACCATATAAAAGTGCAGTGTGACTTTTGACACTGCCGCCAGGCCGTTGATGCACTTGCGTGTGACATTACACAGAGCCCAGCCCAAGTATTAGTGCTGTGCTGTGTTGAAGCACTATACTTTATTGAGTTCTGCGCTGAGCAGAACTTAGTAGAGAACTTCAGTGCAATACTGTCAGTCTACAGCATCAAATTAGATATTACAGTTCTTCATTAATGGTGTTCTCACTCTGCACAAAGTGGGTTTCTCACCATCTCTCCTGAAGGTTTACTGTTAACATCCCACAAAACTGTAATGGATGAGCTCCAGAGTAAAATCCCTTGTGCAGTCCTACTTGGTAGCCTAAACAGCATTAAATTACATATTGGAGGCAAAGTGTTAGGTAATTACTGACTTACCACATCCTGGCGGTACAAATACAGATATTGTTAATGACACTGGGTAGCGTCATTAAACATAGTCATAAAAATAAATTGTCATTTGGCCATTGGCCAATTCATTAATATATTAAAAATTTTGCATATATTCTGCACTTCATGCCCCACATTACTCTTGCTTTCACATTGTTGACATCCTTCTATCTATGAAAGATGATGGACATGCATCAAACAATCCATTTAGATGGGTTGTCTTCTCTTCGTGCAACTTTGCTGGTGGCTGTGAAGGCCAATCCTTGAAAGAGAGGTTCTGCTACAAGTGCTGCACATGAAGCTGCCAAGTGACGCTGTGAGTTGTTTTTGGCATTGGTGCCTGTTGTCAAACAACTGGTCACTGGTCGTCATGGTAGTGTCTGCTAGTGCACAGGTTGTGTTGCCACTTGCCTCTTTCGCCAGCTAGTGACTCCCAGTTTAGGGTCTTCATGTCACACTTGCAAGCATCCTTGAAGCTGAGCTTTGGGACCCCGGTATCACCTTGGGTATGTGACCGTCTTCCATCCTGTGGACATGTCCAATCCACCAAAGCCCCCTCTGTTTGATTAGTGCCAATACAATTGGGAGCTCTGCCTTTGAGGGGACTGCTGCATTTGTGATTTTTGTCCTGCCAGGATATACCCATAATGTGCCACAGACAGCAAATTTGGAAATTATTGAGCTGCTTTTTCTGGTAGCTGTAAGTCGCCCATGTTATACATGCTTGCCTTGCTTCCAAAGCAATGATTTTTGAGTCAGAATTTTTTGTCCTTAATTATAATGGAAAAGCCCTATCAGTGTTTGCCTGTAATTACAAGCCTCTCAGCACTAGATGGCAATCTTGCATATCTTCCAAGCACACCAGGACAACAAAAGGAAATGAACTGATCTGTTACGAACAGCACCCCAAAATTTCACATGCCGTTAACTATTTAGGCCTACTCCAGGCTTTTTCCTATTATCTCATGGATGTTTCCATCCCTTCCTGCCTCTACCTCACCTGCTCCTAACCCCAGTCTAAAATATAAACCACCTGGGCTGTTAAGACACCATTCCTAGTTCTTCCCTGCAGGCTTCCCAGCACTACCCTACTCCTGGCTTTTTCCTGTTGGTTCGCACAGTGGGATCATAGGTGAGTACAGCAGGGAAAGGCATAAACCAGTGAGAGTATGATAGAGAGCAATTGGGAAAGGCAGAATGGTAAGAGAATGAAGATGGTGGTTCACGAAAAAATGATAACAGTGCTGATGGCAGCTAAGGGGGAGGACAGGGAATATGGGGCACTGGAGCATTGCAGCTTAATGGGTGTGGAAATTGGGGGTGAGCTACACAGGAAAGATAGACACACCTACAGGGAGCAGTCACAATAGACCAGCAAGAGGGAGGAGACTGTAATTACCTGGGGAGGTAGGTCAAAGGGAAAAATGCCACATGCAAAATCAGTGAGGAATGGTCCGAAGGGGGACATTGCACTGGAATTGAGAAAGGACAAGGGAGCAACAGACAAATGGGGGAGGGTTTGGAGGAGGAATGGGAAGAGAGCCATAGAGGTCTCCAAATATGTTTTCCCTACAACTGCTGCTAAAAAAATATTACTTAGACTCTCAGTAGCTCCCTTCCCTACCGCAACTCCAACTGCCTCCCACTTGAAGTATACAAGGAAAGAATTGCAGCACAAGGACAAAATAAGAGAAGTCGAAGAGAGATGCAGAGATGGGTCAAAGAAAAGAAACTGAAATGAAAAGTTGACACACTAACAATGAGGAGACAACAGATGGGTAAGAGACTGTACTCAAATTCACCATAAGCAATGTCATGGAAGATTCACTAGTCGTACATTGAAGAATTGCATCTAGTACATACATAGTGTTTGTCACACTTACTGTCTATACAGAACTTCTGCTATTTTGCTTTCATCGTATTAGTTTTATCGATTGGCTGAAAGTAAACCAATAGCAATCCAAACTGAAGCGGGCAGCATACAAAACAAAGATAAGGAATGCAACTAGAAAACTGCCAAGGATTGACAAAAATATGCAATCGTGAATGACTGGGGAACCTGTCAACAGGAAGAAAGTTAAAATTAAATGTTGTGCTCAAATTGCTTAATGTAATCATTTGAAAATTTGAATGACAAAAGGCTTGAGACAAAATTAAAATGCATATTTCAAAATAGCATAAAATGTATCAATTAGTTGTCTTGCATCTTTTCATTACTTCATTGACATAATTCCATAAAGGCTTCAGCATCATCTGAAAGCCAGGCCTTGGACTTGATGTTGCTGCCCAGAACCAGAAATGTGGGTTTCCATGAACAGCATGGAGTTTTAACTCCACAGGGTGTGATTTTTTTTTTTCCCTCCCCAGGTTCTCCATTTTGAAAAATAGCCTGATTGATAGGTAAAGGCCATAGCCAAGAAGTGGTTAGGTTTAGTTGTGGTGAAGGGAAGAGATGGGGGTGATGGGAAGAGAATGGTTGGGAGGGTCGGATGGTGATGTTCATTGGGGGGGAGGGGGTGCGGTTTAGCGGGGAGATGGACTTGTAAAGGGTAGTCTATGCTTGATGAACCCAATTGAATTTTTTTGAGGTGGTGACTAGTGGATAGTAATGTTTGGACTTTATTTATATGGGCTTCCAGATGGCATTTGATAAAGCACCTTCCTCATAACAGACTTTTAACAGAAGTTGAAGCTCATGGAATTGAAAGGCAAATTATTGACTTGTTAGAAAATTGGCTAAGTGGCAGGAGAAAGAGAGTAGGAATAATGGGAAGGTACTCTAATCGGCAGGATGTGACTAGCAAGGATCTATGTTGGGGCCTCAATTGTTCACTGTGTATTTGACAACTTACATGATGGGATGGAAAACCACATATCCAAGTTTGCCGATGACACAAACATAGGTAGCATTTATAAACAGTGTAGATGGAAGCATAAAATTACAAAGATATATTGACAGATTAAGTGAATGGGAAAAACTTTGGCAAATGAATTTCTATGTTGGCAAATGTGAAATCCACTTTGGACCTAAAAAGGATAGAACAAAATAGTGAAAAGCTAGAAACAGTAGAGGTCCAAAGGGACTTGGGGGTCCATGTTTATAGATCAATAAAATGCCATGAATAGGTACAGAAAATAATTTCTACACGCCAAGGGTGGTAGAACTTTGGAACTCTTTGGCAAATGGCCGTTGATGCTAGATGAACTGTTGATTTTAAATCTGAAATTGATAAGATTTTTGTTAACTAAAGATATTAATGGATATAGGGTTGGGTTGCAGAGCAGTCAAGTTCTTATTGAATGGCAGCGGAACAGGCTCGAGGGTCTAAATGACCTACTCATAGCCCTATGTTACTGAGATTGTGTGGAAGGGGTATTTTGCAGGATACACTCCTGGCCCACAAACAGTGCTGTAAAGGCACTTACAGATTCTGCCCTTCTTGCTTCCTTTCACTTGCCAGGATTTCTAAGGCCAGGGAAACTCAGACAACAGCAGTAAAAAATACAGACCTTGTTGAAATGGAGTTGGGTACCCTCCTTATAAAGTTTCAGCCTGTCTCCTGAGAGCAGATTGGTTGCTCATGCCTGCTTTCTTTGAACCTGCCCATTACTGGTTTTAAGGCAAGCTGGATTCCTGTTTGAAAAAAATGACTTGTAAATAAATTAGCTTACTGATTGCCTCAGTCGAACAGTATCTGCTTATAACAGTAATTCTGTTGCTTTCAGAAACTGACTAATACCTTGTAATGCTTGAGCAGACCTCTGGTAAGTCTCTAGTTTGTAAAAGAAATATGGAGGAGCTTTACAATTGTTTTGACGACAAAACTTTAGTATACCCAACATGAAATTATGTATAATTGAAAGAAAGTAGGATGCAATGCCTTGATTTGCACTTCAGCACCATTCTAACTCTATGGTGCCTTGTAATAGGGTTCACTCAACTCTGCAGAGCAGCTAAGTGAAGTAATGAAGAATTTCTGACAACTGAAGATGAGTGTTCTGCACTCTCATACTACTAGCTGACCTCAAAATTCAATTTAATTTTTTTGCCTTGCCTACGTGGCCATTTATGTGAGCCTAGGTGATGCGTGCTAGCAGGTTGTTGAACTGTGGATGGCATCACAGCCTTGAGCCTGATGTTCTCACATGATATCCATATGTTATCAATTACATGCATGGGGTCACTGGGTATCAACAAGCGATAGAACCTTGGCTGTCTGTGTCCTCTGTCTCTTTCTGCCTTCAAGCAGGTCACCAGCTCCAATTTGTAATACCCCAACTGCTGCTGTAGATGAAATCAGCTAACTCAAGATAGACCTGGAATTGAACCTGTGACCTTCTGGTTTGTTTGGCTACACCAGGATTAGTTTTACCCACTAATATGTACAATAATATTTATTTCCATTTAATTAAAGGAATTGCCTCCAGAATTGTAATTGTTTCTGGCCAGGCTGAGATCTCTGATCAATGGGAAATATTGGAAGTAAAGGGTTAACAGCTCATTATAAATGTGGATGATTTCAGAGTTGCTGCCGACTGACACAAAACTAAAGAACATTGTCCATGTGAATGTGGCAGGTTCCTGATGATGCGCTGATCTATTATGATACACCTATAGTTAAATTTAAAAAACATGCATTGTATCGGGGGTGGGTGGAAATGTGGAGTAATCCATTCAGCCATGAACATATTGAATGGCAGGGCAGGCTCGAAGGGCTGAGTGGCCTACTCCTGCTCCTAATTCGTATGTTCGTATCGAATTTTAGTGTATTTCTTTGCCTGCTATTCCACTGAATGGATCATATTGCCTCACATTTGTATCCATTTCATTTGAGCTTTGATTGTTAAAATACAGCAAGCAGTGTGATTTTAATTTCTGTGCCCCATGGAAATACCTTGTCTGCGTTAATACATTTTGTGTTGGATAAAAGTTTAGGTACAGTGGTCTTTATCTGTTGAATGTGTACGAGGCATTCCATGAGTAATATCAGTTCACAACTAAATGGAGATAAAGGTCCCTTTCAATTTTATTCCATACTGCACTAAGCGAGACCTTCAGTTCTTTCAAGCCATAAGAAGGTACTGAAGCAGAATCCTCAGTGGTGTAACATTACGAGCCCCATTTATGATCATTTGAGTGAAGGTGAATATCACTTCTGTTGTACGAACAAGGAATCCACAACTTAGATATTATGGTTACTTATCAATAATAACTACTTATAATTTGGGGAGAAAGGAACCTTGGCACAATTAAATCCCAGATCGTTGAAATACATGGGGAAAAGTAGCATTCTTCCATTAAGACTTATGAATTTTGATCACAAACTTAAAACGTGAGGCTGAGGAATTAAGACATGCATGTAAACAGATTATTGAGGTACCAAATGCCAAATGGAGAATGTGTCTTGAAGGTTAAACCACTTATAACTAAGTTAAGATTGGAATTGGAGAGAAGAGGCTCCTTTTTCAACAATCTTTTTAACTTGAGCATTCTGGTAATGTTTCAGTCAGTATGTAATTACTCCACTGTGGAGAACTGTTTGTGATCCTTGTACCAAATATATTTAGTAGTCTGAGGCCAATTAACTCCAACTGAAATGATGATCTGTGAGTTATTGCTTACAAGTAGATTCTTAATGACAATGTTGAGTCAGCAACAGGAGAACAAGTGATTAATGATGTATGTTTTATCCAATGAATTCATAGAGAAAAATATGTTGGATTTATTGATTACAGTAATGTATTTGATTATTAATTGACCATAAAGGTTTAGTGATTTATTGGTTAATCCTGAAGGGTTTGTATACCAAACTACTTGGGCTTCAGAAATCCATTGCTTCAAGTAGACAGTTTTAAAATGATCCTTTTAGTAACAGTAAATCTTTGGCCTCTTTGTCTCGAGAGACAATGGGTAAGCGCCTAGAGTGGCTATAAAGGCCAATTCTAGAGTGACAGACTCTTCCACAGGCGCTGTAGATAAAATTGGTTGTTGGGGCTGTTACACAGTTGGTTCTCTGCTTGCAGTTCTGTATTTTTTTCCTGCCAACTGCTAAGTCTCTTCGACTCGCCACTCTTCAGCCCCGCCTTTATGGCTGTCCGCCAGCTCTGGCGATCACTGGCAACTGACTCCCACGACTTGTGGTCAATGTCGCAGGACTTCATGTCGCGTTTGCAGACGTTTTTAAAGTGGAGGCATGGACGGCCGGTGGGTCTGATACCAGTGACAAACTCGCTGTACAATGCATCCTTGGGGATCCTGCCATCTTCCATGTGACTCACATGGTCAAGCCATCTCAAGCGCCGCTGGCTCAGTAGGGTGTATATGCTGGGGATGTTGGCTGCCTCGAGGACTTCTGCATTGGCGATACGGTCCTGCCACCTGATGCCAAGGATTCTCTGGAGGCAGCGAAGATGGAATGAGTTGGGACGTCGCTCTTGGCTGACATACATTGTCCAGGCCTCGCTGCCGTAGAGCAAGGTACTGAGGACACAGGCTTGATATACTCGGACTTTTGTGTTCCGTGTCAGTGCGCCATTTTCCCACACTCTTTTGGCCAGTCTGGACATAGCAGTGGAAGCCTTTCCCATGCGCTTGTTGATTTCAGCATCTAGAGACAGGTTACTGGTGATAGTTGAGCCTAGGTAGGTGAACTCTTGAACCACTTCCAGAGCGTGGTAGCCGATATTGATGGAGCATTTCTGATGTCCCGTCCCATGATGTTCGTTTTCTTGAGGCTGATGGTTAGGCCAAATTCGTCGCAGGCAGCCGCAATCCTGTCGATGAGTCCCTGCAGGCACTCTTAAGTGTGGGATGTTAATGCAGCATCGTCAGCAAAGAGGAGTTCCCTGATGAGGACTTTCCGTACTTTGGACTTTGCTCTTAGACGGGCAAGGTTGAACAACTTGCCCCCTGATCTTGTGTGGAGGGAGATTCCTTCTGAAGACTTGAACGTATGTGAGAGCAGCAGTGAGAATAAGATCCCAAACAGTGTAGGTGCGAGAATACAGCCCTGCTTCACACCACTCAGGATAGGAAAGGGGTCTGTAAATAGCTTACCAATAATTAGTGACAACTGGATTACACAATATTACAGCAAAAGTGATAGAATGCAGTTTACAGTAGAAATGGGGTTCTCTTCATTTGGGAATTCGGGTCAAGCTGAACTGAGGTCTCCTGAGGAGCAATGTATAAATAGTTATCAACCTGGGTTGGCAATAGATTAAAGATTGCAGTTTGCTTTAGATTAAGAATTCTCTTCAATAAGATAACACTTGATTCACTGCAATTCCATAAAATGGTAAGTGATTTACTGCATTGGAATTCTACACAATATGTGGTATAATCCAATTAAAAAGATAAAAATGCTAATTCATCCTTATCAACCTCCACATACAAATTGCTACAATAGAGGTGTGAAACTGACTTAATTTTGAGGACATGATCACCAACCAAATCTGTTGCACCAGTCATGCCTCCCACGAAGGACGAAGCATTTAAATTGCATTTCATGAAGTGATCACTGTAGTCAGAAAAGTGCCTATAGCTGTCGAAAACAGGACTGTTTGCTAATCAGCCTGTGTGAGGCACAGTAATGTGCAGCAATGACAATATTGTTTTAATTTCTTGTGTGTGAAGTTATTCACAACCCTTAAATCCAGTTTGAGTGTGTGAAACCTCCCACAGGTGCAAAATAGTTGCTACCTTTGAAATAGTTAATTGTATGTAGAATAATAGAGGTTTACAGCCGAGAAGCTGTAAAAGTAGTATCTTTACCATGTAAGAATCAAACTGGAGGACTCATCAATAATGAATATGATCCTTTTATTAAAAAAGTGAGGCATTAACTTAATTAAAGGACAGTTATGTAACACTCATATGGGAAAAGTTATTGAATGTTTTAGAGAATGCTATCAATATCAAAACAGCATGTGGGGAGATATATTACAGATTTTGGTATCTGGTCCTGGAACTCCTCGAAGTTGCTGACTGGATCTTGATGCTAATTCTTGCGGGTCACGAATCTACTTTTATTCTTTTGAGACAACAATAAGTCTTTGCAGTGGATATAATTTACATAGATTTTCAGAAAGGGCACGATAGTTTCTCGTCTTTTCAAAACCAAAGATGATTAAGGAATTGATTAGTTGTCCAGCTCAATTGAAAACTGGTTTGAAAATAGAAAGAAGATGCTGCAATAAATGGGGGGAGAAAACTCCGTTTGGAGGACAGTAAGTGGAATCTCAGACATTTTTCTGGGTCCTCTAATATTCACACTATAAAACAAACAATACGGTGAAGGGAAATGTGTAATATGTTTTTAA
Source organism: Heterodontus francisci (assembly GCF_036365525.1). NCBI lineage: Eukaryota > Metazoa > Chordata > Chondrichthyes > Heterodontiformes > Heterodontidae > Heterodontus > Heterodontus francisci. Next base: position 104,368,291 of record NC_090379.1, read on the forward strand.
TGGTACAAAACTATGGCTGTCTGACTATTAGAGGATGTCAATGGTTGTCAGCAATCTGGATTTAACAGGTGTGACTATTGATGAATACCTGGAAGTGTCTAGTCAATCCAAAGCTGTTATTAAACAAGTTAATCAAATACTGCATATACATTTCAAAGGTATTATGTTTAGTTTACAGATACAGCACTGAAACAGACCCTTTGGCCCACCGAGTCTGTGCCAACCATCAACCGCCCATTTATACTAATCCTACACTAATCCCATATTCCTACCACATCCCCACCTGTCCCTGTATATTTCCCTACCATCTACCTATACTAGGGGCAATTTATAATGGCCAATTAACCTGTCAACCTGCAAGTCTTTGGCATGTGGGAGGAAACCGGAGTACCTGGAGAAAACCCACGCAGACACAGGGAGAACTTGCAAACTCCACACAGGCAGTACCCAGAATTGAACCTGGGTCGCTGGAGCTGTGAGGCTGCAGTGCTAACCACTGTGCCACTATGTCAAAACATGTTATTCAAATCTTGTATAAATGCTTGGCAAGGCCACATTTTGAATATACTATGGGGGTCTTGTGTTAATCATTTTCAAAAGGCCACTAATGTATTGGAATGGGTTCAAAAAAAAGTGAGAGGCTGTGTCTGGGACTTGGCCTTGAATCTCTCAGAACTGAGCTTGTTTTCATTGAACAAAAACAAATCCAGAAATGGATAGAAAATAGGTCTTTGATTCTGAAAGATGGAAAATGTGGAGGTAAGGTGACAATTTAATTTGAATAGTAAATGTGGAACTTGTACGAAATATAAGAAATAAGTGACACTTGAGATCAGAGCCTTGAAGTTCCTGGCCCGAGCACTAATCTCATCCCAACTCTCAAGGACACTGTTAATAGCACAAAGGGATGGGTACCCTTGCAATTTATGGTGCTTCATGGGTGTCTACCCCCACAGGCCAGGGAGGATTTTTGGAACGATCCTTCCTATGCTGCTCCATGAGGAGAGGACTGGCTGTTCCAGCCAATGAAGGTGGGGGTTTTTTTTTTAAAGCTCAGCAAATTGTCATTTGCTGCACTTCGGAAACTGACGTGGGCCCCTCTCTCAGCAGCAGGATTCAGGTGTACCTTATATTGACAGTAAAGGTGGAAGGAAGTGGAGCAGAACTGGTGGAATTTCTGGCAGGTGATGCCATCCTTCTAGTCTCGACTATTCTTCACATGGTCGCGGTTTTAGCAGGGCACACCAAATGTGTCTGAATTTCACAAACAGCACAAAGTAGGAGGGATCGAGCAGAACAGAACCATGACCCAAACTCCTCACCTGTCAACCTAGATGATGCTGATTTCACACTGCCAGAGACCAGGATTTTCTAGTCTCCTAAGATGTTTTCATTGTAGAGCACTTGATATGTGGAGCACACTATCATTACAAAAACAGCACATGGTGTGACTATATTTTAAAGAGGCTGCTGAATTTGCCTAATCATTTTCCATAGTTCAAAACTGACCCTAAGTTGCTCTTAATTCTCTTCTCTGCTGATTGGTCTACTAATACTGAGGAGTGAATACCCAGCTTTAACCTCTTCACCTGACCCACAATCTTCTGATGGAAGGTCATTGACCTAAAACTTTAACTCTGTTTCTCTTTCCACAGATGCTGCCCGACCTGCTGCGTATTTCCAGCATTTTGATTTTATTTCAGATTAAAGGCTTGCTACCCGACCCGAACTCTAGAGGACCTGACGACGTGTCTGGAATTTGGGCTCTGCTCGGGCCGGATCGGACACACACTATGACATGAATATTGGTGTCGTAAATGGTGAGGAGGAAAGCCTTAGATTACAGGATGATATAGATGGGCTGGTAAGATGGGCGGAGAAGTGGCAAATGGAATTTAATCCTGAGATGTGTGAGGTGATGCATTTTGGGAGGACTAACAAGGCAAAGGAATATACAATGGATGGTAGGACCCTAGGAAGTACAGAGGGTCAGAGGGACCTTGGTGTACTTGTCCATAGATCACTGAAGGCAGCAGCACAGGTAGATAAGGTGGTTAGGAAGACATATGGGATACTTGCCTTTATTAGTCGAGGCATAGAATATAAGAGCAGGGAGGTTATGATGGAGCTGTATAAAACGCTAGTTAGGCCACAGCTGGTGTACTGGGTACAGTTCTGGGCACCACACTGTAGGAAGGATGTGATTGCACTGGAGAGGGTGCAGAGGAGATTCACCAGGATGTTGTCTGGGCTGGAGCATTTCAGCTATGAAGAGAGACTGAAAAGGCTAGGGTTGTTTTCCTTAGAGCAGGGAAGGCTGAGGGGGGAACATGATTGAGGTATATAAAATTATGAGGGGCATTGATAGATTAGATAGGAAGAAACATTTTGCCTTAGTGAAGGGGTCAATAACCATGGGGCATAGATTTAAGGCAAGGTGCAGGAGGTTTAGAGGGGATTTGAGGAAAAAAAATTTCACCCAGAGGGTGGTTAGAATCTGGAACGCACTGCCTGAAGAGGTTGTAGAGGCAGGAACCCTCAACGTTTAAGAAGTATTTAGATGAGCAGTTGAAACGCCATAGCATACAAGGCTACGGGCCAAGTGCTGGAAAATGGGATTAGAATCAGTAGGTGCTTGATGGCCGGCACAGACACGATGCGCCGAAGGGCCTGTTTCTGTGCTGTATGACTATGACTCTATAACATCAACATCCTGGGGGTTAACATTGACCAGAAACATAACTGGACCAGCCATTTAAATACTGTGGCTACAAGAGTAGTTCAAAGACTGGCAATTCTGCAGCGAGTTGCTCACCACCTGACTTCTTTGACAGCAACTTCCAAACCCGTGCCCTCTATTACCTAGAAGCAAAGGGTAACGGGTGCATGTGACACCACCACTTCCTAATTTCTCTTCAATTCACACGCCATATAACTTGGAAATGTGTCACTGTTCTTTAACCGTTGCTGGGTTAAAATCCTGGAGCTCTCTCCCTAACCGTACTGTCGGTGTAACTACACCACAAGGACTGCAGTGGGTTCAAGATGATGACCCTCCACCATCTTCCCGAGGACATTTAGGGATGGAGAATACATGCCAGCCCACTTTCTATGAATAAATAAAATAAATTTTAAATGCATGTGCATAGGAACAGGCCATTCAGCCCCTCAAGCCTGTTCCACTACTCAATTTGATCATGGCAGATTGCTACCTCAACTTCATTTACTACGCTATAAACCATACCCCTTGATACCCTCAGTTTATAAAAATCAACCATCTCTGTCTTGAAAAATCGAATTAAACCAGCATCCACAGCCTTTTGGGGGAAGAGAGTTCCAGATTTCTACCACCCTTTGTATAGGACAAGTGCTTCCTGAATTCACTCCAAATGGCCTAACTCTAATTTTGTGGGCTGGATTTTATTCTAGCGATTGGGGGTCCCGATGGCAGATGGAAGGCAGGAGAAATCCCCGCCTTGGAACTCCATCAAGCCCCCGTTGCAGTTTAACAACGGGCAGCAAATTAACTGCCTGCCATTGGGGACGCCGTCCCTTTAAGGGATTACAGATGATTTGCAGTGCCAAAGATGGTGGAGACCCCAGGAGAGGTTAGTGGAGTAGGGTTGCTGGGGCCATTCAGACAGGCCCTGGCGACTGGATAGGGAGGGGGCGTGGTCTTCCGGGAAGGCGGCCATCACTGCCGGGGGGTGCCCTCGGGGCCCTGGATTTGCACAAAGGATGAACGCCCCCGATCCTGCTAGGAGGTTGCCAGACTTTACCTGGCAGCGTCTCTACGTCGTGGCAGACCCCTCCCCCTTCCAACAAAATTCAAGTGGAAGCAGGAAAAGGCCTTCAAGTGGCCATTAATTTGCCACTTAAGGGTCTCAATTGGTCTGGGGAGGGAAGTCCGTCCCCAGCCTTCCTTGCCCTGGACAAAATGGTAGGGGGCCCATGAATGGCATCCCATGCCGTTTTGTCCCCTCCCCTCAAACTCAGTGTCTGCTTCCAAGGGCAGAACAAAATCCTGCCCTATGTCCTCACCATATTGTTCTGGATTTCCTACGAGAGGAAATAGCTCCTCTATGTCTACTCACAGTGGCGCAGTGGTTAGCACCGCAGCCTCACAGCTCCAGCGACCCGGGTTCAATTCTGGGTACTGTCTGTGTGGAGTTTGCAAGGTGTCCCTGTGTCTGCGTGGGTTTCCTCCGGGTGCTCTGGTTTCCTCCCACATGCCAAAGACTTGCAGGTTGATAGGTAAATTGGCCATTGTAAATTGCCCCTAGTGTAGGTAGGTGGTAAGGAAATATAGGGACAGGTGGGGATGTGGTAGGAATATGGAATTAGTGTAGGATTAGTATAAATGGGTGGTTGATGGTCGGCACAGACTCGGTGGGCCGAAGGGCCTGTTTCAGTGCTGTATCTCTAAACTAAAGTAAACCCTTTTATCAATTAGATCGCCCTCTAAACCCAAGGAATACAACCTACGTTTATGCAACCTGTCCTCATAATATAACCCTTTTAGCCCCGGTGTGATTCTGGTTAGCCTGCTCTGTACCCTCTCCAAGGCCAATATATCTTTACTGAAGTGCGGTGCCCCGAACTGAACACAATAATCCAGCTGAGCCCTAACTAAGGTTCTGTACAACTGAAGCACAACTTATGTTACAAAAGTAAATTTCATGGCACTAAAAACAAAAGGCTGCAGTCCTGTGCCTATATACCAAGGATTAATTTAACACACAGTCAAGCGTTTGACATTTTATTAAAGTTAAATGTTACATATCTTCAGGGCCAACATCAGGATTACATAAGATGAGGTCACGGCAGATACACACATTTGAAGCCAGTTGGACTCGATCCTCCAGATATCTCCCACCTTCATCTCTCAACCTATGGCAATGATTTTACACCATTTATACAGTTTGTAGCTGCACTACTCCATTGGCATCTGCATTCCTTAATGCTTTCAGTACCAGTCCCTATCAAGATGTTTCTAGGCCCACTAAATATTGTTGCAGAAAGCATCACTGTTTGGGGTAGCAAGGCATAAAAGAACTAAGTCTCCAGTTAGTATGCTAAAGCAAATCTAAAAGTAAACAATGTGTGACCTGGCCCAGGCTGCACACAACCTCTGTGCAAACATGTTTGCACACTTTGTGAAATTGTTCATTTTTTTTAATGACAGACATGATCTAAAAAAAATACAAATAGATTCCCTTCCTATTTCTCAATTTTAATTTCAAACATATTCTTGCCTTTGAATTCCAACCCTCTTGAGATAAAGGCCAACATTTTATTAGCCTCTTTGATCAGAAAGAAAGGCCTCAGGATGTCCCAATGCACCTTACAAAATGAAGTACTTCTCAAGTGTATTCACTCTGTTGTCCTGTAGATTACTATGGAGGTGACAGGCCAGTGGCTAAATCTACTTTACAACCAATTTACTTTCAAGAATATGTCTAGAAGCTGTATATGAGCAAGAAGCCCTGAAATTCTTAACCAGTTACACCTAGAGAGCAGGATGCTCAAGGGTGCAGCCCTGTCCTCCTACCTCAAGAACATGAATAAGAAGTTGTCACAGGAGCCTGTCAGTTGATGTAATGTTTTCCATGCCAATAAATGAGTTTCTGATCATGCGTGCACGTGTATGTGTGCGTAGGTAGTGATTTTTTTTGGATCGCTATGAATGGACTCTGGTTAGGTTGAGCATCATTTTTAGAGTGCACAAAGCTATTCAACGTTCATGCCATGTTCACCCAACACAGACAAACTTCCAGTGTGTAAAGCCCTCCCGCCATAGTATACCAAGGGGCCATGTAAAACCCCTCAGACTGTATGCACCAAAAAAATGTTTTTGCTGTGTAATGCAAATGTATTTGCATGTAAAATTGAATGGCAAGAGTTGTGAGGCACTTAATGTTCTGTATTGAAGGAATCCAATCTCCATTACACTTTCTGAAATGTGAAAGTTGAATTGTTATGTATTTTTTTGCAAATTTTTATGAATATAGTATATATTTGGAAAAATAAACTTGTGTCTGAGCCCAGACAGATTTGTTGCAGAGTATAGGTAACTGGTATAACATGTGTTCTCCATCCTAGATTCCTACTCTTCCCCATTGGAATTAATTTTGGTGCTCAACCTTAATTAATATTTGAGCTCACTCTCCAATCTTACACACTGTTGTAGGACTGAGTAACTTGTCCTTGTATATACACGTATATATGTGTGTGTATATATCTCCTGATGTAGAATCATTGAATGATGCAGCATAGAATGAGGCCTCTCGGTCCACTGTGCTTGTGCCAGCTCTTTGGTAGAGCTAATCCCACTCTCCTGCTCCTTCTCCATAGCTCTGTAAATTTTTTCCAATTCTCTTTTGACTGTTACTAGTGAATCTGCTTCCACCGCCCTTCAAGGCAGTGCATTCACATCAACTTGGTGTGTGTTTAAAAAAAAAGGTTTCCTGATGTTGCCTCTGGTATACTCAAGAAGGTAGAGTTGTTGCTATGGTAATTCCTCTGTATAGGGATGAAACAAATTTCCTGAATTTTGCTTTGGGGAGTAGGATATTCCCCTTTAGCTTATTTGAACTCCTGATTCTGAGATGTGGATTTTTTTTTCTTTAATGCTTTTCCAACATACTTTGAGTTAATCTGCTTCATATAAATCTACCAGTCAGTTTCTTTTTCTTCTTTTTCCCCCCTCAAAGAATAGAGTAAACCTGGCTTGGTACAGCACATCTGTTAATGGTTATCCATTTTGGCACAGTTCCATTTTAAAATAAAACCATTGTTTTGCTACATATGCAATTATCTAGCCACAGCATCGATTCACCTCACCTACTTATGTGCAAGTTTTAACCAACTGCCAGACGAAGCCACAAGCTTCACTTGGACTTTGCCCCAGGCATGTTGTTTTTCCACAAGTATCTAATGTATTGAACCACGTTACAGGAGCACTTGTCATTGATAATAGATGTCACGTGCTAGCGAAGAGAGGAATAGGGAGAGAGAGGAGTTGAACACGTGGCTGCAGGGATGGTGTAGGAGGGAGGGTTTTGGTTTCCTGGATAATTGGGGCTCTTTCTGGGGTAGGTGGGACCTCTACAAACAGGATGGTCTTCACCTGAACCAGAGGGGTACCAATATCCTGGGGGGGAGATTTGTTAGTGCTCTTCGGGGGGGTTTAAACTAAATCAGCAGGGGAATGGGAACCTAAATTGTAGTTCCAGTGCACAGGCTGTTGAGAGTAGTGAGGTAGGGAATAAGGTTACAGGGACGCAAGAGGGCACTGGCAAGCAAGAACTTGGTTTAAAGTGTGTCTACTTCAACGCCAGGAGCATCCGGAATAAGGTGGGTGAGCTTGCAGCATGGGTTGGTACCTGGGATCCTGATGTTGTGGCCATTTCAGAGACATGGGTAGAGCAGGGGCAGGAATGGATGTTGCAGGTTCCGGGATTTAGATGTTTCAGTAAGAACAGAGAAGAGGGTAAAAGAGGGGGGGGTGTGGCATTGTTAATCAAGGAAAGTATTACAGCGGCAGAAAGGACGTTTGAGGACTCGTCTACTGAGGTAGTATGGGCCGAGGTTAGAAACAGGAGAGGAGAGGTCACCCTGTTGGGAGTTTTCTATAGACCTCCGAATAGTTCCAGAGATGTAGAGGAAAGGATAGCGAAGATGATTCTCGACAGGAGCGAGAGTAACAGGGTAGTGGTTATGGGGGACTTTAACTTTCCAAATATTGACTGGAAATACTATAGTTCGAGTACTTTGGATGGGTCTGTTTTTGTCCAGTGTGTGCAGGAGGGTTTTCTGACACAGTATGTGGACAGGCCAACCAGGGGCGATGCCACATTGGATTTGGTACTGGGTAATGAACCCGGCCAGGTGTTCGATTTAGATGTAGGTGAGCACTTTGGCGATAGTGATCACAATTCGGTTAGGTTTACCTTAGCGATGGGCAGGGACAGGTATATACCGCAGGGCAAGAATTATAGCTGGGAGAAAGGAAATTATGACGCGATTAGGCAAGATTTAGGATGTGTAGGATGGGGAAGGAAACTGCAGGGGATGGGCACAAACGAAATGTGGAGCTTATTCAAGGAGCAGCTAATGCGTGTCCTTGATAAGTATGTACCTGTCAGGCAGGGAGGAAGTTGTCGAGCGAGGGAGCCGTGGTTTACTCAAGAAGTTGAAGCGCTTGTCAAGAGGAAGAGGGCGGCTTATGTTAGGATGAGACGTGAAGGCTCAGTTAGGGCGCTTGAGAGTTACAAGCTAGCCAGGAAGGATCTAAAGGGAGGGCTAAGAAGAGCAAGGAGAGGACACGAGAAGTCATTGGCGGATAGGATCAAAGAAAACCCTAAGGCTTTCTATAGGTATATCAGGAATAAAAGAATGATAAGAGTTAGAACAGGGCCAATCAAGGATAGTAGTGGGAAGTTGTGTGCGGAATCAGAGGAGATAGGGGAAGCGTTAAATGAATATTTTTCGTCAGTATTTACAGTAGAGAAAGAAAATGTTGCCGAGGATATTACTGAGATACAGCCGACTAGGCTAGATGGGATTGAGATTCACAAGGAGGAGGTGTTAGCAATTTTGGAAAGAGTGAAAATAGATAGGTCCCCTGGGCCAGATGGGATTTATCCTAGGATTCTCTGGGAAGCCAGGGAGGAGATTGCAGAGCCGTTGTTGTTGATCTTTATGTCGTCATTGTCGACAGGAGTAGTGCCGGAGGACTGGAGGATAGCAAATGTTGTCCCCTTGTTCAAGAAGGGGAGTAGAGACAGCCCTGGTAATTATAGACCTGTGAGCCTTACTTCGGTTGTGGGTAAAATGTTGGAAAGGGTTATAAGAGATAGGATTTATAATCATCTTGAAAAGAATAAGTTCATTTGCGATAGTCAGCACGGTTTTGTGAAAGGTAGGTCGTGCCTCACAAACCTTATTGAGTTTTTCGAGAAGGTGACCAAACAGGTGGATGAGGGTAAAGCCGTGGATGTGGTGTATATGGATTTCAGTAAGGCGTTTGATAAGGTTCCCCACGGTAGGCTATTGCAGAAAATACGGAAGTATGGGGTTGAAGGTCATTTAGAGCTTTGGATCAGAAATTGGCTAGCTGAAAGAAGACAGAGGGTGGTGGTTGATGGCAAATGTTCGTCCTGGAGTTTAGTTACTAGTGGTGTACCGCAAGGTTCTGTTTTGGGGCCACTGCTGTTTGTCATTTTTATAAACGACCTGGATGAGGGTGTAGAAGGGTGGGTTAGTAAATTTGCGGATGACACGAAGGTCGGTGGAGTTGTGGATAGTGTCGAAGGGTGTTGTAGGGTACAGAGGGACATAGATAGGCTGCAGAGCTGGGCTGAGAGATGGCAAATGGAGTTTAATGCAGAGAAGTGTGAGGTGATTCACTTTGGAAGGAGTAACAGCAATGCAGAGTACTGGGCTAATGGGAAGATTCTTGGTAGTGTAGATGAGCAGAGAGATCTTGGTATCCAGGTACATAAATCCCTGAAAGTTGCTACCCAGGTTAATAGGGCTGTTAAGAAGACATATGGTGTGTTAGCTTTTATTAGTAGGGGGATCGAGTTTCGGAGCCACGAGGTCATGATGCAGCTGTACAAAACTCTGGTGAGGCCGCACCTTGAGTATTGCGTGCAGTTCTGGTCACCGCATTATAGGAAGGATGTGGAAGCTTTGGAAAGGGTGCAGAGGAGATTTACTAGGATGTTGCCTGGTATGGAAGGAAGGTCTTACGAGGAAAGGCTGAGGGACTTGGGGTTGTTTTCGTTAGAGAGAAGGAGGAGGAGAGGTGACTTAATAGAGACATACAAGATAATCAGAGGGTTAGATAGGGTGGATAGTGAGAGTCTTTTTCCTCGGATGAGGATGGCAAACACGAGGGGACATAGCTTTAAGTTGAGGGGTGATAGATATAGGACAGATGTCAGAGGTAGTTTCTTTACGCAGAGAGTAGTAGGGGCGTGGAACGCCCTGCCTGCAACAGTAGTAGACTCGCCAACTTTAAGGGCATTTAAGTGGTCATTGGATAGACATATGGATGTAAATGGAATAGTGTAGGTCAGATGATCGGCGCAACATCGAGGGCCGAAGGGCCTGTACTGCGCTGTAATATTCTAATTCTAATTCTAATGTGCAGTACTTCCTCTTTAAATGGAATATTGTGGATAGACCTGTCAGAGGTATTGCAAATACACACTGTGGTTGCAAGGACTGTTTTGTGATATTCTGCATTTTTACTCCCTCATCCAAGCCGAATCTTAAGGTGGAAGACCAACAGCATCAGTGCTAACTGATAAGTGTCTTAACAGCCTACAGTTAAAGCAATTGGATGAGTTGGTGTAACACTAATGCCAATGTCAGCTTTCTGATTAGATATTCAGCTCAAGAAAGTTCAGGATTCTGCTGCAAGGGAAAGGTGGAGAGATCTTGTTTGAAGACACAGTTCATGATTCAGCACCATGAGGGACCCAGATATTGCCTACACTTTTATGGAGAGGAACCTTGGTTGGCATGGTAACAGAGCTCTGGAAATATTTTACCCAAAATATATTTTATGGGTTAAAAAGGCTTTTATCTCCTGGATTTTGAGGTCCGGGTAGAGAATGCAATTGGGAAGTAGCTGCCCTGTAAACCACATGCCTCCCCTCCATGCAATGGTAATGACTATTTCCAAGTTACCAGTAGGTTCAAAGGAAAAATTTGGCCTTTCACTGGTAAGCAGATCTGCAACATGTCACATTCCTGGGCAAGGAAAACTGACAAGTTCAGCAGCCCTTCATTTTTGGAGCATTTCTACATTTAAAGGACTAATTTTCTTGAATCAGAAACAATTTCATTTGTATAACACCCTGAGTGGCCATTGTTTATGTAGGCAGCCAAATTGTGCATAGCAAAGTTCCACAAACAACAGTGCGTTTCCAGTGATGTTGGTTGAGTGAATGTTATCCAGGACACTGGGAGAACTCTCTGCTCTTGTTTGAATAGTGTCAGGGATCTTAATGTCCTGCTGAACAAAAAAGAACAGATAAGAAGGAATCTCAGTTAATCTTAGGTGGCACCTATGACCATGCTGCACTGGAGTATCATCCTAAATGTATGCCCTCATATCCTAAAGTGTGACTTCAATGCCCCAAAATAAACTTCTTAAAAGGTTAATGCCCCCTTTTGAAGAATAAACCTGATTTAACTATTTATAGTGGATAAATTATTTGGAGTGAATGAGCAAGACTTACATACAGATAGTTCATCTTTGTTGATGGGAAGTACAATGTGTTGCATTACAATATCCTCTAGAGGACAGCATTTTCCCACCGTCGACGGTTCCCATTTGGAAAGCGTGGGAATGTCTTGAACTGAAGGGGCTTCTCTCTTTAGTGGATTGGCGGTCAAAGAAGCAAATAGATAGTAATGCCACATTGATTTTGATTTCACGGATGAATTATTTTCTGTGTAAACTTGGACCTTGATAAGGTTGCAACAGATTCGCCCTGAATTGTGCTGCCTGCGTTGTACTTGGAGCCACCTATGCTGTATGCATGCTTTATATTATTGCTTTTCTACAAATTTACACACCATCACTTGAAGACTTCATAAGTGGTCACTGCAAACAAGCCGTATTGTGTGGTCATACTTGGTGCAAAATTGTCTGGGCAAAACTGCAATGAAGGTAAATCTCCCATCAAGGTACCAGAAAATGGGATGGATCTAGGTTGCGTCTGGATTCTGTTGAAGTTTATTTTTAGTTCCAGCCACTTTCCAGTGGGAAAGCGTATGCAGATCCAGACTGGCCTGTCCCCATGTTATGAGGGAAAATTAGGAGATTTCCTGGACTGTCTTGGCAACCTGCCAGTTAAAGGCCTCATTGGAACTCGCACTAGCTACAAATTGGTGCAAGGACATGTTGAAACCTTTTGAAACAGCCCAATCCTTGCCTGGCCTGAGGCAATCGATCCTGGAGGGATAGGCTTGGGGGGCACACATCAGGCAGAGCCTATCCCTGCCATTTTGATACAATATCTTCAGTCAACCATGTGGGCAGGTGGAGGTTCTGCTCTCCCATTCTTTCAGCAGTACAGTGGCCATTGTGGAATTTCAGGCCCATTCGCTTGTGACTCCTTTTTAAAATCTGTTCCCTGACTCTTCTACCAATTCTACCAGCCAGCTTTAGCACTAATTTCCTCAGCAATGCCAGTGTAGGTCACTTGAGTCAAGGAGCTGAACATCTGTAAATGAGGAGGTCTTGGTAGCTTTATAGGCCAGAGGTAAGTGGGCATCATCTTGGTCAATTGTGCTGGATAATCCAAATCTTTGTAACTGCCTCCAGCCTTACCAGCCTCTGAGATCTCTGTGCTCCTCCAATTCTGGCCTCTTGCACATCCCCGATTTCATTTGCTGCACCACTGGCGGCTGTGCCCTCAGAAATGTCCCTAAACCTGTCTACCTCTTTACCTGTCCTCCTTTAAGTTGCTCTTTAAAACCTACCTCTTTGACCAAGCTCTTGATCCCCTGTCCTAATATCTCCTCATATGTCTGGGTGTCAAATTTTGTTTGATGACCCTTCTGTGAAGCACTTTGGAATGTTTTACTATATAAGCAATGCTATATAAAGCAAGATGTTACTGCCTAGATCTTAGCACTAAAGATAGTAAAATCTTTGCCCAGTCTCTACCCAGTTTGGTGTTATCTCTTCACCGTGATTTTGTCTTTTCAGAACTGACCTATGTATGTAGAAAATGGTGAAATCAAGTGTCATGACTGACGACATTACTAGGGTGAAGATGAAAAAAGTAGAGTGTGGAGGAGCACACATCCCTAAAGAGTCTCTCTGTAAATGACCTGGTAAGATGAACATCCATTTTTTACATAGCTTATGATAAATTTTGTGAGGTTCTGCTTCTGATATGGACCTCACTAGATGGAAGCACTGATCAGAGAATTGGTTTGGAGGCCAGCACTTCCAGCGTTCCCAATTGGTTAATTACTTTTTAATTCTTTTTGGCATTCTGGAGGTTCTATGTGGAGATATGCTCTGTGCTGGTGATATTGTACCTGACAATCTTGCAGTTGGATCATTTTTGCCCATCCACCGAACATGCATGATGCACTTCAGCTGTTGGAGTTTGAACTTGTCAAGATGCTCAATGTACCATGTTAGCCCATCTAGGACCTAGATAGCCAGGACATGGCATGGAAGTTGTGCTAAGCCTTTATAAATCACTCATTAGGCCACACTGCAATATTGTGTATAGTTCTGCACAAGACACTTCAGAAAGGATGTTAAGGCCTTGGGGAGGGTGCAGGGGAGATTTGGTAAACAGTATTAGGGATGAGAAGTTTCAGTTATTTAGAGAGACTACAGAAGCTGGACTGTTTTCTGAGAGCGAGAAGGTTAAGAGGAGATTTAATTGAGGTGTTCCAAGTATGAGGGGTTTTGATAGAGGAGTTAGGGAGAAACTATTTTCAGTGGTGAAAGGGTCAGTAACCAGAGGACACAGATTTAATATAATTGGCAAAAAAACAGCGGTGGTGGGGGGGGGGTGGGGGTTGGAAATGAGAAGGACTTTTTGTGCAGCGACTTATGATGTGGAAGCAGATTCAAGAGTAATTTTCAAATGGAATTGGATAAATACTTACAAAGGAAAAAAAAGTTGCAAGATTGTGGAGAAAAAGCAGGAGAGAGAAATTAATTTGCTAGCTCTTTCACAGAGCTGCTACAGGCCTGATGGGCCAGATGACTGCCTGCTATGCTGTATGATTCCCCTGTGTAGAAGATTGATGATGGTGACAGCCCTGTACACTTTCAACGTTTTTTCAGACTTCCAAATGCAGAGCTGGCAGTTTTGAAACTAGGGTGCAATTGCCTATCCATGTATTATTTGACACCATGCTGCTTGCTGAAATGAACCAGTTGCCCGTATTCAGTTCAGTACGACTAATGGTAGCTGTTGGTTTGTTCTAGCAATTCCTGGGGCTGGCTGATACATGGACTCTGATATTAACGGGTAGACAGGAAGGCGACAAGCAACCTGGTAGCAGCAAAGAGACTGGCAAGGCTGGGCATGTGGAGGCCCCGCCAATCTTAATGGTAGAGCCTCATTTAAAATAAATATGTGTAGACACCCATCCGACCAACACCTGGTCAGATTGACTGCCTGGCTAGTGGGTGAGAATAATGATTTAGTGACAGGAGACCTTAGCTGGGAATCAGTGGGAACAGACCCCGGTAGTCAGAGGGGAAGAGGAAGACTGTGGGCATGATCGGGGGCAGGTGGTGAGGAAGGCCCCTGGTACGATTGCGAGGTGGGGAGAGGAAGTCGGGATACTATTGGCAGTAGGCAATGGCTAGGGAGTCCTCACGAGGCCTGCGGGGAGCACTGCTGCTTCTCTTGGTCCATAAGGAACTTATGAATAGGTAAAGTTTAATAACTACCTGGGCCTTTTTGGGCCAGTTAGTTCCTCCCACCCTTTTGGTGCTGCCGGGCAACAACAGTGTGGGACGTCCCCTGTGATCTGGTCACTTCTCAAATTTAAGTAGGCCCCCCCCCTGCTTTTTGTAAGAGCCGTGCCCAAAGCCTGAATTGCCCAAAGGTGGGAATGTAGCAGTTTGGGTTTGTGTTGCACGAATCTGGTAATTTTACCCCCTGGACCCCCTCCAGCCCATCGGGAATTGTGTTTTTTTGAGGGATGGTGGGGGGCTGTGGGCGGAATGGCCGGTTTAAAATTGAGGCCATGATCTCTGTTTTAGTTAGACATTTGATAAAAACATTGTTTGCTGCTGGGTTAGTAATGAGCTGCAGATCTTACTCTGTGGGCGCCTCTGGAATGCAGTTATTGAACAAAAGCACATTAATGGCCTGCTTTGTGGCCTCTGTTGAGGTTCATTGTCCACTCGGATTTGGAGAGCTTCCATATTGTGCAAAAGAGTCTGAGAACATGATTGCTGTGTATCTATATATAATGTACTATGTATCAATCTGGGTTTTTATAATGTATGTCATAGAATTATGGAGCGAAGAAGGAGGCCATTTGGCCCATGTCTGTGCCGGCTCTTTGAAAGAGCTATCCAATTAGTCTCTCTCTCCCCTGCTCTTTCCCCATACCCTAGCAATGTTTTCCCCTTCAAGTATTTGTCCAGTTTCCCATTGAATCTACTTCAGGCAGAGTTCCAGATCATCATAACTTGCAGTGTAAAAAAAAAAAAATTCTCCTCATCCCTCTTTGGTTCTTGCCAATTATCTTAAATCTGTGTCTTTAGTTACCAACCCTCCTGCCAGTGGAAACAGTTTCTCCCTACTTACTCTATCAAAAGCCCATAGGGACAGGAATTGGCCAATAAGCTCCTTGAACCTGCAGCAAGATTCAGTGAGATCATAGCTGATCTGCACAACTTCATTCACATGCCTTTGATCCCTATCCCTTGATATACAAGAATAACACCAGAACAAATTGCCCATGGAGGGGGGGGGGGGGCCTCCCACCTCCAAGCCCTGGTTTTACAAGGTGTCCTCCCCATCTAGTGGAGGCCCCCTCACTGCTGGCAGGATCCCAGAGGCGACAGGAAGAGGCCCTTAATGGCCCATTAATAGGCAACCCAAGGGCCTCAATTGGCCTCTGGGTGGGAAGGCCATCATCGGCCTATCCCATCGTCGGGAAGATCGCTGGGCAACGGGCCCACCTCGCTGTGCCCCCCCCCCCCGCCCCTGTTACGATTCCCCTTGCCACCTCCCCAACTCCGATCTCGCCTCCGGGGGTGGGGGATGCGGTCTGTAAAATCCCAGCCACTGGCTCTGATATCTAGGTATGCTTTGAAAATGTGCCCAGGGTAAGAAACAGAAAAGTTTATTTTCTTTTTACCCCTACCAGATCTGTTCTAAGCCCCTCCAAGATTTTCCCCACAACATCAAAAAGCAGGGGGCATCACATCAGACCTCATATTAGACTTTATTAAGCAAATGTTTTTACAGAGCGAGTTGTTATGATCTGGAATGCACTGCCTGAAAGGGTGGTGGAAGCAAGTTCAATAGTAGCATTCAAAAGAGAACTGGAAGGGAAAAAAGTTATGGAGCTTAAGGGGAAAGGGGAATGGGATTAATTGGATAGTTCCACCAAACAGCTGACATGGCCACCAAATTGCCTCCTTCTGCACTGTACCTTTCTACGATTTCTATGAAATGAACAACTCCTTGAAAGAAAAGTAAAAAATGTTTGCAATCTCCATGCTATTAGTTAACCTTTATATATTCAATTATTCTTTTCTGATTGTGTCTTATGTTCTGCGAAAACTAATTGGCCAGAAAGTTCCAAACTGACTCAGTGATTTATATGCTCTATGTTCATAAATATTCCTCCAACAGTTATGAATTTGAATAACTATCAGCTAGATTCAAAAAGGAATGCCATTCATAGCATAACTGAGCAAATAACAAAGTAAGCTTTGTTTGTAATTGTATTGACTCCTCCTTCCATTCTATAGCCTCAGAGACAGTGGGGGAATTTTATGCTCGTCCCTTGCTTCGGGTTTGGAGGTGGGGAGAGCATTTAATCGGGCGGGATGGTGGCGGGCGTGAGGGAGGGATCCCCTCTACCTTCCCGCCTCCGCCCAAATTAAGTTCCGTGCAGGTTGTTTGTCAGCTCTGGGGTGGGGGGGGGGGTGGCAGTGGGCAATCCCTTGTTAAAAGGTACTTAGTGCCTGAACGAGGGAATCAGGCATTGGGAAGGGGGGGGGGGGCCTGTTCAGAGCCACCCCCCACCCTTGCTGCCAACCCCCCCTACACCCCACCCCACCCCGCGATCCCCACCTTGCAAAACCCCTCAAGCTGCGACTTACCTGTGGCCTGAGTCCAGGGCCTCGGGTGAGTGCTCCACCAGCAGCAGTCACCACCTCTGCGCCAATCAGAGGCCAGCAGCTTTCTGCAGGCGGGTCTTCCGCTGCTGCTGTCCACTTAACTGCCTAATTGGCACGTAATCCGGCAGGCCTTCCCCAGAGGAGGCGACGTGGGGCTCTCGTCGGCATTTTTGCTGGTGGTCGAGACCACTGTCATCCGGATAAAATTCCGGCCAATGGTCCTGCATTTATCCTAGTGAAATCCTCTCAGCAGAATTTGTAGGGGGCTTTTTCTTTATTTCCTTTTCGATTTTCAGTCACGCTTATTTAGCCTGAGCTTGCCGATTCTTGGTATATGTTGCATGGTCAGCATTATTATTTTAAAGGTGTTCCACTTGTCCTCCACTTGTTACTCAGCACTGACACAATTTTTATTAGTTAATTGAATTCAGATTCCACCAGCTGCTGTGGTGGGATTTGAACCTGTGTCCCCAGGGCATTAGCCTGAGCCTCTGGATTACTAGTTCAGTGACATTACCACTACGCCATCATCTGCCCACCATATCATGCAAGCTAATACTCCAGTGAGGGAATGCTGCATTGTCAGAGGTGCTGCTTTCAGATAAGACATTAAACAGAGGCCCTGTCTGCCCTTTCAGGTGGAAGAAAAAGATCCCATGGCATTATTTCGAAGAAGAGCAGGGGAATTCTCCCCAGTGTCCTGTCTGTCCATCACTGTTTCATTGCCGTTTGTGGGAACTTGCTGTGTGTAGATTGGCTGCTATATTTGCTACATTGCAACAGTGACTACACTTCCAAGGATCTTTATTGGCTGTAACATTCTTTCAGATGTCCAGAGTTGGTGAAAGCCACTATATAAATGCAAGTCTTTCTTTCATTACCTTTTGTGGCTTCCCCCACCGACTGGGTTGTGAAGCAGTCATATGTGACATTTACTTATTTTGACTCTGAACCCCTTGGGTTTTCCAGTTTATATTGGGTTGAAGTCTCCCATTAAAGTAACTTGATGGTTCTTGGGCATTCTTTTCACTTCATATTCTGCTCTGACGGCCTGTAATGTGTAGTATAAGGATTGTCATGCTCGGCCCCCACCTGCCAAGACTGAGGCACATTAATATTGTCATGAACATTGATTTTAAACAGTGGCTGGAGCGAGGAAATGACTTCTTAAACAGATCAGCCGTGGCTGGAAAAGATATTTGCATATCAACAGACAGTGCTTGGAAGGACAAAGGACCATTCCCTGACACATTCAACCCACAATGGATCTTGATCACCAGGTACTGTGTGTAAGAGGAGCATTCCAGAGACTGCTAAGATGATACAATCCAGGACTGGTTCGACCAGCTGGCCACATGACTAACTGGCTGTTCCAGGGTCTTTTGAACTAGCCACAGAGAGTTTGGATGGAGAAAGACTATCTGTTCCTGGACTGAGAAGATCTCTCCTGTCTGCTCCCATCTCTTTCTCTGAATCCACTGAAGACACATGAAACCCAAGGGAGAAAAGTCTCCTACAGTGAACAAGGTTTAAGAAGAATACTGGGTCCCAATGAAATGCAAGATCTACCTACAATCAAGAACTCTACAGTGAGCTCGAAGAACCGTAACAAAAACTCTTCAGATATTGCATCTAACTTTTCCACTTCATTTTTCTTCTGCTCTTTTCTGTCTCTATTTCCATGTGTCTATCACTTATGTTCAAGTCTTCAGAAGAAGGAATTTTGCTCCACACAAGATCAGATGGCAGTTGTTCAAACTTGCCCGTCTAAAAGCGAAGACCAAAGTACGGAAAGTCCTCATCAGGGAACTCGTCTTTGCTGACGATGCTGCATTAACATCCCACACTGAAGAGTGTCTGCAGAGACTCATCGACAGGATTGCGGCTGCCTGCAACGAATTTGGCCTAACCATCAGCCTCAAGAAAACGAACATCATGGGACGGGACGTCAGAAATGCTCCATCCATCAATATCGGCTACCACGCTCTGAATGTGGTTCAAGATTTCACCTACCTAGGCTCAACTATCACCAGTAACCTGTCTCTCGATCAGCAAGCGCATGGGAAAGGCTTCCACTGCTATGTCCAGACTGGCCAAGAGAGTGTGGGAAAATGGCGTACTGACACGAAATACAAAAGTCCGAGTGTATCAAGCCTGTGTCCTCAGTACCTTGCTGTACGGCAGCGAGGCCTGGACAACGTATGTCAGGCAAGAGCAACGTCTCAATTCATTCCATCTTCGCTGCCTCCGGAGAATCCTTGGCATCAGGTGGCAGGACCGTATCTCCAACACAGATGTCCTCGAGGCGGCCAACATCCCCAGCATATACACCCTACTGAGCCAGCGGTGCTTGAGATGGCTTGGCCATGTGAACCGCATAGAAGATGGCAGGATCCCCAAGGACATATTGTACAGCGAGCTCATCACTGGTATCAGACCCACCGGCCGTCCATGTCTCCGCTTGAAAGACGTCTACAAACGCGACATGAAGTCCTGTGACTTTGATCACAAGTCGTGGGAGTCAGTTGCCAGTGATCGCCAGAGCTGGCGGACAGCCATGAAGGCGGGGCTAAATTGTGGCGAGTCGAAGAGACTTAACAGTTGGCAGGTAAAAAGACAGAAGTGCAAGGAGAGAGCCAACTGTGTAACAGCCCCAACAACCAATTTTATCTGCAGCACCTGTGGAAGAGTCTGTCACTCTAGAATTGGACTTAATAGCCACTCCAGGTGCTGCTTCACAAACCACTGACCACCTCCAGATGCTTACCCATTGTCTCTCAAGACAAGGAGGCCAAAGAAGAGAAGATCACTTATGCATGCTAGTGTGGGCGTGTCGTGTATCTGTAGGCGTTAACCGAATTAAAGTTTAAGTTCAAGTTTAATAAATTTCAACTTTTCTTCTTTAAACCTAAGAAAACCTGTTTGTGCTGGTTTCTTTGCCTTATAGTTGAAAAGCGGTGAACAAGGGGGAGCTAAAAACACAGTGTGTTTAAATATAAAACCCTGTTAGGGTAAGACCAGGTGAAGGCTGAGAGGGACTCCTAGACACCTTTCTCACCTGATCGTAACAAGATGTAAAGGGTTAATACTGAAGACAGTGAGAGCAACCTCTCCCACTGTAAGAGTGATGATGTAACAGTCACATGAGGTTAGGCTTGGGAGAAGAAGAGGTAGCAACACGAAGGATGCTAGCTTAGGAGGCTAGATGAGACTGTGTATAGTATTATGTAAATAATAAACAGTTCTTAATTGACCTTATCCTGAGTCTGAGACTTTCTCCAGAATGTCCCAGCTACACTACAAAATACAACAACACACAACATGGTGGCACTGGTTAAAACGACCAGGAAAATTTGAAGCTCTCCTTATCTTGTAAAGTAGTGTCAGGAGAACATCAGATCTAGTCTAGGGATTGCAATGAACTTGAGCTGCTCCATCGCCACAGATGAGGCGGACAGTCAATGACACAGCCCTGCAGCCACAGAAGCGGGGGTCTGCATCAGGACATCCAGGTCCAGCGATCGGGTCAGAGTTTCAGCGCTGGGCAGCGGTCTAGGATCGGGTGAGAGATTTTGAAAGGGGCCATTAACGGTTAACGGCACACTGGGTCAAAAACATCGGTAGAGAAGTCGATCTCAAGGAAGAGATGACTCGGGAGTCAGGTGGAGTTGGAAGCCATTGCTCAGCCAGACTGTGGACAGAAAGCGTGGGAAATCTGCAGAAAGACTGTGAACACCTCCATTCAAGCCTGAAGGATTTGAAAAAAAAAGGGGAATAGCCCAAAAAGCCTTGCAAAAACAAAGAAATGGAATATGGAGTCAACATTCGGAATGCCTGAAAGTTTCCACGATCAAGAAGGACCCAATCAGGTACAAAATTGGTCCATATGGAGGAAAAGATTCCTACAATTTAGGATTGCTTCCCAACTCCATACTAAATCAGAATTCAATAGGAGACGACGTGATAGTTCAGCAAGGGGTAAACGAGGCTTCTGATAAATTTGAAGATGTATTTCAAGCTTTTGATAAATATTTCAATCTTGGCAGCAATAAGATTCTTGAAAGAGCCAAATTTAACAAGCGGCGCAGAAGATAAGCGAATCCATAGACTCGTATATAAATGATCTGTACAGATTGGCAGTGGGATGCGAATACGATGAATTAAAGGCAGAACTAATGAGGGACCGAATAGCTGGTGAATCCTTGTCAAACCTTTTACAGTCGAAAGAGGACCTTACACTCAAAGCTCATTCAGATTGCAAGACAGGCTGATGGTCGCAAACAAAATAGGGCCATTCTGCGGGCTGAACACAAGCTGTGGATGAGAAGAAATCTAATGACTGTACAGTTTGTGAAGCCAAAGTCAGAGAAGCACTTTGTGGTAAAGAAAGACACACACAGGTGAAAAGGTGCATGACACCGGGAAACTGTGCCAACACTGTGGAACCAGGAAGACCCACAGATGGGAGCAGTGTCCAGCAAGAAAAGACAAGTGTTACAATTGTAAAAAGAGTGGACATTATGGGAAAATGTGCCAGAGTAAAATTTCTTTGCTCAAGTCTACAAAGCAGAAGACCTTCAGGCAAAGAGCAGTGAATCAACTGCATCAATATCCACAAGTCAAAGAACCAGGAAGTTTCCCAGAAGAAATTAATGACCGAAGCCAGGGATTCTGGACAGCGGACGTCTACGTAAATGGACACCTTATGAATTTTAAACTGGACACAGGTGCTCGTGTCACAGTTCTGTCAGACCAAGAGCCGTGGTTGATGAGACATTGCCTACAACTGACAGATGCACAGTTGCATGGTCCAGGCGGAACACAACTGAAAGTAAGAGGTAAATTTCAAGCAACTCTCCAATATAGAGGGAGACAAATTATGTGTTGCATAATCAAGATTTTTCCTTAGAGTAGAAAAGCATGCTTAGACCTGCATCTCATCAAGAAGATTGACAAAGTCAAGCCAATCCAGGTAAACAATCGCTTTCAAGCAGAATACCCAAAGCTGTTCACAGGGCTCGGAAGACTCAAGACGGTGTGTGGAATCACACTTAAGGAAGGGGCCAGGTCAGGGTGTATCTTTACATCCAGAAAGATACCTCATCCATTATTAAACCAAGTTCAAGACCAATTGGAAGAGATGACAAGAATGGGAGTTATCTCTCCTGTAACACAACCAACAGCGTTTGGTTTGGCCATGGTTCCTGTCCCAAAACAAAATGGAACACTCTGTGTGTGGGTTCAATACAGCTCAACAAAGCAATAGTGCGTGAAATTCACGCAATGTCCACAGTTGATGACAGCTTAGCAAAACTCTGAGAGCACCACATTTACAAAACTCTGTGCCAATAGTGGATTTTGGTAAGTACCCCTAGATGAGATCTCAAGATTGCTAACCACATTTATAATTCCATTCGGGCAGTTTTGTTTCAATCGGTTAAAGTTTGGGATAAAGTCTGCACCACAGATCTTTCAAAGGTCTATGTCTAACATCTTAGGGCTCAAAGGAGTTATTTGTCACATGGATGATATCCTGATACATGGACAGTCAGTAGAGCAACTTGACCAAAGATTTCGAGCAGTTCTACAGTGACTTCAAGAAGCAGGTCTAACTCTGAACGAGAAGTGCAAATTTTACATAAATGATTTGGAGGAAAGTATAGGTGGTCTGATTAGCAAGTTTGCAGACGACACTAAGATTGGTGGAGTAGCAGATAGTGAAGGGGACTGTCAGAGAATACAGCAGAATATAGATAGATTGGAGAGTTGGGCAGAGAATTGGCAGATGGAGTTCAATCAGGGCAAATGTGAGGTGATGCATTTTGGAAGATCCAATTCAAGAGTGAACTATACAGTAAATGGAAAAGTCCTGGGGAAAATTGATGTACAGAGAGATTTGGGTGTTCAGGTCCATTGTTCCCTGAAGGTGGCAACGCAGGTCAATAGAGTGGTCAAGAAGGCATACGGCATGCTTTCCTTCATCGGACGGGGTATTGAGTACAAGTGTTGGCAGGTCATGTTACAGTTGTATAAGACTTTGGTTTGGCCACATTTGGAATACTGCGTGCAGTTCTGGTCGCCACATTACCAAAAGGATGTAGATGCTTTGGAGAGGGTGCAGAGGAGGTTCACCAGGATGTTGCCTGGTACGGAGGGCGCTAGCTATGAAGAGAGGTTGAGTAGATTAGGATTATTTTCATTAGAAAGACGGAGGTTGAGGGGGGACCTGATTGAGGTGTACAAAATCATGAGAGGTATAGACAGGGTGGATAGCAAGAAGCTTTTTCCCAGAGTGGGGGATTCAATTACTAGGGGTCACGAGTTCAAAGTGAGAGGGGAAAAGTTTAGGGGGGATATGCGTGGAAAGTTCTTTACGCAGAGGGTGGTGGGTGCCTGGAACGCGTTGCCAGCGGAGGTGGTAGATGCGGGCACGATAGCGTCTTTTAAGATGTATCTAGACAGATACATGAATGGGCAGGAAGCAAAGAGATGCAGACCCTTAGAAAATAGGCGACATGTTTAGATAGAGGATCTGGATCGGCGCAGGCTTGGAGGGCCGAAGGGCCTGTTCCTGTGCTGTAATTTTCTTGTTTGCCTTTGCTCCGTGACCTTTTGGTCAGCTATGTGGCCTGGTCCAATCTAGACCTCCTTTGTTATCTCTTGTCCCACCCCCACCTCACTTGCTTATAACCTGTGACTTTTCTAATATTTGTCAGTTCCGAAGAAGGGTCACTGACCCGAAACGTTAACTCTGCTTCTCTTTTCACAGATGCTGCCAGACCTGCTGAGTGGTTCCAGCATTTCTTGTTTTTATTTCAGATTTCCAGCATCCGCAGTATTTTGCTTTTATATTACTGTAATTATCTTTGTTCTTTGTTTACAAAGACTCAATTAGTTGGGATTCAGAAGACGTCCAGGTGGGAGAACAATGAAAACGCTCCATGAGTATAGGAATTACTTTACCATTATCGATAACTTGTTAGTTTACAATGACAGGCTAGTCATTCCCAGTTCACTGAGATCAGAGATCTTAGATCGTCTACACCAAGGCCATTTGGGAATAACCAAGTACAGAGTGAGGGCACAATTTTCAGTATGGTAGCCTGGAATATTTCAGGACATAAGAGAATGTGATCCAGAACTGTCAGGTTTGCGCAATACAGAGACCAGAACAGCGTGAACCGCTGTTTACTCAGTTTCCAACCAGACACGAGAGGGTAAGAGACAATGAAAACTCTTACAGGAGGCGACAAACCCAAAATTATAATAGATTTCGAGCCAGAAACTTACCCAAATTGACTAACGGCCAAAGAGTATGGGTACGTGACCTAGAAGGGGAAGGTACAGTAATTCCACAGACATGAGAACTACCAGCGATCGTATGTGATACACATGACTGAAGGAAACAGACGAAGAAATAGGAGAAGTATTACTCCTATCCCCCAAAAGCAACAGACAATCATTCATTTGGAAGACCCAGATGAACATGAACAAACCCAAACTGAACAGAATGCTAAAATCTATAATAAAGATCAACTAAGTTGGCAATCCAGATTTACAAGGAAGATTACTGATCGTCCCAGTCAGACTCCAACCAGATAAGGGAGAGTTGTCAAACCTCCTAACAGATTAAATCTGTAAAGTTAGAGACTTAGTTCAGGGTGGGGTGGTTGGAGTGGGGGGGGGGGGGGGGGGGTGTCGCGGGAAGAGGGTAGTAGATAAGTCAAGTATGTATATATATTTGAGAAAATGTTGGATAAAGACTTTGGGGGGGGGGGGCAATGTAGTATAAGGATATAAAGGGTTAATGCTGAAGACAGTGAAAGCAATCTCTCCCACTGTAAGTGATGTAACAGTTACATGAGGTTAGACTTGGGAGAAGAAGAGGTAGCAGCACAAAGGATGCCAGCTTAGGAGGCTTAATGAGAGTGTATATAGTATTATGTAAATAATAGAGTTTTTAGTCTCAGAATCAGGACAAGGTAAACTTTCTCCAGAATACCCCAGCTACGCTACAAAATACAACAACAACACACAACATAATGTACTCCTAGTGTTATTTTGGCTATTTGTTTTACAAGCAATGTGTAATTTGATTAGTTTATTCTATAGTATTTTACTTCCCAACTTAATTTACTTCTCAGGCATCTTTAACATACAGAGTCATGCCGCCTCCTTTCCTGTCCACTCTATCTTTTGTAAACCATCTTATCGATCTCCTTGATTATCCACAAGAATTTTCCTGAAAAATGGGAGTTAGTGATATCAGCAGTTTATTATTCATAGCTAGATGCTTTTGTGAGTAGAAGCAACTGGTATTTCAACAGCTTTCATAGTTCTTATCTCAGTGGTTTGCCAAATATTAATGCTAATACACAGTTCTTCTGTTCGGGAGCAGCTTTAAACAAACAGGCTCTGTATTGATCATAAAATCAGCAGCTGCCTTCTGCAGAGGATGCTGACTGAATTACTGGAGGTAAGTGTAATAAAAATGGATTATTGTCCATACGTTTCTTTGTCTACAAAGGGCCAATTTTAATAAAGGTTTCACCCTCAAAATAGCTTCTCAAACTACACACTGGGAGGTTGGCTTCCATTCTTTAGGCTTTGCACGAAGAATGTATTAAAAAAAATTCAAGACAGTAGCTTGGTCAAAGAGAGATTTTTCAAGGAACATCTTAAAGGAGGAGGGAGAGGTGGAGAAAGTGAAAAAGCGGTAGTGCGCATATAGGTCAGTGTCGGAGGAATGCAGAGTCCTCCGAGGGTTATAGGGCTGGAAGCAATGGAGGGATTTAATACAAGGATGAGGATTTTAAAATAGAAGTGTTGTGGGATTGGGAGCCAGTGTCGGTCAGTGAACCCGGGGATGATGGATGAATGAGATTTGGGTTACAGGCAGCAGAGTTTTGGATGAGCTTAAATGTATGGAAAGTGGAAGATGGGAGGTCGGTTGAGTCTGGAGGTAACAAAAGTATGGATGAGAGTTTCCAGTTCATGTTTCTGAATTTCTTTGTATAGCATCTCAAATGGTGAGAAGCCAGTAGGTTTTGGGGGAACATCCCTGCAGGCAAACAGCAGATATGGCCAAATAGGAACACAGCATGTCCCTGCGTGGCATTAAACCCCTCTACCTGCCCAGTCACCTGAGGATGGTAAGGACGTGGAATAATTTATTTTATTTGGACCTGCTACTATAATTTAAGTGACCAGCTGAGTCACAAAGTTAGCTTTGTACTTTATGATCTCCATGGAGACGACCAACAAACCAAAAAAAAATGGAATCCGCCCACCGACCCCAATTTAGGAAACCAAAAACCAAATGGACAAGATTTCACTTTTATAAATGTTACTTTAATACTCAAACCAAAACCAACATAAATAAACCATCAAGCAACAGACATATTGCAGTTAATATTCTCTTGGCATTTCTTTGCAGATGAAGATTTTGGGAAGGTTGTAGTCATCGGTTGCAGGCCTGGTCGTGGCTAGTCAGGCCGATCCGTGACCGGCAGGTTCTCCCAGAGCAGGTGCAAGTGCAGGTGTAGTCGCTGCTGGGGGCAAATGGATCTATCCTTCTCTTCCTTTTCTCTTTCATGCTGGTTCTTCGCTCAGTCTCAAAAGGTGTCTGTAACACTCCCAATGTAGCATCTCCAGGCATCACAATCTATGGCCTGCGCTTCCTACTGGCGATGGTCAATGTGGCATAGAGAGGGATTTCTTCAGGGGGCCCTTGAAACATTTGCGTTGGGGCCCCCGTTCCATTTACCAGTGGTCAGCTCTCCGTACAACACGATTTTGAACAGGTGACTGTCGTCCATCTGGGCAACGCAGTTGGCTTTGCAGGAGGATGGCCTTGATGCTGGTGACGTTGGCTGTTTCCAGGACTTCAGTGTTTGCGATGCGGTCCTGCCAGTGGATCTTGAGGATGCTACAGAGGCAGTGCTGATGGAAGCGCTGTAGAGGTGTACATGACGGCGGTTTAGGACCCATGACTCTGCGCCATACAGAAGGGTGATGAGGACTACGGGCTTTGTATACTTTGAGTTGGCAGTTCCCCCAGCATATATGGCATCAAATTACAGTCACACAGTTCTTCGCAATTCAAGTTCCTCAGGTATGAATTTTCAGCTTCTATCTTCAAGAATTTAGCCACTGTTGTTCATCTGAAAGCAGTTCCCTCTCAATCCAAACTCCATGGGTGCAGTCTTCACCGCAAGGCACACTTCTCCAGAACCACCTCAGCTCTGTTCATGGCAGTCATGATGGTGTGGATTTACCAGTCTTCCCTTTATCTGAGTCCTTTAGTAACAACCTGTGCACTGTATGGCTGGGTCTACTTAGTCAGCTACTTTAAGTAACAGAAACAGCTCCTGGATTCAGTCTTCAATTTCTTCTGCTTGCTGGCACTCCACTCCTGCCTGATCTGCCTCGTCTGCCTAGTCTGCCTGATCTGGGGAGGACTCTGTCTCCTTTTATCTGGTTCTAACCAATGTCAGTTTCCCCAGAAACCTGAAGTTTTTTTCCAGCTTCTGTTTCAGTTTTGGTTTCTGTTTCTATTTCAGTTTTAGGTTTTATTTCTGCTCAATTCTAGTTTCCCTTTCAGGTAGGGTCTGTCTCAAAAAGAAGACTAGCTTTGCAACCACGGTTTCTCTCACAACTTGTACAGAATCTCTTCTGAGAACCCAAGTTGGATGAACATTTCTAACAATTTATCAGTCACGATGGCCAATGATCATAAGTCCTACTATGCCTGGCTACCCAAATGTATACTTTACTGAATGGAAATATTTACTATTTCGCTGATTGACTCCTGCCAGGCTAGAGCTCAATATCTATGACCACCTCCTTTTGTGGGGTTCATTAATAATAGGGGGGATTGCAAAAGATTTATGCTGTAATCCCTTGGTTTACCCATACTTTGATATTGTCACATAACCTACAGCCGTGGCCTTAGAGACACAGGCTAAGGAAAGTTCTGTATCTGTCTTATATCCTTTGTATAATTTTGCATGAAAGATATCACGGACAACCTTTTAATGAATCTTTTCAATATGCCTGTGATTCTCCTCTCTGTGGGAGCTCTCCTGGTTCCTATTCCTTCAGCTTTGAATTGTAATCAACAATCTGCCCTCATCACTGGACCATTCTTTGGTTCAGACTGTGTCACTGATGGCCTCGGTGGTGTGAGCTCTCACACCATCTAAATGTAAAGTCAGTAGGTTGAGTTCTTGCTAGCTCTCAATGGTCTAAACTACCCAGATTACGCTGGTTTATTGCTTCCTATGTGATGTGAGGAGGCCTATACTTATATGGAATGTAGCAGCAAGAGCTCCACAGTCTTTTCTGACTCTGAGTCATCACCCAAACTTTCTCCTCTTTAGGATTGGCATTGTCGCTGTGTGATCTGTTATGGATCAGACTGGGTATGTATGCATTGCACAGTTGACAGCGTGTGATGTAATTTGTATCAGTCTGCGGGTATGTGCAATGTGTATCAGTCTGAGTGTGTATGCAATGTACAGTTGGCAGTGTGCAATGTGTATGTATATGAAATGTACAGTTTGTAATGTGTCAGTCTGGGTGTATATGCAATGTGTGTCGTGTGGGTGTATATGCATTGTCCAGTTGGTAGCAGTGTGTGATGTGATATGTAACAGCCTGGGTGTATATTTGATCTGTTTCTATGAACTGGCAGTATGTCCCTGTGTGATATTCAGTGAGACTGATACATGCTGCTTTTTCCACTGTACCATGTATCTGTGCCTTTGGCAGTGTCTATACCCAGTGCAGGCTGTGTAATGTTTTATGTCAGACGGAGGGGGCGATGTCTCCGAGATCTCCGCCGGATCAGTGTTTGGGATCGGCTAGCAGCAGCTGATCGGGCAGGGCTGGTCTCTGTCCGATCGGTGGGCTAGGTAGTGTGTATGTCAAAGCCCCTGACGGGCTCGGTCTGTGTCCCTCCCAGCGCTGGTGCAGGGCTTGGAAATGCAAGCGAACGGGACAGCGCCAGACTGCCCTCCCGTCACCCGGTTCGAGTGAACGGGGCAGCGGCTGAGGAGGGACTGGAAGTGGGGAGAGCCGGTGCCGGTCCGGGAGGGAGGAGGAGGCGCAGAGCTTGAAGTCTGGGGAAAGGGGTGCTGAGAAACCATGGCCGATCTCGGAACTCCCACCATCACCACCAGGATTAAAAAACTGCTCCGCTCCCCTTCACTCAAACTGCGGAGGAGCAAACACCACGGTGCCGGCAAGAATATCACTGACAAGGTGAGTGTCAAAACCGATAACCCCTAAATACATGCAATGCAACACCTAACTGGTAACTGTAATGCAGCGAGCACAGTGCAATGTAAATATTTCATTAAATGCAATGCAAAAACAAACGCAGACAGTGCATTAAGAGAGAATGCAAGGTGAGTTACTGCAAGAAACAGCAGCCCCAGAATATATCACCCAGAGAGGAAACGATTGGAGGGGCGGGGGTTTTGCAGATGAAAACATAAGGGATTAATTTACCAGAATAATCGAAAGATTAATTGCATTAAGTAACTGGGTTGAAGGGATAGCTGATAACATGTAACAGACTGATGACAGATAGCATGGTGCCTGTAGGAGCCGGAAATATTATCAAGTGTGGGATGTTCGGCAATGCCAGCAACCCAGAAATAGTGATCGCCTGATAGAATTAGTGATAGAGAATCAGAGAGCAATGCATTTTTTTTCTCTGTTGCTGAGCCTGCATATGTTCCAGTAGAGCTCACTGTTTGTCAGAGGTGCACATTGTTTATACCTGTAGTGTTTCGATTATGGCTCCCTCTAGTTCTTGCCTCCAGATCGTCAGCCCTGCACTGGGTAAATGTTACATTGTAGCTTCACTTCCATCTGGAGAGTCATTATTCATGGCTCACTCTGCCTCTATCTGGAGAGTCATTATTCATGGCTCACTCTGCCTCAATCTGGAAAGTCATTATTCCTGGCTCACTCTGCCTCAATCTGGAAAGTCATAATTCCTGGCTCACTCTGCTTCTATCTGGAAAGTCATTATTCCTGGCTCACTCTGCCTCTATCTGGAAAGCCATTATTCCTGGCTCACTCTGCTTCTATCTGGAAAGCCATGATTCCTGGCTCACTCTGCTTCTATCTGGAAAGTCATTATTCCTGACTCACTCTGCCTCAATCTGGAGAGTCATTATCTTGGCTCACTCTGCCTCTATCTGGAGAGTCAATATTCCTGGCTCACTCTGCCTCTATCTGGAAAGTCATTATTCCTGG
Organism: Heterodontus francisci; assembly: GCF_036365525.1. Lineage (NCBI taxonomy): Eukaryota > Metazoa > Chordata > Chondrichthyes > Heterodontiformes > Heterodontidae > Heterodontus > Heterodontus francisci. The sequence goes on from NC_090379.1 coordinate 104,398,427, forward strand.
CTCACTCTGCCTCTATCTGGAGAGTCATTATTCATGGCTCACTCTGCCTCAATCTGGAAAGTCATTATTCCTGGCTCACTCTGCCTCAATCTGGAAAGTCATTATTCCTGGCTCACTCTGCCTCAATCTGGAAAGTCATTATTCCTGGCTCACTCTGCCTCTATCTGGAGAGTCATTATTCATGGCTCACTCTGCCTCAATCTGGAAAGTCATTATTCCTGGCTCACTCTGCCTCAATCTGGAAAGTCATTATTCCTGGCTCACTCTGCCTCAATCTGGAAAGTCATTATTCCTGGCTCACTCTGCCTCAATCTGGAAAGTCATTATTCCTGGCTCACTCTGCCTCAATCTGGAAAGTCATTATTCCTGGCTCACTCTGCCTCAATCTGGAAAGTCATTATTCCTGGCTCACTCTGCCTCAATCTGGAAAGTCATTATTCCTGGCTCACTCTGCCTCTATCTGGAAAGCCATTATTCCTGGCTCACTCTGCTTCTATCTGGAAAGCCATTATTCCTGGCTCACTCTGCTTCTATCTGGAAAGTCATTATTCCTGGCTCACTCTGCCTCTATCTGGAAAGCCATTATTCCTGGCTCACTCTGCCTCTATCTGGAAAGCCATTATTCCTGGCTCACTCTGCTTCTATCTGGAAAGCCATTATTCCTGGCTCACTCTGCTTCTATCTGGAAAGTCATTATTCCTGGCTCACTCTGCCTCTATCTGGAAAGCCATTATTCCTGGCTCACTCTGCCTCTATCTGGAAAGCCATTATTCCTGGCTCACTCTGCTTCTATCTGGAAAGCCATTATTCCTGGCTCACTCTGCCTCTATCTGGAAAGCCATTATTCCTGGCTCACTCTGCTTCTATCTGGAAAGTCATTATTCCTGGCTCACTCTGCCTCTGGCTGGAAAGCCATTATCTTGGCTCACTCTGCCTCTATCTGGAAAGTCATTATTCCTGCCTCTATCTGGAAAGTCATTATTCCTGGCTCACTCTGCCTCAATCTGGAGAGTCATTATCTTGGCTCACTCTGCCTCTATCTGGAGAGTCAATATTCCTGGCTCACTCTGCCTCTATCTGGAAAGTCATTATTCCTGGCTCACTCTGCCTCTATCTGGAAAGTCATTATTCCTGGCTCACTCTGCCTCTATCTGGAAAGTCATTATTCCTGGCTCACTCTGCCTCTATCTGGAAAGTCATTATTCCTGGCTCACTCTGCCTCTGGCTGGAAAGCCATTATCTTGGCTCACTCTGCCTCTATCTGGAAAGTCATTATTCCTGCCTCTATCTGGAAAGTCATTATTCCTGGCTCACTCTGCCTCTGCCTGGAAAGCCATTATCTTGGCTCACTCTGCCTCTATCTGGAGAGGCATTATTCCTTGCTCACTCTGCCTCTACCTGGAGAGGCATTATTCCTGGCTCACTCTGCCTCTACCTGGAGAGGCATTATTCCTGGCTCTCACTGCCTCTACCTGGAGAGTCATTATTCCTGGCTCACTCTGCCTCTATCTGGAGAGGCATTATTCCTGGCTCACTCTGCCTCTATCTGGAGAGTCATTATTCCTGGCTCACTCTGCCTCTATCTGGAGAGGCATTATTCCTGGCTCACTCTGCCTCTATCTGGAGAGTCATTATTCCTGGCTCACTCTGCCTCTATCTGGAGAGTCATTATTCTTGGCTCACTCTGCCTGTATCTGGAAAGTCATCATTCTTGGCTCACTCTGCCTCTATCTGGAGAGTCATTATTCCTGGCTCACTCTGCCTCTATCTGGAGAGTCATTATTCCTGGCTCACTCTGCCTCTATCTGCAGTGTCATGATTGAATTTGTCCACCCATGATGGAAATTTCAGCCTGGGACAGATTTGGATATAGCCACTACTCTGTACTACCTGCATGAACCTCTCAGGTGTTTCAATTATAGCACTGGGTCTCATCATATATGGTAGGGGGATTGACTTGATAATACGTGTATTCAGTACTTTAGGGAGGGAGGTGATGGAGGGAGAGAGAATGAGCACAGTGCTCATATTATCTGAAGTGTCTCCAGTACAGGTCACTGTGGTTCATTGATGCTTCCAATCAGTCAAACAGGCTGGCACATAACATGGTGGGTGATGCTTTGTCATCACATAGCATGAAACAGTGAAGATCTTCAATCCCACTTATAATTGCAAGTTTTTGGGCTGCAAGGGAATCCCAGCTGTGTTTTGTTGAATATCTACCTGGCTGCACTTTGTTTTACTCTTTCGTGGGCTGTGGCAAGGCCAGCATTTGTTGCCCATCCTGAATTACCCTTGAACTGAGTGGCTTGCTAGGCCAATTCAGAGGACAGTAAGAGTCAACTACGTTGCTGTGGGTCTGGAGTCACATGTAGGCCAGACCAGGTAAGGATGGCAGATTTCCTTCCCTGAAGGACATTAGTGAACCAGATGGGTTTTTACGACAGCCGATGATAGTAATGGTGCCCTGAAACTGAGACTAGCTTTCCTTTCAATTCCCGATTTTTATTAATTAATTGAATTTATTAAATAATTGAATTTAAATTCCATCAGCTGCCATGGTGGGATTTGAACTGATGTTCCCAGGGAATTAGCCTGGTCCTATGGTTTACTAGTTCAGTGACATTACCACTACACCACCATCTCCCCGCTTGACTTTCCCTTGTGAATGCAATTATATTTAATGAATAAAAATCTTCCCTGTTCTTCCTCCCCCCCCCCCCCCTCCCCAACATATGTCGTGTATTGACTGTGTAGTTTGCACTATTCTGTGAGTACTTGTTTCCCTGGATGTCTCATTATGCCGGGTTTGCACTTGCCTGCTGACTAAGACACGTCTGCATGTTGTTCAAAAACGAACTAAAGCACTTTTATTTTTTAAAATCTGATCACGCCCATAGGAAACCATGTATCGGACAAATCCAATTAATGCTTCCTTCTAAGGTCCTGAGGAAGAAATTAAAATAGTATGGAAAGCAGGATAATGATGCCATCCCAAATTTTTTTGACCATCTTCGGCTCAGAATGCTAGTGATTTCAGTGGAAGTGGGGACTGTTACTTCATCAGGTTAATAAAAGCTGGCACCAAGGACAAGTGTTATTTTCAAGGCAATGTGAAGACTTCATTTTTAACCCCTATTTTTCCTTGATTCTCACAGCCAGTGTGAGTCAACAATAATAGCGCCTTTAACATAGCAAATAAAACCCAATGCACTTCACAGAGGTGTAACAAAATAAAGAATGCCCAGTCAATGAATGTGATATTCAAAGGCCTGGCAAAGGCTTGGCAAAGAAGTGGGTTTTAAGTAAGGTCTTAAAACAGGAAAGGGACGCAAAGGGATTTAAAGAGGGAACTCCAGAGGGTGGGATCTGGTTGGCTAATGTCAATGGAGGGGCAATGAAAAGCAGCGTACACTAGAGGTCACTTAGGGAATGGAGAGTTATGGGGAGGGGGCTGTAGGAGGTTACAGATGGGAGGGGAGGAATGGGTTGGTGTGGGGGCAAGACCATGGAGAGATACAGACACAAGGCTATGAATTTTAATTTTGATGAGTTGGGAGACTGGGAACTAGAGTAAGTTGGTGAGGTTGGGGTTACTAGTGAGTGAGACTTGATGCAGAGTTTTGCACATAGAGTGTGAAGATGGGAGGTCGGCCAGAAGAGCACTGGAATAGTCAAGCCTGGGGGCGCCAAAGGCGTGGATGAGGATCATTTTGAATGAGAAATGGGAGGAGATGGACAGTGTTCCAGAGTTACAGGTAGGAGGAGTTAGTGATGGAGAAGATAGGAAGTCCAATGCTTAGCTCAGGGTCAAGTAGGATGCCAAAGTTTTGAATCGCCTGAGGCAATGGTCAGGGTGGGTGACGGAATCTGTGGCAAGGGCAGAGAGTTTGTGGGGCATGGTGGGATGCAAAGTCAGTGGCTTTGACCTTCCCAGTGCTTAACTGGAGGAAATTACAGCTCATTCAAGTTTGGATGTTAGACAAGCAGTCTGACACACAAATTGTGAGCTGAGCTGAGTGTCATCGGAACAGCATGTAGTTGAGGAAGAGCAGCGGGCCAAGGATGGATCCTTGAGAACTTCCAAGGTGCAGGGATGGGAAGCGAAGTCACTGCTAGAGATGTTGTGACCATGCATGGTGTGGAACCAAGCTAGGGCAATCCCAACAAGGTGGATAACAGAGGAGAGGTTTTGAAGGAGAATGTTGGCCAATCACGTGAGCGTATATCTCAACTATCCGCAGCTTATTTGATCATGAGGGGCGTTATAAGCAAGGCTGGCCCTGCCCTTATGATATCCACGTGCCACTTGGACAAGAGTCAATAGAGGGTGATGAGGGGTGGCTCATTTCTTTGCCCTCTCCCTAGCCAGAGGGTGCAGAGGCCAGTTGCTTCCTAACTGCTAGCGCCCTGTTGAGGTCAACTAACAGCACAAACCAGGAATTAAACCTGGGACAATTTGGATCTAGTCTTGTCGGTCAAGCCCCACTCTAAGACTTAAACACAATTAAGGTTGATAATTAATGTTACCTAAAGGGAACTGCAACCCTTCCAACGAACCACCAAAACAGGAAGGCAGGATCTTTGTTCAACATTTCATTGGAAGGGTTGCAGTTCCCTTTAGGTAACATTAATTTCAACCTTAATTGTGTTTAAGTCTTAGAGTGGGGCTTGACCTACAAGACTGAATCCAAATTGTCCCAGGTTTAATTCCTGGTCTGTTTTGTGGTTCACATTGATATGAAGGATCTGTGGCACTATTTAAATAAGTGCAGGGAGGCACCACCAAAACAGGTCAGCTGATCATTCATCCTTCTTATACCCAGAGTGGCTGCCATATTTGCCTAAGTAACAGCAGTCACTAAACTTCAAAATAACTAATTTTACAAGAATTTTTTGTAAGATGAGGTGCTAAAGAAATTAGATTTCCTTTGGTGTACATGGATTAGTGTTGCATTGGACAATACCTTTAGTCTCCTAAGATGTTTTCATTGCAGAGCACTTGATATGTGGAGCACGCTATCATTACAAAAACAGCACATGGTGTGACTATATTTTAAAGAGGCTGCTGAATTTGCCTAATCATTTTCCATAGTTCAAAACTGACCCTAATTTGCTCTTAATTCTCTTCTCTGCTGATTGGTCTACTAATACTGAGGAGTGAATACCCAGCTTTAACCTCTTCACCTGACCCACAATCTTCTGATGGAAGGTCATTGACCTAAAACTTTAACTCTGTTTCTCTTTCCACAGATGCTGCCCGACCTGCTGAGTATTTCCAGCATTTTGTTTTTATTTCAGATTAAATGCCTGCTACCCGACCCGAACCCGACAGGACCCGACGACATGTGTCGCACTTCTGGGTCCGGCATTCGGGCTCGGGTTGGGCTGGATCGGACACACTCTATTGACATGGAAATTGGTGGTGTAAATAGTGAGGAGGAAAGCCTTAGATTACAGGATGATATAGATGGGCTGGTAAGATGGGCAGAGAAGTGGCAAATGGAATTTAATCCTGAGAAGTGTGAGGTGATGCATTTTGGGAGGACTAACAAGGCAAGGGAATATACAATGGATGGTAGGACCCTAGGAAGTACAGAGGGTCAGAGGGACCTTGGTGTACTTGTCCATAGATCACTGAAGGCAGCAGCACAGGTAGATAAGGTGGTCAGGAAGGCGTATGGGATACTTGCCTTTCTTAGCTGAAGCATAGAATATAAGAGCAGGGAGGTTATGATGGAGCTGTATAAAATGCTAGTTACGCCACAGCTGGAGTACTGTGTATAGTTCTGGGCACCACACTGTAGGAAGGATGTGATTGCACTGGAGAGGGTGCAGAGGGGATTCACCAGGATGTTGCCTGGGTTGGAGCATTTCAGCTATGAAGAGAGACTGGATAGGCTAGAGTTGTTTTCCTTAGAGCAGAGAAGGCTGAGGGGGGACCTGATTGAGGTGGACAAAATCATCAGGGGCATTGATAGGTTAGATAGGAAGAAACGTTTTCCCTTAGCGGAAGTGTCAATAACCAGGGGGCATAGATTTAAGGTAAGGTGCAGGAGGTTTAGAGCGGATTTGAGAAAAAGAATTTCGCCCAGAGGGTGGTTGGAATGTGGAATGCACTGCCTGAAGGGGTGGTAGCGGCAGGAACCCTCACAACATTTAAGAAGTATTTCGATGAGTACTTGAAACACCATAGCATACAAGGCTACGGGCCAAGTGCGGGAAAATGGGATTAGAATAGATAGGTGCTTGATGGCTGGTACAAACACGATGGGCCGAAGGGCCTGTTTCTGTGCTGTATAACTGTATGACTCTAATTGGGAAATTTGGCAGGATATACTGCTTGATGGCCAAGCAGCTTTTAGACTGTGCGGAAGATAGGAGCTATTTAAAAACTGACATTCTATGGTGTCTGGCTTGGGGTACTCTGTGCTTAAACTCATTGACATTGTGGGATGGTGGAAGATTCTGAGGGTGATTTTAACCTTAACTGCCCAATGAGTAGGCTCTTAAAATGCCCTGAGTTATGTGGGCAGCAGAGGAGAAACGTGCTACAGCTACCCAGATCCCAACGTCTGGCATTTGCCTCCTTAAACCCCTTTCTTACTGCCCTTTACACCCATCCTCTCCTGCTTCTGCCTTTCTATTTCAGCCCTGCTCCCATCCACTTGGACACACTCTTGCCCTTATCTACACTCCTGCCCTCTCATTTCATTCCTGTGATTCACTTCCTGTTCCGTCAAACCCCTTTCCATAAGCCTTAGCACCAAATTCTCTGTCCTGGAACTGTGATTGATGTTGTGAATAGTTTCCTCTTCACAGGCACCGTCCCTCTCATCAAAACCATAACTATCAATATCACCCCTCCACCTCCCACCTCCCATCTCTTTTCCCCCCCCAAACAAATAAAACCTCTTGACTCTCTTTGCCCTCAGCAATTGATGCTATATCTCCAACAGCCTTTTCCCTTCTAAGTTCCTTAAGCATGTAGTTGATTCTAAGCTCTGTAATCACCACTCCTGAAACTTCAGTCTTTGACTCCTTCCAATCTGGTTTCTACCTTTCTAGAAGCACAAAGCTATCCTGCTCCAGTGACTCATCTTTGTCACCCAGCTTCATGGGACCACCCTTGTATAATTGCACTCTCCCAATCTGAACATAGCCAGCATGTCCCCAGCAATGGCTTCTCTTTCCTCCCTTGCACTGTCTCCTCCAGAGCTCTCCAAGGATCTGTCCTTGGCCCCCTCCGCCACCTCTTTTTCATTTATGTTCCTTTACTTGGTGATGTAATCTACAGGCACAAAGTAAGCTTTCAGTTATACGCTGATGAAACCAGGCTCACTCGCTCTCTCTCTTTCTCTCAACCCCCAATTACCCTTGCACTCTCAGACTACTTGACTGACATGCAATTTTGGATGAGTGATGGCTTCCTGTGGCTCAGAATTGGGAAACTCGAAACCATTGTCTTCAGCCCAACCATAAACTGCGATCATTTGTCACTAATTCCATTCCCTCTCCTCATCAGCTGCTGTCTGAGGTTGAACTGGACCAGTAGCAACCTTTGTAATCCTGTTTGACCCCAAGTTGAGCTGCAGACCCCAAGTCTGGGTCTTGCTTCCACCTATGCAACAATGCTGTTCTCAATCTTTATTGCTGAATCCCTAGTAGATGTCTTTGCATTCTCTGGACTCTGATTCTCCACTGATGTACAGACTGGTCTTCACCTTCAATAAGCTCTAATATGCCCATAACAATGCCAAATTGCACACTTAGTCCTGCTCACCTATTGGTCTCTAATGGAGCTATCTTTGACAGAGCCAGGGTGCGGGCATTGATCTTGGAAACTGCTGACTCCAGGTGCACTCCACAATCCCGCTTGTCTCTGTCATGCGTATTCTAATTTGTCCTGAACATACATTTATCTTTCAGCAAATTACTGCAATTTATATCATGCCCAGATAAATTAACAGGTTAAAATTTCAACTCTATGGCTTGGGGCTGATTTTTGTCACACTGACATTATCATTTTCTCAATTGCAAGTATTGCCTTGCTCTCTCGGAGAATTTTGTGCTTGCCAAGTTGTAAAATGTTGATGCTGGAGACTGATGCATTTTTCTTTATTTTGATTTATGGGAATAGTTCAAAGGATGTGGCGGGAGGGTGGTGGTGAGGAGGCGGGGGGTGGAATCTCATGCTGGGTCCTAAACAATGCAGTTTGTCCTGTGATATTGCCAGTGATTCCTCCCTCTCTCATGGTGAACCTAGCATTAAGTGCTGGTGTCAACTGAGAATTGTGCCCCCATTTTACTTTTTAAAAAAAAATACTTTTATTTAAACTCTTGGTGAGTCAGTAAGAAATGCTTCAGCCCTCTTCTGAGTATCATTGTGAAAAAGGTCCTGAGTAACTGCTAATGCGTCCCCTCAAGGCATTTAACTTGAGCACGTGCTGAATAAACAGCAGCATATTACATTGAGCAAGAGCTATGGAATTCATGGCTGAAGGGTATTTATTACCAATTGATTCTTGCTGATGCTGTCCCTTCCTGTGGCTAGTTGTTGCACAGTAAGTGTAAACATTATGGGCCAAGACTATAAAGATAGTATCTGGTGTCAGTTCTACCAACCATAGGGTGGATATAGGATCATCTTGAAAGTGTAGTTTTGCTAAAGCTGATGTGAACAGCAATATACGAGGCGCTTACATTGGGAGTCTTGTTCCTTTGAAAGTACATGGCAAAGACTGATTGACTTTCGTTTGCTTTTCCGCTGATTTAACTTTTTGTTTGACATTTTTATTTAAACTGTGAATGTTGATGGCCCATTGGGAAATCTGGGGGAAAATGTTGGAGAGAGACCGCTGAAATTGGAGAATCCTGTAAGTATCCAGTTTAGTCCTTCAACTGATAATCCAGCCCCCACAAAATCACTCAGTAACCCCTCCCCCAGCACCCTGTGTTACTGACTGTATCTCTACTGATGTTAATCCAGCTCCCTCACACTGTCACTCAGTAACCCCTCCCCCAGCACCCTGTGTTACTGACTGTATCTCTACTGATGTTAATCCAGTTCCCTCACACTGACACTCAGTAACCCCTCCCCCAGCACCCTGTGTTACTGACTGTATCTCGACTGATGATCCGGAACCCACACACTGTCACTCTATAATTTACAAAATGGGGAGAAGTGAACAATATTATTTTTGTGATTCAGTGGGATACCTGTGGTCTCTAATGTACATCTTCCAAACAATGGGAACGTTTACACTAGAGAAGACTGTGCAGATTCCTGAAGTATTCAAAATTCTAGAGTATAGATAAGATAAACAGATCCTAACAATGGGGGACAGTCTTAAAAGGAGGAGGGTGAATGGATAGTTTATTTTATTCATTAATGGGATGTGGGCATCGCTGGCTAGGCTAGCATTTATTGCCCATTCCTAATTTTGAGAAGGTGCTGGATAGTTTGGATTTACCAGAGAGAATTTCGAATGTATCGAATGAGCTGCCAAAGGGAGGCAGAGGATGCTTAGTATATCAGCAAGAGAGGGTTGGATAAGACCAGATTTGGTGCAGCTATCATGGGATATATTTCCTGGATACAGTGACCTGCCAGTGGCACTGTGGTAATCTTTTCTATGTCCTGTGCATCCCTGTGTTCCTATTCTGTTGCTCACCATCTGTCTCTCTGCAGTGGGGATCATTCCTGCGGTGATAAAAATCGGGGATGATTCAAGGCCGGAATTGGAGGAGCACAGATATCTCTTGTCGGGCTGAACTAGGTTACAGAGATAGGGAGTTAAAATTGCTCCCAAAAATCTGAAGCAATGTGATGAACTCATTGGCCCCAATATTTACAGGGAGGTGGGGAAGGAGTGGGGCACATGTTTATTTGTGGGGGGAGGGGCATGGTGGCCAAGGGGACCTGGCAATGCTGGGAACATGGTGATTCAGCAGATCATGATTGTAGTTTGAGTATAATTTACTCCAAGGAATCATTGCCAGTTGGTGAAGGAAGGACGGTGAATCTTTGCGGGTTTGCCAGGAGTGGGAGGTTGGCCGATCATGGCAGAGAATTTGCTTGAGGGGATCGAGGAGCCCTCCTGCTCCTGGCCCTGAAGCAGTGTTGTAGAAAGCAAATAGCTGCTGGATCTGGCTGCTCCCACCTCCCTTTGGCTGGTGATTTTCCTGATCCCCAGGAAACCTGGTCCAGCGCTTAAATTTAAATGGCTGCCAAAATTTTATCAACAGAACCTCATTTACTGATTATAACCACAGACCCGCCTCTCCAGAATGGGTTACTCGGATGCCCCCAAACCCACCACGATTGAACTGGGTTTCGTAAATTTGCCGCTTTAACCCACTCCATCCTGGCCTCTCCTTCAGCCGTCTAGGACCTAAGCTCTTGAATTCCCTCCATAAACCTCTCTACCTTACCTCCTTTACATGCTCCTTGACTGAGCATTTGGTCATCTATCCTGTTGCTCCTTAGTTGGCTCAGTGTCAGTATTTGTTTGGTGACAGTCCTGTGAAGCATCTTGTGATTTGCGACTATGTTAAAGGTGCTTTGGAAATGCAGTGCAAGTTGTTGTTGTACACCAACAGAAAACACTGGAAACACACAGCAGACAGCGTCTGCAAGGAGATGAGGACAAATTTCAGGTCTAGACCCTTCATGAGAACTACATATTCCACTGAGGAAGACTCACTCCTAAACCATAGACTTGTCTGCTCTCCTGAAGGATGCTAACTGGCCTGATGTGTGTTTCCTGTTTTGCTTTTACATTGTCAGTATCTGTAGTATTTTGCTTTTTAATTTTAACACTTGTTACATCAAGTTTGCTTGCTGTGAAATTCTCAGTCAATTGCTAGTTAAGAATGCTAATTAGGTCAAATTTGCACATGCAATTAGCCTGACTTACTGAAATTATTTTAGCTTTGCAGTCGATTTTAATGTATTTTTTATTTAGTTTGGAGGGTTAAAAATGTTTTTCCTTTTTTGTGTTCATGTCAGCATTTAACACTTTCAGGAGGAACTCTTTCACCCAGGTTAGGTACAGAGTTAAGCATCCTGTATAATATCTAATAAGCATTCCCAGGTTAGATACGATGTGGTTTAGTTCAGAGATGTGCTGGAAGGGAGGGCGAGATCTGAGAGTGGCTCATATATTAAGTCTCTTGAGTCACGCAGAATCATAATTAATAATAAATCTTGCAATTCTCAGTCTTTGGGTCGTGCAAGTTCCAGCAACTCGCTTCTGTCCATCAGATTCTGCACTTCTGTCCCTTTCAATGTTTCCTGCTTCTTCTCGGTCTTTGTCTGTCTGACTCTCTCTCTGTTGTTCTGGGCTGGATTTTATGGGCTCCCTGAGGCAGGGCCAGAGGCGGGGTGGGGGGCACCCATACAATCACAAAGGGTTGCATGTGGGGGGGTGGAGGACCGTCGCCAAACGGTTATCCCAGGGGCGGGATTGGTCATTGCTGGCATTCCCGCCCAGAGGTCAATTGAGGCCCTTAAGTGGCCAATTAATGGCCACTTCCTGCTGCCATTGGGATATTACGTGGGGGCCTCAACCACGCAGGGAGGGCATCTTGTAAAATAAAGCACCCTCCCTGCGGGCATGGGAGGGTTGGGGTCCCTCCTTTGTGGGCAATCTGTGACCCACGGAGGGTCCCCGCCGGGAACCACTTTACCCCCCAGGGCCCCCTTTCCCCTGGATTGCATGACCAACCCCCCCACTGGGGCCTTCTGGACTGGCCCCGATGGCCCCGCCTCACTTACCTGAGATCCGGGGTTCCACCTCTTGGGTTTGGGTCTGAGGCCTCTGCAGTCCCGGCAGTGGCTACCAATTCTGGTGGTGCTGCTAAGCTGCCAGCCCTGTGATTGGCTGGCAGCTCTTGGAGACGGGATCCCCGTCTTGAAACGGACAGAGATCCTGGTGCTGGAAACTAAGATGTTAAAAGAACAGAGGATCGTACCGGGGGTGGGAGGGGGGGAGTCGCGAAATGGCCGAGGTGGGGTTCCCACCCCCCGTCTTTTCAGCTTGGTGCTGGGAGCCTGGCCTCCTCCACAAAATTCAGCCCTTTTTCTCTGTTTTTCTTACTCGCGCTTGCTCGCTCACTCACTACCTGTCTTTTCACTTTCCCCTTGACGACCTCTGTTTTTAACACCCGCCCTCCTGTTTCTTTGTGCTACCACATCTCAAAGCAAGCAACAGCATGGATTCAGTGCTTTTTCTCTTCCCCTCCAGTCGGGACCTGCCTCAGGAATTCTATGATATCACATGCCTTTAGTTAGCAATGTGAAGTTTGAACACATGCCAATTGGTCTGTCCCCCCAGTCCTCCTGACTTGCATTATTCACTGGAAGCAGCCTGCAGTCTGTGCTGATCTTTCTGTCTGACTGTTCCCTTGTGAATCTTTCTCTTGCTGTTCCCCTTATTAATTTCTCTCTGTTGCTGACCTCACTTGTTAATCTCTCTGGGGCCACAATCCTTCAGTCTCCTGCTGTAACACTAGTGGCTGGGGCCCCTCAACCCTCTAGAAAACAACAGAAGTCTGGTTGGGCCAGATTGCCACTGTTTCCTAGAATCTCCTTATTAGCCTCATGATCATTGTCCTTTCAAGGCAAGAGGGAGAGAAAAAATGTTCCTGCTCCTTTGGGTCAGTTGTGAATCAGCATATTGGATGAGGATAGTATGTTGAATGAGGTGAGGGGGTATCAGCCTCCATATTGATAGATGTGGACTGGCCCAAAGTAGCATCCTGGAGCCTGGAAGAAATTTTATTTTCCTTTTTGCAAAGGGAGGGAGTTTGGGCCCCTGTAACAAGAGGGCTGCAGAGGATAGGACTGGAGAGTGAAGGGAAAGGGGACCTGGGCAACTTCAGCCCCAATGTTGGGTGGGTGGCAATATTACAAAGTATTACAGTACGGAAAGTTTATCTACCTTCCCCTTGAATGCATCTGTACAATTCACCTCTACTACTCTCTGTGGTATGCCTAATGTAGGGCTTCAGCTCGACTGTCCAATGCTAATGAAGTGTCCTCCCCCGACCCTACAAACTCTGGTAGGGTCTTTGCTGGAGGGCTCTATCCTGACAGCACAACCCACAGATTTTCCACCCTTCTCTTCCTGACCGATTCCCCTTGTTAATTTGTCTGTCTCTCTCTATCTCTCCCCATCTCTCTTTTTCTTCGGACTGATCCCTCTTGTTAATCAAGTTCCCTCTCTCTCTCTCACTCTCATTGATCCTCCTTATTAATCTTTCCCTTTTCTCCTTCACTTTGATCTCATTTCTCTCTCAGTTAATCTCTGTCTGTCTGATACTTGCTTTATCTACCGTCTTATCTCCACACTGGTTAATCTTTCCCTTCTCATCTGGCAGATCTTTCTTTCTTGTTTTACCCACTGATTCTGCACAAGAAACATCAATCCCAGTGGTTCATGGACAACTGCAACCCAGACTAACTATAACCCCCTCAAGGTCCTTGACTTCATTCCTCGTTACATTGTACATGTGTGTGGAGAGCTGATCTAGAGTTCATTCCATAGCTGAAAAGAACGGCATAAATCTACATAGGTGTATGGTAATCTAGATATAGATTTAGAGATACAGCACTGAAACAGGCCCTTCGGCCCACCGAGTCTGTGCCGACCATTAACCACCCATTTATACTAATCCTACACTAATCCCATATTCCTACCACATCCTCACCTGTCCCTATATTCCCCTACCTATACTAGGGGCAATTTATAATGGCCAATTTACCTATCAACCTGCAAGTCTTTTTGGCTGTGGGAGGAAACCGGAGCACCCGGAGGAAACCCACGCAGACACAGGGAGAACTTGCAAACTCCACACAGGCAGTACCCAGAATTGAACCCGGGTCGCTGGAGTTGTGAGGCTGCGGTGCTAACCACTGCGCCACTGTGCCGCCCATGTCGTGGTTATGTTACTGGACTTGAGTCCCACACCAATGTGCTTGACTCCTAACTACCTTCTGAAGTGGCCTGGTAAGCTCAGTCCTGGAACTCCCTACGTTGTAGGAGCACCTTCGCCATATGGACTGTAGTGGTTCAAGAATGAGATCCACCGTCACCATTGAGGTGAGGTGAGAGTGATTGCCTGTGACATCAAGGCAGCATTTGACCGAGTGTGGCATCAAGGAGCCTGAGCAAAATTGAAGACGATGGGAATTGAGGGAAAGCTCTCCACTGGCTGGCGCCATATCTAACACAAAGGAAAGATGGTTGTGGTTGTTGGAGGCCAAACATCTAAGCCTCAGGACATGGCTGCAGGAGTTCCTCCAGCATTGTGTCCTAGGCCCAACCATCTTCAGCTGCTTCATCAATGACCTTCCCTCCATTGTAAGGTCAAAAGTGGGGATGTTCGCTGATGACTGCACAGTGTTCAGCACCATTCGCAACTACTCAGATACTGAAGCAGTCTGTGTCCACGTGCAGCAAGACCTGGACAGCATCCAGGCTTGGGCTAAGTGAGTAACATTCACGCCACACAAGTGCTAGGCAATGACCATCTCTAACAAGAGACAATCTAACCACCCCCACCACCCCCCCCCCCTTGACATTCAATGGCATTACCATTGCTGAATCCCCACTATCAACATAGAAACAAATGGTTACAGCACATAAGAAGACCATTTGGCCTGTCATGTCCATGCCAGCTTTCTGCAAGAGCAACTCACCTTGTCCCACTCCCCTGCCTTTTCCCTGTAGCCGTGCACATTTTTTCTTTTCAGATAATTATCCAATTCCCTTTTGAAAGTCATGATTGAATTTGCCTCCACCACGCTGTGAAGCAGTGCATTCCAGATCCTAACCACTTGCTGCATATAAAGGTTTTTCCTCATGACGCCATTGCTTCTTTTGCCAGTCACCTTAAGTTGGTGTCCTCTGGTTTGCGATCCTTCTGCCAATGGGAACAGTTTCTCCCTATCACCTCTGTCCAGACCCCTCATAATGTTGAATGCCTCTATCAAATCTCCTCTTAATTGTCTCTTCTCCAAGGAGAACAGCCTCAGCTTCTCCAATCTGTCCATGTAACTGAAGTTCCTCATCCCTGGAACCATTCTCGTAAATCTTTTCTGCACCCTCTCAATGCTTCACATCCTTTGTAAAATGTGGTGCCCAGAACAGGACACAATACTCCAGTTGAGTCATCCTGGGGGTTACCATTGACCAGAAACTGAACTGGACCAGTCATATAAATATGGTGGCTACAAGAGCAGGTCAGAGATTGGGAATTCTGTGGCGAGTAACTCACCTCCTGACTCCCCAAAGCCTGTCCACCATCTACAAGGCACAAGTCAGGAGTGTGATGGAATACTCTCCACTTGCCTGGATGGGTGCAGCTCCAACAACACTCAAGAAGTTGGACACCATCCAGGCCAAAGCAACCCACTTGATTGGCACCCCATCCACCATGTCATGCTAGGTCCCCACCTGCCAAGAATGAGGCACATAAATTTTGTCATGAACATTAATTTTTAACTATTGTTGGAGTGAGGAAATGATTTGTTAAACAAATCAGCCATGGCTGGAAAAGAACATTTACATACTAACAGACATCGAAGGTGGAGGAGCTTGCATTCCAGGTTGACTGCTAAGATGGCCGAATACACAAACTGACATGGTCAAACCAGCTCGTTACATGACTCGAAGAACTGTAACTACAACTCTTCAGATATTGCCTCAAACTTTTCCACTTTATTTTTCTTCTCTTTTCTGTCTCTACTTATTATGTGTGTATCGCGTATGCATGCTAGCGTGTGGTGCGGTGTGTATCTGTAGGCGTTAACCGAATTAGAGTTTAATAAATTTCAACTTTTCTTCTTTAAACCTAAGAAAGCCTGTTATGCTGGTTTCTTTGCCTTATAATTGGAAAGCGGTGAACAAGGATTCACCAAGGGGGAGCTTAAAACTTGGTGTGTTTAAAATTAAACCCTGTTACAGTTAGACCAGGTGAAGGCTGAAAGGGAACCCTAAACCTCTTTTTCGCCTGGCCGTGATAACCGTCTTAAACATTCACTCCCTTCACCACCGACGTACAGTGGCAGCAGTGTGTGCCATCTACAAGATGCACTACAACAACTTGACAAGGCTGCTTCGACAGCACCTTCCGAACCCGTGACCTCTACCACCTTGAAGAACAAGTAACAGACACATGGGAACGCCACCATCTGCAAGTTCCGCTGCAAACCATGCACCATCCTGGCTTGAAACTATATCACCATTCCTTCACTATTGCTGGAATGCCCTTCCTAAAAGCACTGTGGGTGTACTTGCACCGCATGGACTGCAGTGGTTCAAGACGGCAGCTCATTGCCACTTTCTCGAGGGCAATTAGGGATGGGCAACAAATACTGGCTGTCAGTGATGCTCACATCCCATGAAAGAATTAAGAAAACACGTGCTTGGGGCTAACTAGGGGTGGGCAATAAATGGTCACACAAAGCATTGCTCCTTCACACTAAGTCCTGTCTCTGCTCACTCCAACATGGCACTGCTACTGGGTATTGTGTTTAACACATGATACTCTATTGACTCCATATGAATGAGGTACTATGAAGGTATCTGCAGCCTCATGTGGTGTATGCCATGATGTAAGAGTTGGTGGAGCAATAATTTTTCGATTAGAAGCTGTTCTGCTGCCTGGACAAAATTAGAGGCTGGGTTAAGTGATTAGCATTCCTTATTTAGAAGCACATTGTGTTGGGTATTCCTGGTTTAGATGTACATCATGTTGGACGTTCCTGGTTTAGATGTACATCGTGTTGGATGTTCCTGGTTTAGAAGCACATTGTGTTGGATGTTCCTGGTTTAGAAGCACATTGTGTTGGATGTTCCTGGTTTAGAAGCACATTGTGTTGGATGTTCCTGGTTTAGAAGCACATTGTGTTGGATGTTCCTGGTTTAGAAGCACATTGTGTTGGATGTTCCTGGTTTAGAAGCACATTGTGTTGGATGTTCCTGGTTTAGAAGCACATCGTGTTGGATGTTCCTGGTTTAGAAGCACATCGTGTTGGATGTTCCTGGTTTAGATGTACATTGTGTTGGATGTTCCTGGTTTAGATGTACAGCATGTTGGACGTTCCTGGTTCAGAAGTACATTGTGTTGGGTATTCCTTATTCAGATGTACATTGCATCTAAACCAGGAATATAAGATATAGGTGAATGGTCAATCATCCCAAGATATCCATGAATGTACAGTTAATTGTACAGTGGTTTTATAATGTGTGAATGTTCACCTGTATGTGATTCATAATGGATTCGTAAAATGTGTCAATATTCAATTTTAAATACAAGCTTTTTCATTTCTCATGCCTTGTGCTGCCAGTAAGTGAAATTCCCAGGTCTTTAGTTATCTTGAAGATTGAGGATGAGGGCACTACTGAACCGATTAACCTTTGGCATTAGACACACTAATAAAATTGTATGTTTAAAAAAGACTTCCTGTGGACAGGTGTTGTCCTGTTTTTCTATTTTATCATTCCCCTGCAGTTGTTTCCTATTCTTTTCTGAAGTCAGCACAAGCTGGACTCAAGTCAACAGTAGTTGCATCCCTTTGAGAGCTTGCCCAAGTAGTGTGGGAACCTGGGTTATGAGTGGAGGAGGGAAGGCTAAGTGAAGTCCATGGTCTGTGAAAGAAATGGATTTTATTGGCCAGATAGCTTTTTATCTCATTCCATGGTTAGTTAATGATGCATTTAAGAGGCCCTAGGGACATCCTGATTAAGTGCCCCTTGCTCAGTGCCATGGGATTGCTGCATTCTCACTTGATGTGTAGCAGAGAGTGCAGGCTCAGTGAACTGTGTTTGCCCTGGGGACAGGAGGCCTTAGTGGGCCAACTTGTCAGTCGTCGTAGATGAGAGCAGTTCTCATTGCCATCTGTATTTTGTAACCGTGGTTGCAATTGAATGGTGATGTGATGCTTGTGACCAAGGTCCTCAAGTATAATTTTGCAAAAGGAAATTTACTGCTCTCGTAGTGTGCCTCACAGCAGTTTGTGACTTTCTGTTTGTTGTAAGTATTTGGTAACTGGCTAATTGGGATTATGTGAGGCAGAGCAGAATTGTTCCCCTCACCTGCAGTAACAATGTCTCCTGGGATGATATTCCTTAATGTGTTTAGGAATTTGGAAATATGATACTACCAAACAATATGTGGTTCTGCTTTTGAACATGTTTTGTGGTGTTGTTGCTAACACTCTTCCCAATAACAACATGCATTTATATAGCGCTTTTAACGTAATAAAATGTCCCTAGGTGCTTCGCATGACTATAATCAGAAAAAATTGACACTGAACCACCGAAGGGGATATTAGGAGTGGTGAAAAATGAATAAGATTTTAATCAACTTCTTAAAGGTGGAGAGAGAGAGACCTGGAGAGGTTTAAGGTGGGAGATTTAGATCTTAGGGCCTAGGTAACTAAAGTTATAGCTGCCATTAGTGGAGTGAAGGAAATCAGGGATGCGCAAGAGGCCAGAATTAGAAGAATGCAGAGTTCTTGGAGAGTTATGGGGCTGGAGGAGGTTATAGAGATAGGGAGTTGGTGAGGCCATGGAGGAATTTGAACACAAAGATGAGAATTTTAAAATGGAGGCATTTGGGGACCTGGGGTCATTGTAGACCAACAAGCACATGGGTGGGGGTGGGGGGGGGAAATGAGTGAATTGGTATGCGTTAAGAAATGGCAGTAGAATTTTGAATGAGCTCAAATTTACAGAGGGTGGAAGATGGGAGGCCTGCCAGTAAACCTGACAATATTAATCTTGTGGCCAATGTGGTCATGCTATGGTTCATTTGTTCTCCAGTTGAACTCTCGTCCAACGCAAAGAAGAAAGACTGCTTCATGTGACTTCCCAAGCGTAATGCAGCACACTAAATGCCACATGGTTATCAATTGGGCTGATTGATTGAGGCCCATGTCCTTTTGATCCAGGATGGGTCTTCCTATTCCCAATAACTTGTTACAGCCTGTGTTTAACTCTCTGCAGGTGACTCTGGAGAAAGTGCTGGGCATCACGGTCTCTGGAAGCAGTGGACTTGCATGTGACTCAAAGACGGGACTCGTAGCCTATCCATCAGGGTAAGTGGGTGTTTACATTGAGTTTGACTCGCAGAATCCTGATACCTTGAAATGATCTGATTGCCCAGCCTGGCATCTGCTGCATTTTTCAACCAGTATTTGTTTTTTATTTGTCAACTTAATTTCCCTCGCTACTGAGTTGATATGTATGGTTGTGTCTAGGTAATCAAATGCTCAAGAGTTTGGGAAGCTAACTCTGTTGGACAAAATAGTGACCTAAAGCTTGTGAATATATGATGCGCTTTAATATATGAATTTGAATGCAGCAATCGATGCGGTTTCGCGGCTGCACACTCCCAGGTATGAGGGGAGCTGGTTACCCTGTATGTGACCCACCCCACTGCCACCTATCCTGCACGAAGTAGAGAGGTGCTTTATTGGTCAATGCTTGTTTGCCTGTTCACCTTTCTAGCCAGACAGCAATGCAAGGAGGTGAAAGGGGATATGAAACCAAAGAAATCGCCTTAATAGCAAACTGATTTGTATATAATATTCCTTTAGCTTGTGCTGGTGATAGAAGCAATTGGAATATATTGATTTTTACAATCTATACCTGCACAGATATTTGCAGGAGCCAAAGAGAGTGGCTTCAATTTTGCCTAAATTAAACTGAAGGATGTTTTAGTTCATTTGCTCTCACTGGGTAACTATATGGAGTTGCTGTTGTTCAGCAGGATAAGAGTTACTTGCTGTGTAACTGAGGGGAGTTGCCATTTGTTCAGGGTATGAGGCACTCACTGTATAGCTGAGGAGTTGCTGTTTGTTCAGCAGGATAAGGGTTACTCACTGTGTAGCTGTACAGAGTTCCTGCTTGGTTAACAAGGAAAGAGTAAAATTAATTCAGTTCTTGTACCCTTTCATATAGAACGTTGGCGCAGGTTCAGATTTGACCTGGTATATATGTGTGTGCGTGTGTGTGGTAATGAAGTAAAATATAATCACATGTCACATTGCTGTAGCTGGAGGTAGTGGGGGAAGGGCTAGTCAGTGATATAGTGAGTTGTGTTAAAGGCCTCAAGGTAGTCGATGACAAATGGAAATTGGTGAATAACTGAAAAAGGGTTTCGTACTGAAACTGTGTACGTATGCACACCTTTCTCTGTTTCTGGCTCAGATGCCAGGACAAGGTCCTGATAAGGCCACGCTTATAATTGAGTCACCGAGATAATATGCTCACCTTCCATTGTCCCACAGAATTTGGTTTGTTTCTCTGAGATACCAATGGGGTATATTCCAATACCCCTTTTCTGTGTGTATATATCTGTGGTTGTCTCATTCTTCCTCTCCTTCTGACTATCTCTCCTGCACTATTTTGCTAATTCTTTCAGTTTGACTCTATCACTCTGTACGAATATGTGGGGGGTGAATTTTCAACTTGTTGCCTGGGTGTAAAGCTGGTGTGCATCGGCCGCCTGATTTTTCCTTCCACTGGGAGCCACCCACTGACTGTAAAGGTTGAAAGTCAGACCCAAAATAAGTCATGAAATAAAAACAGCAAGTGCTGGAAATACTCAGCAGGTTTGACCTCGTATGTGGAGAGAGAAACTGAGTTAACGTTTCAGGTCTGTGACCTGTCATTAGAACCAGAATAAGTCAGTTCTTTCATTGCTGCATTGTGTGTGTAAAAAAAAAAATTGACCGCACTTATGCGAGAAATGCACAGTTGCACACTGACGCACGTGGAAGCGAGCCCATTCTGTGTTTACATAGATGTGATCATTTGTTTCATACACGACGGCAGTCTATTTTTAAAAATATCCTGTCAATTGCCTTCATTGTAGTTCACCTGGCCTGATGGCCTTTAAAGCCTGTTGATAATGTTATTGCTGACACATTGCTGAGGGCTTTAACAACTCAAGGTTGCTGATGATTGAATTGAGCATTTATAACCTGGATTTCAAAGCATCACATGCCAGTGCTGCGTTTAGTTGAATTTTTATTGGAAATGTGGACGCTTCATGGCCTTGTCCCTTCCTGTCTCTCTAATTTCTTCCAGCCCCACAACCCTCCAAGATACCTGTGCTCCTCTAATTCTGGCCTCTTGAACATCCCCAATTTTAATTGCTCTACCATTGGCACCCATGCCTTCAGCTGCCTAGGCCCTAAGCTCTACAATTCCCTCCCTAAACTTCTCTGCCTCTCTCTCTTCTTTGATGATACTACTTAAACTCACCTCTTTAACCCAGCCAGTCCTAATGTCTCCTCCTTTGCCTTGGTGGCAAACTCTGTCTGATTATGCTCCTGTAAAAGCACCTTGGAATGTTTTAATATGGTAAAGGCATTATATAAATGCAAGTTGTTTGGTGGGGCTGAAGAGATTGCCCTCCATTCTGGGTGCCATGGAAACCGTGAGCCCTTGAAGCCTTACAGCACATTTTGTTGTTTGGCTCCTTTGACCTTTGTAAGACTAGTACCCGTCGACAGCTGCTCTGGTTTCTAGCCACTAATCTGAAGCCGGTTGTTGAGTTACGTGGGAGCTGGCCTTTATTGAAGCCTTCTGATTTTCCCTTTCTCTCTTTGTTGTGAATTACTAACAACATAAGAGCTAGGAAAGGACTCTTTAGACCCACAACATGTTGAGCAGGTTGATGATTTGATTAGGCTGTCTGTTATTTCTGTCATGTATCAAAGGAGGGTTGGGTCATGAGAGAGGCTCCTAACTTTATGATATCATTAACAATGAAATCAAAGACATTATTGTCTGCAAAATGGCTGCAACAGGCATGCAATAGGGTGTGGAACAATTGCATTTGTGGGTAAGGTGAAATCGTTGATTTCCTGCCAAAGGAAACGAGAAAGGAATATCAAACCTTTTACTGAGCCCCTTTGTAAAGACACTTGCCCAGTTTTGAGAGTAAACATCAAGGATAACCCCTTGCAAGGAGGTTTATGTCTCCTCTTTCTGTGCTGTGTTTGACTGCGTTGGCTCAGGTACAGGTAGGGATAGAACAGGATCCGTGCCTGTTGGACAGGTACATTTTTGCACATTCAAATTCCCTGCTGCACACCCATGATTTTTGCAATAATTTGCTTGTGGTATCATTAATAATCACATCACCTGAGGATTTGCTCAGCTGGAGTTTTTTTTAACCATTGGGTTCATCTCAACAGAAATGAAACTGATTTGTGGGAAAAGGTGTGGAAGAGCTTTGCTGCATTCACCCTACTCTTATAACACGTGGCTGTTACCTCACTCTACCATGGTGCCTCCAATGGCTCAGTAGCACTCTCATTGCTGAGTCAGAAGGTTGTGGGTTCAAGTCCCACTCCACAGACCTGAGCAGAAATTCCATTCTGACACTCCAGGTGCAGTATTGAATGAGTGCTGTCTTTCAGGCAGATGTTAAATCAAGAATCTGCCTGCCCTCTCTGCTGGACAAGTGAATGACGAAGGTTTGGACAGTTGAGATTCACACAATGGGAAGCGACTGGACCCCATAGCAGTACTGAGGGAATGCTGCACTGTCAGAGGTGCATCTTTCGGGTGAGACATTAAACAGATTCTGTCTAGCCTCTTGGGTTAGCGTGAAATATCCCATGGCACAATTTCAGAGAAGAGCAGGGGAGTTCATCCTGGTGTCCTGGCCAATATTTATTCCTTAACCAACATCACAAAAACAGATTTTCTGCTTATTTATCTCATTGCTGTTTGTGGTAGCTTTAAATTTACGGCACTGAAGAAAGACATTCGGCCCATCCTGTCCATGCTGGTCGAGGAAGTGCTACCCAGCCTAATTCCACCTTCCTGCACGAGGTTCGCAGCCCTGCAGGTCACAGCTCTTCAAGTAGACATCCAAGTACTTTTTAAACGTGGTGAGTGTTTCTGCCTCAACCACCCTTTCAGGCAGTGAATTCCAGGTCCCTACCAGCCTCTGGGTGAAAAAAATGTTTCCTCATCTCCCCTCAAATCCTTCTAACAATTATTTTAAATCTATGCCACTTTGGTAGGAGGAATAGATGTGCAGAGTATTTCTTAAATGGTAAGAGATTAGAAAGTGTAGATGTACAGAGGGACCTGGGTGTCCTGGTCAATAAGTCACTGCTAACATGCAGGTGCAACAAGCAATTAAGAAGGCTAATGGTATGTTAGCCTTTATCGCAAGAGGATTTGAGTACAAGAGTAGTAAAGTCTTACTTCAATGGTATAGAACCTTGGTTAGACCGCACCTGGAGTACTGTGTGCAGTTTTGGTCTCCTTACCTTAGGAAGGATATTTTTGCCATAGAGGGATTGCAACGAAGGTTCACCAGACTTGTTCCCTTCAACCATAGTGGTGTTATCCGTATACAAATCTTCAATTAAGGTTATAAAGTTCTTGGGCAAACCCGTTCTTGCCAATGCTTTTGACAGATGCTTATGTCCGATTGAGTCAAATGCTTTTGCCAGATCGACAAAGACTACAGATAGATTTTTACGATTTTTCTTGGCCCCTTTAATGATGTTCTCCAATATTGTGATATTCTCATTGCACCCTGGGGTTCCTGCAAGGAAACCCTTTTGTCTTGGGTTGATCTTAACCACTTCGCTCAGCCTTTTTGCAATGATCTTAGTGAATATCCTGAGTAACATCGGGCCGATAGTTATAGGTCTCCAATGGTGAGGCTGTCCAAGAAGAGAGATTGGGGAAACTGGGCCTGTATTCAAAGAATGAGAAGTGATCTCATTAAAGCCTACAAAATACTTAAGGGAATAGACCTGTAGATGTAGGTAAGATGTTTCCCCTAGTTGGGGAATCTATAACCAGGGGACACAATTTCAAAATAAGGGGGAAGCCACTTAGGACAGAGATGAGGAGAAATTTCTTTACTCAGAGGGTTGTAAATCTTTGGAATTCTCTACCCCAGAGGGCTGTGGAAGCTGAGTCATTGAGTGTGTTTAAAGTAGAGATTGACAGATTTCTAAATACTAATGACATCAAGGTATATGCAAGTAGTGTGGGAAAAAGGCATTGAAGTGGATGATCAGCCATGATCCTATTGAATGGCGGAGCAGGCTCGATGGGCTGAATGGCCTACTCCTGTTCCTATGCCCCCTGTGTATAGACCCCTCTGTTAAGCTCGGCCCCATTTACTCCATCTAGCCACCTTATAATTTTATAAACTTCAATTAAGTTACCTCTCAGCTTCCTCCGTTCCAAGGTAGGCAACTCCAGCCTATCCAATCTTTCTTCATAGCTAAAATTTTCCAGTCCTGGCAACATCCTCATAAATCTCCTCGGCACCCTCTCTAGTGCAGTCACATCTTTCTGTAATAGAATGCCCACAGCACAGAAGGAGGCCTTTCGGCCAGTCGTGTCTGTGCCAGTTCTCTGCAAGAGCAATTAACCTAGTCTTACTCCCCTGCCTTTTCCCTGTAGCCCTGCAAATTTTCTTTCTTCAGATGATCATCCAGTTCTTTTTGAAGGCCTGGATTGAATTTGCCTTCACCACCCTCTCAAGCAGTGCATTCCAGATCCTAACCACTCGCTCTGTTATTAAAAAAAAAAAGTTTTTTCCTCATGTCGTCTCTGGTTCTTTTGCCAATCACCTTAAATCAGTGTCTTCTGGTTCTGGATGCTTTGGCCAATGGGAAACAGTTTCTCCCTATCTACTCTGTCCAGACCCCTCATGATTTTGAACAAGTCTCTTCTTTTATTTTTAAGGCTGAGTTAGATTCTTGATTGACAAGGGAGTCAAAGGTTATAGCAAGTAGACAGGAAAATAGAGTTGAGGTCACAATCAGATCAGCCATGATCTTATCAAATGGCGGAACAGGCTCAAGGGATTGAATAGCCTACTTCTCCTAATTCTTACGTTAACCTTCCCTTCTCCAAGGAGAACAGGCCCAGCTTCTCCAACCTCTCCACATAACTGAAGCTCGTATTCCCTGGAACCATTCTCGTGAATCTTTTCTGCACCCTCTCTAATGTCTTAATATCCTTCCGAATGTTTGGTGCTCAGAACTGGACACAATATTCCAGTTAAGGCCGAATCAATTGTTATACAGTGTCAGGCAAACCCCCCACCTGCCAAGACTGCGGCGCACATTATTTTGCCACATGAACATTAAAACTTAAAATTGCAGGCCCCTGACTGGAAAGACATTTGCATAGTAACAGACAGTGTTGGAACAAAGGAACCAGTCCCTGCCCCAATATGCTGAAGAGATCTGGTCAAACCAGTCAGTCACATGACCACATGCTGGCCAACTAGGGGAGTTTTAAATTGGAAAAACAGAATTTGAACTCAGAAAGCCCTGTGCTCCCAGTTGGAACAGAACCTCCTCTCCAGTCCTGCCTGCTCCATCCCTTTCCCACAGAACTGAATCTTGTGGAAACATGTGAGCCTCAAAGGGAGAAAAGTCTCCTACATGAACAAGGTTTAGGAAGGACACTGGGCCCCGATGAACAGCAAGACTATCTACAATCAAGTGAGCTCGCAGTACAGTAGACAAGAAACTTTTCTGATATTGCCTGAAACCTCTCTCTACTATATTTTCCTCTCTTTTCTGTCCCTATTTGCATGTGTGTATCGCGTATGCATGCTAGCATGGGCGCGTCGTATATCCGTAGGCGTTAACCGTATTAGAGTTTAAGTTTCAATAAAATTTCATCTTTCTTCTTTAAACCTCAGAAAACCTGTGTGAATTGGTTTCTTTGTCATATAATTGGAAAGCTGTGAACAAGGATTCACAAAAGGAAGAGCTCAAAACACAGTGTGTTTACAAATAAAACCCTCTTGCAATAAGACCAGGTAAAGACAGCAAAACACCCCAAGACACATTTCTCACCTGGTCAAAACAACAGATTTATCATAACTTCCTTGTTCTTGTACTCTATGCCCCAATTTCTCAATCCCAAATCCCGTATGCTTTGTTAACAGCTTTCTCAACCTGCCCTGTAACCTTCCAATGATTTATGCACATATACCCCCAGCTCCCTCTGCTCCTGCATCCCCTTTAGAACTGTACCCTTTAGTTTATATTGCCTCTCCTTGTTCTTCCTACCAAAATGAATCACTTCACACTTTTCTGTATTAAATTTCATCTGCCACTTGTCTGCCCATTCCGCCTGCCTATCTATGTCCTCTTGAGTTTATCACTACCCTCCTCACAGTTCACAATACTTCCAAGTTTTGCCATCCGCAAATTTGGAAATTGTGCCCTGTGCACCCAATCTGTCAGTAATATATATCAAGGAAAGCAAGGATCCTAGCATTGACAACTGGGGAACCCGACTATATACCTTCCTCCAGTCTGAAAACAACCATTCACCACCACTCTCAGTTTCTTATCACTCAGCCAATTTTTTATCCATGCTACTACTGTTCCTTTTATTCCACGGGCTCTAACTTTGCTCACAAGCCTGTTATTTAGTTTAGTTTAGAGATACAGCACTGAAACAGGCCCTTCGGCCCACCGAGTCTGTGCCGACCATCAACCACCCATTTATACTTATCCTACACTAATTCCACATTCCTACCACATCCCCACCTGTCCCTATATTTCCCTACCACCTACCTATACTAGGGACAATTGCTAATGGCCAATTTACCTACCAACCTGCAAGTCTTTGGCATGTGGGAGGAAACCGGAGCACCCGGAGGAAACCCACGCACACACAGGGAGAACTTGCAAACTCCACACAGGCAGTACCCAGAATTGAACCCGGGTCGCTGGAGCTGTGAGGCTGCGGTGCTAGCCACTGCGCCACTGTGCCGCCCCTTTAACAAATGCCTTTTGAAAATCCATGTATACCACATCAACAGTATTACCCTCATCAACCCTCTTGGTTACCACATCAAAAAACTCAAGCAAGTTAGTTAAACACGAATTGCTCTTAACAAATCCATGCTGGCTTTCCTTAATTAATCCACATTTGTTCAAACGACTGTGAATTTTGTCCCACATTACCGTTTCTCAAAGCTTTCCCAACATCGAGGTTAAACTAATTAGCCTATTTAGTTGCTGGGTTTGTCCTTACACCCTTTCTTGAACAAGGGTGTAACATTTGCAATTCTCCAGTCTACTGGCAACACCCGTATATCTAAGGAGGATTGGAAAATTATAGCCAGCGCCTTTGCAATTTCCACTCTTCTTTCAGTATCCTTGGATGCATCTCATCTGGTCCTGGGAACTTATCAACTTTAAGTACAGCCAGCCTATCTAGTACTTCCTCTTTATCAATTTTTATCCCATCCAGTGTCTCAACTAATATAAAAGCAAAATACTGCTGATGCTGGAAATCTGAAATAAAAACAGAAAGTGCTGGTAATACTCTACAGGTCTGCAACATCTGTGGAGAGAGAAGCAGAGTTACCCAGACTTTATCAATAATGCCCTAACTCTGCTAATACTACAACAACAGCACACAACAATTACCACAAAGGGGAAAGATAGGGCAAATAGATCCTGAGCTCCCTGGATGCCTAAAGAGATCAAGAGGAAGGTGAGGCAGAAAAAGGATGCCTATGACAGATGTCAGGTGGATTATACAATTAAGAACCAGGCTTATTGAAGAAGAATGAAGACCTTCCAACCTCACTTTTAACTTTTCAATCTACACCATCGATGTGTGAACAATTACCTGCAGAGTTACTGATGGGCAGGAAGATAAGAATGCAACTTCCTCTGTTGCCTAAAAAAATTGTTTCCAGGATTGGATGTCCAGGACTACGAAAGAGTAAGAGACTGGGAAAACTGACCTGAATTGTTAACTCTGCTTCTCTCTCCACAGATGCTGGCAGACCTTCTGAGTATTTCCAGCACTTTCTGTTTTTATTTCAGTTTCTCAACTAGCTCCTTTATCACCATGACTTGAGCAGCATCTTCTTCCTTGGTAAAGACAGATGCAAAGTATTCATTTAGCACCTCAGCATTGACCCTTGACTCCATGTGTAAATCCCCTTTTAGGTCCCTCATCAGATTCACTCCTCCTCTTGCCACCCTTTTGCTATTTATATGCCTATAGTAGACTTTTAGGTTCCCTTTTATGTTAACTGCCAGTCTCATCTCATTCTCTCTCTTTGCTGCTCTTATTTGCTTTTTCACTTCCTCTCTGGACCTTATATATTTAGCCTGGTTCTCAACTGTATAATCCACCATTGTTGGTAGTGTGGGGTGATAGCATGCCAAGGTGTCCGGTGATATGAGCATATCTTTAATCTTTCAGAATGCTTGTTCTTAATATGAATTCCAGCACCATGCTTGATCTTTTTTGAGCAGTTGTCTTAGTGGTTCTGTTACCTGCACTAAATGGGGTAGAAATCTGGCTAACTGATTCACTATTGCGAGGAATCTTCGGAGCTGCTGAACCGAAGTAGGAGTAGGGAGTTCTGTAATAGCTCGTGTCTTCTGTGTATCTGCTATTATACCTTTACTGCTTAAATATGTGTCCCAAGAAATGAATTGATGTCTTGGAGAATTCGCACTTCTCGTTCAGTGTTAGCCCTGCTTCTGAAGTCATTGTAGAACTGCTTGAGCTCTTTGATCATGTTCCTGTACTGATCGCCCATGTGACAAATAACTCCTTCGAGCTCTTCTGAGATGTTAGACATAGACCTTTAAAAGAGTTCTGATGCGGAAGTTATCCCAAACGATAACTGATTGAAACAAATCCTTCCGAATGGTATTATAAATGTGGTTAGTAATCTTGAGGTCTTGTCTAAGAAATCTGTCAAAACTCACTATTTGTGCGAGTTTGGTAAACATGCTGCTCTGAGACAATTTTGCCAAGCTGTCATCCACTGTGGACTGGAGATGAATTTGACGCACCACGGCTTTGTTAAGCTGCTTTCAATCTACACAATGATGAAGAGTACCATTTGGTTTTGGGACTGGAGCCATGGCTGGTGTTATGACCAAGGTGGGAGGAGTGCAGTGTCTTTTCTAGTTCCACTTCTCCACAGGTCACAACGTATATTTAAATGTTTACACAGGTACCGTTACAGCCAATTATATATTGTACTCTTTATCCCAGAACAAAACACACCAACCAGGTTTCTTTAACAAACAACAAAATTATCAGTTTATTATAAAACAAGACTTAACCAGTAACGAAGCAAAGCATTAGCACAGTTTAGAAAATGGAAGTTCCCTTTTAAAAACTCCCCAAATACACTCACTGACACACACACACACACACACACACACACACACACACACACACACACACACACACACACACACACAATGGAAAAAGCACAGAAATTCACTCTGCAGAGGTCTGTTACAAAAAAAAGGCCAAACAAACTACTTTGGCCAAATACTTGCTAATTCTTGACGAAAAGAGAAAGAAGATATGGAAGGAAGTCAGTTGTCCTTTTTTCGGTCCAGCATCTAGGTGTATGGAGATGGGTCACTGGGATCATTTCAGAAGCAGTCCATTCTGGGCATGTTGAGAATTATTCTAATAGGCTTTCTAGGAGAAATGTGGCATCAAGACTTTTCCGCCAGCGCACACTTGAATCACCAGGATTTTTTCCAGCTTCTCAGGAGCTATACGGCACCAGGGATTTTAAACTCTCCCACACTGGATCTTGGCAGGATTTCTTCAAAGAGGTAGAGAAGGAGATGAACTGTGATTGTTTTCTTTTTCCTTGGCAGGAAAACACCAACTGTCTTCAAACAGTTCACACTCCAACTAAAACTGAAAACCATGCTCAAACCCCAAACAGTGAGTTGACCGTTTGACCTCCATAAACCTTGACATGTGGCTTCTCTGTAACCATTTTCCCCCATGTCACCAAGGGTTCTGCTGGTTCCTGAGCCCAAATCACAGGTGGCCTCCAGCACAGGTGGCTTTCAAACAACATCTTGTCCTGTCAGTGAACTTGGTTTAAAAAAAAACACATCCATAGAATCTTTTCAGTTTTAGCACAAGTCCTCAAAAAAAAAAATATTAAAAAAAGGAAACACTTTTGTAACATCGACCACCACTCCGTTGGTTTTGTAACAGGAGAAATGACTCCTATCTTGGTCCTGTCTTCCAGCTGTTCTTGAACTTGGTTCATCAACGGATGCGGTATCTTTCTGGGTGTGAAGATACAAACTGGTCTGGCATCTTCTTTTAAGTGTGATTCTGTATTCTGTTTTGAGTCTTCCAAGACCTGTGAGAAGTTTCAGATGGTCTGCTTGAAAACGACTGTTTACCTGCGGCTGTTTGACTTCATCAACTACCTTGGTCAGATGTGGGTCTAAGCTCCGGAGGAAAAATTCCATAATTTGTCTCCCTCTATATTGGAGAGTTGCTTGAAGCTTACCCTTCACTTTCAGTTACGTCCTGTCTGGACCATGCAACTGTGTGTCTGCTGGTTGTGGGCCGTGTCTCATCAACCATGGCTCTTGGTCTGACAGAACTGTGACACTCGCACTAGTGTCCAGTTTGAAATTCATTTACATAAATGTCAGCTATCTAAAATCCTTGATCTGGGTCATTAATTTCTCCTAGGAAATCTCATGGTTCCTTTTCTGCTGGAAGTTGATGCACTTCATGCACCCCTCTCTGTGTGAGGGTCTTTTGCTTTGCGATTTTGAGCGAAGAGGTCTTGCTCTGGCACATTTTCCCATAATGCCCAGTCATTTTACAGTTGTAACACTCCGCTTTACATGCTGGAACAGCTCCCGTCTGTGGGTCTTCCTGGATCCACAGCGCTGGCACGGTTTCCCGATGCCACGCACCTTCTCACCTGTCTGTGTCTTAATCGATTGTCTCTCTGTCTTTGGCTTCAAGAACTGCAAAGTCATTGGATTGCGTCTAATCCAAGGTTTCTCTTCCCGCAGAATGGCTCTGTTTGTCTTCGGACTTCTGCCTGTCGTACAATCTGAATTGCCTTCTCGAGTGTAAGGTCATCTTTCGACTGTAAGAAATCTGATAAAAGACTCATCAGCTATTCCAAAAACTATCTGGTCCCTTATCAGTTCTGCCTTTAATTCTCCGTAGTCACATCCCTCTGTCAATCTGTACAGATCCATTAGAAAAGAATGGGGATAGCATGGGAAAGTGGCATTGAGGTACATGATCAGCCATGATCTAATTGAATGGCGGAGCAGGTTCGACAGGCTGAATGGCCTACTATGTTCCTAATCTACGGATTTGCCTATCTTCTGGACTCGCTTGTTAAATTTTCCTCTTTCCATAATTTTGTTACTGCGTAAATTGAATTCTTTGTCAAAGGCTTGAAGCACATCCTCAAATTTATCGGATGCCTCGTTTATCCCTTGCCTCACAATCACATCATCCACAGTTTTACCCATAGAGAATAAGAGGGTATTTATTTGTTCTGCTTCTGATTTAGAATGCAGCTGGGAAGCAATCCGAAATCGTAGGAATCTTTTTCTCCATAAGTACCAATTTTGTACCTGTTTGGGTCCTTCCTGATTGTGGAAGCTTTCAGGCATTCTGAATTCCGAATCATTCCATTTTCTTGGCTTTGATAGGCCTTTGAGGGTGTTCTGCTTCCTTTTTAAAAGGTTTTGGCTTTAGTGGAGGTGTTCACACTCTTTCTGGGGGGGTTTCCTGTGCTCTCGGGGAGTTCCCGCTCTTTCTGCAGTCTGCTTGAGTAATGGTTGCTGACTCCACCTGACTCCCGATTCTCCCGTTTGCTCGAGATCGACCTCGCTCCCTGCTTTCAGGTCCTTTATACTACAGTAATGTACTTTGACTGTACCTGAGCTATCTCCTTTAAAGGCAGCCCATTGTTCAGTTACAGTTTTGCCTGCCAATTTATTTGGACTAGATCTGTTCTCACTCCATTGAAGTTGGCCCTTTCCTAATTAATTATTTTTACTCTGGATTACCCCTTGTTGTTCTCCATAGGCAACCTAAACCATATGATGCTATGGTCACTGTCCCCTAAATGTTCCCCCACTGACGCTTGATTCACTTGACCCACCTCGTTCCCCAGAACCAGATCCAGTAATGCCTCCTTCCTTGTTGGACTGGTGACATGTAGAAAATTCTCCTGAACACACTCTAGAAACGCTTGCCCCTCTCTGCCTTTTGCATTATTACTATCCCAGTCTATATTAGGATAATTAAAGTCATCTATTATAACTACTTTATAATTCTTGCACCTTCCTGTAATTTCTTTGCAAATCTGTTCCTCTATATCTTTCCCACTAGTTGGTGGCCTATAGAATACACCCAGCAATGTAACGGTACCTGTTTTGTTTCTTAGCTCTAACCAAATGGATTCTGTCCTTGATCCCTCCAGGACATCCTCTCTCTCCAGCACAGTAATGTTCTCCTTAATCAATACTGCTACCCCTCCTCCTATCCTTTCTTCCCTATCTTTCCTGAACACCTTGTATCCAAGAATATTAAGTACCTAGTCCTGCCCTTTATTTGAGCCAGATCTCCATGGTGACTGGAACTGTACGCAGTACTCAAGATGTGGTCTAACTAGTGTTTTACACAGTTCTAGCAGAACCTCCTTCCTCTTGTATTTTATGCCACGGTTAATAAAGGAAAGCATGCCTTATGCCTTCTTATTCCCATATCGGCGTGTCCTGCTACCTTTTAAGGATCTGTGATCATACACTCCAAGGTTCCTCTATTCCTCCACACTACTCAGCATCCTCCCATTCGTTGTGTGTTCCCTTGCTTTGTTGCGCCTCCCAAAATGCATTACCTCTCACTTCTCTGGACTGAATTCCATTTTCCACTTTTATGTTCAACTGACCAGACTATCTATATCTTGGCTGACACATTTCCTACAATACAACAGTGACTACACTTAAAAAGTATTTCGTTGGTTGTAAAGTGCTTTGGGACGTCTTGATGTTGTGAAAGCCAACATACAAATGAATCAGTCCGAAAGATGGCATCTCTGACAGCACTCCCTCAGTAACTGCACTGAAGTGTCGGCCTAGATTATGTGCTTGAGGAGGGAGTTTCAGAGAGGGGTGGGGTACTAACCTAAGGAGCAGCCAACAATACTGAAGCAGAGGAGCCAGAAATAAATTTGAGAAGAATGACTGGGAAGCCTTAGCTGCGTTTGGCTTGTGTTCGACCATAATGATATTTGAAAACAAAAATGGTGGTCTTAATATCAATTCACTGGGACATGGGTGTTGTACAGCTTGACTAAGACTGGGATGATACAAGTGCGGGGTGAGGTTGTGAGCCATGGCATTTTGAATCAGTTTTTATTTTTATTTTTTTTTATTTAGAGATACAGCACTGAAACAGGCCCTTCGGCCCACCGAGTCTGTGCCGACCAACAACCACCCGTTTATTCTAACCCTACAGTAATCCCATATTCCCTATCACCTCCCTACACTAGGGGCAATTTACAACAGCCAATTTACCTATCACCTGCAAGTCTTTGGCTGTGGGAATAAACCGGAGCACCCGGTGAAAACCCACGCAGACACAGGGAGAACTTGCAAACTCTGCACAGGCAGTACCCAGAATCGAACCCGGGTCCCTGGAGCTGTGAGGCTGCAGTGCTAACCACTGCGCCACTGTGCCTCCAGTTGTACTCTGTGGACCCAGGAAGAGAAGGGGAAAAAAACTAGAGGTAAGAGAATGGGTTTTGGTGGCCATGGGGGAGTGTTGAGGGTGGATACCGCCAACGTGTTGGAGGTGCAGGGAAACAGTTTTGGATATGGAAGGAGTTGAGCTTGAGGATCGAGCAGTACACCAAAGTATGGACTTCGTGACTTAACCTGAGATAGTAGCTGTGGAGACTGACAGGCCACTGACACGTGGATTCCACTGGGAGACCAAAAGGGGGAGTTTCCCTTTTGTTGGCATTAAGCGGGAGGAAATTTTGGCCTCATGCCAGTCTTCGTATCAGACAGACAGTTGGAGAGTAGGAGCGAGATTGAATGAAGGTGGCTTTTTGATGTGATCCAGAGCGCACAATTCAAGATTTATATTGGCAGTTAGAGATTTGGTTCGGGGAAACACAAGGCTGCCTCCACTACCAGTAAACTTCATAAAAGTACATTGCAAGTGTTTTTCATGCCTGGCTCCTCAATCAGTCCAAGTTCTTTATCGTGAAATGATAAAGCAGTTTATTGTATGCCAACTGCTTTGGGACATTGCTGAGAGCCGTGAAGGTTTTTCTCTCACCAGATACTTAACCAGAGCTTAGTCCATGCCTCTGAGTTGAAGTGGTGAATGTGGATCACATGAGGGTTAATTATATTTGGCATTTCTTTAAGCATATTGATACAAGCTTTGCAGATTACCATTTGAGTGTTACACATGGGAAGCATAAAGGAAGGATGTGCAATCCAGAGGAAACCACAATGACTGATGGCGAGTCACAGCCTGCAATTTATAGAGCATTATGGAAGGAACTCAGAAGGATGTTGTTTCAAAAAGTTTATAATTGAATTGAAAGAGTTCAGATGACCTGCTGACCCATGAGAACACAATCTGATCAGTTTATGGCCTTCTCTGAATCAGAAAATTAAATCACAGACTTGTTACTGTCATCCAGGTGGTATTTTGAACTCCTGGTAAGGGATTAAAGGGACACCATGTTCATGGCAAAAGCATTTAGCAAACTTTTTTTCATTTGTTTGGCAAGAAAACATGGCACAGTTATGTAAATGCCTCACTGCAGTTTAATTAGCAAGCATATTCAAATTTACTGATACCAAAGCACAATTAGTACATTGTGTTTTAATGTTGTGTGGTGTGCGTCTTGTGTGAAGCTCTTAATTTTCTCTGCAAATTGCCCCCATCACTCTTTTCAGACCCATGATTACCAGTAGGCCATTCTTGTTTCACATTGTTTAACTATGCTCTCCCCCACAACCCAGGTTTAGAAAGGGGGAGAAAAAGAAACCCTTTAATTTTACTGTTATTTACCTCTCATTCCAATGTACCGACATCGCAGAGGAAGAACCTCATTCTGTCAGTTGCATAGGACAGCAAGATGGCCGCCTTACATGAAAAATAAGATTTAGCAAACACAAAGCAGGCCCTTTTGGGAATAGGAGAACAAGCAGTGTTGTAGTTTTAAGCTCGTGAGATGGTCCTTGCTGGATGTTTAAGTGTCTGTCATCACTGATGAGATTTCTTCCCAGAGTCTGTGTGCCGTCAGTTACATCACAGAATCATAGGAATTCTAGACCACAGTCCATCTAGTTGGCCTTCTACTATTCTGGTATTTGCCTGATTCAATGAGATTGGAGTTGTTGACTATTAATAGCAATCAACCTCTAGCAATTAATCTGCAACAGACACAGACATGAGGTGAGGAAACTCCCAGTGGTGGGGTGCTTTGGGAACCATAGATCCAAAGATACCTGTTCCTCCCAAGCATGTTACCTGGTCACATCATGTCTCAAACTACTCATATGCTCTCTCCAAAAATGTCATTTTACAAAAACAAATCTAATTTGCAGCTAATGAATCAATACTGTTTCCACTGTCTCCCTAAGGAACCTATACACATTGGACCTTGTGTCTTTGTCCAGCTTGCCAGAGATATCTTGCTTTGAATGGCTGTCAGATTGTAAACTAATCTTGCACCTTCAGTTGGCAGTGGAGCAGCTGATTTCACTCAATAGCTAATTCGAGTGTACCGTTTTACAGTGAGGCACATTGTAATGTGTGAGATCTTGCTGCGTGCAAAATGGCTACTGTGTTTCCCTACATTGCAAAAGTAATCACACTTTTAAAAAAAATGGCCGTGAAGCGCTTTGGGATTTCCTGTGGGTGTGAAAGGTGCTATAGAAATGAAAGTTGTTGTTGTATGCCTTTCTCTCTCTATCTTTCTTTGTCTCTTTTTCTCACTCTGACGTGTTCTTGCTTTCTCTCCCTCACTCTCAAATACACACGCACACGAATGATCCCTCAGTTGGGAATTCTATACCTTGCTGGGTTTTTTTCCCTCTGCTCTCTCTGACTGAGCCTTTCAACATCTCCACAGGAAATTGATTTCCTATATTTGTGGATTGTTCACTGGTTATCACTTCCTGTATTGCACACAAAGAGTTTTTGAGGCCTTAATCATTACTTCACTAATATGTATCAGATGGGAACATGGGGGCTGTATTGCTGTCATCATTCATTCAGGCAGGGAAAGAATATTTATATAGAGCCTTTCATGACAACAGGACATCCAAAGTACTTTACAGCCAATTAAATGCTTTTTGATGTGCAGTCATTGTTGTAATGTGGGAAACACAGCAGCCAAATTGAGCACAGCAAGGTCCCTGCAAAACACAATGTGATAATTTTTTTAATTTTTTTTATTTATAATGATCTGGTAATCTGTTTTAGTGATGTTCGTTGAGGGCTAAATGTTGGCCAGGGCAATGGGGAGAACATCCCTGCTCTTAAAAATAGTGCCGTGGGGTTTTCGACATCCACCTGAGAGGTAGTTGGAGAC
Source organism: Heterodontus francisci (assembly GCF_036365525.1). Taxonomy (NCBI): domain Eukaryota; kingdom Metazoa; phylum Chordata; class Chondrichthyes; order Heterodontiformes; family Heterodontidae; genus Heterodontus; species Heterodontus francisci. The sequence goes on from NC_090379.1 coordinate 104,434,865, forward strand.
TCGGTTTAAAGTCTCACCTGAAAGGCGGCACCTCTGACAGTGCAGCACTCCCTCAGCTCTGCTATGGTGTGTCAGTCTAGATTTTGTGCTCAAGTCTCTGGTGTGGGGCTTGAACTACAACCTTCTGACTCAGAGGCAAGAGTGCTACCAACTGAGCCATGACCAACACCTGTCCCAATTGGGAAATGATTCCTTAATAACTTTAGTGTACTTAAGACTTTTTTTTTCACCTGACATAGAATGCAGTATACCCAATCACTTCCCATTGTGTGGAATCTCATCAACCCAAACTCCCTTTGGTTAAGACTCATGAAGTATCTATTTAGTAGGATATTCTCCATGGAGATGGAATGCTGATTTATGTTAAATATATTCATGCTTGAAAGACCAGACATGTGTGGTGGAGCAAAGGGATTTCAATGAATATACGCTGAAATCACAAAAAGGTAGTAAGGCATGAAAACTAATCAAAAAGGCGAATAGAATATTGCCCTTTCTCTCAAGGGGTTTCGAATTCAAATAGTCGTTTGGTAATACAGAACTTGAGTATTGCTGAAAATAGAGACATGTTGTCGAAGCTTTTCGTCTTTTACTCATCAGGACAATCTGCAAGAATACCAATGTAAGGGAAAACAACAATTTTATAATTGTAATAATTTTATTATTATATAATGTATGAGAAGAGAGTGCTGATTGGTTGGCAAGTGAACTCTGATTGGTAGAGGCGTTGCCTTGGAGAATGCACCAGTTTATGGTGACTGACAGTTAACTGCCAAGCTTTGTTTGAAATTTAAACAAGGCAGCTTGACTCTGACTGGTCAAGGCATTGCCCTGAGGAATGAACCAGAGAATGGCTGTCACTTGACTATTGACACTTGACATGTTCTTTCTGTCTGCCCTAGGGCTCTGTTCTTTGCAGACAGAAAGAACATGTACACACATTGCGCCTGTTGCAGCGAAACAATATAAGTGACAGCCCCCCCCACTTGCCAAGACTGAGGCACACATTATTTCGCCACATGAACATTAAAACTTAAAATTGCAAGCCCCTGACTGGAAAGATATTTGCATAGTAACAGACAGTGTTGGAACAAGGGGATCCAGTCATTGCTTCCCGAATACACAGAAGAAGTGGTCAGCTCAGTTTTGGTCACATGACTAACTGACTGGAGTTTCTGAATTTGAACTTCCAACAGGGAAAGAAATCAGAAATGAGAATATCTCTCTCCTGTCTGCTCTCATCTCGCACACACCAGCTTCAGAAACCATTGAACACGAGAACCTCAGAGAGAAAAGTCTCCTACTTTGAGCAAGGTTTAAGAATAATACTGGGCCCCAACAAAAAATAAGAGCTGCCGACAATCAAAGACTCTTTCCAGAGACTGCCTCAAACCTTTCACCTTATATTTTCCTCTCCACTTTTCTGTCCCTGTCTGCATGTGTGTATCGTGTGTGCATGCTAGCGTGGGCGCATCGTATATCTGTAGGCGTTAACCGTATTAGAGTATAAGGTTTAATAAATTTCACTTTTCTCCTTTAAATCGAAGAAAGCTTGTTTATGCTCATTTCTTTGCCTTATGACTGGAAAGCTGTGAACAAGGATTCACAAAGGGGGAGCTCAAAACACAGACCTGGTGAAGACAGCAAAAGACTCCTTTATCACCTGGTCGTAACACAGTCGCTTACAACAGGCATGACTGATGGGTAGAGTTGCCCAATCATCTCCATTCTGGCCAGGACCTGTGATGTCACTGTATTCAGGCTTTAAAAATAGCTTATCAAGCTGCCCCTTTCCTGTCATTTCCAACATGAGAATAATGGGGGTTTGTCACGGAAATCACTATAATTATTTTACTAATAGCGCCCATTCTCCTGAATTGTGATTGTTGCAATTATATGTTGGGATGAACATACCAGAATTCTTTCTCCGTAATCACTTCGACCAATTTCAACAGGATCCTTCCTTGTGGTTTGTTTGCAGTTTCAGTGGAATCTCATTAGTGTGGTGTCTGCTTTGAGGTTTTTTGCAGTTCTGCCGTGCGTTGGAATTTGAGTGTGTTGTGGTGAGAAGGGACAGGGTGGGCTGGGGGTGCATGGGGGGGGGGGTGCCCATGCCTGAAGTTTCCAACGTGGTGGTTGTTCTTTCATGGTATTGAATCTCTTATTGATTTTAAATACCTGGATTAGGTCACCCCTCAACCTTCTCTACTCAAGGGAATACAAGCCAAGTTTATGCAATCTGTCACCATAATTAAACCCTGTAAGACACAGTATCATCCTGGCGAAGCAGAGCTATAACCCTCCAAGGCCAGTATATTCTTTCTGAGGTGCCAAGTTTCTTTACTACTGAAGAATTATTTCATCATTTTTGAATTCCAATTGCTTTGAGATAAAGGCCAAAATTCCATAGCCTTGTTTTTAATTACTTTTTGTACCTGTGCACAAACCTTTAATAATTCATGTACATGAACACTTAAATCCCTTTGCTACTCCACTTTTGTAGTTTTGCCCACCCTCTCTGTCCCTCCATAACTTCCTGCTCCCATCTATGCAACTTATTGTGCCTCTTAACATAGTGTCATCTGCAAACGTGGATATACAGCTCTGTATATCCTTCATTCCTTCTTTCATGGTGAAAAGCTGAGCCCCCAGTACAGGTCCCCATGGTACTTGTCACATCATGCCAATCAGAGAACAAACCTTTTATCCCTACTCTCCGCCGCCTATCTCCCAATTAACAACTGATGCACAGCACAAGGTTACTTCCAATTCCACACTTTTTCATTTTTGCTAATAAACTGCTGTACTGATCCTTATCAAGTACCTTTTGGAATCCAAATGATAACTTCCATAGACACTCCCCTATCAGCCATGCTGGTGACCTGCTCAGAAAATCCAGCTAGGCTAGTCAGACATGTCCTACCCGTCACAAATCCACGCTCGCTTTCTTTGATCAATTAGTTCCATAATATCGCTACTTTCTTCTAAAAGGGGAAACAGCTCACGACCAACGACAAGGAAGTCCTACCTCAATCCCAACCAAGCCTCCTGCCTGCAGTCATCGGGCAACCACCTCAGAACCTCCTAGCACTGTCGGCAAAGATTGAAAGAGCATCAGGAGGAGCCCACACTCTTACAGTTGGTAAATTGCCAGATTTTCAGTTAGTAAACAAAGTGGTGCAGTGGCATGATGTGATACCAACAGGAGCATTGCTGGTTGTGTTGGGGAGCCAGTGACTGAACTGAGTTTGTTGCCAGAAGGGATATCGTGATGGCACAGTTCAATTTGGCAAATGACCTTGGCTCATAGTCAGCTGAAGCTCTCCTTTATAACCTTTGCCTACAGTTGTCTGGAAGCTGTCGTAGCCCAGTATTCCTTTGTGAGAGAGACGCAGGCTCCGGAAGCATTGCCGAGGCTCCTGGTGCAGTACATCTGCAAAGGCCAGAGACGTGGGTATCAGCGGGTGGGAGTGGAGACCATTGGCTGTGCCTGTTCAGCCTACTACCCCTGTGGTGCACCTCCTGATCCTCCTGCTCCTCAAAGCAGAACCATGGGGGAGGTTTAAGGGAGAGCCCACTGGTTTCTAAGGGCAAATCTTCTAACTTAAAAATTGTTCAAAACTTCTTACAGGTTCCTTTTAAAAAAAAACAAAGTTTTAAAAGCCTTGAAGGAACTTCAAAACTTTAAAAATAATTAAAATGTCCTTTAAATACTGCTAGTAAAAACTTTACTGTGGCCTTTGCCAATTCAACACTTCTATCCTATCCTAGAGCACTCAGTCTCTCACGGCTGGCCTTCCATCTTCCACTCTCCATAAACTTGAGCTCGTCCCATACTCTACTGCGTATATCCTAACTCACACTAAATCCTGTTTACACATCACCTCTGTGCTCACTGACCTACATTGGCTCCCAGTCTGGCAATGCCTCGATTTTTAAATATCTCATCTTTGTTTTCAAATCCCTCCATGGCCTCATTCCCTCCCGATCTCTGTAACCTTCTCCAAACCTACAACCCTCCGAGATCTCTGCACTCCTCCAATTCTGGGCTCTTATCCATCCCCAACTTTTTTTGCCCCACCATTGGCAGCCTTCAATTGCCTAAGCCCTAAGCTCTGGTTTCCTTCCCTAAATCTCTTTCTGCTCCTTTAAGCCGTTGCTTAAAACCTACCTCTTTTACCAAGCTTTAGTTCATCTATCCTAATATCTCCTTATTTGACTCAATGTCAGTTGCTTAGTCTGATAACGCTGCTGTGATGTGCCTTGGGACATTTAAGTATGATAGAGGCAGTATATAAGTGCAATTTATTATTGTTGACTTTACTGCCTCTTCTGTTCCAGCAGTCTCGAGCGTTTACGAATTCAGGGAGGAACCGTGGGAAAAGGTGGCCCACCCACCGTCCTTTACATGCAGCAGAGTTTTTCCGACCCTTGCTGCCCTGGATATGCCTGAAAATGGGTGCCAAACACAGGAAATCCAGCCCACTGTATATAGTCAGCCGCTTTGCTGCTCTAAGAGCAAGGTGGGTGGTTGTGTATCTCCCTACTATCAATTAGTAACGGAGTGGGGAGAACAGAAGTGTGCCTGTTGTCTGCTGTGGGCAGTTTTTAAATATGTACGTAAGGTGGTATTGAGGAAGAACTCATTCAGTGCATCTAAGGTGGATATGAAAGATTCAGTCAGAATTTTCACAGTTCCCTCTTAGCTTGATACTGAGCTGGTTTCTCTCAACTGAAGTGTCACCTGTGGTTCAGTTGGTAGCATTCTCACCTCTGGGTCAGAAGGTTGTGGGTTAAAGTTCCACTCCAGGGAATTGAGCACATGATCTCGGCTGACTCTTCAGTGCCGTACCACGGGAGTGTTGCAGTGGCAGAGGTGCTGTATTTTGGATAGGGTATTAAACCGAAGTCCTGTCTCCCCTTTCACATTAACGTAAAAGATTCCATGGCACTATTTTGAAGAAGAGCTGGGGAGCTCTCCAAGGTCTCCTGGACAATATATATCCCTCAGCCGACATCACTTAAAACAGATTATGTGGTCATTATCTCATTGCTATTGGTGGGAGCTTGCTGTGTGCAAGATGCACCAACTCGCCAAGGCTCCTTCCAAACTCATGACCTTTACTGCCTAAAAGGCCAAGGGCAGCAGGCTCATGGAACACCACCACCAGCACGTTCCCCTTCAAGTCACACATCATCCTGACTTGGAACTATATTGCTGTTCCTTCATTGTTGCTGGGTCAAGATTCTGGAACTCCCTTACAGCATTGTGGGTGTAGCTGCAGCGGTTCAAGAAGGCAGCTCACCACCATCTTCTCAAGGGCAATTAGGGATGGGCAATAAATGCAGTGTAGATGGAAGCATAAAATTACAAAAGACATCAATATATTAAGCGAATGGGCAAAACTGTAGCAAATGGATTTCAGTTTAGGCAAATCTGAGCTCGTTTACATTGGACCTAAAAGAATAAAACAGGGTGATTTCTAAATGGTGAAAAGCTAGAAACAGTGAAGGTCTAAAGAGACTTGGGGGTCCAGGGTACATTGATCATTAAGATGTCATGAACAGGTACAGAAAATAATCAGAAAGGCTAATGGAATGCTTGCCTTGATATCTACAGAACTAGACTACAACACAGTTGGATTGAAATCATGCTTTAGCTATACAAAGCCCTGATTAGACCACACCTGGAGTACTGTGAGCAGTTCTGGGCACCATACCTTATGAAGAATATATTGGCCTTGGAGAGAGTGCAGTGTAGATTTACCAGAATAAAACCTGGACTCCAAGGGTTAAATTACAAGGAGAGATTATACAAACTCGGGATGCATTCCTTAGAATGTAGAGGTTAAGGGGTGATTAGATAGAAGTTTTCAAGATATTAAGGCGACCTAATAGGGTAGATAGAGAAAACTATTTCTGCTGGATGGGGATTCTAGGACAAGGGGAGCATAGTCAAAAAATTAGAGCTAGACCTTTGAGGGGTGAAATTAGGAAACACTTCTACATGCAAAGGGTGACAGAAGTTTGGAACTCTCATCTGTAAGTGGCAATTGATGCTAGATCAATTGTTAATTTTTTTTTGTGAACCAAAGGTATTAAGGGATGTGGAGCAACGGTGTTTCTGTGGTTGCAGACATGATTGCAGGATGGTATGTTGCCTCCCTGGTGCAAGGGTCATGGATATCACCGAGCAGCTACAGAGCATTCTAGACGACAAGGGTGCACAGCCAGAGGTCGTGGTCCACATTGGTACCAACAATATAGGAAGAAAGAAGGATGAGGTCCTGCAGGCTGAGTTTAGGGAGTTAGGAACGAGATTAGCAAGCAGGATCTCAAAGGTGGTAATCTCCGGATTACTCCCAAGGCCACGTGCTAGTGAGTATAGAAATAGGAGAATACACCAGATGAATGCTTGGCTGGAGAGATGATGCAGGAGGGAGGGCTTCAGATTTCTGGGGCATTGGGACTGGTTCTGGGGAAGGTGGGGCCTGTACAGACCTGGGCAGTCTGCACCTGAACAGGATTAGGACAAAGATCCTTGCAGGAAAGTTTGCTAGTGCTGTTGGGGATGGTTTAAACTAGCTTGGTACGGGGATGGGCACCTGACCGCAGTCTTAGATCGGACAATTTCCGGGCACAGAACGGGAGGCAGAAAATTAACAAGTGAGTCTGAAAGACAGAAGAAGCAAAGGTTAAAAAGTCTGCAGCGCAGGCATTTGGCATTTAAATGCAAGAAATATAGTAAATAAAGCCGATGAGCTGAGGGCACAGATGGACTGATGGCAACATGTTATCGTTGCTATAACGGAAACTTGGCTTAAAGAGGGGCAAGACTGTTTTCAGGCGGGATAGAGAGGGAGATAAAAAAGGAGGGGGTGTAGCATTATTGGTTAAAGAATCAATAACAGCTCTGAGGAGGGATGATATGCTAAATGAATCATCAAATGAGGCCATATGGGTGGAGCTCAGAAATAAAAAAGGGGCAGCCACACTACTAGGAGTGTACTATAGACCCCCTCATAGTGAGAGGGAGATAGAAGAACAAATATGTAGGCAAATTTCTGAGTGCAAAAACTATAGGGCAATAATAGTTGGAGATTTCAGCTACCTCAATATCAACTGGGATACAAACAGTGTGAAGGGCAAAGAGGGGACAAAATTCTTTTACAGCATTCAAGAGCTTTTTTAGCCAGCACGTAACAAGCCCAACAAGAGGGGGCGCAATTCTAGATTTAGTCTTCAGTAATGAAGCTGGGCAAGTGGAGGAAGTAGCATTGGGTGACCAACTTGGAGGTAGTGACCATAATACAGTAAGTTTTAGCATAATTATGGAAAAAGGGCAAAGATAAAACAGGAGTAAAAGTTCTAAATTGGGGGAAGGCAAATGTTAAGAAACTGAGAGGTGATCTGGCAAAAGTGGACTGGATACAGCTACTTGAAGGAAAATCAGTGGCGAACCAGTGAGAGGCATTCAAAAGCGAGATACTACAGGCACAGTGTAGGCATGTCCCCACAAAGATAAAGGGTGGTACTGCCAAATCTAGAGTCCCCTGGTTGTCTGGAAGCTTACAGGGTGAGTTAAAGCAGATAAAGGAGGTGGAATACAGCTTACATGTTCAGGCCTGAATTGAAGAGCTTCAGGACCAAATTACCAAGCGACCTTCTAACTGCTCACTGTGATATCACACCTATCCCTTATTGCTCACCCGTACAGCCCGAAGGTGTCTGACACATTGTGAGTGATGCTGTTCCCTAGGTCTGATTTCTGATGATTAAGTCAAATTTTGTATTTATAACATGGGATTTTGGGGATGGCTTTCTATGATTCCATTCAATTAAAACTGCAAGCTACTGGCTTTAATTGTCCATTGGAATCGATTCTTCATCCTTCCCTCCCAAAACCTACCTGCCAACAACATCCGTAGCAGCTGGGCTGCAGTTTAGGCCCAGTGACGCAACTGGTACAGTCAAATGGAAGGCTGCAGATGAAAGGCAGGTGAACCACAAATTGCACCTTCAGGCCTGCATTGATGAAGAGGTCAAGGACCAAATGACCAAATTTCAGTAACCCCTTCTAGCCCTGCAGCCCTCCACGACCTCTGTGCTCCTCCATTTCTGGCCTCTTGCACCTCCTATTTTAATTGTTCCACTAATAGTGACCGTGTCTTCAGCTGCCTAGGCTTGAAGCTCTGGAATTCCCTCCCTAAAGCTCTCTGCCTCTCTCTCCTCCTTTTAAGATTCTTCATAAAACCTACCTCTTTGGCGAAGCTTTTGGGCATCTGTCCTAATACTTCCTTATATGACTCGGTGCCAGGTTTTGTTTGCTATGGGGAGGGTGGTGGTCAAGTGGTAATGTCACGGGACTAGTAATCCAGGCTCTGGGGGCATGGGTTCGAATCCCACCACAGCAGATGGTGAAATTTGAATTCAATTAATAAAAGCTGGGATTAAAAGCTAGTCTAATAGTGACCATGAAACCATTGTCAGTTGTTGTAAAAACCCATCTGGATCACTAATGTCCTTTAGGGATGGAAATCTGCCATCCTTATCTGGTCTGGCCGACATGTGACTCCAGATCCACACCAATGTGGTTGACTCTTAAATGCTGTCTGAAATGGCCTATCAAGTCACTCAGTTCAAGGGTGATTAGGGATGGGCAATAAATACTGGGCTAGTCAGTGAGGCCCACATCCAACAAATAAAAAACATAACACTTTTGTGATATACCTTGAGACGTTTTACTAGGTTAAAGGCACTATATAAATGCAAGTTGTTGTTGTCCTTATTGTTATGCAGGACACATTGAACTCATTGTAAACAGAGCTGAACTCCTAACCATATCATACATTCCACCATTGCTCAGTGCTTCAATGTGTAGTAAAATTGTGTACATCATGAATCCACGATGCACAGTACACATAGATAAGTCTTTTAAAAATTGACAATTATTTATATTTCGAGAGATACTGTCACTGACACTCTGTTGAAAGACATGCCGTCATATAGACTACAGGACAATTGCAGATTCGAAGCTTTCTCCGCCGAGTTAGTTGATCCCAGCTGGGCTGATAGTAGAGGCAGAACAATTGGCTTCAGCTCCCAGGAGATAGGGATGGAACATAGGAACAGAAGTAGGCCATTTAGCCCCTCAAACCTGCTCCGCCATTCATTTGAATGCTGATCTGTACCTCAACTCCATCTACCCACCTTAGCCCCACATCCGTGAGAAACCTAGCCAGGGTTCCCTCTTCTGAGTAGTATCCATCGAATCCCAATGGATGGGTGCATGATTGCTGCTCACAGAATTGGGCCTTCCTGCAGCTGAATAACCTGCCAGTACTCACCATCCAGGCCACTTGGATGGGATACTAGAGGATGATCGGTACCTTTGGAACCAATGGGGTGAAATAGAGCCTGAGCCATTTGCTCATGTGCAAGCTTGATGCCAAAATATGGCGCATCAGACTGGGCGGCGCAGTGGTTAGCACCGCAGTCTCACAGCTCCAGGGACCCGGGTTTGATTCTGGGTACTGCCTGTGCGGAGTTTGCAAGTTGTCCCTGTGACTGCGTGGGTTTTTGCCGGGTGCTCCGGTTTCCTCCCACAGCCAAAGACTTGCAGGTTGATAGGTAAATTGGCCATTGTAAATTGCCCCTAGGTGGTAGGGAATATGGGATTACTACAGGGTTAGTATAAACGGGTGGTTGTTGGTCGGCACAGACTCGGGCCGAAGGGCCTGTTTCAGTGCTGTATCTCTAAATAAAAAAATAAATAAATAACCTGCAGAATAATGCCTACCCCAAACTGATCATTGCTCATTGTGTATCGTGCATACTAACGAATGGGCCTAAGGCCACCACGTTTGGACCTGAAAAGTGCCCAGCCTACCTCAAATTACCCTGGAAGGTTAAGGTATCTCAAAAATTTGAGCAAAAGGTGAAAATAGCCGTTTCGTACTGCTACTATGCAGTGGCAACACAAGTGGTATTTTCCACTAACAGGATGTTGCTATCAAGCCAAAAAGACATTCTGCCTACCACACAAATGAGTAATGTGGTATATGAATTCCAGTGCTGGTATGATGCCAGGTACGTAGGCTGTATGTCCCAATGACTGGCGGATCACATCAAACAGCACGTCCCTTCGGCTGTTCACGATAGGCAGAGGACTGACCATACTCAACCGGCCCATACTTGCAAAACTCAGAACACAATGTCTAATGTTCGATGTAATTCCGCGATTGGACAATCCCGAGTGTGCTACAAATTAAACAAACAACCAGTTTAAGATGATTAGTCAAGCTCGCACTGTGGCTCACTTGTGCTTGCGAGAAGCTACATATATTCGTAGGCAGAGACCTGTCCTCTGCAGGCAAAAGGAACACGTTCAGGTGTTGTGCCTTTTTTGAATTAACAAAAGCGTGTGGGACAATAGTTTCCTGGTGCATTCTCCATGGCAACGCTTTAACCAATCAGCACCCTTTCCTCGTGCGGTATAATTTGTTGCTGCTGTTGAAATTTGGCATTCTTGTGTCTGTCCTGATGAGTGCAAGATGAAAAGCTTTGACAGCATGTCTCTTTTTTCAGCAATACTCAAGGGGTGAATTTCCTTGAAGATTCTCCCACTCTGCTGGCCTAAACTTCGGAAGAAACCCTACTGGCGAAAGTGACCTGTCAGCCCCTCCTGGAGAGGAGGAGGAATGGGATAAAATTGAAGGGCATATTTAATGACATCAAAAACACTTTGCTAGATTCATAAAGTGAGGAGCACATGCTGGGGCCTGAGATCTGATGACATTGATCAGATCATGTTAACGCTCTTTCTTGTGAGTTACATTTCCCTGTTATGTTTCTGCTGGGAAGAGGGGACTCTGCTGCCATTTTGTTTACAAGTATTGCTTCATAAGCAGTGGCTGGGAATTGCATAAGAGTGGCCAGGGTTAGCTCTTTTGATCTTCCCACTCCATTTAGAGAAACGCTTGCTTTTTGATTGCCTCATTAGGATACAGTACATGAGTAATTTGAGGAGGGACATGTGATCAGTGTAACATGCTTGGGAGGAACATGTGATTTTGGATCTATGGTTCCCAAAGCTCTCCATCACTGAGGTTTTCCTCACCTCATGCCTGGATCTGCTCCCACTAATTGATAGCAATTTATTGGTATAATTAATCAACAACTTCCATTCTCATTGTATTCTGAGACTACCGGAATGATCAAAGGCGAATTAGATGGGCCATGGTCTGTTTTCATTCTGCAAGATTTTAACCACCATCTCAATCATCATCTCTCTCCTCTGCACTCACTGCCCTCCTTTCCTCCCTAAGTCTCTCTCTCTCTAGGTAAACTGCCTTATCCATATTCAGGCCACCCGCTTGATCGTGCCATCTCACATGACCTCGCTACACTTGTTATAACTATCACTGATAAAGCCATCTTTGGTCATTTCCTTATATCGCCCTCTACCTATATTCCCCTTTCCCCTCCCAGTGCTGCTACTTTCTGTTTCTACCACCTGGAAAAAACCTTCCCTCAAGTCACATACCTCAGCACTTTCGAATTCCCAACTAGCTAGCATTTGGCCCACAATTCACATGACATTTCTGCAGCTGTTGATTTGTTAAGTTACACCCTATCCACCACCCTAATGCCCTTGTCCCCTTTAAAATCATTACTGTCTCTCGCCCTGGTCATTCCCCTGGTACACTCCCATCTTTGCTACCTTAAGTCCAAGGACACAGATTTGAACATCTTTGACAGACAATTGATTTAACCATCCATTGCCAGACCACATAAAGTACAATCAGGTCCTGCTGTCCGTTGCTAAAACTGCTCACCATTCAAAGATCATCCGGGAATGTATAACCCTTATCTGCTCTTCATAAACAATCCTCTTAAACCACCCATATGTGCCTCATTCACCAACAAGAAGTGTGAGGAGCTCAAGGACTTTTTTCTCACAAATGTTGTGGCCATCCATTCAGCTGCCTCTGTTGCTTCCCTCCCTTCCCTAGCCCACTGGGCCAACTTCCCCTAATGTTTTCCTAGCCCTGAACTTACGTCTTTCTCTAGATTCTATCCCATCTCCTGCCTTGCTCTCTCCGAGCTCACTTTGTCCACAAGACCCACTTCCTGCTCTGTCACTTCTATCACAACCAATCTGTTAACCACCCAGCTTCCTTTCCTGGTGCCCATATTAGCTGACATTTTTAACAGTTCTCTCTCCTCAGGTACTGTCCCCCCAGCCACCCCCCCCTTCAAATCTACTGTCATCGTCCCACTCCTCAAAAAACCTCACTGTTGACTCCTCTGCATTGCAAAATACCACCCCATCTTCAACCTCCTTTTCTTTGCCAAATGTGTCCCAAATCCATGCCCATCTTTCCTGCATGTTTGAATCCCTCCAATATGGTTTTTAGCCCCGCCACAGTACTGCAATGGCTTTTATTAAAGTCACAGCTCACATTCTGTGTGTCTGTGACTGTGGTAAACTATCGCTCTTCATCCTTTTCAATCTTTCTGCAACCATGGACACAAGCTGACCACACCATCCTCCTCCAGTGTCTCACCTTCATCATCCAGCTTAGTGAAACTGCACTCGCCTGGCTCCATTCTTGCCTGTTGAATCATAGCTGGATAATCACCTGCAATGGCTTCTCTTTCCTCTTCCACAGTTCTGGTTTCCTCCAAGGATCTATCCTTGGCACCTTCTAATTCTCATCTACGTGCTGCCCCTTGGTGATATCATCTGAGAACACATCAGGTTCCATATGTCTGCTGATGACACTCAGCTCTACCTCATCACCACCTCTCGGACCCCTCTATTGTCTCTAATTTATCACACTGCTTGTCTAACATCCAATATTGGATGAGCAGAAATGACCTCCAAATGAATATTGGGAAGACTGAAGCCGTTGTCTTTGGAACCCACAACAGACGTCATTCCCTGGCCACCGTTTCCATTCCTGGCAACTGTCTGAAGCCGAGTCATGCCATTCGTAACCTTGGTGTTGTGTTTGACCCCGAGATGAGCCTAGACTGTCTACTTCCATCTCTTTAACATCGTCCGACTCTGACCCTGCCTCAGCTCATCTGCTGCTGAAACCCTAATCCAGGCCTTTGTTATCTCCCGATTTGACTATTCCAAAGCACTCCTGGCCAGCCTCTCATCTTCCACCCTGCATAAACTTGTGCTAATCCCAGACTCTGCTGCCTGTATTTTAAATAACATCATGTCTCATTCCCCAGTCACTCCTTTGCTCTCTGTCTGATAACACCTCAATTTTAAAATTCTTATCAGTGTTTTCCACTCCCTCCATGGTCTTGCCCCTCCCATCTCTGTAATCTCCTCCAATCCTATAAGTCTTTGAGATATCTGCGTTCATATAATCCTGGCATCTTGAGCATCCCCGATTTTAATTGCTCGACCATCAGTGGCTGTGCCTTCAGCTGCCCAGTTCCTAAGCTCAGGAATTCCCTCCCGAAACCTCTCTGCCTCTTACCTCTCACTCCTCCTTTTTATGGAGCATCTTAACTTACCTCTTCGACCAAACTTTAGGTCATATTTCTTGATATCTCCTCCTGTAGCTCAGTGCCAAAAAATGTTTTTTTTTTTATAATGGATAACTGTTGTTAAGCACCTTGGAAAGCTTTACTGCATTAAAAGCGCTATAGAAATGCAAGTTGCTGTTTTTATCCAGCAATTCCTATGTTCCTATGACTCGTCCCCATGGTTAATTACATGTGCATGGATGTGTTGTGGTAGTGATTGGAGGGGGTCGAGTGCTACTTCCCCCTGTTTACTTCAGCCATTGGTGTTCCAACACGCCACTATCCTTTGTAAATTGAAAACACTTTCAACTAGCACTTCAGTGGCAGGAGGGTTGGTAACCAGAGGACACAGATTTAAAAGAATTAGTAAAAAAGCAGAAAGAAGAGGAGATTTTTTTTACACAGTGAGTTGTTATAATCTGGAATTGACTGCCTGAAAGGGTGAAGGAAGCAGATTCAGCCGTGACTTTCCAAAAGGAATTGGGTAAATACTTGGAAAGGAGAAATTTGCAGGGCTATGGAGAAAAAGCAGGGGAATGGCACTAGAATCATAGAACGGTTCCAACACAGCAGGAGGCCATTCAGCCTGCCATGTCCACTCTGTAAGAGCAACTCAGTTCATCCCACTCCCCTGCCTTCTCCCCATAGCCCTGCAAATTTCTTCTATTCAGATAATTATCCAATTCTCTTTTGAAAGCCGCAATTGACTCTCCCTCCACCAGACTCTCAGGCAGAGCATTCCAGATCCTAACCACTCGCGGAAAGAAGTTTTCCCTCATGTCCCCTTTGATTCTTTTGTCAGTCACCTTAATGGGGGTCCTGTGGATCTTAACTCTTATACAACGGGCACTCTTTCTGTCTATCTACTCTGTCCAGACTTCTCATGACTTTGTAAACCTCTATCAATCTCCTCTCAGCTTTCTCTTCTCCACAGAGAACAGCCCCAGCTTCTCCAATCTATTCATGTAAATGAAGTCCCTCATCCCATTCTCGTAAATCTTTTCTGCATCCACTCTAATGCCTTCAGATCTAATTAGATATTTCTTTCAAAGAGCTGGCACAGGCACAGTGGGCTGAATGGCCTCATCTTGAGATGTCCATGGCAGTGTGCACCTCAGGATGGTTCCTGAGCAGACCTTGTTTCAGGTTCTTTCTGGATCTGGAAATTTCCCTTTAACAGATGTGTTGTAGCCATCAGGGTAATCATACTTTGAATACAGGACACCCACACAGGTTATTGAAGTGGAGCAAGACAGGCGACTAACATCCTACAGTGGATTCCATTAAGAGAGAACTCGAGCCTTGGTTTAATTTTCTGTCAAAGAAGCCACATGTTGATAACCTGATGGCTGGATGTCGGTAGTTTTTGGAATGCTCGAGCTAATTATTGGTAGAGGCCTGAAATAAATTATTCAATGCTTTTAAATTTGTTACCTCTAGTCTTGACTGTTCCAATGCTCATCTGACTGGCCTCCAACTTTGCATCCTCTGTAAACTTAAGCTCATCCCAAAGCTCTGCTGCCCATATCCTAATATGTACCAAGTCCTGTTCAATCATTGCCCCTGTGCTCGCTGACCTACGTTGGGTCCTAGTCCAGCAACACATTGATTTTAAAATTCTCATCCTTATTTTCAAATCTCTCCATGACCTCGCCCTTCCCTATCTCTGTAATCTCCTCCAGCCCTACAACGCTCTGGGATCTCTGTGTTCCTCCAGTTTTTGCCTCGTGTATCCCCAATTTCTTCGCTCCACCATTGGCATCCGTGCCTTCAGATGCCTAGACCCTAAGCTCTGGAATTTCCTTCCTAAACCTCTACACCTCTCTACCTCCCTCTCCTCCTTTAAGATGCTCTTTAAAACCTACCCCCTTTAGCAAGCTTTTGGTTATCTGTCCTAAGATCTTCACATGTTTTTTGGTATCAAATTTTGTTTGATATCTCCTGTGAAGTACTTTGGGATGTTTTACGATGTTAAAGGGCTTTGCAAAAGCAAGTTGTTATTCTGGTTGTAAATTCACAGTTGATAGAACCAGTGTGACGCAGTGAGCAGGATGTCCACTTCTCACTGTTCTGTACTGCTCTGCGCCTTGTTAGAGTGGCGATCTGCATGACGTCAACCGAACAATCTTGTTCTCACAAGCAATGATCCGGGAGTTGTATTATGGAATGAAGCTTGTTTCACCTTTGCCTGTGGCGGTATGAACTCCTCCCCATTTCTGCACCCGTTTAGTCTTTTTTTCTAAAGAGTGTCAAGACTTAGTTTGGCATCAGGCAAAAAGTAGTCACCCTAAATCTGTCCTGTAATTTCCCCAGGGTGCAGAGATGGCGCAGAAGATGGAAGAGTGATGGAGGGTTTGGTGGGGGAGAGGAGTGATGGTGGGGGGGGTGCGGGGGTGGGGGGGGAAGGAGGCTATTATACGATGTGCAGTATCTGAGGGGCCAGCACATTAACCTGGGTAGGGCAAGGAGGAGTGGCTGGCATTGTAATCTGGTCCACTGTGTCTTAGAGGAGACAAGGTTTATAACCTGACCTGTTCTGTCTCAAGGAAGGCTGCATTATTGAAAACTTGCTCTCTCAGTTAATGTTTGCATTTTATTTCCATATGTTGGCAAAGAATAGATTTCTTTCTTTGCTGCGTTAGCAACTCCAGTGGGACAAAACAACATTTATAATGAAGGAAATATGCATGAATTACAGCATAATATTCCCGCAGTAGACTGTGCAGCAGATGTTATTTACATGTTTGATGTAGAATATCACCATATCTAAAGCATCATGTTGAATATTGATTGTGCAGTAAACAGTTCTGTGCATTGATCCTCTCAGATTACATCACATCCTTTGTAAATCAGCTCAGAGTGTCAGCCATAGCTCAGTTCGTAGCACTCTTGCTCTGTCTCAGATGTTTATGGGTTCAAATCTCACTCCAGGACTTGAGCATGAAAATCAAGGCTGACACTCAGTGCAGTACTGAGGGAGTGCTGCACTGTCAGAGGTGCTGTCTTTTGGTTGAGAGTTTGAACTGAGGCCCCATCTGCCTTCTTGGGTGGATATGGAAGATCCCATGGCCCTATTTTGAAGAAGAACATTCCCTGGCATCCTGGCCAATAATTATCCCTCAATCAACTTTACAAAAAACAGGTTATCTGGTCATCATTGCATTGCTGTTTGTGGGAGCTTGCTGTGCACAAATTGTCTGTTGAATTTACTACATTACAATAGTGACTGCACTTCAAGAATACTTCATTGGCTGCAAAGTGCTGGGAACATCCTGTGGTTGTGAAAGGTGCTATATAAATACAAGTCTTTTTTTTCCGTGTGTCAGACTGGGGATTGGAGTGAGATATGTAGGGAAGGTAATATTGGATATCTGGGACCATTCACCAAACAGCCATTTCAGTTTGATTTCCGAAGGTGTTATAAGCTGTCACAGAGAATCTCATCTGCACAACAGCAGTAACATGCAATCACTCACATACCTATTTCTTTTGCAAAATGTACTTTGGAGTTGGTGTGGAAGATTTCAGTCCATCTCTGTCTCTTTCCCTTTGTATAGAACCTGGTGTTTTGACTGCACTGTGCTGACTTTGAGGGTTTGGGAGTTTTCAATAAACTAGTTCGCTTTTGGGGTGATGCTGTCTTTCAGGTGATTAGCACTGTTTTGGGGTGATGCTGTCTTTCAGGTGATTAGTACAGTTTTGGGGTGATGCTGTCTTTCAGGTGATTAGTACAGTTTTGGGGTGATGCTGTCTTTCAGGTGATTAGTACAGTTTTGGGGTGATGCTGTCTTTCAGTTGATTAGTACTGTTTTGGGGTGATGCTGTCTTTCAGGTGATTAGTACAGTTTTGGGGTGATGCTGTCTTTCAGGTGATTAGTACTGTTTTGGGGTGATGCTGTCTTTCAGGTGATTAGTACAGTTTTGGGGTGATGCTGTCTTTCAGGTGATTAGTACAGTTTTGGGGTGATGCTGTCTTTCAGGTGATTAGTACTGTTTTGGGGTGATGCTGTCTTTCAGGTGATTAGTACAGTTTTGGGGTGATGCTGTCTTTCAGGTGATTAGTACAGTTTTGGGGTGATGCTGTCTTTCAGGTGATTGACACTGTTTTGGGGTGATGCTGTCTTTCAGGTGATTAGTGCAGTTTTGGGGTGATGCTGTCTTTCAGGTGATTAGTACAGTTTTGGGGTGATGCTGTCTTTCAGGTATTTGACACTGTTTTGGGGTGATGCTGTCTTTCAGGTGATTAGTACAGTTTTGGGGTGATGCTGTCTTTCAGGTGATTGACACTGTTTTGGGGTGATGCTGTCTTTCAGGTGATTAGTACAGTTTTGAGGTGATGCTGTCTTTCAGGTGATTGACACTGTTTTGGGGTGATGCTGTCTTTCAGGTGATTAGTACAGTTTTGAGGTGATGCTGTCTTTCAGGTGATTGACACTGTTTTGGGGTGATGCTGTCTTTCAGGTGATTAGTACAGTTTTGGGGTGATGCTGTCTTTCAGGTGATTAGTACTGTTTTGGGGTGATGCTGTCTTTCAGGTGATTGACACTGTTTTGGGGTGATGCTGTCTTTCAGGTGATTAGTACAGTTTTGGGGTGATGCTGTCTTTCAGGTGATTAGTACAGTTTTGGGGTGATGCTGTCTTTCAGGTGATTGACACTGTTTTGGGGTGATGCTGTCTTTCAGGTGATTAGTACAGTTTTGAGGTGATGCTGTCTTTCAGGTGATTAGTGCAGTTTTGGGGTGATGCTGTCTTTCAGGTGATTAGTACAGTTTTGGGGTGATGCTGTCTTTCAGGTATTTGACACTGTTTTGGGGTGATGCTGTCTTTCAGGTGATTAGTACAGTTTTGGGGTGATGCTGTCTTTCAGGTGATTGACACTGTTTTGGGGTGATGCTGTCTTTCAGGTGATTAGTACAGTTTTGAGGTGATGCTGTCTTTCAGGTGATTAGTACAGTTTTGGGGTGATGCTGTCTTTCAGGTGATTGACACTGTTTTGGGGTGATGCTGTCTTTCAGGTGATTAGTACAGTTTTGGGGTGATGCTGTCTTTCAGGTGATTGACACTGTTTTGGGGTGATGCTGTCTTTCAGGTGATTAGTACAGTTTTGAGGTGATGCTGTCTTTCGGGTGATTAGTACAGTTTTGGGGTGATGCTGTCTTTCAGGTGATTGACACTGTTTTGGGGTGATGCTGTCTTTCAGGTGATTAGTACAGTTTTGGGGTGATGCTGTCTTTCAGGTGATTGACACTGTTTTGGGGTGATGCTGTCTTTCAGGTGATTAGTACAGTTTTGGGGTGATGCTGTCTTTCAGGTGATTAGTACAGTTTTGGGGTGATGCTGTCTTTCAGGTGATTGACACTGTTTTGGGGTGATGCTGTCTTTCAGGTGATTGACACTGTTTTGGGGTGATGCTGTCTTTCAGGTGATTAGTACAGTTTTGGGGTGATGCTGTCTTTCAGGTGATTGACACTGTTTTGGGGTGATGCTGTCTTTCAGGTGATTAGTACAGTTTTGGGGTGATGCTGTCTGTCAGGTGATTGACACTGTTTTGGGGTGATGCTGTCTTTCAGGTGATTAGTACAGTTTTGGGGTGATGCTGTCTTTCAGGTGATTAGTACAGTTTTGGGGTGATGCTGTCTTTCAGGTGATTGACACTGTTTTGGGGTGATGCTGTCTTTCAGGTGATTAGTACAGTTTTGAGGTGATGCTGTCTTTCAGGTGATTAGTACAGTTTTGGGGTGATGCTGTCTTTCAGGTGATTAGTACAGTTTTGGGGTAATGCTGTCTTTCAGGTGATTAGTACAGTTTTGGGGTGATGCTGTCTTTCAGGTGATTAGTACAGTTTTGGGGTGATGCTGTCTTTCAGGTGATTGACACTGTTTTGGGGTGATGCTGTCTTTCAGGTGATTAGTACAGTTTTGGGGTGATGCTGTCTTTCAGGTGATTGACACTGTTTTGGGGTGATGCTGTCTTTCAGGTGATTAGTACAGTTTTGAGGTGATGCTGTCTTTCAGGTGATTAGTACAGTTTTGGGGTGATGCTGTCTTTCAGGTGATTAGTACAGTTTTGGGGTGATGCTGTCTTTCAGGTGATTGACACTGTTTTGGGGTGATGCTGTCTTTCAGGTGATTAGTACAGTTTTGGGGTGATGCTGTCTTTCAGGTGATTGACACTGTTTTGGGGTGATGCTGTCTTTCAGGTGATTGACACTGTTTTGGGGTGATGCTGTCTTTCAGGTGATTAGTGCAGTTTTGGGGTGATGCTGTCTTTCAGGTGATTGACACTGTTTTGGGGTAATGCTGTCATTCAGGTGATTAGTACAGTTTTGGGGTGATGCTGTCTTTCAGGTGATTGACACTGTTTTGGGGTGATGCTGTCTTTCAGGTGATTGGCACTGTTTTGGGGTGATGCTGTCTTTCAGGTGATTGGCACTGTTTTGGGGTGATGCTGTCTTTCAGGTGATTGACACTGTTTTGGGGTGATGCTGTCTTTCAGGTGATTGGCACTGTTTTGGGGTGATGCTGTCTTTCAGGTGATTAGTACAGTTTTGGGGTGATGCTGTCTTTCAGGTGATTAGTACAGTTTTGGGGTGATGCTGTCTTTCAGGTGATTGACACTGTTTTGGGGTGATGCTGTCTTTCAGGTGATTAGTACAGTTTTGGGGTGATGCTGTCTTTCAGGTGATTAGTGCAGTTTTGGGGTGATGCTGTCTATCAGGTGATTGACACTGTTTTGGGGTGATGCTGTCTTTCAGGTGATTGGCACTGTTTTGGGGTGATGCTGTCTTTCAGGTGATTGACACTGTTTTGGGGTGATGCTGTCTTTCAGGTGATTAGTACAGTTTTGGGGTGATGCTGTCTTTCAGGTGATTGACACTGTTTTGGGGTGATGCTGTCTTTCAGGTGATTGACACTGTTTTGGGGTGATGCTGTCTTTCAGGTGATTAGTGCAGTTTTGAGGTGATGCTTTCTTTCAGGTGATTGACACTGTTTTGGGGTGATGCTGTCTTTCAGGTGATTAGTACAGTTTTGGGGTGATGCTGTCTTTCAGGTGATTGACACTGTTTTGGGGTGATGCTGTCTTTCAGGTGATTAGTGCAGTTTTGGGGTGATGCTGTCTTTCAGGTGATTAGTACAGTTTTGGGGTGATGCTGTCTTTCAGGTGATTAGTACAGTTTTGGGGTGATGCTGTCTTTCAGGTGATTGACACTGTTTTGGGGTGATGCTGTCTTTCAGGTGATTGGCACTGTTTTGGGGTGATGCTGTCTTTCAGGTGATTAGTACAGTTTTGAGGTGATGCTGTCTTTCAGGTGATTGACACTGTTTTGGGGTGATGCTGTCTTTCAGGTGATTAGTACAGTTTTGGGGTGATGCTGTCTTTCAGGTGATTAGTACAGTTTTGGGGTGATGCTGTCTTTCAGGTGATTAGTACAGTTTTGGGGTGATGCTGTCTTTCAGGTGATTAGTGCAGTTTTGGGGTGATGCTGTCTTTCAGGTGATTAGTGCAGTTTTGAGGTGATGCTGTCTTTCAGGTGATTAGTGCAGTTTTGGGGTGATGCTGTCTTTCAGGTGATTAGTACAGTTTTGGGGTGATGCTGTCTTTCAGGTGATTGACACTGTTTTGGGGTGATGCTGTCTTTCAGGTGATTGACACTGTTTTGGGGTGATGCTGTCTTTCAGGTGATTGGCACTGTTTTGGGGTGATGCTGTCTTTCAGGTGATTAGTACAGTTTTGAGGTGATGCTGTCTTTCAGGTGATTGACACTGTTTTGGGGTGATGCTGTCTTTCAGGTGATTAGTACAGTTTTGGGGTGATGCTGTCTTTCAGGTGATTAGTACAGTTTTGGGGTGATGCTGTCTTTGAGGTGATTAGTACAGTTTTGGGATGATGCTGTCTTTCAGGTGATTGGCACTGTTTTGGGGTGATGCTGTCTTTTAGGTGATTAGTACAGTTTTGGGGTGATGCTGTCTTTCAGGTGATTAGTACAGTTTTGGGGTGATGCTGTCTTTCAGGTGATTAGTACAGTTTTGGGGTGATGCTGTCTTTCAGGTGATTAGTACAGTTTTGGGGTGATGCTGTCTTTCAGGTGATTAGTACAGTTTTGGGGTGATGCTGTCTTTCAGGTGATTAGTACAGTTTTGGGGTGATGCTGTCTTTCAGGTGATTAGTACAGTTTTGGGGTGATGCTGTCTTTCAGGTGATTAGTACAGTTTTGGGGTGATGCTGTCTTTCAGGTGATTAGTACAGTTTTGGGGTGATGCTGTCTTTCAGGTGATTGGCACTGTTTTGGGGTGATGCTGTCTTTCAGGTGATTGACACTGTTTTGGGGTGATGCTGTCTTTCAGGTGATTAGTACAGTTTTGGGGTGATGCTGTCTTTCAGGTGATTGACACTGTTTTGGGGTGATGCTGTCTTTCAGGTGATTGGCACTGTTTTGGGGTGATGCTGTCTTTCAGGTGATTAGTACAGTTTTGGGGTGATGCTGTCTTTCAGGTGATTGGCACTGTTTTGGGGTGATGCTGTCTTTCAGGTGATTAGTACAGTTTTGGGGTGATGCTGTCTTTCAGGTGATTAGTACAGTTTTGGGGTGATGCTATCTTTCAGGTGATTGACACTGTTTTGGGGTGATGCTGTCTTTCAGGTGATTGACACTGTTTTGGGGTGATGCTGTCTTTCAGGTGATTAGTACAGTTTTGGGGTGATGCTGTCTTTCAGGTGATTAGTACAGTTTTGGGGTGATGCTGTCTTTCAGGTGATTGGCACTGTTTTGGGGTGATGCTGTCTTTTAGGTGATTGGCACTGTTTTGGGGTCATGTCTTTCAGGTGATTAGTACAGTTTTGGGGTGATGCTGTCTTTCAGGTGATTGACACTGTTTTGGGGTGATGCTGTCTTTCAGGTGATTGACACTGTTTTGGGGTGATGCTGTCTTTCAGGTGATTGACACTGTTTTGGGGTGATGCTGTCTTTCAGGTGATTAGTACAGTTTTAGGGTGAGTTGAATTTTTCTGTTGGTTGATATTGTTGGAATTTGGATTTTCCTATTGGCCAGTTTGGTATTGGGGATCAAGCACCTTTTCTTGGTCAGTAATTTATTGGGCGATGGGATCTTGTAGCTGGTCAGTAATTTATTAGGTGTTTCGGTCTATCAGCTGGTGTCACTGTGGGCATGGACAGCTGGAAACGTATGCTGGAGAATTGGTAATTGCAGCATAACTGGTGTAAATGTTTTGCGTGAAAAGCCACAACTGGTTACCAAATAAAGAGAGCAATGGGCATATATCAGTGCATTTCAATAACCTTTCGCTTTAATCCCGGCCTAGTTTTTGGAAACTTGGAGAGCAGGGCACTAGTCTTTCTATGTGTCTCATTCTTGTTCTTGAACAATGTTTAATTCTGTCAGTTCATTTAATCTCTCCACCATTGGATCAATGCTAGATGCTAGGATTCTATATATGTCATTCAACAAGAATCAGATTCAACAACAACGACTTATATTTATATAGCGCCTTTAATGTAATAAATCGTCACAAAGTGTGTCACTGAGGCATTATAAAACAAAATATGACACCAAGCAACATAAGGTGACATTAGGTCAGATGAACAAAAGCTTGGTCAAAGAGGTAGATTTTAAGGAGTGCCTTCAAGGAGGGAAAGTGAGGTAGAGAGATGTAGGGAGGGTATTCCATAGCTTGGAGCCGAGGCAACTGAAGGTATGGCCACCAATGGTGGAGTGAAAAAATTAGGGATGCTCAAGAGGCCAGAATTAAAGGAGTACAGATATCGCGGAGGATTGTGAAGCTGGAGGAGATTACAGAGATAGGGAGGGTGAGGCCATGGAGGGATTTGAAAACAAGGATGAGAATTTTAAAATCAGTCGAGTCTAGAGGTAATGAAGGCATGAATGAGAGTTTCAGCCACAAATGAGCAGAGACAAGCAAAGTTGGGTGATGTTACAGAGGTGTAAATAGGCGGCCTTGGTGATGACATGAATATGAGGTCGGAAGCTCATCTCTGGGTCAGATATGCCACTGAGGTTGTCGACAGACTGGCTTAATTTCAGACTGTTGCCAGGGAGAGGGATGAAGTCAGTAGATCACAGTTAAAGAACCAGTATCAAGCTGAGAGAGAAAGTGAAAGGTTTGCTGCAACGGGATTACATACAACGGGAGCAAATAGTGAAATGTTTTGTTTAATCGGATTCTCTGAGTGTGTGGAAGAAATTCCATATGTTGGAAGTAGGACCAATTGGATAGCTCTTTCAAAGAGCTGGCATGGGTATGATGGACTGAATGGCCTCCTATGCTGTAAGATTCTATAAATATATATGTTTGTGAATCTTGCTGTGTGCAAATTGGCTGCTGCGTTTCCTACATTAGAATAGTGGCTACACTTCAAAAGCACCTCATTGGCTATAAAGCACTTTGGAATGTCCTGAGGTCATGAAAGGTGCTATATAAATGCAAATCTGGCTGACTTTCCATGATATGGAAAGGACTTTGTAGACAGTGGGAAGAGTTGGGAAGGGTTTTGGTCTGTACAGTATCAGTGAGTGGGGAGGGATTTTGTCTGCTGGGAATTTGTCCAAGAATATGTTTGTTTAGCATTGACAGGATTGTTTATCTTTTATTCTTAGTTAATGTGTCAGTTCTGAGTAAGCCTAAGAGCGTTGTAAACACAAATTCAATTAAAGCAACAGTCCTTGAGATTTCACAGGTTATTGGCACTGGCAATATAATCCATAGTCAGAGTAAGATAAATACTTGTTTGATTAGATCTTTGAACATGTGTAAAATTAGTGTGTGTATGCTTATTGGGTGTAGCTTATAAGAAGTCCTGTCAGACAAGCTGCAGACAGATCTCTGTAATTACTGTCATTCTCTGAATTCCTTTGATGGACAGACCAGCAGTGCTAAATTACAGCACCTGGACAATGCTTTATCTGGACCTTGTTCTTTGCAGCACTAAGTTAACCCTCTCATTTCCTGAACTTGGTTGTATTTATAGTAGCTGAGCATATAACTGAGGAGATTGGCCTCAATCACATTGGTAGCCTGCTGTGTCTGGGTGAAGGGGAAGGACGTTGCACTAGCTTATGATGGGATCTAAAATATCCCACTTGGACCTTAAGCCTGAGCCTTGCCTAAAAGATAAGATTGTTAGGAGGTGGGTGTTAAAAATTTATGCTTTTTCTTGATGTTCTGAGCTCGTTGGCTATTTTCATAAGCAAACCATCCCCTTTATGAACCACAGCCTGCAGCTTTATTTTCTGGTGGCTATAGTTCACTTCTGATCGCAATAAATTGTCCTACTGGAGAATACGTGGGATGCCTGCGACGTTTCTCTGTCACCTCAAAGAGAATTTAGGAATAGGATTAGGTTATTCAGCCCCTTGATCCTGTTCTGCTATTCAGTTGGATCGTGGATGAACTGTATTTCAACTCCATATCCCTTGATATCCTTATACAGCAAAATCTATTGATCTTAGTCTTAAAGCTCCAATTATCCTCATATCGACAGTCTTTTGGGGGAAGAGTTCCAGATTTCCACTACCCTTTGTGTGAAAAGCACTTGCTGATTTTTGCCCCTGAATGGCTGAGCTCTAATTTTAAGATTATGCCCCCTTGTTCTTGATTTCCCCAGTAGAGAAAATAGTTTCTCCATATCTACCTTACCAAATCCTTTAAACATTTAAAATATTTTAATTAGTTCACCTCTCAAGCTTTATGCTCGAGAGAATACAAGCCAAGTTAATGTAACTTGTCCTCAAATAGTTTAGCTATTTAAGCCCCGGTATCATTCTGTGGAAAATAATTTGCTGTCAGTTTAACATGTACTGGTTAAATTACTTCCACAGATTTATTCACACACAGTGAGATAGAACCATAGAACAAGAGTCCAAAATCCTTCCATCTTTTATCAGCAAATACCTGAAAACAGATTTTACATGAGATTTTTCTCACTGAGCTTTTCATCCCTGTTCCTAGTAAAGTTTAGATGAAACGGGATGAATCACTGTGAAGAAGTCCGTCATTTCTGAGGCACCTTTTCCTCTGATCAAACAATTTCTTCAGTACTCAGGAAAACAAATGTGATCCGTTAGGTTGCTAACTAGAGGGCATGAGTGTAAGCCCACCATCAAAAGAGGAAAGGAAAGAGGTTTGCAACATGTTTCTTTATGCCGAGGATTGTTAGAGCAAGGAACACCCTACCAGAAATATTATGGGAAGCAGAATCCACAACATACTTAACATATTTGAAAAAGTAAAATTTTAAAGGGTATGTGCAAAGGTCAGAAGAATGGGACATGTGAGAACAGGTAGAAGTTCAGTGGGCCAAATGGTCTCATGCTGTTCTATAGAAGCCTATAATTTAGATTGGGAAAGGTGGAAATAGTATTGTAACCTGTTCACTAATGCTCAGTTTGGGTTCCACCAGGGCCACTCAGCTCCAGACCTCATTATAACCTTGGTTCAAACATGGACAAACGAGCTGGAAGTGAGGTGTGAGTGATTGCCCTTGACATCACGGCAGCATTTGACCGATTGTGGTATCAAGGAGTAAAATTTGAAATCAATGGAAATCGGGAGAAAACTCTCCACTGGTTGGAGTCATCCCTAGCACAAAGGAAGATGGTTGTGATTGTTGGAGGTCAATCATCTCAGTCCCGGGACATCACTGTAGGAGTTCCTCAGGGTAGTGGCCTAGGCCAAACCATCTTCAGCTGCTTCATCAATGACCTTCCCTCCATCATAAGGTCAGAAGTGGGGATGTTCGCTGATGATTGCACAATTTTCAATACATTCACAACTCTCCAGATACTGAAACAGTCAGTGCCCACATGCAGAAAGACCTAGACAACATTCAGGCTTAGGCTGATATGTGGCAAGTAACATACATGCCACACAAGTGCCAGGCAATGACCATCTCCATCATGAGAGAATCTAACCATCTCCCCTTGACATACTATTGCATTACCATAACTGAATCCCCCACCATAATCCTGGGCATCATCATTGACCAGAAACTTAACTGGACCGGTCATATAAATACTGTGGCTACAAGAGCAGGTACGTACGAGGCTGGGAATTCTGCAGTGAGTAACTCACCTTCCCAAAGCCTGTCCACCATCTACAAGGCACAAGTCAAGAGTGTGATGGAATACTCTCTAATTACCTGGTTGAGTGCGGCTTCAACAACACTCGAGAAGCTCGACATCATACAGAACAAAGCAGCCTGCTTGAGTGGCACCCCATCCAGCATCTTAAACATTCACTGCTTTCGCCACCAACACACAGTGGCAGCAGTGTGTACCATCTACAAGATGCACTGCAGCAACTCACCAAGCCTCCTTCAACAGCACCTTCCAAACCTGTAACCTCTACCACCTAGAAGGGCAGGAGATGCACGGGAACACCACCACCTACAAGTTCCACTCTGTCACACACCATTCTGACTTGGAACTATATCACCGTTTCTTCACTGTCGCTGGGTCAAAATCCTGGAACTCCCTTCCTAACAGCACTGTGGGTATACCTACCCCAAATGGACTGCAGCGGTTCAAGAAGACAGCTCGCTCCCACTCTGTTCAAGGTTAATTAGGGATGGGCAACAAATGCTGGCCTTGCCAGTGACACCCACATCTCAAGAACGAATAAAAGAAATATAAAATTCCACTGATTTTCAAACAACCTATAATTTAACATGTTGGCTACCAAAGATGCCTCCAGGCAATAATTTTCTCTCTTCCTCAGCTTGAGTGCATGTAGGCAATTCATTTTAAACTCCATAACCATCTACCAGGAGATGACAAAGTAAATCTGAATGTATATTTATTTATATCTCTCTCTTTCATTTATTCTGTGACACACTTTAACACTTTCTCTGTCACACTATGATAACACCCCTATTGATACACAACAGCGTATCTTATCAGTCACCAGGAGCAACTGCATGAGAGAGTGAATGAAATTGCAGTGACAGTGAATCTTTCTTTTCTCCCTGTCCCTATTTGGCAACAGTTCACTGGAAGGGGATTAAAAGAGCAAGGTAACTGTGCTAAAGGGATGACGCCCCTATAGTAAAAGGCGAGACTGCATTGAAGTTGGAGGGCCCAATTTTAACTCTCTGCAAGAGGATGGGTTTTGAATGGGTTAAAATTGGGCCCAAAATCCCTGCAGTTGCGAGCAGACTGCTTTGGGTGGAGTGTATCACTGGAGCACCAATTCCAAAAATTTTAAATTATAGTAATAACTTACATTTATGTAGCATCTTTAATGTAGAAAACGTCCCAAGGCACTTCATGGCCATGTAATCAAACGCAATAATCACGAGCCAAAGAAGAAGTTATCAGGAAAGGTGACCTAACACTTGGTCAAAGGGGTAGATTTAAGGAGCATCTTAAAGGTAGAGAGAGAGGTGGAGAGGTTTAACCAGGGAATTCCTGAGCTTAGGACCTAGGTAGCTAAGGCCAGGGACACCAGTGGTGGAGAGAAGGAAATTGGAGATGCACAAGGGGCCTGAATTGGAGAAACGCAGAGTTCTTACAGGGCTGGAGGAGGTTACAGAAATAGGGAGGGGCAAGGCAATGGAGGAATTTGAGATCATGGATGAGAATTTTAAATCTGAGGTGTCAGTGGACTCGGAGCCATGGTAGGTCAGTGTGCGCAGGGGTGATGGGTGAACAGAGCTCAGTGCAAGTTAGGATACTGGCTGCACTGTTTTGGATGAGAAGGATAGTGTAGAACTCCAAAAGGACAGGTTGGTGGAATGGGCAGATGAAGTTCAATGCGGCGAATTGTGAACTGATGCATTTTAGTAGGAAGAACATGAAGATACAATATAAATAAAGGGTACAATTCTAAAGGAGGTGAAGGAGCAGAGGGACCTGGGTGCATTGACGAGCGGTTAATAAAGCATACAGTATCCTGGGCTTTATTAATCGGGGCATAGAGTACAAGAGCAAGGAAGTTATGTTGAACTTATATAAGACACTAGTTCGGCCTCAGCTGGATTATTGCGTCCCGTTCTGGCGCCGCACTTTAAGAGGATATGAAGGTGTTAGAGGGGGTGCACAAACCACTCACGAGAATGGTTCCAGGGATGAGGAACCTCAGTTATGAAGATAGATTGGAGAAGTTGGGACTGTTTTCCTTAGAGAAGAGAAGGCTGAGAGGTGATATGCTAGAGGTATTCAAAATCATGAGGGGTCTGGACAGAGTAGATCGAGAAACTGTTCCCACTCATGACAGGATCGAGAACGCGAGGGCACAGATTTAAAGTAATTGGTAAGAGAAGCAAAAGTGACATGAGGAAAAACTTTTTCACGCGGCGAGTGATTAGGGTCTGGAATGCACTGCCTGTGAGAGTGGTAGAGGCAGGTTCAATTGAAGCATTCAAAAGGGAATTAGACAGTTATCTGAAAAGGAAGAATGTGCAGGGTTACGGGGAGAAGGCAGGGGAATGGTATTAGATGAATTGCTGATTCGGAGAGCCGGTGCAGACACGATGGGCCTAATGGGCTCCTTCTGTGCTGTAACAATTCTGTGATTCTGGTGGTGCTAAGTGCCCTGCCTTTGATTACAAAGCCCAGTGACTTTCAGCACTTACTGTCAGGGTGATGGTGCCTCTATCAGATCAGCTTAGCACAGTCCACTGCCTTGGAAAAGTAACCCGCAGAGAGCAAAGACTCTGCCTTCTGCCATAGAAGCTGCTTCACAGCGAAAGCCATCTGTTGTGTGTGAAAAGGAAAACTTTCTGTCATTGCTAGCTAAGTACAGCTGGTTGAAGTGTTAAAATGTGACAGAGTGCTAGGAAATGCTTGCCACGCTAAGAGATTTCACTCCATGTATACCATCTGGAAAGATCAGATCTGAAGTTGAACACCCTAGAGTAAGACAGGAACATTGCATGCAGTGAGGATATGACTCGCCCCAAGTCTCTGGGAACAATTCTAGCACAGCATTCAGTACTTTACAGGGATTTTGAGCACAGGGAGGGTCATGGAAATCTGGAACTCTCCCCTCAAAAGCTGTTGAGGTTGGGGGGGGGGGGGGGGTCAGCTGAAAATTTCAAAACGGAGGTTGATAGATTTCTGTTAGGGAATGGTGCTATGGGATATGTAACCAAGACAGGGAGATGGAGATAAGATAGATTTCAGCCATGATCTACTTGAATGGTGGAACAGGCTTGAGGGGCTGAATGGCCTCCTCCTGTTCTGATGTTACTAGAGAGGTAACAAGTGTTCTGTTGCACTTGTTGCTTCAAGCTACTTTCCAAACCTTCCTGCTTCCCCCTAGGAGCCTTTTCAATCATGGACTGGTTGAAGAATGCGACAGTGATTTAACACCATGTGTTAACGGAGTTTTTTAATTTGGACATCAGTTTATTAAAAATAGTATCTGTCCTCCGATTGTACCCAAGGTATTAATATGAAGTTGGCTGAGTGACAGGAAACAGACAAGTAGTGGTGAACGGTTATTTTGGGACTGGAGGAAGGTATACGGTGGGGTTCCCCACGGATTCGTATTGGGACCACTGTCTTTCTTGATATATGTTAACGACCTAGGCTTTGATGTCCAGGGCACAATTTCAAAATTTGCAGATGACACAAAACTTGGAAATGTTGTGAACTGTGAGGAGGAGAGTGATAGACTTCAAGAGAACATAGACAAGCTGGTGGAATGGGCAGAAAAGTGGCAGATGAAATTTAATGCAGGAAAGTGTGAAGTGATTCATTTTGGTAGGAAGAACAAGGAGAGGCATTATAAACTAAAGGGTACAATTCTAAAGGGAAAGCAGGAGCAGAGGGGCTAAATGTGCACAAATCATTGAAGGTGGCAGGGCAGGTTGAGAAAGTGGTTAATAAGGCACATGGGATCCTGGGCTTTATAGATAGAGGCATAGAGTACAAAAGCAAGGAAGTTGTGAAGAACCTTTATAAAACACTAGATCAGACTCAACTGGAGTCTTATGTCCAGTTCTGTGCTCCACACTTTAGAAAGGATGTGAAGGTATTAAAGAATGTGCAGAAAAGCTTCAGGGACGAGGGACTTCAGTTACGTGGACAGAATGGAGAAGCTGGGACTGTTCTCCTTAGAGAAGAGAAAACCGAGAGGAGATTTGATAGAGGTGTTCAAAATCATGAGAGGTTTGGACAGAATAGATGGAGAGAAACTGTGCCCATTGGCGGAAGGGTTGAGAACCAGAGGAACTGATTTAAGGTGATTAGCAAAACAAGCAAAGATGACATGAAGAAAATCTTCTTCAGTCAGTGAGAGATAAGGATCTGGAATGCACTGCCTGAGAGTGTGGTGGAGACAGATTCAATCATGGCTTTCAAAAGGGAATTGGATAATTATTCGATGATAAAATTTGCAGGGCTACGGGGAGAAGGAAGGGGAGAGAGCCGGCATGAACACGATGGGCCAAATGGCCTCCTTCTGTGCTGTAGGCATTTTATGGTTCTATGATTACAACACTTCAAATAGTACTCAATTGGCTGTGAAGTTCTTGCTAATTCTCATTATCCACCTTTCCTTCAACCACCTATCTAGCCTATTCTTGAATGTGGATGTTTTTGTATTAGCTTATACAATGACTGTCGACATGCACAGCAGCACAGTGGCGCAATGGTTAGCACCGCAGCCTCACAGCTCCAGTGACCCGGGTTCAATTCTGGGTACTGCCTGTGTGGAGTTTGCAAGTTCTCCCTGTGTCTGACTAGTTTTTCGCCGGTTGCTCCGGTTTCCTCCCACAGCCAAAGACTTGCAGGTTGATAGGTAAATTGGCCATTGTAAATTGCCCCTAGTATAGGTAGGTGGTAGGGGAATGTGATAGGAATATGGGATTAGTGTAGGATTAGTATAAATGGGTGGTTGATGGTCAGCACAGACTCAGTGGGCCGAAGGGCCTGTTTCAGTGCTGTATCTCTAAATAAAATGCCTGTTAACAACAATGAAACCTACAGCTGAGCTTTGACTCTCTCCTCATTCCAAATGGCGCAGATATGTGCTAACAAAGACCACTGGATTATGACGTAGAGCACTAGTTGATATTCTGTCCTTTCCCAGCTCAGAATGCTGCAATCAATCAGACAGCCACACTCACAACCGCTGGTCTGGTTGGAATTGGCTCACTCAGCTCAGACTACGAATGTAATCTGGCATCTTCCTGTTCTCAATGGCTCTTTTTAAGTATTCGTTCTTGGGATGTGGGTGTCACTGGCAAGGCCAACACTTAGTGCCCATCCCTGGTTACCCATGAGGAGACTAAATGGCTTTGGACGTTACAAAGCCTCTGTTCTCAATGAAGCGCCATGGCATTTTGCTGTTATTTGCTTCTCACCGCTGCCCTTCCTTAAGCACATTAACATTGCTGTTCCTGTTGGCCCCTTCCTCAACTCTGTGAATAGCTTGGCCCTGCCAACAGCTCAACCATCTCATGCAGGATTGGCCGGTGAAACTGCGGTACCAGCTATGGTGCAGTGACCAGGCAAAGTAAAAGGGACGGCAGTACCCAGCATAGCACACGATACACACCTGGTACTACCTTGCCCAGAGAATGTTCGTTCCATGAACATAGTTGAGGGGAGGAACTGTCCCACAAGCCAAGTGGCAGAGCTGACAATTCCAACAAACTCTGTGGACGTGGAGAGAGCTGTGTCTAAACATGGACAGGTTTTCACAACTCAGAGACAGGGAATGAAGAAAGAGACAGTTGTAGGTTGCTCCATGCTCACATTCAACCACTGACTTCAGTGAGTAAAGAATGTGACCTCTTTATTGTCAGCTTTTTGCAATAGTTTTTAAGTATACAATAAATGCTATTTGAAACCAGAGACCTCCCTTGTATTTTTTAAATTTTAAATAGATAATTTTCATGATTTGTTGAGACACTGTGAAATTCACAATTCTTAAATTGCTGTGACCATGAAATTTGTAAATTTTGACCATGAATTTGGTAGGACCCTAACTATAATGCTTAAATGATGAGCAATATTAACCTAATCCACCCATCAGGACACTGACAGGATTGCGTGTAACCCTGTTAAGCTCCATTGCAGTCAACAGAGAGCAGTATTGGGTAGAGTATGAAACCACCCCATCCCTTGGGTTTCCTGCAACTGGGGTTAAAATTATCCCTGTCAAAATCTTACAGCACAGAAGGAGGCCATTCTGCCCATCATGTCTGTGACGGGTCTTGGAAAGAGTTCCGTTTCAATACTCATTCCCCATAGCCCTGCACATGTTTCCCATCCAAGTATTTATCCAATTCCCCTTTGAAAATTACTATTGAATCTGCTTCCACAATCCTTTCAGGCAGTGCATTCTAGATCAATAATAACTTGCTGCGTAAAACAAATTCTTCTCATCTCCCGTTTGGTTCTTTTGCCACTTATCTTAAATCTGTGTCCTCTGGTTACTGACCCTGCTCTCAGTTTGTCCTTAGTTACTCTTATCAAAGCCGTGCACAATTTTGAACACCTCTATAAACACAAAAGAGTCTGCAAAGGGATATAGATAGGTTAAATTAGTGGGCAAAAATTTAGCAGATGGAATATAATGTGGGGAAGTATGAGATGGTTCACTTTGGTGGGAAGAATAGAAAAGCAGATTATTTTAATTGAGAGACCACAGAGTGCTGCAGTACAGAGGGATCTGGTGTCCTTGTACATGAATCACAAAAAGTTGCCATGCAGGTACAGCAAGTAATTAGGAAGGCAAATAGAATGTTGGCCTTTATTGCAAGAGGGATGGAGTATAAAAGTAGACTGGGTTTGCTACAACTGAACAGGATGTTGGTGAGACCACACCTAGACTACTGTGTACAGTTTTGGTCTCCTTACTTAAGGAGGAATATACTTTCATTGGAGGCAGTTCAGAGAAGGTTCACTAGGCTGATTACTGGGATGAAGGGGTTGTCTTATAAAGAAAGGTTGAGCAGATTGGGCCTATAATTGGCGTTTAGGAGGATGAGAGGTGATCTTATTGAAACATATAAGATTCTGAGGGGGCTTGACAGGGTTGATGCTGAAAGGATGTTTCACCTCATGGGGTAATTTAGAATTAGGGGGCATCAGTTTCAAAATAAGGGGTCCCCCATTTAAGACAAAGATGAGGAGGAATTTCCTCTCTGAGAGTCGTTAATCTTTGGAATTCTCTTCCCCTGAGAGCAGTGGAGGCTAGATCACAATATATTCAAGGCTGTTAGACAGATTTTTGATCTACAAGGGAGTAAAGAGTTTTGGGGGCAGGCAGGAAAGCAGAGTTGAGGCCATGATCAGATCAGCCATGATTTTATTGAATGACGGAGCTGGCTCGAGGGGCAGAATGGCCTACTCCTGCTCCTATTTCTTATGTTACTTTTATGTTCTCTTAACCTTCTGTGCTCTAAGGAGAACAATCTCAGCTTCTCTAGTCTCTTCGATAACTTAAATCCTGTATCACTGGTACCAGTGTTGTCAAAAGGAAAATAAGATGGGAGCAGGGTAGAGAGCCAGTCATTATTGAGGAAAGACATCAATAAATAGCAGCCAAAGCAACTCCACCGTAGGAGTGTCCAGCAGCTGCTTCTCAGAGTAGACTCCTATGGCAACCCCACTGCTGCCACAGCTGATGGCAGTCACATCCCGCCCGCAAACATAGAAGGTTGTTGAGTGAGTCGGTGTGGCTGAAGTAAACACTGGACATCTAATTGCAGAAAACTGTTCGCGCGATACACGGTGAGCCTTTCAAAGGAGCAAGGCAGTGAGTAGTGACGGACAGAGATTGTTCGATTGCTGCCAAAATGAAAGGCTGGCCACGGGGGACCTCCACAAGTGATGCGTGCACAGATTAATTGGTTTTGCGCCCAACATGCCAAAAGCCAACAATTGAATTTTTAACAGGCTAAATAAGGTCATTGATCCCAGCTTGTGGAGAAAAGAGTTTGCACAAAGGGAAAAAAAATCTCCTTTGCCCAAACATCGAGAGTTAGTCCTGCTTCTCACCTGTATTGATGTTGAGAATCTATTCAGCTGGATCAAGGTACAATGCTCTCCATTGTGGGAATTGGCAGCAGCCCACAGAAAGCGGTGTGTGCAATAAAAGTATGATTTTGTGGGCTGTGGCTCAGCAGTGATGATATCAAAAGTAAAGTGAGGAGATGGAATGCTGATTTGAATGGCATCACAAGATGATCTGGAGATCGCTTCCATGAAGGTCACAAGATCAGAGAGAAGAAGAATTTCATCCCGTGGTTTTAAGATGGATTAAATGTGGGCCATACAGATGAATAGACAGTGGTATACCCAACTGTAACATCCAATTTCCTATCGGTTGGATTGAAGTACAGGAACCAGAGGTAACAGGATAATTCATCAGAAAGAGGAGACCTCCACCCCTGCTCTCTGTCCTACATTCAACGCAAAACTCCAGAAGTCAAAGGATGTTGCTCTGACCCATTAGGGGTAATGTGGGCAAAGGTATAAAACAGGTGATGTTGGATCTGTTGCTCATTGTATACCCTGTCTGATCGCCCGTCTCATTGACTTCATGGAAAAGAAAAGCTTAATGGAGTGTATCATGAGCAGCCGGTCCAATATTGACCATTTTAACCTAATGGCAAAAATTAAAGTTACCCTCATTGTTTCAGCCAGATTCATAGCATAGGTCAACTAGTATCTCTCATTTGTAATCAGCAAACTTCTTTTGTAGATCAGCTGTGAACTGACAGTGCCTTAGATCAGAAGTCCTTTTCATGTTATTCGTGGACTTGGGCCTTTTGTGTCCTACCAGCTAGACTCAAAATTTAGTAAATGGTAAAAGGCAAGGAACTGTGGAGGAGCAGAGGGATTTAGAGCCCCATTTACAGAAATCACTAAAAACTACTGGACAGATACAAATAATAATTAAAAAGGCTAATGGAATGTTGACCCTTATCTCAAGGGGACTGGAATACAAAGAGGTGGAAGTTACGTTATAGCTGTACCGAGCTCCAGTTAGATCCCATTTGGAGTACTGTATCCGGTTCTGGGCACCACACTTCAGGAAGGGTATAGTGACCTCAGAGAGGGTGCAGTGCAGATTTACCAGAATGATACCAGGGTTAGAAGGGCTAGATTAGGAGGACAAATTGCATAGATTAGTCTTGTATCCCTTGAGTGTAGAAGATTAAGAGTTGAATCTGCCACCATCATCATCTTGGTGGTCACCATTGACCAGGAACTTAAATGGGGAGCTACATAAACATAAGAGCAGGTCAGAGGATGGGAATTCTGTGGCAAGTAACTTACCTCCTGACTCCCCAAAGCCTGTCCACCATCTACAAGGCATAAGTCAGGAGTGTGATGGAATACTCTCCACTTGCCTGGATGGGTGCAGCTCCAACAGCACTCAAGATGCTCAACAGCATCAGGACTAAGTAGCCTGCTTGATTGGCACCCGATCCAGAACCTTAAACATTCACTCCCTCTGCTACCAGCGCACAGTGGCAGCAGTGTGTATCATGTACAAGATGCATTGCAGCAACTCGCCAAGCCTCCTTCAACAGCATCTTCCAAACGCGTGACCTCTACCACCTAGAAGAACAAAGACATCAGACACATGGGAACACCACCACCCGTAAATTCCCCTCCAAGCCACACACCATCCTGACTAAGAACTATATCGCCATTCCTTCACTGTCGCTGGGTCAAAATCCCTTCCTAACAGCACTGTGGGTGTACCTACCCCACATGGACTGCAGCGGTTCAAGATGATGGCTCACCGCCACCTTCTCGAGGGCAATTAAGAATGGG
The DNA here is from genome assembly GCF_036365525.1 of Heterodontus francisci. Lineage (NCBI taxonomy): Eukaryota > Metazoa > Chordata > Chondrichthyes > Heterodontiformes > Heterodontidae > Heterodontus > Heterodontus francisci. The sequence goes on from NC_090379.1 coordinate 104,471,192, forward strand.
TAATTGCCAGTGACATGCAGATCCCATAAACAAATAAAAAGATTGAATTGAGGCGTTTGATAGGATAGATGGAAAGAAACTATTTCCTCTCGTGGAGAAGCCAGTTCAAGGGGGTAGAACATAAAATTAGAGCTAGGCCATTCTTTGGGGGGGTGGGTGGGGGATGTCAGGAAGCACTTCTTCATGCATAGGGTGGTGGAAATCTGGAACCCTCTCCCCCAAAAAACCTGAAGCTGGGGTTCAATTGAAAATATCAAAACTGAGATGGCTAGATTTGGGTAAGGGTATTAAGGGATATGGAACCAAGGTGGGTTGACTGAATTGCATTACATATCAGCCATCATGAACTAATTAAGTGTGGAACAGGCTCGAGGGGCTGAATGGCCTCCTCTTATCTTCCTGTCCATATGTTACTGCGAATCGCAGCCTCTCTAACGCAGTCAGTGCAGCCGGAGAATGTATGCAGCAGGTTGAAAGAACATTAGAATGGATTTGATGTTTGCTTGGTATACACTCTCAGCAATTGGCTGCAGTTCACCAGCAGGTTAGATGATTCACCGAGGCCCTCTGAATAAATCTTGTACGCAGGTGGGCGTAGACTTCAATGGCAAAGTGCTTAGAGAGAGCAGCTGGTGATGTGAATGGCTTGGGTGTACTGGTCCAGCACAGGGTCTCTGCTGGCTTGGGAGATTGATCCAGGATTTATGTATGGCAGACAGTGTAGGATCTCCAAAATAGGTCAAATTCTGGTGGAATCCCTCCACAAAAAACGTCAGTCACACCAAGAAGTGTGCAGCGGAAAGCTTTTCACTTCCTCAAGCTGCTTCACACGATGGTGTTTTAATTTTGCAAGTTTGCATGAGCCGAGACTTCGCGATTGATTAAAGCAAGGGGGATATTCTGTTCAAAGAGCATTGTAGATTTAAGGTAACCATTACACTTTATTTTTCTAAGATTGCTCTCACCCTCATGGATGGCAGTCCTAGTTTTAGCAACAATTGCAGCCATCCGGATGATGTTACTGTGTCGACATCAGAAGATCTGCAATTCCTTTCTGTATCCTTGATATTAAGAAAGTTATTTGCTCTTCATCCCTCCATAGGTCAACTGTGTCTCAATGGAAGCACTCTCATCTCTCTGAGTTAGAGGGTTGTGGGTTCAAGTCCCACTTAAACAGATTATCTGATCATTTTTATCTTGCTGTTTGTGGGACTTCGCTGTGTGAAGGTGCAATCACTACGTTACAACAATGACTACACTTCAAAAGCACTTCATTGCCTGTGGATATGGAATGCCCTGAGGTCGTGAAATGTGCTACAGAAATGGAAGTTCTTTGAGTTTTCCAGTTCTTGATGAGGGAAGGTCAGGCTGTAACCTGTGGGGAAGGTAAAGTGGGTCAGTCACATCCATCTTGGTAAATGACTACAGAGCAGTAATAGCAGAAAGCTAGAAGGAGGTAATGCCCCCACCAGTGTGGATGGGGAAGTCTCAAACAAAATAAGAAAATGAGGCTGCATATTCAAATTCGTTATTCACTAGTCAAAAAAAAAACTTTTTGTTTAACTATTTAACTTCACTAGTACAATTGAGATTTGATCTGTGCCTTCAGATGCTTAGGCGCCAAGGAATTTCTCCTTAAATCTCATGTCAGTCAAACCCCCCCACCTGCCAGAATGAGGCACACATGATTTCGGTACATGAACATTAAAACTTAAAATTGCAAGCCTGTGGTCGGAAGGACATTTGCATAGTACCAGATGGTGTTGGAGCAATGAGGAATCAGTCCCCGCCCCAATGCACAGAAGCGACCTGGTCAAACCAGTCAATCACATGACCACCTGCTGGCCAAGTAGGGGAGTTTTAAACTGGAAAAACAAAATTTGAACTCAGAACACAGTGTGCTCCTGAAACTGAAGCAAGAATTACCTCCTCTCCTGCCTGCCTCCATCATCTTCCCACGGAACTGAATCTTGTGAAAACACATGAACCTCGAAGAGAGAAAAAGTCTCCTACGTGAACAAGGTTTAAGCAGACTACTGGGCCCCAACGAAACACAAGAATTATCTACAAAAGGAAAATAGTGTGAGCGTGAAGCACCGTAACAAGATATTGCCTCAAACTGTTCCACTTTATCTTTTCTTCTCTTTTCTGTCCCTATCTGCATGTGCATATCGCGTATGCTTGCTAGCGTGGGCATGCCATATATCCGTAGGCATGAACCATATTAGAGTTTAAGTAAGTTTAATAACTTTCACTTTTCTTTAAACCAAGAAAGCCTGTTTGTGCTCATTTCTTTGCCTTATAATTGGAAAGCTGTGAACAAGAATTCACAAAGGGGGAGCTCAAAACACTGCGTTTAAAATTAAACCCTGTTACAATAAGACCAGGTCAAGATAGCGAAAGACCCCTAGTAATCTTTCTCACCCTGATCGTAACACTCTCCACATCTCTCTCCTGCTCTCTTCCTTTAAAACGCTGCTTAAAACCTCCCTCTCTGACCAAGCTTTTGATCACCTACCCTAGTCTCTCTCTCTCTCTCTCTCTCTCTCTCTCTCTCTCTGGCTCGGTGTAAAATTTTGTCTGGTTCCACTCTGTGTAACACCTTTTTAACCTTGTGCAAAGGAGGGGAGCCATAAGCATTGTGATGGAGAAGCAAAGGTTTCAACTGGAGGAAGGCCTGAATGGCCTCCTTCATTGGTACCATGTGATTTTGTTCCCAAGACAATCATGAGGGATGCTGGAAGTTGACTGTTGTGTTTGATCTACGGTGCTTTTTCATGTCATTAAGTATGTGGTACACTTGAGGTCAGCCAGCAGGTCATGACCTAATTCAGTAACTGCATGTAATAAAAGTAGTGATTTATTTTCCCTTCCTGCATTATTAAAGGCACAACCTAATAGTATTATAGTCTAAGAAAACGTTAAACTATACAAAGCTAGGTGGGAATGCAAGCTGTGGGGAGGATGGAAAGGCTGCAAAGCGATATAGACAGGTTAAAGTGAGTGGCCAACAAGGTGGCGGATGGAGCATAATGTGGGGAAGTGTCCAGTTATTCACTTTGGTAGTAAGAAAAGCAGAATATTTTTAAAAAGGCGTGAAACTTGTAAATGTTGATACTCAGAGGCCTTGGGTGTACTTGAGCAAGGAACAAGGAAAGTTAGCATGCAGGTAAAGCAAGCAATTAGGAAGGCAAATGGCATGTTGGTCTTTATTGCAAGGGTATTGGAGTAGAAGAATAAAGAGGTCTTGCAACGGTTGTACAGGGCTTTGGTGAGACCACACCTGGAGTACCGTGTGCTGTTTTGCAGGAACGATGTACTTGCCTTGGAGACAGTACAGTGAAAGTTAACTAGATTGGTCCCTGGGATGAGAGGGTTTTCTATGATGAGATGCTGACTAAATTGGACCGATATTCTCTGGCATTTAGAAGAATGGAAGGTGATCTTATTGAAACATAAAAGATTCTGAAGGGGTTTGACAGGATAGACACTGAGAGATTGTTTTCCCTGGCTGGGGAATCTAGAACAAGGGGGCACAGTTTCAGGATAAGAGGCAAATCATTTAGGACTGAGATGAGGAGAAATTTCTTGACTCAAAGTTTGCCAATCTTTGGAATTATCTATCTCTGAGGGTTGTGGATGCTCCATCATTGAATATATTTAAGGCTGCAATTGGCAGATTCTTGGTCTCTCAGGGAATCAAGGGATGCGGGGAGCGGGCAGGAAAGTGGAGTTAAAGCTGAAGATCTATGATCATGTTGAATGGCAGAGCAGACTCGATGGGCTGAATGGTCTACTCCTGCTCCTATTTCTTATGTTCTTTTTTATTTAAAAAAAAGTGAGTTTGCCATGGCCATCACTGGTATTGTTCCGTTCCGGTGCAGCATTCATGCTTGCTAAGTGCCACATGTTTACTTCAACAAGCTGGCAGTGCTGGTTCCCAGATCTCAGTATGGTTGTTACTGGAGGCAGGCAGTTTTTTTCTGAGCTAGTAGGAAAAATTCAAATTTTGTGTTGCGAAGAAGTGTTTCAAATTGAGCAGAACAGAGGCCCAATGAATCTCCTGTGATGAGTAAAACCTCAAAGGGTCATAAAATATTCAAAGGACATCTACTCTTCCATTGTTGTGTACAGATATCACAGAATTGTTACCACACAGAAGGAGGCCGTTCGGCCCATCGTGTCCACACCGGCTCTCTGAAACAGCAACTCCCTCAGTTCCATTCCCCTGCGTTCTCCCCATAACCCTGCACATTCTTCCTTTTCAGAAACTGTCGAATTCCCTTTTGAATGTTTCAATTGAACCTGCCTCCACCACATTCTCAGGCAGCGCATTCCAGACCTTAACCACTCGCTGCATGAAAAAGTTTTTCCTCTTGTCAGTTTTGCTTCTCTTACCAAATACTTTAAATCTGTGCCCTCTCGTTCTCGATCCTTTCACAAGTGGGAGCAGTTTTTCTCCATCTACTTTGTCCAGACCCCTCGTGATTTTGAACACCTCTATCAAATCACCTCTCAGCCTTCTCTTCTCCAAGGAAAACAGTCCTAACTTCTCAAATCTATCTTCATAACTGAAATTCCTCATCCCTGGAATCATTCTCATGAATCTTTCCTGTATTCTCTCCAGTGCCGTCACGTCTTTCCTCAAGTGCAGCGCCCAGAATTGGCCGTAATACTGCAGCTGAGGCCGAACTAGTGTCTCATACAAGTTCAACATAACCTCCTTGCTCTTGTACTCTATTGCTCTATTAATAAAGCCCAGGATACTGTATGCTTTATTAACCGCTCTCTCAACCTGTCCTGCCACCTTCAATGACTTGGACACATATACACCCAGGTCCCTCTGCTCCTGCACCCCCTTTAGAATTATACCCTTTATTCTGTATTGTCTCTCCCTTTTCTTCCTACCAAAATGAATCACTTCACATTTCTCTGCATTGAACGTCATCTGCCACCTGTCTGCTCATTCCACCAACTTGTCTCTGTTCGTTTGAAGTTTGACACTAGAGGCCTGCTCAGGTTGGGAAAAAAGAACCCGACCAGGACCCGACTGAACCACGGTGGACCCAAGCCTGATCCGGCCTGAGCCCCTCTGATTTTGCCTCGAGCCCGACCTGACCTGAACCCGCCCCGACTCAACCATCCCTTTACTTATCTTCCGACTGGGAAGCTCCAGGAAGCTGCAGCGCATGGGCGATGATGTCATAGTGACGTCACTCGCTCAGTGCCTAGACTCCGTTTCGTCCCAAACTCCCAGCTCAGCTAAGTTTTTTAATTTCAATACTTAACGGCAGAGCAAGGAAAAGCAAGGGTTCCAACACTGACCCCTGGGGAACTCCACTACAAACCTTCCTCCAGCCCGAAAAACATCCATTAACCACTACTCTTTGTTTCCTGTCACTCAGCCAATTTCGTATCCATATTGCTACCTTCCCTTTTATTCCATGAGCTACAAGTTTGCTCATAAGTCTGTTGTGTGGCACTGTGTCAACGCCTTTTGAAAGTCCTTGTACACCACATCAACAGCATTACCCACATCAACTCTTTTTGATACCTCCTCAAAAAACTCCAGCAAGTTAGTTAAACATGACTTTCCCTTAAGAAATCCATGCTAACGTTCCTGAATTAACTCGCATTTGTCCATGTGATTATTGATTTTGTCCCGAATTATTTTTTCTAGAAGTTTTCCCACCACCGAAGTTAAACTGACCGGTCTATAGTTGCTGGGCTTATCTTTACACCCATTTTTGAACAAGGGTGTAACATTTGCAATTCTCCAGTCCTCTGGCACCATCCCAGAGTCTAAGGAAGACTGAAAAATTATGGCCAGTGCCTCTACGATTTCCACTCTCACTTCCCTCAGTATTTCATCTGGCCCTGGGGATTTATCCACTTTAAGAACAGACAGCCTATCTAATACTTCCTTTTTATCAATTTTAAACCCCTCTAGTGTCTGACTTACCTCCTCTTTCAATATTACCTGGGTTGCATCTTCTTCCTTGGTAAAGACAATGCAAAGTATTCATTTAATACCTCAGCTATGCCCTCTGCCTCCATGTGTAAATCCCCTTTCTGGTCCCTAATCGGCCCCACTCCTCCTTTTACCACCCTTTTACTATTTATATGTCTATAGAAAACTTCGGGATTTCCTTTAATGCTAGCTGCCAGTCTCTTTTTTCATGCTCTCTCTTTGCTTCTCTTATTTGCTTTTTTGCTTCCCCTCTGGACCTTCTCTATTCAGCCTGGTTCTCAATAGTATTTTCTACCTGACATCTGTCATAAGCACACATTTTTTCTTCTTTATCTTAATTTCTACCTCTTTTGTCAGTCAGGGAGCTCTGGATTTGTTTGCCCTACTTTTCCCCTTTGAGGGAATATACCTTGACTGTGCCCAAACTATCTCATCTTTGAAGGTAGCCCATTGTTCATCGACCGGTTTTTCTGCCAGCTTTTGACTCCAATTTATTCGACCCAGTTCCATTCTTACCCCATTGAAGTTGGCCTTCTCCCAGTTCATTATTCTTACCCTGGATTGCTCTTTGTCCTTTTCCATAGCCAGCCTAGACCTTATGATACAATGATCACTATCCCCTAAATGCTCTCCTACTGATACTTGATCCACAGGTCTAGTAGTGCCTCCTTTCTTGTTGGACTAGCAACATACTGTTGTAAAAAATTTTCCTGAACACACTCTGGGAACTCTAGCCCGTCACTTCCCCTAACACTACTATTATCCCAGTCTACGTTTGGATAATTAAAGTTCCCCATTATAACTACCCTATAATTTTTGCACTTCTCTGTTATTGGTATTAGTATCTCTAATATAGTGAATTTTTTTTTTATTCATTCATGGGATGTGGGTGTCACTGGCCAGGCCAGCATTTATTGCCCATTTCTAATTGCCCTTGAGAAGGTGATGGTGAGCTGCCTTCTTGAACCGCTGCAGTCCATTTGGGGTAGGTAGACCCACAGTGCTGTTAGGAAGGGAGTTCCAGGATTTTGACCCAGCGACAGTGAAGGAACGGCGATATAGTTCCAAATCAGGATGGTGTGTGACTTGGTGGAGAACTTGCAGGTGGTGATGTTCCCATGTATTTGCTGCCCTTGTCCTTCTTGTTGATAGAGGTCGTGGGTTTGGAAGGTGCTGTCCAAGGAGCCTTGGTGCATTGCTGCAGTGCATCTTACAGATGGTACACACTGCTGCCACTGTGCGTCGGTGGTGGAGGGAGTGAATGTTTGTTGATGGAGTGCCAATCAAGCGAGCTGCTTTGTCCTGGATGGTGTCGAGCTCCTTGAGTGTTGTTGGAGCTGCACCCATCCAGGCAAGTGGAGAGTATTCCATCACACTCCTGACTTGTGCCTTGTAGATGGTGGACAGGCTTTGGGGAGTCAGGAGGTGAGTTACTCGCCTCAGGATTCCTAGCCTCTGACCTGCTCTTGTAGCCACGGTATTTATATGACTACTCCAGTTCAGTTTCTGGTCAATGGTAGCCCCTAGGATGTTGATAGTGGGGGATTCAGCAATGGTAATGCCATTGAATGTCAAGGGGAGATGGTTAGATTCTCTCTTGTTGGAGATAGTCATTGCCTGGCACTTGTGTGGCACGAATGTTACTTGCCACTTCTCAGCCCAAGCCTGGATATTGTCCAGGTCTTGCTGCATTTCTACACAGGCTGCTTCAGTATCTGAGAAGTCACGAATGATGCTGAACATTGTGCAATCATCAGCGAACATCCCCACTTCTGACCTTATGATTGAAGGAAGGTCATTGATGAAGCAGCTGAAGATGGTTGGGCCTAGGACACTACCCTGCGGAACTCCTGCAGTGATGTCCTGGAGCTGAGATGATTGACCTCCAACAACCACAACCATCTTCCTTTGTACTAGGTATGACTCCAGCCAGCGGAGGGTTTTCCCCCTGATTCCCATTGACCTCAGTTTTGCTAGGGCTGCTTGATGCCATACTCGGTCAAATGCTGCCTTGATGTCAAGGGCAGTCACTCTCACCTCACCTCATTTCACAGTGTTATAAAAGGATTCTCCATGGACAGACCTAACATCACTTCTGGATTCACAGCATAAAGGGAAGGGTTATCGTTTTCCCTAAGTGCCAAGGCTGGTCCTGGGCCGGGATAGTAGGCGGGGCAGGGCATGGAAAGATCTAAGTTAGTTGAAATTCTTAATGACGAACACTTTCACATCATGAGATACAGAATTAAGGAGTGGGAGTTTGGATCATAAAAATCTTCCAGACAGAAGGAGGCCATTCGGCCCATCGTCCATGTGCCAGCTCTCTGTGGGAGCTAACTAATTAATCCCACTACCCCATCTCTGCCTCCCCCCCCCCACTCCTCCTCTGTACTCCCACACATTATTCCCCTTCAAGTATTTATCCAATTCCCTTCTGAAAGTTACTATTGAATTTGCTTCCATCACCCTGTCAGGCAGTGCGTTCCAGATCACAAAAACTCACTGCATTAAAAAAATTCTCATTTCCCTTCCCCCCCCCCAACCCCGATTCTTTTGCCAATTATCTTAAATCTGCCCTCTAGTACTGATCCTCCTGCCAGTGAAAGTTTCTCCTTATTTACCCCCAGAAAAATCCCTCTTAATTTTAAACACCTCAGTTAAATCTACCCAGAACCCCTCTGCTGTAAGGAGAACAATCCCAGCTTCTCCAGTCTCTCCACATAGCTGAAGTCCCTTATCCCTGGTACCATCTCCTCTGTACCCCCTCCAAGGCCTTGGCATCCCTGCTAAAGTATGGTGCCCAGGATTGCACGTCTATTTTACAAACCTGGAGTGAGATTTATTGTCCTCTTCCAGCAATGATTTCCCCTCCTGGTGAACCTGGAGTACAGCATTTCTCAGGAAGGTGCTAAACCATGTCCTCACTGTGTTGCGTGATCTGTCCTGCTGGCATTTCCCGCGTCACGCACTCTGAGGTGCAGAAGACTGAGTCCAGCTTTTGGTGTGTGACATGTTATGCTGAGATGTGTAATGGTTGAGCAACCTTGTTGACATGTTCACCACGTTTAATTGCTTTTTGGAACCTCCATCCCATCGTATAATTCAGAAGAATAATTTAACCCTCTGTTTTGGGGGTTGGACTATTACTCTGTTGCCACTGTTTGACAGATTAACCGCCCAGTGTCCGTCTTTGGGAGTGTTCTAGTGGATGAAATACAGAGGAGGACTCATATCTGAAAAGAGTATGTTAGTCATTGCACAGAAGCTTCCTTGTGGATCAAATCCCTTTTGATTCAGTCCTACTGAATAGAATGTGAATGGGCCAGACTGCTCCTGTTTTGTTATTATTGCATGGAATGACAGTAATTAAGCCAATTCCCCCTTATTCTCAATATACAGAAATCCTATGGACCAAAAGGACCTTGTCACTTGCATTCTACACGTTCCCAAATCCCAACCTTTCTCCATTGCTTTTGAGGGATATGATCTCTCATTGGCTACTACTCCCTGGTAACATCGCCTGATACTTGGCGTTTATCTTATCAGATGAAAGATCATTCAGGGCTTGATTTTAGGGTGAAGTGCCTTGAATTGCTTCTGTTAATTGTACTGGGTTTTTTTCCATTCATGTATGTGAGTGTCACTGGCAAAGCCAGCTTTTGTTGCCCATCCTTAATTGCCCTTGAGAAGATGATGGTGAGTTACCTTCTTAAATTGCTGCAGGCAATGTGGTGTAGGTGCACCTACAGTGCCTTTAGGAAAGGAGTTCTAGGTTGTTGATCCAGTGACACATTTAAAATCTTGTTTCATGCTCTAAACCAACTTCTCTTGAAATTTGACTGCTGTTGACCTCTTCCTGGGTCTGGGGTGCTGATGCACTTGCATTAGGACACGTAATGTTCAGCTCTGGGTCATACTGCTTTGATTGCTCAGCTGGATTTGCAATGAGCAATGCCCTGTGTTTGTCCCATTATTCTGGGAATGTGGGCATGGCTGGCAAGGCCAGCATTTATTGCCCATCCTCAGTTGCCCTGGGAAGTTGGTGGTGGGCCACCTTCTTGGCTTTGATACAACTGAATGGCTTCAGACACTTCAGTGAGCATTTGTGAGTTAACCACCTTTGTGTGGAACTGGAATCACAGATAGGCCAGACTGGGTATGGATGTAAGGTCTCCTTCCCTGAAGTACATTAATGAAGCAGTTGGGCTTTCTCGACAATCCAAAGGCTTCATGGTCACTTTTTTATTCAAATATATTTTATACCAGTGTTATGACCAGGTGAGAAAGGTGTCTCGGGGTCCCTCTCAGCCTTTACCTGGTCTTACCGTAATAGGGTTTAATTTTTAAAACACCGTGTTTCGAAATCTCCCCCTTGGTGAATCCTTGTTCACCGTTTTCCAATTATAAGGCAAAGAAACCAGCACAAACAGGCTTTCTTGGGTTTAAAGAAGAAAAGTTGAAATTTATTAAACTTAAACTTTAATTCGGTTAACGTCTATGGATACACGACGCGCCCATGCTAGTATGCAAATGTGATACACACACGCAGATAGAGACAGAAAAGAGAAGAAATAAAGTGGAAACGTTTGAGGCAATATCTGAGAAGTTTTTTTGTGTTACGGTTCATCGAGCTCACTGTAGAGTCCTTGATTGTAGGTCGATCTTGCTTTTCGTTGGGGCCCAGTATCCTTCTTAAACCTTGTTCGCTGTAGGAGACTTTTCTCTCTTGGGGTTCATGTGTCTTCAGTGGATTCAGAGACTTGTGAAAAAGAGATGGGAGCAGGCAGACAGGAGAGGCTGTGGCGAGCCACCCAGAAGAGATCTTCTCAGTCCAGAAGCATTCTGCTTTTTTTGCCCAAACTGTTTGTACAAATTCAAAAAACTCAGGTTGCCCAGCAGGTTAGTCATGTGACTAGCTGGTTTGACCATGTCCGTTTGTGTATTTGACCATCTTGGCAGCCAACCTGGAATGCGAGCTCCCCCACCGTCGACACCTGGTGATCAAAAGTCCATTGTGGGTTGAATGTGTCAGGGAATGGTCCTTTGTCCTTTCCAAGCACTGTCTGTTAATATGCAAATGTCTTTCAAGGAAAGATCTGGCAACTTTTTTTTAAAGCAAATCCTTGCTTCACTCCAGTAACAGTTTAAAATCAATGTTCATGACAAAATTAATGTGCCTCATTCTTGGCAGGTGGAGGCCTAGCATGACACCAGCTTTTTATTTTTACACTGAATTCAGACTCTCAAAACGTCAAGGTGGGTTTTGAACTCTCAATCTCTGAATTACTAGTCCAGTAACAGACTGTACCCTTTCTTATTCTTATAAAGTTGCCCTGATGACACAAACACTGTTGGGGGAAATCATGCGGAGTAAACAATGTGAAAGTTGCATTGGCCGTGCCTCCAACAACACTTGTTAGGAGATAGTCTTGTCCTGATAAAAGAAAAAAACGAAACACTTGCATTTATATAATGCCTTTCACAACCTCAGGACATCCTAAAGTACTTTACAGCCAATGAAATACTTTTGAAGTGTAGTTACTGTTTGTTGTAATGTAGTAAAGGCGGCAGCCAGTTTGTGCACAGCAAGCTTCCACAAACAGCAATATGATAAAAGACCATGTCATCTGGTTTAGTGATGTTGATTGAGGGATAAATGTTGGCCAGAGCACCGGGGAGAACTCTCCTGTTTTTCTTTGAAATAGTGTCATAGGTTCTTTTCCGTCCATCAGGACAGATGGGGCCTCAGTTTAATGCCCCATCCAAAAGACAGCACCCCTGACCGTACTTTATTGAAGTATCAGCCTGGATTCTGTGCTCATGAATGGGATGGGACATGAATCACAACCTTCTGACTCAGAGGCAAGACTGTTACCCACCGATCCATGGCTGATGCTAGTTATCTGTGAAAATAAAACTCTGCCTGCCACTTCCACTGGTGGCATTTGCACCAAGTCTGTTATCCTGATTCGAGTGGGCAAAGCCCGCCCCTCGCCCCATGAAGCCCAGTCGTTACTTTAACATCTCTGGATTGTACATTGGGGAAGTTGGCAGCAGGGCTGGAAAGATAGGCTTGTAATTTTCGAGCACTTGGCTAAGTGCCTTTGAAAACGTGTGCAATTCTGGAGCATAGGGTCGAGGACCCTCCCAGGATTGTCCGGGAGTCTCCTGGAATGGGCGATTGATCTCCCAAGGCAGTGCAGCTGGAAGCCTGTGAGAAAAGTACTTCCGTGTTCCAGTTCACACCTAGAAAGCACAAACGTTAACGTTTTGGGCAGGAACAGGAGGAAGCCATTCAGCCCCTTGAGCTTGTACTAGCATTCATTTAGATCATGGCTTCCATCCTTCGCTCCATAATCCTTGATACCCTTCCCCAACAAAAATCTCTGAATCTCAGTCTTGAAAGCTTCCGTAATGGATTCTTCCAGAGTTCTGAGGAGCATTCCCAGCCTTTCCAATGACAAGAACACATTGAGAAAGAAAATTATGCAGCTCCATGACTTATCGTCAGAACAGTTGAGTACACCTCTGTAAGGTTCTTTCCTTTCATAACAACATAAATAAAAACGTGAAAGGTGTTTGTACATGCGGAACTTAAACAAACCATTAATCACTCATAAGGTCCGCCAACAAAACTCCAGAGCATTTACTGGGAAAATGTTTATACTGATGCACATTTGTGGACTGCAACGACGGTCATATAACTGAACTTCCAGGACTAGTTCCAAGCAGAGATAGCAGCTTAATTCCCCTGCAGAATGTAAAGAGCAAGTTGAGCATCCAAGGAACTGGCAAGTCTTAAGAAACAATTTCTTGGAGGTGTTTCCAAGACATGAGAGCCATACTGTACTAGGCGGGAGTGAATTGTTCCATTTTACCCAGTGCATACTGTCCATGTACTGGAGCTGACACCGAGACACCCACAGGTCGACAGTACTGGGTGGGAGCATCCCTATTTACATCTTGTTTAGGTTCAGTACGTATAATGTCACAGGATGGCTTGACACACTTGTGTGCATGAATGTAAATTGATTGGTTGATGTATAACACTGATCTGGCTTGATAACTTTGCAAACCATTCAGTCTGGCAAGCAGCAGGCTCTCAGGTTCCACTGCAGTATTGTGTTTTCATCAGCTGCACTTAAAACACTGAATAGTAACTATGAAGGGAGCTTAGAGGTTGTCATGCTCCCCTGTGACAGATTGTTTGGCTGCTGATGTTAGCCCAACAAGCTTACACAGAGATAGAATCATAGAATGGTTACAACATAAGTGGAGGCCATTTGGCCTGTTATGTCTGTACTTTAGGGTCATGCCAGAGCAATTCAGCTAGTCCCGCTCCCCTGCCTTTTCCCTGTAGCCCTGCAATTTTTTTTCTATTCAGATAATTATCCAATTCCCTTTTGAAGGCCTCCACCACACTCTCAGGCAACTTGCTGTATAAAAAAGTTCTTCCTCATGTCCCCATTGTTTTTTTTGTCATTCACTTTAAATCGGTGTCCTCTGGTTCTCGACCCTTCTGCAAATAGGCACATGGAGACAGGTGACTTTTGCTCTCTTGTATACGCCAGCTCTGGGTGCGCGCTGTGCCTTTTAAGACATTCTACATTTGTCCTTCCATACAGTTAGTTAGGTGGAGAGATTTGGGGGAGGGGTATCCCGGGATTTCTGCTCCTGAATACTATCCATTGACTCCTGCTGGAATATGTGAGTTGGTGGGTGTTGGGTCAGGATGGGGGTATTTAAACAGCAGCGATGCCCTCCACGATGGATTAGCCCATCAGCACCCACTGTTCAGATGCCCACTTAAACAAAGACCACTTGTTATTGGAGAACGGCCAATGACTGTGGAGCTGAGCCCCAACATGAGGTACCACCTTCAGAGGAGGAGGGCACTTCACAGCTGCTTTTACACCAGTGACTGCACTTGAAAGGTGCTTCATTGGCTGTAAAGCACTTTGGGACGTCCTGAGGTTATGGAAGGTGCTATAAAAGTCTTTCTTCACAACTCCTTTTGTATTAATTAAAGGTAGTTATGCTGCCATGTGGTCATTATGACAGATTGTGGCTTTTTTTGGTAATTTACTTAAAAGGAAATATTTGCACCTTCCGCATTCCATACGGCAGAGGTCCTGCTGGGTTGTCCTGAGGGGCAGCAGTGTGTCGGATGGGGTGGAGGAAGGGAAGGCTTCTCAATCAGTTCACCCTTACATTGCCATGGCCAGTGCTTGAGCTCATTCCCACTTTGAGAGGGAACTGAAAACTCAGACTGAACCTGGCACACTGAAGCAAGCGTAGATATATGAGTGAGGGAGTTGGATGAGGCAAGAGTGAGTAGGACACTGCACACTTTAACTGGAAAAAGCTTTCCTGCGCCAGCATCAGTGAGTACAATATGCACTGGCGACCAGAACTTCAGTCTTCTAGGGTCTAAGTTCTGGAATGCCCTCCTTCAATCTCTCCTCCTCTCCACCTCCCCTCTTCCTTTAAGACTCCCTTTAAGTCCCTTCTTCTGTGACAGCATCCATTTTTGTCTGTTAATGCCATGTGCAGGACCCTGGGAACATCTTTCTACATTAAAGGCATTACATAAATGCAAGTAGTTCTTATTGCTAAATGAGGTTCATTAATGGGAGGCTAGCTTTGGTATCATGTACGGTACTTCGCTGTATTATAGAGAACAGCTCAGGCTTCCAGATACAACACATCTCCCAGTGCTAATATATTTTACCACTTAAATCTACATCTTTAAACCAGCCTGTTTGAGGATTTGCATTTATTTTTTAAATATCTGCAAATAAAAAGCTGGTACTAGTAAAAGTGACCATGAAGCTGTCAGATTGTCATAAAAACCCAACTGGTTCACTAATCCACCAGCTAAATATTGGGAAGACCGAAGCCACTGTCTTTGGTTCCTGCCACGATCTTTGTTTCCTAGCCATCAACTCCATTCACTTCCCCAGACCTTATTTCAGACTGAAGCAAATTGTTTGCAGCCTCATTTCTTATTTGACAATGAGCTGAGCTTCTGACCCCCATATCCTCTCCATCACAAGACCGCCTCCATAACATTGCCTGTCTCGGCTGCTGCCTCATCACGTCTGCTGCTGAAACTCTCACCCATGCCATTGTTACCTGCAGACTCGACTATTCCAGTGCACACCTGGCTGGCCTCCCATCTTCCACCCTCCATAAACCTAAGCTCATCTGAAACTCTGCACAATACAAATGCAAGTTGTTGTTGTTTAGGGGAACAACCTGCTTTCCTTACCCACTCTGGTCTAAATGTGACTCCAATCTCACGGGCAACTGGGATGGGCAATAGATTTTGACCTGCTGACGAGGCTCACATCCCAAGAATGAATTTAAAAAAATTAAAATAAAATCACTGGTACAGAATTTCCAAATTTTAATTTCTGTACTTTTATTTACTTGTATTTTCCTTCAATTTTTTAAAAAATAATTTGTTTGAAATGTGACACTTCCCCTTTTCAGATTCACACATGTAGGTAATCCAGATACTTTGCTGCTTCAATTTCTGCTGATGATTCCAATTGAGAAATAAATGTCTGTAATCCTTCATAGGGGCAAAATGCTTCCTTGCCCACCGTGCACTCATATTGGTGCCACTGGACTCTTCATCATTGTTCTCAGCGTCTTGTTAACCACCATCTTGGACCTGCTTCACTGAGGTGATGATATCTTCATCTAGCGGTGCTGCATCCATCTTGGCATCAAGATTTACAAACTCTTTCCAAGGCAAGAGCTTCATAGAGGACCCGATCATTGTCATCCTCCTCCACACTGTCAGCTGCAAATCCCTGCACGTTTTCTTGTTGGCCTAATAAGCATGTGTTGCCCTCACTCATGCATCCTATGTGAAGATAACATCAGTGTTAATAAAAGAAGGCCTTTGATACTGTTAGGGACTTAAAAGGTTTGTCAAATTAAGTGTGCCAGACTTTATGTCAACATCAATATGCGCGATAAGTAGTTGCAGAGGAGAGACTGGGACTCACTGTTCCCTTGGTATGTAAAAATGACTTGTATTTATATAGCCCTGTTTGCAACCTCAAGGCATACCATAGCACTTTACAGCAAATTTACTTTTGCAGTTCAGCCACTGTCATAATGTGCCAAAGGCAGCAGCCAATTTGCGCACAGCAAGATCCCACAAACAGCAATGTGATAATGACCAAATAATCTTTTTTTTAAAAATGTTGGTTGAGGGGTAATATTGGTTAGGACACCAGGGTGATCTCCTCTGCTCTTCAAATTATGCTGTGGGATCTTTTACATCTGTCTGAGATAGAAGACAGGGCATTGGTTTAACATCTCATCCAAAAGACAGCACTGTAGCACTCCCTCAATACTGCACTCGAGTTATCATCCTGGATTATGTGCTTAAGGGTGTGAGGTAGGGCTTGAACCCACAGCCTTCTGACTCAGAGGGAAGTGTGCCTCCTACTGATCCTACTGAGCCACAGCTGACCCCTGAGCTAATGTTGACATAAACATGGGTGACATTAGTGGTTAGGACTTTCATTAAGTCATGCTGCCAGCGGGAAGCCCGGGTTGGAAGTAGGGCTGCAACACTGTAGCAGTGATTCTCCAATCCATGTTCCCGTCGAGACATCCGTTCTCACTGGTAGTGGGGGATTGTAGGACTACCTTTCTAATACTAACAAGCTTATAAGTGGTTTGATTGGTACAGCTTGTGTAGCTATGAGAACCTGTTTGTTCTGTAGATGAAGGTTACCTCCTGTGTAACTGTATGAGAGTTCCTGTTTGCTCAACAGTGTAAGGATTACTCAGTGTGTAATTCTGCATGGTTCCTCTTTACAGCAAGATAATAGTTCAATTAGTATTATACTCCAAAGGGATTTCAGATAAAATAGTTCATCCCCCTGAATAATAGTTTCTCACCACGATCCCCCGAGTGACTCAGTGACCAGAACCTCACCAGTGACGGGGGTTAAAGCTCCCTCTGCCGTGCCAATCAAGAAATGCCTTCAGGGTGAAGCAGATGCTGAATAAATCCTCCTTCACACTTGTTTAGGTCACAATTATTATTCTTTCTCTTGTGAGCAGCACCTGAGGCAGAGTTACATTTCTTCTGATGTGTATAGAAAAAAATAAGAAGCCCATGGACTGGTCCAACTGGCTCAGCCAAAAAACAGAAACACCTGGTCTTGTTCGCAGTTCTCCCTGGGGAGCTGTTACGCATCAAATATTTGACAGTAAAATACCCTGCAGCACGGAGGTATGATCTGGGGAAATGTAAGGCAAGTGCTATCGAGGAGTAAACTAGCAATGTAATGGCATGACCCTTTGTCTTGGGTAGGAATACAACCTGCCGGGATTGTCCAGGAGCCTCCAGGAATTAAATGGGCACTGCTGTGAGCAAACCCAAGGAGTAAAATCATGAAAGCATTATTAAAAGTGATGTTTTAGCTGTCAACCATGGGTAGCCCTCTTGCCTCACTGAGTCAGAAGGTTGAAGTTCAGGTCCCACTCCAGAGATATATGTGCACAAAATCTAGGCTGATACCCCAGACTATATTGAGGGAGTGCTGCACTGTTGGAGGTGCTGTCTTTCAGATGAGACGTTAAACCCAGGCCCCATCTGCCCTCTTAGGTGGATGTAAAAGATCCCATGGCACTATTTTGAAGAAGAGCAGGGGAGTTATCCCTGGTGTCCTGGCCAATGTTTACCACTCAAGCAACACCATAGAAACAGATTACCTGGGTCATTATCACATTGCTGTTTGTGGGAGCTTGCTGTGCACAAACTGGCGTGTATTGTGCATTACAACAGTGATTACACTTCAAAAGTATTTTATTGGGTGTAGACATTTTGGGACATTCTGAGGTTGTGAAAGGTGCTGTATAAATGCAAGTCTCTTTTTTGTTTTTACATTTTTCTCTGAACACTCTTGTTTATTAGTTATAAAAAAACTTTGGCAATGGGGGAATCGGTTGTTTAACTGACAGGTAAAAATCATACGATCAGGTAGTGGAAAGTCTGTTTCCTTTCCGATTGGTGTGGGAAGGTGCCAGGAGAATGGACTGCCCAATGGTGGGAGAGTGGGAGATCATATAATGAATACTTCCAACCATGTTGCCAAACTTAGTCTTTCAGCATATACTGATGTGAGCTGATTGAATATGATCCACAGTACCTTTTTGCATGGCGAGCTGTTATGATCTGGAATGTACTTTCAAAAGGGAATTAAATAAATAAACTTATTGAGTCATTTATGGCACAGGAGGCCATCGAGTACATGCCAGCTCTCCCTAGAGCAATTTTGTCTGCTCATTCCCCCGCTCCACCCCATAGCCCTGCAAGTTTATTTCCTTCAAGTGCACATTCAGTTTTCTTTTGCAATCATCCATCGTCTGTGAGTTCCAGGTTATTACCACTTGCTGTGTAAAAAAGTTCTTCCTCACATTCTCCCTGCATTTCTTGCCCAAAACCTTTAATCTGTGTCCCCTAAGTCCTTGTATAGTCAGCTAATCATAGGATCATTGAAAATAGGAGCAGGAGTAGGCCATTTGGCCCATCGAGCCTGCTCTGCCATGGCAGATCATCTACCTCTATGTCACTTTTCCCCCATATCCCTTGATGTCATTAATATCCAGATCCTATCGATTTCTGTCTTGAACATGCTCAATGACTGAGCTTCCACAGCCCTCTGGGGTAGAGAATTCCACAGATTCACCACCCTCTGAGTAAAGAAATTCCTCCTCATCTCAGTCTTAAATGGCCTGCCCCTTATTCTGAGACCCCTTGTTCTAGACACACCAACCAGGGGAAACATCCTATCCACATCTACCCTGTCACGCCCTGTAAGTATTTTTTAAGTTTCAATGAGATCATCTCTCATTCTTGGAAACTCTAGAGAATACAGGCTTAGTTTCCTCAATCTCTCCTCATAAGACAATCCCGCCATCCCAGGGATTAGTCCAGTGAACCTCCGTTGCACTCCCTCTACGTCAAGTATATCCTTCCTTAGATATGGAGACCAAAACTGTACACAATACTTCAGATGTGGTCTCACCAAGGCTGTATACAATTGCAGCAAGACATCTTTACTCTTGTACTCAAATCTCCTTGCAATGAAGGCGAACTTACAATTTGCCTTCCTAATTGCTTGCTGCATCTCCATACTAGCTTTTAGTGACGCATAAGTCTGCCTTACTGTTTTTTCTACCAAAGTGGATTACTTCACACTTATTCACATTACATTCCATCTGCCATGTTCTTGCCCATTCACTTAGCCTGTCCAAATCCCCTTGAAGCCTCCTTGCATCCTCCTCACAACTTAAATTCCCACCTAGTTTTGTGTCATCAGCAAATTTGGAAATATTACATTTGGCCTCCACATCCAAATCATTTATATAGATTGTGAACAGCTGTACCCCAGCACTGATCCTTGCGGTACCCCACTAGTAACAGCCTGCCATCCTGAGAATGACCCATTTATTCCTACTCTCCGTTTTCTGTCTGTTAATCAATTCTCAACCCATACCAGTATATTACCCCCAATCCCATGTGCTCTAATTTTGTTTCCTAAACTCCTGTGTGGGAACTTATCAAAAGCTTTCTGAAAATCCAAATACACCACATCCACTGGTTCTCCTTTATCTATGCTATAAGTAACATCGTCAAAAAACTCCAACAGGTTTGTCAAACATAATTTCCCTTTCACAAATCCATGGGAACAGTTCTTCCTTGTCTAACCTATCTAAGCCTGTCATAATCTTGTACACCTCTATCAAATCTCCCCTCAAACTCCTTTATTCTAAGGAGAACAACCCCATATTTTCCAAACTAACTTTGTAGCTAAAATCCCTCATCCCTGGAACCATTCTGGTAAATCTCCTCTGCACTCTGTCAAGGACTCTCACATCCTTCCTAAAGTGTGGTGACCAGAACTGGATGCAATACTTTAGTTGGGGCCTCACCAGAGCTTTATAAAGGTTCAGCATAACTTCCCTGCTTTTATACTCATTACCTCTTTTTATGAAGCTCAAGATCCCATATGCTTTACTAACCACTCTCTCACTATGTCCTGCCACCTTCAAAGATCGATACACATGCACCCCCAGGTCCCTCTGTTCCTGCACACTCTTCAGGGAAAGCATTTGCAGGGCTATGGAGAAACTACAGGGGATGGGACTAATTGGATAGTTCTTTCAAGGAGCTGGCTCAGCCATGATGGGCTGAATGAACTGTTACTGTGCTGTATGATGTTTTATGATTGGGGATCTGAAATTGCTGGGGCTGTGCTCAGGAATAGGCACCAACATGTTGCACCACAGACATTTGACTAAATTATTGACTCAGCCACAGACATGGGGGTAATTAATTTGTATATAAAGTGTATAGCCAACTTAATGCCATCAAAACACAGTCCGATTTGAAACTAATTTCTCCCTATTTACTGAGTAACTGGCATTGTTTTTGCTGGCACCATTAGTCAATGTCTGCCTGTACACTTGATGTAGCGATGTGGAGAATCCGGATAGATGTCCATCTGTCAGGTGTGATCTTGATCTCTTTCTCTCCCCTCTCGCTCCCGCTCTTCCTCTGTGTCAATCTCTATGCCCTCTGTGTCCATCTCTCATCCCTCTCTCTCTCCCCGCTCTGTGTCCATCTCTCTGTCCCTCTCTCTCCCTCTTTCTCTCTCCCCTCTCTTTCCCATTTCTCTCTCCCTCTCTGTCCTTCTATCTCCATCTCTCTCTTCACCCCCCCCCCTCCCCTTTCTCTCTGTCCTCTCTCTCTTTTTGTTCCCTTTCTCTCTCTGTTCCCCCTCCTTCACCACTTTATTGACCTGTCCTGCCACCTTCAGGGACCTGTGGACATGCACTCCAAGGTCTCTCACTTTCTCTGGACATCTGGAAGGTGTATCAGCAGACCCTCAGCCTCTAATCGCTGGCAGAATGTCACAGGCAGCAGAAAGGAGTCCCGAGAAATGCTCCTTGGAACTAGCAGGCCTCTTGGTTGGGGGGGAGGGGAGGGGTGGTGGGGTGGAGGTTGTGGGTAGTCCTGTCCCTTGTAAAGATTTGGGGCTTTTGACAGGCCTCCTGTCAGCTGTCATTGCAGGTAACTTTCCCCGTCACTGCTTGAGCATTCGATTGATGGAGTAGATTGCCCAGCTGCTTTTGAAGGGAATTGGATATATAATTGCAAAAGAAGAATTTGCAAGGAGTGTGGAGAGTGGCAGGCAGAAGATCCACATTTTACCCCGGAAGATGGTGGAATGGAAGACCCAGGTCAGAATCCTGGCAGAACTGCCCCATTTTCCAGCCTCCAATCTGGAGGTTTGCCTTTTTGAAATTACTGGGTCCGGGGATTTAGTCAGGGGTCACTGTACAAATTGTCCCAGGAGTTTTATCTTCACCAGTTTGTCTTAAACCCTCCCCACCATTGAATGTAAATCTTAACCACTCTCTCCGAGTCTCACAGTGACTGCGTTGCATTCATTTCCCTTGCAGGCAAAGCACTTCATTCTCAAATGATATTTTAATAAGTGAGGTGTCAATGAGTCACTGAGACACAAGGACTATTATTTAACGAGAGGAGTGAGAAATCCTTCAGTGGGTTGGTATTGAGCGGCAGTGGTTGGAATCTGATGATGACATTCTTCCTGTCACTGGGTAATTGTTATTTTTAGTGTGGTTGTTTATCTGATATTATTCTGCAAATTGCTTTTTGTGAGTCATTTTAAAATGGTGTGGAAAGCCTCATTAGTCCACCACCACTTTCTTTTTTGTAAGTGTAATATATATGCAGAATGGTAACCAACAAATAGTGGGTTGGAGGTGAGTACTAGGATAGGCTGGGGAGCAGCTGCAACATGCAATGGTGAGAAAAGCGAGGGAACAAGTGTCAGGCAGAGAGGGAGTGAAATAGTTGAGGAATTCTCAACTGGGTGAGTGCGAGGATCACATATTTAAGGTACTAGTGGGACCCGAGGGCAATAAGTATCACAGAGGGGAAGCCCCGAACACGCAAAAAGCCACGAACGGCTCCTCGGCCGCAACTTCAAAGCGCCCGCGGGAGATGGCTCGGAGAGCATCTGCAGCGCACTGTCGGCAATGCTGGTACCGGCGCCTGAGGATGTC
The DNA here is from genome assembly GCF_036365525.1 of Heterodontus francisci. NCBI lineage: Eukaryota > Metazoa > Chordata > Chondrichthyes > Heterodontiformes > Heterodontidae > Heterodontus > Heterodontus francisci. The sequence continues at coordinate 104,493,294 of NC_090379.1, forward strand.
GCTCACCTCCCGAAGGACGCGGATGAGCTTTCCAGGCGTCGATGGTGGGAACTGAGGAAATGGCTTATTACCTGCACCCCCTTTCCCCCACTTCCCCTTCCACCCCCTCTCAGCTCACCCCCCCCACCCCGCACCCTCCTCCCACCGGCATCCTCCGACACCTGTGTAGGGGCCCTAACAACCCCACTGCCTTGTGGGCGTCTCGGGAGTGACCAAGGCTGAGGGAGTAAAGGCGAATAGAAAATCCGCAGCTGAACCCCATAGGCGGTCATGTGTCACCTTTGGCATGTTTCCGGCAGTTCCTGCAGCCATACCGGTGCCAAACGTTGTGCTCTGCACTCCTTTGGACCCCACCAGAAAGGCCGAGAGGTGGGTTTTGACGCTTGGGCAACTCTCAACCTCCATACATTCGCCCAGGCATGCGCCATGGAGAGGTCACTCCATAGTCGCCTCACAGCGACCGAAACAACACGGAAGGCAGCAGTTACGGGTTATAAGTCCAGCTAAATTGGCATATTGGGCACCACGGGTTGCCTTTGTCGGTGGGAGAGGTCATCGCACCTCACTGGACAGCTACCGCCCGCCTCAAACCGGGCAGCCTCCGGTCAATAAGGTTCTGTCCCACCACAGTCCACCTGCTTTAATGGATGCTTGGAGCTCAGGGTCATTGCCCGAAAAGTGGATTGCAACACCGCACCAAACAACGTGAAAAAAGGAAAGAAGGTACCAGCCCTTCGCTTTGCAAGCTGGAACGTCAGAACTATGTGTCCTGGCCTGTCGGAATACCTTACACAAATCAACGATTCTCGGAAGACCGCCATCATTAACAACGAGCTCAGCAGACTCAATGTAGACATTGCAGCACTTCAGGAGACATGCCCCCCCGCGAGTGGATCTCTAGCAGAGCAAGACTACACCTTCTTCTGGCAGGGCAGGGATCCTGAAGAACCAAGACAGCATGGAGTGGGCTTCGCCATCAGAAACCCCTTGCTCAGCATGATAGAGCCTCCCTCAAATGGCTCGGAACGCATACTGTCCATCCGACTGCTCACCACCTCTGGTCCAGTACACCTACTCAGCATCTATGCTCCAACACTCTGCTCCCCACCTGAAGCTAAAAACTACTTCTACGAGGAACTCCATAATATCATTAGTAGCATCCCCAACAGCGAACACCTATTCCTGCTGGGGGACTTTAATGCCAGGGTTGGGGCCGACCATGACTCATAGCCCTCCTGCCTTGGGCGCTATGGCATTGGAAGGATGAGTGAGAATGGACAGAGACTGCTTGAGTTGTGTACCTATTATAACCTCTGCATCACCAACTCGTTCTTTCACACTAAACCCTGTCACCAGGTTTCATGGAGGCACCCAAGATCGCGTCGTTGGCACCAGCTAGACCTCATTGTCACAAGGCGAGCCGCCTTAAACAGTGTTCAAATCACACGCAGCTTCCACAGTGCGGACTGCGACACCGACCACTCCCTGGTGTGCAGCAAGGTTAGACTCAGACCAAAGAAGTTGCATCATTCCAAGCAGAAGGGCCACCCACGCATCAACACGAGCAGAATTTCTCATCCACAGCTGTTACAAAAATTTCTAAATTCACTTGTAACAGCCCTTCAAAACACTCCCACAGGGGATGCTGAGACCAAGTGGGCCCACATCAGAGACGGCATCTATGAGTCAGCTTTGACCACCTACGGCAAACGTGCGAAGAGGAATGCAGACTGGTTTCAATCTCATACTGAAGAGCTGGAACCTGTCATAGCCGCTAAGCACATTGCACTGTTGAACTACAAGCCCCCAGCGGGTTAACATCCGTAGCACTTAAAGCAGCCAGAAGCGCTGCACAAAGAACAGCCAGGCGCTGTGCAAATCACTACTGGCAACAACTATGCAGTCATATTCAGCTGGCCTCAGACACCGGAAACACCAGAGGAATGTATTAAAAGAGCTTTTGGGCCAACCATCAAGAAGATCGCCCCCCTCAAATCTAAATCAGGGGACATAATCACAGACCAATGCAAGCAAATGGACAGCTGGGTTGAGCACTACCTAGAACTGTACTCCAGGGAGAATGTCACTGAGACTGCCCTCAATGCAGCCCAGCCTCTACCAGTCATGGATGAGCTGGACATACAGCCAACAAAATCGGAACTCAGTGATGCCATTGATTCTCTAGCCAGCGGAAAAGCCCCTGGGAAGGACAGCATTACCCCTGAAATAATCAAGAGTGCCAAGCCTGCTATACTCTCAGCACTACATGAACTGCTTTGCCTGTGCTGGGACGAGGGAGCAGTACCTCAGGACATGCGTGATGCCAATATCATCACCCTCTATAAAAACAAAGGTGACCGCGGTGACTGCAACAACTACTGTGGAATCTCCCTGCTCAGCATAGTGGGGAAAGTCTTTGCTCGAGTTGCTTTAAACAGGCTCCAGAAGCTGGCCGAACGTGTCTACCCTGAGGCACAGTGTGGCTTTTGAGCAGAGAGATCGACCATTGACATGCTGTTCTCCCTTAGTCAGATACAGGAGAAATGCCGCGAACAACAGATGCCCCTCTACATTGCTTTCATTGATCTTACCAAAGCCTTTGACCTCGTCAGCAGATGTGGTCTCTTCAGACTACTAGAAAAGATTGGATGTCCACCAAAGCTACTAAGTATCATCACCTCATTCCATGACAATATGAAAGGCACAATTCAACATAGCGGCACCTCATCAGACCCCTTTCCTATCCTGAGTGGCGTGAAACAGGGTTGTGTTCTCGCACCCACACTTTTTGGGATTTTTTTCTCCCTGCTGCTCTCACATGTGTTCAAGTCTTCAGAAGAAGGAATTTTCCTCCACACAAGATCAGGGGGCAGGTTGTTCAACCTTGCCCGTCTAAGAGCGAAGTCCAAAGTACAGAAAGTCCTCATCAGGGAACTCCTCTTTGCTGACGATGCTGCTTTAACATCTCACACTGAAGAGTGTCTGCAGAGTCTCATCGACAGGTTTGCGGCTGCCTGCAACGAATTTGGCCCAACCATCAGCCTCAAGAAAATGAACATCATGGGCCAGGACGTCAGAAATGCTCCATCCATCAATATTGGCGACCACGCTCTGGAAGTGGTTCAAGACTTCACCTACCTAGGCTCAACTATCACCAGTAACCTGTCTCTAGATGCAGAAATCAACAAGCGCATGGGAAAGGCTTCCACTGCGATGTCCAGACTGGCCAAGAGAGTGTGGGAAAATGGCGCACTGACACGGAACACAAAAGTCCGAGTGTATCAAGCCTGTGTCCTCAGTACCTTGCTCTATGGCAGCGAGGTCTGGACAACGTATGTCAGCCAAGAGCGATGTCTCAATTCATTCCATCTTCGCTGCCTCCGGAGAATATTTGGCATCAGGTGGCAGGACCGTATCTCCAACACAGAAGTCCTTGAGGCGGCTGAGTCAGCGGCGCTTGAGATGGCTTGGCCATGTGAGCTGCATGGAAGATGGCAGGATCCCCAAAGACACATTGTACAGCGAGCTCGCCACTGGTATCAGACCCACCGGCCGTCCATGTCTCCGCTTTAAAGACTGCAAACGCGACATGAAGTCCTGTGACATTGATCACAAGTCGTGGGAGTCAGTTGCCAGTGATCGCCAGAGCTGGCGGGCAGCCATAAAGGCGGGGCTAAAGTGTGGCGATGCGAAGAGACTTAGCAGTTGGCAGGAAAAAAGACAGAAGCGCAAGGGGAGAGCCAACTGTGTAACAGCCCCGACAAACAAATTTTTCTGCAGCACCTGTGGAAGAGCCTGTCACTCTAGAAATGGCCTTTATAGCCACTCCAGGCGTTTGCAAGTTCTCCCTGTGACCGCATGGGTTTTCGCCGGGTGCTCCGGTTTCCTCCCACAGCCAAAGACTTGCAGGTTAATAGGTAAATTGGCCATTATAAATTGCCCCTATTGTAGCTAGGTGATGGGGAATATGGGATTGCAGGGTTAGTATAAATGGGTGGTTGTTGGTCGGCACAGATTCGATGGGCCAAAGGGCCTGTTTCAGTGCTGTATCTCTAAATAAATAAAATAAAAAAGAGGAACATACTGGGCCAGATTTTTAAAGCCCGCTGGGGGCGGGAGTGGGTGCACGAGCCATTTACAGATCGTGTTCTCGCAGGTCGGCATTGGGTCCTGCCACCTCTGGAATGCAAAGCCATTTTTGAAGGGACGCCGGGAGGGAGGGAATAGCAAGCCCTCACGCCTGTTGAGACCAATGTGGAGCTCACTAACAGGCTTGTCAGCAGCAGTTTGGGATTTGCATAGGAAGGGAATGGGGAAAAGGCCATGTCTGGAACACGGCAGGGTGTACAAGGTGTGAATACAGCGGGGGGCCATGGGGGCTATGGGAAGGGCTGACTTACATAGTGCGGAGGCACAAAATAAAGCTCACCTGCTCCAAAGTTGCCACAGCGTGGCCATTGCTGCAGTTGTAAGACTTACTTTTCTTAGTGGTGAGTGGCAGGAATCCGAAAGGGATATGAGGCCTCTGGCATCACTTGGGCAGCTGGGGTTGGCAGGGGAAGGGCTGGTTAATGCACGAAGCCCAGCTGAGGGAGTTCAGATGGGAACAGGCTACTCTGACATTGGGCAGAGCAGCCAGGATGAGCTGCGGCAGATGCAACCCCCTGGACAGCAGGAGGCCAGAGGACCACAGCCAGGGGCTGCAAGGGGAGGAAGGCGCTGCCCAAGACATTGGGTGCATAGCCCAAGAGTCAGGCACCTACAAACGACAGAGCACCAGTGCTGTAGGAGCCTGTGCCTATCCAGGCAGATGGTCTTGCACCCATGTGCTCTGATCCACAATGACCTGAGGCCTCATGGCCCCCATGGCAGTCCCTACCTGCAGCCGCCAAGGTCTCTGTCACTCTGAATTTCTATGCAACCAGTTCGTTCCAGGGATCAGCTGTGGACCTAGGTGGCATCTCACAGTCAGCAGCTCACAGGCCATCAGGCAGGTCGCGGATGTCATTTTCAGCAGGGCAGGGGGACTACACCCACTTTGAGACACATGGGCCTGTGCAGGCACAGAGGGCATTGGGTTTAGCCTCCATCGCTGGATTCCTCCTGATGCAGGGCATCATCACTTGCACCCATGAAGCATCAATGTACCCAGCAACCGGCTCATGAGATCCATCAACAGGAAAGGCTTCCACTCCCTCAACATCCAACTGGTCTGCAACCGCAACAAGAGCTTCCTCTATTTGTGTGCTCACTTTCCTGGCAGCTGCCATGACTCCTTCATCCTCTGCCAGTCCAGGCTGCCTCAGACCCTCAATCCATCCACCAAAGTACAGGAATGGATCCAAGGGGACAAGAGACGTCCCTTGAAGAGGTGGCTACTGACCCTCTACGGAATTCCCAGACAGAGGCACAGAGGTGATACAATCTATGCTACTTGCTCAGCAGGCCAACCATTGACTACATCATCGGACTTCTGAAGATACGATTCCGCTGCCTGGACCTGTCGGGCAGTACCCTCCAATACCCTCCTGCAAGGGTCTCAGTCATTGTGGTGTCTACTGTACTCTCCGTAACATGGCCCTCCAGAGAGGTGTGCACTTTGAGGACTGTATGTTTGGATGTAGAAGGTGGAGGAACAGGAGGTAAGAGAGGAGGCCGAGGGGGATAACACTGAACAGAGAGGTGCCCCTGCTGCATGACGTGGTGCCACCCTCCAGGAAGAGGCCTCCCTCCTCATCCTCACGGCCTCCAGCATTATATCTAGGTTGGCATCGATGAAGTAAGGATCTGCCCTGCTCTAGGTGCTGGGACTCCAGCTCCCCTGTGACATCTCACATCCCTCTGGTGCAGTGAAAGGCTTTGGCACAAACTGCAGGTAATACCCTCAGGACAGCCAGCTGCCACAGTGACGGCTGCCGTGAGGTGTTTACACGAGCCCCAATCTTGATCTGACCCACCTCCGTTCCCGGCCCCACTGGCTCTAAGTGGACAGGAAACCCATCTCCATACCAATTAAGGGCAGACCCATTTGAAAATCTGAATCTGAATCAGTTTCCCACCAGAGGCAGTTTTCTGACCCAGAACCAGACCCGGTTCCTATTTCCCGCTTCCGTAACGACAATCATAGAATCACAGAATTGTTACAGCACTGAAAGAGGCTGTTCGGCCCATCGTGTCTGCACTAGCTGTCTGAATGATCAGTTCACTTAGTGCCATTCCCCTGCCTTCTCTCCATAACCCTGTACATTCTTCCTTTTCAGGTAACTGTCTAATTTCCTTTTGAATGCCTCGATTGAACCTGCCTCCACCGCACTCTCTGGCAGTGCATTCCAGATCCTAACCATTCGCTGCGTGAAGAAATTTTTCCTCATATCGCCATTGCTTCTTTTGCCAAATATCTTAAATCTGTACCCTCCCGTTCTCGATTCTTTTTCACGAGTGGGAACAGTTTCTCTCTATCTACTCTGTCCAGACCCCTCATGATTTTGAATACCTCTATCAAATCACCTCTCAGCCTTCTCTTCAAGGAAAACAGTCCTAACTTCTCAAATCTCTCATCATCACTGAAGTTCCTCATCCCTGGAACCATTCTCATGAATCTTTTCTGCACTCTCACCAATGCCTTCTCATCTTTCCTTAAGTGCGGTGCCCAGAACTGGACACAATATTCCAGCTGAGGCCAAACTAGTGTCTTATACAAGTTCAACATAATCTCCTTGCTCTTGTACTCTATACCCCTATTAATAAAGCCTAGGATACTGTATGCTTTATTGACTGCTCTCAACCTGTCCTGCCACCTTTAAAGACTTATGCACATGTACACCTAGATCCCTCTGCTCCTGCACCCCCTTTAGAGTTGTACCCTTTATTCTATATTGTCTCTCCATGTTCTTCCTACCAAAATGAATGACTTCACATTTCTCTGAGTCATAGAGAGATACAGCACTGAAACAGGCCCTTCGACCCACCGTCGAAGTCTGTGCCGACAATCAACCACCCATTTATACTAATCTTACGTTAATCGCATATTCCCTACCACATCCCCACAATTCTCCTAACACCTACCTATACTTGGGGCAATTTACAATGGCAAATTTACCTATCAACCTGCAAGTCTTTGGCTGTGGGAGGAAACCAGAGCACCCAGCGGAAACCCACGCGGTCACAGGGAGAACTTGCAAACTCCGCACAGGCAGTACCCAGAACTGAACCCGCATCACTAGAGCTGTGAGGCTGAGGTGCTAACCACTGCGTCACTGCATTGAACGTCATCTGCCACCTGTCTGCCCATTCCACCAACTTGTCTATGCCCTTTAGAAGTTCTACATTATCCTCCTCACAGTTCACAATGCTTCCAAGTTTCGTTATCATCCACAAATTATGAAATTGTGTTCTGTATACCAAGGTCTAGGTCATTAATATATATCAGGAAAAGCAAGGGTCCCAACACTGATCTCTGGGGAACTCCACTCCAAACCTTCCTCCAGCCTGAAGAACATCCATTAACCACTACTCTTTGTTTCCTGTCACTCAGCCAATTCCATATCCATGTTGCTGCTGTCCCTTTTATTCCATGAGCTCTAACTTTGCTCACAAGTTTGTTGTGTGGCACTGTATCAAACGCCTTTTGAAAATCCATGTCCACCACATCAACAGCATTGCCCTCATCAATCCTCTCTGTTACTTCCTCAAAAAACTTCATCAAGTTAGTTAAACATGATTTTCCCTTAACAAATCAGTGCTGGCTTTCCTTAATTAACCTGCATTTGTCTATGTGACTATTAATTTTGCCCCAAATTATTTTTTTCTAGGAGTTTCCCCACCACTGAAGTTAAACTGACTGGCCTGTAGTTGCTGAGCTTATCTTTACATCCTCTTTTGAACAAGGGTGTAACATTTGCAATTCTCCTGTCCTCTGGCACCACCGCTGAGTCTAAGGAAGACTGAAAAATTATGGTCAATGCCTCCGCAAGTTCCACTCTCAATTCCCTGAGTATCCTTGGATGCATGTCATCCGGTCCTGGTGCTTTATCAACTTTAAGTATGGACAGCCTATACAATACCTCCTTATCAATTTTAAACCCTTCTAATATATTAATTACCTCCTCTTTCACCATGGCCTGGGTAGCATCTTCTTCCTTGGTAAAGACTGATGCTAAGTATTCATTTAATACCTCAGCTTACCCTTAATCCTTTAATACCTTAGCCCACAGTGCATGAATGTGCGGTGCTATGTAACTGAGCCATCGTTCTCTCCACATATTTACTCACTGCACACTGAATTGGTGGATATACAACTCCACATGACTGTGCATCTTGTGTCAGATATGTTGAGCCCTAATCCCATCCCATCTTGTCAGTCCACTGCAGCGTAGTGCATCTACATCATTCTGGATCAGATGGAGTAACAAAATTGTTGAACAGACCTCCAGACAAAATTACGTTGCCGGTCCATTCTGACCTGTTCTATGCACCAACAATACAGCTAGTTTCTAGACACGCTATATGGTCAACTTTTCCTAATTCCATTGACAATAAACTGAAGTTGAAATTTTCCTCACAAACACATTGGTATGAATGGATATTAGAAGCTTTTATAATTCACTTTATCATCTTTGACCCTACAAGACCATCAAACACAATCCAACTGGCCATGTCATTGTTGGGAGCTTCTTGCCCACTTTTGAACTGGACAGGAACAGGGTGTCATAAATCTTTACCTAAGGGGCCTTCCTGACAATGACATATGAGAAGGGATCTAGCCACGGCAGAATGGAACCAAAATCTGTCAGGAAGAGCTGTATCGGAACAATGGGTTATCTTTAAGGAAGAGATGCTTCAGGTACAGGCTAGGTACATTCCAGCAATGGTGAAAGGTAGGGGAACCAAGAACAGGGCTCCTTGGTTGACGAGGAAGATAGAGATTTTGAAGAAACAAAAAATGATGCATGTCAGATGAACTCATCAAGTGAGAACCAGGCCATATACAATAAGTCGAGAGAGGAGATGAAGAGGAAAATAAGACTGGCAGAGAGAGAATATGGAAATGCAATGGCAGTCAACATAAAAGGGGACCCAAAGATCTTCTTTGTAAATAATAAGCAAGCAGTAAGAGGAGGAGTGGGGTCTATTAGGGACAGAGAGGGTAATATATGCCTGGAGGCTCAGGGCAAGGCTAATCCTTGCGGAATGGATCAAGGGATATGGGGGAAAAGCGGGAACAGGCTACTGAATTACACAATCAGCCATGATCTTTTTTGAATGGCGGAGCAGGCCTGAAAGGCCGAATGGCCTACTCCTGCTTCTATTTTTTGTGTCTATGTCTAATATACTTAATGAGTACTTTGTATCAGTGTTCACTAAGAAAATAGAGGCTGACAAAATATCAATAGAAGCAGAGAAAGTAGAGGCAATGGATAGGATAAAAATTGAGAGGGCAGAGGTACTAAAAAGATTGGCTATGCTTAGGGTGGATAAGTCACCTGGTACAGATGACTTGCATCCCAGGTTGCTAAAGGAAGTGGGGGTGGACATACAGAAGGGCTTGCCATAATTTTCCAATCTTCCCTGGATACTGGGAAGATACCAGAGGATTGGAGAGTAGCAAATGTGACACCCTTATTCAAGAAAGGGTGTAAGGACAGTCTGAGCAACTACAGGCCAGTTAGTTTAACATCAGTGGTGGGTAAGCTTTTAGAAACTATAATCAGGGAAAATATCAACAGACATTTAGTGAGGTTCAAGTTAATTAAAGATAACCAGCATGGATTTTAAAAGGCAGATCATGCTTGACAAATCTAATTGAATGTTTTGATGAAGTAACAGAGAAGGTTGATGAAGGGAATGTGGTGGATGTTGTTTATATGGATTCTAAGAAAGCAATTGATATGGTACCACAGAAAAGGATGGCTAACAAAATTGAGACTCGTGGAATAGGAAGGTCAGTGTCCTATTGGATAAAAAATTGGCTGATGGATAGAAAATGAGTCGTGATAAATGGTTGTTTTTCAGACTGGAGGATGGTAGACAGTGATGTTCCCCAAGGGTCAATGCTAGGACCACTGCTTTTCTTGATATATATAAATAACTTGGATCTTGAAAAACAGAGTAGAATCTCAAAATTTGCTGATGACACAAAATTTGGAGGCATGGCAAACAGTGAGGATGATATGAACCGCCTGCAACAGGACATAGATAGGCCAGCAGAATGGGCAGAGGGGTGGCAGATGGAATATAATACTGTCAAACGTGAGATGATGCATTTTGGCAGAAGGAATGGGGAGAGGCAATATATACTTAATGGCACAGTTCTAAAGAGTGCACAGGAACAGAGGAACCTGGGGGTGTATGTGCATCAATCTTTGAAGGTGGCAGGACATATTGAGAGCGTGCTTAGTAAAGCATATGAGATCTTAGACTTCATAGATAGACGCACAGAGTACAAAAGCAGGGTAGTTATACTGAACCGTAATAAAGCTCTGCTTAGGCCCCAGCTGGAGTGTTGCATCCAGTTCTGGTCTTCAGGAAGGATGTGAGGGCCCTTGAGAGGGTGCAGAGGAGATTTACCAGAATGGTTGCAGGGATGGGGTATTTTAGTTACAAGTTTAGGTTGGAAAAGCTGGTGTTCTCCCCGGAACAAAAGAGATTATGGGGATATTTAATAGAGGTGTACAAGATTATGACAAGCTTAGATAAGTTAGACATGGAAAAGCTGTTCCCATTCACAAATGGTACAAGGACTAGGGGACACAGATTGAACATTTTGTGTAAGAGATGCAGGGGCATATGAGAAAGCACTTTTTTACAGAGTGACTGGTAATGACCTGGACCTCAATGCCCAAGAGGGTGGTGGAAGCGGAGACAATCAATGACTTCAAGAGGAAATTGGATGACCACTTGAGAGAAATAGACTTGCATGGCTACGGGGATCGAGCAGGGGAGTAGGACTGACACCATATCTCCGTGGATGAACTCAATGGGCCGAATGGCCACTTTCTGTGCCATAAATGACTCTGACCTTGTGGACAGATACAAATCATGCCCCAAGTTCTTGAATTTTGCCCACTAACTGAACTGAACTGTTTGGGGCCAATACTGTTGACGTGTTGGTGATGACAGTGTTGACTGGAATTATATGCTGAGTCTGCATATGCTAATAAATAATAATTCACACTTCCAGTAGCAATTACTGGATAACCATCGGGAGAGCCAAACCTGGCCACTCTTCCCCTGCCTATATTAGGAGCACTGGGATCATTTGTGGCTCCCTATTTGCTACCCAAAGTAAGGTTAGCTATCAGAGTCAAACCTTCCTGCTCTGTATGGCCCAGCTACTCTCTGAATAAACTCACTGAATGGTACTCCAGGAGAAGGCAATGCTCAGGGTGGCACCCAGGCACTGGGACTCTGCATGAGTAAGAAGCCCAGGCTCATGGCCTACAAAGAGATTTTGAATGTGAGCAGGAAAGAGGGTTTGGCACAGCGAGAGAGTTGAGATGAGAGCTGCAGGCCAGGCAGAGCTAGTGAATAAGAGGTGTTACGCGTACAAGAAGTGTGGTGATGAAAAATTATGAACAAAAACTGAAGAGTTATAAAAAAATTGACTTTGTCTCTTAAAAAATTGACTTTTCTTTTAAAAAGCGAAGAATGTGCTCCAAAATGGCCACCAAAGGAAAAAGACTTGGCCTTTCTATATTCAAACTGTCTGATAGGGACAAAGGAAAATCTTCAAAGCTAAGAGGTGGCAACTGTACCCATCCTACACCCCTCCTGAAATATTCCCGAATTGAGTGGGTTCTTCTGAAACAAAGAAGGCGTGAAGTCGCCATATCCTAGACCATTGTCAATCACTACAGGGAAGAAAATACCTGTCTTTCTAGCAGAGGTGAGATGAAGCACATCTTTACCTTAAAAAGCTGCATCGAGAGAAAGAGAGACTGAGAAAGCAGCATCCAAGAAGTTTGTTTCCAGCAAACCAGAAGGGACCCACCCTGCTGTACAATTCTACATCAACACTCTATACAGCAGTGAATTAGAAATGATCCACTGTCTTCAACTGAACTTTCAACCATGAGAGAAATCTACAAACACCTCAGGCCTGCAACCACCAAGAACTTGACTTCCAAGAGACTTCAACAGGTTTACCGTGACCCCCCACTTATAAACCTACCTGCTCCTTTTCCACTGTATCTGTCTCTTCGTGTGTGTGTGTGTGTGTGTGTGTGTGCTCGAGTGAATGCAGTTGTGATAATTTCAGGATAAGACGTATTGATCAATAAATAATTGATTTTCTGTTTTAAACCAACAAGAAAACCCGTCGCTGTCTGTTTATTTGCACACAGCAAGGCCCCACAAACAGCAATTTGACCAGATCATGTGTTTTGCTGATGTTGGTTGAGGACTACATGTTGTCTAGGACACCAGAGAGAACTCCACTGCTCTTCTTCGAAATACTGTCATGGGATATTTTACATCTATTGGAGAGAGTAGGCGAGTGCTTGGTTTAAAGCTTCATCCAAATGACAACACTTCTGACAATGCAACACTCCTTCAGTACTGCACTGAAGTGTCATTCAAAATTGCATGTAAAGTCTCTGAAGTGGAACTGGAACCCATGACCTTTTAAGTTCGAGGCTTGAGGGCTGCCACTGAGCCCAGACTGAGACTGTTGTATATAATTGTTTCTACTCTGGGTCAAGTGAGATGTACAGGCTCAGACAGGCAGCATGCCGAAGTGCCATTTGTCTGAAGCTTCAAACTTGTTTCTTACAGATGTGTCTTCTCAGTTGTTTTACTTCTTTCAAACTGGGCACAGAATTGCTGCATAATGAAGCTTGTCAGAATTGTCTGGCTCACAAAGAGAGAACATGAATTTTAAAAAAACTTTCAGTTTGCTCAGAAATGCAGACACAGTCCAAAACTTAACACAGAAAAGGCCCTTTTTAGGGCGTAATTTAGTAACATACCAGACCCTATTGTACTGATCCCTGTGCCTATAATATCGAATAAATACACCCTGCTGTACTGATCCCTGTCCCTATAATATTGAATAAACCCACAGTGCTAGAGGGATTACTATTGTTACGACCGACTGCTCCAGTCAAAGCCCCCAATCAAAATATATGATTCTGATTGTGGTGGGACCAACGCACTGTTAATTCAATCCCGTCGCTGCACAGATCAGCTAACATATCATTTAAAACTTTCCAAATTAAAGAAAGACCCAGCCAAATTGTACCATCTGTTATCCCCCCAAATGAGGCTAACCAAACCAGGTGTCTTTAAATCAACAAATTAACTCTTTAATTAGAAGAACTAAATTCTTGAACACTATGAAGATATAAACAACATTTAAAATAGAAAAAATTAGAGTCCTTGCAAATTTACAGTCCAGCGTTGCGTGACGTCCTCACAGAATGTTGCTTGAAGTCCTCACAGAATGTTGCTTTCCTTCTCCAGCAAATTTCAACAATTAACGACTTGCAAACACTTTCAACAGAATCAATCTGACTTTAGAGTTCTTGAGGGATAAAAGATTGTCACAGTCTAACTTCCCTTTCTTCAATTTAAATTACCAGAGAGCTCTGTTTTGGCTAGACTTTTTTTTAGAATTTTGAGAGATAATAAACCGAGTAAAATCCTCTTCCTTCAGTTTAAATGGTTGAGCGTTCTTTTTCCAAGTGCTGTCGTCACAGCTGTCTGTGTGTTCTGTTAGAACAAACTGTCTTCAACTAAAAAGCCAGTTCAAAATTGAATTGTAACAAATGTAGCACTTGATACTCACTCCCAGTGGCTGTATCTATGGTAACGAGAATGCACCCTTTGAATCGCAGTCTCCAAATGGCTGTTTCTAAGGCAACGAAAATGCACCTTCCTATAACTCCTGAGGCCTGCTGGTTCTTCAAGCAGTACTGATCCTTTGCAAGCCTTAAAGGCAAAGAGCATATTCCTGAAAAAAAACTACAGGACCATGACACTATATAAAGTAAAGGCCTGCTACCCGACCCGAACCCGACGGTACCCGACGACATGTGTTGGGTTCGGGTCGGGTTGGGCCCATCTTCTGGGTCTGGCTTTCGGGCTCGGGTCCAGTCGGGCTGAGTCTAGGTCGAGTTGGGTCAGACACTCACGGATAGTACTCTGCCAGTAAGTATTAAAAATAAAAAACTTACCTGAGCTTGGAGCCTGGGACAAAACTGAGTCTGCGCAGTGAGCAAGTGACATAACTATGATGTCATCGCGCATGCGCTGCAGCTTCGTGGAGCTTCCCAGTCGGAGGGTAAGTCAAGGGATGGTCGGGTTGGGCTCGGGTCGGGTTGAGTAGGGTTGGGCTCGGATCGGGTCAGGCTTGGGACAACATTGGAGGGGCCAGGTTGGGCTCAGGTCCGCTGTGGATTGGTCGGGTTCTTTTTCCCGACCTGAGCAGGCCTTTAATATAAAGGTACATTTTCATCACAACTGTAGGTTTCGTATAAACTGTAGTGGTAACTGACAGGGAATCCTGGCCCTTTATTCTGTGACTATAGCGGTGTGTAATGTTTTGCTGTGTCTGTAATACCTAAGCAGGAAGGGGATGTTTACAAAGTGGTTGTTGGTTTTGAAAGGAAGAATTTCCTAGTTTGGGATATATGTAAGTTATGAAGGAGACCATTGTTAGAGAAATCAGCGTCTATTTAAAATTGGTTATTTGTTAGGCAGTATGTGTTGCGAAGGAGTGTTTGTATAAAGACTGTTTATTGGAGATATCTTGTGAAAGGACATGTTTTCTGGGAAGAGGAGAATAACTCTGGAAAGTTTTTTTTTAAAGGGTGTACTTATTAGGAAATGGAATTGAGTTTAGAAGGAGAGCATTGGGTGCAGGGTGGTGGGTGGTGAATTAGAAAGTGTTTGAAGTGGCAATTTACAGATGGAGTCAATAAGGCAGCAGCAGATTTGCTGTAGTCAGCGATGTCAGAGGAACACAGTAGCAGGAGCAGGTGACACGAACACGGGCGTATGCTCCATGTGCCGTATCCTGCCAAAACTAACCATCTGGCAGCAATAAAATGAAACTATAAATGACTTTACGCAGTAGCTCTTTTTCTTTTGAGCTAAAGTATTCTTGCCTCTGAGTCAGGGATATTGTCACTGCATTGAGAGTTACAGATGGGACGTGCTGGGGTTTTGTTGTCACTTTTCTCATGTTACACTGTGTCCTGTGATCATTTTCATTACTGCACAGCAGGTCATGTTTGCTGGCAGTCCAATGTTGGAGGAAGCAAGAGTTTTCAATTCAAAGACACCTTTCATGACTTCGGGACCTCCCAGAGCACTTTATAGCTAATGGAGTACTTTTGAACTGTGGTCACTGTAGGAAACACAGCAGGGTCCCACAAACAACAAAGTGATAATGACCAGATTATGTGTTTAGTGATGTTGATTGAGGGATAAATGTTGGACAGGACCCTGGGGAGAACTCACCTGCTCTTTGAAATAGTGCCATGGTATCTAATACACCCACCTGAGAGGGCAGACAGAGGCACTGGTTTAACAGCTGATCAGAGTGACAGCCCCTCTGACAATGGAACACTCCCACAGGACTACAATGCATTATGTACTTAAGTATTAGGAAGGGGAACTTGAACCAGTAGCTTTCCGACTTAAAAGTAGGCATGCTACCCACTGAGCTCACATACAACTGATTTCAAAAATCGCTAGTATTCACTTGATTCACTGGGGTCCCAGAGAACAAAATATTTCAGCAGCCCTGTTACCACACGTGACTTTCCTAACTTTCTGGATCTGTAAATTTATATGGAGATTCACTGTAAGTTGCTGATGGTTATTAGCTTTACATCATGATTTCCCTTTTGAATTACCCACAATTATGGCATCACTGGATGACAGCAATATAGAGCACAGAGAGAACAGAAATTTGAAGGGCTCAGACTGAGCAAGAACCTATATAATACAGAGCGAGCAAGTACGTATAGAAAGCAGATGAGGACAGAGTCAACAGGACACAAATCAAGCAAGAATGTACAGAAAACAGACAGCATTCGAATCCCTGGAATACAGGCCATACATGAATCTATGGAACACAGAGTGAGCCAGAATCTATATGACATGTTGAATCCATGGGATGTAATGAATAATTGAACTGTCATGGGCTGTAAGAATTGTTTAAGCTTCGGTTGTGTGCTCAAGTAGATCAATTGTTTATTGAATACTTTCAATGCAAGTTAACTTAGTGGGTAAAGCCACCACCCAATGGTACTGAGATATACAGAACAGAAAATCCCATGCATGATTCCCAGGCTGTTCAGTTACCTGCTCTCATTTGATCCTAAACTTTGTTCCAATATCCTGAATAGAGAGAGGGAAAACCATAAAAGGGACAGTAATAGCATGGATACGAAGTTGGCTGAGTGACAGAAAACATAGTGTATTGGTGAACGGTAGTTTTTCTGACTGGAGGAAGGGATACTGTGGGGCTCGCCATGGGTCAGTACTAGGACCACTGCTTTTGCTGGTATATATATATATATATATATATATATATATTAATGACTTATATATTAATGTCCTCAGTACCTTGCTCTATGGCAGCGAGGCCTGGACAACGCATGTCAGCCAAGAGCGATGTCTCAATTCATTCCATCTTTGCTGCTTCCGGAGAATCCTTGGCATCAGGTGGCAGGACCGTATCTCCAACACAGAAGTCCTCGAGGCGGCCAACATCCCCAGCATATACATCCTACTGAGCCAGCAGCGCTTGAAATGGCTTGGCCATGTGAGCCGCATGGAAGATGGCAGGATCCCCAAGGACACATTGTACAGCGAGCTCGTCACTGGTATCAGACCCACCGGCCGTCCTTGTCTCCGCTTTAAAGACGTCTGCAAACGCGACATGAAGTCCAGTGACATTGATCACAAGTCGTGGGAGTCTGTTGCCAGCGATCGCCAGAGCTGGCGGGCAGCCATAAAGGCGGGGCTAAAGTGTGGCGAGTCGAAGAGACTAAGCAGTTGGCAGGAAAAAAGACAGAGGCGCAAGTGGAGAGCCAACTGTGTAACAGCCCCGACAACCAATTTTATCTGCAGCACCTGTGGAAGAGCCTGTCACTCTAGAATTGGCCTTTATAGCCACTCCAGGCGCTGCTTCACACACCAGTGACCACCTCCAGGCGCTTACCCATTGTCTCTCGAGATAAGGAGGTCAAAGAATCTCTATTTATGAAACCAAAGATCCCATATGCTTTGCTAACCACTCTCTCAGTATGTCCTGCCACCTTCAAGGATCTGTGCATGTGGACACCAAGGTCCCTCTGTCCCTGCATACTCTTTAGAACTGTGCAATTCAGTCTATATTACCTCTCCTCAACCCTTCTGCCAAAATGCTTCGCCTCACACCTCTCTGTATTAAATTCCAACTGCCACTTGTCTAACGATTCTGCAAACCCATATGGAACAGGAATCTCTGGTCACAATGTGTAGCAACATGGAATTTATGTCTAAACTGTTTTCTTCAGTTTTCTCTTTTAACAAATAATAAATACTGCCAGATTTATGAATGTAGTCGTAATGCTTAGCAACCAGAGAAAAACATCCCCTACAGAGATAATATAATTTCCAAGTTTTACAAGATGGGGGTCAGAGAATTAGAATATGTTGTAGAATAGTATGCCAGTCCATTAAGGAGCTTTTGATAAGCTACAGAAATTGTTACGTCCCAAACTTTTATTTAAACCTAAATTGAATTAATCGCATCTGCCATACGGGATGTACTGCCCTCATTGAGGTTTCCATTAATTAAGTTTTCTTTTTAATTAAAAATTGATTCCTTTTCAAAAATTGAAATTATTTCAGTAATTAAGAATAAGAATGGCAAATAACTTCTGATACGACCCAAATTGTAACAGTAGATGCTGATTAGAGACACAGTGATAAACAAAATTGCTTGCATGATTGCAATGATATTATTAGTAATAACACTGGAAACACCTTATTAATATTAGTAATACTGTAGCCCAGTAATATTAAGGACTTCCCGTAATATTAGAGGCCAGTAAAAATGATGCCACTAATATCAGTGACGGCAATGTTGGAGACCGGCAATGTTGGAGACCGGCAATGTTGGAGACCGGCAATGTTGGAGACCGGCAATGTTGGAGACCGGCAATGTTGGAGACCGGGAATTTTAGCAACCAGTAAGATTAGAGACCAGTATTATGAGCAGACTGTAATATTAGAGACAGGTAATATTAACGACCAGTCATATTGGAGACCGGTAGTTTTAGAAGCCAGTAATAGTAGGGACTTTCATAGCATTGGAGACAGCAATCAGTTAGAGTTTTTATTAGCTCCATATAAAATCCTTACTGGTCATTAATTTGAGCTATGCAAATTTGTTACTTTTGTGTGTTTTACTCAAGGTTTGATACTGATTATTGTCAGTAAAAGGTTTCCTTAATTTGGACTCCACATTGTTGGACTACATACACAGTGCAAGTATTATTCTTTCTCTGTTTCCTCATGTTGAATCCTCTTGTTGAAATGTTGTCTTTCCCTTTATCATAGAGTCATATAGTAGTTACAGCGCAAAAAGAGACCACTCGGCCTGTCGTGTCAGTGCTGGCTCTCTGAAGAAGCAATTCACCGAGTGCCACATGCCTGCATTCTCCTCATAGCCTGCACATTCTTCCTTTTCAGATAGCAATCCAATTCCATCTTGAATGCCTCGATTGAACCTGCTTCTACCACACTCTCAGACAGTGCATTCCAGATCTTAACCACTTGCTGCAAAAAAAAGTTTTTCCTCATGTCACCAATGCTTCTTTTGCCAATTACCTTAAATCTGTGCCCTCTCGTTCTCGATCCCTCCACCAATGGGAACAGTTTCTCTCTATCTACTCTGCCCAGACCCCTCATGATTTTGAACACCTCTATCAAATTTCCTCTCAACCTTCTCTTCAAGGAAAACAGTCCTAACTTCTCCAATCTATCTACGTAACTGAAGTTCCTCATCCCTGGAACCGTTCTCATGAATCTTTTCTGCACTCTCTCCTATGCCTTCACATCCTTCCTAAAGTGCTGTGCCCATAACTGGACACAATAGTCCAGTTGAGGTTGAACCAGTGTTTTATACACGTTTAACATAACTTCCTTGCTTTTGTACTCTATGGCCCTACTGATAAAGCCTAGGATACTGTATGCTCTATTAACTGCCCTCTCAACTTGTCCTGCCCCTTCAATGACTAAAGCACATATGTACCCAGGTCCCTCTGCTCTTGCACCCCCTTTAGAATTGCACCCGTTATTTTATATTGTCTCTCTGTGTTCTTTCTATAAAAATAAATCACTTCATATTTCACTGCATTAAATTTTATCTCCCACTTGTCCACCCATTCCACCAACCTGTCTATGTCCTTTTGAAGTTCGACACTATCCTCGTCACAGTTCAGCTCATTGTTGCTCCTCAGTGAAGCAAACACAACTGCAGAGGCTGCCCCACTCAGCCTGCCAGCACCAGGTGACTCTCGCACCAGGGGAACAGGTAGATTTGCATAGGCCCGGAGCTGGGAGACCAACTCATGCTATTAGGAGCTTTGTAACTTTTCAAGGGAAAGTTATCATTTTCTCGTATGATAAAGCCCCTGTCTATCAATGCCTTACTGTATCTGTAATGGTGAGACCAATTTTATGCATTAATGAAATGCTCCTGTACACCTTTTCACCATTTCTGTAACGTTGAAACATTGTTAAGCTCATTACTGAGCAGCCCCTGTCTAACAGTCTCCATGTCTGTGGTGTGCGGTAGACGTAGGCTCATTATCAAGTTGCCCCCTAACTATCTACTGTGTAAACAGTGAGGTCTAATTAACCTCAATACTGAGCAGTCCCCGTCTGTGTCTCTGTGCATATCTATGTTATGTAGCTGTCCTATTTTGACGGTCTGTCAGTGATATAATGCCAAGGCTAAAATTAGTTTTCCACATCCTGTCACATTCTTTATGAATGTCTTTCTGCTAATAGAGCTTGCATTTATATAGCACCTTTCACAACCTCCCAAAGCACTTCACAGCCAGTGAATGTTGTGCTAATTGCGATCTGTAACAATAGACCCTTTTCCTTTCAACTAAAATTTAACTGGAGGAGAAACCTGGTCATGTAGTGGAGCTTGAGGTGATTTGAGTAGTCCCATGAAAGTATATGCGAGGCTTCAGCCATTGTATAAAAAATTATCAGCTCGTCATTCTATGCGATTCTGATTGAGCAAATCCTCCTAACATCTGTTGCTAATATAAAGAAAGAACTTGCATTTTTGTAGCACCTTTCACAACTTCCAGATGTTCCAAAGCAGTTTACAGCCAATGAAGTACCTTTGAAGTGTAGCCGCTGTTGTAATGTAGGAAATATTTAGGTTTATCATAGACCAAAGACTTCCCAGTTATTCTCACTGTATAGCATTCCAATGGATCAAGCCACTTCCAAATAGACCATAAGAAAAATAGGAACAGGACTAGGCCATTTGGCCCTTCAAGCCTGCTCCACCATTGAATAAGATCATAGCTGATCTTCTACCTCAACTCTACCTTCCTGTATTATCCTTTGATATCCAAAAATTGATCGACCTCTGACTGAACGATGGAACTCCTCAATGGGGTAGAACATTCAAAATTTACAATGCTTTGAGTGAAGAAATTTCTCCTCATCTCAGTCCCAAATCATAGAATCATAGAAAGTTTACGGCACAGAAAGAGGCCACGGCCCATCATGTTTGCGCCAGCTGAAAAATGAGCCACCCAGTCTAATCCCACCTTACAGCATTTGGTCCATAGCCCTGCAGGTTACGGTACTTGAGGTGCATACCCAGACTCCTTTTGAATGAGTTGAGGGTTTCTTCCTCTACTACCCTTTCAGGAAGAGAGTTCCAGACCCCCACCACTCTCTGGGTGTCAAAATGTTCTCCGTCTCTCCTCTAATCTTTCTACCAATCATTTGAAATCTATGCCCCTTAGTCACTGACCTCTCTGTGAAAGTAAGTATGCCTTCCCATCCACTCTATCCAGCCCTCTCACAATTTTGTACATTTCAATCAGATCGCCCCTCAGCCTTCTCTGTTCCAAGGAGAACAGCCCCAGCTTATCCAATCTTTCCTCATAGCTGCATTTTTCCAGTCCTGGCAACATCCTTGTAAATCTCCACTGTACCTTCTCTAGTGCAATTACATCCTTGCTGTAATGAGGTGACCAGAACTGCACACAGTACTCAAGTTGTGGTCTAACCAATGATTTATGCAGTTCCAGCATAACCTCCTTGCTCTTGTATTCTATACCTCAGCTAATAAAGGAATTGATTCCATATGCCTTCTTAACCACCTTATTGACCTGTCCTGCTACCTTCAGGGATCTGTGGACATTCGCTCCATGTCCCTCACTTCCTCTACACCTCTCAGTATTCTCCCATTAATTGTATATTCCTTTGCCTTGTTTGACCTCCCCATAACCTCACACTTCCCTGGTTAAATTCCATTTGCCACTTTTCAGCCCACCTGACCAGTCCATTGATATCTTCCTGCAGTCTATAGCTATCCAAATGGCTGAGCCTGATTTTAAAAATTCTTTTACAGAATCTGGGTGTCGCTGGCAAAGCCGCCATTTATTGCCCATCCCTCATTGTCTCTGAGAAGGTGGTGCTGAGACACCTGAGTGGCTTGCTAGGCCATTTCAGAGGGCAGTTAAAAGTCTACCACATTGCTTTAGGTCTGGAGTCACATTTAGGCCAGTCTGGGTGAGAAAGGACATTCGCAAAACAGGTGGGTTCTTATGACAATCTGGAAAGTTTCATGGTCACCATTACTGACATTCCAGATTTTATTTAAATTATTTAAGCTGGTAGAATTTGAACTAATGTCTCCAGATCATTAGTCCAGGCCTCTGGATTACTAGTCCCAAGAGAAAACTAGCTAGTAATATAAAAGCAGATAGTAAGAGTTTCTACAAGTATTTAAATAGGAAAAGAGTGACTAAAGCTAGTGTTGATCCTCTAGAGAGCGAGTCTGGGGAATTGATAGAAAATAAGGAAATGGCGGAGGGGTTGAACAGGTATTTTGTGTCGGTTTTCACTGTAGAAGACTTAGAAAATCAAAGGTACTTGAAAATCAAGAGGTGAAAAGGAGAGAGGAACTTAAAACAATCACCATAATTGGAGAGAGACTGCAGAACTTAGTGGTAGAGAGATACAAACAAGAAATGCTGGAACCACTCAGCAGGTCTGGCAGCATCTGTGAAAAGAGAAGCAGAGTTAACGTTTCGGGTCAGTGACCCTTCTTCGGAACTGACAGATATTAGAAAAGTCACAGGTTATAAGCAAGTGAGGTGGGGGTGGGGCAAGAGATCTGGGTGTCCTGGTACATGAATCTCAGAAGGTTAGTATGCAGGTCCAGCAAGTGATTAGGAAGGCAAATGGAATGTTGTCATTTACTGCAAGAATAGAGTATAAAAGTAGGGAAGTTTTACTGCAGCTGTACAGGACCTTGGTGAGACCACATCTGGAGCACTGTGTACAGTTTTGGTGTCCTTATTTGAAAAAGGACATAATTGTGTCAGAAGCAGTCCGGAGAAGGTTTGCTCGACTAATTCCGGGGATGAACATACAAATTAGGCTTATTTTATGAAGAAAGGCTGAACAGGTTGGGCCTATACCCATTGGAGGTTAGAAGAATGAGAGGTGATCTTATTGAAACATATAAGATCCTGAGGGAGGTTGATACCAGGAGGATGTTTCCACTTGTCGGGGAGACTAGAACTAGGGGACACAGTTTAAGAATAAGAGGTCTCCCTTTTAAGGCGGAGATGAGGAGAATATTTTTCTCAAAGGATCGTTAGTTTGTGGAATTCTCTTCCCCAGAAAGCAGTGGAGGCAGGGTCCTTGAATTTATTCAAGGTTGAGTTAGATAGATAGGGAATCGAGGGTTATGGGGGGCAGACAGGAAAGTGGAGTTGAGACTACAACCAGATCAGCCGTCATCCTATTGAATGGCGAAGCAGGCTCGAAGGGCCAAATGGCCAGCTTCTGCTCCTAAGTCCCATGTTACTATTTAATATAACCAGTAGAAATCTACCGGAACTGAAATTGTGACCCCCCCCCCCCCCCCCCCCCCGAGTCCTAAACTCCCCAACCGGAGGGAACATCCTCCCATCATCTGACCTGTCAAGCCCCTTAATAATTTTATATGTTTTAATGAGATAATCTCTCATTCTTCTAAACTCCAGGGAATATAGACCTAGTCTACTCACTCTCTCCCCATAGGACAATCTCCTCATTCCCGGAACCAGTCTAGTGAACCTCCGTTGCACTCCGTCTAAGGCTGGTATATCCTTTCTTTGGTAAGGAGACCAAAACTGTATGGTGTACTCCAAAGAATGCTCTCACCAAAGCCCTATTTAATTGCAGTAAGACTTCTTCACTATTACATTGCACTCCCTTTGTAACAAAGGCAAACATACTATTTGTTTTCCTAATTGCTTGCTGTACCTACATGTGAACTTGATGATTTATGTACAAGAACATCTAGGTCTCTTTGAATCCCAACATTTCCTAGTCTCTCACCATTTAAAAAGTACTCTGCCTTTCTATCTTTCCTACCAAAGGGGATTACTTCACACTTCCCCACATTATATTCCATCTTCCAGGTTCTTGCCCATTCTCTTAATGTGTCTGTATCCTTTTGCAGCCTCTTTACATCCTCCTCACAGCTTACTTTCCCATCTAACTTTGTATCATTTAGGTCATTGATATGGATTGTAAATAGCTGAGGCCCCAGCAACAATCTTTGTGGTACTCCACTAGTTACAGCCTGCCAATCTGAAAATGACCCATTTATTCCTAATCGGTATTCTGGCCATTAACCACTTTTCAATCCATGCTAATATATTACCCTCAATCCCTTAAGCCCTATATTGTGTAATAACTTCTTATATAGCATCTTATGATTGCTTTTTGAAAACCATAGGGCTGGATTTTACAGCACCCCTGATGTTGGGGGATGTGGCGGGTGGGGGTGGGGAAGGGGGTGTGGAAAATGCCTGTGGCAAAGGCCCGCCACGGGCCTCAACGCCGGGAAGGCTGGCCCGATATTGCCCGCTGTGACGAGGCCTCATGGCAGCACTCCCCTGCACCCCCCACCCCCGTGCCGCTCAGCGACAGGAGCCAAATTTGAATATGTTCATTTATTGAAATCAATGAATTAAGTACTTACCCGCTCCATACCCGCTCCGGTGCCATATTGGTACTGGTGGCCGGCATTCCTACGCCTTTGTGGATACCTGTCCGGGGATCCGATGCTGGACACTGGTGGGGAGGGGGAGCAGGTAAGTATCTCAGTGCAGGAGTGGGGGAAGCGGGGTCAAACTCCTCCGATTGGTGTAGGGGACGGTGGGAAGGGGTAAAGTGCATAGTTTATGAACTGTGGTGGGGGAAGGTAGGTACACAAGGTAAGTATTTTTGGTGGGGAGAGGGCAAGGGATGAATTGTATGGTTATTGGGGGTGGTGGGAGAGGGGCAAGAAATATTTATTTCATTTTGTTGAATCCATTTTAATAAACTATGTCTTTAAAAATTTAAACGAAATGGAAGGGCTCGAAGCCCTTTAAAAATGGCATCGGTACCTGTGCAGTGGCGCCTGATGCCAATGCCGAGGACGGATCGCCCGCCCCCTCTACGACATCGGGGGGGTGGCGTTCCGCCCCGGCCATTTAAATGAGCCGCTGCGTTTAATATTGCGGCAGTTCTGCTACGTGCAATCCGCACGGGCAGACCATCATTTTTGAAGCTCGTTGCCAAGATTGGCGGTGAGCTTATAAAATCCAGGCCACGCTTTCCCTTTCGTAAATCCATGCTGACTCTGCCTAATCATATTCTGATTTCCTAAGTGCCCTGTTAACCTCATACCTAATAATAGATTCTTACATTTTCTCGACAACTGATGTCAGACTAATTGACCTATGGTTCTTTGTTTTCTCTCTCACTCCTTTCTTGAATAGTGAAATTACAATTTCTACCTCAATCTGCAGAGACTGCTCTAGAATCTAGGGAATTCTGGAAGATCAAACCCAATACATCCACTATCTCTGTAGCCACCTCTTTTAAAACTCTAGGCTACAGGCCATCAGGTCCAGGGGATTTGTCGGCTTTTAGTCCCATTAATTTTTCCAGTACTATTTCTTGACTAATTATAATTTTCTCATAATTTCCTCATTCTCAGTAGGCCCTTGGTTCCTCACTGTTTTTGCAACGTTTTATGTGTTTTCTACTCTGAAGACAGATGCAAACTATTTGTTTAATGTCTGTCATTTCCTCATTTCCCCATTATAATTTCTCCTGCCTCTGCTTTTAAGGGACCCAGGTTTACTTTGGTTAATCTCTTCCTTTTACATACCTATAGAAGCTTTTACAATCTGTTTTTATGTCTCTAGTTAGTTTACTCTCATATCCTATTTTCCATTTTTAATTCGTGTGAGTTCCTGAATACTGAGAGGCTAACAGACTTATAGCTCTACCTTTTCCCTGTGGCTTTGCTGCAGTTTCACCCTGGTATTTTCGATTCCCTTGGACCAAACCCATTTCCCTTCCCATTCAGTTGCACTATAATAGGATTCCAATGGAACAAATCCTTTCCTATTTACTTCCATTGTAATGGAGCAACCCAATCCCATTTAATCCAAGTGTATAGAATTTCAGTGAACTAAAACTCATTCCCATTCACTCCCACTATATTGGATTTGCATAGACAAAACCATAGACGTTCCCATTCATTCCCATTGCAGTGAATCAAACTCTTTCTCATTCATTCCCACTGAGTAGCAGTCCAATGGGCTAAAACCCGTTCGCATTCACTCCCACTATATTCAACTCCAATGGAGCAAACTTGTTCTCATTCACTCCTATTGTATAGAATTCTTGTCAGCTAAAGTCCATTCTATTCACTCCCATTGTACAGATTTATTTGGACCAAACCTTTTCCCACTCACGCCCATTATATTCAATTACAATTGACCAAACCACTTCCCATTCCCTGCTGTAATATTGGATTCCAGTGTACTTTTGCAGCTTGTGATGACTAGAATAGTTTCATGAAAGAAGTGGTTGTTACTGGTGTTTTTAGACTGTAGTGGAGAATACACATTGGCATATGAACATTTAACCTCAACAGGGAAAACTCTTCTGCTGCACTTTCACTGTCTAGAAACCATAATGTAAAACTAATATTACTCCCCAGTTAGCCAGTGATCAATACATTAGTTAGTGTCAACACTGCTTCTGAAAAACTGAAACTTTTAACATTTCTAATCATATTTCTGTAGGATTTGTTTAATATTCTCTGTGTTCTTTTCTCTTTGATTTATTCCCTGGGTAAACAACCATGTTCTTTTTTTAAACTATATTTATTTCGTGCATGTTCCTGACTCCTGATAGCACACAAACTTGTTGCTCTATCTCTTTCTTCGTCGTGGCTTTGCTGCAGTTTCCGTGATCTCTCAGTGATTCTGTCACTGTAAATTATTGTGGTTGTATTGCGTTTTGTTATCTCTGTACCTGCCTCATTCCGCCCTCGATCCTGACAGTGAATATGTTTTTCTTTTCCCACTTCAGGTGTGTGGTCGTGCTTTTTAATCCCAAGAAGAACAAGCAGCACCATATACTGAATGGATCAAGGTAGGATATCGCCACCTCTCAGAGATCGGGGTAAAGAAGCCAATTGTATCTGTAAAGCTGACGCCAGTTCACTAAGGGGAAGAAATCATCAGTGAGCTGATCAGCTCTCCAGGGTAAATTCACTGCACCCAACAGACAGTCAAGGTCAAAGAGAGCGCAGATCAGAGAAAGGGCTACAACGCTGTTCCATTTCTCTGACTGTTATTCCCTTCGACATGTCATCCTGCTGGCAGTAGTGAATTACCCCTCCAACCCCAATGTCCAGGGGCCAGGGAGATGAAAAGGAGGAGAATAGAGGAAGGAATAAGAAGAAGGAGAAGGGGCGGGTGGAAAGCGTAACTTTGTCTAGAACCAGTCCAGATCATCACATGGACCATATGTTATCGATAAAACCTATTATATGATGAGAAAAGTAATCTGATTTCAGTCTTTATTCCCTTTTTCCAGGAAAACCATCACAGCAGTGGCCTTCTCTCCAGATGGCAAGTATCTGGTCACGGGTGAGGTGAGTTTCTTCACTAAGTTCTTATGCCCAGCTCCTGTGCCTGGTTCCTTGTGCCCTGTCCCTGTGTTGACATGTTAATGGAAGGTTTGCCTCCCTTTATCTGATGTAGTGGTGCAAACGATGATGTCTCTGGAGGGTAGACTGCCCTGTTGTCAAGTCCAAGACCCGACAGAGAATTAGTACAGAGCAAGAAGTGAGACCATGGCTCCAGTCATTATGGCTGCTAATGCAAGCTCATGGACAGCCTTAGACTTGAGTACAAAATCTCAGTTGACCCTTCGGTGCTGTACTGAGGGAGTGCCACACAGTAGGAGGTGCTGTCTTTCAGATGAAACATTAACCCGTCTGCCATCTCAGGATGGAGGTAAAAGAACCCATGGCAATCTTTTGAAAAAGAGCAAGCCTTCACCCCCCACCCTGTTCTGGGTAATATTTGTTCCTCAACCAACATCACTAAAAGATAATATCTGGTCATGATCACATTGCTTTTTGTGGGATCTTGCTGTGCTCAAATTGGCTGCCGGGTTTCCTATATTACAGCAGTGACTACAATTTAAAAATATTTTATTGGATGTAAAGCACTTTGGGATGTCCTGAAGCTGTGAAAGGCATCATATAAATGAAAATCTTTCTTCATAGGCTTTTCATAAATTATGTCTCTGTGTCATGGGTAGTTTCAGGATACTGTTCCCTCCCTGAATTTTGTTATGTATTTTTACCACTTTTGGGCCAACTATGTGTTTTATTTAGAGGCTTTAAAAGTTGTTCCTCTCAATACTAAAACCAAATGTTACCAAATGGATGGCAGAGTTTGAAATTATATTTTATTCTGAAGACGGAGGTTCCAGTGGCAGGCTGTAAGGCGGGAGGAGACCTCACCTTGGCCCTTCGTTAGACCCCCGAAGCCATTTCATGGCGGGCAGGCAATTAACTGCCCACTATTGGGGACGCAATCCCTTTAAGGGATGAGATCCCCCCTCCAGAGCGGCCAATCAGAAGGCCGGCAGCTCTACAGTACCACCAGCACCACTAGGAGCAGTGGCGACTGCCGGTACTGCAGGAGGCCCTGCAGCATCGAAGACGTCTGGGACCCCGGGAAAGGTGAATGAGGCCAGATTCGACGGGGCCATTCAGGCAGGCCCCAACAACGGGGTGGGGGTTGGGATTGGTGAGGGTGGAGGATTTGTGCGGCGATTGCCGCTGGAGGGCAGACCCTCTGGGGGCCCTGGATTGCTCCCAAAGGAGGGATCCCCCTCTGACCCCACTCGGAGGCCGCCAGGCGGACCCCCCTCCTACCTTCCACTAAGTTGAGGTGGAGGTGGAAAAAGCTCTTGTGGCCATTAATTGGACATTTAAGGGCCTCAGTTGGCCTAGGATGGGAAGACCGTCCTCAGTTGTCCCCGGACAAAGGGAAGGGGGCCCGGGCAACATGGGGAACAGCACCCCCTGCCATTTTGTTCGCCCCCCCATCTCCGTACCTGCATCCAAGGGCACAATAAAATTCTGCCCAAAGAGTTGCATTCTTTGCAGCTGTTTTGTCTACATTGTTCAAATTGTGCCAACATAAAATTGTTTCATTGAGACAATCAGAGGTTTTAGATTTTGCCAAGGCATTTCACTTATTAGCACTGTGGGAAATATTCAAACACACTTGGGGCTGGAAGGCTCAGAGTAGGCTAGAATTATGTTTCAAAACTTCTTCTCCTTCTTCTTTGGCCTCCTTGTCTTGAGAGACAATGGGTAAGCGTCTGGAGGTGGTCAGTGGTTTGTGAAGCAGCACCTGGAGTGGCTATAAAGTCCAATTCTAGAGTGACAGACTCTTCCACAGGTGCTGCAGATAAAATTGGTTGTCGGGGCTGTTACACAGTTGGCTCTCTCCTTGCACTTCTGTCTTTTTTCCTGCCAACTGCTAAGTCTCTTCGACTCGCCACACTTTAGCCCTGCCTTTATGGCTGCCCGCCAGCTCTGGCGATCACTGGCAACTGACTCCCACGACTTGTGATTAATGTCACAGGACTTCATGTTGCGTTTGCAGACGTCTTTAAATGGGAGACATGGACGGCCGGTGGGTCTGATACCAGTGACGAGCTCGCTGTACAATATGTCCTTGGGGATCCTGCCATCTTCCATGCGGCTCACATGGCCAAGCCACCTCAAGCACCGCTGACTCAGTAGGGTGTATATGCTGGGGATGTTGGCCGCCTCGAGGACTTCTGTGTTGGAGATACGGTCCTGCCACCTGATGCCAAGGATTCTCCGGAGGCAGCGAAGATGGAATGAATTAAGATGTTGCTCTTGGCTGACATACATTGTCCAGGCCTCGCTGCCATTAAGGAAGGTACTGAGGACACAGGCTTGATACACTCGGACTTTTGTGTTCCGTGTCAGCGCGCCATTTTCCCACACTCTCTTGGCCAGTCTGGACATAGCATTGGAAGCCTTTCCCATGCGCTTGTTGATTTCTGCATCGAGAGTCAGGTTACTGATGATAGTTGAGCCTAGCTGGGTGAACTCTTGAACCACTTCCAAAGCGTGGTCACCGATATTGATGGATGGAGCATTTCTGACGTTCTGTCCCATGATGTTCGTTTTCTTCAAATTCGGTGCAGGCAGCCGCAATCCTTTCGATGAGTCTCTGCAGACACTCTTCAGTGTGGGATGTTAATGCAGCATCGTCAGCAAAGAGGAGTTCTCTGATGAGGATTTTCCGTACTTTGGTCTTCGCTCTAAGACGGGCAAGGATGAACAACCTGCCATCTGATCTTGTGTGGAGGAAATACCTTCTTCTGAAGACTTGAACGCATGTGAGAGCAGCAGGGAGAAGAAGATCCCAAACAGTGTAGGTGCGAGAACACAGCCCTGTGGAGTAGAGGGTTTCAAAACACTTAAGAATAATTCTGTTGCTAGATGTATTGAACTTCATGTGCCACCTGTCCGCCCGTTCGACCAATTTGTCTGTGTGCTTTTGAAGTTCTACACTATCGTCCTCACAGTTCACAATGCATCTAAGTTTCATATAATCCACAAACTTTGAAATTGTGCCCTGTACACCAAGGTCTAGGTCATTAATATATATCACGAAGAGTCCCAACACTGACCCCTGGGGAACTCTACTACAAGCTTTCCTCCAGCCCAAAAAACATCCATTAACTATTACTCTTTGTTTCCTGTACTCGGCCAAGTCCGTATCCATGTTGTAACTGTCCCGTTTATTCCATGAGCTGTAACTTTGCTCACAAGTCTCTTGTGTGGCACTGTATCAAGTGCCTTTAGGAAGTCCATGTACATCACATCAACTGCATTGCCCTCATCAAAGCTCTGCAAAAAACTCCAGCAAGTTAGTTAAACATGATTTTTCCTTATGAAATTCATACTGGCTTTCTTTAATTAACCCGCATTTGTCCATGTGACAATTTTGTCCGGAATTAATCTTTCTAGAAGTTTCCCCACCATCGAAGTTAAACTGATTGACCTGTAGTTGCTGCCGCTCTCTTAGTGAACTCTCTCTCCCTCTCTCCTGGGCTCTTTATGCCCTGTCTCGTTGTTTCCTGCTGTCTCAGTGAACTCTCTCTCTTCTGGGCTCTTTATGCCCTGCCCCTCTCTCGCAGTTTCCCGCTCTCTCAATGAACTCTCTCTCTCTGTCTCTCTCTTCCTGGGCTCTTTATGCCCCGCTCCTCTCTCGCTGTTTTCTGCTTTCAGTGAACTCTTGCTCTCTCCTGAGCTCTTTATGTCCCACTCCTCTCTCTCCCTATTTCCCGCTGCTCTCTCAGTCCATCCCGACACTCTGATTCCTGTTAGCTAACCAATCCTCTATCCATGTTAATATGTTACTTCCAACACCATGTGCTCTTATTTTGTGTTAGTAACCTTTTACGTAGCACCTTATCAAATGCTTTTTGGAAATCCAAATACACTACATCTACTGGTTCTCCATTATCCACCGTGCTAGATACTTCCTCAAAGAACTCTAATAAATTAGTCAAACACAATTTCCCTTTCACAAAATTATGTTGGCTCTGCCTGATTGTATTATGATTTTATGTTATATTATGTTTTAGTCATTTTTGCTTGTTTCTAAAATTTGTCCAGTCTTCTGACCTACCACTTTTCTTCACAGTATTGTACACATTTTCTTTCAATTTGATACTATCCTTAACTTGCTTAGATAGCCAAAGATGGTGCATCCATCTTTTAGAGTCTTTCTTTCTCAATAGAATATATCTTTGTTCAGAACTATGAAATACTTCCTTATAAATGCCTGCCACTGCTTCTCTACTGGCCTACCTTTTAACCTATTTTCTCCGTCCACTTCAACCAACTCTATCTTCATTCCCTTGTAATTGTCTTTATTTAAGCTTAAAACACTAGACTTAGACCCATGTTTTTCACCCTCAAACTGAACATGAAATTCTATCATGTTATGATCACTGTTGCCTCGAGGCTCCTTTACTATGAGGTCATTAATTAATCCTGTCTCATTATACAATACCAAGTCTAAAATAACTTGCTCCCTGGTTGGCTCTAGAATGTATTGCTCTAAGAAATTGTTCCGAATACACTCAATGAACTCATCTTCCAGACTACCTTTGCCAATTTGATTTGTCCAATCTATATGAAGATTAAAATTGCCCACAATTATTCCAATACTTTTCTTACAAGGCCCCATTGTTTCTTCATGTATTCTCTGTCCTACAGTGTAGCAACTGTTAGGGGGCCTATAAACTACTCCCACAAGTGATTTCTTTCCTTTGCTGTTTCTTATTTTCACCCAAACTGATTCTACATCTTGCTCTTCTGAACCAAGGTCATCTCTCACTACGGTACTAATGCCATCCTTTAATAACAGAGCTACACCCCACCTTTTCCTTTCTTCCCATTCTTCCAAAATGTCAAATACCCTTGAATATTCAGGTCCCAACCTTGGTCACCTTGCAACCACACTCACAGGGAGTGCGAGTCAGAGACTGTTGTAGCCCTATTTCTTTGACCTACACTTCTTAGAAGCAATGCTCCCCACCAAGAATATGGAATTGGGGAATTGCTCCTTATACCAGCTGAAGCAGCGTTTTCTGTGTGTGTATGTTACACCCATTTAAAGGCTAGGACTCTTTAGAAAAGAGAAGACCTGATAGAAGTCTTTAAGAGTATCCAAGTGTTTGATAGGGTCAAGGTAGAGAAGATACTTTCACTTGCGGACAAGACCAAAACTGGGGGGGGAGGCTTAAATATAAGAGAGTTGCTCATAAATCCAACAGTGAATTCAGGAGGAACATGTTTACCCTGTGAGTGGTGGGAATGTGGAACTCGCTACTACAAGGAGGAATTTGAGTCGAATGCATTTAAGGGAAAGCTAGGTAAGTACATGAGGAAGAAAGAAATAGAAGGTTATGTTGATAGAGTTAGATGAAATAGAGTAAGAAGAGGCTTGCATGGAGAGTAAGTGTCTGTTAAATGGCCTGTTTCTGTGCTGTAAATTCTATGTAAATCTGTGTCATTTTTTCCTCCCAATCCTTACTTCGGAAAGTGGTGGCTCAAGGGCATTTAGGGATGGTCAAGAAATTATGGCCTTATCAATGACACTCACATCCCATTGTTACGGACAGGTGGAAAGGGGTGTGGGTGGTTCCCACTGTTCACCTCCCAATTGACTGCCATCGTGTTTTGTTAAAATGATGTGTTAGCCCCCGAGTGTCTTTCATGTCAAATAAACAAACAAATAGCACGTATTCTCGTAGCTTTAAAAAAAACTATTTATTTTTAGTATTGCTGAAAATAGAGACGTGTTGACGAAGCTCTTCGTCTTGCACTCATCAGGACAATCCTCAAGCATATCAATGTAAAGGAAAACAACAAATTTATACTGTATGAGAAGAGGGTATTGATTGGTTGGCAAGTGAACTCTGGTAGAGGCGTTGCCTTGGAGAATGTACCAGTTTATGACTTTGATTGGTCAAGGCATTGCCCTGAGGAATGAACCAGCGAATGGCTGTCATTTATTTTGTTTAGCTGAAACAGGCGCAATGTTTACAGCACGTCTTCATGCAAAGGGTAGTGGAAATCTGGAACTCTCTCCTGCAAAAAGCTGTTGAGGCTGAAGGTCACTGAAAATTTCAAAAATGAGATTGATAGATTTCTGTTGGTAAGGGTAATTAGGATTCCGGAACCAAGGCAGGTAAATGAAGTTATTGTACAGATCAGACATGACGTTTTTTTTATTCATTCATGGGATGTGGGCGTCGCTGGCCAGGCCAGCATTTATTGCCCATGATCTAATTGAATGGCAGAACAGGTTTGTGGGACTGAATGTTAAGTGGCTGGCAATATTTGTGGGATATAAGTGCTAGATAATAGCCATTGTGTGCAAGAGAAATCCCAGCCTTTGCCCTTTGACCTTCAATGACACCACCATCATCACCTTGGAGGTCAGCATTAACCAGAAGCTAAATTGAGCATGCTACATCAGCAGCATGGCTAGAAGAGCAGGACAGAGGCTCAATACTTTACATTGACTAATTCATCTCCTGAACCCTCAAAGCCTATCTACCAGCCACAGCAATACAAGAAGTTTAACATAATTCAGGACAGAGCCTGAGGTCATGAAAGCTGGGAAAGAAATACAAGTTCTAGTATTCAGATTCTATTTCTGCCTCTGGAGCTTTGATAGGGTTAGCTGCATTTGCCTTCTTGAAAGGCCGGCCATCAGGGAACACCCGTCTCCCTTTGATTGGACTGAAGCCCAGGGACGTTTTCCAGTTATTCCCTGGTTTCTGCAGCTCACTAGACCAAGGTCCACTAGAGTGTGGCATGTGAATGTGAACCAGGTTGGTTAGGGAGGGGTTGGGGGCATGGTGGGTTGCGGTGGGTGGGGTGGGGGGGGGTTGGGGTGGTGGGGGGACTTTGATATATCAATTCAACGGAACACCGTTGTGGCCCGATCCTATTCGTTACAAATCATACGTGTGACTGACAAGTTAAGCAAGCACAAATTGTTCCTCCGTTTTTGCCTGCTTTTTTTCCTTTCAATGCGCCTGCCAACTGTAGCCTGTAGAGAACAGTACAGTACTGACATTTTCACCACTGGAGCAGCACCATGACATGATGCCATAGGAGTGAAGGTCAGCTCTTCCTACCCCATCCCCAAACCCGGCAGCTAAGATTGCAA
Organism: Heterodontus francisci; assembly: GCF_036365525.1. Taxonomy (NCBI): domain Eukaryota; kingdom Metazoa; phylum Chordata; class Chondrichthyes; order Heterodontiformes; family Heterodontidae; genus Heterodontus; species Heterodontus francisci. The sequence goes on from NC_090379.1 coordinate 104,527,655, forward strand.
GGTACTGAGTGCTGCAAGGCCTGGCATTGTGTGTATAGAGGAGGAACAAAGGAGCAGCAGAAGTCCATTCAGCCTTTCAAGCCCATTTCGTCATTGAATTTGGTCATGGCTGACATCACTTACCCACCTTTGGTGGATATCCCTTGATGCCCTTACCTCACCAAAATCTGTCAGTTGCAGTCAATTAATCTACAGTTCTGGTTAGCATCTGGAACACTATCGGCAGTACTGGGCACTGCACCTCTGTAAAGATTATATTGGCCTTGGAGCGGTTGCAGAGCAGATTCACCAGAATGGTACAAGAGCTAAAAAGGTTAAGTTATGAGGACAGGTTGCAAATACAGGGCTTGGATCCCCTTGAGTGCAGAAGATTAATGGGTGATCAAATTGAGGTGCTTAAGATGATGAAAGGAATTGATAGGGTCGGCAGAGAGAAACTATTTCCTCTGATGGGGGAGTCCAGAACAAGGGGCATCACCTTAAACTTAGAGCTAGGCTGTTCAAGGGTGATGTCAGAAAGCGTTCCTTCACACAAAGGGTCGTGGAAATCTGGAATTCTCTCTTGCCAAAACGCTGTTGAGGCTGGGGGTCAATTGAAAATGTCAAAACTGAGGTTGATAGATTTTAGTTCAGTAAGGGATACGGAACCAAGGCGGGTTGATGGAGCTACGATACTGATCAGTCGTCACAGTGGCGCAGTGGTTAGCACCGCAGCCTCGCAGCTCCAAGGACCCGGGTTCGATTCCGGGTACTGCCTGTGTGGAGTTTGCAAGTTCTCCCTGTGTCTGCGTGGGTTTTCTCCGGGTGCTCCGGTTTCCTCCCACAAGCCAAAAGACTTGCAGGTTGATAGGTAAATTGGCCATTATAAAAATTGTCACTAGTATAGGTAGGTGGTAGGGAAATATAGGAACAGGTGGGGGTGTTATGGTAGTAATATGGGACTAGTGTAGGATTAGTATAAATGGGTGGTTGATGTTCGGCACAGACTCGGTGGGCCGAAGGGCCTGTTTCAGTGCTGTATCTCTAATCTAATCTAATCTAATCTAATCTAATTGAATGTGGAACAGGCTCGAGGGGCTGAATGGCCTCCTCTTATCTTCCTGTCCATATGTTACTACGAATCGCAGCCTCTCTAACGCAGTCAGTGCAGCTGGAGAATGTATGCAGCAGGGTGAAAGAACATTAGAATGGATTTGATGTTTGCTTGGTATACACTCTCAGCAATTGGCTGCAGTTCACCAGCAGGTTAGATGATTCACCGAGGCCCTCTGAATAAATTATGCACGCAGATGGGCCTGGGCCTTCTCCCTATAAGGTTGTGAATGCTGGCCATCAATTGAAAATTCAAAACTGAGTTTGATAGGTTTTTGTTCGGCGTAGATACCAGGGGTCACGAAAGCCTCTTGCGGTACATTGATGCTGTTTTTTTGCAGGCCGCCACATTCAGCTCTGTGCGATTTGGTGCCAGTGCTTCTAGGCGGTGGCAGAGCCCTGCCCTCACATGGCAGTAGTTGTGGGCAGAAGTATAAATAACTGAGGATTGCAATGAATTTCTCCAGAACACAGGAAGTGCAATGTTTCTGAATGTTTCAAGTGTGCCAGCTGTAACTCAGTTGTAGGTTTTAAGGCGCGTCTTAAAGGTGGAAAGAGAGAGATAGAGAAGTGGAAAAGTTAAGGGACGGAATTTTTAAAATTCTTTTATGGGATGTGGGCATTGCTGGCTAGGTCAGCATTTGTTGCCCATCCCTAATTGCCCTTGAGAGGGTGGTGGTGAGCTGCCTTCTTGAACCGCTGCAGTCCATGTGAGGCAGGTACATCCACAGTGCTGTTAGGAAGGGTGTTTCTGGATTTTGATCCAGTGACAGTGAAGGAACAGTGATATAGTTCCAAGTCAGGATGGTGTGTGACTTAGAAGGGAACTTGCAGGTGGTGTGTTCCCATGCATCTACTACTCTTGTCTTACTAGGTGGTAGAGGTCACAGGTTTGGAAGGTGCTGTCGAAGGAGTCTTGGTGAATTGCTGCAGTGCATCATGTAGATGGTCCACACTGCTGCCACTGTGCGTCGGTGATGGAGGGAGTGAATGTTGAAGGTGGTGGATGGGATGCCAATCAAGTGGGCTGCTTTGTCCTGGATGGTGTCAAGCTTCTTGAGGGTTGTTGGAGCTGCACCCATCCAGGCAAGTGGCGAGTATTTCATCACACTCCTGACTTGTACCCTGTAGACGGTGAACAACCTTTGGGGAGTCAGGAGGTGAGTTACTAGTCACAGAATTCCCAGCCTCTGACCTGTTCTTGTAGCCACAGTATTTATATGACTGGCCCAGTTCAGTTTCTGGTCAATGGTAACCCCCCCCCCCCCCCCCCCCCGATGTTGATAGTGGGGGATTCAGTGATAGTAATGCCATTGAATGTCAAGGGGAGATGGTTAGATTCTTTATTGTTGGAGATGTTCATTGCCTGGGACTTGTGTGATGTGAATGTAACTCCAGAATTCCAGAACCTAGGGCCTAGGCAACTGAAGGTGTGACCACCAATGGTGGAGTGATTAAAATTGGGGATTCTCAATAGGCATGACTTAGAGGAGCTTGGATATCTTGAAGGGTTGTAGTGCTGGAGGGGATTATAGAGACAGGGAAGGGTGAGGGCTTGGAGGGATTTGAGCACACAGCTGAGAATTTTAAAATTGAGGTGTTACCATACTGGGAGCAAATGTAGGTCAGCGATCACAGGGGTGATGGATTAACAAAACTTGGGGAGGGTTAGAATCTGAGAAGGACTTTTCTTGATGAGCTTGTCATGCTTCGTTGAAGAGCAATCATAAAATGATACAGCACAGAAGGAGGTCATTCGGCCCATCATGCCTGTGCATATCATTGGAAGAGCTCTCCAACTGGTCCCTGCCAGTTTTTCTGTTGCAAGTATTTGTCCAATTCCCTTTTGAAGGGTACTACTGTATCTGCTTCCACCACCCTTTCATGTGGTGCATTCCAGATCATAATAACTTGCTGCTTAAGAACATCTTTAGCAAATCTTAAATCTGTGTACTCTGGTTACCAGCCCTCCTGCCAGTGGGAACAGTTTCTCCCCATCTACCCTATTAAAACTCCTCGTAACATTACATGATGTGTAATTAGTGTGCAAACTCCAGTCAGCAAGGACATTGTACCCGGGAGTACACAACAGACAGGAAGAATCGCATTTTGATAATGCATTTCACGTCTTCAGGACATCCAATGAAGTACTTTTGAAGTGGAGTTACCGTTGTAATGTAGAAAATGTGACAGCCAATTTGTGCACAGCAAGATCCCACAACTAATATATTCTGTTTATTTTAATTTATTTTAATTTTTTAAATTTATTTATTCTAATATATTAATATATTTATTTTAATATATTCTGCAATCTGTTTTAGTGGTGGATAAATATTGACAAGGACACCGGGGAGAACTCCCTGGCTCCTCTTCAAGTTAGTGTCATGGGATCTTTTACATTCACCTGGGAGGGCAGATGGAACCTCAGCTTAACGTCTCATCAAAAAGGCAGCACTGCAGACAGTGCAACATTGTCTCAGTACTGCAGTGAAATGTCAGCCTAGTTCTTGTGCTCAAATCTCTGGAGAGGAACTAGAACCTACAACCTTCAGAGTCAGAGGTGAGAGTGCAATCCAATGAACCATGGCTGAAAACTGTAAAGCTGCCTTTGCAGCCCTGATTGAGATCAGCTAACACAACACAGACCAGGAAGTGAAGCTGTGGCTTTATAGCTCGTCTCCCAGCTGCATCAACCTGATTATTATCTATAGATCGATGGTGCAAAACAATTAAAGCTCTACTAACCAACTGGATCTTAATACAAATAAATATACCACAGGAAATCTCACCAAACCCTCCAATACAAATAAATATACCACAAAAAATCTCACCAAACCCCCCCAGTACAGATAAATATACCATGTGAAATCTCACCAAATCCTCCAATTCAGATAAATATACCAAGAGAAACTCCTGAGCTTGCTTGTCATTGTGAAGTGCTTTTTTCAGACATCAGCGCTCTGTCTCCATTTATAGAATTGTCACCTCATTTGCTGAGTGACCAGATTTACTCTGTGCTCTGGATTGGAGTATAAGAATAAAGAGGTCTTACTGCAGTTATATTGGGTCTTGATGAGACCACACCAGGAGCACTGAGTCGAGGTTTGATCTCCTTAACTAAGGAAAGATGCACTTGTTTTAGAGAAAGTGCAATGAATCTTCACTAGACTGATTCCTAGGATGAGAGGATTGTCCGATGAGGAGATATTGAGTAGATGAGGCCTATATTCCCAAGGATTTAGAAGAAAGAGGGGTGATCTCATTGAAACATAAAATTCTTAAGGAGTTTAGCAGGGGAACTGCTGAGAGGATGTTTCTCCTTGTGAGTGAATCTAGAGCTTGGAGCATAGTTTCAGAATAAGGGATCGGCCATTTAGGATGGGGAAGAGGAAAAATTTCCTCACTCAAATGGTTGTGGATCTTTGGAATTGTCTGGATGCTCAGTTGTTGAGTATTTTTAAGACAGAGGTCGATAGAGTTTTGGATATGAATAGGGATAGGGAGATTGGGCAGGAAAGTGGAGTTGCCGTAGGAGACCAGCCATAATCGTATTGAATGGCAGAATAGGCTCAAAGGGCTGAATGGCCTGTTCCTGCTCCTATTTCTTATGTAACTTATGTAATTCTGCACTGCAGCACTTAACAAGAACTGAATAAATATGTGCAGTGTTCTGTGGCATGAAGTGCTGACCTAAATTAATAAGAACGCCTCTTCAGTAAGTGTTATACGTTTCAAAGGAAGATGCAGTGAGGAGTTATTTTTGAAGTCTGACAGGTCTCAGTGTCTCTCCTCCTGTTTATCCATCTGTGAGTGTCTGTCCCTCCTGTCACTTTTTCCCTCTGTTTGTGTTTCTTTCTCTATCTCTGCCTTTTGCTTTCCTTCCCTCTGTGTGTGTGTGTGTGTGTGTTCCACAATCTCTATACATGTCTCACACATAAATATCAACTCCCATTTGCTTGCTCTCACACCCACATAAATTCTCTTGCACACAAATCCCTTCTATCTCTCACACAAACAAATCTCTTACCGACAGACGAGTCCTCTTTCTCACACACAAACCCCTTCCCTCACTCACACAAATGCTCTGTCTCACAGACACACACCCATGCATCACAGTTGCCAACCCTCCAGGATTGTCCTGGTGTTTGCACGAATTAATGAGTAATTTCCTGGACACTGCTGCGAGCAGTCAGGGAGTTGGCAACCCTGACACACACAGACACTCCCTTGTACACTCATACAAAGCCTTTCACTCATGCCAGTGCTTTTTCTCCCTCTCACAAATGCATGCACTCAAATAATTTTTCACACACACACACTAATTTTAATCTAACCTGCCCAGTGTGACAAACTGGCATGATAGAATTGACTGCCCATTTTACACCCCCACCTGATTTTACCTCACCACTACCTTCTTCGACCTCTCCACTGTCTCTAAATTACCAGTCTGCTTGTCCAACACCCAGTACTGGATGAGCAGAAATTTCCTCCAATTAGGAAGAGCGAAGCCATTGTCTTCGGACCCCGCCACAAACTCCAATCCCTTGCCACACTGACTCAGTCCCTCTCTGGCAACTGTCTGAGATTAAACCAGTCTGTTCGCAACCTCGGTGTCATATTTGACCCCAAGATGAGCTTTCGAACACACATCTGCATCAATGCTAAGACGGCCTTTTTCCACCTCTGTGACTTTGTCTGACTCGGGCCATGCCTCAGCTCTTCTGCTGCTGACACTCTTTTGTTTGCCGTTGATATCTCCAGACCTAACTATTCTAATGGACTCCTGGTTTGCCTCCCACATTCTACCCTCTGCTGCCATGTCCTAACTTGCTCCAAACCCGTTCACCCATCACCCCTGTGCTCCCTGACCTACATTGGCTCCCGTTTAAACAATGCCTTGATTTTAAAATTCTCATCCTTGTTTTCAAATCCTTCCATGGCCTCGCCCCTCCCTATTTCTGTAATCTCTTCCTGTCCTATAACCCTCTGAGATATATGCACTCCTCTAATTCTGGCCTCTTGCGCATCCCTGATTTTAACTGCTTCACCACTGGTGGCCACACCTTCAGTTGCTTCAGCCCTAAGCTCTGGAATACCTTTTCTTTTAATTTCCAAAATTCATAAAAATCTGTAAAAAATAAACAATTCATTACAAAACAGTTCCAAAAAGCACCACGTCAACCAATACAAAGAGTGCAAAGGAGATCAGTTTCCTTCAATACAGGAGTGAGTTGCCTCACAACCCTTCCATTTCATTTTACATGCCATGTACATTTTACAGCAAACAAATATTTTCTGGCTTCGGTTCGAGGGGTTTCCCATGGATCCAGCCCCTCAGTTCAGCTTGGTGGGGGACCTCACACAGTGGTCTTTCCCCTTTGGGCCTTTGCGGCGGCTGCCCCAAGCTTTAGTGCATCCCTCAGCATGTAGTCCTGGACCTTGGAATGTGCCAGTCTGCAACACTCGGTCGTGGACAATTCTTTGTGCTGAAAGACCAGCAAGTTTCGGGCAGACCAAAAGGCGTCTTTTACCGAATTGATAGTCCTCCAGCAGCAGTTGATGTTTATCTCAGTGTGCGTCCCTAAGCTCTGGAATACCCTCCCTACACCTCTCTGCATCTCTACCTCACTTTCCTCCTTTAAGTCACTTGTTAAAACCTATCTCTTTGATACAGCTTTTGATCATCTGACCTAATATCTCGTTATGTGGCTCAGTATCATATTTTGTTTTATAATGCCTCAATGAAGTGTCTTCGGATATTTTATAATGTTAAAGATGTGATATAAATTTAAGTTGTTGCCGTTTACTTTCTATTGACTTCAGATGTAAACGAAAATCGGACAGTGTAAAATGGGTGGCAGTCCTGATCCCATCAGTTTCCTGCTGGTTGCGTTAGGTTAAAGTGACTTCTTTCTCTCTCTCTCAACTACAGACAGACACAAACACAACCACATAAATCCTTTCACATACACACACTCTTTCAAGCATGCACAGTCCCTCTCAGATACTCACACAAATTCTTTCACTCACATAAATTGTTTTCCATTTCAAACAGACTGACACAAATGAGTTTTTTCTCTCTATCACACATGCACACACAAATCCTTGCTCTGCCTCGATCTTGTACGCATGCATGCACACGGTTTTTTCTCATGTATACGATCATACACAAGTTCTCACTCTCTCTCACTCAGGCACCCTCCTGAATCTTCGCTCTCTCATACATGCTCTTACATTATCTGTTCTCTCATCACACACACATTCAATCTTTTTCCTCAAACTTGCATGTGCTTACACGCACACGTGTGTACATGTGTATACACATGCATTCACACATATGCATACATACATGGATGTGCATGTGCATAGGCCTGCATGTGCGTTCTTTTGCACACATTTATTAGACAAAAAATTGACACTGAGCCACATAAGAGATTACAACAGACAACCAAAAGCTTGGTCAAAAGTAGGTTTTAAGGAGGGTCTTAAAGGAGGAAAGAGAGGTAGAGAGGTTTAGGGAGGGAATTCCAGAGATTAGGGCTTAGGCAACGGAAAGCAGAGTCACCAATGGTGGAGTGATTAAAATTGGGGATCTACAAGAGACCAGAATTGGAGGAGCACAGATATAGAGAGAGGCAAAGCCATGGAGAGATTTGAAAACAAGGATGAGAATTTTTAAAAATTCTCAGTATCGGATTGCTGGAACATTAACAGAGACCATCACCCTTTCTGGAACTTACTGCTGCCTGACAGAGGGCAATGTGGCCATGATGGAGTCGGAACTATTTTTCATTTCCAATGTAATTAGAGGGACCTGTAGATCAGTGGTGGTGATCAGCTCACCGATTGTCCGTTCATAGTCCCACCAGTAAGTTGTTAAACTAAATTTAATATCTCTGATAGTTTGTTGGCTGGCATCAGGAAGAAAATAACCAGGAGGGTTGATGCAGTTGATGTATATATAGTCTTTCTAAAGGGATTTGACAAAGTGCCACATAAGAGACATATTTGCAAAATAGAAGCACATAATATTAAAGGATGGTGGTAACTTGGATATATAATTGGGTAAGGTACAGACAGAGTGATGGTGAACAGATGTTTTTCTGACTGGAGAGAAGTATGCAGTGGAGTTGTCCAAGGGTTGATAGAAGGACCATTGTTTTTCTTGTTATCTATAAATGACCTGGACTTGGGTATAGGGAGTACAATTTCAAAATTTGCCAATGATATGACACTTGGAAATGTAGTAAATAGTGAGCAGGATAGTAACAGACTTTAGGAGGACATAGACAGACTGGAGAAACACGGTGGATGCAATTTAACGCTGCTAAATGTGAAGTGATGCACTGTGAGAAACAATGTGGAGAGGTGATATCACCTAAATGGTACTGTATATAGGGTGTTACGACCAAGGCAGGAGGAGTGCACTGTTAATTCAGTCCCACATTTCCATGGGTCACAGCATATCAATAAATTATTCCCACTTACTGAAAAACAGCCAATTAGATACTCTATTTGTCCCCCAGAATAAAGCACACCAACCAGGTTTCTTTGATCAACAACAAAATTAACTATTTATTAATAAACTAAGTCTTAAACAATAATGAGTTAAATCTATATACGAAAAGATTTTAAAACTCCTTATTCTTCCTGACCCTCATGCACACACACACATACATTCAAAAACTGGTTAACTGGGGAAAAAGGCTTTTTTGGTTCACAGCTGTTTCTTAGGAATAAAACGAATAATAGAATAATTGGGTTTGTCACATTCTGGTAAGATGTTTTTGCGTTGCTGAATGTGTCCCAAAGTCGAATAGTCAGATGCCACTTGAAATCTCTCCAGGCGAGGTTGCTGAACAGTCTGTGAAGGGTAGGTGTTCAATGCAATTCATCTGCAGCAGGCGTCACATAGGTCTTTCAGCAGGGGTGTCGCAACAGGTCTGCTTAGGTCTCACAGCAGCAGTATAGCAGTAGAAGCTTTCTTCAGATTTCAGGATCTCCCAAAACACAGGAGGCAACAGGAACCACACTTGATGCAGGGATTCTTCAGAGACTGGAGGAAATAGGAATCTGCAACCTCTGACATACAGGGGTTTCTTCTCTCTCTCCAGGCAGGTCACAGCCCAAATTTCAAATGTCTGCTCTTTGCCCAACTCACTAGTTTTTTTAAAGTGACAGCAAAAAGCCTTCCTGAGCCGATCACATGACTAGACAAAGCGTCTCCTCTGTCACTCAAAGTGTTGCGCTGAGTAGGTCAAAACCCCTTGCTGTTTCCTTGAAACTGCCTGCTTTACAATTCTTTTGTACAGCATTAACATACAAAAACTTCAGCTATTTGCAGGTCAATGTCCACTGAGCAGACAATCCTTTTCTCAGTGTTTTAAAACACACAGAATTCTAAGTTCTTAGGACAAAAAAAACCCTTATAACAAGGTGTGCAAGAGCAGAGGCAGCGGTGGGGGGGGGGCGGTTGGTGCATATTCACAAATCCTTGAAAGTGGCAGGGCAAATTGATAAGGTAGTTAAGAAAGCCTGTGGAATACCTGTCCTTTTTAAATAGGGGCATCAAATACAAAGATAAGGAAGTCATGCTAAATCTTTATAATTCACTGGTTAGGCCTCAGCTGGAATATCGTGTACAATTCTGGGCACCACACTTTAGAAAGGATGTCAAGTCCTTGGAGAGGGTAGAGAGGAAGCTTACCAGGATGATGCCAAGGATGAGGGCCTTCAGTTATGTGGAGAGATTAGAGAGGCTGGGACTTCTGCTTAGAGCAAAGAAGGTTAAAGGGAGACTTAATAGAGGTGTTCAAAATGATGAGGTTTTTTTATACAGCAAGGAGGGAGAAACTGTTTCCTCTGGTAAGTGGGTCATTTACCAGAGGCCATAGATTTAATATCATTGGCAAAAGAACCAAAGAGGAAATTAGAAGAAATTATTTCCCCCAGACGGTTGTTAAGATATGGAATGCATTACCTGAAAGGGCGGTGGATTCATATTCCGCAGGAACTTTAAAAAGGCAATTGGACATGTACTTTGACAAGGGATAACTTGCAGAGTTATGGGGAAATAGCTGAAGTGTGAAAATAAATTGTACAGCTCCTTCAACGAGCTGGCACAGGCACAATGGGCTGAATGGCCCCTTTTGTACTGTAAGATTTTGTGAAATCTGAAGGATTGTTGCAAAAACTTTAACAGCGAAGGGAACCAACCATCCCATACCCCTGACCTGACCTACATGTGACCCCATCCCAAACAAATTATGTCGTTGACTCTTAATGTGCCTGCATTCAAAGAAAAAAATAAGAACAAGCAATAAAGTTGAGGCAAGAAAAGAATGAGATAGAAATGACTTTTATTGATATATAAATTTAGTTTAGAGTTTAGAGATACAGCACTGAAACAGGCCCTTCGGCCCACCGAGTCTGTGCCGACCATCAACCACCCATTAATACTAATCCTACACTTATCCCATATTCCTACCACATCCCCACCTGTCCCTATATTCCCCTACCACCTACCTCTACTAGTGGCAATTTATAATGGCCAATTTACCTACCAACCTGCAAGTCTTTGTCTTGCGGGAGGAAACCGGAGCACCCGGAGAAAACCCACGCAGACACAGGGAGAACTTGCAAACTCCACGCAGGCAGTACCCAGAATTGAACCCGGGTCGCTGGAGCTGTGAGGCTGCGGTGCTAACCACTGCGCCTGTTAAATATTTTGAGGAAAAATGTTTTTAAGAGAAGACTAACTCCTGAGTCAGTTCATAGAAAGTTCATTTCCCCAGATTGTTGGATTTTCTTTGTTTGTAAAGTCCATCAAAATAATCCCACATTTTGCCACCTCCTCCGTGGAATCATGCTGATCCTCAGTTTGCTCAGTTAAGCTCTAGTGCACTTGATGTTGACATGTTCAGCCTGTTCCAACTCTTCCGTACATGACAGTTTTTCTCTCATTTTGCTTTGCTTTGTTGTTCTGTGCCTTTCCTTCCTTTCTATGTGTTTGTATTTCCTCCTTCCTCCTCTTTCCTTTCCCTCCTGCTTCTTTTATTGTTGTTCTGTCCCTTTCTTGTCTTTCCCCACTTCACCTGTTTATGTTCTCATCCGTTCTTCTACCTCCTTCTACCTCATCTGTCTCCCCATCCCTCTATTCTCCCCTTTATCTATCTCTCTCTCCTCCCCCCTCCTGCCTTTCCTTCTCTGGTCTCCACCCCCTACCCCCTGCCCCCCCCCCCTCCCACAATGCCTCTATCATCTTCACCTCCACTAATTTTTTGTTCAGTTATATATCAATTGCAAACTAACAACTCTTCAATACAAGTATTTGAATGCAGGCAGTGTCCCCTCTAAGCTGCACAGCTGTGCTCCCCTGCAGCAACTAGAAAGTTCACATGCAGACCGCGTACAAGTCGGCTCCCTTAAGTTACCACGTGTCCATGACTGCGCAAAAAATTTAAAGGGGTCACATGCTTAAACAATTCAGCCGCACGCTACGACAAAAGATTAGAGGGTGTATTTGTGGCAAGTGCAACTCACTTCAGTTGACGTTAATTTAGTGTGCAAAGTGGTAATAGCTGCATCAAATTATGTTGAATTTACAGCGCAGAAACAGACCATTCAACCCAACCGATTCATGCCAGTGTTTATGCTCTATGCAAGCCTCCTTCCACCCCTCTTCCTCTAACCCCATCAACACACTTCTCCCTCATGTGCTTATCTAGCCTCCCCTCAGATGCATCTACGCAATTTGCCTCAATTATTCCATGTGGGAGCAAGTTCCACATTCTAACTACTCTCCGAGAAAAGAACTTTCTTCTGAATTCTTTATTGGATTGATGAATTTTGGGCTTATATTTTTCGCCCCTAGTTTCGAAGACCTCTATCAGGTCATCCCTCAGTCTTCTCTAGGACAAGAACCCCAGCCTGTTCAACCTTTCCTAATAGAGGTATAACCTCTAGACTGCAGATCAACTGTTGCTCAGCTCTGCTCACTGCTGGCAACTCTCTGGATGGATAAATGTAACAAAGCAGATGCAATCAACTACAGATCCAACAGATTTTCTGCAGTATAATGGATAAAATGCTTCCATTTCAGTCAGTTCAGTGCCATTGACAGATTTTCACAACTGCTGTACTCGATGATAATAGAAATATTTTTTCTACAGTAGTACTTCTTGTTTTTTTCGACCGTCTATGGGAGCTGTTGAGCATGACTATTTCTCTTTGAACTTTGCAGACAGACTCACTGAGTTCAAAAAGACAGCCTGATGAAAACCTTCAATGACATGACTGGGACCCAGTTAATCTGAATAAATGCTAAATTCAGAAGAGCCACTGATCGAAAATATATTTGAACAAGTTACGCGAAATATTGGATTTTGAACTCAGTGGCTTGGCTCCTTCCTTGGGCACCAGTCTAGAGTCACATTAGCTAATGGTTGCACCCATTGCATTAATTTAAACTGTGACGTAATTTCTGTGAGTGAAGCTGGTACTTAACCTTGTATGTACTGTAAACCGAATGTCATGCTGAATCCTGGACAAAAAAGCTTCATTTTTTGTTGTATCTGGCTTCTGAACATTGGTATGAGTTACAGGGATATAAATCCATCTTGGGCAGTCACAAATTGGCTGACCATTTTTCACCCTACCCAACTTTCTTTCTCATTGTGCCAATTCACTATCACCTGTTTGGCGCTTCTGCCCTGGGTGGAATTTATACCTCACTGTGTCCATAGCCCTCTACATCAGCCTTGTTTGGGATTTATTTTGTTTTCCTCATTCCTCCCCTGCCCCCCTCTCTCCAAACCCCCCCCCCCACCACCATTAACTGATCCAGTTTAAATGCTTATCTGTATTCTATGCTTTTCATTGTTGGCTGTCAACTTTGTTGTTCCTACATTTTAAATGCAGCCTTTGTTGTGCTGAAAATGTTCCCCATTGCTTACAAAAGCAGCATCAATATTTTCAATCCAGATTGCCAGCCACTTAGGCATGTCCTCAATCGTCTTAATGAACTTCCCTCCATTACCAAACACAGGAAGTATATCAAAAGGCAGTTTATTACAGCTCCGTCTTTGTGTTTTGAGGCAGACTTTGCATATGTGCCTTTTAAAACTCCCTATGCTGTCTACCCCCACATGGGCTACCACCACTGGGTCTCTTCCTATGCCCTTTTAACTTTCCCCAGTGTACATTGATATAGCTCCAGGTAGGCAACTCATCACCCAATAGGTAACATCCTTGCAACACACCACTCTGGATCTTTGTCCCATTTGACTCTCCCCTGACTTGGGTTCCGTCCACTGATTAGGAGTTGCCTGATAACTGCTCATTATTGGAATCTCTTGAGTAGCTACAAAGGGTTTCTCACCTTTTCCTGCTATCTTAATACATTCATTATCCTTGGTTTATTTTGCTTTTTCTCAATACTTCTATTCCTAGCAACCCTAGGCTGTGCATGTCTGTACCTCCTATCCCCAACGACTTTCTCTTGATGGTTGAATGTTAGCTTAACCATATCACAGACCTGTAGTTGCAGATTTACTGAGTCTAGTACTATCCACATAACTTTAATATTTCCCGTGCAGTTGAGTGTGCCTGTGAGCTACATTACTCTAAAGTCATAACCCTGACCTAATTCTTTCTAATCAACAGATGCCAAGCAACATCTCTTCCCCCATCTAATAGTGCAGGTTGTCTTGATCAGAAACCTCCAAACGCAAAGACACAAACCTCATCCTAATTATATTCGGCTGGCCGCTCTCCTTTTGAGTTTGCTTCTCCCTCTGCTCTCGTTTTAAATCTTCCACTTCCATTTCGAGTTAACTCGGCTGCTCCCTGGCTTCATTTGGAGGGTTCTGGAGAGTGGAACTCTCCCAAGAGGATTGCTGCACTACTTCTTTTGATTTAAAAAAGCACTTTACTTTCAAGTACTTGTTTGCTTTTAATCAATCGCTTCCTGGTTTCCTAATCTCTACCGTCTGTTTCCCTTTATGCTGCTGGGTTACATTTGAAGATTGCAGGATCCTTTCCAAGAAGTGGTCATATCGGTCAACCAGAACTCCTCTCATCATAGCATCTAGAAGTGTTTGGCATAGCAGTGACTGTCAGTTCCTTCCTTCAGTGATATATCTGTACATTGAATGATGTTTCTCAGTTCCCCCCACCCCGGTTAAAGAGTTATCCAGTTAAGTCTCGCAACAGTAGCTCGAGCACATAATTCAGGTGGACGGTCCAGTGCAGTACTACTGGAGTGCTATGCTGTCGGATGTGGCATCTTGCAGCTGAGATGTTAAACCAGATGTCTCAGGTGGACGTAAAAGATGCCACGGCACTATTTCGAGAAAGAACAGGGGAGATCTCCTCATTGTCCCAGGCAATATTGAACCTCAACCAATATCACTGAAACAGATTATCAGGTCGTTATCACATTGCTGTGGTGTGCAAATTGGCTGCTGTGTTTCCTCCATTACTACAGTGACTACATTTTTAAAAAGTACTTCATTGGCTGTACTTCAAAGCACTTCGGGACATCCTATGGTTGTGAAGAAAATCGAAATGCAAGTCTTCCTCCCTCCTTCCCTCCCTTCCTTTCTTCCTTCCTACCTCCCTCCCTCCATTCCTCCTTTTTCCCTGCCTCCATCTTTTCTCCCACCCTCACTCCCTCCCTCCTTTCCTCCCTCCCTCATTCCCTTCCTCCTCCCTCCTTTCCTCCCTCTCTCCCTCCCTCCCTTCCTTCCTCCCTCTTTCCCTCCCTTCTTCCTTCCTTCCTCTTTCCCTCTCTTCTTCCTTCCTTCCCTCCTCTCTCTCTTCCTCCATCTCTTCTTTCCTCCCTCCCTCTCTACCTTGCTCTCTCCTTCCTTGCTCTCTCCCTTCTTTCCTTCCTTCTTGCTTGACTCGAGTCTCTTAGGTTCCTTCTCTCAGGAAGGTATCTGTAGGTGGACTGATGGCACTCAGGCCCCTCCCTTGGAGAGCTATCCATACATTGACTGGTGTCTCTCACCATTTCCCTTACTGAGATATCTGTTCGCTAGTCAAGACCCAATGCACATTTACTGAGTTGGGTTGGCAATTCCCTCTGGGCAAGAGCTGGAATCAAATATCTTCAAAACCTTCAGGATATTTTCACCTATCTGTTATATGATTGTGACAGAACCCGTTATCTATCAGTAGATGTGCCAGTCTTCTGAACAGTAATTCCAATTGCCATTGTGATGATGGGCGAGGAAGTAGACTACTATGGCAATGTTGTGCTCTCTCTGGCACTGATACAATCTCACACCGTTTGCAATGACTGGACCTAGCTGGCGCACTCGACAGAGCTAATGCCAAACATGTTCTACATTGCCCAGTTCACCTGAGCACTGACAGGAACTCTACAGCAGTTGGAATATCTGACCTAAAACCAGTGGCTTCATGTTAATATCTTGAAAGACAGCACCAGCTGTAAGGTTTGACAGCATGACTGGGCAAATTGGAACAGTCTGAAGCAAGAAATTGTGAGCCCAGACTGGCATCCAGTCTGCCAGTCATAAGATGCAAAACTCATAGAATCATATAAAGTGTAAGGCACAGAAAGAGGCCACTTGGCCCATCATGTCTGTGCCGGTCGAAAAACAATCCACCTATTCTAATCTTACCTTCCAGCATTTAGTCCGTAGCCCTGCAGCTTCTGGCATTTGAGGTGCATATCCAGACTCCTTTTGAATGAGTTGAGGGTCTCTGCCTCAACTACCCTTTCAGGCAGTGAATTCCAGACTGTTACAACCTTCTGGCTGAAAAAGTTTTTCCTCATCTCCCCTCTACTTCTTCTACCAATCACTTTAATTCATGCCCCCTCATCACTGATTTTTCCGCTAAGGTGAATAGACCCTTCACCTCCACTCGATCCAGGCCCCTCAAAATTTTGTACATTTCAATCAGATCTCCCCTGAGCCTTCTCTGTTCCAAGGAGAACAACTCCAGCCTATCCAATCATTCCTCATAGCTGCATTTTTCCAGTCCTAGCAACATCCTTGTAAATCTCCTCTGTACCCTCGAGTGCAGTTACACCCTTTCTGTAATGAGGTGACCAGAATTGCACACAGTACTCAAGTTGTGGTCTAACCAATGAGTTATACAGTTCAGCATAACCTCCCTGGTCTTGTGTTCTATACCTCGGCTAATAAAGGAAAGGATTCCATATGCCTTCTTTACCACCTTATCGACCCGTCCTGCGACTTTCAGGGATCTGTGGACATTCACTCCAAGGCCCCTCACTTCCCCTACACTTCTCAGTATTTTCCCATTAATTGTATATTCCTTTGTCTTGTTTGACCTCCCCAAATGCATCACCTCACACTTCTCCAAGTTGAATTCCATTTGCCACATTTCTGCCCATCTGACCAGTCCATCAATATCTTCCTGTAGCCTACAGCTATCCTCCTCGCTATCTACCACATCGCCCATCTTTGTGTCATCTGCAAACTTCTTGATCATGCCCCCTACATTTACTTCCAAATCGGTAATATACACCACAAAAAGCAGGAGACCCAGTACTGAGCCCTGTGGAACACCATTGGAAACAGCCCTCCAGTCGCTAAACCACCGTCAACAATTATCCTTTTTTTCCTGCAACTGAGCTAATTTTGTATCCACCGTGCTGCATATCCCTGGATCCCATGGGATTTTAATTTTTTAACCAGTCTGCCATGTGGGACCTTGTCAAAAGCCTTGCTAAAATCCATGTAGACCACATCAATTGCACTTCCCTCATCTATCTTCCTTGTTACTTCAAAAAATTTGATCACGTTAGTCAAACAAGATCTTCCCTTAACAAATCCATGCTGACTATCATTGATTAACGTGTGCCTTTCTAAATGACAGTTTATCCTGTCTCTCCGAATAAATTCCAATAATTTGCCCACTACTGAGGTTAGACTGACTGGTCTGTAATTATTTGGTCTATTCCTCGCTCTCTTTTTAAACAGAGGTACAATGTTAGCAGTTCTCCAGCCCTCCGGCACCACACCTGTATCCAGTGAGGACTGGAAAATGATGGTCAGACCCTCTTCTATTTCCTCTCTTGCTTCTTTTAACAGCCTAGGGTACATTTCATCTGGCCCTGGTGATTTATCAACTTTCAAGGATGCTAATCCCATTAATACTTCCTCTCTCCTTATGCTTATCACATCCAATACTTCACACTCCTCCTCCTTAAATACAATATCTGCATCATTCCCCCTCTTTTGTGAAGACAGACGCAAAGTATTCATTAAGAACCATACCAATGTCTTCCGCTCCTCCACATAGGTTACCTTTTGGTCTTTTATGGGCCCTACACTCTCCTTAGCTATCCTCCTACTCTTAATGTGTTGATAAAACATTCTTTCATTCCCTCTCTTTGCTTTCCTAATTTCCTTTTTGATTTCACCCCTCCACTTTCTGTACTCCTCTCGGCTTTCTGTAGTATTGAGTTCTCGGTTTTGGACATAAGCTTTCCTTTTCTGCCTTATCTTCCCCTATAGGCTCCTTGACATCCGTGGGGCTCTAGATTTGGCCGCCTCACCCTTTTTCTTTGTGGGAACATGTTTACTGTGAACCCCTTGAATCTCCTCTTTGAATGCCTTCCACTTCTCTGACACTGATTTACCTTCAAGTAGCTGCTTCCAGTCTGCTTTCGCTAAATCACTCCTCAGTTTAGTAAAATTGGCCTTGCCCCAATTGAGAACTCTAACTCCTGTTCTATCCTTGTCCTTTCCCATAATTATGTTAAAACTGACTGAATTATGATCGCTACCACCAAAATGCTCTCCCACTGCCACTCCTTCCACCTGCTTATCTTAATTTCCTAAAACTAAGTCTAAAACTGTGCCCTCTCTTGTTGGACTTGCTCCATACTGGGCAAAAAAGTTCTCCTGAATGCACCTCAAGAATTCTGCTCCCTCAATTTCTTTCACACTAAAACTATCCCAGTTGATATTGGGGTAATTAAAATTCCTTACTATTACTGCCCTATTGTTCTTATACTTCTCAGAGATTTGCCTAAATATCTGCTCTTCTATCTCCCTCTGACTGGGGGCTATAGTACTGCCCCTTTTTTGTTCCTTAGCTCAATCCATATGCCCTCATTTGATGAACCTTCCAGCAAGTCATCCCTCCTCACAGCTGTAATAGTTTCCTTGACCAAAATTGCCACTCTCCTTCCTTTCTTATCCGCCTCCCTATCGCGTCTGAAAACCCTCTAACCAGGAATGTTGAGCTGCCATTCCTGTCCCTCCTTAAGCCATGTTTCTGTAATAGCTGTGAAATCATACTGCCACCTGTCTATCTGTGCCCTCAGCTCATCTGCTTTATTTGCGATACTCCTTGCATTGAAATAGATACCCTTGAGCACTGCCAAACTCTTTTTTTATTTTCTAGCCCTCGTTTCCTCTGCCTACCAGAATCATCCATTAATTTTCCGCCTTCCAGTTTCATTTCTGATTTTGTCCCAACTGAGTCTACCCTCAGGTCCCCATCCTCCTGCCAAACTAGTGTAAACCCTCCCCAACAGCACTAGCAAAACGTCCCACAAGGTACTTGATCCCAGCTCTGTTCAGGTGCAACCCTCCTCCCCCAGAGCCGGTTCCAATCTTCCAGGAATCTGAAGCCCTCCCTCCAGCACCATTTTTCCAGCCATACATTCATCTGTCTTATCCTTCTATTTCTATACTCACTTGCACCTGGCACTGGGAGTAATCTGGAGATTACTCCTTTTGAGGTCCTGTTTGCTAATTTCTTACCTAGCTCCCTAAATTCTGACTGCAAGACCACATCCCTCTTTCTACCTATGTTGTTGGTTCCGATGTGGACCACGACGGCTGGCTGTTCACTCTCCCCCTTCAGGATACTCTGCAGCCGTTCAGTGACATCCTTGACCCTGGCACCAGGGAGGCAACACACCATCCTGGATTCACGTCTGCTGCCACAGAAACACCTGTCTGTTTGCCTGACTATTGAATCACCTATCACTATGGTTCTTCCAGTCTTCCCTGTACCCCACTGTGCAGCTGAGCCACCTGTGGTGCTATGGACTTGACTCTGGCTGCACTCCCCAGATGAAACATCACTTTCCTCAGTATTCAGAACTGAATACCTGTTGGAGAGTGATTCACTCAGGGTTCTCCTACACTACCTGCCTGATTGTTTTTGACTGTCTGGTGGTCACCCATTCCCTCTCTCTGTGCATACTCTTAAGCTGTGGGGTGACCACATCTATAAACGTGCTATCCACATAACTCTCATCTTCATGAATGCACCGCAGTGTCGCCAGCTGCTGCTCAAGTTCCAAAACCTGGAGCTCAAGCTGCTTCAATTGATGTCACTTCCTGCACAAATGGTTCTCCAGGATATGGGAAGCATCCCACATAGCACAGAAGGAGTGGAGGTTAGATCAGACAGAATGTATCAAGTGTTGCAGAGCACCGAAGGCTGGTACCACATTTAAATGCCAACTATGGCTTAGTGGTAGCACTCAATCCTCGGAGTCAAAAGAGTCAGTGCGTTCAAGTCCCACTCGAGAGTTAGGCACATAATCCAGGTAGACACTCCAGTGCAGTACAGAGGGAGTGCTGCATTGCTGGCAGTGTCTTTTTTTCAGATGAGATGTTAAATTGAGTAAATGTTCCTGTGGAACAATTTGAAGAAGAGCAGGAGAGTTCTTCCCGGTGTCCCAGCCAATATCCATCCCTCAACCAACATCACTCAAAGGGATAAATGTTGAGTAATAGTGTAAGACAGGTGATAGCAAGTCAGCAGCCCAATGTACATCTCTCCCCATTGTGATTTCCACTGTGTTAGAGAGTACTACTCACTGAGCAAAGGCTAACACTGAAGGATTTAAGCAATAGTCTGGGTTGTTTTTTTTTGCTGGTGCTCTGTTCCACGCATTGACTGCCCTGTTGATAGTTTATTCTGATCTATGGCTCTCCGTGTTTGAAAATTATGCTTTTAATGCTTTCCAGATTGCTCCGGCAACCCAAAGACAGGGTCAACTAAATCAAATCTGCCCAAGGGGCTCACTGCAATAAACACTAACAGACAAAGCCACAGTTCACTCTACAGTTTTAGCTGCAGTCACGGCAACATCTATATCAGATGGTTTATCTCTAATAAAGTGTCTTGCATCCAGCACACAGGCAGCGTGAAAGCTTTCAAAGGGGCCACAACTGAGAGCTAGAAGGCATTCTACATCGCACGTCCACAGGGAAGAATGGTGATTGGCCCAAATAACAACTTATCTGTCACGTTATTAATCAACCATACAATTGATTAAATGCGAACAGATCAAAAGTAGTAAACATAGGAACTGGAGTTCAGCTCCTCGAGTTTGTTCTGCCATTCAGTCAGATCATGGCTGATCTGTACCGTAACTCCATCTACCTGCCTTGGTTCCATATCCTTTAATTACCTTGCCTCGCAAAAATCTATTAGTCTCAGGTTTCAAATTTCCAATTGATTCTCAATCTTTTTTTGAGGGGCAGAGCTCCAGATTTCCACTGCTATTTGTGTGAAAAAGTGCTTCCTGACATCCCACCTGAACAGACTAGCTCTAATTTTAGGTGAAGCCCCCTTGTTCTGGACACAAACACCATGAAAGCAAAGGACCATTAAAAAGCTCTTTCTCTGCCTGAAAGTGCTTCAAGGACATAAGCTATATTGTAGGATTTGCAGTTTTCATTCTGTGATTGTGAAACTGAGAGATCCAGAGTGTGGCAACCAGGATCGACTTTGCAAATAACTGAAACAATCATGTCATTTTTTTGCATTGTTTTGTATAATTTAAGATATTAAATAAACACGGAGCTAATGAAATAAAAAAACCAGAAAATGTTGGAAATGCTCTGGAGGTCTGGCAGCATCTGTGGGGAGACAAATGGAGTTAACGGGCTGAATTTTCCTGGGTGGGCCAAAGTTGGCCTCAATTCTGGGTCGGGTGGCCTCAAGTGGTCGTGGCGGGACATTGGATGTGAGAAGAAACCTCTTCCAATGAGGGACGGCAGCCGGATTTCAGCATCAGGATGTCCGTTCACTGCGGCCTGTAGATAGGGCTGCCAGCCTGTTTCACAATGTGGATGCTGCCACGAGGTCACCAGCAGGTGTGGCAGTGGCGCATGGAGGTACTTTCAGTAGGAGGGGAGTGGTTGTCATTGCAGTTGGTGCAATATTAGTGAAGACATCAGAATCCATGAAGTGGCTACGATGGCATGTCTTCTGCTTGGGGGGGGGGGAATCTGAACACTGTGATTTAATGCTGGCAGCTTAATAGAAGGCCTCATGTGGTTCACATCATGGCTGTGGTGGTGCTTCCACTCCATTTCTGGGCTCCTGATACAGTGCGGGGTGCCCCCTGTGCCATCGGATAACTTGTGATCCAATTCCACACTCGAGACCAGTTGCCCCATTAAGTGCCCTAATTGGCCGCTCGCCGATGCCAGGCAGGTAGCTGTTGCTGCTGGGATCCCACCTCCGCCAAAAGCGCACGGAGCAGGGGACATGTCATGAAGCAGACCCGACGCAAGTCGATCACAGTTTCCTCCCCACAACCTCCAAAGCTGCCCCCATGGGGCTGGGGAAATTCAGCCCAATGTCTCAGGTCAGTGATCTTTCATTAGAACTGGAAACAAGTTAGAGATTCAACACATTTTAAGTAAGTACCGAGTCAGTGCTGCAGCACTGATTTTCCTTTTACACAGTGAATTACTGTTGACCATGGTCATGCCAACATTTTGTAAGACACCTTAAGCTGAGCTGTCCTCTCCAAATGCTATTCATTGTTTATTTTGCCTCCTCCCTACCATGCTGCAGAGTGGACACATGCCCGCTGTTCGAATCTGGGACGTCACTGAAAGAACACAGGTGGCAGAGCTCCAGGAACACAAGTACGGAGTGGCCTGTGTGGCATTCTCACCCAACGCCAAGTACATCGTCTCCGTGGGATACCAACACGATATGATTGTCAACGTTTGGGCTTGGAAGGTACATACAGCATTGGCATTAAATCTAATGGCGATCCTGCTGTCTCTCCGTTACTCCATGGATAGCCACTGGTATCAATGCAACTCACAGCAGTGCTGTAGGGGATGCAATGTACTGAACAGTGTGTTACACAGGGAGAGCTGTGTGTACTGAACAGCGTGTTACACAGGGAGAGCTGTGTGTACTGAACAGTGTGTTACACAGGGAGAGCTGTGTGTACTGAACAGTGTGTTGCACAGGGAGAGCTGTGTGTACTAAACAGTGTGTTACACAGGGAGCTGTGTGTACTGAACAGCGTGTTACACAGGGAGAGCTGTGTGTACTGAACAGTGTGTTACACAGGGAGAGCTGTGTGTACTAAACAGTGTGTCACACAGGGAGCTGTGTGTACTGAACAGTGTGTTACATAGGGAGAGCTGTGTGTACTGAACAGCGTGTTACACAGGGAGAGCTGTGTGTACTAAACAGTGTGTTACATAGGGAGAGCTGTGTGTACTGAACAGTGCGTTACACAGGGAGCTGTGTGTACTGAACAGTGCGTTACACAGGGAGCTGTGTGTACTGAACAGTGCGTTACACAGGGAGCTGTGTGTACTGAACAGCGCGTTACACAGGGAGCTGTGTGTACTGAACAGTGCGTTACACAGGGAGCTGTGTGTACTGAACAGTGCGTTACACAGGGAGCTGTGTGTACTGAACAGCGCGTTACACAGGGAGCTGTGTGTACTGAACAGCATGTTACACAGGGAGCTGTGTGTACTGAACAGTGTGTTACACAGGGAGCTGTGTGTACTAAACAGTGTGTTACACAGGGAGCTGTGTGTACTGAACAGTGTGTTACACAGGGAGAGCTGTGTGTACTGAACAGTGTGTTACACAGGGAGAGCTGTGTGTACTGAACAGTGTGTTACACAGGGAGAGCTGTGTGTACTGAACAGTGTGTTACACAGGGAGCTGTGTGTACTGAACAGCGCGTTACACAGGGAGAGCTGTGTGTACTGAACAGTGCGTTACACAGGGAGCTGTGTGTACTGAACAGTGTGTTACACAGGGAGCTGTGTGTACTGAACAGTGTGTTACACAGGGAGAGCTGTGTGTACTGAACAGCGCGTTACACAGGGAGCTGTGTGTACTGAACAGCGCGTTACACAGGGAGCTGTGTGTACTGAACAGCGCGTTACACAGGGAGCTGTGTGTACTGAACAGCGCGTTACACAGGGAGCTGTGTGTACTGAACAGCGCGTTACACAGGGAGCTGTGTGTACTGAACAGCGTGTTACACAGGGAGCTGTGTGTACTAAACAGTGTGTTACACAGGGAGCTGTGTGTACTGAACAGCGTGTTACACAGGGAGAGCTGTGTGTACTGAACAGCGTGTTACACAGGGAGAGCTGTGTGTACTGAACAGCGTGTTACACAGGGAGCTGTGTGTACTGAACAGCGTGTTACACAGGGAGCTGTGTGTACTGAACAGTGTGTTACACAGGGAGCTGTGTGTACTGAACAGTGTGTTACACAGGGAGCTGTGTGTACTGAACAGTGTGTTACACAGGGAGCTGTGTGTACTGAACAGTGTGTTACACAGGGAGCTGTGTGTACTGAACAGTGTGTTGCACAGGGAGAGCTGTGTGTACTGAACAGTGTGTTACACAGGGAGCTGTGTGCACAGAACAGCGTGTTGCACAGGGAGAGCTGTGTGTACTGAACAGCGTGTTACACAGGGAAAGCTCTGTGTACTGAACAGTGTGTTACACAGGGAGCTGTGTGTACTGAACAGTGCGATACACAGGGAGAGCTCTGTGTACTGAACAGCGTGTTACACAGGGAGCTGTGTGTACTGAACAGCATGTTACACGGAGAGCTGTGTGTACTGAACAGTGCAATACACAGGGAGAGCTCTGTGTACTGAACAGCGTGTTACACAGGGAGCTGTGTGTACTGAACAGCATGTTACACAGGGAGCTGTGTGTACTGAACAGCGTGTTACACAGGGAGCTGCGTGTACTGAACAGCGTGTTACACAGGGAGAGCTGTGTCTACTGAACAAGGATGTATATCACAGACTGTACTCGTATTGGCTGATTGTGTCAATACCATCAGTGCTGTGGCCATGTGTTCTGTTCCTCAGGAATGCCCTGGTATCTGTACAATAATGAATGCATCATTGAATTTGCATAATATGTGGAAAAATGAAATGAGTGTTTCTGAATTCTTCCACAGAAAAACGTTATCGTGGCAGCCAATAAGGTATCGAGCAAGGTGACAGCTGTGTCATTCTCTGAGGATAGCAGTTATTTTGTCACTGCTGGCAACAGACACGTCAAGTTCTGGTACCTTGATGCATCGAAAGCCTCTAAGGTGAGCATACCTGGTCAAAGATGGAATTTCTATCTCTCAGTCTGTGTGTTTTTCTTTCTCACTCGCTATCTGTATTGAAATATAGGAACATTCAGCCTGTTCCCTCATTCAGTTAGATCATGGCTGATCCACACCCTAACTCCATCCAATCACCTTGTCTCCATATTCCTTAATAAAATCTCTTGATCCCAGATTCAAAATTATTAATTGAGCTCAGATCTACTGCTGTTTGTGGGAGTGAGTTCCACACTCCTGCCATCCTTTGCATGGAGAAGTGTTTTCTAACTTCTGTCCCGAATGGCCGGGCTCTGAGTTTTAGGTTATGTCCTGTTGTCCTGTCAATCCCACCAGCGAAATGATTTCTCTCTATCTACCCTATCAATTCCTTTCAAAAACCTCCATCTAATCACCCCTTAACCTGTTATATTCCAGGGAATGCAAGCTTACCTTATGTTATCTTTCCTCATTATCTAATACTTGGAGTCCTGATAACATTCTGGTGAATCTGCACTGCCCTCCTTCCAAGGCCATTGTTTTCGAAGGTGTGGTGCCCAGAATGGTACACAGCATTACAGATGTGGTCTAACCAGGGCAATTGTAACAAAACTTCCTCCCTTTTATATTCTTGCCTTCTTGTTATGAAGGCCAACATTTCATAAGTCTTTTTGATTTTTTTTGCATCTGACCAATAGATTTTTGTGATCTCAATGCAGAAAGCCCTAAATTGCTTTGGACCACCGTTGTTTCTAGCTTTTCATCATTTAAAAAGTACTTGAATCTATCCTTTTTTATGTCCAAAATGGATGACCTCACACTTACCTTTGTTGAAATTCACAGTTTTGCCCATTCACTTAATCTATCAATGCCTCTTTGTAATTTTATGCTCCCATCTACATTGCTTATAATGCCACCAATCTTTGTGTCATCAGCAAACATGAATATATGGATCTCTATCTGGTTGAGGCCTCACACAGATCCTTGTGGCGCACTTGCTTCCAATGTGAATACATACCAATTATCCCTACTGTCTGTCTTAGAGCACCTAATCAATTTTTGCCTTCAATTCCATGAACTTGTATTTGAGTTAATGGTCTCTTACGTGGAACTTTATCAAGTGCCTTCTGGCATTCCATATAAACTACATGGATGAATGTTGTCTGTATGGGTTTTAAGAAAGGATTTGATTAAGTATGATATAAACGGCTGGTTAAAAAATTGAGGCTCATGGAATAGGAGGGTCAGTGTCCAATTGAATAAAAATTTGGCTTAAGGACAGAAAACAGCGAGTTGTAGTAAATGACTGTTCTTCAGACTGGAGGATGGTAGACAGTGGTGTTCCCCAAGGATCAATGTTAGGACCACTGCTTTTTTGTTCTATATATAAATGACTTAGATCTTGGACTACAGAGTAGAATCTCAAAATTTCCTGATAATACTAAACTTGGAGAATTGGCAAATAGGGAGGGTGATATGAACTGGCTGCAACAGGGCAGAGATAGGCTTGCAGAATGGGCAGACAAGTGGCAGACGGAATTTAATACTGACAAGTATGAGGTGATGCATTTTGGCAGAACATAAAAACTAGGAGCAGGAGTAGGCAATTCAGCCCCTCGAGCCTGCCCTGCCATTCAATACCATCATGGCTGATCTCATCTCGACCTCAACTCCACTCTCCTGCCCGTTCTCCATAATCCTTCAAACCTTTGCTAATTAAAAATCTGTCTATCTCCTCAAATTTACTCACTTCCCCGACATCCGCCGCACTCTGGGGTAGTGAATTCCACAGACTCATGACCCTTTGAGAAAAGTAATTTCTCCTCATCTCTGTTTTAAATCTGCTATCCCTTATCCTAAAACTATGACCTCTTGTTCTAGATTGCCCCACCAGAGAAAATATCCTCTCTACGTCTACTTTGTCAATCCCCTTAATCATCTTATATACCTCAATTAGATCTCCTCTCATTCTTCTAAACTCTAGAGAGTGAAGGCCTAAACTGCCCAATCTCTCTTCATAAGACAAACCCCTTATCTTTGGAATCAATCTAGTGAACCTCCTCTGAACTGCCTCTAATGCAACTACATCCCTCCTCAAGTAAAG
This sequence comes from Heterodontus francisci, assembly GCF_036365525.1. NCBI lineage: Eukaryota > Metazoa > Chordata > Chondrichthyes > Heterodontiformes > Heterodontidae > Heterodontus > Heterodontus francisci. Next base: position 104,554,209 of record NC_090379.1, read on the forward strand.
GGACCAATATTCCAGGTGCGGACTCATTAATGCCTTTACAGTTGCAGCAACACTTCCCTCCTTTTATACTCTATTCCTTTAGCAATAAATGCCAAAATTCCATTTGCCTTCCTTATTACCCGCTGCACCTGCATACTAGTTTTCTGTGATTCACGCACGAGGACACCCAGATCCCTCTGCACCGAAGCATTAGGACATTACAGCGCAGTACAGGCTCTGAAGTTTCTCTCCATTTAGATAATAATTTGCCTTTCTAGTCTTCCAACCAAAATGGATAACCTCACACTTTATACAGTTAAACTCTTATCTGCCAAATTTTGGCCCATTCACCTAACATATCCATATCCATTTGTAAATTTCTTATTTCTTTATTGCAACTTACTATCCCACCTATTTTAGTGTCATCTGCAAATTTGGCTATAGTATCTTCTATCCCTGCATCCAAGTCATTAATATAGATTGTAAATAGTTGGGGCCCGAGGACCGAACCCTATGGTATCCCACTATTTACATCTTGCCAACCAGAAAAAGACCCATTTATCCTGACTCTCTGTTTTCTGTTGGTTAGCCAATCCTCTGTCCAAGCTAATAAATTGCCCCTAACCCCATGTGATCTTACCTTGTGTATTAACCTTTTGTGTGGCACCTTATCAAATGCCTTCTGGAAGTCCAGATATACTACATCTACAGGATCCCCATTATCCACTTTACTTGTTACATCTTCGAAGAAGGGATAGGGTGAGGCAATATAGGCTTAATGGCACAGTTTTAAAGAGTGTGCAGGAACAGAGGGACCTGGGGATGCATCTGCATTGATCTTTGAAGGTGACAAGACGTATTGAGAGAGTGGTTCGTAAAACATATGGGATCTTGGGCTTCAGAAATAGAGGTATTGAGTACAAAAGCAGGGAAGTTATGCTGAACCTTTATAAAGCTCTGGTGAGGCCCCAACTAGAGTATGTGTCCAGTTCTGGGCATCACATATTAGGAAGGATGTGAGGGTCCTTGAGAGGGTGCAGAGGAGATTTACCAGAATGGTTCCAGGGATGGGGGATTTTAGTTAAAAGGTTAGGTTGGAGAAGCTGGTGGTGTTCTCCCTGGTGCAAAGATGATTGAAAGGAGATTTAATAGAAGTGTACAAGATTATGACAGACTTAGATAAGTTAGACAAGGAAAAACTGTTCCCATTAACTGATGGAACAAGGACTAGGGGACACAGATTGACGGTTTTGGGAAGAGATGCAGGAGGAATGTGAGGATGAACTTTTTTATACAGTGAGTGGTAATGATCTGGAGCTCACTGTCCCCGAGGGTGGTGGAAACGGAGACAATCAATGATTTCAAAAGGAAATTGGATGGGCACTTGAGGGAAATAAACCTGCAGGGCAACGGGGATCGAGCTGGGGAGTGGGACAGACTGGATTGCTCCGTGGAGAGCTGGCATGGGCTCGATGGGCTGAATGGCCTCCTATGCCCTGAATGACTCTATGACATCGACAGGTTCTCTTATTTTTCTGTGCGCGTGTCTCCCTTTTTGTCAGTCTCGCTCTCTGTACATACATTTGTCCATCACCATGGACCCGATTTTAACTCTGTGTAAGTGGATGGGTTTTGAATGGGTTAAAATCAGGCCCCATGTGTCTGTTTTTCTCTTGTCTCCCACTTTTCCTCTCTCTCGGTCTGCTGGTGTCCTCCTGCTCTTGTCACTGTCGCCTGCTCTTCCCGGTTGGGTGACCATTGGCGGAAGTTCATTGCCTGTGTTTCAGGTGAATGCCACGGTCCCTCTGCTGGGCCGCTCGGGCCTGCTGGGCGAGCTGCGTAACAACTTCTTCAGCGGCGTGGCGTGCGGGCGCAGCAAGAAGGCCGACAGCACGTTCTGTATCACCACCTCCGGCCTTTTGTGCGAGTTCAGTGAGAAGAGGCTTCTGGACAAGTGGGTCGAGTTGCGGGTAAGTGCCTTTGGGAATCTGCTACGTTAAGGTATGGCCCAGCTATATTGGGGCCAATGAGACTTGCTGACATGTATAGTTTGTAGCCCCGACTGTTCTCGACTTCTGTCATAGCGATTCAACTTCACTTGATTATGTTGCTCTCCTGTCTTTTTGTCTCTGCTTAACCATGTAATCTGCTTATTTCGGTAAGTGTCTAGTTTAACAATAATTCCTTAAGGTCAGCCTGTGGTTCAGTGGGTAACACTCTCTCTCACCTTTGAGTTAGAGGTTGTGGGTTCAAGTCTCACTCCTTAAGCACATAATGACATTCCAGTGCAGTACTGAGGGAGTGCTGCACTGTTGTTGCACCGTCTTTTAGATGAGATGTTAAGCTGTGGCTCCGTCTGCCCTCTCAGGTGGACATAAAAGATCCCACGGTGCTAATTTGAAGGGCACGAGAGTTTTATCGGTGGTCCTGGTCATTATCTAACCCTAACCAACGTGACTGAAATCCACCCTCATTATCTGGTCATTATCTCCTTGCTGTTCGTGGGAGCTTGCTGTGTGCAAATTGTCTGCTGTATTTCTGAGATTACAACAATTACTGCACTTCAACTGTACTTCATTGGTTGTAAAGTGATTTAGGACATCCTATGGTCATGAAAGGTACTACAGAAATACAAGTTAATTCTTTCCTTTCTTGCACCTTATCTTCTGGTGTCATTGCTACACAGCTCTTCAGTGCGTCATTCTATAAATTGTGGGGTTGAGCGAGACGCTGGGAACTTTTGCGGACATTCTCCTGATTGATTGCTGTTCCCGGGATGGCAGATTGGGGGAACCCTCCCTTTTTTTAACCCGTGTGACCGAGATTTCCATTGAAGTTACAGGGGCCAGTCGGGAGAACCTCCCAGGAATTTCCCAATGAGGCAGGTCTTGTTGCCTGAGTGACTGCAGCTGCTATCCTGAAGGTTTTATGAAGGGGTCCAGATGCTCCAACTGGTGTTTTTTTGGGTGAAGGCACTGGCCAGGATAACCAGAAGGCCCCAGGTTTAGGAGTAGTGATAGAGAGGACTACAGTTGGCCCAGAACTATCCTGGGGAAAGAGCATGTAACTAAAGATTCATCCTCCCGATCACCAGCCAGTCATAGAGGTGTGGCTGTCGGAAAAAGTGAAGATCGGGCTTGGGGAGTGGTGCCCTCTGTCGTTGAATAGCCGACTGACGCTCTGGACTCTCACATACACGCGTAAACAATCAGGTAAGGATGGTCAGTGCCTATGAAACCATAACCCAGCATCACGGGTGAGGAGCTGAGAGAACTAGCTGGGAGATAGCTGCCTGAGCTGGCGATGTTAATCTGTGCGTCAGGGTCTGTCATTGCCCCTTAATGGACTTCGTCCTGGAATGGCTCCTCAGGATCATAGCATGGGAGGACCTTCCCCCAAGGACTCTTGATGGAGTACAATCCCCCACCCAAGAGACCACCCTTCATTATGTGAGGCCTGGCATCACAACCCAGCCTTCACCTGATCTGCACGATCCAGACAGGGACTTACTTCCTCTCTATCTGCCCTCCCAACCCAGGGACGCCCATTGTAACACCAGTGCCCCTGCTGAGGGAGGCGCCCCTCCTCCTTACAGTATCCTTTTCCATATCGTCCGCTGGAGAGTCGTGGGAGAATGCGTAGGCTGATTAACAGTCTGGCAGGCTGAACGACCTCAACCATCTTTATACATAGGGACATAGGACTTAGGAGCAGGAGCAGGCCATTCGGACCTTTGAGTCCGCTGCACCATTCAATAAGATCATGGCTGGTCTGGTTGTGGTCTCAACTCCACTTTGCTGTCTGGCCCCCATAACCCTCGACTCCCTTGTCTATCAAAAATCTATCTAACTCAGCCTTGAATAAATTCAATGACCCAGCCTCCACTGCTTTCTGGGGAATAGAATTCCACAGACTAACTACCCTCTGGGGGAAAATATTTCTCTTCATCTCCATCTTAAAATGGAGACCTCTTATTCTTAAACTGTATCCCCTAGTTCTAGTCTTCCCCATAAGAGGAAACATCCTCCCAGCATCCACTCTATCAAGTCCCCTCAGGATCTTATATGTTTCAATAAGATCACCTCTCATTCTTCTAAACTCCAATGGATAAAGGCCAAACCTGTTTAACCTTTCTTCATAAGACAAGCCCTTCATCCCCGGAATTAGTCGAGTGAAGCTTCTCTGAACTGCTTCTAATGCAATTATATCCTTTTCAAATAAGGAGATCAAAACTGTACACAGTACTCTAGATGTGGTCTCACCAAGGTCCTACATAGCTGCAGTAAAACGTCCCTACTTTTATACTCGATTCCCCTTGCAATAAACACCAACATTCCATTTGCCTTCCTAATCACTTGCTGTACCTGCTTACTAAGCTTTTGTGATTCATGTACCAGACACCCAGATCCCTCTGTGCCCCTGAGTTCTGCAATCTCTCTCCATTTAAATAGTATACTGCTTTTCTATTCTTCCTGCCAAAGTGGACAAGTTCACATTTTCACAGACAATGAAGTAATTTTGTTATAATGGTAAGGTAGGACACCTGACAGCCAATTTACACACAGCAAGATCCAACAAACAGCAGTGAAGTAAATGACCAGATTATCTGCTTTAGTGATGTCTGCCAAGCTATAACTAGTGGCCAGGACAATATGCAGTTAAGTAAAAGGAAACTCTGTTGTCACGTACTGTGTGGATTGTGTGTTTCGTGCAGTTGTATCCTGTAAACTGGGAATGATGTTTGGCCGTACTAGCAGAGGAGCTAGCATTTAACTGTGGAAAGTGGCATGTTGGTGAAGCTGGCATCTTATCATTCTGGCTACGAGAGGTGTATGTGGGAATATGTAGCTCCTGTGCGTAATGTGTATGCCAGTGTCTGCCTTCCTATTGACCTGCACTGGAAATGTAGCCAAGTAGGATGGAGAAGTGATGTGTGTGTGAGTGAAGAGATCTGTCAGCTCAGTGTGCTGCTCTTTATTGTATCTCTAATGATTGATTCCCTCTCCTCTCCCGGCTGCTCTCCCCCTATTGACTTTGAAAAGAATGCAGACAGTACAACAGTAAGTGTACATGCCAGCGTCAGCATCCTCCATTATGCGTTCAACACTGATACTTCCATTGTGTGTCGGCATCTCTGTGATTAACCATCGTGCTCTGATACATGCGCATGCAGGTTCAAGAAACAGTACTCTGTCAACTTGTTCCTCTTTGAATTTGCTTTGTTGGTGTTTTTTTGTGTGTGCCCGCTGCTAATGAAGGTGAGGAATGTTGCTGCACCAGCTCCCATTCACTCATTACCCCTGTTCTCGCTGACCTACATTGGCTCCCGATTCTGCAACACCTTGATTTTAACATTCTCATCCTTGTTTTCAAATCTGTCCATGATTTCACCCCTCCCTATCTCTGTAACCTCCTCCAGCCCTACTACCCTTCGTGGTCTCTCCAACTCCTGCCTCTTGGCCATCCCCCACTTCCTTCGTTCCGCCATTGCCGGCTGTGCCTTCCGCTGACTAGGTCCTAATCTCTGGAATTTCCTCCCTGAACCTCTCCATATCTCTCCTCTCCTTTAAGACATATCTTAAAACCTACCTCTTTGACCAAGCTTTTAGTCACCTGTGGACAAAGATCCAGGGGGGAAATGAGGAGGATTTTAGTTTAGTGGTGAGTTGTTAGGATCCGGGATGCACTGTTTAAAAGGGCAGTGGAAGCAAATTCAGTAGTAACTTTCAAAAGGGAATTGGATAAATACTTGATAAGGAAAAATTGACAAAGCAATGGGTAAAGAGCAGGGGAGTGGGACAAATTGGTTACCTCTTTCAAAGAGCCAGCACAGGCACAATGGCCTCCATTATAGATCTATGATTCAATCAACCTTGTGGCCTCTCTTGAACTAAATTCCCAATTTTTTGCAGGTTTGTTTTGAGATACAGGCAGTTTTGTACATGCATGCCCACTAGGGACTTGGCTGAAGCTGCAATAACCAGCAGACAGATAGAGGAGACACTCAGGTCCTAGCCATGAAAGGACAACATCGTGACCCCCCCCCCCCCACATCCTGCATGTGTTTCGTCCTCTGTCCACTTCCCAAAGGCATTGGCTGAAGCTGGGGTGTAGTTCAGTGGGCATAGCCAGCCATCTGATCCCTCCTCCCAAGTGACCACTTCTCGTGGGTCAGTCCACATAATGTCAATGGACCATGGGGGGCATCGCAGGCAATCCCACACACACAATTTCCAGCAAGATTCCCTGGATGTGGTGGCAGGAAAGGGATTTCCTTCCCCCAGCTCCCCACCCAGGATTGCTCAGGCTGACCCCATCAAGGTCAATGAAGTGAGGGACTAGCCTGTGCCTGTGCCACCCAATAGCACGCCGGACGGTGCCTTCACTTACTAGCTGTAGCGTGAGCAGGCCTGAGGATGATGTGATAGACACATTCGGCCCACTTGAGCTCCAACATGCGTTTCCCAGCCAACAGCGAACCGTTGAACAGTCGATGTGTTCCGTCTTTGCGACTGCACCCATTGGGCTGAATTTAGTGAGTCCGCCGTGGGTCCTGGACCCATTAATGGGCATCGTTCCCACTAGTCACGTGGGTGCCTACCCCCTTGTGATCACACGGCAGGTGGCCATTTTGCATAACAGTGGTGCAGATCCCGTCCAATCACGTGGCAGGGGTGGGATGCGAGGCGCCAAATAGAGCGTCATATGACTGCGGAGCAGGTGCTATCTAAATCCTCCGCCATACTGAACAATCTTCTCAAATTCCTTGTTAATCTTGATTCCATTAATTTGATCACCTCAGTCAGCTTTTCCCAAGCAAACATACCCTTATTCTTTCCTCCTACGGTAAATCCACATTGGGTTTCTCTTCTCTGCACCCTCCTAACAGCTATAATATACTTTAAACTTCAGATTCTCGCTGACCACCTCCGTGTAAAAATAAATCGCTGGCACAGATATTTCAAATTCTCTCATTTCCAATTAAAATGCTGTTTTAGATCCTAATTGTGTGACCTCACTCTGTGCGTGTGTGTGTGTTGCAGCCCTGACCCAGACCCTTTGGCAGTAACGAATGATTCTTTTTTAATACAGTTATTTTCTTGTGTGGGAAACAAAATCCACAGTTGTGAGGGTCTTTTTTTTTTTAACGAAGAAACTGAAGTGCATGTAATATGGTTGATGTTGATATTTCCCCTCCACACAGACCACAATGGCCAACTGCTTGTCGGTCAATGAGGATTATATCTTCTGCGGCTGTGCGGATGGGACAGTGCGGCTTTTTAATCCTGCTAACCTCCATTTCATTGCCACGATGCCCAAGCCACACTACCTGGGCATGGACATCGCAGCTGCTACAGAGCCAAGGTGAGACTTAGTTTGGATCAATGCTTTATGGGAGGCGTAGAAAGTCGGCCCACTGCAGGAACGTTCTGGAAAGATCTCCTTTCTAGAGCACCCTGACCGCTGAATACTAAGTTGGGAAATGGTTCACAGAACGTTAAATTCACTGCATGCGAGTGTCTGTAAATGTGGGTGACGGTTTTCTCACAATAGTGAAGTCGTTGACTCTTTCCAGTGAGGCTCGAGAGGAAGGGCATTAAAGAGATAGAGATATGGCACGGGTATACACTTACACTGGCGAATGCACAGAGACGTGGGAAAGAGAGAGACACACACACAGATACACACACATATATTAAAATGTGCGGCACACACGCAAAAATATTGTTCTAGCCGTAGTCCCAGAGGTATCTCGCTCCATTAGAGAGAGACTGTTGGTAATGTATAGCTTGAGGGTCACCACTCCTCAAGCATGGGGTAAGATGAGGAGGCAGGCCTCCATGAACTACCACAGCCGGCACAGGGATTGAACCCATGCTGTTGGCATCTTTCTGTATTGCCAACTGAGCTAACCGCTAAGCACAAACATGTATACTTATGCAAACAGGCATGCACACAATACGCATGCACATACACACTGATGCAAACATTCACAGCGATAGACACTGCACACGTATACACTGGCTAATGCACAAAGGCAAAGAGAAGTTCTCACAGACAGACAAGTGCACGCAGACACACACTGGTAAATGCAGAGAGAAAGCAAGACACGTGCAGCGGGAAACATATACAGATATATAAAGAGCGAGATAAGTAGATTGTTGGAGAGACAGGAGATAGACAAACCGGTGAATGAAAGGTCAGAGATAGGTAGACAGCAATACACACACTGGAAGTTACACAGAGTCAGAGATAACAGAGAAAATGGCAAACCTGCGGATATGACTGTGAGACAAGTATACAAAGATATAGAGGCACAATGGACTGCATTTTGCCTCGGAGGCGGGTTCGGAGGTGGGTGTGCCGGCAATTGCACACAAGAGGACAGAGTTTTCCTGACATGTTTCCGGGGATGATAGCCGCCCGTCCGGAAGCAGCAGGCAGACAATTGAGAGGTATTTTGCCGCGGAGGTGCAATTTTGTCAGAGGCGCACAGGCCCCACGCTGTGCCAGCACCTCGTCCAGGCAAGTGAGATGCCTGCACAGTGGGAAGTCATGGGCTAAAGCAGCAGCCATTCGTTCCTTTGTATAAAACGGGGAGTCAGCAAAGAGAAGCTCCTGTATTGCTGCTGACTTGCCATTGTGGAAGCAGAGCTGTGGGATTGTGAGTGGTGAGAGTAAAGGAGGGAAGGGTTTAGAGTAGGGGTCAGTCTGGATCAGTGTAGGGTGGCAGGGATATTTTGCAGCTGAGGTGGTTGCAATTGAGGTTGTCTCTGGAAATGGGGCCCGCCATGTCTAGCTGCCACTTACCGAACGTGCCCGCCATCCCTAATTGGATGTGATCAAGGAGGTGAGCCACTAATGGGTCGCCTACTGCAAAATTCAGCCATATGTCGCTGAACAGCCTCGAGCAGGGTTGGGTGCCGGACATGGTCCTAGTGTCAGGTTCCTGATGCTCTCGTGAATATTCAGCCCAATCAGAGGGAGATACACGCACGTCCATGCAAAAGCTAAAGAAAGCCACAAAGACAGATTGAGACATGGGGCAGAATTTATCCAGCCAGTTGGAGGCGGGTTTGGGGGCGAGCGGGGCAGATAAGTCCCGGAAATTGGCATTGCATCAGAATCACAATGTGATCCAGTCCTCTTCCGGCTTTCCCCGGGGCAAGATTGAATGAGATTGGGAAACCCTTTAATCTGTTGGGTAATTAAGAAGTTGTTGAGGTTGGTAAGTAGCTGATTATGAGTTGCTTCAGCCCTGAATTCTGGATTTCCCAGCCATTGGATCTGTTTCCCGACCTGTCAGCAACTTGCCAGGATCATTGAGGCACGTGCACTGCGGGAAGAACTTCCTCAGTGAAACTGCAAGGCTGGGAAGGCTTTGATCAGTGATACTGAAGAGCTGCAGCCATGGCCAGGTGAGAGGTTGCTGTTCAGCAGCACCTCTTCTCTGAGAGAGTGCTTTCACTGCTTGACAGGTGATTGCTAACTTCTTGGAAGCCACTTCACTCACCTTCAGCTGCACTTCCCTGCTGTCAGCCTTCACCACAGCATGGGAGCAGCTTGTACCGCTCGACCTTCCACCTCTGCTGAGGGTCAAGAGCAGAAGCCACACCACTACCAACTGCTCCAGCAGCAGCAGGAACAACAGCAGCAGCAGCCGCTGTCTTTCCCTCCGCCACATGCCTCTCCACAGGACAAGGGGATGGACACCGAGATGCAACTGGAAGGAGGAGAGACCTCTAAAACAGGGTCTACAGGCAGAGGATCAGCTCTCTCGACGTGTCTGAGCACCAGTGCTTCAGGAGGCTCAGGCTATCACGGCAGGTCGCTGCTGACATCTGCAGCCTCCTGGAACAAGACCTCCTTTCCAGTATAGCAGGTGGGCAAGCATTGCCAGTGACCGACAAGGTGCCTGTCACTGGAGGGTCACCCCTCCCCACCTCCACCTCCCCCAGGTCTCTGCCTGTCGCCAAGTTGTGAGCTCTTTTCTCAAGCAAGGAGAGAAAGCAGAGGGGTGTGAGTGTTTGTAATGGCTTGTGTGGAGAGGAGGGAAGGACACAATTTGTGGAGGGTGACTGTGAGGCATGGCTACGAGAGGGCTGAGGGTGAGTGTGAGTATTGACTGTTCAGATTGGGATGTGAGGTGCCTGAAGAGAGGAATGAGTGGAGCTGCAAGGTGTGTTACCCTGAGGAGCGCTGTGCAGGAGAATGCTGAGCAAGTCAGAGAGTGGGTCTTGGTACCTGAAAGTGTTTTGCCACTCGCCTTCCCACCCTCCTGAGGTCCTGGATCCTTGGTGCACTGTCTCCAGGCCAGGTTGGAGGGAGCACACTCCTGCCGCCGACTTCCTCGGTCACTTCCATCCATGCCTGATTGTTTGGAGAGTTTGTCCTCTTCCTCCTGTCCATGGGGAAGCTCAGCTCACTGCAGTTCCTCAGATCCCACAGCAGGACCTCCAGGTAAGTGTGAGAGAACTGGAGAGCAGCCTTTCCAGGTCTCCTCTCTATTCCTGTGGTTGCTGCAGCCTCAAAAATCCAAGTGTTGGTGAGGCCTTGTAATCGTTGTCGGTGTCCCTTTAATTAGAAATCCTTCCTTTGACACAATGGACATGTTATCTTGCCTCCCCTCCCTGATTGGTTGGCAAACCTGGAGTCAGGATGACAATTGGTTTGCTTTGGGCAAGAACAACTGTCAGGTGCACCATTCAGAGAGCTGGGTTCTAAACTGGAAAATCGTCCCGCCGTTACGGCAGGGACTCTGGTGAGACAATTCTGCTCATGTGTGTGCAGATAGCCAGGACCCAAGAATAGGGGAGTTCTCCCTGGTGTCCTGGCCAAAATTCACCCCTCAACCAACATCTCTAAAACAGATTATCTGGTCATTATCACATTGATGTTTTTGTGGGAGCTTGCTGTGTGAAAATTGGTTGCCCCGTTTCCTACATGACAACTTGGACTACGCTTCAAAAGTACATCCTTTTCCATAAGGCACTTTGGGACATCCTGAGGACATGAAAGGTGATATAGAAATGCAAGTCCTTTCTTTCATTTCATGCCAGCGTGTTGGTAAGGAAAACTGAACAATGAGGAAGAGCAAGAGAATCTGTGCTGACTTCTCCTCCCCACCGCCCCACACTTCCCTAGCCCAGGGGCACTGTGCCCAGTCACTCCAACCTTGCCCACTGCCCCACCTGAATTGAACATGGACCCAGGAAACAGAACCTCTGTAAGACTCAGTACCATACCAGACAGTGCATGTAACTACACGGGAGCTGAGTCTGACAGTAGCTAACCACGGTCCCTTTAAGAGGAGGCTGAGGTGGTGCTGAGCGTGAGTGTGCCATTCAATGTAGTGTGGGCTTGTTGTCCGAGGGAATGTGGTCTTCTTTCCCTCACTAACTCTCTCCAGAGGCTGTGTTAATGAATCTGGGAGTCGAACAATACACACACACACAGAGCGATGAATTCTTTGCTTGTTCCAGTGTGGCTGCTTTCAGCATGTGATGCGAAAGTGGGCTTGATGGCATTTGGCTTTGTTCATGGCTCCATGCAAATACATCAGAGATGTTTGAAAGGCTTGACCTTCAATACCAACGCTTAAAGAGTTAGTGCCACTAACTGCTGAACTGGTCTCATTAAAAAAGCAATACACTATTTCTGCTGGCAGTCTTTTCCCCTCATCACTGACATCACTCATCAAGCTTCAGAATGGTTAAAGGGATCCGACAGCCTCCAGTCCCTCACTCAGGTGCCCATTTAATGGGCCTTTTCTGAGGCTCTCCACCACTGAGGGTTTTCCTCATCTCGTATCTGGGTGTGCTGTGGATTAATTGTTGGCGATTGATTGCTATGATTGGTCACCAACTCTGTTATCGTTGTATCATTGCCACTACTGGGATTGAAGGCATTATAGATGGACATTGGTCTTTTGGAATCTAGTAATCCATATGTTCTTCAAGCGTGGGCTGAGAAAGTGAATGTTGATTGAGGACAGTATCACTGCTGAGCCAGACCATGCTCTCGCCTGATTTTATTTTTTAAAATTCATTCTTGGGACATGGGCATCACCAGAAATGCCAGCATTTATTGCCCATCCCTAATTGCCCTGAGCAGATGGTGGTGAGCTCCCATCTTGAATCTCTGCAGTCCGTGTGGTGAAGGTATCCCAACAACAATGAAGGAACGATGGACAATATGTGCCCAAGACATGGTGTGTGGCTTGGAGGGGGGAACGTGGAGATGGTGGTGTTTCCATGCATCTACTTCCTTTGTCTTCTAGGTGATGGAGGTCACGGGTTTGATATCCTCTTTTATGCAACGGGGGTCACTGGAGAGTGACCAGGTGTGACAACCCTGACTGACTGACTTTCATCACCTCAGCTGGAGTCAATGGTGCTAACTGTAGCCCCCTCCGCCACTAGCACCCCCCCCCACCCCCACCCCCGACCTCTAGCTGGCTCCAGTTGAGGTCAGTTAACACAGGCCAGGGGTCAGGCCTGAAGGCTTCCACAGCTGTATAGCTTAGTAAAACAAGGTGCTCACTGCACTAGGCAGAACCCACACATACTGCTGTCAGGGTGATCTTTCACCATGTTACCAAAACCAGATACTTCTGGTTTCTGCTCGATCAAACATTAGTTTTGAAGGGCACAACTGTTACATTCGAGGTTTGGCTCTCAGCAGTTGGAATTCTGTCCTGCTGAAGCAAAAGCTTAACTTTAGGTGCTTATCCTAACTACAATAAGGGTGCACAGACGACTTGTGGAAAGACAGGCTGCAGTCCACCTAGTGACACCCTTCTGTGCTGTGCTGCTACCCTTTAGTATGTCATTCAGTGGTTTATTAACATCACTTTATTCCTTCTCCAGCCACCTATTCTCAAACAGAGCAGATGCCAAGTACCCAGATATCATTGCACTGACCTATGACCCCACGAACCGCTGGCTATCGTGTGTGTACAATGACCACAGTCTGTACGTGTGGGATGTAAAGGACTTTAAGAAGGTCGGGAAAGTATACTCTGCTCTCTACCATGCATCCTGCGTTTGGAGTGTCGAGGTAAGGCTGCGGATAAACTCACCGCGAGAGATATTTAAAAAAATAATTAAACAAGACAACTTCCTCCTTAAAGCATCCAGGAGGCAGGTTTGCATCTGTGGTTCCTCACACACAATCTCTCAGTTTCTACGTTACAACAGTGACTACACTTCATTGACCGTAAAGTGCTTTGGGACATCTGGAGATCTTAAAAGCTGCTGTAGAAATGCAAGTCCTCCCTCCCTCCCCCTCACCCTCCTACCCCTCCCTTTCCTTCCTCTCCTCTGCTCTCCTTCCTCCACCCTTAATTCACTTCCTCTCTCAGGTTGGCAACATTTTGTTACGGAGCAACATTATCCTGCCATAGTTGGCCCACTCACTTCGGATGGTCTGAAGTAAGGAAGACTCAGAATAGAGTCGCTCTGGAGCAATTTTAACTGTGGGTAATGATGTAAAATGGGCACTATTGAATTTGCTGCCCATAATACATTGAGCCCAGTATTTCCTTTCTGTTGAAGTCCTAATGTTGGCCATGCTGCTATGGGCATTTGCTAAGTGGAATCAGAGCATTTCCCTACAGGAAGACAAATATAAGGAAGCTATCAGATCCACACTTCTGCTCAGTAACTCTATTCTGATGCAGTGTGTTACTTGCTGCATAGAAACTGGAATAATGCTTCCTCAGTCAAAGCTGGGAAAACCCTTCCTCAGTCGAAGCTGCAAAAACCCTTCCTCAGTCGAAGCTGGGAAAACCCTTCCTCAGTCGAAGCTGGGAAAACCCTTTCTCAGTCGAAGCTGGGAAAACCCACAAAAGAAGCTGGGAAAACCCTTCCTCATTCGAAGCTGGGAAAACCCTTCCTCAGTCGAAGCTGGGAAAACCCTTCCTCAGTCGAAGCTGGGAAAACCCTTCCTCAGTCGAAGCTGGGAAAACCCTTGCTCAGTCGAAGCTGGGAAAACGCTTCCTCAATCGAAGCTGGGAACACCCTTCCTCAATTGTAGCTGCGAAAACCCTTCCTCAGTCGAAGCTGGGAAAACCCTTCCACAATCGAAGCTGGGAAAACCCTTCCTCAATCGAAGCTAGGAAAACCCTTCCTCAATCGAAGCTGGGAAAACCCTTCCTCAATTGAAGCTGGGAAAACACTTCCTCAGTCAAAGCTGGGAAAACCCTTCCTCGCGAAGCTGGGAAAACCCTTCCTCAATCGAAGCTGGGAAAACCCTTCCTCAATCGAAGCTGGGAAAACACTTCCTCAATAGAAGTTGGAATGATTCATCCCAGTAGAATCATGGAATGGTTACAGGACAGAAGGAGGCCATTCGGCCTGTCATGTCTGTGCCAGCTCTCTGCAACAGCAACTCACTTAGTCCCACTCCTGCACTTTCCCCGTAGTCTTGCAGATTTTTTCTCTTCAGATAATTATCCAGTTCTCTTTTGAAGGCCTCGATTGAATCTGCCTCCACCACACTCATGAACAGTGCATCCCAGATCCTAACCAGTCGCTACCTAAAGTAGTTTTTCCTCATGTCGCTTTGCTTCTTTTGCCAGTCACCTTAACTTGGTGTCCTTTGGTTCGGAATCCTTCGAACAATGGAAACAGTTTCTCCCTATCTACTCTGTCCAGACCCCTCATGATTTTGAACACCTCAGTCACATCGCCTCATCATCTTCTCTTCTCCAAGGAGAACAGACCCAGCTTCTCCAGCCTATCCAATTAACTGAGGCAGTAATCACACTTCCTCAATAGAAACTGGGATTAAACCACCTCAATCGAAGCTGGAATAACTCTTCCCAGTAGGAGCTGGGATAACACTTCCTAAATAGAAGGTGGGATAACACTTCCTCAGTAGAAGCTGGGATTACTCTTCCTCAAACAAAGCTGGAATAACTCTTACCAGTAGAAACTGGGATAACACTTGCTGAATAGAATTTGGACAATCCTGATTCTTAGGGATGGATTTTCAGGTTCTCTGAATTTGAGAACTGACGCGGTGAGCTGGAAAATTCCTAGCACCGGCAATGTTCACCAGAGCGGGAGAGGCCTTCAAGAGAGAACTGGATAATTATCTAAAGAGAAAAAAGTTGCAGGGCTATGGGGAAAGGGCAGGGGAGTGGGACTAGGTGAGTTGCTGTTGCAGAGAGCCGGCATGGACATGACAGGCCGAATGGCCATCTTCTGTATTGTAACAGGGTTTCACGCCAGCGCCCATAAGAAGGTTAGGGGGAAAAGGGGAACTCAGTACTTGGTAAGGAGGTACCTTTGGTATTGTGCAGGTGGCAGGGAGTGTGCGCACTCAGCACCCAGGCTTTGAATGGGGTTGGCATCCCTTGGCATTGTGGGGGCAGAAGAGCAGGGCCAAGGCTGCCAATTGCAATTGGGCAGTCACCTGCCCGGAAGGAAGGCTCCAGCTGACAGTGGGGGCATGACTGTCAGATTTTGGGCCCGATGGCAATGAGGGGCAACATCCTCCGCAGAGAGGGCAGAACCCTGGGAATCAGGAGGGCACGGGAAAGGAAAGAAGGGCAGGAAGGCAACAGAGACCAAACCCCCAACATAGGATCGACCACCAAAGACAGAACAACCTGAAGATGACTGAGAACCAGTGCCACCGGAGACTGCGACTTTCCAGGCAGATGGTCACAAACATCTGTGCCCTCGTCACCAAAGACTTCGCAGTATTGGTCGCCATTCCCTGCCAGTGGCTGTCAAAGTCACTGTGGCCTTGAACTTCTTTGCTTCTGGCTGCATCCAAGGATCAGCTGCAGACCTTGGTGGCATCTCGCAAGCAGGTGCACACCGCTGTATCTCGCAGGTAACTGATGCCCTCTTTACCAGGATTGGACAATACATTCATTTCATGGCCTTGCAGGCACAGAGGGCATTGGGTTTCACCTCCATCGCTGGATTCTCCCAGGTGCAGGGCATTATCGAATGCACCCATGTGGCCATCAAGGCTCGCAAGATCCATCAACAGGAAAGGCTTCCACTCCCTCAACGTCCAACTGGTCTGTGACCACAACAAGTGCTTCCTCTATGTTTGCGCTCACTTTCCTGGCAGCTGCCGTGTCTCCTTCATCCCCTACATGTCCAGGTTGCCTCAGTTCTTCACTCTAACCCCTAAAGTGCATGGATAGTTCCAAGGGACAAGGGAAATTTGTTGAAGAGATGGCTACTGATCTCTCTACGGGAGCCCCTGACAGGGGAACAGAGGTGAAAAAACCAATGCAACCTGCCCAGCAGGACAACCATTGAGCAGGCCATTGAGCTTCTGAAGATGTGATTCCAGTGCCTGGACCGGTCAGGTGGTGCCCTCCAATATCCTCCTGCAAGGGTCTCGGTCATTGTGGTGGTCTGCTGCACTCTCCATAGCACGGCCCTCCAGAGAAGTGTGGGCCTTGAAGACATTGAGGCCCTGGAAGGAGACAGCTCATCAGGGGAGGAGCAGGAGGAGGAGGTGAGAGGGGAGGAGGAACTGGAGGTAGAGGGAGATAACACTGAACAGAGAGGTGTCCCTGCTGCATGGTGCCGTGGCCTCCTCTTGCCATCTTCCAGAAAGAGGACCTTCCTCCTCTCCCTCACGGCCTCCAGCATTAGTTCCAAGCTGGCATTGATAAAGCGAGGGTAGCCCTGCCCCAGATGCCAGGCCGGCAGCTCTCCTGTGACCTCACTTCCCTCTGGTGCTGTGGAAGGCTTTGGCACTATCAGCAGACTTTTTCCCTTAGCAGAATCAGCAGCCTCAGTGCTGGCTGCCGTGGGCTGGCTAAATGAGTCTCACACTTCATCTGACCCACCTCTGTTTCTTCCCCACTGGCTCTATGTGGACAGGAAACCCATCTCTATACCAATTAAGGGCTTACTCATGTGAAAATCTTATCTTTAATCAGTTTCCCACTGGAGGCGGGTTTCTGTCTCAAAAGAAAAGCCCGGCTCCTGTTCCCTGCCTCTGTGGCGAAAATCTAGCCCATAATGTCAACCCCTTAGCTTGCTTTTGCTGAGGACCAAGAGGACATCACTGAATCCCAATTTGGCCATCATCCCGGTCAGGAAAGAAGGCCCAGAAGCATGTGGAATAGGAAGTCCATTGGGGTGCCATAGATGAAAGGAATTGGGCCACTAATGGTGTATCAAGGGGAATGGGATATAGTAAACTCTCAGGCTGTAACCTGACTGGCATCTGAGAAGTTATCTGAATTTCAGCTAAGTTCTGCTAAGCCTTCAAATAATTGCTGGGTTACTTGTTGGTGTGACTTTGCTCTGATCACTGCTGAAGGTCCTGAGTGTGTATCATTGTGTCTAACAGGTATACCCAGAAGTAGAGGACAGTAATCGGGCTTGTCTGCCTCCGGGCTCCTTCATTACCTGCTCGTCCGACAACACCCTCCGATTCTGGAACACCGAGGGCTCCAGCACCCATGGGACCTCGCTGCATCGGAACATGATCAGCAACGTAAGTGCACAGGAGATCCCTGTCGATCATACAGACTAAAGTCACTGATACCAGAACCTTCATGGTCATTTCTCTGGTGCTAGCCCACAAATTTATTAAATTCAGTTTTGTTACTTGCCATGCTGGGATTAGAACTCACGACCTCTGGGTTCCTCATCCTGTGCCATAGCTATTAGGCTATTGTACCCGCAGGATGTAGGCTCTCCAAAATGCTGAATATGCGAGCTGCAATCAAATGGGCTGGAGATTCAGCAATCACTTTCAGTTCCCTGAGGTTTCATGTCCTCACTTTGCTTTGTTTTTCTCACCCGTTCCCCGTCCCCCCCCCCCCCCCCCCAACTTATTTCCTCTAATTTTTATTTTATCTTCAGACCCCTGAACTCCTTTGGGGGAGTCCAGAACAAGGGGGTATAACCTTCAAATTCGAGATAGGTCAATTAGGGTGATGGTAGAAAGCACAAAGGGTAGTGGAAATTTGGAACTCTCTCCCCTAACAAGCTACTAGGCTGGGGTCAGTTGAAAATTTCACAACTGAGATGGATAGATTTTTGTTCGGTAACGGTACTAAGGGATATGGAACCAGGGCAGATAGATGGAGTTACAGTGCAGATCAGCCATGATCTAATGACTGGTGGAACAGGTTCATGGGGCCAAATGTTTCTATTTGTTCCTACTCCATTTCTCACAAGTGCACCCACCATGTTTTAAATGTCCTGCAGCTTTGGGCTGACGACCCAACCCTGTCGACCTCCGTCCTAACATCTGGGGGCTTGTGCCAAAATTGGGAGAGCTGTCCCAGAGACTAGTCAAGCAACAGCCTGACATAGTCATACTCATGGAATCATACCTTACAGACAATGTCCCAGACACCACCATCACCATTCCTCAGCATGTCCTGTCACACCGCCAGGACAGATCCACCAGAGGTGGTGGCATAATGGTATATGGTTGGGAGGGGGTTGCCCTGGGAGCCCCCAACATTGACTCCAAACCCCATGAAGTCTCATGGCATCAGGTCAAATATGGGCAAGGAAACCTCCTGCTGATTACCACCTACCGCCCTCCCTCAGCTGATGAATCAGTACTGCTCCATGTTGAACACCACTTGGAAGAAGCACTGAGGGTGGCAAGGGCACAGAATGTACAGAATAAGTGGTGGCCGTCAATGTCTATCACCTAGAGTGGCTCGGTAGCACCACTACTGACCGAGCTGGCCAAGTCCTAAATGGCATTGCTGCTAAACTGGGTGTCTGTGGCAGGTGGTGAGAGAACCAACAAGAAGGAAAAACCTACTTGACCTGTCCTCAGCAATCTACCTGTTGCAGATACATCTGTCCATGATTGTATTGGTAGGAGTGACCATCGCACAGTCCTTGTGGAGACAAAGTCCTCTCCATCATGTTGTGTGGTACTACCACCGTGCTAAATGGGATAGATTTTGAACAGATCTAGCAATGCAAAACTGAGCATCCATGAGGCGCTATGGGTCATCAGCAGCAGCAGAATTGTATCCAACCGCAATCGGTAACTTTATGGCCCGGCATATCACCCATTCTACCATTACCATCAAGACGGGGAACCAACCCTGGTTCAATGAAGAGTGCAGGAGGGCATGCCAGGAGCAGCACCAGGCATACCTCAAAATGAGGTGACAGCCTGGTGAAGCTATAACACGGAAATAAAAGCAAAATACTGTAGATGCTGGAAAGCTACAACACAGGACTACTTGCATGCCAAACATCAGAAGCAGCATGTGATAGACAGAGCGAAGCGATCCCACAACCAACCGATCAGTTCTAAGTATTGCAGTCCTGCCACATCCAGTCGTGAATAGCGGTGGACAATTAAACAATTAACAGGAGGAGGAGGCTCCACAAACATTCCCATCCTCAGCAATGAAAGAGCCCAACGCATCAGGGATAAGGGATAACAAAAGATAAAGCTGAAGCATTTGCATCCATCTTCAGCCTGAAGTTACAAGTGGATGATCCATCTTGGCCTCCTCCTGAAGTCCCCAGCATCACAGAAGCAAATCTTCAGCCAGTCCGATTCACTCCATGTGATATCAAGAAATGGCTGAAGGCACTGGATACTGCAAAAGCTATGGGCCCTGATAACATTCTGGCAATAGTACTGAAGACTTGTGCTCCAGAACTAGCTGCGCCCCTAGCCAAACTGTTCCAGTACAGCTACAACACTGGCATCTACCCGGCAATATGGAAAATTGCCCAGGTATGTCCTGTGCATAAAAAACAGGACAAATCCAATCCGGCCAACTACCGCCCCATCAGTCGACTCTCAATCATCAGTAAAGTGATGGAAGGTGTCGTCGACAGTGCTTTCAAGCAGCACTCACTCAGCAATAACCTGCTGACTGACGCTCAGCTTGGGTTCTGCCAGGGCCATTCAGTTCCTGACCTCATTACAGTCTTGGTCCAAACATGGACAAAACAGGTCTGGGAGTGGGGGGTGAATTTTATGCTAGTGGTGGGGATCTCGACATTGGGGGAAACTGACCCTGAGATCCCTGCGTCCCCTCTTTTCCAGAAGGCCTGCCGAATTTAATGCCAATCAGGCACTTAAGTGGACAACGGTGGGCCTGGATTTAGGATTCCATCGCCGGAAGTCCAGGCCTTGCAGAACTGCTGGTCAATCAGAGACCAGCAGCTGCAGCAACCATGCACCGAGGTGCGGCGCTGGAACTAGGCTTACGGTGGGTCAGGGCAGGCGGGGTCTCGGGGAGGGGGTTGCAGGGGGAGGAAGTTGGCAGCAAGGGCTGGTCCTCAGTGAGCCCCCCCTTCTCGATGCCGGGTCCCTCATTCAGGCACTGAGTGCCTTTGAATGAGGGCCACCCACTGCTCCTCCTCCACCATCCCCCACCCCCACCTGGATCCGGGGAGCAGTCCGCATGGTACTTTGTGCCGGGCTTTCTGTGCGGCAACAGGGCAGTCCGCTGCACAGGTAATTGTGACTACAGGGGGAAGAGGCCCTTAATTGGGGATTATTATCCAATTAAGGGCCTCAATTGGTGACGGAGCGGGAAGGCCATTCACAGGTCTTCCTGTTCCACACTACATTTTGGTGGAGGCGGGATAATGGCATGGTCCCCTCCCGCCACCATTCCACCCGATTTTATGCTCTCCCCACCTCCAAACCCACCACAGTAGGGGAGCATAAAATTCCACCCCTGAACTCAAGAGTTGAGGTGAGAGTGACTGCCCTTGACATCAAGGCAGCATTTGACTAAGTATGGCATCAAGGAGCCCGAGCAAAACTGGAGTCAATGGGAATCAGGGGGAAAATTCTCTGCTGACTGGAGTCATACCTAGCACAAAGGAAGATGGCTGTGGTTGTTGGAATTCAATCATCTGAGCTCCAGGACATCACTGCAGGAATTCCTCAGGGTAGTGTCCTAGGCCCAACCATCTTCTGCTGCTTCATCAATGACCTTCCCTGTATCCTAAGGTCAGTGGTGGGGATGTTCGCTGATGATTACACAATCTTTAGCACCATTCGCGACTTCTCAGATACTGAGACAGTTTGTGCCAAATGCAGCAAGACCTGGACAACATCCAGGCTTGGGCTGATAAGTGGCAAGTTACATTCGTGCCACACAAGTGCCAGGCAATGACCATCTCCAACAAGAGAGAATCTAACCATCTCCCGTTGACATTCAATGGCATTACCATCACTTTCAACATTTATTCTCTCCACCACCGATGCACAGTGGCAGCAGTTTGTACCATCTACAAGATGCACTGCATCAACGCACCAAGGCTCCTTCGACAGCACCTTCCAAACCTGCGACCTCTGCCACCTAGAAGGACAAGGGCAGCAGATGCGTGGGAACACCACCACCTGCAAGTTCCCTTCCAAGTCACACACCATCCTGACCTGGAACTATATCGCCGTTCATTCACTGTTGCTGGGTTAAAATCCTGGAACTCCCTTCCTAACAGCACTTCTCAAGGGCAATTAGGGATGGGCAATAAATGCTGTCCTAGCGACTGAAGTCCACATCCCGTGAATGAATAAAAAAATT
This sequence comes from Heterodontus francisci, assembly GCF_036365525.1. Lineage (NCBI taxonomy): Eukaryota > Metazoa > Chordata > Chondrichthyes > Heterodontiformes > Heterodontidae > Heterodontus > Heterodontus francisci. The sequence goes on from NC_090379.1 coordinate 104,575,711, forward strand.
CTGGCCACCCTGAGCTGCATTCACCAGATACCCTGGCCAATGATTCCCTCCTTCAATGAGCCCCACCAGCACTGTCAGGTGACCATAAAAGGTCCCATGTCATTATCTTGAAGAAAAACAGTCAAGTGTTCCATATTTATCCATCAACCAACATGAATAAAATAGATTATCTGGTCATTATCTCATTGCTGTTTGTAGGATCTTGGTGTGCCACATTTCCTACATTACCACAGTGACTACATTTCAGAAGTAATTAACTGGCTGGAAAACGCTGTAGGCATTCTGAGGTTGTGATAGGCGCTATTGTATATGCAAGTCTTTCTTTCACATTCACATCCTTGTATCTTTCACATTCCCACGAGGGCACACTTGTATATGAACAGATTTGAACATGCTTGTATGTGTACAAACTGTACACAAAGTTGAGATGTGAAGATGTGTTTAATTTCTTCTTCCCAAAACCCAGGACTTGTTGAAGATTCTCTACATGGACTGCAACACGTCGACACTGCTGGATGTGGAGAACAGTTCGGCAGGCGGCTCCGAGAAACCGGATTCCCAAGCCACTGAGATGAAGAGTGGACTCAGAACCTTGTGTGTGAGCCCTGATGGACAGCATATGGCGTCTGGAGACCGGGCTGGAACTCTGAGGTATGTCACCTCTGCAGAAGGCAGCTCTTTCTAACCTAAATCAGACCAGTACTGTATCTGTATTGTGGAGTTCAGCACGGGAGACTGAGGTATTCCTGACTGTAATCAGTCCTACACTGAGTTTGTCCTGTTGACGCAAGCACTGGAGACATGAGATACCCGAACTGTAATCAGTTCAGTAATGTATCTGTACTGTAATCTTCACTATTAATTCAGTCATTTTTGTGCAAAAAATATAAATGAGCTGAATGAAGTAACTTTCAATTAGGAGCAGGAGCCTGTACCCTACATCTTCCAAGTTCTATTGAGACACCTGGGTTATTGGCCGAGGTCTATAATGCAAGATGTCTCCAAGTTTAAAAAGAGGGGAGCAGATAATCAGTGATTTGCTGACACCAAGCTTGTATTTCAAAACAGAGAATTCTGAGAATTATTTTGATAATTTTCAGATCCTGGGAATTAATGAGATAGAAAGAAAGAAGGTCTTGCATTTATATAGTGCTTTTCACGACCACCACCGGACATTTCAGAGTGCTTTACAGCCAATAAAGTGCTTTTGAAATGTGATCAGTCTTAATTTTAACACAGTAAGGATGTCAGGCGGAACTCAGCTGTGCCAGACAGCACAATGATAGTTCAGGAAGAACAGCAGCTATTTTTCTCGTCCAAGGCGTTCTGAAATTCCCATCATTTTTTAATATGTCTTGTATTCAGCAGCAATCCCTCTGTAACCATGACAACAACTTAAGCAGCACCTTTAACATTGGTAAAGCACTCAAGTGTGAGGAAATGGAAGCTAAACCAACAAGAGAGAAATTGTGGGGGGTGGGGCAGTTGGAGTGGGAGAGGGATGGTCGACCAAAAGTTTGATCAAAGAAATGGGTTTTAAGGAGGGTCTTAAATGAAGAGAGGGAGGCGGAGAGGTTTAGGGAAAGAATTCCAGTGAGTGGGGCCTCAACATGAAGGTATGACAGACAGTGTTTTTATTCATAATTGAGTAAATTGGGACGGTCAGACCCAGAGGAACTGAGTTAAAACAGTAGGGGGGTGGGGGAGAGATGAGGAGTGGCAAGGCCATGGTGGGATTTAAAGACTAGGGCAGTAATCTTAAATATGTTGCCTTGAGGGTTCAGTAGTAATGTATCACATGTAGCTCGGTTGTCTACACCCAATTATATGTCCATACCTGCACTAGGTAGATGGTGCAGCCTAGAATGAACTGATGCACCTGTGTTGCATTGTGTCTGTCAGGGTCCATGATCTCCAACTGCTGAGAGAGCTCCTTCAAGTGGAGGCCCATGACTCAGAGATCCTGTGTCTCGAATACTCCAAACCGGAAACTGGTAAGAAATTGTTTAAAAGCTTTGCTTTCTATAGCAGGGTCATCCAGTAGAAATCGCTGTGTAGCTAGGGTGACACTGTTTTAACCATGTGTACTCATTTTAGGAGAAAATATTGTCTATGCCCCTTTAAAAAGGGGACATGTTTATTAAATTATTTTTGATTTATGTTGATGACACATTTATGTTGGGACAACTCAGTATCATCCTAATTGGCAATTATGAGTAAAAAACACCTCAGATCTGTTCACACAATACAGGTAAAAGTACCTCCCATGTGCATATTTACTTTCCAAATATTTAAAGTCATTCAGTAACCAAGGGAGTAAAGCATTCCGAGTGATCAAAGAACAATCACACACTCTGTTTTTCATCTTAACATATTTCCATCAAATGCACAAAAAGGTTAACGTTCACCTGCAGTGCGATTACATGCTCAATGAGAGTGTCTGTTACTCATTTTTTATTCACTAATCAGACATGTAATTATCCACATCTGGATTCCCAATTAGCCACATGTGGCTTCTGGCGAATGTATTGAACAGCACTGTTCTATACTGATATTGAAGTTACCCCAAGGTAACTTGAGGTAAAGTGACTGAACCACGTAGAAGAGGAAGAGCCTCGGTTCAATCTTCAGCTGGCTCTTAATTTACTGACATCAGCCAGAGTGGTAATAGATACAGTATATTTAGCCTCAGCACGCCTGGACTCAGAAGAGTTGCAATCAGCTAAGGTGTCCCGCTCCTGATTGCTGCCCAGTGAGAACTGTCTGAGTTTGGACAAAGGGTGAAGATTAATAAAAGAACAAACTTGAATTTGGATAGTTCCTTTCACATCTTTGGGACATCCCAAAGCGCTTTACAACCCCTGGATTACTTTTGAAGTGTGGTCGTGGTTATTTTGCAGGCAAATAGAGCAGCACATTGCAAGGTCCAACAAGCAGCGATGAGATATTTAACTGGTTGATTGGCAAGCTAACTCACAGTCAATGTCAGCTGTAACACTCTCAAGTCTGCATTACAAGTTTTCAGCTTCAAGTCCCATTCCAGGGCTTGAGCACAAAAATCAAGGCTGACATTCCAGTGCAGTACTGAGGGAGCGCTGCACTGTTGGAGGTGCTGTCTTTTGGATGAGACGTTAAACAGAGGCCCATCTGCCTGCTTAGGTGGATATAAAGGATCCCATGGCATTATTTCAAAGAAGAGCAGTGGAGTTATCCCTGCTGGCCTGGCCAATATTTATATCACAATCATGGATAATCTGGTCATTTTTGAATTGCTATTTATGGGAGCTTGGTGTGCGCAAAATTGGCTGTTGTGTTTCCTACATTACAACAGTGACGACACTTCAAAAGTACTTCATTGGCTGTAAAGTGCCTTGAGATATCTGGTAGTTGTGAAAAGCACCACAGAAATGCAAACAATTTTCCAGCGTGGGTAATGAGAAGATGGTAGACTGGTGTAATTGGGAGTCTTCTCCTGAGGTTGGGACTGAGGCATTTAGTTGGTACAGAGTAGAAGGAGCTTTATTCCATTTGGCTGTGCAATGCGATCCTTGAATTGGCAGCATTTGATGCTGACGCTGTGCCGAAGATGGGAAGACTTGCACTCTCTTCCCTCTCCTTCCCCTCCCCGCCAGCACTAACGTGCCTTAATAGGCTCCCCAAAAACTGTGAAAGTTTTTTTTAAAACCTATGCAATATTGGTGCAGGACTCTGCCTCTGGCACATGCCTCAGTAGAGACAGGGTTGAAGCCCAGATTTTCCCATCGTGTTCTCCACTAGCAAGGTTCCATGTCGAGAGAGGAGCCTTGCAAATGTTCCCCCTATGTTGTAGAAGTTACAGTGGTTACAGATTTGAGGCACTGATCCAGTCCCAAGAAGCAAAGGTTAAATGTAAATTTAATTTGCACTGCATCGTCTCCTCACTTGGATGGCTGGCTTGGATTCCACAGCCAAGGTTCCTGTATCTTCCTTGTATTTTGTATACAACTGTGATATCAACGCTTTGTGCTCTGTAAAGTCGAGCTCATCCAAAACTCTGCTGCCAGTCTCCTAACTCACACCAAGTCCTGCTCGCCCATCACCCCTCTACTTGCCAACCTACGTTGATTTCTGGTCTGCCAATGCCTCAGTATAATACTTCTCATCCTTGTGTTCAAATCCTTCCAAGGCCTTACCCTTCCCTATCTCTGTAACCTCCTCCAGCCTTACAATCCATTGAGATCTCTGCGCTCCTCCAATTCTGGCCTCTTGCACACCCTTGGTGTTCAGCAAATCACCATTAATAGCTGTGCCTTCAGCTGCCTAGGCCCTAAGCTATGGAATTCCCTCCCTAAAACATCCGTACCTTCATCTCTCTCACCTTTAAAGTGCTCTTTAAAGCCTACCTCTTTGACCAAGGTTTTGATCACCTGTCCCAGTATCTCTTTATGTGGCTTGGTCTCAAATTTTGTCTGATAATGCCTGGGGATGTTTTATTACATTCAAGGTGCTATTATATGCAAGTAGCTTCTGCTGGGCGTGTTTTTGTCCCTGTGTCTGTATCTGATTTTTTTTTTACTCTTCCTTGTCCACCGCCAGGCATGAGGTTGCTGGCATCTGCCAGCCGCGACCGTCTGATCCACGTGTTAGACGCGGAGAACGACTACAGCCTGCTCCAAACCCTGGATGAGCATTCCTCCTCCATAACTGCTGTCAAATTTACAGGTACCTGTGTGTGTGTGTACACCTAATGCTCAGTTTTATCCGCGAACCGCCACTTACAGAGCGGTGCCTGGCCATGTTAATCAGGCGCGCTGCCTTCACATCTTGGTGCTACAGTATTATACATTGAAAGCACGTGCTTCCTCTTCTCCGTAGGGATTTGCTCTTCGGTTTTGGGGAGGGGGTAGGATGCTGAGAGCAGTTGCGCAGTCATGGTGCCTAATATGGAGTCAAGCTGGAAAGCGCACCCTTACTTAAGCTCACCCCCTCCATTCCCTTTATCATAATTAGTCATTACATAGATTTTACTGCACACAATATTTAAGCTTCACACGAGCTGCCCTATTTCATCTCCCTCTATCAGTACAACCTTCTACTCCTTTCTCGCTCATGTGCTTATCTAGCGTCTCCTTAAATGCATCTATGCTGTTCGCCTCAACTGCTCCATGTGGGAGCAAGTTCACCATTGTCTGAGTGAAGAAATTTCCCTTGAACTCCTTAACGGATTTATTGGTGATTATCTTATATCTATGGCCCCTAGTTTTGGACTCTCGCACAAGCGGAAACATTTTTATAATTTTAAAGACCTCTATTCGATCACCCCTCGATCTTTTTTCCAGAGAAAAGAGGCCCAGCCTGACAAATGACAGTGGACATGTGACAATCGAAGGGTTCAGTTGGTTGATGGACAAAATAAAGATTCCATGCCGCTCCAGAAGAGATGACAGTGTTAGTGAAAAAATAGAAAAATGCGTAAGGAGAATAATCTAATATAAGGCAACAACAATTTTATTGTAGAAAAGCATCTCAAAATGCTTCACAGGAATGTTATCAGACAACAATCTACTCCAAACCCAAGAAGGGGACATTAGGATATTGGAAGAATGCAGAGACCTCAGCGGGCTGGAGGAGGTTACAGAGATAGGGAGGGGCATAGCCCTGGAGGGATTTGAAAACGAGGACGAGAATTTTAAATTGGAGGCATTGCAGGACTGGGAGTCAAAGTAGGTCAGCGAGCACAGGTGAATGGGTGAACAGGATTGGTACAGGTTAATGTAAATAAAGCACCAACCCCCTCAAATGGGAAGATGCGGTGTCCTGAGATCAGTCTGTGGTGCTCTTCACACCTGCCATTAATGCTTAGGAGCTTTGCTCAGAAACTAATTCTGGTCACTGAGATCGAGAGGGAGAGAGAGATTACAGCCTTGGGAGTTGGAACATAGAAGGGGTACAAGATTGATGTCGAGTGTCAGGGGTCCAAGTTATAAGGGAAGACTGGAGAAATGAAGTGTTTTAAGACTGGAAAGGAGGCTGGACTAGGCCGACTGGAACACTGCTTCAAACAAAAGAAAGACTAGCACTTATACAACACTTTTCATGACCTCAGGACACCCTAAAGTGCTTTACAGCCAATTAACTACTTTTGAAGCGTAGTCACTTGTTGTAATGTAGGGAAACATGGCAGCTAATTTACAAACAGCAAGCTCCCACAGACAGCAAAGTGATAATGACCTGTTTTAGCGATTGTTGGTTGAGGGATAAATATTGGCCAGGATACCAGGAAGAACTCCCCTGCTCTTCTTTGAATTAGTGCCGTGGGATCTTTTACATCCACCTGGGAGGATATCTCATCTTAAAGATGGCAGTGCAGCGCTCCTTCAGTATTGCACCAAAGTGTCGACCTAGAATATGTGCTAAGATGGTAGGGTAGGGGACACAGTTTTAAACAAGTGAGAGGTAAATTTAGGACTGATGTGTGGAAGTTCTTCACACAACACATGGAATGGGTTTCCAGATACAGTGCTGGAGACAAAAATCTTGGAATCAATTAAGAAAGAATCGAAAGTGAGAGCGGACTGTAAAGAATGTATGTGCAGATTCTTCATTTGCATCAACGTTGTGATTCCTTCCTCCCTCTCCTCACCCCCACTGAGGTTCCATGCATTTTTCCTCCCCTGAATCCTGGGTGTGAATATTAGTTCTAATGGAGACCTGTACAGGAGCTGACACTGAGACATACACGGGCTGTACAGTGCCAGACAGGAGTGTGAATTGTACCCTTTTATCCATTGTGTACTGTACACGTACAGGAGCTGACACTGAGACACACACGGGCTGTACAGTACTGGAGGAGAGGGAACCGTTCCCATCACAGAATTAGCCGTGGTTCAGGTGGTAGCATTCTCGCCTCTGACTTACAAGGTTTCGGGTTCAGGCTTCTCTCCTTGACTTGAGCACAAAAATCAAGGCTGCCACTCCAGTGCAGTACTGCAGGAGTGCTGCTCTGTTGGAGGTACCATCTTTTGGATGAAACATTAAACTGAGGCCCTGTCTACCCTCTCAGGTGGGGTAAAAGATCCAATGGCACTGTTTCGAAGAAGAGCAGAAAATTTATCTCCGTGCCCTGGCTAACATTTATCTCTCCACCAGTGTTGCTAAAACAGATTATTTGGTCATTATCTCATTGTGGGAGCTTGCTGTGTGCAAATTGGCTGCCGTGTTTCTTACATTACAACAGTAACTACACTTCAAAAAGTACTTAATTGGCTGTAAAGTGCTTTGAAATGTTCAGTGGTTGTGAAAGGTGCTACCCATGAACAGTAGCTGACACTGAGCCACACTGTACAGTACCAGGTGGCAGTAAGTTGTCCACATTTAACCAGTGAAGACAGTTGCAGAGGCTGTATTTTCACATCTGATTTGACAGAGCTTCCGATATATGTGTTTGTGGGTTCCCAGTGATTGCTGGTACTGCTGTGAGGAAGTGCCTCGCTCTTGGCACAAACGGACACAGCAGAATTATTGCATCAGCTTCACCTGCTTTGCATGCTGTGTCCTTCCTGAGTAAACAGGCTGATGGGCGAGTTGGCCAAAGGCAGGTTAGTCGTGGTGGAAAGATTCATGACTGTTTTGGCAGCAGTCCTGCTCCCCTGCAAATCAGAAAGCTGATGTTTTTCTTCTTGTTCAGTGAAACTGGGAACATAAATAAGCCCATTGACAATTGCAAGTTACCATGGCAACGCAGTCACCTTCCTTTCTTCTTCACAGCAAATGATGGGAACGTCAGGATGATCACCTGTGGTGCAGACAAGAGCATTTACTTCCGGACAGCACAGAAGGTAACAGATAGTGATGCTATACACACATACCCGGGAGTGAGTTACAGACTGGAATCTAATCGAGAGGTTCAGATGGTTTACATATAGATTAATGGATACCCGGGCGTGAGTTACAGACCGGAATCTAATCGAGGGGTTCGGATGGTTTACATATAGATTAATGGATACCCGGGAGTGAGTTACAGACTGGAATCTAATCGAGGGGTTCAGATGGTTTATATATGGATTAATGGATACCCGGGCGTGAGTTACAGACTGGAATCTAATCGAGGGGTTCAGATGGTTTATATATAGAATAATGGATACCCGGGCGTGAGTTACAGACTGGAATCTAATCGAGGGGTTCAGATGGTTTATATATAGAATAATGGATACCCGGGCGTGAGTTATAGACTGGAATCTAATCGAGGGGTTCAGATGGTTTATATATAGAATAATGGATACCCGGGAGTGAGTTACAGACTGGAATCTAATCGAGGGGTTCGGATGGTTTATATATAGAATAATGGATAACTGGGAGTGAGTTACAGATTGGAATCTAATCGAGGGGTTCGGATGGTTTATATATAGAATAATGGAAACCTGGGGCTTAGTTACAGACTGGAATCTAATCGAGGGGTTCAGATGGTTTATATATAGAATAATGGAAACCTGGGGCTTAGTTACAGACTGGAATCTAATCGAGGGGTTCGGATGGTTTATATATAGAATAATGGATAACTGGGAGTGAGTTACAGATTGGAATCTAATCGAGGGGTTCGGATGGTTTATATATAGAATAATGGAAACCTGGGGCTTAGTTACAGACTGGAATCTAATCGAGGGGTTCGGATGGTTTATATATAGAATAATGGATAACCGGGAGTGAGTTACAGACTGGAATCTAATCGAGGGGTTCAGATGGTTTATATATAGAATAATGGATAACCGGGAGTGAGTTACAGACTGGAATCTAATCGAGGGGTTCAGATGGTTTATATATAGAATAATGGATACCCGGGAGTGAGTTACAGACTGGAATCTAATCGAGGGGTTCAGATGGTTTACATATAGAATAATGGATACCCGGGAGTGAGTTACAGACTGGAATCTAATCAAGGGGTTCAGACAGTTTATATATAGAATAATGGATACCCGGGAGTGAGTTACAGACTGGAATCTAATCGAGGGGTTCAGATGGTTTATATATAGAATAATGGATACCCGGGAGTGAGTTACAGACTGGAATCTAATCGAGGGGTTCAGATGGTTTATATATAGAATAATGGATACCCGGGAGTGAGTTACAGACTGGAATCTAATCAAGGGGTTCAGATGGTTTATATATAGAACAATGGATACCCGGGAGTGAGTTACAGACTGGAATCTAATCAAGGGGTTCAGATGGTTTATATATAGAACAATGGATACCCGGGAGTGAGTTACAGACTGGAATCTAATCAAGGGGTTCAGATGGTTTATATATAGAATAATGGATACCCGGGAGTGAGTTACAGACTGGAATCTAATCGAGGGGTTCAGATGGTTTATATATAGAATAATGGATACCCAGGAGTGAGTTACAGACTGGAATCTAATCGAGGGGTTCAGATGGTTTATATATAGAATAATGGATACCCAGGCGTGAGTTACAGACTGGAATCTAATCAAGGGGTTCAGACAGTTTATATATAGATTAATGGATACCCGGGCGTGAGTTACAGACTGGAATCTAATCGAGGGGTTCAGATGGTTTATATATAGAATAATGGATACCCGGGAGTGAGTTACAGACTGGAATCTAATCGAGGGGTTCAGATGGTTTATATATAGAATAATGGATACCCAGGCGTGAGTTACAGACTGAAATCTAATCAAGGGGTTCAGACAGTTTATATATAGATTAATGGATACCCGGGCGTGAGTTACAGACTGGAATCTAATTGAGGGGTTCAGATGGTTTATATATAGAATAATGGATACCCGGGAGTGAGTTACAGACTGGAATCTAATCGAGGGGTCAGATGGTTTATATTTAGAATAATGGAAACCCGGGAGTGCGTTACAGACTGGAATCTAATCGAGGGGTTCAGATGGTTTATATATAGAATAATGGAAACCCGGGAGTGCGTTACAGACTGGAATCTAATCGAGGGGTTCAGATGGTTTATATATAGAATAATGGATACCCGGGAGTGAGTTACAGACTGGAATCTAATTGAGGGGTTCATATGGTTTATATATAGAATAATGGATACCCGGGAGTGAGTTACAGACTGGAATCTAATCGAGGGGTTCAGATGGTTTATATATAGATTAATGGAAACCCGGGAGTGAGTTACAGACTGGAATCTAATTGAGGGGTTCATATGGTTTATATATAGAATAATGGATACCCGGGAGTGAGTTACAGACTGGAATCTAATCGAGGGGTTCAGATGGTTTATATATAGATTAATGGAAACCCGGGAGTGAGTTACAGACTGGAATCTAATCGAGGGGTTCAGATGGTTTATATATAGATTAATGGAAACCCGGGAGTGAGTTACAGACTGGAATCTAATTGAGGGGTTCATATGGTTTATATATAGAATAATGGATAACCGGGAGTGAGTTACAGGCTGGAATCTAATCGAGGGGTTCAGATGGTTTATATATAGAATAATGGAAACCCGGGAGTGCGTTACAGACTGGAATCTAATCGAGGGGTTCAGATGGTTTATATATAGAATAATGGATACCCGGGAGTGAGTTACAGACTGGAATCTAATCGAGGGGTTCAGATGGTTTATATATAGAATAATGGAAACCCGGGATTGCGTTACAGACTGGAATCTAATCGAGGGGTTCAGATGGTTTATATATAGATTAACGGAAACCCGGGAGTGAGTTACAGACTGGAATCTAATCGAGGGGTTCAGATGGTTTATTTATAGAATAATGGATACCTGGGAGTGAGTTACAGACTGGAATCTAATCAAGAGGTTCACATGGTTTATATATAGAATAATGGATACCCGGGAGTGAGTTACAGACTGGAATCTAATCGAGGGGTTTAGATGGTTTATATATAGAATAATGGATACCCGGGAGTGAGTTACAGACTGGAATCTAATCGAGGGGTTCAGATGGTTGATGTGTAGTATGATCGTTAGGATTGTTACTTCTTCAGAGTGGATTAGAGGGAGCTTTACTTTGCAAATAGCCAAGGTATATTTGATTTCAGAACACATGAAGTGGGTCATAAATGTGCTTCAACCTGAGTGAAGAATTCAGCAAATGTAGTTTGTATTCATTTAATTGACTCTGGAACATACCTGTATATTTGGGAGAAAAGCAAAGCCTGTGTCTTAAAAGTAAAGATTGAGGAGCTCGTCTTGTGTGTGGAACATTGATTTGATTGATGGTTCAACTGCAGCCCATGCCATTGGGATGAAAGTCTCCTTTGTCAGCTGCAAGGATTCTTTCTGAAACTATACAGTTCATTCTCAATCCATTTCCAAGTGGGCACGAATCCACACGTAACTAGACACTAATGGGCACTACATTGCACCTCGTGGTTCTGTCCATTGTCATTCAATTCACTGACCACAGAATCAAACTGACTTCTGAAGAATAACAGAGATCTTCCTCTATATCTGTTCAGAAATCAAACTCTCTTTATCCTGTTTTCTGTCTGTCTGCCTGTTGTTACTTTAAACTTTTGTAGTTTTAGATTGTGAGTGCCAATGACTTCAGTAACTGTTTGGGAGGAGTTACTGACCCAGCTGATGCAGGAGAGCTGAACTGTCACTCAGACTGTTTAAATGGCCCACAGATAATGACTATCCCTGACATTACTCAGATCCCTTGCACAGTCAATGTTATGTTGCCAGGCATTTCAGTGTAAACGTGATGCAGCAATGCAGAGAGACGGAGCACAGCATTTAGCAACTGTTCACGAACATTCGAAATCCACAGGCATGCCCGTGTTTTACCAGGGCCCCTGCCATCACAGTGCATTTCTCTGCAGCCTGTGAATGGTGGTAAGTAACAAGCACCAAGTGCACAAACCGTGGAAGCAATCTGCACACTCATACTCACCTAAAGTAGCATTCCTACTCAGGCCAGAGTTAAAATGCAAACAGGTTCCGATTGATGAACTAGAACCAAATCTGCCTAAACTCTGTAACATTGATAAACCCCACACCCCTCACTGTAACACTAATACACCCAACACCCCTCACTGTAACACTAATACACTCAACACTCCTCACTGTAACACTAATACACCCAACACCCCTCACTGTAACATTAATACACCCAACACCCCTCTCTGTAACACGAATACACCCAACACCCCTCTCTGTATCACGAATACACCCAACACCCCTCACTGTAACACTAATACACCCAACACCCCTCTCTGTAACACTAGTACACCCAACACCCCTCTCTGTAACACGAATACACCCAACACCCCTCTCTGTAACACTCATACACCCAACTCCCTCACTGTGACACTCATACACCCAACACCCCTCACTGTAACACTAATACACCCAACACCCCTCACTGTAACACTCATACACCCAACACCCCTCACTGTGACACTCATACACCCAACACCCCTCACTGTGACACTCATACACCCAACACCCCTCACTGTGACACTCATACACCCAACACCCCTCACTGTGACACTCATACACCCAACACCCCTCACTGTAACACTAATACACCCAACACCCCTCACTGTAACACGAATACACCCAACACCCCTCACTGTAACACTAATACACCCAACACCCCTCTCTGTAACATGAATACACCCAACACCCCTCTCTGTATCACGAATACAGCCAACACCCCTCACTGTAACACTAATACAGCCAACACCCCTCTCTGTGACACTAATACACCCAACACCCCTCTCTGTAACACGAATACACCCAACACCCCTCTCTGTATCACGAATACACCCAACACCCCTCTCTGTATCACGAATACACCCAACACCCCTCACTGTAACACTCAAACACCCAACACCCCTCACTGTAACACTAATACACCCAACACCCCTCACTGTAACACTCATACACCCAACACCCCTCACTGTAACACTAATACACCCAACACCCCTCACTGTAACACAAATACACCCAACACCCCTCTCTGTAACACGAATACACCCAACACTCCTCACTGTAACACTAATACACCCAACACCCCTCACTGTAACACTAATACACCCAACACCCCTCACTGTAACACTAATACACCCCACACCCCTCACTGTAACACTAATACACCCAACACCCCTCACTGTAACACGAATACACCCAACACCCCTCACTGTAACACGAATACACCCAACACCCCTCACTGTAACACTAATACACCCAACACCCCTCTCTGTAACACGAATACACCCAACACCCCTCACTGTGACACTCATACACCCAACATCCCTCACTGTAACACTAATACACCCAACACCCCTCACTGTAACACGAATACACCCAACACCCCTCACTGTAACACTAATACACCCAACACCCCTCACTGTAACACGAATACACCCAACACCCCTCACTGTAACACGAATACACCCAACACCCCTCACTGTAACACGAATACACCCAACACCCCTCACTGTAACACTAATACACCCAACACCCCTCACTGTAACACGAATACACCCCACACCCCTCACTGTAACACGAATACACCCAACACCCCTCACTGTAACACGAATACACCCAACACCCCTCACTGTAACACGAATACACCCAACACCCCTCACTGTGACACTCATACACCCAACACCCCTCACTGTAACACTAATACACCCAACACCCCTCACTGTAACACGAATACACCCAACACCCCTCACTGTAACACTAATACACCCAACACCCCTCACTGTAACACTAATACACCCAACACCCCTCACTGTAACACGAATACACCCAACACCCCTCACTGTAACACGAATACATCCAACACCCCTCACTGTAACACGAATACACTCCTCACTGTAACACTAATACACCCAACACCCCTCACTGTAACACTAATACACCCAACACTCCTTACTGTAACACTAATACACCCCTCACTGCAACACGAATACACCCAACACTCCTTACTGTAACACTAATACACCCCACACCCCTCACTGTAACACTAATACACCCAACACTCCTTATTGTAACACTAATACACCCAACACCCCTCACTGTAACACTAATACACCCAACACCCCTCACTGTAACACGAATACACCCAACACCCCTCACTGTAACACTAATACACCCAACACCCCTCTCTGTGACACTAATACACCCAACACCCCTCACTGTAACACGAATACACCCAACACCCCTCACTGTAACACTAATACACCCAACACCCCTCTCTGTAACACGAATACACCCAACACCCCTCACTGTGACACTCATACACCCAACACCCCTCACTGTGAGACTAATACACCCAACACCCCTCACTGTAACACGAATACACCCAACACCCCTCACTGTAACACGAATACACCCAACACCCCTCACTGTAACACGAATACACCCAACACCCCTCACTGTAACACTAATACACCCAACACCCCTCACTGTAACACTAATACACCCAACACCCTTCACTGTAACACGAATACACCCAACACCCCTCACTGTAACACGAATACACCCAACACCCCTCACTGTAACACTAATACACCCAACACCCCTCACTGTAACACTAATACACCCAACACTCCTTACTGTAACACTAATACACCCCTCACTGCAACACGAATACACCCAACACTCCTTACTGTAACACTAATACACCCCACACCCCTCACTGTAACACTAATACACCCAACACTCCTTACTGTAACACTAATACACCCAACACCCCTCACTGTAACACTAATACACCCAACACTCCTCACTGTACTGTAATACACCCAACACCCCTCACTGTAACACTAATACACCCCACACCCCTCACTGTAACACTAATACACCCCACAACCCGCACTGTAACACTAATACACCCAACACCCCTCACTGTAACACTAATACACCCAACACCCCTCACTGTAACACTAATACACCCCACACCCCTCACTGTAACACTAATACACCCAACACCCCTCACAGTAACACTAATACACTCAACACCCCTCACTGTAACACTAATACACCCAACACCCCTCACTGTAACACGAATACACCCAACACCCCTCACTGTGACACTCATACACCCAACACCCCTCACTGTAACACTAATACACCCAACACCCCTCACTGTAACACGAATACACCCAACACCCCTCACTGTAACACTAATACACCCAACACCCCTCTCTGTAACACGAATACACCCAACACCCCTCACTGTGACACTCATACACCCAACACCCCTCACTGTAACACTAATACACCCAACACCCCTCACTGTAACACGAATACACCCAACACCCCTCACTGTAACACGAATACACCCAACACCCCTCACTGTAACACTAATACACCCAACACCCCTCTCTGTAACACGAATACACCCAACACCCCTCACTGTGACACTCATACACCCAACACCCCTCACTGTAACACTAATACACCCAACACCCCTCACTGTAACACGAATACACCCAACACCCCTCACTGTAACACTAATACACCCAACACCCCTCACTGTAACACGAATACACCCAACACCCCTCACTGTAACACGAATACACCCAACACCCCTCACTGTAACACGAATACACCCAACACCCCTCACTGTAACACGAATACACCCAACACCCCTAACTGTAACACTAATACACCCAACACTCCTTACTGTAACACTAATACACCCCTCACTGCAACACGAATACACCCAACACTCCTTACTGTAACACTAATACACCCCACACCCCTCACTGTAACACTAATACACCCAACACTCCTTACTGTAACACTAATACACCCAACACCCCTCACTGTAACACTAATACACCCAACACCCCTCACTGTAACACTAATACACCCAACACCCCTCACTGTAACACTAATACACCCAACACCCCTCTCTGTGACACTAATACACCCAACACCCCTCACTGTGACACGAATACACCCAACACCCCTCACTGTAACACTAATACACCCAACACCCCTCTCTGTAACACGAATACACCCAACACCCCTCACTGTGACACTCATACACCCAACACCCCTCACTGTGAGACTAATACACCCAACACCCCTCACTGTAACACGAATACACCCAACACCCCTCACTGTAACACGAATACACCCAACACCCCTCACTGTAACACTAATACACCCAACACCCCTCACTGTAACACGAATACACCCAACACCCCTCACTGTAACACGAATACACCCAACACCCCTCACTGTAACACGAATACACCCAACACCCCTCACTGTAACACGAATACACCCAACACCCCTCACTGTAACACTAATACACCCAACACCCCTCACTGTAACACGAATACACCCCTCACTGCAACACGAATACACCCAACACTCCTTACTGTAACACTAATACACCCCACACCCCTCACTGTAACACTAATACACCCAACACTCCTTACTGTAACACTAATACACCCAACACCCCTCACTGTAACACTAATACACCCAACACTCCTCACTGTACTGTAATACACCCAACACCCCTCACTGTAACACTAATACACCCCACACCCCTCACTGTAACACTAATACACCCCACAACCCGCACTGTAACACTAATACACCCAACACCCCTCACTGTAACACTAATACACCCAACACCCCTCACTGTAACACTAATACACCCCACACCCCTCACTGTAACACTAATACACCCAACACCCCTCACTGTAACACTAATACACCCAACACTCCTCACTGTAACACTAATACACCCCACACCCCTCACTGTAACACTAATACACCCCACACCCCTCACTGTAACACTAATACACCCCACACCCCTCACTGTAACACTAATACACCCCACACCCCTCACTGTAACACTAATACACCCCACACCCCTCACTGTAACACTAATACACCCCACACCCCTCACTGTAACACTAATACACCCCACACCCCTCACTGTAACACTAATACACCCAACACCCCTCACTGTAACACTAATACACCCCACACCCCTCACTGTAACACTAATACACCCAACACTCCTCACTGTAACACTAATACACCCCACACCCCTCACTGTAACACTAATACACCCAACACCCCTCACTGTAACACTAATACACCCCACACCCCTCACTGTAACACTAATACACCCCACACCCCTCACTGTAACACTAATACACCCAACACCCCTCACTGTAACACTAATACACCCAACACCCCTCACTGTAACAGTCTCTGATATACTTACATTCCTCACTGTAACAAACTCTAATATAATACACACCCCTCAATGTAACACTGATATACCCCACACCTCTTACTGTAACACTGAAATACTGCACATCTCTCTTCGAATAGTTTGATAACCACATACCCTCAGTCTTAATACTCCTGATATACCCCACACCCCACTATGTAACACACTGATATACTCCACATTACACACTGTAATGCTGATATATGCCACACCCCTCACTGTAACACTGATATAGCCCACACCCCTCACTGTAACACTGATATACCCCACACCCCTCACTGTAACACTGATATACCCCACACCCCTCACTGTAACACTGATATAGCCCACACCCCTCACTGTAACACTGATATACCCCACACCCCTCACTGTAACACTGATATAGCCCACACCCCTCACTGTAACACTGATATACCCCACACCCCTCACTGTAACACTGATATAGTCCACACCCCTCACTGTAACACTGATATAGTCCACACCCCTCACTGTAACACTGATATACCCCACACCCCTCACTGTAACACTGATATATCCCACACCCCTCACTGTAACACTGATATATCCCACACCCCTCACTGTAACACTGATATACCCCACACCCCTCACTGTAACACTGATATAGCCCACACCCCTCACTGTAACACTGATATACCCCACACCCCTCACTGTCACACTGATATACCCCACATTCCTCACTGTAACACTGATATACCCCACATTCCTCACTGTAACACTGATATACCCCACACCCCTCACTGTAACACTGCAATATACCCGACACCCTCAATCTAACACTCTTGATATATCCCACACCCCTTACTGTATTGCTGATACGCCCCACACGCCTCACTGTAACGCTGGTATACCCAACACCCCTCATTGGAACACTTTGATATATCCCACCCCTAAGTCTAACACTCTGAAATACACCATACAGCTCACTGTAACACTGATATCCATCAATCTCCCATACCCCTCACTGTAACTCTGATATACCCCACATCCCTCACTGTAACACTGGAATATCCCTCACCCCTCACTCTAACACTCATATTTCCCACACCCTCATTATATTCTTCAGAGCTCTAGTTTCAGCCACGTGTGATCTTACTGTGCAGTTCCAAGCAGGTGACTAACCTGTACAGGTTTAAATACCCACCTGCCCATTTTGCATCAGGTGGGTAGAGTTAAAATCAACCTCACTGTGCCCAGCTTTCTGCTCATGACACACACGCACTGTCAGCTACATGAGCACAGCTATCTCCCACCACAGGCACTCACAGAAATGTAAACATTATCTAAATATTCTCATAATGTCTCTGTGAAATACATGGTATCAAATACAAAACCAGAACAACCTGTATTTATTTCTGTAAGCAGATACTTAGGGTATGTGGCCAAAAGCTTGCTCACAGGTAGGTTTTATGAAGTGTCTTAAAGGAGAGAGATGTATATAGGGACTGAGAGGTTTACGGAGGCAATTCCAGAGCTTAGGGCCCAGGCAGCTGAGGGCAATGCTGCCAATGGTGGTGTGATTAAAATCGGCAATGCACATGAGACGAAATGTTGGAGGAACCAAATAAAAGTGCTGCTGTTAGCAAATGATCTCAGAATGTTGCAGGGATTATAATCTAACAAATCCTGTACTCTACATTTGTTAACTGACGAGCATATTGCTTCTGTTTCTGTACCGTTTCCACATTACTCTGTTGTTTTCTTTAAGTAGCTGACCCAGTCCTCCAGATGTTAACACAGGGGATATCCAGGATCATGTCAGTGTTTCGGTGCTTCCCACAAGGTTTGCTGATACTTGCTGGGAATCCCCGAAATGTGTTAATATCTGAAGGGATTCTCCCAGAAGATGTTTGTAGGCCCTCCAAGCCTGGTGCGGTTCTCTCTGTAAACATCACATAGCCCTGCGCGAGTCTGAGTGTGGTGCTAATCCTTCCATGTTCAATCCCAACAGTCTGCTGAACGCATTCAGTTCACCCGAACCCACCATGTGGTCCGAAAGACGACTCTCTACGACATGGATGTGGATTCCACATGCAAGTATGCTGCGGTCGGATGCCAGGACAGAAGCATTCGGTGAGTGTGAGTTGCATGTGCTGCAGCCAGCATCAGGTGCAGGCAAAAACAGGGTGTGCAAGGAAAAGCAGTGCAGGTCCCACAGCGGGCCATTACAGACAGCACAACACAATGTAACACAGTATAAACTACTCAAAATCTTCACGGGTAACACTGATTTATACCCGCAATGTTCACTGCAATACTGAATCATGCCACGTTTAAGGGAATAAATTACCGGTAAATCATGGCAGGGCAACTTGGCGTGAAGTCCTCCTGTGCAATGTGGGAAGTCAGGGACACATCCAGTGTCCAGGGCGAACACGTGCAGGAAGTGTCTCCAGCTGAAGCTACTCAAAATCCACGTTTCGGATCTGGAGCAACGGTTGGGGGCACTGTTGAGCATCTGCGAGGCTGAGATCATCTTGGATAGCACATACAAGGAGGTGGTCACACCGCAGATAAAGACTACTCAGGCAGAAAGGGAATGGGTAAGAAAGGCAGAGTAGAAGAACTAGGCAGCTAATGCAGGAGTCCCCTGGGTCTATCTCCCTCTCTAATAAATTGTCCGCTTTGGATACTAGCGTGGGAGATAGCTTCTCAGGGGAATGCAGCAAGAACCTAGTCTGTGGCACCACGGGTGGCTCAGTTGCACAGGAGGGAAGGAAAAAGAGTGAGAGAGCTATAGTGATAGGGGATTCTATCGTAAGGGGTGAAGATAGGCGTTTCTGTGGCCGCAGACGTGACTCCAGGATGGTTATGTTGCCTCCCTGGTGCTAGGGTCAAGGATGTCACGGAGTGGATGCAGGACATTCTGAAGGGGGAGGGTGAACAGTTAGAGGTTGTGGTTCACATTGGTACCAATGACATAGGTAGAAAGAGGGATAAGCTCCTGCAACAAGAATTTAGGGAGCTAGGTAGCAGATTAAAAAGCAGGACCTCAAAGGTTGTAATCTCTGGATTACTCCTTGTGCCACGTGCTGGTGAGTATCGGAATAGGAGGATAGAGCAGATGAATGCATGGTTGAGGAGATGGTGCAGGATGGAGGGCTTTAGTTTTCTGGATCACTGGGTCTGTTTCTGGCGAAGATGGGACCTGTACAAGTTGGACGGGTTGCACCTGAACCAGAACGGGACCAACATCCTTGCTGGGAGTTTTGCTAGTGCGGTTGGCGGGGGGGGGGGTTCAAAATACTTTGGCAGGGGGATGAGATACAGGGTGGAGGTACAGTAGTGGGTGATGGACAGCCAAATATAGAAGAGCAACTAAGTCAGTCTGAAAGGCAGAGCAAATATAGACCTGTTAAGGCACAAGCGAATAATGCAAGGCTGGATTGCATCTATTTTAACACAAGGAGTCTTACAAGTAAGGCAGATGAATTGAGGCTGTTGACTAACACATGGGAATATGATACTATTGCTATCACAGAGACATGGTTGAGGGAAGAGCAGGACTGACAGCTCAATATTCCAGAGTATAGAATCTTCAGGCGTGACAAGGGTTTGGGGTGAGGTGGGGGTGGGGGGGTGTAAAAGAGGAGGTGGCATTGCACTATTGATCAAGGAGTCAATCACTGCAGGAAGGAGGGATGATATCTTAGAAGGTTCCTCAAAGGAGGCCATATGGGTAGAACTCAAAAACAAAAAGGGGGCAATCACTTTGTTGGGAGTGTACTAAAGACCTCCAAACAGTCAGGGAGAGATAAAGCAGCAGATATGTAGGCAAATCTCAGAGAGGTATAAAAATAATCGGGTAATAGTAGTAGGGGATTTCAACTTCCCCAGTATTAACTGGGATAGTCTTAGTGCAAATGGCTTAAAAGGGGCGAAATTCTTAAAGTGCATCCAGGAGAGATTTTTGAGCCAGCGGGTAGAAGGTCCTACAAGGGAAGGGGCAGTACTGGACCTAATCTTAAGGAATGAAGCCGGACAAGTGGCAGAAGTGTCGGTGGGGGAGCATTTCGGGGATTGTGACCATAACTCTGTATGATTTAAGGTAGTTATGGAAAAGGACAAAGATGGACCAGAAATAAAGGTACTGAATTGAGGGCAGGCCAATTTCAGTATGATAAAACAGGATCTGGCCAAATTGGACTGGGAGCAGCTACTTGTAGGAAAGTCGACATCAGACCAGTGGGAGTCATTCAAAAGGAAATAGTGAGAGTTCAGGGCCAACACGAAAATTGGTGGTATTGTAAATAGTGAGGAGGAAAGCCTTAGATCACAGGACTATATAGATGTGCTGGGAAGATGGGCGGAGCAGTGGCAAATGAAATTTAGTCCTGAGAAGTGTGAGGTGATGCATTTTGGGAGGACAAACAAGGCAAGAGAATATACAATGGATGGTAAGACCCTAGGAAGTACAGAGGGACCTTGGTGTACTTGTCCATAGATCACTGAAGGCAGCAGCACAGATAGATAAGGTGGTTAGGAAGGCATATGGGATACTTGCCTTTATTAGCCGAGGCATAGAATATAAGAGCAGGGAGGTTATGATGGAGCTGTATAAAGGCTAGTTAGGCCACAGCTGGAGTACTGTGTACAGTTCTGGATGCCACACTATAGGAAGGATGTGATTGCACTGGAGAGGGTGCAGAGGAGATTCACCAGGATGTTGCCTGGACTGAAGAATTTCAGCTATGAAGAGAGACTGGATAGTCTAGGGTTGTTTTCCTTGGAGCAGAGAAGGCTGAGGAGGACCTGATTGAGGTATACAAAATTATGATAGGAAGAAACTTTTTCCCTTAATGGAGGGGTCAATAACCAGTGGGCATAGATTTAAGGTAAGGGACAGGCGGTTTAGAGGGGATTTGAGAAAAAACTTTTTTCACGCAGAAGGTGGTTGGAATCTGGAACGCACTGCCTGAAGAGGTGGTAGAGGCAGGAACCCTCACAATATTTAGGAAGTATTCAAATGAGCACTTGAAACGCCATAGCATACAAGGCTACTGGCCAAGTGCTGGAAAATGGGATTAGAATAGATAGGTGCAAAGTGGCCGGTATGTACACGATGGGCCGAAGGGCCTGCTTCTGTGCTGTATAACCCTATGACTCTATGACACAACTTTCACAGTGACACTGAAATACCCCACACCCCTCATTGTAACAGTGATATACCCCACATCCATCTCTATAACATTCATATGCCCACACACCTCACTGCAACATTGATATTCCCCACACCCTCACTGCAACACTGATATACCCCACACCCTCACTGCAACACTGATATACCCCACACCCTCACTGTAACACTGATATACCCCACACCCCTCACAGTAACACTGATATACCCCACACCCTCACTGTAACACTGATATACCCCACACCCCTCACAGTAACACTGATATACCCCACACCCCTCACTGTAACACTGATATACCCCACACCCTCACTGCAACACTGATATTCCCCACACCCTCACTGCAACATTGATATTCCCCACACCCTCACTGCAACACTGATATACCCCACACCCTCACTGCAACACTGATATACCCCACACCCTCACTGTAACACTGATATACCCCACACCCCTCACAGTAACACTGATATACCCCACACCCTCACTGTAACACTGATATACCCCACACCCCTCACAGTAACACTGATATACCCCACACCCTCACTGTAACACTGATATACCCCACACCCCTCACTGTAACACTGCTATACCCCACACCCCTCAGTGTAACACTGATATACCCCACACCCTCACTGTAACACTGATATACCCCACACCCCTCACTGTAACACTGCTATACCCCACACCCCTCAGTGTAACACTGATATACCCCACACCCCTCACTGTAACACTGATATACCCCACACCCTCACTGTAACACTGCTATACCCCACACCCCTCACTGTAACACTGATATACTGCACACCCCTCACTGTAACACTGATATACCCCACACCCCTCACTGTAACACTGATATACCCCACACCCTCACTGTAACACTGATATACTGCACACCCCTCACTGCAACACTGATATACCCCACACCCTCACTGCAACATTGATATACCCCACATTGCTCACTGTAACACTGCTATACCCCACACCCCTCACTGTAACACTGATATACCCCACACCCCTCAGTGTAACACTGCTATACCCCACACCCTCACTGCAACACTGATATACCCCACACCCCTCAGTGTAACACTGCTATACCCCACACCCCTCAGTGTAACACTGATATACCCCACACCCTCACTGTAACACTGCTATACCCCACACCCCTCACTGTAACACTGATATATCCCACACCCTCACTGTAACACTGATATACCCCACACTCCTCACTGTAACACTGATATACCCCACACCCTCACTGTAACACTGATATACCCCACACCCTCACTGTAACACTGATATACCCCACACCCCTCACTGTAACACTGATATACCCCACATTGCTCACTGTAACACTGCTATACCCCACACCCGTCACTGTAACACTGATATACCCCACACCCCTCACTGTAACACTGATATACCCCACACCCTCACTGCAACACTGATATACCCCACACCCCTCACAGTAACACTGATGTACCCCACACCCTCACTGTAACACTGATATTCCCCACACCCCTCACTGTAACACTGATATACCCCACACCCTTCACTGCAACACTGATATATCCCACATCCCTCACTGTAACACTGATATTCCCCACACCCCTCACTGTAACACTGATATACCCCACACCCCTCACTGCAACACTGATATATCCCACATCCCTCACTGTAACACTGATATACCCCACACCCTCACTGTAACACTGATATTCCCCACACCCCTCACTGTAACACTGATATACCCCACACCCCTCACTGTAACACTGATATACCCCACACCCCTCACTGCAACACTGATATATCCCACATCCCTCACTGTAACACTGATATACCCCACACCCTCACTGTAACACTGATATATCCCACATCCCTCACTGTAACACTGATACACCCCACACCCCTCATTGTAGCCATCTGATATATCCCAGGCCCCTGACTGTTGTCTTCTAATACTGACACACCACTCAGTATAGCCTTGACTGGATAAACTGGCTGGTTTGATACACAGACTGGCGTGTTATAGAAACAGATATGAATTGGTCTCACTTTTGTCCTGTGGTCTGAAGGTGGAATGTATTTACATGTGCCTAAATGTCTAGATTGTGATCTCATAATATGTGTCTTCCTCCCTTGCAGAATATTTAACATTAACAACGGGAAGCAGAAGAAGCTATATAAAGGATCTCAGGGAGAAGATGGGACCCTGATCAAAGTGAGCTCTAATGTAAACCATATGGTATCCAGCTTCTAGTTCAGGGTTGTCGAACATACAGCCCACGGGCCAGGATCTAGCCCACCAAAGGTTTCCATCCGGCCCGCGGATGTATTTTAGAGATAAGAAATTTTCCATTGTCTTCTTCTTCCAGACCGGCTTTTTATAAAATTTGCGCTGTCAGTTTCACAGCTGACAAGTGCTGGGAGTGGAAACAGCGGTTTCTCAACTTCGGACAGATTCGGGGTCTTCCAGCGGGTTCTGACATTTTTTTAAAAGCCTGCTGGAAAACCAGGAATCTGCCCAAAGTTCAGAAACTGCTGTTCCCGCTCCCAGCACCTGTCAAATGAAACTGTCATTGCAATTTTTAAAAAATCTGGCCAACCACAAAGCTACTGTGCTGAGAGTTCCCACTCAACTGTCAGAGAGAGAGAGAGACAGAGGGTGGGGGGAACAGAGAGGGGGGCAGAAGGAGGAGAGGAGCAGACAGAGATAGAGCGGCAGAGAGAGAGGGGGGACAGAGAGAGAGAGAGAGAGAGGGGGGACAGAGAGAGAGAGAGAGGGGGGACAGAGAGAGAGAGAGAGAGAGAGGGGGGACAGAGAGAGAGAGAGAGAGAGAGGGGGGGACAGAGAGAGAGAGAGAGAGAGGGGGGGACAGAGAGAGAGAGAGAGAGGGGGGGACAGAGAGAGAGAGAGAGGGGGGACAGAGAGAGAGAGAGAGGGGGGACAGAGAGAGAGAGAGAAAGAGGGGGGAGAGAGAGAGGGGGGACAGAGAGAGAGAGAGAAAGAGGGGGGACAGAGAGAGAGAGAGAGAGAGGGGGGACAGAGAGAGAGAGAGAGAGAGGGGGGACAGAGAGAGAGAGAGAGAGAGGGGGGACAGAGAGAGAGAGAGAGAGAGGGGGGACAGAGAGAGAGAGAGAGAGAGGGGGGACAGAGAGAGAGAGAGAGAGGGGGGGAACAGAGAGAGAGAGAGAGAGGGGGGGGACAGAGAGAGAGAGAGAGGGGGGACAGAGAGAGAGAGAGAGGGGGGACAGAGAGAGAGAGAGAGAAAGAGGGGGGAGAGAGAGAGGGGGGACAGAGAGAGAGAGAGGGGGGACAGAGAGAGAGAGAGAAAGAGGGGGGAGAGAGAGAGAGAGAAAGAGAGAGGGGGGGGGGACAGAGAGAGAGAAAGGGGGGGACAGAGAGAGCGGTGACACAGAGAGGGCAGAACAACACAAGGAGGAGGGAACACAGAGAGGGGGGACCCAGAGAGAGAGAGACAGGGAGAGAGAGACAGAAAAAGAGAGGGAGAGAGAATGATCAACATCACACCTGACAGAATGACATCGTTACAACAAGTGTGCAGGCAAATATTAACTACTTGTGCAAGCAACAAAATGCCAGGTATCTCACTAAATCAATTTTCAACATAGTGACAAGAAAGTAAGTCAATAAATTAAGCTTCCCATTTAAAGCTTCTTCACAAAAATGCACATTTGCTGTTGTTTTGATTAATAGTAAGATAAATTTTGAATGCCTTTATATTTCTGAAATTATCTCACCGGCCCCCTATGTAAGACAAAAATTGTAATGTGGCCCCCCACCCCACAAAGTAGGGCACCCCTGTTCTAGAGGTTGAGACACGGGGAAATCAATCGTCAAATTACATATTTTGTTCTTGATTGTCCAAATGGTGAATTGTCAGGCTTGGCCAGGCAGTTGGGGGAGTGAGGAATGAGTCATGTTGGGTATAGGTTGTCATTGTCAGATGCCTCAGGCTGCATTCTGATGACCAGAAATGCTTGTGAGAACATGACAGAGGCTGAGCACTTTCCCCACAGCAAGGGATCAGTGAAGGACCAGGAGGGAATCACCTACTCCCTGCTTTGGGAAGTGAGGAGTATAAAAGAGGGAATCGAATCACTGTAGTAAATGCATGAGGCAGGACATTACTGCATTAGGCAGCTTTAGATCTGGGATTTGGCTTCGCAAGCATCCACACGTTAACTTCCAGCTCTCGGTTCGACTGTCCAAGGGAGGGAGCGAATTGGAGCTGGGTTTGGGTAAATGAGTAGGAAGGGAAAGGATGTGAGGAGAGGAGTCTCTGTGAGTGGAGAGGAGAGTGGGTGTGAGGAGAGGAGAGTGGGTGTGAGGGGAGGGGAGTGGGTGTGAGGGGAGGGGAGTGGGTGTGAGGGGAGGGGAGTGGGTGTGAGGAGAGGGGAGTGGGTGTGAGGAGAGGGGAGTGGGTGTGAGGAGTGGGGAGTGGGTGTGAGGAGTGGGGACTGGGGGTGAGGAGTGGGGAAAGGATGTGAGGAGAGGAGTCTCTGTGTGTGGAGAGGAGTCTCTGTGTGTGAGGAGAGGAGAGTGGGTGTGAGGAGAGGGGAGTGGGTGTGAGGAGAGGGGAGTGGGTGTGAGGAGAGGGGAGTGGGTGTGAGGAGAGGGGAGTGGGTGTGAGGAGAGGGGAGTGGGTGTGAGGAGTGGGGACTGGGCGTGAGGAGTGGGGACTGGGCGTGAGGAGTGGGGACTGGGCGTGAGGAGTGGGGAGTGGGCGTGAGGAGTGGGGAGTGGGCGTGAGGAGTGGGGAGTGGGCGTGAGGAGAGGGGAGTGGGCGTGAGGAGAGGGGAGTGGGCGTGAGGAGAGGGGAGTGGGCGTGAGGAGAGGGGAGTGGGCCTGAGGAGAGGGGAGTGGGCCTGAGGAGAGGGGAGTGGGCCTGAGGAGAGGGGAGTGAGTGTGAGGAGAGGGAACTAGGCACAGGAATAGATGACAGGTCTTGAGTGGAATTGCGTATGGAGCACAGACTGGGTAATGAAGGATGGTGGAGACTGGGTAATGAAGGATGGTGGAGACTGGGTAATGAAGGATGGTGGAGACTGGGTAATGAAGGATGGTGGAGACTGGGTAATGAAGGATGGTGGACTGGACACGGGAGCAGAGAGAGACCAGAGCAAGAGTGGGGACTGTGAGCACAGGAAAGTCAGAGAGAGGAACTTGTTCAGGGCAGCTCACACTGGCTGCAAGCGGCTGGTGTTATAACAGCTTTGATGTAGTCCTGAGGGACACATTGGGCTGAATTTTCTGAGCCCCACAGAGGCAGCTTTGGTGGTGGATGGGAGTGGAAATGTGGAATGCCGCACATCGTATCGGCTTTGCAATGTCTTCCCATCTCCGAGTACATTTCCCAGAGGTTGGCTCCGAGCAGCAGCAGCAAGTAGCCAATTTTTTTTATTCTTTCATGTGATGTGGACATTGCTGGCTAGGACAGCATTTATTGCCCATCCCTAATTGCACTTGAGAAGGTGGTGGTGAGCCACCTTCTTGAATGGCTGCAGTCGTGTCGCGGTTTGGTTCAACTGAGTGGCTCACTAGCCCATTTCAGAGGGCAGTTAAGAGTCAACCACATTGCTGTGGGTCTGGAGTCACATGTAGGCCAGAGCAGATAAGGACAGCAGATTTCCTTCCCTAGTGGATATTAGTGAACCAGATGGGCTTTTACAACAATCAATGATAGTTTCTGGTGCCTTTG
The DNA here is from genome assembly GCF_036365525.1 of Heterodontus francisci. NCBI lineage: Eukaryota > Metazoa > Chordata > Chondrichthyes > Heterodontiformes > Heterodontidae > Heterodontus > Heterodontus francisci. Next base: position 104,603,793 of record NC_090379.1, read on the forward strand.
CTGAGACGAGCTTTAATTAATTCATTCATTAATTGAATTTAAATTAGGGCCCTTAATAGGGCAATTAAGCCCCAGATTGCAACAGAGTGCCGATTTTGTGAGTGCCACAGGGGCCTCCCCTCACATTGGGAGGTTTGAGCCTTGAATCTTCTAAACGTTGGGTGATGAGGCCAGTGACAACACAAGGCAAGGCTGCTGTGTGCCTATATCGCAGCCTTGCCTTTGAATTCTTAAATAGTGGAGATTACTGTTCCTGATGACCAGATGTATGTTATTTCCCTGTCGCTCCATCAGTCTGGCCCTCAGCAGCGCTCCCACTTGTCTCAATCTCATGCCAGCCTGCCATTGTACAGGGCCACGATGTCCTGCACTCCCGCCTCAACACCTGCGCCCTGTCCCTAATTGGATGCCAAACAAAGTGGCACCGACACTCTCTTTCTCTCTCTATACTGATTGACCAACAATCCCTCTCTCTCTGTACTGACTGATGGACACTCACTCTGTGTAGTGACTGACTGATGCTTACTCTGCGTAGTGACTGACCGATCAATACTCACTCAGTATAGTGACTGACTGATGCCCACTCATGTCGTGACCGACACCCACTCTGTATAGTGACTGACTGATGCTCTGTGTAGTGACCGACACTCACTCTGTATAGTGACTGACCGATTCTCTGTGTAGTGACCGACTGATGCCCAGTCAGTGTAGTGACCGACACCCACTCTGTATAGTGACTGACCGATGCACTGTGTAGTGACCGACACTCACTCTGTATAGTGACTGACCGATACTCTGTGTAGTGACCGACACTCACTCTGTGTAGTGACTGACCGATGCTCTGTGTAGTGACCGACACTCACTCTGTATCGTGACTGACCGATGCTCTGTGTAGTGACCGACACTCACTCTGTATAGTGACTGACCGATGCTCTGTGTAGTGACCGACACTCACTCTGTATAGTGACTGACTGCCCACTCAGTGTAGTGACCGACACCCACTCTGTATAGTGACTGACCGACCGACACACTCTGTATAGTGACTGACCGATGCTCTGTGTAGTGACCGACACTCACTCTGTATCGTGACTGACCGATGCTCTGTGTAGTGACCGACACTCACTCTGTATAGTGACTGACCGATGCTCTGTGTAGTGACCGACACTCACTCTGTGTAGTGACTGACCGATGCTCTGTGTAGCGACTGACTGACACTCACTCTGTGTAGTGACTGACTGACACTCACTCTGTGTAGTGACTGACTGACACTCACTCTGTAGTGACTGACTGACACTCACTCTGTGTAGTGACTGACTGACACTCACTCTGTGTAGTGACTGACTGACACTCAATCTGTATAGTGACTGACCGATGCTCTGTGTAGTGACCGACACTCACTCTGTATAGTGACTGACTGATGCCCACTCAGTGTAGTGACCGACACCCACTCTGTATAGTGACTGACCGACCGACACACTCTGTATAGTGACTGACCGATGCTCTGTGTAGTGACCGACACTCACTCTGTATAGTGACTGATCGATATCTGCCCTCTCTGTGTAGTGACTGACCGACCACCATTCACTCTGTGTAGTGACTGACTGCCACTCACTCTGTGTAGTCACTGACTCTCACTCTGTGTAGTGACTGACCACCGCTCACTCTGTGTAGTCACTGACTCTCACTCTGTGTAGCGACTGACTGACACTCACTCTGTGTAGCGACAGACTGACACTCACTCTGTGTAGCGACTGACTGACACTCACTCTGTGTAGTCACTGACTGACACTCACTCTGTGTAGCGACTGACTGACACTCACTCTGTGTAGCGACTGACTGACACTCACTGTGTGTAGTGACTGACCGACACTCACTGTGTGCAGTGACTGACTGACACTCTGTACAGTGACTGACTGCCACTCACTCTGTGTAGTCACTGACTCTCACTCTGTGTAGTGACTGACCACCACTCACTCTGTGTAGTCACTGACTCTCACTCTGTGTAGTCACTGACTCTCACTCTGTGTAGCGACTGACTGACACTCACTCTGTGTAGCGACTGACTGACACTCACTCTGTGTAGCGACTGACTGACACTCACTCTGTGTAGTCACTGACTGACGCTCACTCTGTGTAGTCACTGACTGACACTCACTCTGTGTAGCGACTGACTGACACTCACTCTGTGTAGCGACTGACTGACACTCACTCTGTGTAGCGACTGACACTCACTCTGTGTAGCGACTGACACTCACTCTGTGTAGCGACTGACTGACACTCACTCTGTGTAGCGACTGACTGACACTCACTCTGTGTAGTGACTGACTGACACTCACTCTGTGTAGCGACTGACTGACACTCACTCTGTGTAGCGACTGACTGACACTCACTCTGTGTAGCGACTGACTGACACTCACTCTGTGTAGTCACTGACTGACACTCACTCTGTGTAGTGACTGACCGACACTCACTCTGTGTAGTGACCGACACTCACTCTGTGTCGTGACTGACCGACACTCACTCTGTGTCGTGACTGACTGACACTCACTCTGTGTAGTGACTGACCGACACTCACTCTCTGTAGTGACTGACCAACACTCACTCTGTTTAGTGACTGACCAACATGCAATCTGCGTAGTGACCGACACTCACTCTGTGTAGTGACTGACCGACACTCACTCTGTGTAGTGACTGACCGACACTCACTCTGTGTAGTGACTGACCGACACTCACTCTGTGTAGTGACTGACCGACACTCACTCTGTGTAGTGACTGACCGACACTCACTCTGTGTACTGACTGACCGACACTCACTCTGTGTAGTGACCGACACTCAATCTGTGTAGTGACTGACCGACACTCACTCTGTGTTGTGACTGACCGACACTCACTCTGTGTAGTGACTGACCGACACTCACTCTGTGTAGTGACTGACCGACACTCACTCTGTGTAGTGACCGACACTCAATCTGTGTAGTGACTGACCGACACTCACTCTCTGGTGACTGACCGACACTCACTCTGTGTAGTGACTGACCGACACTCACTCTGTGTAGTGACTGACCGACACTCACTCTGTGTAGTGACTGACCGACACTCACGCTCTCTGGCATGATCTGCTCTCACTCTGTGTGAGTAAGTGTTGATTGTGTGTTAATTGTCTCTGTTCCAGGTGCAAATTGATCCCTCTGGGCTGTTCATTGCAACCAGCTGCTCTGATAAGAACCTCTCCATCTTTGACTTCTACACGGGCGAGTGTGTTGCCACCATGTTTGGCCACTCAGGTAAGGTTGTTGAGCTCAAATCGGCTCAGATGGTGACCTGCCTTCAACTGTTATCGTTTAATTAATGATGCCTGCAAAAAGGGTGTCACCCTCCTGCATCCAAAAGTGTTCCCACTTCGTCCCCAACTTTGTACTTTTCCATTATCTGTAAGCTCTCGGTGTAGCAATGCCTCGTTGCCTGAGGGACTGAAACATTTAACCTAACTCTAGGTGAGCATGGAATGCAGGGTGTGGAGCAACATCATCACTGGGATTTGAGTGAAGTGAAACTTGCACCGTACCTAATGTTAAATCCTGTGAGGGAATTCCTTCCCTCACCACACCAACCCCAACAACCCAATGCAACTTGCTTTCATTTAAGATGCCTCTGAATGAAGGACTTAGGAAGTGCTGCTCCAATGGCTTTCACTCATGAGTCACAGCAGCCAGCAGGGTTGCAGGTTCAATCCCTGATCTGCATTTAGTGCAGTGATTGTATGGTCTGCTGCAACTGGAGCCAATTCATCGGGTCTGGGCCGAACAATGATAAAAATCAGCGAGGGTTCTGAATGGAAGCATTAGGTAAGGACAGAGTTGGGCTGTCTGTGATTGAGGAGCCTGGTGAGATTCCCTGTTGAGGGCTACACGTGAAGATTAACCATTAGGGAGCTGAACTGGAGAACAGCCAGCATCTGTAGCAAAGTGGTGCCTTCGGGAGCAGGAGGAGAAATCTAAAATTAGAAAATTTAACAACAGTAACTGTGTGTGTGTGTGTCACCAGATCAAGTAGGAGATGGAATTTAAAACAAGGAAGTCGCACAGGGAGCTTTGTGTGTTATTGGGTTAATAAATCAAGCTTGCTGTACTATGAACATCACGTGATGGCAATTCCCTCCTACACGAGTGAACAGCACTTTGCATCTGACCCTGAAAGCTGCTTTGCACAGAATCCATTAAACAGTCTGTGATGATTTCCTGTCTAATTGTACAGAGCTGAAATGCCCCACCTTCAAGGTTCTTCTAAACACCTGGCAGTGTTATGGCTGTTGGGCTGAAGTAGTGATGTAAGCTGTACATGGGAGTTGATTGCCCCTTTCTGAGGTCTGTGAGCTTCATTACTGAGTGCAGCCGCCTCATAGTTCCTCCTTGTTGCTATCTGCTTTGCACAGCATTGTCACTGCCTGAAGGCACGAGTTGGGTACTGCAGCAATAAGGGGCTGTATTGAAACAGGAGGAGTCCCCAGAGTCTCTCCTTTCAATTAGATCAAGGCTGATCTGTATCTTAACTCCACATGCGATGGACAGCAGTATTAGACATTAGTTTGGCTTGGAGTTTCCTCTGTGAGCGCACCCTGGAGGTTGCACCCGAAATTGCACCCATTTTGCCAATTTTGATAAATACCAAGAATCTTGTCTATCTCATTGCAATATGCCCAATCTCAAAATGGGCATAAATTGGCATAAATCAGTGCAAACAATCAGAGCCCTAAGAAACACCATACCCACAGCAGCTATTTTTTCTCTGAATGAAAATTTTCAACTTATTCAACCATCATTCCGGCACCTTGAACACAGCATGTTTAAGAAGCTGAAACTGGGGAGGCTTTTCAATTTTTAATGTGATTTATACTTTGCCATACAAATCCGTTGAAAAAAAACAGAGAATACAGAGCAGGTCTTGGGAAGGATGATTTTTTTTTTGTTAAAATGTTCAAAGAACAGCAATTAAAAGAATAGAAAAATTATTTTGTTTCTTGCCCCCTCTGAAAATTTGGTCACGTTGTGAAGACCCCTGAACATGCTCAATGGGATGATACTCACATTTGAGCATCGGGGTGGGCCCAGTTTTGTGGGCGGAGATTCGGTCAGGCGGAGGGGTGATGGACGGCTGGAAAAGATCACGGAAACTTGGGCATATCATACTTAGGAGCAAAACTCACTTACGCCCGAAATTCCACGATCTTTTTAGTCGTGAAACAGATCCCTGGTGCATCCAGGTTATATATGTATGATAAACACACACACTCTTGTTTGTTATGTAATATGTGTGGTGTTATTCATGGCACTTGCAGCATGAGCCTGACTGCTGGTCAGACTCAAGAGTAATATCACAGTGGCAGACTGTACATCACATGGACTGAAAGTAACGCCCGTTTGTCCTGGTTGTATTGGCACCACTCGTCATTTGGGGCATCTGCTGTCACTGCAGCTTCCAGGGGTACTCCGGGAATCACCTGGTCCCATCGGGCCTGCAGATTTCAGAAGCAGTGCGCCATAGTTGGACAGGGCAGTGAGTGTGGCAGTTGAATGGGATGCAGAAGAGGAGGAGGAGGAGGCCCAAGGATGAGGCCCAGGAGCAAGCCTGAGGTCTAGAAGTGGGAAGTGCATGATGGACCAAGGCAGGCAGTGAGGGGTGGGCAATGGCCAAAACCCATTCCAGGGTGGGGTCCCTCGCAACAGAAAATGCATTGGCTTGACAGACGAATAAACGGAGGAACAGTCTACATCTCCGCTTACTCTCTAAACACATCCACAGAAAGCAGCAAGTTCTGGGAAGTTCTATGAATGTCCGAAATGAAAAGGGGAAGGGCTTGCCATAAATGACAACAGCCAATTTGAAGAAACCAAGGCAGTTAGCAAAAGAATAGTCAGCAAAGTCCAACTTAATAATTCAGACTACGAACTGAGCCACAACACAAGCGTTCACAATTTTTATTCTATTATAAATGGGATAGTGACAGTGTGGATGTGAAATTGGCTAAGGGACAGAAAGCAGAGAGCACTGGTAAATGAAAGCAAAATACTGCGGATGCTGGAAATCTGAAATAAAAACAAGAAATGCTGGAAATACTCAGCAGGACTGGCAGCACCTCTGGAGAGAGAAGCAGAGTTAACGTTTCAGGTCAGTGACCCTTCTTCAGAACTGGCAAATATTAGAAATGTAATAGGTTATAAGCAAGTAAAGCGGGGGTGGGGCAAGAGATAACAAAGGAGAAGGTGTAGATAGGACAAGGTCACAGAATAGCTGACCAGAAGGCCATGGAGCAAAGACAAACAATATGTTAATGGTGTGTTGAAAGACAAAGCATTAGTACAGATAGAGTGTTAACGGACTGAAAATTGAACAGCAAGTACAAACATGAAAAAAAACAGTGGGTAAGCAAATTGAACAAACTAAGATGATATAAAATAAACACCAAAAAAAAAATAAATAAATAAATATATAAAAAATAACTAAAAATGAAAGTAAAATGGGGGGCTGTCATGCTCTGAAATTATTGAACTCAATGTTCAGTCCGGCAGGCTGTAGCGTGCCTAATCAGTAAGTGAGATGCTGTTCCTCGAGCTTGCGTTGATGTTCACTGGAACACTGCAGCAATCCCAGGACAGAGATGTGAGCATGAGAGCAGGGGGGTGTTGAAATGGCAAGCAACCGGAAGCTCAGGGTCATACTTGCGGACTGAGCGGAGGTGTTCCGCGAAGTGGTCACTCAATCTGCATTTGGTCTCCCCAATGTAGAGGAGACCACATTGTGAGCAGCGAATACAGTATACTACATTGAAAGAAGTACAAGTAAATTGCTGCTTCACCTGAAAGGAATGTTTGGGGCCTGGGATAGTGAGGCGAGAGGAGGTAAATGGGCAGGTATTACACCTCCTGCGATTTTAGGGGAAGGTGCTATGGGAAGGGGACGAGGTGTTGGGGGTAATGGAGGAGCGGAGGGAACGATCCCTTCAGAATGCTGACGGGACGATGCGTTTGGTAGTGGCATCACGCTGGAGGTGGCGGAAATGGCGGAGGATGATCCTTTGGATATGGAGGCTGATGGTGTGGAAAGTGAGGACAAGGGGAACCCTGTCACGGTTCTGAGAGGGAGGGGAAGGGGTGAGGGTAGAGGTGCGGGAAATGGGCTGGACACGGTTGAGGGCCCTGTCAACCACAGTGGGGGGGACATCCTCAGTTGAAGAAAAAGGAAGACATATCGGAAGCGCTGTCATGGAAGGTAGCATCATCAGAGCAGATGCGTCGGAGATGGAGAAACTGGGAGAATGGAATGGAGTCCTGACAGGAGGTAGGGTGTGAAGAAGTGTAGTTGAGGTAGCTGTGGGAGTCGGTGGGCTTATAATGGATATTAGTAGATAGCCTATCCCCAGAGATGGAGACAGAGAAGTTGAGGAAGGGAAGGGAAGTGTCGGAGATGGACCATGTAAAGGTGAGAGAAGGGTGGAAATTAGAAGCAAAGTTGATAAAGTTTTCCAGTTCGGGGCGGGAGCAGGAAACGGCACCGATACAGTCATCAATGTACCAGAAAAAGAGTTGGGAGAGGGGACCTGAGTAGGACTGGAACAAGGAATGTTCGACATATCCCACAAAAAGACAGGCATAACTAGGACCCATGCGGGTACCCATAGCAACACCTTTTACTTGAAGGAAGTGAGTGGAGTTGAAGGAGAAGTTGTTCAATGTGAGAACATGTTCAGCCAGGCAGAGGAGGGTGGTGGTGGATGGGGACTGGTTGGGCCTCTGTTCAAGGAAGAAGCGGAGAGCCCTCAAACCGTCCTGGTGGGAGATGGAGTTGTAGAGAGATTGGGCGTCCACAGTGAAGAGGAGGCAGTTGGGGCCAGGAAACTGGAAATTGTCAAAATGACGTAGGGCGGCAGAAGAGTCACTGATGTAGGTGGGAAGAGATTGGACCAGGGGAGAAAACATAGAGTCAAGATAGGAAGAATTAAGTTCAGTGGGGCAGGAGCAGGCTGACACAATGGGTCTGCCGGACAGTCCTGTTCGTGGATTATGCAAGCATGACCCCGAGCTTCCGGTTGCTTGTCATTTCAACACTCCCCCCTGCTCTGTTGCCCACATCTCTGTCCTGGGATTGCTGCAGTGTTCCAGTGAACATCAACGCAAGCTCGAGGAACAGCATCTCATTTACTGATTAGGCACACTACAGCCTGCCGGACTGAACATTGAGTTCAATAATTTCAGAGCATGACAGCCCCCCCATTTGACTTTCATTTTTAGTTATTTTTTATTTATTTATTTTTGGGTTTTTTGGTGTTTATTTTATTTTATTTTATTTCATCTTAGTTTGTTCAGTTTACTTACCCACTTTTTTTTCATGTTTGTACTTACGGCTGTTCAGTTTTCAGTCCATTAACACCCTATCTGTACTAATGCTTTGTCTTTCAACACACCATTAACATATTGTTTGTCTTTGCTCCATGACCTTCTGGTCAGCTATTCTGTGACCTTGTCCTATCTACACCTTCTCCTTTGTTATCTCTTGCCCCACCCCCGCTTTACTTGCTTATAACCTATTACATTTCTAATATTTGCCAGTTCTGAAGAAGGGTCACTGACCTGAAACGTTAACTCTGCTTCTCTCTCCACAGATGCTGCCAGACCTGCTGAGTATTTTCAGCATTTCTTGTTTTTATTATAGCACTGGTAAATGGTTGTTTTTCAGACTGGAGGAAAGTATGCAGTGGTGTTCCCAGGAGTGGGTATTAGGACTATTGTTCCTTTTGATATATATTAATGACCCAGACTTGGGTATACAGGGCATAATTCCAAAGTTTGCCGATGATATGAAACTCAGAAAAGTAGTAAATAATGAGGAAGAAAGTACCAAACATCAGGTGGACAGCGACAGATTGATGAAATGGGAAGACATACAGCAGGTGAAATTTAATGCAGAGAAGTGTGAAGTGATTCATTTTGGTAGGAAGAATGAGACTCAATAATGGTACAATTTTAAAAAGAGTACAGGAACAGAGATATCTCGGGGCTGTACATACACCTGTCACGCTTCCGAGAAGTGCGACAATGAAAAAATACAGGCTCAACCTAAAGAGTTATAAAAATTGACTTTACCTTTTTAAAAAAATGGACAAAGCTGCAAAAGATGACCGCATGTGTATTCGAACTTTGCCACACTGTTTAGAACAAAGGATGCCTAACCAGGATGAGAGGTGTCAATTGCACCCATCCTGAAACATTCCTGAATTGAATGGGTTGTACTGAAACAAGGAAGGTGTGAAGTGGAAACATCATAACCGGATTATTCTCATCCTGGCCCATTGTGTGATCACCACGGTGTACAGACCAAAGCGTCTCCGACCAGAATCTGATGTGACAACTTTTACCTTAAAAAGGCAGCCAGAGAGAGAGAGAGATACCTAGAAAGAAGCATCACCAAAAAGCTTGTCCAGCTAAGAGCTGGGAGAAAATACAGCAATCCAAGAAGGAAAGGTGCCCTGCTGTAAGTGCAGCATTTTCAATATGTACAGCAGTGAATTGGAAGGGATCCTCTGTCCTCAAACTGAACCTCCAACCCATAGAGAAATCTACAGACACCTCAGGCCTGCAACCAACGTGAACTTGACTTCTGAGAGAATTCAACAGGTTTACCATGAACCCCAAAACCCTACCTCACTTGAAAACCACTTTTCCTCTCTAACTGTCTCTTGCGTATGTGTATGTTTGCGAGTGAATGTGTGAGTGGATGCAGTTGTGACAATTTCAGGATAAGGCGTTTTGCTCGATAAATAATTAATCTTCTGTTTTAAACCTACAAGAAAACCTTTTGCTGTCTGTTTATTTGACAAATAAAACACAAAGGGGTTAAACCCTGATAACAAAAAACACTTGCTCTGGTCAGGTGGGGAATTGAACAGTGGGAACCGCCCACACCCATCACCACGTGGCCATAACACACCATTCTTTGAAGGTGGCAGAACAAGTTGAGAAGGCTGTTAACAAAGCATATGGGATCCTTGGCTTTATAAATAGACGCATGTAGTACAAAAGCAAGGAATTTATGCTAAATCTTTGTAAAACACTGGTTAGGCCCCAGCTGGAGTATTGTGTTCAATTCTGGACACCATGCATTGGGAAGGGATGTCAAGGCCCTAGAGAGGATGCAGAGAAGATTTACTGGAAAAAGTACCAAGGGGAGGGACTTCAGTTATGAGGAGAGACTTGAGGAACGAGGATTGTTCTCCCTAGAGAAAAGAAGATTCAGGGGAGAATTGATAAAGGTGTTCATGATCATGAAGGGTTTTGGTAGAGTAACTAGGTAGAGTGGCAGAAGGGTCGGTAACTTGAGGACACAGATTTAAGGTAATTGGCAAAAGAACCAGAGGTGACATGAGGGGAAGAAAAAAAACTGGACTGCACTGCCTGAAAGGGTGATGGAAGCAAATTCAATCATAACTTTCAAAAGGAAATTGGATAAATATTTGAAGGGAGAAATTTGCAGGGCAATTGGAAAGAGCAAGAGTGTGGGATTAATTGGATAGCGCTTTCAAAGAGCTGGCATGGGCATGACGATGGGCCAAATGGCCTCCTTCTGTGCTGTGGTATCCTATGATTCTAAGTAAGAATAAACATTTTATTTGAAATTGTTCCTGTTCCTGTTCGTATGTCATATGTGCTACTTTTAACAGTAGATTTGCGGGCTGGTAAAATTTATCTTGGCATTTCTAACCAATGTCACCAACCTTTTGGGGTAATTTGATTGGTTCAGTTCCTCCATTCTTTTTTGGTTGTTTTTGATGATTACTTGTGTTTGATTCATTGTTTTTATCAGTTCTAATTAGTTTCTCATTGGAAGCATATCTACCTGCTTTCCCTGAGTTTGATTCTTACATCCTGTATCTGTTTAGTTATAATTTATTTCTGTTTTATAAACATCCAATTTTAGCCAATTGAGTTCCAAGAAACTTGTATACGAGAAAGATTGATAAACATTGATATACATTGCAATCCATAATTCCTCAGCCTAATTAACAGAGGGTATTTGAAAAACTACATCAGTCTGCAGGCTTACCAATCCATACTAGTCAAGCTAGTCCTTGCTAACTTGTGACAGGGTTTTGTTAATCTGCACTGGTCAGGCCGGACCATATTAATCTCCACTAGTTAGAGTGACCCTTGTGAGCCAGTATTGGTCAGGATGGACCTTGCTAGTCAGCATCAATCAGAGTGATGCTCAGTAATCCACGTGGATCAGAGCTGTCCTCATGCACCCATATTAGTCAAGTTGGTTCTCTCTAACCCACACTGGTTTCTACATCAATTGTGTCTTTTATTCCCAGAGGTAGTTACAGGAATGAAATTCACCAACGACTGTAAACACCTCATCTCTGTGTCGGGAGACAGGTATGTATTTTCTCTCCCTGTATTACATTCACATCCTGAAGTTCCCTCTGTTTCCTATTACAGTGCATGCCCTCTCTCCTCTTCCCTGGTCTATCTTTCTTTTTTTCTGTCTCTATCCCTTCTATCTCTTGCATGTTCATTAGAATTAACTGTCAAAAAGAGCCAACATGTACCCGTTAAGGTGACGGGTAGGACCAACAAGTCCAGGGAACCCTGGATGTCAAGAGATGTAGAGGATTGGATCAGGAAAAAAAAGGAGGCTTACGGCAGATTCAGAGCGCTGAAAACAGCGGAGGCACTAGAGGAGTATAGAAAGTGTAGGGGGGTACTTAAAAAAGTAATTAGGAGAGCGAAGAGGGGACATGAAAAAACACTGGCGGGCAAGATAAAGGAAAATCCTAAGGCATTTTATAAGTATATTAAAGGCAAGAGGATAAGCAGGGAAAGAGTAGGGCCCATTAGGGACCAAAGTGACAATCTGTGTGTGGAGCCGGAGGACATAGGTGAGGTTTTAAATGATTACTTTTCATCTGTGTTCACTATGGAGAAGGACGATGTAGGTGTAGAGATCAAGGAAGGGGATTGTGATATACTTGAATATATTAGTATTGAAAGGGAGGAGGAAGTATTAGCTGTTTTAGCGGGCTTAAAAGTGGATAAATCCCCAGGCCCAGATGAGATGTATCCCAGGCTGTTATGTGAGGCAAGGGAAGAGAATGCAAGGGCTCTGACACAAATTTTCAAATCCTCTCTGGCCACAGGAGAGGTACCAGAGGATTGGAGGACAGCAAATGTGGTACCATAATTCAAGAAGGGTGGCAAGGATTAACCAGGTAATTACAGGCTGGTGAGTCTAACATCAGTGGTTGGGAAACTATTGGAAAAAATTCTGAGGGACAGGATAATCTCCACTTGGAGAGGCAGGGATTAATCAGGGATAGTCAGCATGGCTTTGTCAGGGGGAGATCGTGTTTAACTAACTTGATTGAATTTTTCGAGGAGGTGACTAGATATGTAGATGAGGGTAAAGCAGTTGATGTAGTCTACATGGACTTCAGTAAGGCTTTTGATAAGGTCCTGAATGGGAGATTGGTTAAGAAGGTAAGAGCCCATGGGATCCAGGGCAATTTGGCAAATTGGATTCAAAATTGGCTTAGTGGCAGGAGGCAGAGGGTAATGGTCGAGGGTTGTTCCTGCGAGTGGAAGCCTGTGACCAGTGGTGTACCGCAGGGATCGGTGCTGGGACCCTTGCTGTTCGTAGTGTACATTAATGATTAGATATAGAAGGTATGATCAGTAAGTTTGCGGATGACACGAAAATTGGTGGTGTCGTAAATAGTGAGGAGGAAATTCTTAGATTACAGGACGATATAGATGGGCTGGTAAGATGGGCGGAGCAGTGGCAAATGGAATTTAATCTTGAGAAGCGTGAGGTGATGCATTTTGGGAGGACTAACAAGGCAAGGGAATATACAATGAATGGTAGGACTCTAGGAAGTGCAGAAGGTCAGAGGGACCTTGGTGTACTTGTCCATAGGTCACTGAAGGCAGCAGCACAGGTAGATAAGGTGGTTAGGAAGGCATATGGGATACTTGCCTTTATTAGTCGAGGCATAGAATATAAGAGCAGGGAGGTTATGATGGAACTGTATAAATGCTAGTTCGGCCACAGCTGGAGTACTGTGTACAGTTCTGGTCGCCACACTATAGGAAGGATGTGATGGCATGGGAGAGGGTGCAGAGGAGATTCACCAGGATGTTGCCTGGGCTGGAGCATTTCAGCTATGAAGAGAGACTGAAAAGGCTAGGGTTGTTTTCCTTAGAGCAGAGAAGGCTGAGGGGGGACATGATTGAGGTATACAAAATTATGAGGATCATGGATAGATTAGATAGGAAGGAACTTTTTCCCTTAGCGGAGGGGTCAATAACCAGGGGGCATAAATTTAAGGTAAGGGGCAGGAGGTTTAGAGGGGATTTGAGGAAAATGTTTTCACCCAGAGGGTGTTTGGAATCTGGAACGCACTGCCTGATGAGGTGATAGAGGCTGGAACCCTCACAACATTTAAGAAGTATTTAAATGAGCACTTGAAACGCCATAGCATACAAAGCTACGGGCCAAGTGCTGGAAAATGGGATTAGAATAGGTAGGTGCTTGATGGCCCGCACAGACATGATGGGCCGAAGGGCCTGTTTCTATGCTGTATGACTCTAAAATCAAAATTCGGCGTATGCTGGAAATCTAAAATAAAAACAGAAAATGCTGGAAATACTTAGCAGGTCTGGCAGCATTTGTGGAGAAAGAAATAGAGTTAACGTTTCAGGTCAATGACCTTACATCAGAATTCCTTGGCAGTTTAGCACTCCATCTGTTCCTATTAAATTAGTCATTCAGGTTTATACCCTTTATATTGTGTGTGTATTTCTCTGTTTCCCTCTTTTTGCCTTAAGCCCTCTCTCTCGCTCACTCTTTCTCTCATTCTGTCTCTTGATACCACACCGGTATGTAGATTGTATGGTGCTAGAATTGAATCAGTTCCCATCATCACCATCAATCTAACAATATCTGATCTGATAATCAGTCGTGACTCTGCATTGTATGAGGCAAGAGACAGAGTGAAAATTCTCCATTTATGGTATTATCCAGTCTGTCTCTGTTCCTTACAGCTGTATATTTATCTGGAGGCTAAGCTCGGAGCTGACAATTAACATGAGGCAGAGGCTGGCTGAGATCAGGCAGAAAGAGAAAAAGCAAATGAAGACACCTCCAAGGAAGCATTCCACCTCAAATAGGTACAAGAGCAGCAAAGCATGTTGTGTAGGGGAGGGGAACCAAAGGGTCGATCGAGTGGAAGGAGGTTGCAGCTAATTATTAACCACTGATAACTTAATTATTAACCACTGATAACTTCACCAATTTGTAACTGTGGATTGAAGGACTATGGCCAATTTGTAAAACCCAGTTCCTTCAACTGACCTCAGCTTTTATCTCTGATCAATCTTTTGCAACAGCAATTTAATAACAGGTCCCTACTGCTTACAGCAGGTGCATTGGTGCTAATATGGTTTGCCTGCTTTATAAGGTGGCAGTAAAACCACAATTGTTATAAAGGGCTGCATCCAGTGACACCACAAGCTGGATTTTCCTGGCCTCGTGGTGGGTGGGCTGCGGGGCTGCCTGGAAAATAGGGGGGAACCATGTGGGGCTGAATACCCGACACATTCCAGCCACCGGGGAAGTTTCCTAGGGGGCGGCAGGAACCCAGATCGGTTGCCCAAGACCATGAGGTTGAAGTAAAGCCATATGGAGGAGGGGATGCTGTATGGACTGATCAGTGTGTTACAAAGAGAGTTGCAATTACTGAATACTGTATTATTAAGTTTTTTAAAACGAGACTTATTACTGCTTTGGATCCCTCATTAATTCTGTCTCTAACACTATCTTCTGTCTCTCTCCCACCCTCTATCTATTTCTCCCTTTCGTCCCTCTTTTTCTCTGGCATCTCTCCATCTCACTGTCCCCCTTTATATTTCTCTCTTTCTTTAATTCTCTCTCTTTGTCTCTGTATGTGGCATTAAAACAGTTTATTCCGGATCAGAACATTCATCTACCTTTCTTCACCCCACCAGACGGGAAACGTTTGATGTTGCTGCTCAGACAGCCATGTCCTCCGACAGTGAGAAAGAAGCTGAGGAAGATGGAAATGATGAGGAGGAAGGTCACTGTGAGGGATCCACACACATTACACCAAAAAGAGGCATCACAGATGTGGGCAATGGTAGGTCCATACAGATGCCTGTTCTCCCAGGAGATGAGAGGGGTCGCTGTGTGAAAACAGAGCCAGTGCACTTCAGCCCTACCATCAGCTGTTTGTGTTTGTTGAAAAGCCTACATTAGAGCACAAGGTGTAAACAATCTTAACGCAATCTGTCAATCTCCAGAACCTCTGGCTAATTCTGGGATACAGTACCGTGGACTTTGGCTGCCGTCCAATTCCTCACCCAAGTAACCATTCTTCATAGACAACATGTTACTAACTGTGGCTGGTGCTAGAAACATTGCCCTAGTGCTCTACCAGCAGTGCTGTGCACGTCTATCACACTTTGGCATCGCAGGAGCAGAGTTCAATGTTCTACAACTATAGATACCGGATAAGGGGAGTTCAATACTGTAGTTATTACAGGTATGAAGCATTGGGAGTTCCAGCACTGTAACACTGATGATCCTGAGCAAAGCGAGTCCAACTGTTGAAATCACTGAGCCCTGAAAATCCAACACTGTACCGTTAATGATAGTGAGCTATGGGAGTCCAACAGTGTAATAATACTGGTAATAATCAATGGGAGTCCAACAGTGCATCATATGTGTTATTAAGAAATGGGAGTCCACAGTGTATATTATTGGTGGTACTCACCAATGGGAGTGCAACACCAGCAGAACAAATAGGCAATGGGAGTCCATTATTAGCCAGTAAAACTATGAAGCCATATGAAATCCTACAATAAAATTAGAAACTTCGGTGTAAAATGATTATCAGCATAGTATCAAATAAACCAATAGAGATTACTGCACCGCACGGTTTGAGGAGAGCAGAGTACCAGCTGAATGTGCCTGGCAGGTATGGTGCTACTTCGTCACAGAAAGAGACCCAGATAATGCTTTGGAGGCAAGTGTTTTATGTCCCTCTTTTATTATTATTCCAGATATCCCCACAGGCTTAAAATACACTGGGAGTGTGAAGAGTCTGTACCACTGGGACAATAGTAAGGTAAGGTTTGATCTGCACTAAAAACAGTCACAATTTCCTCTCAAGAAATAGATATGTATATAGTATCCCTCACTTGCCTATCCACCATCTACAAGCCACAAGTCCAGGAGTGTGATGGAATACTCTCCAAATGCCTGGATGAGTGCAGCTCCAATGACACTCAAGAAGCTCGACACCATCCAAGACAAAGCAGTCTGCTTGATCAACACCCAAGAACACAAGAAATAGGAGCAGAAGTAGACCATATGGCCTATAGAACCTGCTCCACCATTCAATACGATCATGGCTGATCTTGAGCTTCAATTCCACTTTCCTGCCCGCTCCCGATATCCGTTGATTCGCTGCGAGACCAGAAATCTATATCTCCCAGCCTTAAATGTACTCAATGATGGAGCATCCACAACCCTCTGGGATAGAGAATTCCAAAGATTCACAACCCTTTGAGTGAAGTAATTTCTCCTCATCTCAGTTCTGAATGATTGACCCCTTATCCTGAGACTGTGTCCCCATGTTCTAGATTCCCTGATCAGTGGTAACAATCTCTCAGCTTCTACCCTATCAAGCCCTATCAGAATCTTGTATGTCTCAGTTAGATTGCCTCTCATTCTTCTAAACTCCAGAGAATATAGGTCCAACTTACTCAGCCTCTCATCATAGAACAACCCCCTCATCCCAGGGACCAATTTAGTAAATCTTCGCTGCACTGCCTTCAGTGCAAGCATATCCTTTCTTAAATGTGGAGATCAAAACTGCACACAGTATTCCAGGTGCGGTCTCCCCTTGCAATAAAGGCCAGCAGTCCATTTGCCTTCCTAATAGCCTGCTGCACCTGCATGTTAACTTTGTGCGTTCCTTGTACGCGTACCCCCAAGTTTCTCTGAACATCAATGTTTACCATTTCACACCTTTTAAAAAATATTCTGCTTTTCTAATTTTACAACCAAAGTGAACAACTTCACGCTTCCCTACATTATACTCCATTTGCCATCTTGTTACCCACTCACTTAACCTGTCTGTATCTCTTTGCAGCCTCTCTGTGTCCACCCCGCAGCTTACCTTTCAACCGAGCTTTGTATCATCAGCAAACTTTGATACAATTACTCTCTGTCTCGTCATCCAAGTCATTAATATAGAGTGTAAATAGCTGAGGCCCCAGCACTGATCCTTGCGGCACCCCGCTATTCACTGCCTGCCAACTTGAAAATGTCCCATTTATGCCTACTCTCTGCTTCTTGTCTGTTAACCAATTCTCTATCCACGCTAATATATTATCCCCAACACCATGAGCCCATATCTTACCTATTAATCTTTTATGTGGCACCTTATCGAATGCTTTTTGAAAATCCAGGTATACTACATCTACTGGTTCCTCTTTACCCTTCTAGTTACATCCTCAAAAAACTCTAAATAAATTTGTCAAACAGGATCTCCCTTTAGTTTCCAGCATCTTCCCAACGACTGATAGATTAACTGGCCTATCGTTCCATGTTTTCTCTCTACCTCCTTTCTTGAAAAGCAGTATAACATTTGCCAACTTCCAATCTGATGGGACCATTCCTGAATCTAAGGAATTCTGGAAAACCATAGCCCGCACATCCGCGATCTCTGCAGCTATCTCTTTTAGAACGTTATGATGTAGGCCATCTGGTCCTGGGGACTTGTCAGATTTTAGTCCCTCAAGTTTCTCCAATATTTTTTCTCGACTGATATCAATATCCTTAATTTCCTCACTCTGTTTAGCCCCTAGGTTACTGCCTATTTCTGGTATGGAACTTGTGTCTTCTACTGTGAAGACAGATACAAAATATTTGTTCAATGTCTCTGCCATTTCCTCTTTCCCCATGATGATTTCTCCTGTCTCTGCCTCGAAGGGACCAACGTCTACTTTAGCTATTCTCTTCCTTTTTATGTACTTATAAAAGCTCTGGCAATCTGTTTTTATATTGCTGGCTAGTTTACTCTCATATTCTACTTTTTCCCTTTTTATCAACTTTTTGGTGGCCCTTTGCTGGTTTATAAAACACTGCCAATCCTCAGACTTGCTACTATTTTTTGCAACATTCTTTTCGTCTAATACTCTCCTTAACTTCCTGAGGGAGCTACGGATGGGTCGTTCTTGACGAGTTTTTGTTTTTGAACAGAGTGTACTTTTGTTGAACACTTTGAATTGTTTCTTTAAATGTTTCCCACTGTTCAGTTACTGACATACCTTCCAGTCTATTTATCCAATTAACCTTAGCCAGTTCTTCCCTCATACCTTCGTAATTGGTTTTGTTTAAGGTTTAAGATTCTTCTTTGTGATTGAAATGTGTCACTTTCAAACTTAGCATGAAATTCAATGGTATTATGATCACTATTTCCCAGTGGATCTTTTACTATGACATTGCTTATTCACCCTGCTTTATTACACAATACAAGAGCTAAGGTAGCTTTATCCCTAGTTGGTTCTACAACATATTGCTCCAAGAAACTGACACAAAAGCATGCTACAAATTCATTTTCTGGACTACTGTTGCCAATTTGATGTCCCAGTCTATATGCAGATTAACGTCCCCCACAATTAATACATTACCTTTTTTATATGCTCCAATAATTTCCCGTTTAATGTTCTGTCCAATAAATATAACGACTGTTAGGGGGCCTGTAAACTACTCCCACCAGTGTTTTCTGACTCCTGCTATTCCTAATTTCCACCAATCCTGATTCTACTTCATGATCTTCTGAGACCAGATCCTTTCTCACTAATGCGCTTATGCCATCCTTTACTATCAAGGCTACCCCTCCTCCTTTCCCATTTGGTCTGGCTCTCTGAAATATTGTATACCCTGGAATATTCATTTCCCAACCTTGATCTCCTTGTAACCATGCCTCGGTAATGGCATTTCGATCTAGATCATTTACCTCCATTCGTGCCACTCGTTCATCTATCTTATTACAGATGCTTCGTGCATTCAGATAAAGGAACTTTAATTTCATTTTTTTTACCTCTATTCCCTGCAATGACCTTATTTGCCAATGTACAATTTTTGTCCCTTCCTGTCGCATTCTGTTGAGTTACCCACATCATTATCCTGCTCCGATGCCCTGACTTCTCTCTTTGGATTTCTAAATTTCCCTTTATCCAAACCCTCCCCACTACCTCTATTATTTTAAAGCCACGTCCCTAGTTATACAATTAGCCAGGCAACTGGTTCCAGGCCGGTTTAAGTGAAGCCCATCCCAACGGAATAGCTCCCTCTTCCCTGAGTACTGATGCCAGTGCCCCAAGAATCGAAACCCCTCTTCCCACACCACTCTCTTTCAGCCACCCATTTAGTTCTGTAATCTGCTTGACCCTGTGCCAATTTGCACATGGCTCAGGTAACAATCCGGAGATGATTACCTTTGCTGTTCTGTGTTTTAGTTTGGACCCTAACTCCTCAAATTCTCCAAACAGAACATCATTTCTGGTTCTACCTATGTCATTGGTTCCCACATGGACCACGACAGCTGGGTCCTACCCCTCCTATTCCAGGTTCCTCTCCAGCTGCGAGGAGATGTCCTTAACCCTGGCACTGGGCAAACAACACAGCCGTCGGAGCTCCCTGTTGGGGCTACAGAGAACAGTATCTATCCGCCTGACTATACTGTCTCCTATCACTATCACATTCCTCTTCACTCCCCCCCACTGGAATGGCATCTTTCACCATGGTGCCATGGTGAGTCCGCTCATCCACCTTGCAGTCCTTCTCTTCATCCACACAGGTAGCAAGGACCTCGTACCTGTTGGACAAGGTCAGGGGCTGAGGCTTGTCCATCACTACATGCCGATTCCCCCTGCCTGCTTCACTCGCAGTAACACCCTGCTGTCCCTGACCATTGGTCATCTCTAATGGTCTCCCTACTCTAAGGGTTGTGACTGCCTCCTGGAACAAAGTGTCCAAGTAACTCTCCCTCTCCCTGGTGTTCCGCGATGTCTGCAACCCACTCTCCAGCTCAGCAATTCTGAGCTGAAGTCGTGCAAGCTGCAGACACTTATTGCAGATATGGTTGTCCGAGATTGCGGTGCATTCCACAGATTCCCACATGCTGCAGTTGCAGCACACCACTGGCCCTGCCATCTCTGCACAATCTTATTTTTTAATTAGTCAGTTAGTTAATAATTCAAGCTTAAGTAATGGAAAGTTGCACTCACCTACCTTGGAGTCAAAGGAAGAAGACGCACCAGCTGCTGGAGGCTATAAAAGATGGGAAAAGGAGCCAATCTTTCCCCCTCTGCACCAAGTTCTCATGTGCACCAAATTTCCAACTTCACTCTGACAAATGTCTCACTGAGGCAACTGTTTCTTCACACTGGGTCCCCTCACTCACCCGATCCGCCACCTTCAACATTCACTCTCTCTACCACCAATGCACTGTGGCAGCAGTGTGTACCATATACAAGATGCACTGCAGCAACTCTCCAAGCCTCCTTTAACAGCACCTTCCAAACCCGCAACATCTACCGCCTGGAAGGACAAGGGCAACAGATGCATGGGAACACCACCAGCTGCAAGTTCCCCTCCAAGTCACACACCATTCTGACTTGGAACTATATCAACGTTCCTTCACTGTTGCTGGGTCAAAAAGCTGGAACTCCCTTCCTAACAGCACTGTGGGTGTACCTACAACAGATGGACTACAGCTGTTCAAGAAGGCTGCTCACCACCACCTTCTCAAGGACATTTAGGGATGGACATCAAATGCTGGCCTTGCCAGTGATGCCCGCATCCATGAAAGAATTTTTTAAAAACTATTTTTTTACTGTTTAATGCTAGAGAATATCCACTTTTTAGTAATAGGTAATTGAGGGTTTACTTGAGTATACTGAATTTGCGAACTTTTAATTTTTGAGGTTAAGGCACGATTAACCATGGTGAATTTTACCTTGTCCCCATCAACCTTTCTTTCAAATAAATATACAAACTGACTCATACCTTATCCCCATGTTACGAACTATATATAATCCACATCCATATACAGTATCCATTACTTATATGGCTTAATTATCATTTATATATGTGTATATATATATGTTCTATATTTTTAAGTATTAATGTTGTTGTGACCAAGGCGGGAGTAATGCACAGTTAAGTCAGTCCCACTACTCCACAGGTCATAGCATATCAAATAAAGTTTCCCACCTACCGAAGAATAGCCCAAACTTTATTTATGCCCCAGAATAAAGCACAACAAACCAGGTTTCTTTAAACAGCAACAAAAATTAACTATTTATTAATAACTAAGTCTTAAACAATAATGAGATAACTCTATATGTGAAAGGATTCTTTTCAAACTTCTTATTCTTCCTAACCCTCATGCACACACACATACATTCCAAAAAAACAGTTAACTGGAGCAAAAGGATTTTTTGGTTTACAGCTGTTTCTTAGGAATAGAAGGAATAATGACAAATAGTTTAGTTTATTATGTTCTGATGGAATGTTTTCAGTACAGTGAGGTGTCCCAGAGTCAAATAGTCGGATGCCACTCAAAGTCTCTCCAGTCGAGGTTGATGAACAGTCTGTGATGGGTAGGCTTTCAAGGCAATTTGTCTGCAGCAGGCATCACACAGGTCTTTCAGCAGGGGTGTAGCCAGGAACCTACAAATAACTGGCCATTCAGGGTCCTGGGGCAATTCTAAGGTTCCAAGGGGCAGAGTATGCACCATGCAAGCTCCACCTATTGGTGCCAGGTGCTGAGCGACCTAACTAGTGGTCATTTGAAGGGACGACTGAAGTGACTGAGTGAAAGGTAATTACAAGTCCTAGTGGAGATTTTTTTATCCTGAGCTGCCTCTGCCAACACGCTACTCCTAGCTTAGCTTTAATGGAGAAGCCACTAGAATTCCCGTCCCCACCTATGCACAACTTGGCGAGCTGCTTATAAAAGCTGGAGGAGGACTTGCAGCTCCCGGTGACAAATGAATGAGGCCCAGCGCTTAAAATAGCTAGAGCCTGTCAGCAGGACTGCAGAGTGGGCAATGCAAGCATTCCTTCCTCTGCCCTCCTGAAGTCCCACACATTTGTGTTTCTGTGCTGTTAGACTCTATGACTCTATTTTCCAAATCCTTTTCAGTGAAGAAATTGGTAAAAATCCAGAATGGCGCCAGCCCCATTGTTCACACATCTTTAGCTAGGTTTTTGTTCTCGTCCACCATAATCCCCCTCAGTGAATTAACAGTCTGGCCAGACAACATGGGTGACACCCACACATCTCCTGTGCTCATTGTCCCTGGGCAATGGAGAGCTAAACTGCCTGGAACAGAGAACAGTGGGCTCGGTGTTTGGAGCATTTCTCAGTTCAGCACCACCATTTCTAAACCATTCCCAGGGCATGGATTCAATACACCATCATAGATTGATAGAAATTACAGCATAGGAGGAGGCCATTCAGCCCCTGATGCTGGTGTTTTCTCTCCTGTAACCCCATTTCCCCACATCCTTTTGCACATTACATTTGAAATATTTATCCCCTTCCCTTTTAAATGATGTGCTAGTCCCTACCTGAAGCATCCTATTGTCAAATAGCCTTCAATATAAAAACCTTCCTCCTCCCTTCCCTGTTGTTTTTCTTCAATCTCAGTTTCCTAGTTCCTCATTCGCCCACCAGTGGAAACAATCTTTCACTATTTACCCACAGTGAGGTTCTCAGCTTCTCATTACCCTTTACTGGCTCTTCCTCTCTCAGTGCCGCTCCTACTCACCACTATTACTGGCTCCTTCTCCCAATACTCACCATATTCCCCAGTCTCCATCTCTCTTCCCGAGACCCCAACTCTCTTCCCAAGTCCCCATTTGCCAGTCCACCTCTCATTGAGCCCCCATTATCTAATATCCTTCTTTCCCAAGCCCCCCCCTGATTTTAGCGACCACCGCCCCCCCCCCTTCAAATTCAGATAAACCCCAAATTTCCCAGGCACTTCCTCCCCCACCCCATTCCCAAGCCCTCCTTATTGTATACGTTCCCGATTCCCGACTCAGCAGCTCCCTTCTGACTGCACTCCACACGGTCACTGCTCTCAGAGATGTCTTTCCAGCAGCCAGTGGTGTCACTGAGTGGGTTGGAAGCACACAACGATTTAAATCACTGATGTCCCAAACTCGGATTCTGGCAAATTCCCGGTCTGGCAATGCCTCAAATTTAAACTTCTCATCCTTGTGTTCAAATCTCTCCATGGCTTTTCCCCTCACTATCTCTGTAATCTCCTCCACTCCTACAACCCTCCCAGACCTTCCTCTAATTCTGGATTCTTGCGCATCCCAGATTTTAATTGATCCACCATTGGAGGCTGTGCTTTCAGCTGCCTTGGCCCCAAGTTCCCTCCCTAAACCTCTCCCCTCCTCTACCTCTCTGCCCTCCTTTCAGATGCTCCCGAGAACCTACCTCTTTGACCAACCCTTTTGTCACCTGCCCTAATCTCTTTCTGTGGATCAGTTTTGGCTGGTGATTGCACCTATAAAGCACATTGGGAGGTTTTACTGGGTTAAGGACGCTACATAAATGCAAGTTATTGTTGTGATGTCGGATGCCACTTATTCTTGCAGAGTGATGACCCCCATTTGCAGGAACTAAGACTGTTGCAATGTTAACTTATGTCCCCCTTATACAGACAGATGATGTGCCAGTAAGATTGGACTCGGTGCACGATCACGCCCCCCGTCCCCGAGGACGATGGTCCCGTCATGTGAACAACCTTGAGATGAGCGTGAAGTCAATGTTGGATCTTCGACATCTGGACTCCTTCTCCTTTTCCCCGTCAATAGACTCCATTTCCCAGGCAGGAACGTCGCTGTCCAGGGGCAGTGTGTGCGAGGAATCCACTGATCAGGAGCGCAGGGTTCGGGTCAGCATAGAAACTCTGCTGAGCGATGTGAGTGCTGTTCACAGAAGGGAGGCCATTTGGCCCTTGAGTCTATGCCGGTTCTTTGAAAGAGTTATCCAATTAGACCCACTCCCCCTCAGTTCTTCCCCCATCGCCCTGCAAATTTGTCCCCTTCAAGTATTTATCCAATTCCCTTTCGAAGGTTACTATTGAATCTGCTTCCATCACACTTTCAGCCAATGAATTTCAGGCCACAATAATTCTCTGTGTAAAAGAAATTCTCCTCATGTCGCCTCTACTTCTTTTTCCAGTCACCTTAATCTGTGTCCACTGGTTACCAACCTTTCTGCCGGTAGAAATAGTTTCTACTTATTTATTCTGATAAAACTCCTCACAGTTTTGACCAGCTCTATTAAATATCCCCTTAATCTTCTCTGCTTTCAGGAGAACAACCTCAGCTTCTCCAATATCTCCGTGTAACTGAAAGCCCACATCCCAATCTCTTCTGCTGCCTCCTCAAGGCCTTGACATCCTTCCTAAAGTACAATACCCAGAGTTGGTCACAATTCTCCAGCTGGGGCCTAACCAGTATTTTATAAATGTTTTGCATAGATTCCTTGTTCTTTTTCTCTATTTCTCTATTAATAAAGCCAAGGATTACATCTGCTTTTCAAAAATATTTGTGTATGTATACTCGCAGGTCTCTCCATTCCTGCACCCCCTATAAAATAGCACCATCGCTGTAATCCCTACAGTCTCTCCCTGAAACTTTCCTCTCCTCTGACTCTGGCCTTGAGTGCATCCTCTATACCTTCACCCACTATTGTTGGCTGTACCATCAATTGCCTGAACCCATGCCCTAGAAATCCCTCCCTACTCTCCAAACTCTCTCTCCTCATTAAGACCCTCCTTAAACCTTACCTTTTTGGTCACCTCAACTCCTTATATCATGTTGGTTGGCTTGGCATCAATTTTATTTTTGATTATGCCTTTGTGAAGAATCTTGAGGTGTGTTTCCATGTTAAATGCACTGGAGAATTGCAAATTGTTATTGTTCTCTGTGACCATTAATTGGACTCACCCGATGAGGGCAATTTTGACTCTGGATGATAGTGTAAGACAGTCAATGTAGCATTGGCCGCTTGTTATAAAGAGTCTGTTTTCCCACGATCGATATATTTTATAACGAATAGCCAAAATATTTAAATAAGTTTTGAAAAAAATACAATTTTTTAAAATCTCTGCTATTCCTGTCGGTGGAAATGGAAACCAGGAGAGGTGTATAACAGATAGCTAATCCAACATCAAGCGTTTTAGACTGTTGCCCAAAGTCAGAGTTACACCCACTCTATTGTAACTGTCTTCCAGTCACTCATATCAGCCAGAGTCAGGTCCATATTGAGTTGTCTTTGATATCTGTGTATGGCTGGGACAAGTGATCTAGCACAATGCAACATGGCAAATTTCCAGCCTGAATCCATCGGGTCTGATTTACTGGCTGGGGTCCACAATATATAAAAAATGCCAGACAGAATGAAAATACCTGAGTGATTCTGACCATCACTTGCTGTAACAAAACAATTATATTATTTATGTAACCAGCATCATCTGCAAGCAGCAGATTTTTGAAGATGCCAAGAAACTAATTGTATCGAACCTATCCTCGTGTAGATGCCCTGCTAAGAAACTGTACCAATGCTATATAACTAGCGTACAATGTATATAATAAATATAACACTGGGAAGAAAGACCAGTTTCCTTTTAGCAAGGGGTTCTACAGCCTGAGATAGGGTTGCCATGCCTGGTTGGACGTATCCTTGGAGGTGTTGTCACATGACCTCCTGCCTCAAACCAATCTCAGGCCCCTCTCCGACGTTCCTGTCCTTGGTCACCTGATACTTTCATACTGACAGTGCACCACCTCCCCACACCCGTCAGATAGTGAACAGATTCCTCGTTTATCATTTGGATGATTCTTGACTGTCAGACAAAGAGTCTGTTTTCCCATGACCAATAATTTTGATAACTAATAACCAAAATGTTCAATTAACTTCTTTAAAAACACCATTTTTTTAATGCACCTGTGATTTGTGTCCCCGGTTTGCTCCCAGCAGTGTCTCGGAGGTTAGTTTGTAATTCCTGGAGACTCCAGGGTTGTCTTGCAATCCTGACCCGAGACCCTGTTCTCATTATTTCCCTGACAGATAGAGGAGCAGGAGTCGGCAGACACACGCAGCTTATCGTTTGTCAGGCCCAGCAGCATCACACTACCGATGTGTGAGGAGGGTATATTCAGCCAGGAGCTGGAGACACCAGAGGTAGAAGAACGTGTTATCTACCCGGTACACACAGGGAGTACTGGCGAGACAGAGGGGTGAGTGCTGATATTTATTCGTGATCTGCTTCCATGCAAATGGCCACAAGGTGGGGACTCAGGAGCAAGCTGACAAATGAGTGTGTTTCTGTGCCTCAGCTTGGAGGTACAGCGCAAAGGTTGGCCCTTATTTTTGAAGCCAGCATGTTGAGATTGGTTCTTGTTTGTGAAGCCAGCGTGCCACTGGTGAGTGTTTAAACTGTTTTCCTTTCTCAGGCTGATAAACAACAACTCTCTCAAGAAATGCAATATGAAAATGTATTCTTCATACTAATTGTCAGAGTTGAGGCCACTTCCGAGTTTATGTTGGAGGATTGGGTATTGGAGTGCTGTTTTGAGGGTACATTTTTAAGCTTTTCTTGGGAATCTTTTACTTGCATTCGTGGCTTGAAGTCAGTTTCCCAAGGCAACCAAGTCTCTTATCAGCCAAAACCTGTGTCTTCATTTTCTAGCCATATATTGGCTAGTAACTTCTAAATTTGCTGACTAGCGTGCTCGACAATACGGGGAATTCACACCATCACCATGGCAAGTTAAAAATGCCCCACCTTTGCGCCATTATGTATAGGCTCAAACTAATTTTGACAAAAATGAAGTACTGTAGGAACATAGGAACAGGAGATGGCCAGTCAGACACCAGCCACCCTCCCCACACCAGCCTGTTCCACTATTCAATTAGACCATGGTTGATTTGTATTTTAACTCCATCCACTCACCTTGGTTACACAACCCTTAATTTATCAAAACAAAAACAAGAAATGCTGGAATCACTCAGCAGGTCTGGCAGCATCTGTGGAAAGAGAAGCAGAGTTAACGTTTCGGGTCAGTGACCCTTCTTCGGAACTGACAAATATTAGAAAAGTCACAGATTATAAACAAGTGAGGTGGGGGTGGGGCAAGAGATAACAAAGGAGAAGGTGCAGATTGGACCAGGCCACATAGCTGACCAAAAGGTCACGGAGAAAAGGCAAACAATATGTTAATGGTGTGTTGAAAGACAAAGCATTAGTACAGATTAGGTGTGAATACACTGAATATTGAACAGCAGCAAGTGCAAACCTGAAGAAAAACAACCTGAAAAAAAACAGTGGGTAAGCAAACTGAACAAACTAAGATGAAATGAAATAAATGCAAAAAAAGATTGTAAAAAATGTAATAAGGAATGTTAAAAAAAAGGAAGAAAAAATAACTAAAAATGAAAGTAAAATGGGGGGCTGTCATGCTCTGAAATTATTGAACTCAATGTTCAGTCCGGCAGGCTGTAGTGTGCCTAATTGGTAGATGAGCTGCTGTTCCTCGAGCTTGCGTTGATGTTCACTGGAACACTGCAGCAATCCCAGGACAGAGATGTGAGCATGAGAGCAGGGGGGAGTGTTGAAATGGCAAGCAACCGGAAGCTCAGGGTCCTGCTTGCGGACTGAGCGGAGATGTTCCGCAAAGCGGTCACCCAGTCTGCGCTTGGTCTCCCCAATGTAGAGGAGACCACACTGTGAGCAGCGAATACAGTATACAACATTGAAAGAAGTACAAGTAAATCGCTGCTTCACCTGAAAGGAGCGTTTGGGGCCTGGGATAGTGAGGAGAGAGGAGGTAAATGGGCCGGTATTACACCTCCTGCGATTGCAGGGGAAGGTGCCCTGGGACGGGGACGAGGTGGTGGGGGTGATGGAGGAGTGGACCAGGGTGTCGCGGAGGGAACGATCCCTTCGGAATGCTGACAGGGGAAGGGAGGGGAAGATGCGACTGGTAGTGGCATCACGCTGGAGGTGGCAAAAATGGCGGAGGATGATCCTTTGGATATGGAGGCTGGTGGGATGAAAAGTGAGGACAAGGGGAACCCTGTCACGGTTCTGGGAGGGAGGGGAAGGGGTGAGGGTAGAGGTGCGGGGAATGGGTCGGACACGGTTGAGGGCTCTGTCGACCACAGTGGGGGGAAATCCTCGGTTGAGGAAAAAGGTCATATCAGAAGCACCGTCATGGAAGGTAGCATCATCAGAGCAGATGCGTCGGAGATGGAGAAACTGGGAGAATGGAATGGAGTCCTTACAGGAGGTAGGGTGTGAAGAAGTGTAGTCGAGGTAGCTGTGGGAGTCAGTGGGCTTATAATGGATATTGGTAGACAACCTGTCCCCAGAGATGGAGACAGAGAAGTCGGGGAAGGGAAGTGTCAGAGATGGACCATGTAAAGGTGAGAGAAGGGTGGAAATTGGAAGCAAAATTGATAAAGTTAATTTATCAATCTCAGTGTTGAAGTTTTCTTCTAAGCTCAAGGGAGTACAATCCTCGTCTTTGCAATGACTCTATGACTCTGTAACCCTTTTAGCCCAGTATCATCTGGCTAAACTGCATTGCACCCGCTGCTAGGTTAATATATCCTTCCTGAGATGTAATGCTCAGTACTGAGCTCAATACTCCAGATGGAGGCTAACCAGTGCAATTGTCCAGTTAATGGATCCTTTCTCAGTTCTGTGTTTGTTTACTTCAAAGAGATCACCCTCAAAATGGCTACTGCTGCATGCTGGGAAATTGGCTTGTCTCCTTTAGGCTTTATGTGAAACTTAACAGAAGGAAGCCGATCGAGGCAATGGTGCTGATTACCAAAAGACACAGGTAGAAACAATCACTGAGCGCACACACTCGAAAACAATTCGCGTGTGACACTGGCTATTAAGCTGCCTCATACTCTGATGAGGATAACCTTATCATTTACAGCACTTGTCAGGCATTCCAGTTATTATCGGCTTGCCTGTTATGGTGACCCTGAAAACGCTTGGCTGTTTTGGCAGACTCCCACTATAACTGCGGCCGCAAGCTCCACCTGTAACCTGGAACACACCAAGTCCCAGATTGGCATGGAAATTTCCAGTGCCCTCTTTGAGGATAGAGACTCCAGCCATTGCATTACATGAAGGGTGGGTAGGAACTTCCTATGCAAGGGCCCTCTCACTTCCCTGGTTTTCAGAGGGAACCTTGTAAATCTCTGAGGGACAATAGGTATGCCAGTCTTCTGAAAGTGCAGTTGGGCACAAGGAAATGGCTTAGACACCTGAAGACAAGATAAATAATTACTTTATTCAGTGGTATTATTGGCCCCCTTATAAAATCATTTCTCCAAGGAGGGACTGGGCACCTCCCCTGGTGGTAGTATGAGATTGGAATTATCAACCTGTGTTAGTACCATCCCAACCCTTCTCTTCTGTGGCTACCACCACCAAATTCCCTGCCACTCCTTCACAGATTTATGCCTGGCAACATTTCCTCTTGCCGAACAGCCTCCCCCGGCTGCTACTTTTATCAAAATGCACAACCGCTCCAATGCAGTTCTGAAGAAGGGTCACTGACCTGAAACGTTAACTCTGCTTCTCTCTCCACTGCTGCCAGACCTGCTGAGTATTTCCAGCATTTCTTGATTTTATTAAAGGATTCCATATGCCTTCTTAACCACCTTATCAACCTGTTCTGCTGCCTTCAGGGATCTGTGGACATTCACTCCAAAGTCCCTCATTTCCTTTATACTTCTCAGTATTTTCCCTTTAATTGTGTATTGCTTTTCCTTGTTTGACCTCCCAAAATGCATCACCTCACACTTCTCCAAGTCAAATTCCATTTGCCACTTTTCTGCCCATCTGACCAGACCATCAATATCTTCCTGCAGCCTGCAGCTATCCTCCTCACTATTTACCACACGGCCAATCTTTGTGTCGTCCGCAAACTTCTTGATCATGCCCCCTACATTTAAGTCCAAATCGTTATATACACCACAAAAAGCAGGGGACCCAGTACTGAGCCCCGCAGAACGCCATTGGAAGCAGCCCTCCAGCCTCTAAAATAACCGTCAACAATTACCCTTTGTTTTCTGCCACTGAGCCAATTTTAATCCACCGTGCTGCACTTCCCTGGATCCCATGAGATTTTATTTTTTTAACCAGTCTACCATGTGGGACCTTGTCAAAAGCCTTGCTAAAATCCAT